>NC_073229.2:124730833-126070000 GCF_029281585.2 Gorilla gorilla gorilla
AAAAAGTAGGATAATATGACTTTTAGTTAAAACAGCATTTTGGTGTTATTTGTACTGAGAAGACATCTGGGACATGAATCATGAATCTTTTGGAAACAGTTGTAATCACCATTATTCATGGAGGAAGGAGGTCA
Source organism: Gorilla gorilla gorilla (assembly GCF_029281585.2). Taxonomy (NCBI): domain Eukaryota; kingdom Metazoa; phylum Chordata; class Mammalia; order Primates; family Hominidae; genus Gorilla; species Gorilla gorilla. The sequence goes on from NC_073229.2 coordinate 124,730,968, forward strand.
TAGTGATTTCTGAATTGCCCCACCTGCTGGACCAAAGAGACCCTAACAATTTTAGAGTACTTAAACTTTATTGGGATGAAATTAGAAACATTTAAGCAGAAGCCAATTTCTAGCATATGAAAATTAGATTTTAATATTCTTAATTCAATATTAAAGTTTCCATATTTTCCACTTATTTAAAAAATCTAAACAATGCTCTACTTACTCAAAGTAGAGTGAGAGGTGGTTAAAATTTGGGGAAGAAATTTTATTTCCAGTAAGATAATATGCTTCAGTGTTATTTTTATTTCTCCAACATGATTGCTTGTGTAATGACAATTCTAAGTAGTTATTATATCACTAAGCAGAGACTCACTACCGATAATTAAAAAATGTTCAAAACCAGATTAATAATAATTTATTTTGCCAAATAATTCCTAATAAGATTCTCTGGAAAGTAAAATACCATGGAAGTTTTATAAATATGACTTAACTTATATAAACCCAATAAAGATTGTGTTTGCGATTTAAAAATGTTTAGTTGGAGTACTCTTTGTAAATGTTCTTATATGCCCCCGGGAGCTTGGTGTTCCAATCTTGCCCATAGGATAGGCTGGTAACTCTTTGGGGGAGGACAATGTCAGCAACTCCTTTTGCCTTGAATGCTGAAGGTAGAACTAAACACTTGCCATGCTTAGATAAAGCTATATTGAGCAGCAATGGCACACAGAACTAGATACAAGCTTATCCCTTTGTTTTCATTAAGCTTTTAGGGCTCTAGTATAAATCTCCTTAAAAAATATGGATCTATCTTCTGTTTCTTTGGTATTCCCCACGTGCACTGACTATTGGATAGAATACATAGCAAACTTTAATAAATGACAAGCTAAAAGTATCTTTTACAGATAGCTTTGGCAGAGAAGTTTATGGGTGCAACCTTTTTATGTACCTTACTTTGTAAATTTAGATAAAAGAGCAAAATAAGATGTAAAAAGAAGGAAAAAAGAAAAGTACAAAACAGAAATGGGAAAAGAGACAGGACATTCAAGAGGTTCCCGGGAGATATAAATTCTAACACTGTCTTTTCCCTGTTGGGAGGTGAGTTTTTATATTATTTTTCCATAGTAGTTGTGTCATCTTGGGCAAGGTTGGGCCATTTTCTATTTTAAGGAGACAGTTAAACTAGTATATAATAAAATAAATATATTTTGTTATCTAAACACGTTTCTTAAATAACTAAAACTCATTCCTAAATCTAAACTCATTTCCTATTTAATCACCAACCTTTGGAATCCTGGTAATTGACAGTCCTTAATCTGTGGGACAGTTTAAGAAATGAAAAGTAATTAAGAAAAAAAAAAGAATAAAAATTTAAAACAGGACAAATTCCAGATAGTATTACAAATACATTTTATGCTTGTCGGAACATAACAGCTTAAAAACCTATAATCTACTAAATCACAATAGATATATTTGAGATTGAGGACTTCTATCAGGAAAATATTTCATTTCTCTATGTTAAAGAAAGCTTATAAGTGCAGAAAGTTAGAAGTTAAGAAATAATGGACAACATGGAAGGTCTCAAGGGAAAGAGACCAAGAGAAGTAGAAAGATAACTTTTTTCAAGACAGTTGCCATCTGTGCCTCTCCAAAAGATGCCAGGCAGCTCCCCAGCCTGAGGGTTAAGGAAGCTCTTCTCGCAAACCCTGGAAGATATCCCATTAGGTTTCCCCACTAAGAAGATAAAGAGTAGCAGATGGGATCCTGTGATTGTCAGGAGGTTATTTGGAAATGGAAGGCCATGAGGTTGGTGGTGTTCACTATTATTCAGTTAACCTTCCTTTCTTTCATTTTTCCTTTAACAAACTCTTTAATTTTTTTTTACATGCTGGGTCCCCCACCAATGCTATTCATAACTGGCTTGTCCTTTTTATTTAGTTTTAAATTTCTCCCTTATAAAAACAAAAACATTCTTGCTTATTTTTTCAACCTTATATGTTTGAGAAAGATATTTTTGCAATTTTTCCTACAAAACAATTTATAGTTGTGCCTCAAACACGACAAAATTCAAGTATTAAAAATGTTATATTACTGAAAATGTTCTATATACGGGCAAAGAATCAGCATGCTTTTAAAGAGAACAGTACTGAGAATGGCTAAACCTAGAAATTTATTGACACATATAAATTCTATTGTTCTGGTACTTTTCTAAATTTGGAATAGTTCTATTTACATTTAGACATGAAACTCATTCTTTTAGTCAATATCCAAGCTTGTGTGAAAATAAGAATTTCACTACTTTTAATTAAATATTCGATATATAAATAAAATCTCATTTCATGTTGTCATAAGAACCATAACAACCAAGTGTATGTTATACAAATTAACTGAAAATTATTGAGACATAAGACATTTGGGGCATATTTTGCTTTCTTTCAAAATTGTCAATATTATAGCAGCATATTCTGAAAAATCTGTTCAAAAAAAATTTTCCCTAACTTTGAAGCTTTTCATTTCTATTCCGGTTTTAAAATAGACTACCTTCTAAAAGTCCACTGAACATATCAGATCATGATCCTGGTTTGCCACGATGACAGGCACTTTCTACTCTGGACTTCGGATTTCAGTGCCAACATCATTAAGAGATTCTTCAAATTACTTTCAAAATGTCCTTTTCCCTCAGGATTTTTACTTATATCTAATTAGACTACTTACTCCATGCCACGTAATCCTTGTTGCCAAAACTGCGAAATGCTTCAATAACTAGGAGGAGGGCATCAATGGAGCAAGACAGATGTAATGTCACTGGTTAACAGTAGAGGTGTGAAGCAGCTGCCTTAATTATGAAGCTTACTAATTCATGGTGTTAGAAAAAACTTGGCAAGGGTTCTTATGAAATACCTAACATTTTCCAAAATAGCATCAGATTGTTCAAAACTTAAAATAATGTCTTCAATTAAAAAATGCTGAAATAATTATTTTGTTAGTAATTAAGCTCTGTATTTAATACTTATAATTCTAGTTACAAGGTCATACATAATTTTAAAAGTAACTCTGGTTCTTTATTTTTTAAAAGTATATATCTTACATGTCAATGCTTTAAAATTTTTTTACAGCTGGAATGAAATAATAGGATAAAGATAGAATATGTCTAAAAGGAAATAGGGTATAAAAAAAAGTTCTAAAGAGCTACCTTCTACAGAACCTGTAACAACTTAATGAGATTAAAATTCAATTTCATTATTTATATATTAACACTTAACTTGAAGGGTTATTTGATGCTTATAAATAATGTATATAAACTGCCTAGCATGTAGTGGGTTCTCAATAAAAAGTAATTATTATTTTTTAATCGCTGTATGGAAAAGATGGGATTAAAATAAATGGGTTTCTATTGTAGAAGGAGATTAGTGAAAAGAAACAGTTTCGATAGAATCTTTGCTTTCCACCCAGACTAGAGTATTTTACTATCATTTAAGGATGACAATATCTAAAAACATAAGCCAGAAACAGCTCAGCTTCAAGGAAAGAAGAATAAATAAAAATAGCAGTCTCAAAAGAGATGTTACAGGAGAAAAAAAAAATGAGTGGAAGTGTATTTTCCTTCTCACTGTTGACTGGAGTAGTTTCATATAATGGAATAATAATCAACAGGAATTAGTATCTGCAAGTATTAACAGACTGCCACATTAAAAAAAAAAGCCCACAATACTCTGAAGAATAAAAATATTCCTAAAGTATCCAGAGCTCCAACAGAAAAAAATTCATGCAAATGCCAGGCAGGTCCAATCCTGATCCCTACGTTGTAAAAAAAAATCACCTATCACACCAAATATGACAAGCACAATTCCATTTTCTATTTTAGTTCTTTAGTAACTTTTAATAAATTTATCCCATCTCTTTTTGAATCTACAAATTTTTGGCCTATATTATATCAGTCAACTGAAGTAATAAATCAGATGGAACCTCCTACTAACTGTGAAAAAGTTACTGTTTTCAAGATCCAAAGAGGGCCTCTATTCATGATTTCAATTTTGGTCCCATTGATTCAAAGCCTTTGCCTCTCTAGACCAAAGTACTCTAATCACATGTCTTCTAACATTCGAGTAACTCACTTTGGACACATTCAGACTTTCTCTCTGATGTCCTTTTGATCTGAGGCCACCGGAAATGTATATAGCAAGTCTTCTCCATATGGACGATTAACATAAAGAACAGAATACTATTTCCTGTTTTGTTTTTAGATATTCTTTTTGATAATGGGCAACACCTGCTGTCATCCTTAGAGCATCACACTGAGCTGATGACTTCTGTCAGCAGCAACACCAAAGTGCAAGTGTCTTTCATGGTTTACTACCATTGCCCATAATTTATCTGTGTGTGAACACACACACACCCACCCACACACACACACACACTCTCTCACACATACACATAGGAAGTTTGTCACTAATGTTCATTCTTCTGTATCTTGCCCTTAGAAAGTGACTTACACATTGTAGACACACAATAAATATACTTTTTGATGAATCAATATATAGTCTGGGGTAGAATAGTGAGCAACGAAATTGAGTATGAAAAAATGGAGAGTAATACTTAAAAATAAGCTATCCAAGATAGGCACACTGCAATATATTCTTAAAATATTTCTTTAGACAATTTCCTTTAGCTTAGCTCTATACTATTTGGAAGAATTCAGTTTCATCTGCAAACTCAGAAACTGTCTGTTGTCTCCATTCTTTGGTCGAAGGGTGATATTGTCAATATAATATCATTCTGAAAACTACCAGGCTGACCCCAATCATTCTACATATAAAGAAAAAGAACATAAAAGGCGAGAATTCAGAGGATAAGGTATAAACAGACACAACATATAGAATTTTTACCAATTCTGACAATCTCCTGCTAATCAATTAAGTAATTAATTAAACTTTAATTTTAGGTTCAGGGGTACATGACCAAGTTTGTTACACAGGTAAATTGTGTGTTGTGGTGGTTTGGGGTACAGATTATTTTGTCACCCAGGTAGTAATCATAGTACTCAATAGGTAGTTTTTTGATCCTCTCCCTCCTCCCAGCCTACACATTCAAGTAGGCCCTTGTGTCTGTTGTTCCCTTCTTCGTGTCCATGTGTTCTCAATGTTTAGCTCCCATTTATAAGTGAGAATATGTGGTATTTGGTTTTCTATCCCTGTGTTTCACGTAGGATTATGGCCTCCAACTCCATCCATGTTTCTGCAAAGAATATGATTTCATTCTTTTTTTTATGGCTGCATAGTTTTCCATGGTGTATATGTACCACATTTTCTTTATCCAGTCTACTGTTGATGGGCATTTAGGTTGATTCCATAACTTTGATATTGTGAATAGCACTGCAATAAACATATGCGTGCATGTGTCTTTATGGCAGAACAATTTTTATTCCTTTGGGTATATACCCAATAATGGATTGCTGGGTCAAATGGTAGTTCTGTTTTAAGTTCTTTGAGAAATCGACACACTGCTTTCCACAATGGCTGAACTAATTTACATTTCTACCAGCAACGTATTTTGACAAATTGTCACACTGCTTTCCATAACGGCTGATTTACATTTCTACTAGCAGTGTATAAATGATGCCTTTTCTCTGCATCCTCACCAGCATCTGTTGTTTTTTGACTTTTAAAATAATAGTCATTCTGACTGGTGTGAGATGGTATCTCACTGTGGTTTTGGTTTGCATTTTTCTAATGATTAGTGACGTTGAGTACTTTTTTTCCTATGCTTGTTGGTCACACGTATATCTTCTTTTGAAAAGTATCTGTTCATTCATGTCCTTTGCCCACTTTTTAATGGGGTTGTTTGTTCTTTTTTTTGCTCGTTAATTTGTTTAAGTTCCTTATAGATTCTGAATATTAGACCTTTGTCAGAGGAATAGTTTGCAAATATTTTCTCCCATTCTGTAGGCTGTCTGTTTACTGATAGTTTGTTTTATTATGCAGAAGTTCTTCAGTTTAATGTGGTCTCATTTGTCAACTTTTGTTTTTGTTGCAACTGCTTTTGGCATCTTTTTCATGAAATATTTGCCAGGGCCTATGTCCAGAATGGTATTTCCTGGGTTATCTTCCAGAATTTTTGTAGTTTTAGGTTTCACATTCAAGTCTTCAATCCATCTTGACTTGACTTTTGTATACGGGTAAGGAACGGGTCCTATTTCAATCTTCTGCACAGGGCTAGGCAATTATCCCAGCACCATTTATTGAATAGGGAGTCTTTTTCCCATTATTTTTGGTTAACAATTAGATGGTTGTAGATGTGTTGCTTCACTTCAGGGCTCTCTATTCTGTTCCATTGGTCTATGTCTGTTTTTCTGCTAGCACCATGCTGTTTTGGTTACTGTAGCCTTGTAGTATAGTTTGAAGTCAGGTAACATGATATCTCCAGCTTGGTTCCTTTTGTTTAGGATTGCCTTGGCTATTCAAGCTCTTTTTGGATCCATATAAAGTTTGAATAGTCTTTCCTAATTCTGTGAAGAATGTCATTGGTAGTTTGTTAGAGATAGCACTGAATGTATAAATTGCTTTGGGCAGTATGGCCATTTTAACAATAGTGATTCTTCCTATCCACGAATACGAAAGGTTTTTCCATTTGTTTGTGTCAACTCTGATTTTTTTGAGCAGTGTTTTATAATTCTCGTGATAGAGATTTTTCATCTCTTTGGTCAGTTGTATTTCTAGGTATTTTATTCTTTTTGTTGCTATTGTGAATGGGATTGCATTCTTGACTTGCCTCTCAGCTTGAATGTTGTTGGTGTATAGAAATTCTACTGATTTGCGTACACTGATTTTGTATTCTGGAAATGCTAATTCTTATTTCAGAAAAGTTAATAGTAACATTTAAAATGACTATATAAAGGGTAAGAATTCTAACTCATTTTTTTTTAAAGAGAGAAAAATATATAGCTCAGTACAAGATTATAAATACTTACATTCTCTAAAGGAAGAAAAGGTCCAAAGGAAGGTACCATCAGTTAGGACTAGATACAGTCAAGAGATCATCACTTGAAACTATGTTTTGATGATAATTGAAGAGAAATAATGGGTTTATAAATTTAGAAATGTTTGGTAAGAGTGAATAGATGTTTTAATATTTTTTTTTCCAATTTATGATTACCTTCTAGCTTATTGTTTTTGTGCCCACAATCATCACAATGCAACATATTCAGAAGACCCAAAATAAAAATATTTTATTATTATTATTATACTTTAAGTTTTAGGGTACATGTGCACAATCTGCAGGTTAGTTACATATGTATACATGTGCCATGCTGGTGCACTGCACCCACTAACTCGTCATCTAGCATTAGGTATATCTCCCAATGCTATCCCTCTCCCCTCCCCCCACCCCACAACAGTCCCCAGAGTGTGATGTTCCCCTTCCTGTGTCCATGTGTTCTCATTGTTCAGTTCCCACCTATGAGTGAGAATATGCGGTGTTTGGTTTTTTGTTCTTGCAATAGTTTACTGAGAATGATGATTTCCAATTTCATCCATGTCCCTACAAAGGACATGAACTCATCATTTTTATGGCTGCATAGTATTCCATGGTGTATATGTGCCACATTTTCTTAATCCAGTCTATCATTGTTGGACATTTGGGTTGGTTCCAAGTCTTTGCTATTGCGAATAGTGCCGCAATAAACATACGTGTGCATGTGTCTTTATAGCAGCATGATTTATAGTCCTTTGGGTATATACCCAGTAATGGGATGGCTGGGTCAAATGGTATTTCTAGCTCTAGATCCCTGAGGAATCGCCACACTGACTTCCACAATGGTTGAACTACTTTACAGTCCCACCAACAGTGTAAAAGTGTTCCTATTTCTCCACATCCTCGCCAGCACCTGTTGTTTCCTGACTTTTTAATGATTGCCATTCTAACTGGTGTGAGATGGTATCTCATTGTGGTTTTGATTTGCATTTCTCTGATGGCCAGTGAATGGTGAGCATTTTTTCATGTGTTTTTTTGGCTGCATAAATGTCTTCTTTTGAGAAGTGTCTGTTCATGTCCTTTGCCCACTTTTTGATGGGGTTGTTTGTTTTTTTCTTGTAAATTTGTTTAAGTTCATTGTAGATTCTGGATATTAGCCTTTTGTCAGATGAGTAGGTTGCAAAAATTTTCTCCCATTTTGTAGGTTGCCTGTTCACTCTGATGGTAGTTTCTTTTGCTGTGCAGAAGCTCTTTAGTTTAATTAGATCCCATTTGTCCATTTTGGCTTTTGTTGCCATTGCTTTTGGTGTTGTAGAAATGAAGTCCTAGCCCATGCCTATGTCCTGAATGGTAATGCCTAGGTTTTCTTCTAGGGTTTTTATGATTTTAGGTCTAACGTTCAAGTCTTTAATCCATCTTGAATTGATTTTTGTATAAGGTGTAAGGAAGGGATCCAGTTTCAGCTTTCTACATATGGCTGGCCAGTTTTCCCAGCACCATTTATTAAATAGGGAATCCTTTCCCTATTGCTTGTTTTTCTCAGGTTTGTCAAAGATCAGATAGTTGTAGATATGCGGCGTTATTTCTGGGGCTCTGTTCTGTTCCATTGATCTATATCTCTGTTTTGGTACCAGTACCATGCTGTTTTGGTTACTGTAGCCTTGTAGTATATAGTTTGAAGTCAGGTAGTGTGATGCCTCCAGCTTTGTTCTTTTGGCTTAGGATTGACTTGGCAATGCGGGCTCTTTTTTGGTTCCATATGAACTTTAAAGTAGTTTTTTCCAATTCTGTGAAGAAAGTCATTGGTAGCTTGATGGGGATGGCATTGAATCTGTAAATTACCTTGGGCAGTATGGCCATTTTCACGATATTGATTCTTCCTACCCATGAGCATGGAATGTTCTTCCATTTGTTTGTATCCTCTTTTATTTCATCGAGCAGTGGTTTGTAGTTCTCCTTGAAGAGGTCCTTCATGTCCCTTGTAAGTTGGATTCCTAGGTATTTTATTCTCTTTGAAGCAATTGTGAATGGGAATTCACTCATGATTTGGCTCTCTGTCTGTCTGTTATTGGTGTATAAGAATGCTTGTGATTTTTGTACATTGATTTTGTATCCTGAGACTGCTGAAGTTGCTTATCAGCTTAAGGAGATTTTGGGCTGGGACGAAGGGGTTTTCTAGATATACAATCATGTCGTCTGCAAACAGGGACAATTTGACTTCCTCTTTTCCTAATTGAATACCATTTATTTCCTTCTCCTGCCTAAATGCCCTGGCCAGAACTTCCAACACTATGTTGAATATGAGTGGTGAGAGAGGGCATCCATGTCTTGTGCCAGTTTTCAAAGGGAATGCTTCCAGTTTTTGCCCATTCAGTATGATATTGGCTGTGGGTTTGTCATAGATAGCTCTTATTATATTGAGATACGTTCCATCAGTACCTAATTTATTGAGAGTTTTTAGCATGAAGGGTTGTTGAATTTTGTCAAAGGCCTTTTCTGCATCTATTGAGATAATCATGTGGTTTTTGTCTTTGGTTCTGTTTATATGCTGGATTACATTTATTGATTTGCATATATTGAACCAGCCTTGCATCCCAGGGAGGAAGCCCACTTGATCATGGTGGATAAGCTTTTTGATGTGCTGCTGGATTCTGTTTGCCAGTATTTTATTGAGGATTTTTGCATCAATGTTCATGAAGGATATTGGTCTAAAATTCTCTTTTTTGGTTTTGTCTCTGCCCAGCTTTGGTATCAGGATGATGCTGCCTCATAAAATGAGTTAGGGAGGATTCACTCTTTTTCTATTGATTGGAATAGTTTCAGAAAGAATGGTACCAGTTCCTCCTTGTACCTTTTGTACAATTCGGCTGTGAATCCATCTGGTCCTGGACTCTTTTTCGTTGGTAAGCTATTGATTATTGCCACAATTTCAAATCCTGTTATTGCTCTATTCAGAGATTCAACTTCTTCCTGGTTTAGTCTTGGGAGGGTGTGTGTGTTGAGGAATTTATCCATTTCTTCTAGATTTTCTAGTGTATTTGCGTAGAGGTGTTTGTAGTATTCTCTGATGGTAGTTTGTATTTTTGTGGGATCGGTGGTGATATCCCCTTTATCATTTTTTATTGCGTCTATTTGATTCTTCTCTCTTTTCTTCTTTATTAGTCTTGCTAGCGGTCTGTCAATTTTGTTGATCCTTTCAAAAAACCAGCTCCTGGATTCATTAATTTTTTGAAGGGTTTTTTGTGTCTCTATTTCCTTCAGTTCTGCTCTGATTTTAGTTATTTCTTGCCTTCTGCTAGCTTTTGAATGTGATGGCTCTTGCTTTTCTAGTTCTTATAATTGTGATGTTAGGGTGTCAATTTTGGATCTTTCCTGCTTTCTCTTATGGGCATTTAGTGCTATAAATTTCCCTCTACACACTGCTTTGAATGTGTCCCAGAGATTCTGGTATGTTGTGTCTTTGTTCTCGTTGGTTTCAAAGAACATCTTTATTTCTGCCTTCATTTCGTTATGTACCCAGTGGTCATTCAGGAGCAGGTTGTTCAGTTTCCATGTAGTTGAGCGGTTTTTAGTGAGTTTCTTAATTCTGAGTTCTACTTTGATTGCACTGTGGTCTGAGAGATAGTTTGTTATAATTTCTGTTCTTTTACATTTGCTGAGGAGAGCTCTACTTCCAACTATGTGGTCAATTTTGGAATAGGTGTGGTGTGGTGCTGAAAAAATTGTATATTCTGTTGATTTGGGGTGGAGAGTTCTGTAGATGTCTATTAGGTCCGCTTGGTGCAGAGCTGAGTTCAATTCCTGGGTATCCTTGTTAACTTTCTGTCTCATTGATCTGCCTAATGTTGACAGTGGGGTTTTAAAGTCTCCCATTAGTAATGTGTGGGAGTCTAAGTCTCTTTGTAGGTCACTCAGGACTTGCCTTATGAATCTGGGTGCTCCTGTATTGGGTGCATATATATTTAGGGTAGTTAGCTCTTCTTGTTGAATTGATCCCTTTACCATTATGTAATGGCCTTCTTTGTGTCTTTTGATCTTTGTTGGCTTAAAGTCTGTTTTATCAGAGACTAGGATTGCAACCCCTACCTTTTTTTGTTTTCCATTTGCTTGGTAGACTTCCTCCATCCTTTTATTTTGAGCCTATGTGTGTCTCTGCACGTGAGATGGGTTTCCTGAACACAGCATGCTGATGGGTCTTGACTCTATCCAATTTGCCAGTCTGTGTCTTTTAATTGGAGCATTTAGTCCATTTCCATTTAAAGTTAATATTGTTATGTGTGAATTTGATCCTGTCATTATGATGTTAGCTGGTGATTTTGCTCATTAGTTGATGCAGTTTCTTCCTAGTCTCGATGGTCTTTACATTTTGGCATGATTTTGCAGCGGCTGGTACCGGTTTTTCCTTTCCATGTTTAGTGCTTCCTTCAGGAGCTCTTTTAGGGCAGGCCTGGTGGTGACAAAAACTCTCAGCATTTGCTTGTCTGTAAAGGATTTTATTTCTCCTTCAGTTATGAAGCTTAGTTTGGCTGGATATGAAATTCTGGGTTGAAAATTCTTTTAAGAATGTTGAATATTGGCCTCCACTCTCTTCTAGCTTGTAGAGTTTCTGCCGAGAGATCCGATGTTAGTCTGATGGGCTTCCCTTTGTGGGTAACCCGACCTTTCTCTCTGGCTTCCCTTAACATTTTTTCCTTCATTTCAACTTTGGTGAATCTGACAATTATGTGTCTTGGAGTTGCTCTTCTCGAGGAGTATCTTTGTGATGTTCTCTGTATTTCCTGAATCTGAATGTTGGCCTGCCTTGCTAGATTGGGGAAGTTCTCCTGGATAATATCCTACAGAGTGTTTTCCAACTTGGTTCCATTCTCCCCGTCATTTTCAGGTACACCAATCAGATGCAGATTTGGTCTTTTCACATAGTCCCATATTTCTTGGAGGCTTTGTTCGTTTCTCTTTATTCTTTTTTCTCTAAACTTCCCTTCTCGCTTCATTTCATTCATTTCATCTTCCATCGCTGATACCCTTTCTTCCAGTTGATCACATCGGCTCCTGAGGCTTCTGCATTCTTCACGTAGTTCTCGAGCCTTGGCTTTCAGCTCCATCAGCTCCTTTAAGCACTTCTCTGTATTGGTTATTCTAGTTATAGATTCGTCTAAACTTTTTTCAAAGTTTTCAATTTCTTTGCCTTTGGTTTGAATTTCCTCCTGTAGCTCAGAGTAGTTTGATCGTCTGAAGCCTTATTCTCTCAAATCATCAAAGTCATTCTCCCTCCAGCTTTGTTCCGTTGCTGGTGAGGAACTGCATTCCTTTGGAGGAGAAGAGGCGCTCTGCTTTTTAGAGTTTCCAGTTTTTCTGCTCTGTTTTTTCCCCATCTTTGTGGTTTTATCTACTTTTGGTCTTTGATGATGGTGATGTACAGATAGGTTTTTGGTATGGATGTCCTTTCTATTTGTTAGTTTTCCTTCTAACAGACAGGACCCTCAGCTGCAGGTCTGTTGGAGTTTGCTAGAGGTCCACTCCAGACCCTGTTTGCCTGGGTATCAGCAGCGGTGCCTGCAGAACAGCAGTTTTTCGTGAACTGCGAATGCTGCTGTCTGATCTTTCTTCTGGAAGTTTTGTCTCAGAGGAGTACTCGGCCATGTGAGGTGTCAGTCTGCCCCTACTGGGGGGTGCCTCCCAGTTAGGCTGCTCGGGGGTCAGGGGTGAGGGACCCACTTGAGGAGGCAGTCTGCCGGTTCTCAGATCTCTAGCTGCGTGCTGGGAGAACCACTGCTCTCTTTAAAGCTGTCAGACAGGGACATTTAAGTCTGCAGACGTTACTGCTATCTTTTTGTTTGTCTGTGCCCTGCCCCCAGAGGTGGGGCCTACAGAGGCAGGCAGGCCTCCTTGAGCTGTGGTGGGCTCCACCCAGTTCGAGCTTCCCAGCTGCTTTGTTTACCTAAGCAAGCCTGGGCAATGGCGGGTGACCCTCCCCCAGCCTTGCTGCCGCCTTGCAGTTTGACCTCAGACTGCTGTGCTAGCAATCAGTGAGACTCTGTGGGCGTAGGACCCTCCGAGCCAGGTGCGGGATATAATCTCCTGATGTGCCATTTTTTAAGCTCGTTGGAAAAGTGCAGTATTCAGGTGGGAGTGACCCGATTTTCCAGGTGCCATCTGTCACCCCTTTCTTTGACTAGGAAAGGGAACTCCCTGACCCCGTGTGCTTCCTGAGCAAGGCAATGCCTCGCCCTGCTTTGGCTCATGCACGGTGCGCTGCACCCACTGACCTGCACCCACTGTCTGGCACTTCCTGGTGAGATGAACCCAGTACCTCAGATGGAAATGCAGAAATCACGCGTCTTCTGCGTCGCTCACGCTGGGAGCTGTAGACCTGAGCTGTTCCTATTTGGCCATCTTGGCTCCTCCCCCTACACCAGATCCTAAAAATCTTAATGAACCTGATTTCTATACGTTATTAATACCCCCAAATCCTGAAAACCAAAAGACAAATGTAATGGGTAGCTTAAGAAATAAGAAAACTTTATTCACTAATAAAATTTAAGGAAATATTATGGTAAGTTCAAAGTAATACTCAAAAGAATAGAAGTTTTTCAGTTGTAATGTTATCAGAAATACTAAAAATTTAAAAACTAAAGTTTAAAAATGACTTTAGAAACATCACTGAACGTATCTTAGTAAAAGGAAGCATTAACAATGAATGTTATATGAGTGAATTGTACAAAAACATAATATGACTTAACTATTATAATAACAAAAGCAATGATAATGGAAACAGATCTTTGAAACACTAATGTTATCCCCACAGCTTTCCTCATCTTCTTATGCTATTATCATCCTGCACCCTACAGCTTCTGTCTGACTACTACTTTCTCCTTAGTTTAAAACCACAATGAGATTAATATGCATTTTTGGAGGCGAGAGTAGGGAGGATACTGAGTTGTGTGAGTCATTTGGTAGTCTTTTCATGGTAAAAAAAAAAAAAAAAGTCATTTAAAGAAACTTAAGAAGAAGAAGGATTTCTGGAAATTACACCACAATTATACAATCTTGCTGTATTATTTAGCATTTTGCTGGTAGCTACACATAGTGTTCAATAGTGAACAAAGAATAATTCCTAGGCAAGAAATTAAGAAAACAGTGTGATACCTACATATCTCCTTGTCAATGTGAGTCCTATGGTTCTTCATTCAGAATGAACCCTCATTGAGATAATACAGACTGAGACAATATCTAGCGTAAGCTGAAAGTTCCTTGGACTAAACACCATGGGAGAAGAAGATATTCTTGCTGTGGAAATTTTTATGGGGTAGACCAAACCATATCTATATAAATATTCTATTATATAGCTTTCCTTACACATATTTTCAGATGGTTCCATTTATTTAGTTATTAACTGGAGAACTGACTTTATTTTAACAAAAATATACTGGCATAACTAGTTTTATATAGTGTAATATCAGAAAGAAACATGCTGCTGACAGGATGGGAACAGACCTTTTGTGATCAATACCTTTTCAAAGAGAAGACTAAAACAAACGTTTAATTCCCCTGGGATTTTAAGTTTTTTTTTGGCTTTTTTAGTGGAGTAAACAGGGGTACAGAATGTAGTAGGCATATGATTTTCACAAACTTCCTTTACAGCATGTATCTAGTTTTAAATTACTTTGTATCTCCCACCTCAGTGCCTTCCACCTAATTGTGTGCATGTGTGCATACGTGTATGACTTGAGAGGCAGTATAGTAGGATGGTTTCAGGGCCCATACTCTGGTGCTAGACTGCAAACCACTCACTTTGGACAAGATGGTTAATCTTTAAAATGGGAATAATGATGGGATGTTATTAATATCAAATAAGTGGTTGTTGTGAGGATTAAATTAGTTTATTAATTTAAAGTTCTTAATGTCTAGCTCAAAAAACTGCTCAAAGGTGTTAGCTATTATCATACATGTTTCCAAGGCAGAAAAGTATGCTTAAATGTGAGATTAGAGAAATATGAAAGAAGTTCTATTCTTAAATCTAACAGATACTAATTTAAGAGGCATGCCCAAATTAACCATTATTTTGCTGCCTGTGCCAATAGTCTCTTCCCCAGAGAAATCCTACTTCTATGAATCTTTGGCTAGGAGCTGATATAAATCTCATTCTTAAGGATCTAAAAAATTCTTTATATTTTGTACTCTTCTATCAGAAATAAATTTTTAATTTCTTAAAAAAAATTCTTTGGTAGCTGCCTTATATACTTTAGTCCTCTATTCTTTTCTACAGAGCAAAGAATAGAAAACTGATTATTACAGGATCTACCTATCCTTCCATCTGTTAATCAATTCATTAATAAATATTTTCGAACTCACTAAAATGTACATGGCACTATGCTGGGCACAAAATTTACAAACTAGTTTCTTGTAGGGGAAAAAACTGAGAAATTGAAAAACTGTGAATGGGATATTGAAGCTTGTTGAGAATTATAAAGCAATAGGAGAGGAAGGAAAAAAGTTACTAAGTGAACTACCATAGAGTCAATGAATTTATAAGAGAAGGACTTTAAAGACAGAATGGTCCAATTGTTCTTAACTTTTCTAAAAAGCACCAACACATCTGAAGGATAAGATAACAGTAAGAATATATGAATATCCTAACTAATGTGTTAACAAAGTTTTGTGGTAAATTATTACACTTAAAATCAACAAAGGGAAAAAAAGCCAGAAGGGGACATTATGTAAAAGGAAAGGTGGACAAGATGCTTCTAATATTAATTTCTTAGCTATTTCGCAAAAAAAGGAAAAATGAACACAGTATAGTTTTTTACCATGTGATATATCTGTGGTCATTTTTTTGGTAAGGGTGTTTGTGGGGATGGGGGATAAACAGCTGTCCTGACATTAATTCTAAGAACTTAATTGTGTGGATGCTTATGAAAGAAACTTCAGTAGCATCACAGATAAGTATTCAACAGGAACTATCCAAAAAAGTAATAAGAAAAGCTTTCAATCATAATTCAAAGAGGCTATTATATTTAAGGATAGGGTGATGACTTGCTTTGCTCAGGACAGTCCAGTTTACATCTACTATCCTGGCTTAAATATTAATAGGACCTCATTCCACACTCAGAAGGATCCAAGTTTGGATCATAAATTACGTGGTCACCTTATCTATGGGTATCTTAGTCTAGATGTGTTGCTTTGCAGTGACCTTGTTTGACAGAGGAAAGGGCTTTACAAATGGTTTCTGTTAAATTTCAAGACAAACTAGGTGGCAAAACTTTAAGCCCTAAATTAAAAGAGAAGATATGAAATATACGAAAAACTCACACTTAGAATTGAAAGCAGTTCTTCAGTACTGCATTCAGGCTTCAAGCGGTCCTTGAACATTTTAACGGTTTGATGCTTCAAATAGTAATAGGAGGCAATTCGGCCATAAGTTAGAGGTTCAATGCTGCGATTATCCTATTTCAAAAGAATAACAAATGAAGAGTACGATGAAAGTACATATCTTTATAAAATTAATAATTCAGAAAGGTGCTTTTGAAACAATTTTGTTAAAAATTTTGATAGTATTAAAAGCAAAAGACCTGTCAAAAAGCTGGGCAATCTTTTCAATTAGAATGCATATGACTAAGTCATACCTCTCCAATTTCAATACAGTAGGAAAGTTCCAATTCAATCAGGGACTTCTCAATCAGATGGGACAGAAACTTGTTCACAGAATCATGGCTCACATCACCCAAATTGTAGTAGCTAGAAAACAAGCAAGGTTATTATTATTTGTTTCAAGACATTTTCTACTAAAACTATCACCTCAGTTTCACAGAATATATATAAATATAATCCCCTTTTATTATAAAACCTATCTTCAGTAACATCACAAAACTCACAGAAATATTAATCTTGGGTGGTAGATGAGTTCTTTTAGGCAATTCAGTCAATTATTGTTCCCCTAGTGCTTACAGAATAAATGTCATCCTAATGACTAGAAGGGACATCATCAGGGTAAAAATAAAGCATTCTAACCAAGTCTTAATACAGGAAAAATACATAAGTCCAGCTCTGTATGTTTTCCAAGCAAAAAGCCTAAAGACATACATTTCACCTGAATGTGCATCCCTGCAACACTGAGAAGTTCTTGGCAAAACCCCATGGCCTCTAGGGATCTGTGCCTGGAAACAGATCTGAAGAGCAAGGGACTACACCCATAATCTTGGCAGTTCCCTAATTCTTACTAGGTGAACCCTATATATCCTAGTCAGCATGGGTAATTTATATGCCCTACCTCCCTTTTCCCCATCCACATCAAAGAATGGCAGTGGAAAGTCGTCTTAGAGAACAGGTTCTCATCCCTAAGACCCCATCATGATGGTTTTACATCTGTACAGGACTAGGAAGGGAATATTCATAGTCTGGGAAAAGGGTGCTAACAATTTCAAATGGGAGAGGACTAAAGAAAGCCACAACTTGAGAGCAATAGAGAACACTATCTAGATGACAATTTTTGTGATATTTTTCATTCTTCAAAGGAAGAGACTTGGGGTCAGTAAATTATAAAAAAATTATTTAAAAATACACAAAGCAGGACTAATAATGTCAGGACATATTTTCATTTGAAAGAAAAGTTAGTGCAAATGGCTAGGTACACCCAAATATGAGAGGCCCCATTACATAAAAATTATTATAGTAAGAGACTATTGTAATTTATTTGGGAAAATTACTTCCATTAAAAAGGAAGTTACTTTAATTTTGATCTATTGAAAAGTTATTGCTTTTTCTAGAAAAGCTCTTGGCATGTACCTAAATAAAGCAATATTAATCAATTAAGAGATAAATAAGTACTGAACCTAGTGTTGTCATTAATTTAAACAAAATGTTCAAATTTATGTCTAAGCATATATGGAAGTGAAAAACCAAAAATTATTAACCAGTAGAAAATATTTCTTTTCTTTTGGAAAATGACTAAGGAGGAGTAGTTAGAATAATGTCTTCTGCTTTAGAGGTGAAAATAAAAATTCTGGACATTCAAGCCATACAAAAGATACAAATATCCAAAGTCATTCAAAATTTTTAAAATACTTTTTCTCTTTCATTGTTTTCCAAGAAATGAAATTCATCAGTCAAACTTTCTACAATATAAGTGCTTACTTTGTATTTCACATTCTTTTGGCTTACTAAGCCTATAAATTTTCCAACACTATTTTTAGCTGTCAGGACTAATACATAGCTGATAAAGTTATTTCTAAATTCAAAACACTAGTCAAAATGTGCCCAGGATGCTAAGTAGTAGGATTTGTAGAGTAAGAATCAAACTATTCTTTTTTAAACCAAATCTGTCTGCCTTGATCTTGGAACAAACAATTCTTTATGCAACTGACATTACAGAAAGAAGATATTTTGAAAATATTACTGTGAAATACAAAAAAATTAAAATACTATTTTTATCTATACATTTACTAGGTTGTTTGAAAACTAATGGATCCTGTTACGGATTACCATCAGCCGTTGTCCTATATACAACTGGGATGTCAACTTTACCATTTTTATGCTTTAATGAATAAATTTGGTGCACTTACAAATAATATTTAAAACTATCAATGAAAAAACTTTCCTTGAAAAAATTACAGGTTCTTTTAAATATTTATCTTATTTTATTTACTGTATTTGCTTTATTTTGTTTACTGTATTTACAAGGTATATTTCAATGGATTAATATCCCTTCTAAAGTCTGTTTATTTAAGCCTATTGGGACTTTTTAAAGACAAATTTGTGGTTTTCATCCAGATAAAATATAGTCAGGGTAAATATATCTTAAATATTTAAAGTAAGTCACCAAAAAAAAAAAAATCAACCTAAATGATGTTTCTGAGATTACAATAAATTATATGATGACACCACTAAAATATTATTCATAATCTAACTTGCTAAAAGTTCACATTTCTTCATGCAGAAAACATAAATGTTTCACTGTTATTTTTTCTTAACACAGTTTTTTTTTCTAAATGTGGTCACCAACATTCTTATTGACTTGCATAACAGAAGAAATACAAAATTCAATTCAAGTAAATTGAACTTCATTGATCTTTACCAAATACTATTCTTGGTCAATATTTGGACTGAGATTCTAAAGTCATTTAAAATATTTTCAAATCCTTATAAAAGTAAGATATTGTTACCTCTTAATTAGATATACAATTTGTGAGACACTATAAAATAATTTAAATGTAAATGAAGTTTTTTAGGTTACATAAAATTTTGGGAGTTAATATATTTTGAATTTTTCTGTGAATAAGGAATAGAGTACAGATTTATATGCTCTCTATTAGTAGCATAATACAGCCTTTACTTCTATGAGGTGAACTTTTTTTAGTTACTGTGCATCTTCTAGCCTGAACAATTATAAGCATTTAGCTTAAAACATTACATATCATTAATTTTAATAATCACTTTACTAACTTGAAAAAGCATGCAACAGCTAAGTAAAAAGGTCTGTTTTCATGTTGCACTCTCCACAGTACAAAATTTGTAATTTACTGGTTATTTAAACACAAACATTTCACAACTGTTTAATTATGGGTAAAGGATAAAACGTAGTTTTATGTTCACTGCATTGAATCATCAAGTCATTATCTTCTCTTTGCCGTAAACAGACAGCCTACCTTTTTGTCAGCATGCTATTTCATTTATTTCACAGAGAAACCCAGTTTCACAATAATTGACTTGTCAGAAGCTCTAATTTATGAGACTGAGCTCTGTAAGACTTCTCTATATTGGACTCAACCTGCACACAAGCAGGGTTGAATATTTACAATGCTGTTAACAGGTGCTGAGTTGTTTAATGATTCTAATAGCCAGAAGCGTACTGAGAAAGCCAGCGGGATCACAATTACAGGCTGTTTGAACACAACAATTACTAGTCCCCTGAGAGGTGTGAAAGTCAAAGGCAGTTTGATACTGACAGCATCTAGCACATGGGCTACACAAGCTAACTTCTATTAGCAGTCCATTGGGAAAAAGTCATAACAAACCTCTCCCTATCATAAAAATTTACAAAGTTCATAAAATTTAAAGAATCAAAAACTAAAAAGCTTTTCAAAAATTATCTTTAAAAGATCTTATCAAAGGACGAACAAGAATACTACATATGAAATCTCAAGTTACTTTTTCAAATCTTAATACTGATGAAATGTCACCAGTTGAGAATGAAAGAGGTTTTATATTAATGTAAAACATAGATAAAGTTACACCAAACGGTTTGGATTTAATGTGAATAGTGGCAGCCATTTCCTGTTTGGTTTATGTAAACCTGTCCAGATATCTTGCTGGGAAATTTTTCATCAGTATTGAAATGCTGCTGCTATAACTGTCAGTAGTGGGAAGTCATTTGTTACAGCACCACGTTTTTTTATGTTCAGATTATGCAGCAATAATAATGACACAAATAGCGAAAGTGGTTGCAGGAACAGCTGAAACTACCACATTTTTGCCTCAGATATATTTAAAAGCTTTCTCAGGGGAAAACAGAGTAAAACTGAACATACAAATTGAATCCAGAACTCAATTTGGAATATATTATATTTTATGAAAGCACCAGTACATGTGTTTATATTCATTTGAACAAGTTAATGTGTGTGTGTGTATGTTATATATATATGTGTGTGTTTACATATCTAAACATAATTATCTGTATATGCATATATACATAATATATACACACACACACACAAGAATATAAATAGACATATAGTGACCAACTCAGGAACAGTGGTTGAAATCTTTGTCAACACAAGTTTTACTTTTGGTGTGCTGTGGTGAGGACTTCATAGTAGTATGATTAGCTGAAGGGAGCTGGAATATGAGGTTGTATTTCTTTACCTATATATAACTATATTATAAAAATGGTCTTTCTTTTCTATTGTTAAGTAAACCTCAGTCTCTTTGTTATACACACATGCAGATGAACAAGCATGCATACATATTCTTCCTTCCCAAGGAAAGTCAAATCTCAATTCATGGTACTAGATGATAAGAATTATTAAGGAAAAATTAAAACTATACATAATGTAAGTGTTTCATTAGAGACAATTACTTTAGCATTTTAAAAAATTTTTATCAGATCTAAAAATAAGTGGGAAAAATTTACCAGTGTCCTGTGGCTTGGTTTGCTTCCAGCTTTTGGGAAAAGTGATTTTAACACAGACAATAATAAAAAGATACAAGTGAGGGCCAATCACAAGAATGTGGAGAAAGGGGAATCCTTGTACATGGTTGCTGAGAATGTACATTATTAGCACAGCCTCTTTGGAAAACAGTATGGAAGTTCCTAAAAATCTAAAAATAGATCTAGCATACGATCCAGCAATCCCAGTTCTGGGTATATACCCAAAGGAAATGAAATCAGTATGTTGAAGAGACGTCTGCACTCCTATGTTCACTGCAGCATTATTCACAATAGCCAAGATATGGAAACAATATAAGTGCTCATCAATGGATATTCAAATGGATTTGAAAAATATGGTGTATATATACACAATGGAATATTTAAAAAAGAAGGAAATTCTATATTAGCAACAACATGGATGAATCTAGAGGTGGAGGAATCTAGAGGGCATTATGCCATTGAAATAAGGTAGGTAGTATGGAAAGACAAATACTGTATGATCTCACTTATATGTGGAACCTAAAAAAGTCAAACTCATAGAAGTAGAGGGTAGGATGTCAGTTATCAGAGGCCATGAGGGTTGGGAAAGCCAAGCAAGCAAAGGGGGAATTGGTCAAAGGGCATAAAGTTTCGGTTAGACAGAAGGAATAAGTTCTGGTGATGCAATGCACAGCATGGTAACTATCGTTAATAATAATGTATTGTGTATTTTAAAATTACTAAAAAGAGTAGATGTTCTTGCTACAAAGAAATGATAAGCATGTGAAGTGATCGATATGTTAATTAGCCTGATTTGTTCATTTCACAATGTACACGTTTTGAAACAGTACATTGTACACCATAATATAATTATCAGTTAAAATTTTTTAAAAGAAAATTTATGTTCACACAAAATCTCACAAATATTTATAGCAGTATTATTTTAAAAAAGAGTCAATTAAAAAAGAAGGTGGCAGAGCTTGACTATAGCTAAGTAAAATATATAAATTGTCAAAATTTACTTAGGCACATTTTTCCATTTTTATCTAGATGTGAAGGTTTATATATTAAAACTGACAGTTTGTTTTTTGGGAGGCATCAAATAAAAAGGGTCATTTGAGTGAGTATGGCAGAGTTTCCATAAAGAACCCATTGTTCAGCATAGCACTGAAAAGAGAAGTGGACAGGGAATGTGGACCTCACAATGAGCACAGTGATGGAGAATGGGATGGAATCCTAGTGTTGCCTCTGTCACTTGGGAGCTGTGCTATTGGGAGTAAGTTGCTTATTCTCCCTGTGCTTCCTTTATTTATAAAATACGGATCATAACAGTACTAAATGAGTTAAGCTTCTGAAACAGCATTTCAAATATAGTAGACACCCAATAAATATTATCAATGCAGATTTTTGTTTACAACTTTATTAATTCCAATTTTTATTTTTATAAATTTCTTTCCTATATTTACATTTTGCTATTGTTCTTTATCTAGTTTTTTAAGATAAATGCTTATTTTATTTTTAAGCATTCACATTTTCTATGAGGTCTGTAAAGATATAAATATTCCTTAGAATTGTGCTTTGGTTTAAATTCATTGTTTTATTACATTTGTATTTTTGTACAGCTATGGTCTATACCTTTTGTTTTGATTTCATCTTTTACTAGACTAAAAGTTTTATAATCCCAAGCAGTTAAATTTTTTTGCCATCCCTTTTATTGCTTATTTCTGGTTTTATTATATTACACAATGAGAATGTAGCCTTATGATCTCTATGTTGAGATGTTCTTTGGGGTCTACTTCATAGTAAATTTTTCAAAACAAATCTTCCATTAGTGTTTGTAAGTAATGATATTTTGTTAGGGACATATGTACAAAGATACAATGGATACAAATTCAAGGATATTATTATTTAAATCCTCTTTTTTATGAAATACTTATCTTTCTGATGTGTTAAAGTCTCCTAACATGACTAATTTAGTTGGGCTGTAATTTCAATTGAATTTCAGTTTTTGCTTTACATATCTGATGTTATTTTTAGTCTCTCTAAAAATCTGTAAACTACCATAACTTTCTAGTGATTGTGTTTGTTACCAATATGATACACTCTTCTTTGTCCTTTGTATTTTTTTGCCTCGAATTTGGTTTTGTATGATTTTAATTCTGCAGCTGCTGTTTTCTCTTTGCTATCATTCTCCTTTACATCTTCTTTCAATCCTTAAATTTCAGCTTTTCTATGTCAATCACGTTTGAATGAATCTGACAATTTCTCTTTTACAACAGGGAAGTTTAAATTATTTACAATATTTATTATTATAGTTGACCTGACTTACGGCATAAATAGATCCCATCTGTCCCCTGCTCAAAACTCTGCAATGGTTCCTGTTCCCTCCAGAACGAAAGTCAAAATCCTCACCATAGTTTCTAAGACCACCCATGCCCTATATCACCACTGGCCCTCCACATCCCCAACCTCATCTCCTGCTATTTTCCTGCTTTCACTTATTCTTCAGCCACATCTTTTCCTTGTTGTTCCTTGAATACACCAGGCATGCCAGCCTTAATCTCTCTCTTGTTCCCTTGGCCTGAAATGCTGCTTCCTAGAAAGTGGTCAACTTTCTTACCTTTGTCAAGTTTTGGCTGAAATATCAGCACCCTTAATGAGGCTCACCCTGACTTTCTTTTTAATACAGTATTGTAATCTCCCATCTCCCCCCAGGCCGCCTTCTGGCTCTCCTAATCTTCCTTATCCTGTTTTCCTTCTAAACATCTATTACTTTTTAATAATATTAAAATCTACTGTCTCTGCTAAAAGAACATGAGTGCCAGGATAGCAAAAGTTTTTGTTTAGTTTACTAATACATCTTCAAAGTGGCTAGAGTGGTGCCTGGAACATAGTAGGTACTCAATAAATGTTTACAGAATTAAGAAATAAAAAAATTAATTTTTAAATGCTTATACTTTATAATTTTAAGTAAATTTTATGATTTTTGAGGCTAGAAGTCATTATTTATGCTGCTACTACCTTCCAACAGAAAGTAAGAGTTGCCAATCATAGCTTTTTCTGAAAAACAAATTATTGCTGTATCTATTCTAGATTTAAGAACTTACATGGCAACAGCTTGGGCATAGGGTTCTACTTCAGAATAATGACAGCCCAGCCAGGTATCTCAACATATGTATTGGTGGCTACTGAAGGATCCAACACATGAAATATGAATGGTCAAGAGTGGATAAACTGGGCCAGGCGTGGTGGCTTATGCCTGTAGGCCAGCACTTTGGGAGGCTGAGATGGGCGGTTCACGAGGTCAGAAGATGGAGACCATTCTGGCTTACACAGTGAAACCCAGTCTCTACTGAAAATACCAAAAAAAAAAAAAAAAATTAGCCGAGCATGGTGGCAGGTGCCTGTAGTCCCAGCTACTCGGGAGGCTGAGGCAGGAGAACGGCGCGAACCCAGGAGGTGGAGCTTGCAGTGAGCTGAGATAGCGCCACTGCACTCCAGCCTGGGCGACAGACCGAGACTCCATCTCAAAAAAAAAAAAAAAAAAATGTGGATAAACTGTTACTTGTGAAAATCAGTTGAAGCTACATTTATCAATATTGACTGGACTTTTTAGACTGTTAAGACTTGGCTAGCTATAAGGGCTGAGGAGGGTACTGCAGACAAGAAGAAGAGTGACAGCAGAAGCACAAAAGTGAGAGGAACCTCTTGTGTAGACGGTGTGGGTTAATATCTACACTAGCCCCTTTGGTGGTAGGCGGGAGATACTCAACCCTCTTTTTGGGGTAGCAAGATGTGAGGGAAAGCAGCTGCCACAACTACTAAGAGCTCTTAGTCAATGCATGAAGACAATTTACCCTTATGACTTTCAGTCCCCAAATTTCCTACAGCTAAAGAGGTGTGAACTAAAGAATACTCATTTATTTACATGGACTACACTGACTACCACCATGTGTGAGCAGGAGATATCCTAAATTGCTAATACCCAAGAATACTCTGGATCAGAGGCTCACTATAATTTCTGTACTTAATAAACCTCTTAAGATTTCATCTTTTGTCTACTGTGATAAGTCTCCCCAAACTTCCTGTTCTTTCATTACTACTGTTTATTACAGTTTCATGTGGATTTTCTCACCATAATATTATAAAATAGAAGGCAGTTTGTAACCAGAGCAACAGGGAGTCATACCTACCCAGCTCCCTGTGTGTGTGGGACCCCTGTTCTGACCCGTGTCTCCAACTGTGCTCCTGGCTCATCTCACTCTCATGGTTGAAAAAATGTAAACACTGGACAGTTTCCTACTCATTATCTTAATTTAAAGATTTACTGCATTCTGTGTCTGCTAACTAAACCTTATCTAGTTCCCACCCCCTATATAATACATTTAATTTCTGATCAATACTATATGACAGTTTACAAAGTAGGCAAAATTGAAAGACAGACTAAAAGCAGGTTAAGCAGTTAGAGAACTATGGAAGCAAAGGAGAGGGAAGATCAAAAAGCAAACTTGGGGTTTTAAGTCAAGGTAAACAGATACAGTGATAATATTAAGAAAAGTAAGAAAGTTAGAGTAGAGAAAGATTTTTAGAGTTATATGATTAATTCAGTTTTGGACATGTTAAAGTGAAATGATGGTGGGAAGTCCATGTGGCAACATTCAGAAGGCTGGAGAAATAAAACTGTAACTTGATAGACAGCAGATTATAGCCACATATTTTAGGGTCTTTCACATACAAGGTGATATTTTAAATATAGATAGGACCAGCAGAGAAGAACCTGTTAATATTATGTCCTGAGAAGAACACAATATCATTTCTGTAATATTCTTGCTGAATAGACATAATTTGAATTTAGTGATGAGGAAATCAGTAAAAGCCAAATTGAAGGACATTCTACACAACAATTGGCCAGTTCTCTTCAGAAATGTCAAGGTTATGGCAGACAAAGGAAGACTGAGGAAATATCACAGACTAGAGTGAACTAGACAGGGCAACTAAATGCAACTCAGGGTACTAAACTGGATCTTGGACAGAAAAGGGACATTAGTGGAACAACTGGTGAAATCTGAATAGCTTGTAGTATTGTATAAATGTTAATTTCCTGATTTTGATAATTATACATGGTCATGTAAGATGTTAACATGGGGAAGCTGGGTGAAGGGTATACAGTGCTGCTTTGTACTATTTTTTTTTTTTGCAATTTAAAATAGAAAGTTCAACAATTAAAAAAAATTTAAAAAGGAGATACATATACAAAGGGCAACGTATCTGTGGATTCAGTAAGCAACTACAATTTGCTAAAGTACTAAATTGGCCTCAGAGAATTATGTCTCTGTGTGCTAATTAGACAAACTGACTAAAATGACTAGGTTCTTATCTCTAAACTAGACTCTTTAGGATGGTACAGATCAGTAAAGCAACTGACAGAGAGTCCAGAACAGCAGCTCAAAATCGACATTATATTCTTTATTATTAATACAGAATTAGAATGGCTTTAATTCATTTATTTAATTCTCAATACGACCCAGTGAGGGAGGGAGGCTATTCGTTACTTTCCAGATGAAGAACGTCTAGCTCAGAGAGGTAAAGTGACTCAGACTCACACCATTAGTAAAGGATAGTGAGGAAATAAGAATCAGTGTGTTGATTCCAAGCCCAAAGCTCTTTCTGTCACACTAAATGCCTTGATTCTTATGTAATAGAAATGATAAATATATCTACAGTTACATGCCAACTCCCATCTACACACACACTCACATGCACACACACACACACACACACACACACACACACACACACAGTTGTAGATTATGAGTCAGAAAACCTGACTTTGTAAGATCTGGCTTTATCAAGAAATAGTAATGGGACCTAGAACAAGTGATTTAAAGCTTCCAGCTTCCATATCTTCAATATCAAACAAGAAGATTGGGCTAGAATAAATGTAAAGTCTATTCCATGACTCTAATCCTGTAATGTGTTCGTTTACTGTGGTAAATGTGCATTTCTGGATGGCTATCTCACTAATTTTGCAGCTATGTTCTCAAATAATATTTAGTACCTAACCCAGACACCCTAACGGTGGAGGGAACTGGGCAAAATGTCACCATATTCTCAAACTCCTATCTAAGTAAGTGAAAATGTTGGCTGAAAAGAAACTTCTTAAGGTGTTAGTCGGTAAGATTTAGTAAGAACATTTTCATCATGACTTCTCTAAGACTTTACAATGGTTTAATATTTTCTTTTACTTACATCTGGAATGTGCCTTAACATTGACCCTCCCTCCATTCACTCTGTATCTAAGGTCCTCATCATCTTTTCCCTATTATTCAGTAGCTTCCTAACTGGCCTTCCTGCTGTAATGGTCTTTCCATCCCAGTTCACTTCCTACCATAGTGCAATAAATATTTAACAAAACATAACGTAATTTGGTAATGTTAAT
The DNA here is from genome assembly GCF_029281585.2 of Gorilla gorilla gorilla. Lineage (NCBI taxonomy): Eukaryota > Metazoa > Chordata > Mammalia > Primates > Hominidae > Gorilla > Gorilla gorilla. The sequence continues at coordinate 124,758,477 of NC_073229.2, forward strand.
CCATATTTAAAGACACTCACCATAGCCTCTAGGATCAGATGCAAACTCCTTAGCACAGCATAAAGGCCTTGTAGCCTCTGGTTCTTGGCCTACTTTCTAGTCAAGACAATCTTGTCTCCCTTCTCCTTAGGTTCTGGCTACATTAAACTTTTTCATATTCTCTAAATGCTTATGACTCCTTCAAGCCCTGAGGATTTTTGCCCACATAATTTAATTCTGCCTGAAGTGCCTTCTGCCTTTTCTACTCCTGTTCCTGATTCAAGATTTGGATGAAGTGTCACCTTTTCTGTGAAGCTGTCACTCTCATAGGCTTGAATATCATTCTACTAGAGGATTTATAATTTTCATTGTAATGACTTATATGTGTTTTTCCCACACTAAAGATCAGCCCTTAAAAAACAGGGAGTCATGTACTCATTTTTACATCTCAGTGTTTAGTTTACCATCTGAAAAACAGTAAGTGCTGAACGAAGATCTAACATACTGTCTGGAATGACATTCTACCACACCTCAATTTTATTTTCTCTTGCAATATTCTTATTAACACTTATAAATGACCCACAAATTTTTTTCCACCTACAACTTCACAAGCCTCACTCTTTTCTGAATTCCAACTGCATCTAAGTCAGTCACTATCATGTAGTTTAGCACATTTCTTAATGACTTCAGGTAACTCATGTCTCAATTACAGAGCAAACTCCTCAGGATGGCTTAAGGTAATTAAAATAGGTTAAGTAACAAATGCATATAATTATTGATATTTTATATACTGTGATACCAGAGATATCATTTGATTCTTTAGACAAATTCATATACCTAGAATCTCCAAAGTTCTGCCTTTTTTGTATGTACCTCAATTTGGAGTTTATTACTTTCAAATATGTCTTATTTCGGGGCAAAACAGAAAGGTATATAACTGCCCTTGCACTTACCTGGGATTCATGATAAGACGTCGGAAAAAGTAAGTCCAGGTGATATAATCCAATGCATCTTGCTTAGATGTAATTGTACCACCAGCAATCTCTGCATTTAAGTGGTCAGAGAGCACTCCTAATAAACTATATAGTGAACAAGACATGGGAAGCATACAAGAGCATTAAACTAAAAACACTGAAATTTATCTCACGTAGTCAAGATTCAGATTTTATGTTCTAAGATAAAAACAAATTTGTTTTATATAATTTAAATATTTAGTATATAATTTTGTATACTGTGTAAATAATTCATTCCAAATTATTTAGTGGGAATTTGGTTCCAACATACTTTAACCATGAGTCTATAAATCACTTAGTATCATGAACTCAGGTGAACCCGTATTATTCACCAGTACATATATGTGTTCTCATTTTCTTTTAAAGAAGTATGTTATAATTTTCATTTAAATGTGAATAAAAAGTGGGCTAGTTAGAATGTCACAAAAGTACTATTATAATAATATTTTTCCAGATTAAGTTAACAGTAGTAATAATTTGTTGAAAGCAATCACTAGTGCCTGTCACATGGTATGTACTCAATAAATGGCACTTATCACTACCAATCATTTTTGGAAAATAAATTGCTAGGTGTAAAATAAATACAAGCTGACAAAAAGAAAGCTACTGACTTTCAGGAGATGAGGACAGCCACGAGAGGTAGAGTAAGAGCAGGCAACAGAAGAGATATCTTGCAGAGGAAGGAAGAGCACAGGTACAGGACATGGAGTAAGTATAGAATAAGTACTGAGGCAGATTAAAGGAGAGTTGACATGAAAGAGATGCTATTTAGAACAGAAAATTGAGCAAATATATTCTCTTCATTAATTTGTAAATATTAAAGTCCCTAGTCATATAAGACATTATGTATTAGGTGTTGTGGAGTACACAAAGATAATCAGATGTGTTGAAAGACTGGTATAACAAAATGTTTAGTTTAGTTTCTTATGTTAAATATAAAAAAGGAAGCAATGTTCAACAAAAGAAAAAGCTAAGTAAAACTATAATTCATGGAAAAATATGCAGGTATTAAAAATAGTTTTTGCAAAGGACACGAGAAAATAGTTATAATAAGTTGAATTTTAAAAAAAGTTGCTATGTTACTCTCAGGTCACCAGCTGCAGACTACAAATTGGTCCAGTCAATTTTGAGATCAAATTCATAATATCTATCTGAACAATCACTATGAACCAGCAATTTCAGTTTTTCATTATGATCTGCTAGAGAAACATTTACATGTGAGAATAGGAAAGAAAATCTTTCACTGCAATGTTATACATAAGAGGAGAAAACTGGAAATTCTCTAGGTGCACATTAATAGAGAAATGAATAAATAAACTATGAAATACTATGTAATACATAAAATAATAACGGTCATATCAAGGTACAAAACAAAAAAAATTTAGTTAACTTTTTATCGAAGTATACACAGATAAAATTACATAAATTATATAGGTACAACACAATTAATTATTGCGATGTGAACACAGTTGTGTAATCAACATCAACATCAAGCATTGAAAGTGTCCCAGAAGTCCTCCTGTTGTGCTTTTCTAGTCCCTTTCTTCTCAAAAGAATATTTGGACTTCATTTCTTTTTGTTACCTTACTGCAGTGGTTTGGGCCTGTAGCTCAATGCTTACTGGAAGAAGTGACAGCAAAATCCCTATATCATTTCCTATCTCAAAGGGAAAGCTTTCAATATCTTCTTATAAATTATGATGTTTGATATAGATTTTTTGTAGATATTCTTTATCAAATTAAGAACATTCCCTCATACTCCTGCTTGCTAACAGTTTTATTATAAATAGGTATGGAATTTCATCAATTTTTTTTACATCTATGAAATGATTATATAATTTTTCTCATTTTTGTTCATGTGGTGAATTATATCCATTCATTTTTCAAATAATCATCTTTGCATTTATAGAATAAGCTGCATGTGGTAGTAATATATTATCTTTTTATACATTGTTTGATTTGATTAACTATTGTTTGTTTAGGATTTCTACATCTATATTAATGAGAGACGTTTGTTACATTCCCTCCTCGTAAATTTTTTATCAGGTTTTGGTATCCAAGTTGTTCTGGTGTCATAAAACAAGCTGGCAAGTATTCTTCCCTTTTCCACTACTAGGAGGAGATTGTGTACGATTGATGCTATTTCACCCTTAAATGTTATGAAGAATTCACCATTGAAGCTTCTGGGTCAGAAGATTTCATTCTAAAAGATTTTAAATTTCAGATTCAATTGCTTTGGATAGATGAGAGACTATTTAGATTTTCTATCTTTTTGTGTCAGTTTTAGTAATTTTTAAAAGAAATTTTACTATTTGATACAAAATTTAAATATTATTTGCATTAGGTTGTTAATATCCTATTATTATTCCAGTCTGTGGTATTTTTCCATTCCTGATATTTAGACTAAAAAATTTATCAATTTTATTCATCCTTTTAAAAGAACCAACTTTTGGTGGTGTTGATTTTTCTCTAGTTATGTTTATTTCCAGTTTATTAATTCTTACTCTTTCTTTCTTTGAGTTTAATTCGCTTTTTTCTAAATTCTTGAGATCAGTACTTAGACTACTAACTTTTTTTTTCTTTTTCCTTTATTTTTCTGCAGATAGAGTTTCACCCTGTTGCTCAAATTAGAGTGCAGTGGTGTTACGACACATGTACCTCAAGCTCCTGGGCTCAAGCAATCCTCCTGCTGCCTCAGGACCACATGCATGAACCGCTATGCCTGGCTAACTTTTTTTTTTTTTACTTTTTTGTAGAGACAGGATCTATCTACGTTACCTAGGCTGGTCTCAAACTCCTGGCCTCAAGCAATTCTGCCTCAGCCTTCCAAAGTGCTAGGATTACAGGTGAGAGCCACTGTGCCTGGCTGACTTTTTAAGTTTTTAAAATCAACATTATTAGCACTTATAAAAAATAAAAAGAACCAATAATTATATACAGGATAAATCAGATGTTTTGTCTTCAATGCAGTTAGAATATGGTAAAGGAGATCCAATATATAGAAAAGGACTATGATAAAAGGTAGAAAGTGATAAGTGTTTATAAGTGAAAAATACCTAAATCTGAAGGAAGAAAGGTTATTTTCAGCTGAGAATACAAGAGAAGACTTTGAGAAAGGAGTAGTGGTTACTGGGTCCCAAAAGAGGTATAGGATGATTCTCAAATGAGCCAGCAGCCTAAATCATTAATTACATGCTCCCTTATTTGGGATATTTATTTATTAACTGTACAACTGTACTATGAAAACCCTCACCAAACTAATACTTTATTAAATGTTTATTATGTGATAGACACTGTTCTAAGCACTATGTATTTGATCATTATTAGTACTCTATGAGATAGCTGGTCTTGCTACCATCTCCATTTTACAATAGGTGCAATAAGGCAATGAGGTGTTAAGTAACTTGCTCAAGATCAAGCAAGTAAATGGTAGAGCTCAGATTTTCACCCTGGTCATCTGGCTTCATAGTCAATGCGTCTGAACACTGTACTATACTGCTTATTTTAAAAAGTTATTTTTAACATTTAAATTATAATTGAATATTGTCATAAAGTGATAATTATATTGTTTCACATTATATTAAATTCTTTTAAGCTACCTGTTTTACTGATTTTTATATAATAAAATATAACCAGAAAAACACCAACTTGTGATGAAATAAATCCATTTAAACTAATTTAAATAAGATTTACCTTGATTCTACTGGGAAAGGTTCATAAAGAAATTTTTTATAAAAGTCTTTCTTTATGTCATGAACTAGAATTACAGCTTTGCCTTGGTCATCAAACTGCGGCCTCCCAGCACGCCCCATCATCTGCAGAACATCTTTAAAAGAGAGAACAAAGAGATATTCTACAATGTGGCATATAGCACAAGGTATATTTACTGATTATGGCATGCTTCTATAATCAACCAAATAACAAAAGAAATAGAATATTGTGAAAATATGTTTGCTATGTTGATGGCTACTACTACGCTGAGTTCCCTAAATTAATATAATTAACTCAGAAAATTGATAAATAAGCAAGTAACTATGATGAAAAACTGAGTGTTTGAAAGGGTCTTTCTTAACATTTATAGATGTAAGAAAGATGAAAATTCCCTTTAGTGGAATGCTTTAAAATGCTGTTTAATAGATATTATTTTAATTAAATAAGAAAAAGTAAAAAATAAAATATATATACAAAAATCTTTTCAGCAGAGTCATTTGATTATTTTCCCCGTGAATAATGAACCCATTTAGGCCTTGTCCTCCCTGCACCCCGGTATAAAATTTCTTTCTTTTAGTCTACATAAATCTCTGAGATAACTAATGATTTAGAAATGATATAGCTTTTACATGTATTCATTTAGTGGAAATATACATTGAGTGTATTTCCCTTTTTGAACTCACTGAAAATGATTTTATCATGTTTTAAAATATCTTAACAGAGTCTTCATGCATAAGTTGTAGCAATAAACACTTTGGTTCTGGAAATCCCATGGAGGTATCATTTCTAGTGAAACACATTTAAAATTAAGCAAAGCAATACTTAGTCATAATTTACTAAGGAATTTCACTAATAGCTCCTAAGAAGTACTTTTATCTATTTATAAATTTGAAACCAACTTTGGATGGCTTAATAACAAGTACTTTAAGCCACTTATTATTTTCTTACTTTTGTGTAAGTAAAAGTAAATACAGCAGCAATATTTTGTATAATATTTTAACTGAAAACAAAAAGTCTATAATTGCTTATCATCTGTTTAAATGTGACCAATTCTCAGAAGTTTAATTGGTGGAAATTCAAATTAATTATTCAAATTCAAATTTACTAAGGGTAAAATAGAGCTTCATGTATTTCTGTGAATTTAAGAAAATTACCTGTAATGGGAAAATCCACATAACGTCTTGTTTTTCCATCATAGTATTCTGTTCCCTTAATAATTACTAAATGAGCTGGAAAGTTTACACCCCAGGCTAATGTGCTTGTAGCAATAAGAACCTAAAAAGCAAAATAAAATATCTTATATCTAAGTAAAATATAACTTTTAAGTTACATTTAAATATGTGTTCACTGGAGAAAAAAAAGTACCTGAACTTTACAGTTTACAAATAGTTCCTCTACTGTTTTTCGGTCCCTCTCATGTAGTCCAGCATGATGCATTCCTATCCCAAAAGCAAGGGTCAGCTTGAGGTTGGAATCTCTTACTGTTGCAATGATGTTCTCCATCTGCAAGTAAAAACAAAATTACAAGATGTAGATGTATAACTTTAAAATTTTCATGTTTCAAAAAACATTAATTTTGTCTTTATGTTATTATATGGACATAAAATATATGTCCCATATACAGTTATGATTAAAGTTCAATTAACTGAAAAGAATATCTACTTGGTGAGAATATATACTCTAAACACACTAAAGTTTAAATGTTATCCATCTTATTTTTATGCATCAAGAGAAAAAATCTGTAGATAAATGATATGTTCTTTAATGAGTAACAACCATTAAAAAGGATGCAATATTTCAGTGTCTCTGTTCATCTCTTGTTATAAAAAACACCGTTTTTGAAGCTCAGTGCCAAAAATTTTAAAAATACAGACCAAAAAATAGTGGAAGAAAAAATCAGCCATAATCCTTGCAGACAGAAAGAAACTGTTCCAATTTATGCTTTCTTACAGAACTTATTGGCCCTGAACAAGTCACATAACCTCACTAAGCCTGTTTCTTTAACTGTAAATTTGAAATAATAACAGTAATCTTATATATGCATTTAATCTTCCCTAAAGCCCTGTAATAGTAAATACTATTATTCATCCTATATGTAAATTTAGTAATGATAAAAGGATACATATACCTATCCAAAAATTGTTTTCCAGAGAGGCACACAGCTATAAACATATTAGCATCTCAATGTTACTATGTTCTCAAAACTCTGAATATTGTTTAAAAAATCAAACTGGTGTATTTTTGTTTATTTCTTATCTTCGATCAATAGTACAGCTAAACAATTTTTATATTTATTGGCTATTTTATAATTTACCTTTTAATTTTTTAAGTCGATGTGATAGTCTTTTTTTTTCTAATTGGCTTGTGATCTTTTTTATATATTAACGATATTAACCCCTTGTCCATCATATGCTATAAATATGTATATATATTTATATATACATAAATACATATACACACATATATACATATACATATATACGTATATGTATATATATTTATATATACATATACGTATATATGTGTGTGTATATATATACTTTATATATATACTTTATATATATATACTTTATATATATATACTTTATATATATACTTTATATATATATACTTTATATATATACTTTATATATATATACTTTATATATATACTTTATATATATATACTTTATATATATACTTTATATATATACTTTATATATACTTTATATATACTTTATATATATACTTTATATATATACTTTATATATATATACTTTATACATATATACTTTATATATATATTCTTTATATATACTTTATATATATACTTTATATATATATACTATATATATACTTTATATATATATACTATATATATACTTTATATATATACTTTATATATATACTTTATATATATACTTTACATATATATACTTTATATATATACTTTATACTTTATATATATATACTTTATATATATACTTTATATATATATACTTTATATATATACTTATATATATATACTTTATATATATACTTTATATATATATACTTTATACATATATACTTTATATATATATTCTTTATATATACTTTATATATATACTTTATATACTATATATATACTTTATATATATACTTTATATATATACTTTATATATATACCATATATATATATATTTATATATATATACACACTTTTTCTTTTTGAGGCAGAGTCTCGCTACGTCGCCCAGGTTGGAGTGCAGTGGCGCGATCTCGGCTCACTGCAAGCTCTGCCTCCCGGGTTCACGCCATTCTCCTGCCTCAGCCTCCCAAGTAGCTGGGACTACAGGTGCCCGCCAACATGCCCGTCTAATTTTTTGTATTTTTAGTAGAGACGGGGTTTCCCGTGTTAGCCAGGATGGTCTCGATCTCCTGACCTCGTGATCCACCCGTCTCGGCCTCCCAAAGTGCTGGGATTACAGGCGTGAGCCACCGCGCCTGGCCTGCTATAAATATTTTTGCCCCCAGTTTTTTATTTGCACTTTATTTTATTTATGCTTTAACTTTATGGACCTAGAATTGTAAATCGGTCCCTTATGTTTTGTTGCTTAGAAAACTTTTCCTAAATATATACATACATATTTCCCCATTTCTTCAACTTGTTATAGTTTTATTTTTTAAATTTAAATAATTATCTTGTAATTTATTTTTGTATAGAAACTATGGTAGAAATCTAAGTTTAGTTTTCCTAAATAATTAACCAATTATTCTAGCAATATAGGTTAAATAATTCCTTATCTTACTTTAAATGCTACATTTAGTATATTCACAATTTTTATATATTATAATTTTTACATTTTTAAACATTTCCAGCCTGAGTTTAGCTCACTAATCTGTCATATATCTAAATGGTTTTTGAAACTCATGTTGTAGAAATGCTCTCTGAATATTCTATCACTTTCCATTCAACATGGAAAATACTTAAAGTAACACAGATTTTATGGGAAGAAAAAGCAAATCTTATTTTGTTACAAAATTTGTTGTAAAGAACTAAATAGTTGTGGCTGGGTGTGGTGGCTCAAACCTGTAATCCCAGCACTTCGGGAGGCCAAGGTGGGTGGATCATGTAAGGTTTGAGGTCAGGAAATCGAGACTAGCCTGGCCAACATGGAGAAACCTCGTCTCTACTAAAAATACAAAAATTAGCTGGGCATGGTGGTGCATGCCTGTAACCCCAGCTACTCAGGAGGTGAGACAGGAGAATCGCTTGAACCCGGGATGCAGAGGTTGTAGTAAGTTTAGATCATGCCAGTGCATTCCAGCCTGGGCAACAGAGCTAGATTCTGTCTCACAAAAAAAGAAGAAGAAGAAAAGAAAGTCCAGTTTCTTTGTTTCAGATAGTTCTCTGTCCTTGAAGCAGAGGATAGCATAAGGCACAGCATAAGGAAGTTCTTTCCGGGAAACTCCATGAGGAGAATAATGTTAAGACCAAGTGATTTGAGAAGACATGAGCACTGAAAAGAAGGATACATCTCTAAAGTTTCACCACCACATTCCAGCAGTAAGCAACAGGGGAGAAGAAACTTGGAAATAGTAAATGCATAATTTTTATATGCCTGAGATAGAAGTATAAAAAAGTGACAATTTCTTCAGATCTTATTTCCTTTTTTCAATTAGCAACCTCTAATATATATAAGCATGCTTGCAATACACTTAGTAGCTTGTCTGTGCATAAATCAATAAGTAGATCACAAAATCCTCAGCTTGAGAAACTATTGCTGCTGCTGCAGTTTAGTAAAAATGTATGACCAAAATATCCACATAATGAAACATTCCAACTGCTTTCTTGTTCATTTTATTTTCACTAGTCAGAAAAATTTTCTAAGTTTTTTTTAATGTAGAAGCAAGCCGTTTTATACTTATAATAATCCATAAAATAGGAAAATAAAGTTTAGCTTTATAATAATTACTAAGGTATTAAAAAAGCACTGTACAAACTAGGTGATATTTTAATGACATACGCATAAGAAATGTTATCTATCAACTTTCACTGAACTGAATACAATGTCTAAATAGCTCATGTATAAATAGTTCATTCTGTTTGGCCACCTAGTATTCTTGTATTATTTACTTTATGAACTGTTAAGCAGGAATATGGAAATATATTAGTATGAATCCACTTTACCTTAAAATTAGCACAGGATATGTAAGCTGACTATAAATGCATGATATAAGGAAAGGTGCTTGTCTTGTCTCATAAACTACATGTTAGGTATTCTCATTAGACAACTTATTACCCATTTTTTGTTCAATAGTTCACAGCATAAAATGTCTTCAATTTACACTACAAGGAACTGATTCACTGGTGTCCTTGTTCTAATAATTAGTTTGAGAGATTTTTTTTTCACTTTTAAACTTACATAAGTATATATAACTTGTGTAATTTGTAGTGCCCCATGGCAATGCCAATCATACCCAAACAATAATGAATCATTTGCCATAGGAAAGCTAAAGAATCCTCTGGCAGAAGGTCTGGTGAGGCATTAATATTCTGTCTTTTGCACCAGGGAAGGCTAACAGTTTCTCAATCTCCTAGACCGCACTTTCACATAAATCAGTGCAGTAAAGAGAACTGTTTGTTTATCTGAACTGGCAAAGACTTAACATCCTCATGAAGACAATCGCACACACAAAAAACTTCATTTATTACATGGTTTCTCTGGATGAATTTCAAATTATTTGAACATCATAAAAAGCAAAATTTATAGCTGTTAATTATTAAGCACAAAATACTACTAGGATGGCCTATACAAATTTGAAAACATAATTTTTTGAATCATATACATCTTTGTTACTGTACTTAAAAATAAGTTTCATCTTGATCAAAACATCTTAAGACAAGCAAAAGTATTCAGGAACTTAGGATAATGAAAGTTTAAAACATGACAATAGATATAATTTGTTGAGCACTTATAATATGCCAGGCATTGTGTTTATCACTTTACAAAGATTATCACATTTAATCCTTTATATAAAGTAATATAGTCCTAATATAACAATTAATTTATACAACTGAGTATATGTCAAATGGAAGGACCCAGTGATTTTGAATACTAAAGAGTATAGTTTCTTAGCCCTGGTTCCATGAGAGAATTAACCCCTATAAAAAATACTTGGGTTACCATATTCTCAATTTTTCCAGTGATAGCTAGTACTTTTCTAGATGGAGAGGAGACAAGTTTATTTTATACATAAAGTGGATGCCTTAGGACATTAAGGCTTAATTCTTGTTAAGAAGGGTTGCTATAGAATTTAAAAAAAAACCATGATAAATGAAACACTGATAGAAGAAGTTTTACTTCCATAGTTCATTTTTGTTCAACAAATTATTTGTTGTAATGTATAGGTGTCTTTCCAATAAATAGCCTTTGAAATATGTCTGACCACCTGATTGTTAAAAAAATTATTCAATATTATACGTAACAGAAAAACAGATCTATGTTATTCTAGGTAGTGATCTTTTTCTTAAGGTTGGGGGGAGGAGGCACATATGTAAACTGTTGAACCATTTACTTTAACTTAATAGAATTTTTTTTACATTTTATATTTATTATACTCAAAAAGCTTTTGTAGAAAGATAGATTCCATTTAAGTAGATACATTACTCTGTGCCTGAAATACATTCCAGTCAGAATATAATTCAGTGAGTTGATGACAACGTTGGCACCAAAAGAAAGGAGGAGACCAGATTGAACAAGAATGAGCTAACAGATTGTGCAGCCCAATTCTGTCCTTTTGAATGTGATATATTGTTTCAAGATGCTAAAAACCCATACTTTCTCAAAGCATATCTGTTGTGCTGGTTTTCTCATTTTCACAGAATCCTCATTATCAGAACTCTATACTCTTTTCAAAGCATGTCAGACTCAGACCATATGCCACTGAATAATGCTTATCAATTGTCTGAAATGCTCAATAAAAGATGTACCACAGAAGAATCATAAAAGTTCTGAAGAGTTTTATTTTTAAATAAAAATAATTAAATCTATCATATCTGGTACAGATATTAAATGAAATTGAAACATTTCCTTATAATCACCAAATGTTAATTTCTTTTAATACAAGTCTGTATGATAAACCCCATACACTGAAGGAAGAAAAACAATGAAACATTTTACAGCATTCTACGGATACACTAATAAAAAAGAATTCAAGAAATAAATGAATTAAAAAGAATAGTTTCTAAACTGTATCAATACTCCCAAAATTTATACTCCGTTGCTCTTTCTGACGCTCGAAGACAAGCACACCTCAAAATGATTTATCATACTTTCAACATATAAATATATTTATATCTGATTAAATTACATGTGAAGTAAACATATAAGTGAAATACAAATTAAATGTACAAATGAAATACAAACAATAACAGCTAAATCTTTGCTATTTTGCCAAATAAATGCAATACTATTTTCAATGTTTGCTTTTCAGTTTGGCTTAATTCTTTTTTTCTTTCTTTCTTTTTTTTTTTTTTTTCAGGAAAGCATGCTTACATTTGTCTTAAAATATTTTTTGAGGGAGGGGTACAAGCAGAATCTATTACATGTCTAGATTGCGTAGTGGGCAAGTCAGGGCTTTTAGGGTACCCATTACCTGAATTGGGTACATTGTACCCATTAAGTAATTACTCATAGTCTACCTCCCTCCCACTCTGTCACCCTTCCAAGTCTCCATTGTATATTATTCCTCTCTCTACATCCATTTGTATAAATTAAATTTTTTTATTTTTATTTTTTGTGGGTACATAGTCACATGTATACATTTTTTAGCATCCACTTATGAGTGAGAACATGCAATATTTGGCTTTCTGTGTCTGGCTTGTTTCCCTTATGATAATGACCTATATAGTTCCATCCATGCTGATGCAAAAGACATGATTTCATTCTTTTTTATGGCTGAATAGTATTCTATTTTGTATATATACATTTTCTTTATCCAATCATTTATTGATGGATACTTAGGTTGATTCTGTATCTGCTTTTGTGAATAGTGCTGCAATAAATATATGAGTGCAGGTATCTTTTTGATATACTGATTTCTTTTTCTTTGGGTAGACACCTAGTAGTAAAATTGCTGGGTGGAATGGTAATTCTATTTTTAGTTTTCTGAGAAATCTCCAGACTATTTTCCATAAAGGTTGTTCTAATTTACATTCTCACCAACAGCGTGTAAGAGTTCCCTTTCCTCTGCATCCTCATAGATGATAATAGCCATTTTGACTGGGGTAAAATAATATCCCATTGTGGTTTTAGTTTGCATTTTTCTGGTGATTAGTAATGGTGAGCATTTTTTCATATACTTCTTGGCCATTTGTATGTCTTCTTTTGAAAAATGTCTATGTCCCTTGCATTTGGCCTAATTCTTAATAAAAGCAGTATCAAAACTGGGTTGTAGGGTAAGATATTAAAGATTTTTTCTTATTCATGTTTTTAATTTAATTTGGCACGCTGTTGGTAGGAAATCCCAGTGTAAGCACTTCATATTTATTTCTGATTATAACTTTTATCTTTATTTCCATTGTTGAAGAATTTTGATTCTAACTCATATTTAGCATTTCCATATATTGAAAAACTTTAAAAATGCAGATAAAGGTAATGAAAGGGACATTATAAAATTTTCGAAAGTAGTATATTGTCAAATGCGTAATTATGATATTAACATGAATTAAATTTGTGAAGGATCACAGCACGCAAAAAGGTATAAATATAAGATCAGATTTTACCACAACTCTCAACAAAGAGAACCTATAAGGTATAATTTCATGTTGCTATACAATCACAGTAATAACAGTTAATATTTATTAAACAATTAACTATGTTTCAGTATCTTAAATGTATTAACACATGTAATCCTCACAACATTCCTATGAGGATGGGTTTCCTATTATTCTCTTTCATAACAGAAGAGATGGGGCGCAGAGATTAATCCTACCAAGGCCACATAGCTTGTAACAGGCAGTCAGTATTGACCAAGAAGCCTGGCTCCAGTCCATCCTCTCAAGCACAATGCCACCCTCTAATCACTACATGAATAAGAGGGATATCTAGTTAACTACTGAAAGTAATAATATTATTAATCAGGCTTAAGGGTGAGCCCCAGTGTTTTAGACTACATGCAGAAAACAAGTAAGATTTGAAATAATGAGTAATGTATTTGAAATAATAAGTAATGAAATAATGAGTAACTCTATGCAGATGATTTATAAATCTATTTTTTATTAATTTCCCACTTCTATGCCTAAAAATGAAGAATATCTAAAATTATTTTCTTTTCTAAACTAAAATATTACCTTTTTCAACTATCTTCATGATTGAGAATGGCACAGCTCCTGCTGTTTGCTCGTTTGATATTTCAGCTACTAATTTTTATTTTTTTTTCCTTTTCTTAAAAAAATTTTTGAGATGGAGTCTCGCTCTGTCGACCAGGTTGGAGTGCAGTGGCGTGATTTTGGCTCACAGCAACCTCTGTCTCCCAGGCTCAGGTGATCCTCCTGCCTCAGCCTCTTGAGTAGCTGGGACTACAGGTGCGTGCCACCACACCTGGGCCAGGCTTGTCTTGAAATCCTGACCTCAGGTGATCCACCCAACTCAGCCTCCTGAAGTGCTGGGATTACAGGCATGAGCCACCGTGCTCAGCCGAGCTACTGATTTTTCTTTATTTTTATTGCACTTTTGTCCCCATCAAATTACTCCCACCCCCACCATGACTTTTCCATCTTTTCTATTCGATATTGTTGTCACTGATTCCAATTACTGTATGGCAGATTAAAATAACAGAGACTGTAGGTTAGCTACCCTGTTTTGAGTTCCTAAGCTGCCACTTGCTTGCTTGTGCTATCTGGACAATCACTTAATCCTTCTAATTTCAGTTTTTGCATCTATAAAACTGGGATAATAAAAACTACCCTTTGAGAATTCATGATAAAATGTGATAATATAAACTTTCATGAATTCTAAAGTACTCTATATAAATACATCACTTAATACTTAGTTGAGTAAAAGTAAACTACTATTATGCTTAGCAATAATTGATATATTTTGCCTCCTTCTTCAGTAGGATATGCATGCTACCAACTAAGGCAAAATAAAATAAAACAGCCTCCTATATTGTAACTCAAGGATACTGAATAGCTGCTCTAAATTGCAGAAATATTTCACAAGGCCCAACTGGTTTCAAACATTCAATGCTCAGCAAATCTGTAGATAATGTCTGCTTGACACTCAATATTCTCAGCTTAATAGTTTATTTACTGGTCAGTCATTTAGAGGTATGAGGCTTGATAAAACACAAAGCACTTGGGGTGGGAATTTTGTACCATGAACTAAATTTATTTTAGTTCTATAAAAAACAGGTCCTTTGAGTTAGAAATGATGTTGTTATCCTGCATTAAATTCAACTTAATTTCTGATTTAAAACAATTTCAAAATCCATCTTCAACATCTAGTACTAACTTCTTACCTACAAGAAGAGGCCAATATCTATTTATATGTTGAATGAACAGGCAAATTAATCAAAGAAAACTATAGTAAAATGTCATTAGAATCTCCACCAAATCTGAACTCAGGATAATTTTGAGTAAAGCAAAACTATAGTTCATCTCTGTAGGTCTACTAATATTTTACTTGTAATGAGATTAGGTGGATTATGTTTAGCTTAAAATGATAAACTGCTCTAGCATCTAAAAACACTTTAGTATTAAGCATGTGAAAACACTATCAATCTTACTTTTCATGAAAGTATTCTTCCTATGCACCTGCATTACAGTTTTCATAAATTCACTTTGAAGCACCATGTAAAATTATAATTGGCACATTCAAAAAATAATGTTCTGTATAATTTAGAAGAGACTTCCAGACAATTAATTTGAATTAACAAGGATTAACTATACTGCTGTTCCTTGTTCCAGGGAACTCTTATCTCCCATACCCTTCTAATTTCGTATTACCTCTACCTGGATTTTTTCCATGGTTTGCTCCAGTCAGAAGGCTCTTACCTTTCCTGCTTCAGATTTTTCCCCCCACCTACCTTTGGATGATGTTGTAGACTTTAGAGCACAACTTAAAACATTCATGGCAAAAGGCCTTGCAGAATCCTAATTAATTTCTACTTGTAAGGACAAAAGTGAATAGCGAGTTCTTGTTGTTGTATTCTTCTTTTAGCTACCTGGATCTTATTTAACAGTGTGGCAGAAGAAAGGGGCCGCCCTGCTGTTAACTGGCAAGATACACAGAGGTGTTGAGGGAAATAATGTAAGCAATACTAAAGAATGAAGTCTAATCTTCAGCCAGCATCCTGCTTTCCCACCCCAGAAAAGGAATCTCATCTAAGGGCAGTATTCTGAACTTTTTGTTGTTGTTGTTGTTGTTGTTGTTGTTGTTGTTGAGACAGAGTCTTGCTCTGTCACCCAGGCTGGAGTGCAGTGGCACGATCTTGGCTCACTGCAATCTCTGCCTCCTGGGTTCAAACAATTCTCATGCCTCAGCCTCCCGAGTAGCTGGGATTACAGGCACATGCCACCATGCTCAGCTAATTTTTGTATTTTTTTTAGTAGAGATGGGGTTTCACCATGTTGGCCAGGCTGGCCTTGAACTCCTGACCTCAAATGATCCGCCTGCCTCGGCCTCCCAAAGTGCTGGGATTACAGGCGTGAGCCACTGTGCCTGGCCCAGTATTCTGAGCTTTCAATCCATAGACTCACTCAGAAGAAAAGGCCTTCCCTCTGTTCTTTTATCTGTTAGTGCTGGTTGGCAACTATCCAGATCGTAGCACTATTTTCCTTGAAATATGGGACCAGACTGCAGAATATTGGGTGGAAGCTGACAGATCATACTTGCTAGATGTTAAATTATAATATTAATTAAATTACACAGTAAAACTTCTAGAAGTTGTATATGCTATTTGCTTCTATTTTCACCTCCTCGCCCCCCTCATTTGCTCCTCAGTCCATTCCAAACTGCTTCTGTTCACATGTCACTGACTGCCAAGTTCATCCAGGACCTTCAAATGATAAACCCCATGGGTGTTTCCTGTGCTCTCCTCTACTCAACTCCCATTTACATTTGATATAGCCAAGCACTCCTTCCTTCACAGAACCCTCTCTTCTACAGTGTTTTAGGACACTGTCTTACTATACTGGCATCACATTCTCAGTGACCTGTGCCAGTTCCTCATTTTCTATCTCAGCTCGCACTAAGAGAATCCCTCAGGGCCTTCCCTCTGTTTCTCCACACTCTGTCTGAGAGTCTCATGTGCTTACCTTGGTTTAAGGGTTGCCTCCATGCTGATGCATCCATGTTCATATGTTCATTTCACAGTCTCTGTGGGTTTTACAGACTTGTATCTAATTGCCTTGAAATCTCCACTTGAAAGTCTTAGATATACAAACTAACATGTCCAAAATATAACTTCTTCTTTTAAAAATGAATACTTTACAGATTCTGAGAAGGGCTGCCTATGGCTTTGAATTAGAGGACTGCTATTTTTATGGATATTTTGGGGAAGTAGGAAGCGAAAGAAGACTGAGTGCCCAACTATGTGATACCAGGTGACCTTGCAATGAAAACTGTTGATCATAAACTGAGTATTTCACTGTCACTTTACTGGAAAGTAGAGATGATGCAAGTTGATGATTCACATTTTGCCCTGAAGGTAACCAGATTAGCCAGATGGTAAGGAGCTTGATAAGAGTATTACTGGAGGACAGAAAGGCACAAGTTTTAGGTGGATGAACTCTTAGAACAGTGCCAGAATAAAAGGCTACCTGTATTTCACGAAGATTCGTGACAAAAAGTTAAGGGCATTGTGCAATATGCTGGTAATGATCAAATGGGCAAAATAACCACCTCTTAGGATATCGGACAGCCTCCTTCCCAGGCCACAGTGTTTTATGCAATAGGTTATGTACTCAGTGGCCAAAGTAAAAGAGATGAAAATTATGCATGGGTGAAACATAAACTTCCTTTTCCTCACGAAGGCCCAGCTATTGCTACTGCTCAGTGCCTAATATGCCACCAGTGGAAACACTGGGCCCATAATAAAGTATCTTACCCCTGAAACCAGACAGTTATCTGGTGGTGAGAAGATTATACTGGACCTTCTCTATCACTGAGGAGACATGTATTCATCTCTGTAAGAACAGGCACTTACTTTGGATTTTAATTCTCTTTTCCTACCAAACATGGTTCTGCTAGTAGCCTCAAGGGTAGAATTACTGAATGCCTTATACATCATGACGATACCCTGTATAATAATGTTTCTGTCTGAGGAACTCACTTCATAAAGGAAAAGGTAAGACAATGGGATGATGCCATTGAATGCACTGGTCTTATTATGTTCTCATTAATAGAAAGAGCTGGTTTTATAGATTAAAGATTCAGAATGGCAGCTGGGAGGCAATACCTGGGAAAGGTTGGGGTACTATCCTGCAGGATGAGGTGTAGCCTCTGAACTAGTAATCATCAATGATGCTATTTGTTCTATTGCCAGAATATATGGTTCCAGGAACCAAGTACTCAAGGTGTGTGGATGTCTTTTGAAATCACAGATAAAAAACCACTTGAAAACTTTTGCCTTCTCTTCCCTATAACTCTAGCTTTGCTAGTTCGGAGGCTTATTATCCAAAGGATTAACAGTTTACTTGGAAACTGAAACAGCCACATGACCACTTCAGGCTCTCAGGTTCTTGGATGAACAAACAAAATGTGGTCTCAGTATAGTCTGGGAAACTTATCCTGATGAAGAAATTGGGCTATTGTTTTATAATAAGGGGAGAGAAATTTGGATAGAACATAAATAAATCTGACACTACTGTATCCATTTGAAAAATTAATTGAAGATTTTACAATCCTATATATTAACCATATATAAAATTGCAATTTTCAATCTATCAGGAATGTATGCTTTTGGTCACTCCACTGGATAAAGAGTCTTGATTAGCTTCATGACTGGTTGAAGAAAAAATGTACAGATGATGTATGGTAGAGAAAATGAATCATAAATATCTATTTGGCCCCCTGGCTAGTTGCAGAAATACACAGTGGTCTCTAATCTTTTTCTCTTGCAGTCTTATATATCAACATATTTTAACTAATATATTTAAACTAATTTTATTTATCTTTCCTCTTTCTATCCTCTTTTACTGTAGAATATGGCATTAGTTAGCTGTAACTTTATAATCTAGTCCACTGACTAGAGAATACTGAGATGGGCTTGCAAAAGAACTAGAGGGTGACTAGATACAAGCAAGAGATCTAGGACTAAGTGCTAAATGGAGTTGACGAAATTTTTACTTGTCTTTCCTTGGAGAGGGATGAGTGGATTTGGGTTAAATGAAGGAGACCTTGCATTGCTAGAAAAAAAGTTTTTTAATTAAATGTAGGTATAGGAAAAGTAGTGTATGTATGAGTTTGAGGAGTGAAAGGGCCATAGTGGACCTTTGTTGTTTATGGGCAGCCAGTATCTGAATGTCACCTCCTATGATAGAAGCCAAAGAAGGGAGATTCCTTTTTTCTGCTGCATGCCAGAGATGGAAACTCAGGCATTCAACTCTTTCTATCTTGACTTGAAGCTTGAGAGAATGATGCAAAGACCTAATAATAGCTTGAGGTTAGTGGCAGAAGTAGCAAAATCCAGGTCACATGGTAGCATATACCCACAAACTTTTGAAACCACTGCAATAAGGATTCCTAATGACAATATGGAAAGGTACTTCCCTTTGGGGTTTCCTGATGCAGTATAACTTTACATCAATGATACACTTGAAGGTGTCTTTCTGCTTCCTAATACTTTGAAACTATACTGGATTAAGAAGATAGATGAATAACTCTTTTTGCCTTTGCCAATAAATTAATGAGAACACATATACTCTTCTTAGTCATATTCTCTCTCTAGCCTCTTGTGATCTACCCTAGCTTTCTTTATTCTCCATGCCCCCAGCCCAAATATCTATAGACAGTTCTTGACTTAAGGTCACTGAACAGCAGAATAATTTGAATGCTGTTCTATGCCAGACACACTGCTTCATAGTTGCCAGGATAACTGCTGCTGTGCTTCCTCTGAATGATCAAGTTGTCAACACTAGAGTCTTAACCAATTACCCATGTCCTGCCACAGAACATCAATTTAACACTACACAAGGAGCAGCAATGGAAGCAACCGCTAAGCTTCCAGCCCAGAATATTACGGAAAGTAACCCACACAAAGATTAAAATGTTAAAAAGTTTTCCTATTAATTATTTAGGGCTAATTATTTAAGGGTTCAACAACTAAAACACCTGCTTTATAGTATGCTTCAGTATAATCACACTGAATTTACATAGTAATCAGCAGTAAACCCTCTGAAATTTTCATTTTAAAGGTGATTGCTTTTAGAATCAGTACTAAAACAAAGCATAGTTTGCCTTATTCTTCAGATGGGCGTGGTGAAACAAAATGGAATCAACCCAAATGCCCATCAGTGATAGACTGGATAAAGAAAATGTGGTACATATATACCATGGAATACTATGCAGCCATGAAAAGAAATGAGATCATGTCCTTTGCAGGGGCATGGATGGAGCTGGAAGCTGTTATCCTCAGCAAACTAATGCAGGAACAGAAAACCAAATGGAAATGACATAATATTTCTAGCTGTCCTATTTTATCATACATTTAAATAAATAGTACATTTATAACAAATATTTATGTTAATAAATACAATAATAAAACTAACAGATTTAACTTTCAGAGTCTACAAGGAACTTAAACAAATTTACATGAAAAAAAGAACCCCACTAAAAAGTGGGCAAAGGATATGAACAGATACTTCTCAAAAGAAGACATTAATGTGGTCAACAAACATGAAAAAAGGCTCAGCATCACTGATCATTAGAGAAATGCAAAGCAAAACCATAGTGAGGTACCATCTCACATCAGTCAGAATGGCAATTATTAAAAAGTCCAGAAACAACAGATGCAGGCAAGGTTGTGGAGAAAGAGTAACACTTTTACACTGTTGGTGGGAATGTAAATTAGTTCAACCATTGTGGAAGACAGTGTGGCAATTCCTCAAGGATCTAGAGGCAGAAATATCATCTGACCCAGAAATCCCATTACTGGGCATATACCCAAAGGAATAGAAATCGTTCTATTATAAAGATACGTGCACACGTATGTTCACTGTAGCACTATTCACAATAGCAAAGACATGGAATCAACCCAAATGCCCATCAGTGATAGACTGGATAAAGAAAATGTGGTACATATATACCATGGAATACTATGCAGCCATGAAAAGAAATGAGATCATGTCCTTTGCAGGGGCATGGGTGGAGCTGGAAGCTGTTATCCTCAGCAAACTAATGCAGGAACAGAAAACCAAACACCCCATGTTCTCACTTATAAGTGGGAGCTGAAAAATGAGAACACATGGACATATGGGGGGAACTACACTGGGGCCTGTTGAGGATGGTGGGAGGGAGAATATCAGGAAGAACAGCTAACGGATGCTGGGCTTAATACCTAGGTGATGGATTGATCTGTGCAGCAAACCACCATGACACATGTTCACCTATTGATATGGTTAGGCTTTGTGACCCTAACCCAAATCTCATCTTTAACTGTAATCCCCATAATCCCCACATGTCAAGGGAGAGACCAGGTGGAGGTAATTGAATCATGGGGGCCGTTTCCCCGACGCTGTTGTCATGATAGTGAGAGAGTTCTCACAAGATCTGATGGTTTTATACCGGGCTCTTCCCCTTTTGCCCAGCACTTCCACTACCTGCCACCTTGTGAGGTAGGGGTCTTGCTTCCCCTTCCCCTTCCACCATGATGGTAAGTTTCCTGAAACCTCCCCAGCCATGCTGAACTGTGAGTCAATTAAACCTCTTTCCTTTATAAATTACCCAGTCTTGGGTAGTTCTTTATAGCAGTATGAAAACAGACTAATACACCTATGTAACAAACCTGCACATCCTGTTTATAGACCCCAGAACTTAAAATAAAAGTTGAAGAAAAAATATAAAAATAATACAATTATAACAAATATTTGTTAATAAATACAATAATAAATTTATAATAAACATTTTATACACATATGAAATAATGTTTTCTAGGTATCCTATTTTAGCAGTGAAAAATCTACAACAGCAGAAACCACGAGAGTATATTCTATAGTTTCTACCTAGCCTTGTGGATAAAGTTTTCTGCCGATAAAAAAAATATGAAACAGAGAAGGAATTCTACACAATGTCTGAGCTAACTACAATTCTTTAGGTCTCATATATTAAAATTAACAACAACAACAAAAAGAAACACAGTGGAAGTGTACACTGTGATAATGCACAATGTCTATATACTTTAAGCAAACATCCCAAAATGTGTTTGGTAGGTTTGTACATTGTATCTTGACTTCAAAGAAAAGTGTCCATTTGGAAGACTTTTAGGATAACATATAAAATAAAATTAAGCCTAGAGAGATACCGCACATAAACTGAGTCATCAATATTTTGTATATCTATTTTTCATAATTTTCCTCCTAAGTTATGATACTACCTTAGACACAACAGGATGATTATTCAGATATCAATTAAATAATACAGGATAAAAAAATCTTTTATCAACATTACTTTGAACATAAATTATTTTCTTAAATATCTGGTATACCCATACAAGTAACATTAAGTAAATAAAGATAAAATTTAAAAGATAAAATGATCGCTATTACTCTACTTCAAGCAGTCATTTGATAGCCTGCATATTAAGCTAATTTATGAGTCTGTTAGTGAATAAGGTCATCTATAGAACTAAGCAAAAACATTCTGAAATATCAGTTAACTATTACACAATAATGTAATACATACAGTACTATCTAACAGTCCTACTAACTCTAAATGAGTCATGAGAAGTAGAAGGGGAGAAATATGCAAACTGTTAATCCTGGACACCAGTGGATTTGGAACATTGTTTTTTACTGATGCCGAACAGCACTGCTCTTCTTTAGCCTGCATGAGATTACAAAGTGGGAACACTGAAGAGGGTTGGTGGAGAGATCACAGTGCAACAATTATGCTACTGATTTCATCTGTTTTCATTGTAACTCAATTTAGGAAAATATTTTCCAAAACTGGAAAAGTGTAAGAAAGAACAATCACTATATATTAAATCTATAGAGAGGAGGAGGAATATCTATATTTAGATGTAGTATAAAGAATCATAAAGGATCATACTAACAAACTGGATTACATAAAATGCAAAGTCTTCTATTTGTAAAAAGACACCATGATATTGTTCTCACTCACAGGTGGGAATTGAACAGTGAGAACACATGGACACAGGAAGGGGAACATCACATACCAGGGCCTGTTGTGGGGTGGGAGGAGGGGGGAGGGACAGCATTTGGAGATACACCTAATGTTAAATGACTAGTTACTGGGTGCAGCACACCAACATGGCACATGTATACATATGTAACTAACCTGCACATTGTACACATGTACCCTAAAACTTAAAGTATAATAATGAAAAAAAGACACCATGATAAAAAGACAAGCAATAAACCAGCAAAGTTACCTAATACAGCAGGTGAAAGATTAATATGTATATATGTATAGAAATACACATATATGGAGAAAAGTAATCTATAAAATTTTATATATGTATATATTTTTCTAAATTTGGCAAAGCTCTCACACAAATCTACAAAATAAATGCTGTCCTGGAATAGATGAAAGACCAAAAGAAATGAAGAGACAACAAATAAAAAAGAAGACAACTAGTAAATATATGAAAAAAAAGTTCAACCAATCAAAAATGAAGGCATACATTAAGATAAGATAATATTTTATCTATTATATATCAGTAAGTTGCAACAAATGAGGATGTAGTAAAACTGTTACTCTCATATATTTCTGATAATTCATACATCAGTGGTGATGACACCAATAAGTACAGTTCTTTTGGAAAGTAATTAGCAGTGTACCTGAAAAGCTGTAAAAATATTCACATTATTTGACCCACTGATTTTCTTTTTAGAACTCTATACTGAGAAAATAATTTTAAACAGAGAAAAATCTACAATAATAAGGATGCATGATTATTAAATTACAGGAGAAAACCACTATGAAATAGTTGCATAATGGAATATAACTGCATAGACACAAAAATTCTAATTTAAAATTTTACTGGTGGTTATTACTTAGGGAAAGGATAATAACAGGTTTTAAATTTTTATATATTAGTGCTTCCTAAAATTAAAAAAAGATTATTATATACTTTTTAAAACCCAAATTTTGCAAAATTGTTTTTAACTTCAGTAAGGGCAGTGAATACTTAAAGAATATGAAAATGATTGAATGTTACAATATACATAGGTGATAACGTTAAAGGAAAAAATTATAAATATGAATATACAAAATAAATATTAAGTGGGACTATAGTAGAACAAACTATAACAGAATATTAATAGTGTGGTAAGGTGGCGGTATTATGAATTTCTTCTTTCCCTATAATTACATATGTAGTGCTCATTCTAATATAATATAACCTGAAACATGTAAGTAGTAGAAGATAAAATATGTTGCTTACCTCTCTTTCATCCATGTTTAACCACTGCTTTGGATCTTCTTCAGTAGCCAGGAAGGCGATCAATTCCAAAGCAGTAAGACGAGTTTGACGTCTTGATGAGACAAATATCAAAACAGGTTTGGCTGGAGAATGGCTTCTAATTGCTGTTGAAAAGTTGTGGGAAATAAAATGGAAAGATACTTAACCCCGGAATATGAATTTCATTAGGATATCAAATGGATACATGAAAAATAATGATGTAAACAATTTAGGCATGAAATGTGGCATTATTGCAGGTACTACATGGATCTGGCAGCATATTAGACAGATAATAGGAAAAGAAAGGTTGATGGCCCTACCTAGAGAGTATATTGCCTAGGAGAGAAAAGATTTAATTATGCTGGGTCCAAGTTCTATTCTGAGTTGCCAAGGAAGGAGAAACTTAAAGACTGAGACTCTCCATTAAGAGCTATACATGGTCACTGAATCTTACATTGAGTTTTCCGTACTAAGTTGTGTTTCTCAGCTATCTGTGTTTGCCTAAGCAGTGATATTACAGAGTTAACTGGTCCTGGGGTCTGGTGAGAAAATCAAGTCCTGCCAGGTGACGGAAAATGTCTAGAAAGACCACAAAAAGTTCCTTTTATTTTTGTTATCAGTGATAGAAAAATTAGGAGAGTTTGTACCAGTAAACAGGTTAAGAGATAAATCAGAAGAAAGTTTTCCCTCTGTTTTTTTTAAAAGCATATGTGTGAGAAAGGCAGACAAGATAACGTAGAAGAGAGCTGAAGAGAATACTACGCCTGAATGAGTAGCTGAGTAATGGGACATGGTAGTCAACACAAAGATGAGATGACTCTGGTCAACACAAACCAGAGTAACAAGACTGAAGTAAATTTTGTAAATCAAATCTTTAAAAATAATTAAAGAGCCACATAAATCACTTGGCTTATCTTGAAATTAGGTTTTTTTGTTTGTTTGTTTGTTTGTTTTTGTTTTTTTTGCTTTACATAGGCTCCAAAAAGCTGATAAGATGCCACGAATAGAATATATATTTAGGTCTACACAACTCTCTTAAAACAGTCAGAGATATTTAAAAATTTTATATAAAAAGTTCAACCTCTTTGTAATTTCTTGTTTGAAATGTGAGCTGCAGAATTTCTTTTTATGGGCTGGGAAACAAGGTTTACAATGGAAATGTTGACATGACCTTGACTTTATTTACATCCTAACTATGAGAAATAAAGCTATCACACAATCATATTTCTAAACTCAAAGAAATATAGTAATCACTACAGGTATAATAAATAGTACATAAGTATAGCTGCTGTGCTGATACCATTTCTATGGAAGTGTAAGTACTTTAGTTATTTACTATTGATTTATATAACACAAAATGCTTCCTTTCCATCAATGGTATGCAGTCATTCCATATAGATATCTGCAATTTCAACAATATATATTATGAAAAATAAACTCATTTATCTTATTTCTCACCCTTTTATTGTTTATCAGAATGTTACAGAATGTAAATGATAAAGCTTTGATAAATCATATTAGAGATACACCATTTAAAATACACATATTAGTACAATATTGATATCATTTGGACACATAAATATAAATGGATCTCTTGTCTTTCTTTAAACCTCAACATCTAATGGATTTTTGCTGCTGAAAGAACAGGTGTGGCTGAACAGCTCACAGCAGATTTATTGTTCATTAGTGATTTTGTACAATGCTTCTGTGGAGGTGTAAATAATATGAACTGCCAAGATTGGTCTCTAGTTCACAATCAATACTTTGCTTCTGTCATAAGGCTAATTACAGCAGCTAAAAAGTCACCTCACAACTGTCACCACACAATCAACAGCAGCTCACATTTGAGAATTTATTTTTGAGGTTATTTTTAATTGATATAATAAATATTCTTTATGCAGCCCAAATAAAACATGTTTCAATAAAATAGGAGTGCTATTCTTAAATCTTCCCTGTTTGCCTAATTTGTTAGAAGAGGAAAAACTAAAAACAGAAGCACTGTACTAAAGTACTGAAATTTCTAAGTTTTATGATTTCTCATAAAAATGATTATGAGATGTTTTTGACCTGTAGCTTCCATTTCTCATCTGTCCAAGCTACTATCATAAAAACACTTTGATTAATATTAAGAAAACTCAGATAACTTTTTTTAATTACATACTTTTATTCTACTACAAAGTCATTACCATTTGTGAAATCTCTCCAATCTTCAACAGGTAATTTAACATATATTTGTATTCCTTAACAGTTGAGACAAACAGTTTTAGATATATGTAGAAGCTGGACCAGTATCATCCTTTCAAAGAAACCAACACCAATTAGAAGATATTTGATAGCTACAATAAACAATGGTTACTATTTTATTCCAAGAATCTGAACCTTACCCTGAAATGCAGGCTTGTTCATACTAGCCATACGAGGACAGTAATGTTGACCTGGAAAGCCTTGAATGTGAACTTCCAGTGGAACTGGGCGTACTGATGGTCGGAAGTTAAACAAGCCCATCTAGAGTAAATATGAGAGAGAAACCATTTTCAACTTTTATATTGAATTTTATAAGGTTATAATATCTCTTAAAAGGAATCATCAAAGTAACACTACTAAATAAATGCATAATTTATCAATCTTCTACATACCTGCTTAATATTGAGCCAATCAGCAAGGTCTCTGGCATTAGCTAATGCAGTAGATAGTCCAACTATTCTAACAGGCTTTTCTGTGTGTGATGAGATAAAATTTGTTCGAGATACAATGACCTCTAGAACAGGGCCTCTTTCCTCCCCTAGAAAATAGGGAAAAATTAATGTTAATCATTTAACAAGTCTGTGTTGGTCATTGCAGCAACTACAAAAGGAAGAGTTCGTAGCTTCCTCAAAAACAAAACAAAACAAAAAAAAACTACAGATAGAACTACCAAAGGATTCTGCAATCCTACTCCCAGTGCATGATGTCACTTAGATGTTGAATTAAAAAAAACTGACCTCATGGAAGTAGAGTAGAAATGTGGTTACCAGAGTCTAGGGGCATGGGTTGGAGTCACAAGAGAAGGGAACAGAGAGATGGTGGTCAAAGGGTACAATGTTTCAGTTGGACAGGAGAAATGTTTGTCAGATCAATTGTACAGCAGTGTGACAACAGTTAATAATAATATATAGTATATTTCAAAATTGCTAAATTGCAAAATTGCTAATTGCATGTTGAACTGTAATCTCCAATGTTGAAGGTGGGGCCTGGTAGGAGGTGATAGGATCATGGGGGCTGTTTCTCCTAAATGGCTTAGCACCATCCTCTTGGTGCTATTCTCATGACAGTGAGTGAATTCTCATGAGACCTAGTTGTTTAAAA
Source organism: Gorilla gorilla gorilla (assembly GCF_029281585.2). Classification (NCBI taxonomy): domain Eukaryota; kingdom Metazoa; phylum Chordata; class Mammalia; order Primates; family Hominidae; genus Gorilla; species Gorilla gorilla. The sequence continues at coordinate 124,786,132 of NC_073229.2, forward strand.
GTGTGTAGCACCTCGCCCACCACCTTGCTCTCTTGTTCCTGCTCTTGCCATGTAAGAAGCTCTCTTCTGCTTTGCCTTCAGTCATGATTGAAAGCTTCCTGAGGCCTCCCCAGAAGCAGGAGCCACTACATTTACTGTACAAGCTGTAGAATCTTGAGCCAATTAAACCTCTTTTTAAAAATAAGTTACCCAGTCTCAGGTATTTCTTTATGGCAATGTGAGAAGAGATTAATACACTAAGAGAAAATTTTTTATGTTTCACCTCAATTTATATGTAAGGTGATAGATATGTTAATTAGCTTGATTTAATAATTCCACATTATATACATATATCAAAAAATCACATTGTGCCCTAGAAATACATTTAAATATTACATGCAAATTAAAAATAATACTAATAATTAATATTTTACAAAGTTAAAGTTTGTAAACTGGCTTTAGATACAGTGGTACCTACCAAGCAGATGGATCTCATCTATGATGAGAATAGTGACTTGCTGAACATAGTTCCTATTTTGCCAGCTTCTGCTGACTCCATCCCACTTCTCTGGCGTAGTGACGATAAGGTCAGCCTTGGCAATGGATTTCATATCAGGAGTCACATCCCCTGTTAGTTCAATAACTCTGGAGGGAAATATAAAAATGATCCCAGAAACTTTTCCAGTAACAAATGACCTTGGAAATGCAAAAACCTATCTCTTTTAAAATAAAATTTTATAAGGCTTAAAATTACTTTATCTACCTTTGATTTTTGAAATTTTCCAAGTTGAGTCCAAAATGTACATTTCTTAAGAACTCTAACAAAATTTCTTGCCATAAAATGAAGGTCATATAAATTCCAATCACTGACATATCTAACTTTTATACAGATATGCAAGGATATCAAACTTTGCTTTAATTATGTTTATAGAAACTCCATCCTAGGTGATTTTATAAAGTTGAACTCATACTTCCTTGTCCCTATGTTGGAATAAATTTTTTTTTAATGAAGGAAAGTGTTACTTTATGGAGACAAAAAAAGGCATTCAGTAAGAATATTTAGGATTATGTGTAAATTTAATTAAAATTATGTGTAATTTAGATTGTGTGCAAGCTCATTTCTTTCCTTAGACTGGAATTTTCTATAGATTTTATAGCCAAAATGAAATGTATTAGGATGAAAACAAGATAAGCCAGAGCAAATATGTACCAACTCATTCTAAGCAGATCACAGTCATATAGTGAGAGAGAAGGAAAAGAAAAACCTATGTAGATCTAGAGGAATTACCTAAGAATTCCTAATTACATAGGATTAGCTCTGGGCTAACATCAAATTTTAAGTAATTACTAAAATAATTTTTCTTTCTTTTTTTTTTTTTTTGAGACAGAGTCTCATTTTGTCACCAAGGCTAGAGTGTAGTGGCTTGATCTCAGCTCACTGCAACCTCCACCTCCCGGGTTCAAGCGATTCTCCTGTCTCCAAGTAGCTGGGATTACAGGCCTGCACCACCACCTCCAGCTCCTTTTTTATTTTTAGTAGAGATGGGGTTTCACTATGTCGGCCAGGCTGGTCTCCAACTCCTTTTCTCAGGTGATCACCCCACCTCAGCCTCCCAAAGTGCCAAGGTTACAGGCATGAGCCACCACGCCCAGCCTAATATAATTTCTAATCTGTGTTAAGACTTGGAAAATAAGAAAAAGGGCAAAATTTGTTCCTCCAAGCATAATGTTCACAAAGTATTTACCTATTCTTGTTTATTTTAAAGATTTACATTTTATATGTTATTTTGAATATGGACTATATTCACATGGTTCAAAGAATACAGGGAATAGTCTCCATAACATCCCTATCCTATAGACAGCTAGTTCTCATTCTGAAAAGAACCACATATTCATATTCTTTATCATTTTGAAAAAACATAACCTAGGATACTTAAATTTTTTTTGTTTTTTTTTTTTACATTATCTTTGGACATCATTCTTTCCGTATAAAAAAATTCATATAGTTTTTTTTACAGAGTAATACAATATTTTACATTGTGTGAATGTACTATAATTTACTTACTGATGCTCTATTGGAAATTCATTTCTCTGTAATCTTTTGCTATTTAAAATAATACTGCAATGAATAACCTTGTAGTATCTTAAATTATTAATGAAAAAAACCCCACATCATGTTTTTCAAAGAACTTCTGCTTTTTTACAAATAATTTACATGCAAAATGCCTTCTAAGCAGTTTCTGGAAGCTACTCTGCATAATACGAAAAAAATAGAGAGACAGAACTTATTTTTGTTTTGTTTTAGAATGAAAATATTTTGAAAAAGTTATCCTGCCAAATAAAAGTACTCACATTAAGTAATTTAGGAGATTTCATTTTCAATCTTAAAACAATGGGAATATTGATATCATTTTAATAGTAGGTACATATCTTTAAATAAATGACTATGAAAATCATTGTAAAACCATTCAGCAGTTAAATAAAAGACTATGAAAATCACTGTAAAACCATTCAACAGTTTTATTCAACTCTTATTTCCTGGTCCTTTTAGTCAATTCAAAGCGTATCTTTTGAGTAAAAGTAAGAACTTACTTTTTACCAAGTTTTTCTTCTATTCTAACTTTCCAATCATCCATTCTTTCACGTACTAGGGCTTTTAGGGGTGCAATATATACCGCCTAAAAAGGGGAGAATAGCCAAAAATACTCTTATGAAAATAGTGATAGCATTTTGTAATAAAAGTAAACTCCAAAAAATTTGTCAAAATATGACAGTGTGGTTTGAAAATGTATCTTTTAATTCTGAATACTCAAATTTTTAAATCAATGGGAAAAAGTCATTAACTCAAACTACATTTATCCAAAATAAGACAGAAATGTAACACATCACAAACATTCTATTCATAAAAAATATTAACGTAGATGAATTTAAATTACTTTTAAAAAAGCATCAGAGGTATTTTCCTCAGGCATTTTACTATGAAATTATATTCTACATAATAAAAACAAAACAAATTATGAGATAATACACTATAAGAGAAAATTAGGGTTCTGATAAAAAATGTTTTTTTCTATTATGATTAATATTTATTTGAGTTGTATGTAACTCTTTCATGAATAAATGTACTGATGTTGAAGTTTTGAAGAGAAATAAACTATTGTTTAAATTTTAATGCAGATTTTATGAAGATGCTAGTAGTATACTTCAGGTTTCAAAAAAATAAATAAAAGCTGGTCTATAGTAATCCAAACCTATAAAAAATGTATTCCCTTTATGTTTCTAATTTAGAGTAGAGCTCTACTGTTATATTAACATGTCTCTAGAGATCAATAACCACATATTAGAGAGACTGAAAAGTAGGAAAACTTAGGGTTAAGTAGGGAAGAAAAGCCACTAATTAGGAAACACTACAAAAGGATGTTAAGACATTTCTGAAATCATAAATGATGAAGAAACTAGCCCATAATTCCAATCACAACATCTCTGTAAATGTTTCTATTTTAGTGTGATGTACTCACAAAATTAAGAACAAGAAAACTCTAAATACTACATAAAAAAACTGTTAGAATTAATAAACAAATTCAATACGCTTGAAGGACACAAAGTCAACATATATAAACCAGTAGAATATATACTGTTAGCAAACTATCAAAAAAAAAAAAATCAAGAAGACAGTCCCACTTACAATAGCACCAGAAAGAATAAAGTACTTAGGAATAAAGTTAACTAAAGAGGTAAAAAAATCTGTACACTGAAAACTATAAAACATTGAAGAGAAACTGAAGAAAAGACAAATAAATGAGAAGATATCCCATGATCATGGACTGGAACAATTAATATTGTTGAAATGGTCATACAACCCAAAGCAATCTTCAGTTTAAATGCAATCCTTATCAGAATTCCAATGGCATTTTTCACAGAAATAGAAAAAAAAAAATCCTAAAATTCACAAGGAAGCACAAAGACCTTGAATAGCCAACGCAATTTTAAGAAAGAAAACCAGTCAGACGCATCACATTTCCTGGTTTCAAATTATATTACAAAGCTACAATAATCATAACAGTGTGGAAGTATGGACCTGACATAAAAAGAGGCACACAGACCAGTGGAACAGAAAAGAGCCCAGAAATCAACCCACACAAACAAGGTCAACTAATCTTCAACAAGGGCCTAAAGCATACATACAATAAGCAAAAGATATTCTCTTCTATAAATGATGTTGGGAAGACTGTATATTCACACGTAAAAGAACTACTGCCATACACCATATACAAAAATTAACTCACAATGGATTAAATAATTAAATATAAGATCTAAAACTACAAAATTCTTAGAAGAAAACATAAGGAAAAAGCTCCTCGATGTTGGTCTTGGCGATGATTTTTGGGACATGGCATCAAAAGCAAAAATAAACAAATAGGTGTACAACAAACTAAAAAGCTTCTACATGGAAAATAAATAAATAAATAAAATTAACAGAGAGACAATGTGAAATGAAAGAAATGACAAAACGAAAGAAAATATTTGCAAACCATATACATTAGTTCTGTCTTAATGCCTTCCCTTTCCACGCTTCCAATTACTTGTAGTCAATTGTGGTCCAAAAATGTTAAATGAAAAATTCTAGAAATAATTCATAAGTTTTAAATTATGTACCCTTCTAAGTAGCATGATGGAATCTCACACTGTCCCACTCAATTCAGCCTGGAACATGAATCATCCCTTTGTCCAGAGTATTCAGGCTGTAGCCACTCCCCAAACATTAGTCACTTAGTAACTGTCTTGTTTACTAGAAAGACTGTGGCAGTATCACAGTGCTTTTGTACAAGCAGCCCTTACATTACTTAGTAATGGCCCCAAAGCACAAGAGTAGTGATGCTGGCAATTCGGATTTGCCAAAGAGAAGACAAAGTGTTTCAAGTGAAAAGACGAAAGTTCTTGACTTAATAAAAGAAAAAAAAAATCATATGCCGAGACTGCTAAGATCTATGGTAAGAACAAATATTCTATCTGTGAAATCATAAGAAGGAAATCATAAGAAATTTGTGCCAGGCTGGGTGCGGTTGCTCACGCCTGTAATCCCAGCACTTTGGGAGGCGAAGGTGGGCGGATCACCTAAGGTCAGGAGTTTCAGACCAGCCTCATCAACATGGAGAAACCCCGTCTCTACTGAAAAAAAAAATACAAAAATTAGCCAGGCGTGGTGGCGCATGGCTGTAATCCCAGCTACTCGGGAGACTGAGGCAGAAGAATCGCTTGAATCCGGGAGGCGGAGGTTGCGGTAAGCCGAGTTTGCGCCATTGCACTCCAGCAGCCTGGGCAACGAGAGCAAAACTCTGTCTCAAAAAAAAAAAAAAAAAAAGAAAAAAGAAATTTGTACCAGTTTTGATGTTGAACCTTAAGCTGCAAAAATTATGGCCACAGTACACGATAAGTGCTTGGTTAAGATGGAAAAGGTATTAAATTTGTGGGTGGAAAACATGAATAAAAATGTGTTTTTTAAATTTTAATACACTTTTCTTAAGTACATATTTATAAAGAACATAGTATTGTACTACTATACCATTTCTTGTTTTACTTTTTATTTGTTTTTATTTAACACATAATAATTGCACATATTTATGGGATACACAGTGATGTTTTGATACATATAATGTATAGTGATCAGATCAGGGTAATTAGCATATCCATCATCTCAAACATTTATCATTTCTTTGTGTTGGGAACCTTCAGTATCCTTCTTCTAGCTATGTGAAACCATATTATATATTATTGTTAACTACAGTCCTTCTACAGTCGTATACAACACTAGAATTTATTCTTTCTATTCGGCTGTAATTTTGCATCCTTTAACAATCCTCTCCTTATCTCTCCCTTCCCCCTACCCAAATGGGTTCAGTACCATCAGGTTGCAGGCATCCATCGGGGTTTTGGAATGTATCACCTGAGGATAAGCGGGGACTAAACATCTAATAAAAAGTTATAATCCAAAATAGAAACTTACACAACTCAATAGCAGATAAACCCAAATTATTCAATTAAAAATGGGCAAAATATCTGAATACACATTTTTTTCCAAAAGAAAACACACAAATGGCCATTGGATACATGAAAAGGTGCTCAACATAACATCATCAAGGAAATGCAAATTAAAATCACAATAAGATATCAATTTACACCTGTTAAAATGGCTAGTATCAAAAGACAAAAGACAGCCAGACATGTGGCACAAACCTGTAGTCCCAGCTACTCAGGAGGCTGAGGCAGGAGGATTGCTTGAGCCCAGAAGTTCAAGACCAGTCTGGGCAACACAGCGAGACCCCATCTCCTCAAAAAACAAAAAAAACAAAAAAAAAAAAAAAAAGAAAAAAGAAAAAAATAACACACATGTAGCTGAGGATGTGGAGAAAAGGTAACTGTTACTGTACGTGATTGGTGGTAATGTAAACTGTATAGCCATTATGGAAGACAATCTGGAATTTCTTTAAAAATTAAGCATAGAACTATCCAGCAATCCCACTTTTGGGTATATACCCAAAGGAAATGAGATCAGTATCTTAAAGAGATATCTGCACTCCCATGTTCATTGCAGCTTTACTTTGAATAGCCCAGATATGGAAACAATCTAAGTGCCTCAAGATAGATAAAGAAATTGTAATATATATATGTGTGTGTATATATATATATATATGTGTGTGTATATATATATGTGTGTGTGTATATATATACATATATGCGATATATATGTACACATACACACAATGAAATATTATTCAGCTTTAAAGAAGAATGAAATCAGCCATTTTCAACAATATAGATGAACCCAAGGGACATTATGTTAAGTGAAATATGCCAGACATAGAAAGAAAAATACTGCATAACTTCACTTACACATGGAATTTTTAAAAGTTGGATTCATAGAAGGAAAGAGTAGGATATTGGTTACCAGCGGTGAGGATGGGGGAATGAGGAGATACTGGTCAACAGGTATAAAGTTTCATTTATGATGAATGAATAAGTACTAGACACCTAATATACAGCATGGTGATTACAGTTAATAGTACTGCATTATATACTTGAAACTTGCTAAGAGAATAGATTTTATGTGTTCTCACCACAAAAAAGATAACTATTTGAAGTGATAGGTATGTTAATTAGCTTGACTGTAGTAATCACTTGACAATGTATATCAAAACATCACATTGTATACCTTAAATATACATAATTTTTATTAAAAATAATATATACTAGGAAAGAGTTAAAAAAATTACGCTTCAAGAAAGCTTTAAAGCAATACTTACTTGACTTGTAATGTATTTGATATTAAATAATATCATGGCCATTTGTAGAAGTCATATAAAAGCTACTCTATATTTAATATGTATAATCAAACTATATTTATTCAAGCACTAGCATTTTCTTCATACAGAAAAGATTTGATTATGAATTATTTTGTATTGTTTAACTTTGCCTATGAAGTGGGTTTCTCACAGTGAAATTATCTATGAATTGTAGAAATCTTACAATGAGGAAAGGATTTGTGTGTCACTACATACATTAGAAATTCAACTGGAGGACTACAAAGTTTAAGGTAAATTTTCTTGCTGCAAATTATCCTAATATGGGCATAGCTCATTTTACTGCACTTTGCGGATATTGTTTTTTTACAAATTGGAGGTTTGTGGCAACCCCACATCGAGCAATTCTATCAAAAGCAATTCTATTGATTTTTCCAACAGTATGTGTTCACTTCATGCCTCTGTTACGTTTTGGTAATTCTACCAATATTTCTAACTTTTTCTGTATTATTATATCGGTTATGGTGATCTGTGGTCGGTGATCTTTTATGTTATCATTGTAATTGTTTTGTAGTGTCATGAACTACACCATACAAGATGACAAACTTAATTGATAATTGTGTGTGTTCTAACTTCTCCACTGACCAGCTGTTCCCCCATCTCTTTCCTTCTCCTCAGGCCTCCTTCTTCCCTAAGATACAACAATATTGAAATTAGGTCAATTAATAACCCTACAATAGCCTCTAAATGTTCAAGTGAAAGGAAGAGTTGCATGTCTCTCACTTTAAATCAAAAGCTAGAAATGATTAAGCTTAGGGAGGAAGGCATGTCGAAAGCTGAGATAGGCCAAAAAGCTAGGCCTCTTAATACCAAGGAGTTAGCCAAGTTTTGAATGCAAAGGACAAGTTCTTGAAGGAAATGAAAAGTGCTACTTCATTGAACACATGAATGATAAGAAAGTGAAAGTTTTATTCCTGATACGGAAGAAATCGGAGTGGTGTAGACAGAAGATCAAATCAACCACGATATTTCCATAACCTAAAGCCTACTCTAGAGCAAGCCCCAAATTCTCTTCAATTCTGTGAAGGCTAAGAGTGGTGAGGACACTCCAGAAGAAAAGTTTGAAGCTTGTTTCACATGGTTTAAAGAAAGAATTCACCTCTGTGAAGTGCCAGGTGAAGCAGAAAGTGCTGACGTAGAAGCTGCAGCAAGTTATCCGGAAAATATAGCAAAGATAATTGATGAAGGTGGCTACAATAAACAACAGAGTTTTAATGTATACAAAATAGCCTAATATTGGAAGAGGATGTCATCAAGGACTTTCACAGGTAGAGAGGAGAAGTCAATGCCTGGCTTCAAAGCTTCAAAGGAGGAGCTAACTTTCTTGTTAGGGACTAATGCAACTGATGACTTGAAGTTGAAGCCAATGCTCATTTACCATTCTGAAAACTCTAGGGTCCTTAAGAATTATGCTAAATCACCTCTGCCTGTGCTCTATAAATGGAACAACAAAGCCTGGATGACAGCATATCTACTAAACAGCATGGTTTATTGAATATTTTAAGCCCACTGTTGAGACCTACTGCTTAGAAAAAAAGATTCCTTTCAAAATGTGATGCTCATTGACAATACATCTAATCACACTCCAAAGCTTTGATGGACATGTACAAAGAGATGAATGTTGTTTTCATGCCTGCTAACATAACATCTATTCTGTACTCCAGGGATATAGGGGTAATTTTGGCTTTCCTATCTTTTTACTTAAGAAATATGTTTCATAAGACCATAGATAGTGATTCCTCTGATGGACCTGGGCAGAGTAAGTTGAAAATCTTCTGGAAAGAATTCACCATTCTAGATGCCATTAAGAACATTCACGATTCTTGGGAGGAGGTCAAAATATCAACATTAACAGGAGTTAGGAAGAAGTTGATTCCACCCTTCACGGACGACTGAGGGGTTCAAGACCTCAATAGGGAAAGGCACTGCAGATGTGGTGGAAACAGCAAGAGAACTAGAATTAGAAGTGGAGCCTGATGATATAACTGAATTGTTACAATCTCGTGATAAAATGAACAGATGAGGAGTTGCTTCTCAAGGATGAGCAAAGAAAAGGTGTTTCTTGCGATAGAATCTACTGACAAAGATACTGTGACCATTGCTGAAATGACAAAAAGGATTTAGAATATTACATAAACTTAGTTCAGAAAGCAGTGGCAGGGTTTGAGAGGGTTGACTCATTTTGAAAGACGTTCTATCATGGGTAAAATGCTATCAGGCGGCATCACATGCTACAGAAAAATTTTTCATGAAAGGAAGAGTCAATCAATGTGGCAAACTTCATTGTCTTATTTTAAGAAATGGCCACGGCTACTCCAACCTTCAGTAGCCACAACCATGATCAGTCAGCAGCCATCAACATTGAGGCAAAACCCTTCACTAGCAAAAAGACTAAGACTCACTAAAGGCTGAGATGATTGATAATATTTTTTAGTAATAAAGTATTTTCTAATTTAGCTATGTATATTTTTAGACATAATGCTATTACACACTAATAGGCTATGGTATAGTATAAACAGAATTTTTATATGCACTAGGAATCCAAAAAATTTGTATGACTTGCTTTATTGTGACATTCACTATATTGTGGTAGTATATAACCAAACCCATGATATCTTCACGGTATACCTGTACTGATCTGGTTCCCTGGGAAATTCACTGAGAGTGACAAATCTATTCATTAGACCCTGCCAATATATTTAGAACTGTCTAGTTTAGAGATTATGAACTGTCTTTTCTAATTAAATGTAAGTATGATTCTTTCAACAGACCTTTGAAGTAGGGTATTTGTTGAAGACTCTGAAAATGGCTAATTCAGCTGCAACAGTCTTTCCCGATCCAGTAGGTGCTCCAAGTAGGACATTACAATCCGTGTGATACAGTGTATGAAATATTTGTGTCTGTACAGGGTTAAAGTGGCTGAAGTTGTACAGGGCTTCATATGCTTTACATCCCAAAGCTGTGATTGGTAAAGGCTGAAGATCCAGTAATTCTGAAAAGACCCAACAGGATGGCTATACGACAATTGAAAAACATGCATAATACTGAATATTGTATTGTAAATAATAGATTATAGTAATCCTTAGTTCCTTAGACAAGGAGAAAAAACTTAACACAAATTCTTATATACCCATTACAGATCTGGCATTTCAACAAATATGTCACGCAAATAACCACATTTACCATATTGACATACTGGATGCTTTTCTGGGGGAGTGCCCTATAAGCCAACTATAATGCCATATCCTTCTTTTTCCAATGAGGAAAGTCATTTGAATAACAAGTATATGCATGTTATAGAACAAAACCTAAATCTGTCTCAAGTGGTAAAAAAATTAAAACCATTTGCAGACTTCAACACTGAAATGATTACTAACAACAAATTATTTTTGTTCTGTTAGATACTGACCAAGCAAGAGCAGTTGAGTTAACTATTGTTGTCAATGGAAAGTAAAATGAATTTAGGGTAATTCCAGGTAGAAAATTGGGTGGGAGTTTTAAAGCAAAGCATGACTGAGTAAACAAAACCTGCCATGAGAAAACCTAGAAAGAAACTAGATTTAGTTGTTTCTTATTATGTGGATGGGAGGCCTAGGGAATTAGAAACAAAATAATTTAGAGAAACAGTTATACACCCTTGAATTCAACAGACCTTATATTTTCCATAATCCAGAAAGGTATCAGTTAGAAAACCAGAAGGCCACTTTACTCTCAAGATTATTTCATGAAAGATAAATCCAGTCATTTGAAATTTGAACAAGAAGAAATAATCCATAAGGTAACATAGTATTCTGTACCTTGAGTTAGATGTTCATGGTACTGTTTCAAAATGAAAGTATGGCAAATTTTCTTCTTAAAAAATGTATTTAAAAGTCAAAAAGTTAATTTAAAAAATTATCCTTTCCCCACTGCTCTATTCAGTTAATTACATAGGTAACTGAAGGCTAACGACACACTTTCTATACCAGACTGTAGGTTTCTTAAATTTTCTGAAGCACTGAAAATTGAGGCTGGGAGCGGTGGCTCAAGCCTGTAATCCTAGCACTTTGGGAGGCCGAAGCGGATGGATCACCTGAGGTCAGGAGTTCGAGAACAGCCTGGCCAACATGGCAAAACCCCATCTCTACTAAAAATACAAAAATTAACTGCGCGTGGTGGTGGGCGTCTGTAATCCCAGCTACTCGGGAGGCTGAGGCAGGAGAATCGCTTGAACCCGGCAAGTGGTGGTTGCAGTGAGCCCAGATCATCCCACTTCACTCCAGCCTGGGTGAAAGAGTGAAACTCTGTCTCACAAATAAAATAAAATGAATAAAAAATAATCGAGAAGGAAGGAGGGGAGGCATTGCAAGTTAATGCTTGTAATGCTAATCAAAGCCAAGATATGTTCTTAAAAAGACTAAAAAAAATAAATAAATAAACTGCATATTGCATATTTACTGATGATGTTAAATTACAGTGCTTTACATTAATGAAAGATGATGGTTTTTCTTGGCTCATTTGGGCTCAATGATAATGACTATATATTCAAAGAGACCCTGGAATCATTGAGGTTACTTTGTATATGTCTAATATCAACTGAGATGTTATGGTGGTACATTTATTGTTTTTAAAAATGTAGTCAGAACTCAGCTAATTATATAAATAGGGCGATACATTCTTGGTCATTTGGCAGACAAAAGATAAAATGACCATTGAAACAGAATGTTAACGCAAGTTAAGATCAAGTGCTATACTCAAAGATTAATGATGTTTGAAGCATGTACTTTCAATTAAAGCACCAAACATTTTTTATATATTTTATTCTGAGATTCTAAATATTACATGTAGCACATTTGATAAAAGAAGACTGGAAAGATTCCCTTCAATGAGTAGATCACTAGATACTACAATCTCATTATTTTTCTATGTTGACAAGCCTTTTAGTTCTGTTCTGCCAAGATATCAAAGTGGAATTAAGCCGAAGTATAAAGTATCTCTCTTTAAGATAAGCTAAGATAATGAATAGGGTACACATTTGACAAAAATGGCAAAGTTTAAAGTCACATTAAGACCTCTTTCAATTCCCACAGGACTGCCAAATAATGAGTTCATTAAAAGTAGTGAGGACTATATTTTTATTCTGAAAATGACAAAGGGTTTCTCTTTGGAAGAACCATATGAGAAAAAATATGGACTTTCATTTTTCTATAAATTAAGGCCCTCTTAAAATCAATTCTGAAAAAGAAGAAATAAACTTATTATACTAGTTAATTAACAGATTAGTTTAGGATTTTTTGAAATAGAGTATTTCATAGGGCACTTAAAAGTATCATTGTAAACATTTATTCCTGAAAAATCTGCTTCTATATTAAGTCAAAATAAAAAGGTGTTTGTTCACATCATCAAAATTTAAAATGGATTTTTGCAAGGTATGACAGTGAAAAACACTATTATATGATGTTGAAGATTACCACGTACCCCTTTATAATGTTAGGGCAGAGGGATAAAACTAATATAAAGTGTTCCTATTTCCCCACATCCTCTCCAGCACCTGTTGTTTCCTGACTTTTTAATGATCGCCATTCTAACTGGTGTGAGATGGTATTTCACTGTGGTTTCGATTTGCATTTCTCTGATGGCCAGTGATGATGCACATTTCTTCATGTGTCTGTTGGCTGCATAAATGTCTTCTTTTGAGAAGTGTCTGTTCATATCCTTCACCCACTTGTTGATGGGGTTTTTTGTTTTACACTGTTGGTGGGACTGTAAACTAGTTCAACCATTGTGGAAGTCAGTGTGGCGATTCCTCAGGGATCTAGAACTAGAAATACCATTTGACCCAGCCATCCCATTACTGGGTATATACACAAAGGATTATAAATCATGCTGCTATAAAGACACATGCACATGTATGTTTATTGCGGCACTATTCACAATAGCAAAGACTTGGAACCAACCCAAATGTCCAACGATGACAGACTGGATGAAGAAAATGTGGTGCACACACACCATGGAATACTATGCAGCCATAGAAAGGATGAGTTCATGTCCTTTGTAGGGACATGGATGAAGCTGGAAACCATCATTCTCAGCAAACTATCGCAAGGACAAAAAACCAAACACCGCGTGTTCTCACTCATAGGTGGGAATTGAACAATGAGAACACATGGACACAGGAAGGGGAACATCACACACCGGGGCCTGTTGTGGAGTGGGAGGAGGGGGGAGGGATAGCATTAGGTGATATACCTAATGTTAAATGACGAGTTAATAGGTGCAGCACACCAACATGGCACATGTACACATATGTAACAAACCTGTGCGTTGTGCACATGTACCCTAAAAGTTAAAGTATTAAAAAAAAACTAATATAAAGGGTAGATGTTATCTGCAGGACACAAACTCACTTGAGGTATATGGAAATCCATTCCATAGTGATACCATAATATGATTCCTTAATATTAGCTTTTTTGTTTTTGGTGTAGAAACACAAAAGATGGGGGAAAATTCCCCATAACTCACTGATATGTTAGTTAATTCAACATACTAGAAACAAGTTTAAGTAAACTGGAATAAACGCAAGGGAGAAAATAAAAGTTTTACAGAGAGAACAGATTAAATGATGAATGACAAATGAATAAAAAGGGAGTTATAGAGAAGTTATAATGATTACAAGTAAAACTTTATTAAGGTGTAGACATTTTTCAACATTAACTAAAACAACCATTTTGGAAAAAATCAATGATTCAAATCAGCATTCACCATGTTACCTGTATGAGGAGGATGTCTCTCTGGTAGAATTAGATGTTGAAAGTTGATAATACATACTGCCTCAGCACCCAACCATCTATCAGACACTGCTCGGATGTAGTATTGGGAAGGCAAAGGCTCAAAAATAGGGATTGTAAATACCAGTAGTTGGGCTTCTTTACTAATGACCTAATATGAAATAAAGTCAAAAATAAATATGGATATTCTAATAGCATAAAGGCCTTATTAGTCTATTGTTAAGATAATGGTATCTCTACAAGATATACTAAAGACAAAGTATCTTGAATTTCTAAATAGCTGAGATATTCAGAAACTTTAGAAACTTGTGCATGGTGCCCTTCTGAGGATACTTGATAGAAGGTAAAATTTTATGGCCAATTTATATTATTTACATATGCATATAATCATGTATTAACAGGTTACCAATTTGACTACCTGAATTTCCCAAACATCATTCATTCAATTACATAACTTCATGATTTTTACCTTACCGAATTACCATATTGTTTACTTAATATTTTTTGTTAAGTTCTATCAGTACCTAAAATGGAATACCGGAATCACTTGGTACAAATAGAAGGTAACCAAGAAGACAAAAGCAATGAATACAAAACACTGCTATGAAATTCTACTGTTGCCTACCCAAGACTCTTACCTGAAGCTTGCTTTCTCTTTGATAAAAACAGAAATTACGAATGAAGCATCAGTTAAAGAAATACCATCAAATTGAGTCTTTGTCTTGTGATTTATAAAGAAATTTAGAAGAAATGCTCTTTTAATCCAATAGTATTCAGTATTTTGTGCATGTGACCCTTAAGATTATTATTGATCCTACCTATCTTACATATTCTACACCTCTGGAACCCAGGTCTTAAACCATGGTAAAGATTATCCAGTCATGCATTGCTTAATGACAGGAATGGTTCTGAAAAATGTGTCATTATGTAATTTTGTCTTAAGAACATCATAGTGTACATAGACAAGCCAGATGGTATAGCCTCCTAAATATCTAGGCTACATGGCATAGCCTACTGCTCTTATACAGCATGTTACCATACAGCATGTTATTGTATTGAATATTTTGGGCAATTATAACACAATGGTACTTACCTATCTACACATATTTAAACCTAGAAAAAGTAGGTGAAAATACAGTATTATAATCTTATGGGATCATTATTGTACTGTTGTTGTGTATGTGGTCCCTTGTTCACTGAAATGTCACTATGTGGGGCATTACTGGTAAGTGAATTTCTTAAACCATGATCACATTGAATATACCAATACTATAACATTTAATCACTGTATTCTTTTAAAACTAATAGGAAACCAAAACATAAAATAAAGTTTTAATTGTACTATAAAATTACAGAGAAATAAAAGCAGAAACTGTTAGTATAAATTTTTTTACAATAGCAAATAAGGATATATTCACATATATACACTTACTTGTTTTTTTAGAGCTAGAAAATACTCTGAATGATAAATATGATCATTTGTAGGATCTTCTACCCAAATCCACCAAGGTTCTCCTACTGTCCCATGTACCTAGAAGAAAAATAGCATCCTGCTACTATGCATATCATAACTCAAATAAGGGATAGCATCCAATCTTCTCACTCTAGAAGCTTTATTGATATATCATTTATATTACAAAGTTTACTCATTTAAACATTTCAAGTATACAGTTAAATGATTTTAATATATTTCCAAAGTTGTACAACAATCACCATAATCTAATTTTAGAACATTTTCACCACCTCAAAAAGAAACCTTGTACCCATTAGTAGTCACTACCTTTTCCTTACAGATTTGCCTATTCTGTAAATTTCAATTAAATAAAATCATATAATATGCAGTCTTTTGTGACTGGAGTTTTTAATTTACCATGATGGTTTCACAGTTCATCTATGTTTTAGCATGCATCAATGCTTTCATTCCTTTTTATTGTCTAATAATATCCCATTGGATAGATATACTGTATTTTGCTTTACCCATTTCAATGTCTTTCTCTCTCTCTTACTCTCTCTCTCTCTCGCTCTTCCTTGCAAAACCCAGTCTTGTTCAGCAAGCATCTCTCCCTCATGTGACTCAAGAAAAAGTGACCACATCCCCTGGGATAATTTTGATTGGCATAAGTCAATCAGCTCATGGGATTCCCCTCCCAACTGCTGTGGTAAGGCGGAGGCACATGACAAATACTGGCCCAATTAGACTGAAGAAAAGGTCTCTGGTCCATGTTCTGGGCTGGAGAAGTGGGGATGTGTTTCCCATGCTCTGCTTAATGCAAACAAAAAATCCTGAAAACATTTGAGAAGTATCCAAAAGTGTCAGCAAGCAAATGGGTGAAAAGTTCCTGGTCTCTGAATGACATCTTGAAACAGAAGACTCAACCATCCTTAGGGCCTATTCTACCTGTGGACCTTTCATTATGAAAGATAATATACTTTCGTCCTTAACTCAGCTCGAGGCAAGTCAAGTTTTCCATTCTTGAAGCCAACAGCATTGTGCCTGACAGTGATAACTATTAAAATCATTAAGTACTCTGTCTTACTAATGAATTAAACTGCAGATTTATTACAGATATTGGTAGGAGACAGTGTAAGAAATACAAAACTTCCACTTATTTCAAAAATAGTCTATTAAAAATAAAATTTCAAATATGAGTTTATGGGTAACTGTAAATTTATATTTATGTGAAACTTTATATCTATAGAAATATTAAATATAATTTTGTATCATCTAGTCCCAATGAAAATTCTGTAAAAAACATTATTATTATTATAATAATACATGTTTATAGCTGAGGAAACTAAAGGAATTAAAGGTTTAGACACTTTTAAGACCAACGTAGAATTGGGTTAAAACCATGGTTGGGTAATTTTAGAGCATACTGTTAAAATTCATTCACATTAAAGATGTATAAACATCAGGTAATGCAGAAGATACTTATTTAATTAGAACTTTACAATAACATGTGAAATAGGCACTGCTATACTATAAATAGTGATTTCCTTGTTTTCCCTGACTGGCTTCTTGAATGTAAGAACTGAGCCTCACTTGCCTTTGTACCTACAATCTCTTAACATAGTAACTGGTACAAAAATAGATCTTTAAAAAATGTTGATTGAATAAAAAGAGAATCTGGTGTGTATCTTTATATACATAATAATATCTAAGCTATCAAAGGAGAAGAAGGAATTAAAACAGAAACAAAAACATGATGGGAATCAAGGATGGACATTTTGAAAAACTGTATAGTGTTAAATATTCAGAGAAGTAAAGAAAATAACTGAGAAAAATCTATTTATTATGGCAACCCATCAGTCTTTGGAGATCATGGAGAAAGTAGTCTCAGCAGCAAAGAAACAGGTGATTGGGGGAAAATATAGAATACTTTTCTACAAGTCTAATGTTTCAAAAAAGGAAAGAATATTAATTTAAGAGACATCAAGATGAAAAATGGCTCTTTTTATCATGAAAAATCTTGAATTTTTTGGAAGGCTAAAATGACAAAGTAGACATGGCAAAAATGAACATAACATAGAGAAAATAAAAGAAGATAGAACTAATATAGCAAAGTCTCTATGGAGTTAAATCCACTAAACTGCTGTTCATTGTTGAAATTTAGGTTTCCTAAATGTTTTGAAGGAATCTCACTGGTTGACATATTACTAATATACCATGGTTTTCTTGAGGATGAGAGTAAATATTGCTATAATTTTTCACTATTATTATTATTATTTTTTTTTTGAGATGGAGTCTCGCTCTGTCGCCCAGGCTGGAGTGCAGTGGCAATGTCTTGGCTCACTGCAAGCTCAGGCCTCCCGGGTTCATGCCATTCTCCTGCCTCAGCCTCCCGAGTAGCTGGGACTACAGGTGCCCACCACCATGCCCGGCTAATTGCTATAATTTTTAAAATAAATCCTCAATATATATTCTTTTTAGAGGATTTTCTATATGCCTTAGGAACAGATGTAGTTGAGTCTGTAGTATAGACATTTTTGTTTAACACAGATATAGCCGTTTTCCACTTCTACCTGATCATTCCAAGTGAAATCAGCATAGATGGTGAGTGTCACTCGGAGGACAGTCCTTGTGATGGGCTGAATGGATGCTTCCATCATAACAGAAGGAATCTGATGAACACATTGTTTGACCTTCAGTCCAATATTCACATGATGTAAAATGTGACCTGCAAGAAAAATATCACATAGAAGAAATGTGTCCAGGCAGAAAAAAGCAATATAATCTGACTTGTAAATGGGATTTCAGAGAAGGTGATTTTATTGCTTGTTTTATGATTTGCTATGTAGAATAGCTGACATTCTTGACCTGGCATGTTTGAATATTTTGTAATAGTTAACTTGAATGAGCAATTCACAGTTTTTAAAGTCAGTATCAAGGTTTCTTTAGCTATTAATAGGGTTCTTAAAATTACTGAGACTTGATAGTGTTTAAACTACTATAAACAGACTCACTTGAATATGAAGAGATTTTCACTTGATTTTAGATAAATGAAAAAGATTTATAAATATGGTAAAATTTTTATTTTGATTAATGTGGAAATTCACAATACCTTCTTTTACACCCAGCAACATATTTTATTTGCACAAAACAATACATTCAAACATATTTGCTTCCTTCTTACCTATTTCATCTTTCCTCATGTCTTTCAGCTTATCCACAGTAAGCTTTTTTTCTTCTAATCTTGTTAGGATGTGTGGTGGTAGGATTGAAAATTGTCTCAAAGGGCTAGCCCAACTCCAGAGCCTCTTGTCAATGACTTTACTAAGATTCAGGAGCCTGTAGGTCATGGTAGGCCAACGTTTCCTCAGAGCAATTTCAAAAAGAGCACGGACAATTCTAGCTGCATTCTAAAAAATAACAGGAGGAGATTGGTGGTTATACCCAATTTGCTTTTTAATTTGTCAATAAATTTATTATTCAAACTCAGTCTGAAAAGAAGTGCAAGTCAAGCTGCATCCTTGAATTGTGGGGCAATATCTTCTCTCATATAATCCTAATCATCTTATTATTTCTACATAAGAATAATCCTATCCTTTATATGTGGATGCTACTTGCTTACTCTCAGAGGGGAAGCCTTATTTCCAAGTTCTTAGAAAGCTCTACCTTCTAAACAGGAATGAAGTAGGAAGAGACAAAAGGCATGCATAATATTTAGGAGGCTGTTAAGGCATCTGACTATAAGAGACAAGGACGCCTCTTGGTGAATAGTGGAATGATTAAATTTACAAGGCTATTTAGAGGATTAAGGAAGACTGGGA
This sequence comes from Gorilla gorilla gorilla, assembly GCF_029281585.2. Classification (NCBI taxonomy): domain Eukaryota; kingdom Metazoa; phylum Chordata; class Mammalia; order Primates; family Hominidae; genus Gorilla; species Gorilla gorilla. Next base: position 124,805,507 of record NC_073229.2, read on the forward strand.
TCCTGTTAGGGAAAAAAAATAATGAGAGAAGGGTGACAAATGAAATACTGATTAGTGTAGCTACTCATATGAAAGGGCCATACAAATGGCTTCCTATAAACCAAACAATGTGTTAACTTGCTTTACATATATTGCCTCATTTAACTTTTACAAAAACTGCATTTAATTGATATTAATATTATGATTTTATAGATGAATATACTAGGGCTTAAAGAGGTAAAAAATTTGACCAAGGTCACACTGCTAGTTGGTGTCAGAGCATCTACTCAAAGCCAGGACTAAAGGACTCCAAATATAACTGAGATTCTAGACTCAGTGGTCTGAGGATAACTTTATTAATAGACATATAGAAAGTTATAATGAATGTAGTCTTTTTTCTTTACATTTCTACAGCTAGCTCCCATTTATTTTGCCTCCACTCCTCTATCATTAACTTTGCAGATTGTTTTATTAAAGATTGTTTTTTAAATGAACTTATAGATACCTTCCAAAATCCAGTAACATCTGTATTTGAAAATAAAGAATGTTCAGTCTGGTTAAAATCCAAACAAGAGATACAAAACTGAAAAGATTTCAAATGGCAGACAAACAATCCAGCCTAAAATTGTGAGGTCAAAAATGACAGATGAATTAAAGGCTTTCATTTCACATTTTATATAACATATGCACTGTCTTTTGATAAATTTGACTATTTTGTTTCAGTATTAGAAATTAAAGTACAAAATGGTAGATAGAAATATGAGGACAGTTCTGATATCCATTAAAAATGACTGAATGGGTCTTTATAAGGCCCAGAGAACAATAAATAAAATTTTGATTACTGTATCTACCAAATAGGTTTTCCTACCTCATTCCCACTTGTTCTTATAAAAAACTATCAGGCTAATTTTCCTACCTGTCTTTGAAAGTATGTCATTTTAATATTTCAGGATCTACAGTTATCCCTTCAATGCTAAAAGAAGTAGGAGAAATTCCATATGACAAGATACAAACAGGACATGTTAATCTAGAATGATATAAATTGGTTCAAAATAATAAGTCTATAACATGTACAGTCTAGAAAAGTTAAGCATAGGCCTTTAAATAAAATCCTAGAATATTTGAGCTATAGGTTTACCTTAGGGGCTGAGGAGAGAAAGTTTAAAAAATATAGAAGAAAATATCATTTTACAGAGTTGAGAGAGTAGTTGTTCAATTACTGATAGCTTAAACTTAAAATGTAATAAAGTATAATTTATCTGATGCATTCAGGTATGCTAAATCCATAATGGCTGTTTAAGAAAAACCAGGGATGCTTTGAGATATCCTTAATCAGAAGTTGACTTCCTGGATACCAATCATGAAGAGAATTAAAGTTTTACATTGTAAGCAATTCTTATGTCAGTCTCTGATAATATCTTCATAATCTTGAAGCAAGCAGAAATGTTGCCAGATTATTCATCCAGAACCCAGTAAAACTTTACCTTTTATTTAAATGATTAACTATTTCAATATAAAATCATTAGAAAATATAAAATGACAATATTACATTACTTTACAGAAAAACAGATAAAACAAAGGAGATTAGAAAATTATTCCTATAGAAGCTATAGGGTTTAAAGAATATATAAATATTTTCACTACATCTATATTAACTTTATATAATTTATGAAATCATCACCTGGTATCTTGGTTACATTGATTAAATTACTACATGCATTCAAAATGTTTACCAATATGTCTTGGTTTGTGTTTGTAAATATTCCATGTTTAAAGGACTCCTGAGTACTCATGGCTATTAATAATGATATATTTAACACAAACATTCTTTTTCTATATTTAGTCTTTCTTTGAACAAAATTACAAATATAACAGCAGAATCATTTCCATATTTAAAATAAAATTAAGCTTTAATTTCTTCTTAATTTATAAAAGGAAGTACTCAATAAAATAAAATTAAAAAGCCTTGACAGGTAAATAATTTTTTTAAAAAAGTATGTCTAGAAGGGAAATCTTTCATTTGAAGGATAAATAGGGTAAAATATAACCTACTTTACTTCACATAAGGGCTTGAATATAAAAACACAAATATTTGAACAGTTTATACCATGGTATTTTTAAAAAGTTATAAATTAAATGAGCTGTAGTTTAGGGAATAATTTTCTTTCTGTCCTCAATGTTTAAGTTTCAGCAGTAGAGAGGAGAGATTACTTTTGTAAAAACCAGAGACATCACACTGAACGTATGGTAGGAAATATGTTTACTACGCCTTGTTTAATGATTAAAAATATTATTATTTCTAATATTTGGTAAAAACTAAAAAAGTTCCACAATCTTTTCTTTATGCTTGCAATATTCTTTAACTTTTCTCTTTATAAGTACTTTATATTCTTTTACTTTATAAGTAAAAGAAATGAAATTCATCATTTAAAGTAGAAAAAAATCAGGTATCATTTTAAAACTTTGTAAGAAACATCAACATCACCAAAAAAAGCCCTATCAGTCACCAAATCTCATTCCCAGTCCTGTTTTATGAGCATAGATTACATAAAATATTTACAAATTAGTAGAACCAGTTCTAAGTAAAATGGTGGTTTGGTAGCATGTCACAAAGCAACGCATTCATAGCACAGCATGAATTAACACCTTGGTCCTCTAAATATATTCAAGGAAGAGAAACGGGGAAGGGAATAAGATTCTTACCTGTGCAACATATGCAGAATCTGATATAAGGGAGAAACTGTCCATTTCTCCTCGGCTGATATAAGTTTGAAGTAAGATGTTTATTTTCCCATAACTATTCTCTACACCTCCAGGAGTGGAGAGTTCACAAAAATTGCTTAATAAGGTATCTAACTCCTCTATTTCCTCTTCTCTGACCTAGAAGAATCAATGTATTTATTGGAATTTTGGGGCTGATTTATTTAAATTTTTCACATTGAAATTAAATACATTGCATGTTTTTAAAGAGTTTCCATTTACTATAATGCAGCATTTTTCTTTCATAGAGTTAAATAACAATGATTTTTCCACAGGTAGCTAAAAAACTGCAATATGAAATGATCTTGAGGCTGATACAATTACATTTTATTATTCATCACCAATATTAAATTTGCCATTGACATATAAAAATTTGATATGCCAAAAAATTAAGTCTTCTGACCTCACCATCCTTGAATTGATGAGATTTCATATTTTATTTGACCAGAGTAAAACCTCTGCCCAACTGGATTAGGGCAAACTTGAATTATCTTCAAATGCATTCATTATAGTCATATATTTTTATATGGTATAATACATTCATAGCTTAAAGCCATGAAGTACTATGATTCAAAGCATTAAAGTTTTCACTGTTAATAAGATTAAATATTAATACAGGTACAGAAATACTCATATCTAAGGTTTGAATCATACAGGTACTTTTACATTTTCTTCAATGAGCCTTATATTGCAATAAACCAAAATCTTCATACTACATTCTTCAACAGTTTCATTACTGCAAAACCAATTTAAATTATTTGATGTGTAGTACAGAGAAAAGAATGATGTCAGGTATGATGTAATATTATAATCTAGGACAGTGGGTCTTATTGATAAATGAAGAACATTGCTGATATTCCAAATGTGATGTGCCATACAGCTTATATGGTATTAATGAGAACCTTTTATAAATGAATGAATGCACACATGTTGTATGCATTTGATTCAAATTTCAAGAAATCTTACCTTAATTTGATCAAATTCTTCAGCTTTGGAGACTATGGCAAAGATATCACCTTCTGTTTTGTGAGCATCAAAGAGTTCATTAAAGGTCTACCAAAGTAAGTGTTATATTTGATTAAAATCAAAATATTTAAAATATTTTAAATTAAAAATGTGACTATAAATTACACATTTTAAAAGAAATTTGAGCTCTAGACACTGCAGTTATAATGTCTGTGTTACAGTATTTAAAGTCACTGCTTTATAAACATCAACAAATTTATCAAAGACCAAAGAAAATTCCTAGAACATAATTAGCTAAGGAAGATCTTTAGCAGCAAAAAGATGGATGATGAATAAAAGTCAATAAAATCTACACTAGATACCTTTAAAAAGTTAATAAAATTCTGGTTTGTGCTTATTTTCAGCATGGCCATGTGGAAATCTGCACAATTCATGAATTCTAAGCTGATCATGTATCATAAAATTCAGAGATGTATATCTAGAAAATATGTAGTCTGAAAATTCTCAAAATATTACTAGTGAGGACATACAGAAAATCAGAAAACTGAGTTGAAAAAAATCAGTCAAAGGCCAAATAGATTGAAGACAAATGCTAAAGAAGGCCTAAAGTTCCTGCAAAAGAACAGCAAACAGGTTTAGGATATAGAGTGGTAGCAACACACTAGCAAGTGAACAAATTTAAAAAGTTACTTTGACAAAATGAGTGGATGTGAATAGGTGATGGAAGGAGTGAAAAGCTAGAGACAACGTGTTGGATTGATTTCAACCGGATCACAGTTCTGAGATAATATATGTTTAAAGGTTTTAAAGAAACCTAAAGTGCTATACAAATAGAAGGTTTATTTGGGGAAAGACGGGGGAAAGTTAGTAAGCACATGAGGTGTTTTCTGAAAACCGTTACATGTAAAAGCAAATGTGCCTTGACTTTTTAGGCTTGGGTATGTTTATTGCTTGGGATACACTCATTGAATAGGATGACAAGAGGTTCCTTAGTATCTGAAGTTTTATTTTTTTCTTGTCTTTACTGAGGGTATACTGTTGAATTCATATAAGTTAAATGGATTTTGTTCTATTATTTGCTTTCATTATTTTGCATTAATATATTTTGAAGTCTAGAAAGTATTTGCATCTAAAATTAACATATTTGCATTAGTATAATACCTCAATGGTGTTGTATTTAATATAGTAATGGCTGGCAGTTCTACCCAAATCAGTTGAAGAAAAATATCCAGTTCGCTCCTCAAAACGAATCATCTGAGCTTTGTCTAGTTTTCGTCCAACTTCAATGACCAACTGTTCTCGATGCTTTCTTAATGTTGGGTCAATCTATGGCAAAAAATATATAAACAGTTGAATACTGCTTTAAAGAGTAACCATTTGCAAACATATATTTATTTATGGAAATTAAAACTTTTCTTAATGTTTTAGTTAGACTTTTTAATTACAATTTTTAAAGTACATTTTTCTACATTTAGGAAATAATTGAAAATATTTTATGCCATTAAATAAAGGAAGCTTAAAAATTCATTAAAATTATCAATGTGCATATTCTTTTCAGATACCAATATTTTGGAATCTAAAATTCTTATATGATCTTATGATCTTTAAAATCACAAAGATTAAAAATCAAATTTTAAAAACTCAATAATTGTCTTCTTTCTCCCATACTAAAGTAAATAGGGATTTTAAATTATCAAATCATATTCCTACTTTATTATCAGTTATTTGGAGAAATGATAGCAAGAATGCTTTCCCTGTCAAAATCAAGATATATTTAGAACTGCAAAGTTATCCGGCCGGGCACAGTGGCTCACACCTGTAATCCCAGCACTTTGGGAGGCCAAGGTGGGCAGCTCACGAGGTCAGAAGTTTCAGACCAGCCTGACAAACAAGGAGAAACCCCATCTCTACTAAAAATACAAAAATTAGCTGGGTACGGTGGTGCGCGCCTGTAATCCCAGCTACTCAGGCGGCTGAGGCAGGAGAATCACTTAAACCCAGGAGACAGAGGTTGCAGTGAGCCAAGATCATGCCACTGCACTCCAACCTGGGCGACAGAGCGAGGTTGGAGTGCAGTGGCGTGATCTTGGCTCACTTTACTTACTTTTTACTTCTATTATTATTATATGCAGATGGAAGAACCCATTCTAAAGTAAATAAAGTTGACAGTGAATTTTTGTATAGTTTTAAAACTATTACTTATCTAATACTTTTTCTAAGCAGAAATAATAAAACATAAGATATTAACAAATATTCTTGTTACTATAGTATTGTGTATAAATATATGTATGTACATATGCCAATTATTAAGGAACACTCTGTAGTCATGAGGAGTAAAGTGAAATATGACCTTTAATGGAGCAGGGGGAGTATTAAAACAATTTAGAAATCAATTAATGAGTTAACACTACTACCATTTGTTCTAACTTAGATATTTATGGCAGCTTATTTATGTACAAAATATAGCTAAAATAAATTTTAAAAATCAGGAAAATGGAGCAAAAGAATATCAACTGCAGGGAAGTAAGATGGAGTCAAGAGTTACATCAGCAAATACAAAAAGTCTTAAATGTTTGCTATGAGTGATAATATATGTATCAGGTTCAACTTATAAAACTATTTTATTAATCACCTATTACTAAACCATCAAAAATATGCTAAACTATTTTATCTGTGTTAGTTCATAAGAGTTTTGTGGCCACAAATTTGTATTGAGTAATAACATTAAAACACACACACACACACACACACACACAAAAGGGTCAAGATTTTCTGACGTATAAAGGTACTATGTATCCAAAAGGTCTTTATACTGGAAAATGATAGGCAAATGACTTTTGATTATAACCTAGTACTTTAAAGTCAATTGATGTATTTATATTCTTCCAAAATTTGAGATGGCTTAGTCCGTAAAAATAAATTGTTTAGTTTTTGTTTTTCTTTACTCCTTCAAAACATTTTCATAGTGCCACTGAGTCTTCTCAAAATGCCCATACTTGTGATGGGAATAACTAGTGCCATATTCTTTAAATGTGTAAGGTTACAGGTTATAATGCAGTTATATTTTATAACAGAGCAATTTGGCTGTAAATGTAAACACTCATTTAAAGATTAGCACAAATTTCAACTGAGAAGAAGAAAGGTAGGTGAGTCCCATCTAGAGTAAATCTAAGTATAAAAACCTAATAACAGCTTTAGATTTAACAGCCTCAGAACTAATTGCTGCTGCTGCTTTTCTTATTTTTCCTCCCCCAAGCCTTAAGTTTCAATTTTCCCATGGTAAAATCTACTGCATAGGGAAAGAAAAAAATAAAAGAAATAAAAATTAAAAAATTGGTAACTTCTTTGATAACACAATAGGATTTATATAAAAACTAAGTCATAGTAAATTAGGGGAAACTATAATTTTGAATAAAGTTCAACTTATTTACAAATTTTGACTTAATACTAGTTAATATCCATATGATCATTGTAGAATAATGTTTTCATTAGACAACAACTGGATTTTATCTGCAATTAGGACACATTTACAATATATGAAGCAGAGTTATAAAGGAAAGACAAGATTTCACAGAATCTATAAGCCACACGGACCACACAATTGTAAAGTTCATAGGAAGAACTGCTATCAAATGCATCTAATTTTCAGTCTATGTATATGGACTTGAATAGTGGAACTGATTCCAGTCCTCAAACTGTTAGGATAGTAACTCCTTAATGGTATATTTAAATTTCAGAATAGGGATTAGAAGAGACTTGATAAGAGGAACAGATTGTATATAACCTAAGCTGATTATCAAATATGGTCTATAAGTTTCCTCATGTCTAATTTATTCTAAAACGAAATTTCTCACAGTTTAAAAAATCACACCAAAATATTAATATCAAATAGAAATATACTTGAATACATGGATAATAGTACAAAGATTAACATAAGTATTTGTAGAAAAAGATATTTAAATATAGCCTGCCTAATAACTACAGGGGCCTATTTAATTCCCTGAAAAATATTAAATCTCTTGTTTTTCTTCTAGCTACCTCTTTTCAGATGAGGCAAGAGCAGCAAACAAATATCTATCCTCATATCATGAAAGAACCAAAAAGAAGGTCTGAATTTTTTTTTTAATAAATGAGTTTTCTACCTGATAAGCCTTGTGACTGATGCCATATGCTAATGGATTTGCTCTCATCCGTACATAAAGATAAGTGTAACTTATCCACTTCACTGCTTCTTCCACATTAGTAACTGTTCCCAGAGCAATCTGCAAATCAAAAATATGACAAAAATTAATGTATTAAAGTTGAACATAAACATTACATCAAAGTCCATTCTGTCAGAGGTGAAGTTTTAAAAATACATCATTATGCAGTATTTTTAAAAAGGTAGGCACAGTGACTGGACACAACACTTTGCCAATTAATTAAAATCAGTCCTGCCTCATTTAATTGAGAATGATACGTGAGAAATGTTATCTTTCAGAACTGAATTTACTCAATATTATGGCAGATGATTATTTTTCTTTAAAAGGAGTTTAATTCTACATAGCATTAAGGACATTCGTTATTTTTTTTTCTTATTCAGTATACAACTTATTTTAGTTTCATTTTATGTGACTACACGGCTGAAAAATGTAAGTGTTAAGTGCATCTGAATAAAAACAACAAAACATTGTTATTTCTATTCATTTTTATCCTAATTCTGTATACTGTCATCACCAAAACCACAGAGGGGATAACATTAGCTTTTACCTCTCAAGATACGAATTTGCAGGACTGCGAGTATGAAGATGTAATATGAATACAATAAAAAATTCACTTGTTTTGCACGAAACAAAGCAGATTTTGTTGTGATTTATACATATTAATAATACATACATTTTAACAAACTCATGTACAAGAACAGGGAGTGGTTTTTATTTATCAGTAAACTTAACCTATGGAAAAAATATTCATGCATTTGAACCATAATAAACAGTGGATAATTCTTCAGATTATATCTTGAAAGAAAATATTGTTTTAAATATAGCATTTAATGTAGCTTTGTGATATGTTAATTAAATGAAATCAAAGGTTAATAATTTAAAAACACAACAATAGCATATAAGAGCTGTATAACAAAGAGAAAAATTATTAGAAGATGATATTAACAAAGAATTTCAATGAAAAGTTTCTTAGAAACATATTTCCTTAGCCAATGGATCTATAGGTAGTAATTTTATTTTTACTTAAGGTACTTATTTTACTTTAAAAATTTACCCATGTTGTAAAACTTCATAGTTGTATTTTTTTTTCCTGAATCCTTGACTGAAATTGTTTTTAACCTCCTAAAACTTTAATTAAAGGAGAAGAGATGTTCCCTACCTAAATTATTAATTTTGGGAGAAAAAAAAGGAAAAACAAATCCTCTCGATTTAGTCCTAATATTAAAGAAAGTAAAACCTTCATGTTTAACTCCTGCATTATAATTTTTATTATAATTCTGTATAACTAATTTCATGAAATAAATATGTGGATGGTTAATTGTCTTTAGTTAGGTGAAGATGAGATTTAGTAATCTATAATTTTCATTATAATGTATAATTTTCATTATAATATTATGATATACTATTTGTTACTAAAACAGAGAAATGACCAAAAGTTGAAATATAATATGGGAGATTCTGTCTACTAACTTTTAAATTTATATTACAAATGGCTAAGCCATCCATAATGTAGGTAAATATATATACTTAGTGTAAACTGTAAGGCTTTCCACCAAAATAAGAGTAGCAAGAACTAAAATTGAGCCAGTGTGGGAGCTGTGTAACAATTCGTGAAGATTTACAACTAAAACAGTTAGACATTTTCTAGTCTACTTAGGTAAATGAAACTAGTTTGGTGATATGGCTAAAAATCTGAGAGTGTCTCTCCTTTGTGAATCCATTATTTGACAGACCAAATTGTATTAAACCATAGACATATGACCTATATTCCCATCATGACTTTATGATGTTACTTTAAAATAATGACCTACATTCCCTTATAACCTTAGAATATTATTTTAAAGTAACATCACACAACTCCTATGAGTAGAAAAATTTATAAGGGATAAAATAAGCTTGCTATTATTTTCAAAATCAGACAGTAAATTAACATTAAAAAATTACCTATTGCTACCAGTGATATGATTAAAGGAAAGGAAAAAGTAGGTAGCAAAGATTCGATCAACTAAAGCAAGTGTTGTAAATGTTCACTAAAAAGGACAAGACTACTCAGAAAAATGAAGGTAAATTTATGATGCTATACCTTATTTTGAGAGTAATATTTGAATGCCACCTAGTGACAAAAAATAAAAATGTATTTGTAAATATTTGCTGTCACCTAGTGGCTACTTAGTACAGGAACCTTCTATAAAACAGGAATTTTTTCATAGTGTGTCTTTGAAATTTATTCACTCATCTCAAAATCATATAGTAAGTCAGTAACAAGCCTGTGCTGAGTAAAGCACAATGGATATGGTAACAAATAGAGTATGCTCCCTGGCCTCAAGAAGTTCCAGAGTCACACGGAGGTGAGACATATGTAACTAACTACAATGACATATATAAACCCACCATCCATTGTGCCTAGCACATAATTACCTATTCAAAATGCTTTTAAAGAAAAACATCTAACATGACATTTCTAAAAGTGGCGTTAGTATATAGTGTGATAGTTTTATGCTCTGTTAAATAAAAGAGAAAAATAAAATCCCCCACGAATTTGGTAATTTAGAAATAAGACTCAATATCACTTCATATCTAACTTTAGTATTTAAGGTTATCTCAATTGTTTATTTGAATATGTATTTTTAAAAAATTGTTGAAATTATATAAAAACTTAAGCAAATACTCTAATCATCATGAGTATGCATGCGTGTGTATATATGTACATATAAGCTAGTAAATATATATAAAAACTATGCTACTATTCATTTATTTATTTAACTAAAATTTCAGTGCTGGCAATAAGTATGAATGGGGCTGAATATCAACAGACTATCAGAAAATGGTAAGTGACTCTATCATTTACTGTAAACTACCTTGGCACAGGCATTTCTTAAATTTCCACAACAATCCAGTGACAGTATCTCTATTTACAAGTGAATAGAGTAACAACAGCTTGTCTAGGGCAGAAGATCTGTGTTGGAGAGTAATTGTAGCCAGAATTACAAGGTCGTTCAGATTGTAGAGGCCTTAAATCCAAGGACAAGGTGTTTACCTGACATTCTACAGAGATGGGATGAACTCCGTATAAAAAATGTATGTAGTATGTAAAGTGAAAGAAAGATTAACATAGTTTTGAAGAACAGACTATAGGGAGCTGGCATAGAGTATGTACTCAGTAATGTCTGATGAATAAATTTTAATAAGCCTCAGTATTTCTCTCAGTGTAAAGTTAAGTGACTTTATATATGGATGGGACTTGTGACCTTTCAGCATTAGGATTATTTAGTCAGTCTCATTACGCATCGATAAGCAAATGTGCCTCATAACATGTTTGCACTGAAATTATAACTTAATATAATAATTTCTCTAGTTCTCCTAAACTAATAGTCAGAATTGATACTCATGATATCAAAGATATTAATAGAGGCAACATTCTTAATCTAGCACGACTCTAATGTTGATTAGTGCAACTGTAGAGTCTTGCAATGATTTGGGGAATTTAAAGACTTAAAAATTCATGTGTTCTAAAGAACACAGCACATATTCATTTTATAAACCAATTTCACACTTGGTTTCCACAGATAGCCAAATTTAATTTCACATTCAACAATAATTTAAGAGTTTGTTTCCTTAACAGGAAAATTTATTTTAATAGGGAACTATTCCAATAGATTAGAATATGAGCAAGTTAGTTCAACAATGGCTATACTTCACCATATGGGTGAAAAATGTCAAGATATATGTTTTATTATTTAAATACCATTTACATCACTAAATGGAATTATGCTTATAGCTAGCTGACATTCCTGAAAATCACACATTTAATAAGTACTTTATAAATACTTGATAAATTTATGGGCCCTAATTTATTTTTAATTTCTCAGGGCTTGATCAAATAGTTTTAGTGATGCTATTTTACATTCCCTAAGAAAAAGAGTTACTTGAAGAAAAAAGCAGTATTTTACTGACTTTGTGTCTTCTGTATAATATTGCCAACTTGTGTTTATTTTACCAATTACAAAAAGCTATTAAGGACATAAGTTTACTGAGATATAGTTTTCCTTGACATGTATTCATGCATTTTAAGATATCACTTCATATTTAACTTTAGCATTTAAGTCTGTTCTTCAAAACTACGTTAATCTTTCTTTCACCTTACATACTACATACATTTTTTATACAGAGTTCATCCCATCTCTGTAGAATGTTATGCAAACACCTTGTCCTTGGATTTAAGGCCTCTACATTTGAAATATAGTCTTTCTTGACATGCATTTCATGACGTGCATGAAAGAACCATGCCTTTTACTGTAAGTCAGAAAAATTATGGCTACCATTTTGGAAAATGTTTTTAATACAGGCCTGAGAAGAGGGCAAATGCTATATATTAATATAGGGAAATGTATTCACCTTTAACTTACTACATTTTATATAAAAGAAATCTAAGCTATAATGAAAAGTCTAGGTTTAGAGTTAAATAGATCTGAGTTTGAATACTAGTTTCAAAAATTATAATGTAGTGACCTTGGGTCAGTTACATATCACTCTCCGGATAATATCTCCATAGCAGCAGTATTGAGAGAATAAGATAATGTACGTGAAGCACTGAGCAGAGTCTCTGGTATACAGCAGGTCCTCAGTTCACTGCCACTATCATTTTATATTAAGAGACTTTGTTCTATACATTAGACACTGTTAACCCAACACGTAGTTATTTAAGCCACACAATTATAGTAGCCAGTAAGACTGAAATTGAGCTATCATAATATTTCCTTTGGATTCAAATTTTATTTCTCAGTTTTTAAAAATGTTCTTGTAATTTTGCTAGTAGAAAATGAGGCCTTTCATGCTTTTCTCTCTAACCGTTATCTTCTAAAACTTATCCATTCTTTGAATGACTGTCCCAATTCTGGCAGTGAATACTCTCCAACACAGATCTTCTGCACTAGACAAGCTGTTACTCTAACTCACTTCACCTAAAAGTCCCAATTTTCTCATAAAATAAAGATACTCTCACTGGATCAAATTTTACCACATTCATGAACCAAGACTTTCCTGGTAGCCTGGGAGAAACCTATTTTCTCCTTCTGCTGAATCCTTCTACAGTACTGTCTTTCCAACATTATTGCACTGTGTTTTCATGTCTTTTTCTCCCCTTTTGGAATATACACTTCTTAATAGAGAAAATGAAATAGTAAGTGTGTTTTTCATTCTCTAAAAAGACTTATCAATAATATGAATGGAATGTTAAATGAAATTTCTATAAGCTCTTTAAGAAGTACCTAATATAGGACTTTGTACAAAATAAGTAGTATTTGATTACAAATATTTCAAAGTATTCATTTACTTAATATTTATATCCTACCTACTTTCAAGTATTGTTTGAGTCAACTTTAAAGGTATGAAAGAATACTGAACTAGCAAAGTGTTGAATACCAAAGCAATAATTTAAAATGTCACAACAGTCAAATCTGATTTTAATGTTCTATACATATACTCTAAATTTTAAGAATGTTTATTTTCTTTACCAGTTAAGATGTTACCTAGGCTTCCAGGGTCCGCTATGTAAATCTTAACACAAAAGTCACACACACACACACACACACACACACACGAAACAAATGATCATAATCTAGCTCAATCACGTTGTGTATAACAAAGTTAATCAACTGACCTAATAGAGCTAAAAGAGTTTTATAAATTTCATTAAACCTTTAGTAAAAATTTCATTTAAAACTTTGCAAAAGTGCCATACAAATATTAATTATTATTGTTATTTCTGTTTACATACTTTCTATAGTCTTTGTTAGATTTCTGGTCTCTAGGAAAGCCTCATAGTTTAAAAGTATGGTCTTTTAACAATAGATTTTTATCAGTTATCATTCTATAATCCTCTGAATTAATCAACAATAATGCCATTCAGCCTGTTTTGTCTTATAACTTATATGGCATAGGCTGTAATCCTAAACACTACAAAACAGCAACCAACTCAATCTTTATCTTTCTTGGTCATTCTTAAGGCTGATGATTCTATTCCAAACTTTTACTCATTAGATCTTACCTCTGCATTTAGGTTATCTGCAAGGCTTTCCAGAAACTGACTCTCAATTGGGTTTCGTTGAGTGAGCAAAGTGAGGTAATGGCTGAGTTTATCATGCGTTGTTATAATGATTCCTTCCCCAAATTTGTCAAATTGTGGTCGTCCAGCTCGGCCAAATATCTGCATGACATCTAAAATTCCAAGGTCAACAAAGGAGCCTCTTTTTGCAGCATATATTTGTGTTCCCTAGATGAGGAAAAGTTAACAAAAAGTTACATAAACACACACAAATATAATCCTGATGAACTGAATACTGAAATTAGGCAAATATGGCAAGATCTCAAAAGTGTACTTCAACTAATCCTTTCATCATCTGTGATAGAGTTAAATTTTCACAATATAAACTACATTCTTATTGGAGAAAATAATTCTGACCTTTTATAAATAACATTCAAAGTCAAGGAAACAGCCAAATCATAATATTTTTCTATGTAAGTCAACCCAGAGCCTTGCTTTAAGACACATACAAAATCCATTTATCAAGGAAGGTAAGGCCTTACCTTAATAATAACAGCATGGGCGGGAAGATTGACACCCCAGGCTAACGTAGCTGTACACACTAGGACTTTGATATGCCCATTAGAAAACAAGTTTTCAACTAAATTTCTGTCCTGCCGAAGCATTCCTGCATGATGAATACTAAAACCATCTGGGAATAATTCTCGTACTTGCTTATTTCTCGACCTTTGTACCTAGATACCAAGAAAGCATAAGAGTATTATTTAGCATTTAAAAGCAATTGTTTTTAGCATTTCTGTTGTATGAGTTCATCAAAGAAATCAGAAAATTATTTTTAAGCATCTTAAGGTATTACTAGGTCTTAGTATATAATGCTTTATATAAAATCATAAAAAATAATGTTACCTATCTTAAAAAATAGGTAATACCAAAATATATCACAAAATTCAAAAGGAAAGAGGTGAAAAGCAAGTGTTTCTTTCATCCAGATGTCCCTTTTTGCAATCAATCAGTATTACCTGTTTCTTAGCCTTCAAAATATACACTATTCAAAATAAAACTAAACCTCAGTGGCTTCTCAACTCCTTAAGAGTAAAGGCCAGAGTCATTACAATGCAAGACTATGGAAATCAACCTCATCCCCTTACCTCATCCACACTAGCCACAATGGCTGGCTTTTCTGAGTATATTTTCCGACAAGTCCATATCTGCTTCAGAGCCTTTATACTTTTACTCCAGACCCACTGCCTTTGAGGACTTCTCCCTTCTTATTGAGATCCCCATGATGCTTCCCCTATGATGTTCTTCATTGCGATAAGTCAATAAACCCAGCTTTGTTCACCTACAGCTGTGTTCTTGGTGATCTTTGATAGCAAAGCATTGACCATCTGTTTTAGCTCCTCAGCTATAGATGTGCATTGAGTATAGAGTAGTCCTTCCTTATCTGTAGTTTTGCTTTCTGTGGTTTCCATTACCTGAGGTCAACTGTGGTCCAAAAATATTAAGTAGAATATTCCAGAAATAAATCATGTTTTAAGTTACATGCTCTTCTGAGTAGCATGATGAAATCTCACACTGTCCTATTCCATCCAGCCCAGAAAATGAATCATCCCTTTGTCCAGCATATATAAGCTGTAGATATTCCTCACCCATTAGTCACTTAGTAGTAGGCTTGGTTATCAGATTGACTGTTTAAGTATCACAGTGTTTGCAAGTCACCCTTATTTTACTTAAGAATGGCCCTGAAGCACAACATTAGTGATGCTGGCAACTTGAATTTGCCAGAGAGAAGCCATAAAGTGTTTCCTTTATGTGAAAAGGTGAAAGTTTTCAACTTAAGGGAAGAAAAACGAAATTGTATGCTGAGGTTGCTAAAATCGATGGTAAGAGCAACAAATCTTCTAGTCGTGAAATTACAAAGAAGAAAACAGAAATTTGTGTTAGTTTTGCTGTTGCACCTCAAATTGCAAAAGTTACAGCTACAGTGTGTGATACATAGTTAAGATGAAAAAGGCTTTAAATTTGTGGGTGGAAGACATGAAAACAAAAACGCACTTAATTGACACCAATCAAGTTAGTTCACTAGTATCTGTGGTTTCATATCTTGGAAATATACCCCATGGATAAGGGGGGACTACTGTAATAATGTTACTTCTGGTTCTGTTCTTTGGCCTAATCTGAGCCCAGAGGTGAGATTTAGTATACTTATATGTCACCTGTGTAAGTGCTGTAGCAGAAGGTCTTAAAAGACTCACTGAAGATTCACTATACAATAGGCAGAATTTTTAAGAAAAATTAAAGACCTTAGATTAACATTTAAAGAAATGTTTATATAGTTAAAGCTTCTGTTTGGCCATCACATCATGTGTTTATTTGCTATTGGTCTCAAAATCTCATTATCAATTCATGAGCTTCTTTTTGAACAGTTTTTTCCCTACACTTTTTACTTAAGGGCTGGATGATGGCAGGGAGTAAGATTTCAGGGGATTGGGGTTCCATTCTAGATTTGCCATACTGATTATCTCTCAGGTCACTTAAAATTTTAAACTTCTAAGTTAATAATATTTAACTAACAAAATTATCTAAGAAAATAGCATTCCATGAAATCTGCTTCAGTTATAAAACCAAAAGTAATGCATTAACAAACCACACCATCTAGTGGCCAGCCAAGTAAATAACAACTTACACATTTTGAGCCTCTTAAGGGTCCAAAACAAAATACATATATAAACATAACAAAAGAGGAGAGCTTCTTAAAGTTTCAAGGGGGGTGTATTCTTATTTTATTCTTATGCAGTGCAGTCAGCCTGTTAGAAATTATTTTATACATATACTTTAGGACTAATTACACTTGGATCTCATTGCCTCAGCTTTCATCTTTTCAGACAAGCAATATTGTTACTGTAATCTTAAAGCAGCTCTTACGAATATGGAAAAAAGTCCAATTGTGGTGTATTTGCTAAGAGCTCCTTCAGAGGCTAAAGGTAGGGAGAGGAGAAACATTTCACTTACTTCATTTCTTTTCTAATATTCAAGAGTGGATATTCAAAGCCAACAGAGGAAACTAAAACTATTGGTTGGAGGCGATATTCAAATCATATTGCTGGATTGCTGTTTGGTTTTAGGTTAAGTCTGCTATCTGTGGGCTCCCGGCATTGAAATGTTCTGCTGTCCTTCTTACAAATAGATTCCTTAGTCAAACCCCATTTGAGGGAAGACATGGCTAGGACTGCTGTGGCACCAATGACACAGTAAGAAGTTAAACAAGGGAAGTATGTATCTGTGATAGAGATGTTTCTTATAAAGTAGCAGGTGGATCTTGGAGTACTGACATAGTACCTTCCACTTGATCACATGGGTTTCACATTCAACCAGCATCAGTGGCCACCAACTTGGTATATCTCTCTGGTCTCTGTGAGGAACTAGGAGGAGGTAGGAGTCACTTCTATTTCTATTCTTGCATACTCTGTGCATTTTTTTTTTATTGGTTCATTACAGACTTGAAGTGACAACAATCAAAGTAAGTCTGGGTTTTTTATTCTTAACTATCTTTGAATCTGAATTTTCCATCTGTGGTCTGCCTTAGCTCACAACAAAAATGAACTGGAATCTGGCCGGGCACAGTGGGTCATGCCTGTAATCCTAGCACTTTGGAAGGGTGAGGCAGGCAGATCACGAGGTCAGGAGATGAAGACCATCCTGGCTAACATGGTGAAACTCCGTCTCTACTAACAAAAAAAAAAAAAAAAAAATAGCCGGGCATGGTGGCATGTGCCTGTAGTCCCAGTTACTCGGGAGGCTGAGGCAGGAGAATCACTTGAACCCAGGAGGTGGAGGCTGCAGTGAGCCGAGATCACATCACTGAACTCCAGCCTGGGCGACAGAGTGAGACTCTGTCTCAAAAAACAAAAAAAAAAAGAAGAAAAAAAAATGAACTGGAATCCCTGGAGATGAGGCCCAGGGATGTTCCTCATCTGATTTTAAAATCTGATTTTAAAATCTGATTTTAAAATCTGATTTTAAAAATCATCATAAAGCAAAACTATTTTTCCACTTTTAGTGTACACATCTAAGAATTTTAACACATATTTGTGTTAGATTTGTGTAGCTACCATCATAATCAAGAGGAGTTTCTCCACCTTAAAAAAATCCCCTCATGCTATTTCTTTATAGTTAAACTCTTCGCAACTACTACCACTGTACTAATCTGTACTCCAACCCTACAGTTTTGTCTCTCCAAGACCATTATATAAATTGAGTCAGAAAGCTTATAAACTTTTGAAATTAGTTTCTGTCACCCAGATTAATGGCTTTGAGATTCATCTAAGTTGTTGCATATATCAATATCTCATTCCTTTTTATTGCTGAGTAGTATTCCACGGTACTACAGATGGGCACATTACAGTCTGTTAATCGGACCTCTCACTGAAGGACATGGGGGTTGTTTCCAGTTTTCACAATTATAAACAGAACATTTATAAACATTCATGTACACTTTTTTGTATATATTAATATGATTTCATTCCTCCAAAGTAAATACCAGGCATGAAACTTACAGGTCACATGGTTAATGTATGTTTACTTTTATAAAAATGCCAAAGCATTTCTGGAGAATTTTAACATTTTGCATTTGCATCAGCATTGTATAACAGTTCCAGTTGCTTCCCATACTTGCCAGCTTCCCATACATTATATAATTATTATTTTTTATTTTAGCAATTGTAACAGGTGTGTGGTAGTATCTTACCATGGTTTTAACATAAGTTTCCTTAACAGTTAATGACGTTAAACATCTTCCATGTTCTTGGATGTGCATATCTAATCAGCTCCTCAAGTTATTCTACTGCACACAAAAGTATAAGGAGCGAGTTTTTTACAGAAGGATATTTGCAATGATGTTTTTATCCACCTGTGTATAATACAGCTGTACAATTTGACCTCATGAGACTATTTAGTGCTAAGCAACCTCATATTTGTTATTGTACTAAATTATTTACATTCCTAAGAAGAGTACCTCCTAACAAATTTATGAAACATGATAGTCACTAACAGACAAAAAAAAAGCACTGTAAAGAATCAAAGAGAAGATCAATAAGAAACATGTATTTATCATATATTAGATCCTAGGAATTCAAAGAAATTTAAGACAAAATCTGAGCTTTGGATAATTTGCAGACTGGTAAGGAAGACAGACTCATATACAAGTGATTTCTATTAAATATAATGTGTTTATGATAGAGGTACAGGGACCAAGATGAAACTTTGTTATTTATGACATGATATTGTCATTTATGACAAAATTATGTCTTATTTACATTTGTATTGCTAACATTTGGCAGGGTACCTTCTTCATACTGATACTACACATTCCCTGAATGAATGAATCAGTGATCTGATAGTTTGATCAAAGAAGTCTTTACAGAAAATGTGAAACGTGAGTCTTCAAACCTGGGTTTGAAGAAGGACAAGGGATAAACTGCTACATGGGGAAAGGTAGGCAGCAGGATATATAAGTACCTAAGCTGGGAATTATTAAAGAGCACACACAGTGTGTTTGGAGGGCATTCTGTTCAGAGGGTGTGGGGCAAAAATTAAGAAAATTAAGCTAGAAAAAAGGATTGGGGTCAGGCTTTACATTGTCTTGAACATAGGTGGAAAAGGAGCCAATTCAAGTTTTTAAGCAGTATCAGATTTGTTCTTTAGAGAGGTAACTTCACAGTTGTGCTAAGACCAGAGCAGGTATCGGCCACTACAGCAATCTGCAGAAGATGGAGGCAGGGGAAACAGAAATAACCAAACAAAGTCAAGGTGAAAGTTGGCTAGAAAGTAACCAAGATTGGATGACTGTCTAGAAAGGGGGATGAACATGACATAAAAGAAAAGGAGTTAGAATTGTTTCAAGCTAATCCTTATCTTGGTGCACTGAATATATGATAAGGTAAACAGAATGAGGAGAGTCAATGATTGCCTTAAACTAGGTACTAAGAAGGTCAGGAGTAAATTATGTTTTGTGCATGAGTTTGAAGTGATCCATGATAAAGACTTGGGCTTTTCTTCTAAATAAATGGAAAGCCACTGAAGATTTCTGAGAAGGAGAGAAATAAGGGAGACCAGTTAGGTAATCATTGGTAGAACCAATGATTTAAAGATTGTGAAATTGAGAAAAAAAATTAACACTGTTACCTTAAAAGAAAAAAATCAAACAAAAATAGACAGTGGCCATTACTGACTAGAGAAGGAGCTGGCAAAATATGTGCCAACTACCTGTTTTTGTAAATAAAACTTATTGGAAAACTGCCATATCAATTTGTTACAGATTGTCTAAGGCTGCTTGAGCTACAACAGGAGGGCTGAATGAATAGTTGTGGGAGAGATCATATGTCTACAAGCTTAAAATGTTTACTACCTGGTCTTTAAGTAAAATAATCTGTATAGCTGTACACAAGTACAACAGCACAAGCACAAGACCCAATATCAGCAAAATGAAAATATCACAATTTGAAAGAATATGAAAGAAATATACTACAGTTTAAAAGAATCAGAAAAGAGCACTTTGTAAAATTCAGTGCATTTCACTTAAACTGTTTGGAATGGATGATTTTCTAGGAAAATATTGTTACTAATATTTAACCTAGAAGTGACAGAAAACTCTAAAATGATAAAAATAATGAAAGAAAATTTAAGAGTTAAATTTAACAGCTGGGCTTTCAAATTTTTAAAGATGAATTAATTCTAATGCTATTAAGAGACTCTAGAGGACAGAAACAGAACACTTAAACTGATTCTACAAGTGAATATAATGGCACTGATATTAAAACCTGAGAAAGCAGAAAAGTGAATACAATAACAATATCTCTCTTACAAATATTACTCTAAATAGTAAAGAACTTTAGAAAACAGAATTCATCAATGCATTAAAATAAAATGCCACAACTAAGTACTCTTCAACCCCAGAATGCAAGGGCATTGTACTTAATATGTTAACATATTTAATAATTCAAAAAAGAAAGAACATTATGATCATGTGCAGACATTGAATTTTGACAAAAGGCTACATTCAGTCCTGATGATTAGAGATGACAATATACATCTGAAACTGTGCTTAATAATAAACATACAGAGTATACTAATTAAAATTAGGGAGTAGGCAAGGTTGTTTGCTATCAGTCTATTGATGTTCTAGACAATACTAGACATGAGAAAAAAAGAATATAAATACTGAAAAGGTATAATTATAAATTAATTATTTGTTGTAGATAAAGTAAGTGTTTATTTAGAAAACTGGGTACTGACTAAAATATACTAAATAAAATAAAAGAATTTGGAAAGATGACAGTCTCAAAAATTTAATATTTTTATAAAAGTATTTCTTTTATGAAAACATTTTTCTTTTCCTTAATATTATGTAAAATATTTTTTATATTACATATTTTCTAAAAATGTAAAGAAATATATTTTTCTTTTCTTTCATTTTAATATAAAGTATTAATCTTTAATATAAAAATATATTTTATAAAAAGACATATATACACTATATATATATACACAGACAATAACTCATAAAATAAGTGGAAAAAATCACTTTTATAACAGCAAAAACAGAAATAATAAGAGATAGCCAAGATCCATGTAAAGTTTTATAATATTGCTGAAGAACATTCAAGAAATAATAGATTTAATTTTGAGACAGGAAAACTTGATTTGGCAAAAATACCATTTCTCATTAACTTAATGTGTAAAATCAATGCACTAACTTAACTAAAATATGAACATGATTTCCTGGAGGGAATACTAAAATTCATCCTGAAAAGTAAGGCTGAACATTTATCCAGGAGAAATTCTACAATTGAAGAATAATCAGGATGTTTAATCCAATCAGTTATTGAGAATTCTATGAAAACAAAATAAGTAAAACAGTTTGATAAAAAAGAAGAAAAAATAAGATCAATGACACAGAAGAGAAATTTCAGAAATGACTCAAGTAAATATGAGAATATTGTATATTAATTTTTTTAATCAACAGAAAAAACAGTATTTAGAAAAAGATGATGTGCCCACCACTATCTGGAATAAGTTTCAGAAACATCAAGTATTTAATAATAAAAATAAAATATAAGGCTTGAAGAAATCACAGATGAAGTAGGTGTATGGCTTTTATATGCAACACATAAAACCCAGAAACCATAAATAAATTTACAGAATTTCTACATGGTAAAAAAAATCATAAACAAAAATAAACATCAAGGGTTTAACAGAAAAAGTTTATGTAACCTATATGTACTAAACATGCAGTTTAGTACACAATGGGCCAAGATTATGAACAATTTAAAGAACAGGAAATACAAATAGCCAATGTAAAAAATGCTCAGTTTCACTCATAATTAAAGAAATGCCAATCAAAATAATAATGAAGTACCATTTTTTGCCTGTTAATCTGTGATAAACTTAAAAACGTTAACACTACCCAGTGCTGGCAAAGTTATGTGGGGGGTAAAGCACAGTCTTTCCATGGTATCCATGGGGGATTGATTCAACGAACACCTTCTCTTCCCCTGTAGACACCACAAACCATGGATGCTTAAGTCCCTTATATAAAATGGTGTGATATTTGCATACAATTTACACTGTCTGCCTGTATACTTTAAATCATCTCTAGATTACTTATAATACCTAATACAATGTAAGTGTTATATAAGTAGTTATACTGTATTGTTTAGGGAATAATGACAAGAAAAAGTCATCTGTGCATGTTCAGAACAGATACAAATATCTTTTTTCCCCCCCAAATTCTTTTAATCCACAGAAAAGTCATCTGTGCATGTTCAGAACAGATACAACCAACTTTTTTCCCCCCCAAATTCTTTTAATCCGCAGTTGGCTGAATTCATGGAACCCATGGACATGGAGGGCCATCTGTAACAACTGCTGGAGGAAGTATAAATTGGAACAATATCTCCAGTAGGCAGTTTAGGGCCACTCATCAAAATTTTAAATGCATGTAGTACATGACAAATAAATTTCACTGCTACGAATTTTTCTAACGTATATCATTGCAAGAGTAGGAGCGAAAATGTGTACTGCAGCATTGTTAACAATAAAAGGTAACTGGAAACAACAAAAGTATCCATCAATACAGGATTCCGTAAATAAATTACTGTAATATCCACATTGTGACATATTATACAGTTGCAAAAAGAATGAAACCCATCTTTCTGAGTTGATTTGGAAAGACCTCCTTGTTATATTACTAAATGAAAAAGAAAAAGACAAAAAGGTGTATATAACATGATGCAACTCTTTTGTATTAAAACATATACCCATGCACACAGGCAAACACACAATGGTTGTTGTACAAATCTTTCCTCAAAAGAAATGTAAGAAGCTTTTTAAAAGAAGTTTTATTTGGAGAAATGAAGGACAAAGAGATGGTTAAGACCATAAATTACGGAGCTAAACTTGTTTACTATAAGATGCCTGCTGCTTTCTAAAGCATCAGAAAAATCACTGCTTTTTCTACTCGGTTCTCCAAAGCTAGCACTACACGGAGCCCAGGTTTTGCTACTGTCTGAATAACTACAGAGATATACTTTATCTTGTTCACATTTTGTGAACAGACGATTTGGATTCTCCACAGAAGCCATTTGAGATCCAATACTATACTCACTGGATAAAGTGTTCTACACATGGAAATCCAGCACAAAAGAATACCAGCTGTGAAAAGGTAAAGGAAGTAAGGTATGTAGTTTCAGAACTGTCTAAGTTTGGTTTCCTCTGACTTAATCTTTCCAGTTTTCACAAGTGAACTTTCCACACAGGGCTTTATAGTCAGTAAAACTCAAACAGAATGGGCAACCGCTAAGATAATCCATCAGCACAAGTAAGGCATTATATTCCTTTCCCCCAGTGAAAGCATGCAGAACTTCTTTCCACGACTTTACATAACGTTTTCCTACTCATGAGAGAAAAAACATAATGTCAATGCTTTTAAAAATAAGGTAAAAATGTGACTATTTCCCAACATTTACTTCTAAACTAACACAAATACATGATTAAATAACATGATTTTTAAAAAACTGGTAGCAAGCAACTGAGGGTATTACATCTGGTCCTTGCCTAGATTAGACTCATGCCACATAGTTGCCATCTGCCACTCCCTGTCACTATTTACATTTTAGTCATCTTGATTTGTTTTTCTTATTTGCTTCAATGTGCATTTTTTTATGTCAGCCTTTTCTTTGAATTCTTTTCTGTCCTCTTTTGCTTTGTCAACTCCTAGCCTTCAGATCAGCTTAAATGTCACTTTGTTGGTCAACACCATCCTCTAACACCATGGGTCTAGATCAGATTCTCTAACTCAATTTTTTCTTAGCACTTTATCCCTCTTTATTATTTATTTCAAATGTAATTAAAATCAATTATTTAATTAGTTGTTTAATCTTTCTGTCCTTCCAGAATATAAGCTCCATAAGCATATAGGGAGGACTACTTTTTCCTCCCTAAAAATATTTCCACTTCTAATTAAAGCAAATAATACTAGTCTACATATAATACCTGGTCTTACCTCCTTCTAGGAGTCTTACTGTATTGCCTGGACTGGAATATAATTTCCCAGATCTCATGTAGTAAGGGTACTAGATGATAAAGTCCATTCTGCTAATTAAAAGTATTCAGGCAAGATCTGGATGATGGAAATGAAGAGATAACTATCTCTTGTTGTGTTTTTGTAGCAAGCAAGATTTTGGAGACAGAAGGGTTGAAAGTTTTAACAGATGTACTATACATTCAAAATTTGGTTTTCTAGTGTGTTCACGAATGTTGGAAGGCATCTGTAGTAATAGCTGTGGCTTTTAAACTGCTAATCACCATCATGTAACTGGTTGTTAAATTCAAGATCTGTAGTAGTAGCTCTGGACTTCTACTCCTCTGATTTTACCAAATTACTAATAAGTACCTAATTTCTTATATAAATTCTTTTTTATTTAAAATGTACCTAGAATGGTTTCTGTTCCTTTTACTAAATCATAACTGATACATGTGTCTACTTCAATTCACTATAAACAGGTTGACAGCACTTTATTTATATTGATACCCAATGATCTATTAAAATGACTGGTAACCAGCTTACACTGAGTAAATATTTGCTGAGTGATCACGACGAAAAACAGTTTAAGGCTTATGTGTATATAAACAAGTCACAATCACCCAGACTAGCCTAATCCCAATAACTAATTTCCATATGTTATTCTGATTGTGTTAATTATGCACTTTAACTTGGGAGAAAGAAAGTGCTATTTGCTCTGTTTCATGTCATATTCCTTGAAAGATGATCCTAGTTCCCATATGGGCTGTCCTGATTATTAATAGAAATAAGTTGGCATTCCAGAGAGAGGACCCTAATTAGAAAAAGATAAATCTCATCTAAAATTGCATTATTTTAATTCATTTGGCCATCTGTAAATAAATAGAAAAATTAAAAACATTAAATCACAACATGAAATATGTTTTTGATTTTAAATTTTATCATTACAAATCTCTCTACCCCTAGGAATTTATAACATTATTTATTAATCTGATGTCTTTAGAGTGCTTCCTCTACTCAAGTATTTTCAAGTGAGTGAAAAACAACATTCTAATTAACATATTTTTGTCAAAACAGCATGATTCCTTAACAAGATGTATTAATTTATTGTAAGAAATTTATTCTATGCTTCTAAAATGCATCTTAAAGCACAGAAACAAAAATAGCCACAATCAAAATTTCCTTAAAAGGAATAACAAAAGAAACAAGGATAAAATTTCAATGCTATTTACTATGTTCTTTAAAAAGAGTCTCACTTATTCAAAGTGAACCACATGTTAGACTACACTGAAATGAACACATGGGCCATAACAATGTCCCTTGATTGGAAGAAAGTGAATCCTACTTTTCAGTACGTGAATTTTGGTCACACAACTTGACTCTTCAACAATCTTCAATAGCTTCTCACTGCATATAAAGTCTAAAAGCCTAGGCATGGAATTTAAAGTCTTCCATTGTCTGACCATGCCTAGCCCTCCATGCACCTTACATTCCTGTGAATAAAGAACATTCTTATTCTCCAAATAAACCCAGAGTTTTCCTTTGCCTGTGTTCTCTTTCTTCTCTCTTTGGAATGTCCTTTCCCTGTTGCTGCCTATTGAAATTTAAAATTACTGGCTTGAATTAATCTGCTTCTCTTTTATATTTCCTCTGAACTGTTTAATCTTGGTGTATATTAACTTTTTCTTTTAATCTTTCCTTTGAAAAATTCCCAGGTTTAGAATTTCAAAGTTAAAAGGTCTGGAATAAGAGCCTTGGCTTGGCTTTTAAATCTATTATCAAAATTTTTTTTTAAGTATTGAATTGATCAATACCACAGAAAATCTTCTCAAATCATCTTCAGAATTGGGTTCTATTATGTTTAGATTTTGATAATATATTGATGAATATATATTACATAATTTTTTAAGAAATTTTTTTCATCCAAAGTTTGTTTGCCCACTTTATTTCTTCTTCTTGCTTATTTTCTTCCTGGAAACTTCATGTTTTAAGTTATTAAATTTAATAAGTGTACATATAAAGAGGTAGATATTAACTGGTCTGTTGTTGCTGTTCCTAATATTTCTTCCACCAACCTGCTTACTGCTTTTTACAATTCAATACTATTTTTTATTGTTCCAAAGCATTAAGTTTAATTTTTGTCTCATCTATTATTGTTTTAAACTGTTATCTTCTTTCTCTTCAAAACTCATGGGTAAACATTTACAGAATATCTACCATGTGTTAGGCAAGGTATATGTTAGCTTATTTATTACAGAATTTTTTTTTTTTTTTTTTTTTTTTTTTTTTTTTTTTTTTTTTTGAGACAGAGTCTCCCTCTGTCACCCAGGCTGGAGTGCAGTGGCGCGATCTTGGCTCACTGCAACCTCCGCCTCCCAAGTTCAAGCGATTCTCCTGCCTCAGCCTTCCCAAGTAGTTGGGACTACAGGCATATGCCACCATGCATGGCTTTTTTTGTATTTTTAGTTAGAGACAGGGTTTCGCCATGTTGCCAGGCTGATCTCAAACTCCTGACCTCAGGTGACCTGCCCGCCTCGGCCTCCCAAAGTGCTGGGATTACAGGTATGAGCCACTGCAACTGGCCACAAAAATCTTAAAATATAGGTATCATTGCCACTTTGTATGTGATGAAATGTGGCTTGAGGATGTTAAAAAGGCAGAGTGTGTGAATCAACATTAAAACACAGGTTTGCTTAGATCCAAAGTTTTTATTCTATATGAGGTTACCTCCCTTTGAAAACAGAAAAGTCATGCTCCCAAAAATGCAATTAAGCAAACAGTTGTTTTTTTTTTTTACAATTTTGTTTGATTTTATTTAAAAAATACTAATAAACTTTTGACATCCTATGTGGTGGTAACTGACAGTAAAATTACTATATTAGCCTCCAAGAGGAAAAGAGGTTAAGATATGGCAGGGAAAGAATAAACTCTGTGAAGATGATATTTTGCATATATTTAAAGCAAAAAACAAAAGTAAGAGAAAGAGGGCTATTAACCATCCCTGCTACTACTAAGTCTGTTATGCTATCTTTAGTTAACAGATACCATCTCGAAAGAGACGATTCTAATCTGGGCCATACTGACACCGAAGCTGCTCATGCAAAATTAAAGCAAGCTGTAACAGTAAGCATCAGATAACTAAATCAAATTGGCATTAATTCCAGTTGCCATTGATTTAGGCAAAGACTAAAGCTGAACTTATAAAAACAAGGAAATGATTGACAGATCTACATAATAAAAAGTCAGAAAATTATACTTTAAAGCAGCTTGAGGATACATATTACTATTGGATTCTTCCTCTTTTTATAACTTGTTCAATAGATATTTTCAATAACTACAGACACAAGGCTTATTACGTGGTAGAAATTCTACCTAAAAGACAAACTCTTAACATCACTGATATATGTAAAGATACTGAACTCACATCAGGGCCATAAATCAGAAACATACAGTAAAGGGATGGGTGGGAATACTCAATCCCTGTGAGAACAGTTAAAGCCTGTTAAAAATTTGTCCCTAACAGAAAAATTTGATTTGATTGAGATCTCAAGTAAAACAGAATCTGAAAATTCTAACTGAAGGATTCATTTAACTTAAAATTAAAATCACAGTGAAAAACAATGGCTTAATAACGAAAATATATGCATCTTTAATTATATACTTAATTTTTATAAATATAAACTGCTGCTATTCCTTGAGGTATGTTCTATTTTATAGAAAACAGTGGTTTCTTAAGACACAATCTTTGAGGGGGAGAGTATACAAGTAATAAATATATAGGGTAAATTAAGAAAATTTTATCCATATTGTTTATTATCCTTTTGCCATTTTAAAATTTAGTTACTAGTATATATATTTTCTAAAAATAGATTTCTATGATAGGTAAAGTTTTATCATTGTTCAGTTTCCAAAATAATTTCATACATCATTCTATCCGTTTCTCATAGTAAATAACTAGAATAGGTATTATTTACTCCATTATTATTCCATTTGAGAGAAGAGAAAGTACGTTTCAGAAATGTTTAGATGTCCAAGGCCACAAACCTTCTAGAGGTAAAATCACAACCAGACCTTTTTGTGAATGTGTCCTGTTGGTTTGGGCATCATTTGTACGTCCTGAGATATTCCTGTGCCCAGGGAGAGCCCCAGGCTCCATTTCTAAAGGTTAAACTACTCTTGGGAGACTTTCCTTTCCTTTCCCTACATTCTTGTTTCAGTGGACAAATCTGGAAATATAGGTAGTTTTTCCCTTGGGGGTGACTTTGATATTAAAGATCAATATTATATGAGAAGTCCTGAGGTGTAACTGTTACTACCAGAGAGAAAAGACTCATTTCAGTTGCAGCTAAGGCATAGAAATAGCCTTATTACAAGCAAATGTGTGTGTGTGCGTGTGCACGCACACACACACACTCACACACACACACACACACAGAAAAGGAGGATTTTCTTAATGGAGTTTTGTTATTTACACAAATAAAAATACATTGTGTTAAATGAAACTGTAAAGAAGTGCTTTTAAAGATCTTAGTAAGTCAGGAATTGAGGTGATTACATTAAACACTTAGGGGTAAAGCATCACTGTGGCATGGTAGGGATTTAGCCATGTAACAGAAGGCATGAGGCTAAATTTCTATGTACTGCTGTAGCAAATTTACCTTCTAATTAAATTTTAATGTTTTGGGTTCTTAATTTCCCATTTTTCAAAAACATGGGAAGAAATGTCTCCCACCATGATGATAACAGCTCCCTTGAAATTGCTAGAATGTTAATACCATTTAAGTTCAAAGGCACTTCAAGAAATATGAAGGAATGTACTACTAGCACTAGAAGAATACTCTTAAATTCTAGAGCTTTGAGAAAATATTGAGAAAGATGACCTTATCTTTTGTTATAATATGCACTGTGGAGGGTTTCACTCTTTAAAATCTCTCTTTAGGAGAAGTGAGGGATATAGTTAGGTTGATGAAATGTTCTTCTATTTTATTAAAAAAAAAAAAAAAAAGACCCCATGCCCTAAGGTCTTCAGAAAGCTCCAGATTGGATTTGATCTGTTTGCTTTTGAACAAATAGGACACAGTGTAGTGAAAATGGTGGACTTTGGAGTCAGACTGGCTCAAATCATGGCCTCACTACTTAATATGAGATTCTCTGTGAAAATTATTTACTTTCTCAGTTTTTGTTTCCTTATCTGTAAAATGGGAATAAGAATCTTAAAGGACAGCA
Organism: Gorilla gorilla gorilla; assembly: GCF_029281585.2. NCBI lineage: Eukaryota > Metazoa > Chordata > Mammalia > Primates > Hominidae > Gorilla > Gorilla gorilla. The sequence continues at coordinate 124,835,262 of NC_073229.2, forward strand.
CAATGGTACAGGTCAGATGAGAAAATTAAAGTGAAACATCTATTATAATGTCAGTCTCAGAGGAATAAAGGCTAAGAAAAAAAGTAATTCTGGGATACCTACTATCAGACAAATACTCTATGAAAGGCTGGGAATATAAGGGTGAGTAGGACAATGTTCTTAATAAATGTGTGTGCAATTCATTCTTCTTGAAAAAAAAAGTCCAATAATAGTTGGATCAGGAAAAAAATCAAGTATAATAAAAATATAAAAAAGCTATAATAAAAATGACTAGGGATTTTCAAGTCTACCCAATTGTATCAAAACTTTCCGTTTCTCTGTTATTTTTCTTCCAGCATAGTGATCTGTGAATTAGTGCTTGGTGACATTGCCTTAAATAAACATCATTTTAAAATATCTCCATATAAATTATTATAATATGCTCTAGAATATTTCATACTATATTTGATTTACACATATGCCATATCAAGGGATAATACCAGCAATATCATAGATTGTAAGGATTGAATGAGTTATATAAAGTAATAAAAACAATGCTTGACACCAGTGACCACTTAATAAATGTTAAGCTTTACAATAACAACAATTAAATAATAAACCAGCATTATTTAAATTAACAATAGTTATCTGAATTGAGATGGATAAAGAAACCAGAAATCCACAAGGTGGCTCTCAAGGCTTGTCTTTTAAACAGCATAGAGTTGTTTTGTATTTCCAAAGAAATGAAACAAGACTTATGAATACCAACTTGACTTTTCAAAGACTCTCATAAATTCATGATTAATAAATAATTGGAAGGACACAAAGCTGTACAATCTGTACAATAAGTGTTAGGTAATAAAAGTAAAAAAATAGAAAATGAATAAATTTTGTGTTTCTAAATTGAAAGAGACTCTGATGTTCAAAACAACTGACATCAGCTTAACATAGAATTTAAAATATCAATATAAAATGGTGAAATTTATAGTACAGTCACAATTAAATATATTTTACTAGGATAATAAATATAAAAGGGCATAGCACAATGTCTGGCAGCTAGCAGCTGTTCGGTAACCAATCAGTTAAATCTTACATTATATATATATATATATAAAATTTAAAGTTACTATCATTTTATGCCACCAGATTTTTTATTTCATAATTTATTTTCATAGCTTTAAATCAGGAAGTCAGCATACTTTTTCTGCAAAGAAACTGAAAGTAATTTACAGTAGCTATCACAACTACTCTATTTTTCTCCAGTAGTGCAAAAAAAGTCAGACAATAAAGAAACTGGTATGTTTATGTTCTGACAAAACTTTAATTACAAAACAGACAGACATCTTTGGCCTTCGGGCCATAATCTGCCCAATCTTCATGTAAATAATTATCTGATATAGTTAAATAAAACCCGATATAAATCTTAAGATACTACCAATACTCAAATTACCTAGAGGAGTGCTTCTTAAACTATAATGTGTACAAAATCACCTGAGGATCTAGCTAAAATGTAGATTCTGGTTTGGCGAGTCTGGGTTGGGGCCTAAAGGTCTCCCTTTTTAAAAGGATGCAGGTGACCCCAAGACCTTTTTGTCCTTTGAGCATGTGTACACTGAGTAACAAGCTGTTTATAAACTTTTTGGCTCAGAATTCCTTTACATTGCTTAAAAAAAAAAAAAAAGCCCATTTAGGTTGTATCTGTCAATATTAACCTTAGAAATCAAAACTGAGAAATTTTAAAAAAGTATTAATTCTTTAGAAGTACAATAATAAGCCCATTAGATGTTAACATAGGATATGAAATTTAACTGCATTTTATATTTTAACTATATTTTAAAGAGCAGGACTAAGCACTTCAATTATAACCATATAGAAAGGAATGATAAGTGTTATGTCATAGAGTGAAACCTTTTAATAAAAGATCATTAAATCAAGAAAAAAGTCAAGATTATAACATCATAAATCTGCAAAATTAACTTCTTGGAAATTGAGACCGTGGATCTTTCACATATAAAATACCCGGGATATGTGGCATGTTACATGCTTTAGTTCTTGTCCTCTTTGTTTCTTACCTGTTTTTCTGCAAGTACATAGTCATGTCCTTGGGTAGGAAAAAAGAAGGGAATATGGCCACAATTTTTTGCTCTTTCTATTAGAGACATAGCTGTTCTTACAGTGGCATTTCGAGCATGTACAAACACCATCACCTGAAAAAAAGGAAAGCAGTTTATTTAATATTCCAATTAATTAAATTACAGCTTAATAGTAGCCTGGATATCATTCCATATAAACAACTATTAATTTCTCAAAACATAATCACAAATTTACGAATTCTCCAACATATCCCTATTTTAGAACAAAGTATATATAGGAAAAAGACAAGTTAAATAAAATTTAGCTTACAAGTTGATAGAAGTTTGTGGAGTCTATAAAATTTGGAGTTTAATTTGTATGTTTCTCTTTTGAATACATAATTCATTATCATAGTCATGTATTATAGAGACAGCATACAAAAATATTGAGAGCTTTCTCATTGGAAGATTACTACAATCAGTTAAATTTCCAGTTCCATAAAGATGTTTCAAGAAATTGAAAACAATAAAGAAAACTCTTCCTTGGACAAAATCATGTCTAAGAACAATCACTTAAAATACAAAGGTTAGGGGACTGCTGGAGATAAAAATGCTTCTGTAGAAGTACCTGGAATTCTCTGTGCAAGCCTTCCTGTGGAATTATTCATGAAGTGACTGGGGATATCTGAACTAGGGGGAAGGTGTGTGCCTGAATGCTGTGTCAAGAAGTGGGGAAAAAATGCATCTTCAGGGACAGTCACCAGGCACGTGTGAATACAACTGAAGAGAATAAGGGAGTCTTTAGCAGCCTGCCTTTGCTCCCTGTCAGTACCTGCCTTCTTTCCTCTGTAAGTTTCTTCTTTGGCCTCTACCTTACATCAGAATCAGCTCAACCCCAGCATTCCCAAAGAGCCATTAGTATGATAAAAATTATTTTCTCACATAGACTACTGCTCTTTTTCAATTTTATCTGGTGTGAATAAAAGCAACTTTACATTGTTAACAATCTGGAATATAAAATCTAAAGATAGTAAGTGTGTGTGCAGTAAATAACTTAAAGACAAGTTCCCCTAGCCCCTGCTTTCAACTAAATTCACACATCTAAATCTCTGGAATCACTAAGGTATTCTGCTTAGGCCTGAAGCAACTTGGATGTCCTAATCCTTGCACCTCTTCTCAATATCTCCCCTGTACTCCTCTGTTAGTTACATTTTTCTGGAAGTTAAAACTTTGATGTTTTTTGCAGGCTATACATTTAGGAGGATATTCAAGAATTGTATCTAGTCAGGGAATTGATAGGCTCATGTGAGCTGACCTAAGTAAAAGAGAGGATCATTTTGAGGACTAACAGAAATGAAAAGGGGAATGAGGTCTGGGATTTGACCAGAAAGGAGACAGGGTGACACAAAGACATCTATACTTCTATAGAGGTATCTCTATATTTAAGCCATAGTAATCTTATGTCTATAAACTTGTCAAGGTAAGTGTTCCACATATGAGATGTTTATTAAAATTCACAGTAAAATCTCAGATAACAATCATTCAAGAAACTGGAATGCTTAAATAACTAATATTATTTTAGGTACATTCAAAGTAAAGGAGAACAGATAATTTGTAGAAGATAAGAAGTTCCTCAAAACAAAGCAAAACAAAAAAACCCAAAATGTTTACAGAAAAACAAAAAGCACTGCAAGTCATCAGGAGAAATTTAATCAGCTAATTACAGTTACCAAGGGCATAAATCTTGAGATTTCATACTTTATCAGAGCTGTAACTTATTTACTGATACTAATAGGTTTTGAAAGGAAATATGATCATAAGAACATTTTAAGGCTGGGCGTGGTGGCTCACACCTGTAATCCCAGCACTTTGGGAGGTCAAGGTGGGTGGATCACAAGGTCAAGAGATTGAGACCATCCTGGCCAACATGGTGAAACCCCGTCTCTACTAAAAATACAAAAATTAGCAGGGCATGGTGGTGTGTGCCTGTAATCTCAGCTACTCAGGAGGCTGAGGCAGGAGAATCGCTTGAACCTGGGAGGCAGAGGTTGCAGTGAGCCGGGATTACGCCACTGCACTCCAGCCTGGCAACAGAGCGAGACTCTGTCTCAAAAAAAAAAAAAAAAAAAAAAAAAAAGAATATTTTAAAAAGAGTACACTAATAGAATTTATTTCAGAAAGTTTGCAGGTACTGGGACATTCTGTTTTCCTTATTTTTCAACTAAAGAAAACAAATCTTTTGATTTTTGATAGGCTCTCTAGCTTTCATGGGCAAACATCTTTACTTCATAGCATGTTAAGAACCGCCACATAGGTTCAAATTGTGATATTTTCGTAATGACTGATAAACACTATTTAATGCTAAGATAGAAAATTCTGTTACAATAATGCACTGCTGAAGATTCATCAGTTCAGAATTTGTCCAGTTCTATCATTCTATCTCTTGCAAATGGTAGGGACATTTCCATTGTAAGTTTCTTTTTAAAGAGCAAGGCAAATTTTTTTTCTCTAATATAAAAATAAATTTTACCACCCAGAAAACCTCATTAACCCCCAAAGTAAATTGTAAGAAAATCGGAATTAAAATGAAGTTTTTTTTGTAATTTATTTATTCATTCATTCATTCATATGTTTCTAAACATGCATTAACTACCAAGTCCTGATAAAACTGCCATGAAAACGAGAGACAACGCCCCTGCCCTCATGGAGATGAGAATCTATTATGATGAATTAAATAATCACAAAATATTTTTTACTTGATAAATATTTACTAGGCATGTATGTGTAAAATAGAGTTAAAAAATAGTGATGAAAATAGACAAGCTGTGGTCCCTTCCATTAAAAACCTGTACAATTTAAGGAGAAAGATAAAATTGTACACATAACTTAGGCAGTTGAACCAAAGAGAAGATAACATGTGGATAACGTGGGAACCCTAAACATGGAGCCACTTGGTTTTCTGCATTCATCCATCCCAAGATATTTATGCAGTTCCTACTATGTGCCAAATACTGTACCAAGTGCTTAGTACAGCACCAGGGATACTATGATAACTATGTTTCAAAGCTCTAAATTCATACATTACTGTTACAGGGAAAAAATCCTCTGATAATCATTCCTATCATTCCAAGATTAAAGTTGCATAAAGGAGGCTACAGTTGTATTTGGAATATTTAATTTTGTTATTTTTAGTGTGTTAGCTTGAAGGAGTACATTCTCTTCTAAGGTTTCTCACAGTGAGACCTAGGGACTATTACATCTGAATCACTGCTGCTGCTTGTTAAAATAGATTTCTGGGTCCTCCTTTAAAGCCAGCTGAGTAAGGATATCTAAGGGAGGGGTCTAGAAATTGAATGATTAACAACTACTGAAATGATCACAGCATTATTGTGTGAAATTGGTTAATAATTACTACCAACTTAATTTTCCCCTCTGAAGCTGAAAGAGGATTAAAAGGTAAAATAAATAAAACCACTACTACAAAGATGTTTTGAGAACCCCCCTAATAATATCTTTATTTACCTATACATATGAAATATCAGGAAATTTTAAGGTATTTTATATAACTAATAAGCCCCAACATTATTTTCCAGATGGGGTTTTTATAATGCTACCAGATTTCTATTCTCCATAATTCAAATGCCACATTATGTAAATCCTGTTGAATTAGCAGATATGGAGAACATAAGGGAAAACAGAATACAACCTAAATCTTCATTAATTATTTCAGTCTTACTTGTCAACTTTTCATTTTGCAAATCATTTTCTACTGCAGCCAACAGAAATATTAGTTACAATTTAAAGTAACAATTTCATTTTATTAAGGAATCCATCATGTCGTGTTAAGTAAAATAAACCCTTTTTTTTTAATTAAAAATTTCATGTGTTGAAGCTCAAATTGAAGTCATTACAAGGTTTTGGGTCTCTATAAACACACCTGATTTTATGGTTTGCTAATTTGGTTAATTAACTTAAATAGACTCATATGAAAATCACAAGTAATAGGACAGCATTGTTTCCTTTGACAGAAATAACTCCAAATTAATATTAGAAACACTTTTTGGTAACTGAGCAACAGTTAAATTGGTGTGTGTCATTAAAATAAGAACAGAATAGTAAGATTAAGTCAATAATGATGGCAAATTTAGATTTTTATAAAACTTTATGCTTTTGAGTTTTTTAGGTTATGCATTTAAAAATATTTTATATACTTATTTTTAGTTTCAAAAGCCATTTCTTCATATTGTTTTATTTTTATTATGGAAAAGTTCACATAGAAACAAAAGCAGGCAGAATGTGGTCATAAACTGCAAAAGCCTTTTATATTTAAAATACATGATGGAATCATTCCCATACTTGGGAAAAAAAAAGTACATAAATTTGAGTTCTGGTCCTGTTATTTGACTTGTCAAAGAAAGTGTTCTTCACATTGAGATGCTGATTAAAATTAATAAAGGAGTAAAAGCTCAGAAAATAATGATTCAAAAAACTGGAATGCTTAAGTAACACATAGTGTTTCAGGGTGTATTCAAAGGAAAGAAGGACATATTATTTGAAAAAGATCTGAAAATTCTTCTTTGGAGTACTGCTAAATATCAGTGTGAGTTAGAATAAATTGTTTAATCTCTTCAATTCTTATTTCCCCCAGAACACAGATAAAGAGTTACAATGTATCACAGGATTACTATAGGAATCAAAGGATATAATGTAAGGGAAAACACTGTGTTTAGTAAAATGGTGGCTCTAAAATTTTAGAAAGCTTCAAAATCACCTGGCAGGCTTGTTAAAAACACAGATTGCTGCTGTTTCCCCCAATCCCCTTCCTGACTATATAGGTCTGGGGCAAGCCACGAAACTGCATTTCTAATGAGTTCAAAGATGCTAATGTTATTGTCCACAAACTTTGAGAGGCTCTGTCATAGCTGGTAAGTATTAGCACCATTATTAGGGGAATAAACATAAACAAAATTAATTTTGCCTAAAAGATTAAACAGACCAGTATACCACTGTTATACATTGACAACTATGCACTTGTTTATTACTCATTTACATGCATATGTGCGTGTGTGTATGTGTATTTAACATCACACAAAACAATTTAAAACACTTCCCCTTTAGCAACCTTTTTAACGGGGTTGTGAAAGATGAACTAGGAATAAAAAAATCGGTAGGAATATTTAATGTGAAATCTTGAATCAAACTCTTTTTTTTTTGAGATGGAGTCTCGCTCTGTCACCCAGGCTGGAATGCAGTGGCGCGATCTCGGCTCACTGCAAGCTCCGCCTCCCGGGTTGACGCCATTCTCCTGCCTCAGCCTCCAGAGTAGCTGGGACTACAGGCACCCGCCACCACGCCCGGCTAATTTTTTTGTATTTTTAGTAGAGACAGGGTTTCACCGTATTAGCCAGGATGGTCTCGATCTCCTGACCTCGTGATCCGCCAGCCTCGGCCTCCCAAAGTGCTGGGATTACAGGCGTGAACCACCAGGCGCGGCCAAATCAAACCCTCTTTTCTAGGAATACTGCTAAGAAGTGAAGCAGAATGGATATATCTGAAAAAGATAAAACAATATGGCAGATAGATGTCCCACAGAAAAAATGTTGCTGAGAAATTTTGTTTTACATTATGTGGCACATATGGCATTGGCTCTTGCAAAAGCTGAGGCTTGGGGTAGGGAGGGTCATGTCCTGGCAGTTTATGTTTTCATTCTAGCCATCACAGCCACTTATCTGTCTTGCTCTCAGTTCTTCTCGACTTTCTTAACCCAGGCTCTTCAAGAGAATTAAGCCCTAAAGACCTACATAAATAGTGATTTAAAAGTGTGTGGTTCCCTGATCAGCAGCATCAGCAGTAGCAGCAGTGTCCCTGAGTCAGAAACTCTGAGGGTGGGGCCCAGCCATCTGTTTTAACAAGCCCTCCAGGTTATTCTGATGCAAGTTAAAATAGGAGAATCCTGTATTAAGGCATCCATTATAAGTTAAAAAAATTATTAGCTTTTCCTCTGTGCATTTACAATAGTTCTGGCAAATACCATCTTCTGAAGAAGTGGGAAAACAGTGTTGTATGGTCTGAATGGGAATGCCACTACAGATATATTTCAGATATATTTATTTATATCCCATGACAGCATGTAGGCACAGAATAGTTTCTGCTGCTGTGATTACCACATTTGTATTATCAGGTAGATACAATTTTAAAAGGTTTCATTGTGCATGCCGTAGATCCAAGAATCATCCATAGTTAGACACTACAAGTCACTACAGAGTTTTTGTTTTAGATCACAGTGCTAGCCAGCTGAAGACACTCAAGTCATCTGACCACATTCTTATTCTTCTAGTACTTCCTCTATCAAATAACTTTCCATATTTAGTTATCTGACTTCTCAATAGTGAGCAAAGAGCCTGGCATACAGCAAATACTCAATGTGTCTTAAGTAAATATAACATTGAGCCCAATCAAACACACTAGCCCATCACAGCTAATAATGGCAATTTCTGCTTTTTAAAAATAATTTTTGTCTTTTATGTATACTAAAAACATGGGGTTGTTGTGAGAAATGAGACAATATAAACAAAGCATTTACAATAGTGTGTGGTACATAGTAAGTGATCAATAAATGTTAGCAGTTGTTTATTAGAGTATAATTTTGCTCCTTATAAAATGAGTATAATTTTGCTCCTTATAATATACTGTATTAATTTTTTGATAGGGTAATATATTTACATAGTTCAAAATTAGAAAGTATAAAAATGTGCACAACGTCTCTACCACCCTTCCCTCTAACCTAGTAGCCACTATGTTTCTTGTGTGTCCTTTGAGAGTTTATGCACATATTTAAACAACTACAAATTTATAATTTTAATCCCTTTTCACCATATGGTAGTAGATTATACACACTGTTTTTCCTTTTTCACTGAACCATATTATCTTGAAGATCTCACATCAGTATAGTTTTCTCATTTATATTTTACAGTTGCATAGTATTCCATTACATAGAAACACCAAAACTTATTTATAATAACTAGTCCTTGTTTGATGGGCATTTATGTTGTTTCCAATCTTTTGTTATTAAAAGCAATGTAATCAATACAGAGTGTATACAGAGTATAACTCTGTACACAAGTCATTTTACATGTTTGTGAATATATCTGTTGGATACATTCATAGAAGTAGAATAGTTAAGTCAAAGTATATAAGACTGTTTATTGAACTATGTCCCTATTCTGAATATAATCTGTTTAATTTTGGGGCTTTATTCTTTTCTTATCAATTTGTTGGTCCTTTTTGTATATGCAAGATAGTACACTTTGCTCCTTTTTCTGTATTGTGAATATTGTGTCCTAGTCTGTGCTTTATCTTTTGATTTTTACTTTTGGTATCTCTTCAATACAGATGTAGTTCATTTTTTCTGTACTTAAATCTCTCTCTCTCTCTCACACACACACACACACAGACCTGATCTCACACATACACCCAGAGATGTCCATAATATACTGCTAAGTGAAAAAATATCAATTGAAGAAAAATTTCCATAATATTATCCTGAGTGTGCTGTTATATTCTATAGAGGTGTATGTGAATGTATATGTTTGAAAACAGAGATATGGACACCCTCCAAATTAGTTATCTCACAAAATGAAAACGGGATTTGGTGGGGGATGGGGAAACAGAATTAAAAAAACAATTTTTTCTTTGTATGTCTTGTATCGTTTGTCTTACCCATTGAAGCAAATCTTTAATAGTTTTTTGTTTGTTTGTTTTTTGAGACAGTGTCTCGCTCTGTCGCCAGGCTGGAGTGCAGTGGCGTGATCTCAGCCCACTGCAACCTCCACCTCCCAGGTTCAAGAGATTCTCCTGCCTCAGCCTCCCGAGTAGCTGGGACTACAGGTGCGCACCACCATGCCTGGCTAAATAGTTTTTATAATTAAATATATAAATTATTTTGAACAGGAGACATAATTGATAACAATGAGGTTATAATAATATATTCATAATATACTATGGTAATAAGATAGTATATTTGCTATGGTTATTTTACTGCTATGGGTTTTATGGTAAAAAGCCTAAAAAAACACATATTTAGCAATGCACTTAAAAGGGTGATGATAAAACTTGTGGTCTAAGTGATGAATTTATATTTTAGTTTACCTGGAAATGCTTTAGGAAGAAAAAAGAGACATGACCTAGCAGAAGAAATCAACAGCAGTTCAAGGGAAAGTATCCATATGTTCAAACAGAGAAGAGAGCAAATTCATATGGCGGTCAATACAGACTTTTTGTAGAAATGGACATGTGGACAAAAATAATACCACCTGAAAAGGTAAAACATAACCTTATAAAAAATTATATACTAAGATAAAGGAAATCATTCATTTCAAGGCTCAGAAAAAAAAAAACCTGATACTACTAAAAGAAATACCTGAAAAATTATTTTTATGTTAGAGAAGTATTTTAAACTTAACAGAGAAAGGCCATCATGGTTTAAAACAATATTGATTTTAATAAAGGAATACATATCACATGGTCAAAAAATATGGCTTGAAGAAATATTTTTAAAAAGTACGCAAACCATGGAAAACACCTAAAGACAATCTTGGAATTGTAATTGATAGGACAGAAGACAGGATAATTTTAAAGTGGTGGAGTTATTAAAAAAAACAACAACAACAACAGGAACTCTTGATTCTTTTATTAAAAATGAAGGTGAGCAAGAAAGCATTTAGATATGTATATCTGAGTAAACTGAGTATAAATATTTGAGATAGATCTTATGAAAAAATCTTAGATTTAAACATTTTAAAATATAGTTTTGTGGCTACTGAATTACTTGAAAAGTTTATACATTTTTCATAAAATTTCATTTAAGAAATAAAATAGAATCTCTCATACCTACGTGGAAGAGATGAACATTACTATTACGATTAAGTAGTTTTTCCTGGCTGCTTCCAGATACAAGTGCTGTGATGCCTTATCCTTTTGGGCATCCAGATAATTCAGATGCGTCTCTCTTAAGTGTTTATCACTGCCTATCTTTTATTTTTGACTATTTTTCTGCTTGACTTAGCTCCTCTGCTAGTCTGTGATCATCCAACAATTACGTGACAGGCACTGCGGACATATAACGGGCTCGCCTAGCACTGGTCCCTGTGCTTCTGGAGTTTATATCTAATTATATGGTGAAGGATTGGAGTCTAGGAAGATGATGAACACAGAAGCCACCATTCATTACATGAACAACTATAGGAGGAAGTAACCAAAAATCAATAAATACAATAATGTAGAAATTAACTAGGATCCTCCCTCTCAAAGATGACAAAGTACTTGATTTTAAAGGTCATAACACTCTAAAGTTCTTCATTATTGGCCCTTTGGGTGTTATCTCTCTGAACTCTTCCTGTTGTTTAAAACCTTCATGCATTTGTATATTTCCAGGACGTTAGCCATGTTTTTCACTTAGTCCTCCTGCTGACTGCATCTGTGTAAATTCTATAAACCTACAAAGCCCAGTTCTAGTGATCCTTCTCCAATCTCGCCAGGGAAAATTAATCACTCCCATTACACGCTGTTCATACTTGCACTCTGTGTAATCATAAGCTTACATAGCTCACCCCAATGTTAAGACTAATCATAAAAGACACCATTTATTGGGTCATACTACGTGCTAGGTCCATTACTAGGTACAATGCACGTTATCTTACTGTTAACCACATAGCGAGGTAGGTAATTGTATTAGTATTTTACAGAAGAGAAAACTAAAGCTCAGACCATTTTAATAATTTGCCACTCATTCAGAAGAATAGGGAGTTCATCTCAGATTTGCCATTCCAAAGCCTACTTTCTTTCCATCAAGTTATCTCTCTTCCTTGAATGCTGCCTGAGGGCAGAGCTTACATTTTGCTAATTTTGAGGTCTACCTACTACCCTTCCTGCTATCATCCAATCAGTGGATGCTCAATAAATATTGCTGAAATTACAATGTTAAAAATGCTCAGTTTTCACAAAGACCACATATTTTTCAGCAGAGATTTGAATTTAAAAGTTTATAAATTATAATAGCTTGTAGGCTGAGTTAATACTTTCCATTCACACCTTTATTTAAAATATGAGGTAACAAGCAAACTTCCAATTACTCAACTAAATAATTTTCATGGATAGTTTTATTTAAATTTAACAGCAGACCTCCCATTGCTATTTATTTAATCAGTTAAAATTGCTGCTGATTAGTTTTTTGATAGTGTTATAGAAATACATGTATGCGTATTTTAGTGCTATTACAAGGTGTAAAATATGTGATTTAAAAAATAAATTACTTATAAGCTATTCTGAAAGATTAGCTTATAAGAAAAAAAGATATAAAAATTATGGACTTTAAGGTCAAAATTGGCTTCTAAATCTAAGCTACCTACATTAAAAATTAATCAAATTGTATTAACCAAAATACAGTCTTCCCTTGGTATCCATGGGAGACTGGTTTCAGAACCCCTTGTGGATACCAAATGCTTAAGACCCTTATATAAAATGGTGTAGTATTTGCATTTAACCTATGCACATCCTTCTGCATACTTTATATCATATCTTGATAATACCTAATACAATGTAAATGCTTTGTAGATTGTTATTATACTGTATTGTTTAGGGGATAATGACAAGAAAAAAAGTCTACGTGTCCAGTACAGATGCAACCATTCTTTTTTTCCTCAAATATTTTCCATGTGAAGTTGTTGAATCCACAAATGTAGAACCCATGGATATGGAGAGCCAACTGTAATGTACTACTGAACAACAATAAAGGAAGCATCCTTACTTTGGATAAAGGTAAAAAAATTGACACTACTACATTTGGATTACAACAATAAAACTATAATTTACTAAAAATAGTGCTAAAAATGATAAATGTTAAAATCCTCTATTAATCATGAGTGTATCAATTCGCATTTAACAACCAGCACTTATTATTAGATATTCCTAGCAACCAATCAAATTACTAAAGCACAAGAAGACATAGCTAAACATTTATTAGATATCCCATGAAAATATAAGCTACCTCAAATAGGGTTAATTTATGCTGCCCTAGCTATATAAGACTGTATAATTCACTGACTAGTCTTCATTCATGAAGTTATGTAAATAAGCCAAGGAAAGTAATCCACAATAGTGAGATGTGGTTCCACAGCTCCAAGCTATGTAATTAGATCCACACTTGGCAGTTCAGAGCCAGCTCAGGACTCTCATGCAGCTCTTCTCAAGAAACCCAAGCTTTTAAGTGATAAATAGTTTCAGGTTATTATTACTGAATTATATACAGAACACTACTCTGAATGTGAAACATTCCTTATAAATTTCACTTAAAAATCACTTTAATATTTATCAGCTTGTATGTTTGAGTTGAGGAGAGCTTTAACTGCTATATTTTATTAAAAGAAATCAACAATACTTTACATCTCCTAAAATCTAAAAGATACCTGTATTAAAAAGTATAATTTAAAAAACCATGACTAAATGTACATTATGTACCATGACAGCAAAAATACAAGTAGTCATATTCCTAAGCCAACTATAAAAAATATTATCTTACAATCAATTCACCAATATAGCAAGACATTGTACAATATATTTAGAAACATAAGACATATTTCAGCAGTCCCTGAAATACTAGGACCCCAGAAAATACAACAAAACGTATAGTTTATTAAGTATAAAATTTTAAAACAGTAAATATTTTGAATGCATTTCTCCTTTACTGTAAATTTTTTCTTTAATGAAAACAATCTTTTCTTAAGCATATGTATTTTTTGGAGGTAAAATAATTTATATCATCCAACTGATGCTTGAATAAATTTTCTATACATTCTTAATATGCATTCAATTAATCTGAGATATGAATTCATTTTTGCAACTTATATTTATAAACATAAATAACTTAATACTATAATGCTATAAATAAATGTGTATTTTACACCTTAACATTTTCTTGAACATAGACTATGTTATAATTTTTATTTTGTATTTATAACATACAGAATAAAGATAATCATACACGTTAATTTTACTTGCTCATAATTACTTATACAAATTTAATATAAATCAATTGTTTTTGTTTTAGAAAATTTTTGTAGCAATCTAGACTAACTTATCAAATTCTTACCTGACGCCAGACTAATCTATATAACATATAGACTTGTGCTGAATATCAGCAGTGTTTAAGAATCAAGTAGACCTATGTTCAAATCATAGCTCAGCATTTATATACTAGATAAACTTGGGCAAGTTCACCCGCACTTCAATTTTTATCTGTAAGATGGAGATAACAGTACCTGCCTTACAAGGGTGCTGTGGGAACAACAAACAATAATTACAAAGTACTAGGAAGACGCCTGGCACATGGAAGTGATCTATTTGGTAGGCCAACGTTTAGTTGTTTTACAGAAGTTTTTCTAACATTCACCCAGATTTATTTGTTAAACTTCCCATTCATTGGGACCAAGACCAATACTGATCTACTTGTGGCAAGAGGAAAGCAAAACTGAACTACTATTTACATATAACAATTCTTCAAATATTTGGAAACTGCTATCAGATCTCTGGTATGACTTTCTCTTTCTTGAACTAAACATCACCAGTTCTCAATGCTGTTTTTCATGGTTTGACACTATATGAGTTCTATGTACTTTATACTTCTTCAATACTAAAAAGTATACATTCAAGCAAGATAATTTGCCGAAGAAATTTTTTTAAAAATTTATAAATGCTTCACGTCTAAATTGTTCTTAGCTTGATTATATGGTTTAATATGATTATATTTTCAAAAATATATGAGCTTGAACATCAACTCCAGTTAGAAACTTGAAAAAAACTTTAGTAACTTAAAATTATCGTGAAACTACAGATCTTTCACCCACACTATTGAAAATTTCCTTAGGCCTCAGATTTTCTAGTTGGAATTTTAAAAATTATTCTTTTCTTTTTTTCTTTTGTTCCAATTGGAATTTATAAACATATTCTCTGAATTGTTTTCTCTCTTTAGGGCATTAAGCGGTTAAATGAAGATGTCAGTTTTGTGGTGGGAAAAAACTTTGAAATGGAAGTGAAGAAGCCAAGGTTCTATTCTCAATTCCAAAGCATAAGCATATCTCACTTTGGGCATAGTATTAGGCTTAGTTTTCTCATCTGTAAATAAGAAGTTGGACTAGGAGAACTTGATGATGCTTTAGAAGATTTAATGACAAGATCAACATAATGATGATCTATTAAATACCATCTTTGAAATACTTTTTTTATAAAATAAAATTATTAGGGACCTGATCAGAAGATGTTAAAAATATGATTTAATAAATATAACCTACAATTTAAGGAAAAAATTAGAATATTATCCATTTTAACTTTTAAGTAAGTAATATAACTCAACAGTATTTTGGCAATGATTCAAATGATAAAGACAGAATATTTATATAATGATATGAATTTAAGATACATATATATGATGACTATAGAGTATATCTTCTTTATATCACATTTGATTATAAGTTTTTGATACACTCATAACTGTTATTTATGTTGAAAGCATTTAAATTGAAAACTTGATATTGTTACAGGTATTTATATAAAAGCATTTAGCCAAACCAACAAACTGAGGTGTTCAAGTTTTGGTCTGTATAGTGAAGATAGTATGAATTGTGAGAATCTCCATATGCAAGGAGTCCACAATCACTGAGAAAAAATAACAAAACTGAGGGTGGAAAAGCTGTGGGAAAAAAAAAAGCTTTCAAACTCAGTGCTGGTTTGTAGAGTTGGGGCAGCATTTTCAGTTACAGGTCTGTCTTATATATGCAAATACTTGACTTTATACCTGATTTGAGAAAATGGAGGAATCACAGTTGTTCAATGAATAAAAGACATTATATTTGAAACCATATAGTATACCCAATCAGTATTCACTTAGTATAGACAATTAGTTTTCAAGCTGGGATTTTAGGACCAAAAGGGAAAACTGCTGATTTGCTTGGTCCAATGCATACATGACAAAGTAGATGACCAAATTCCATTTCTGTAACAAAAATGAAATTGATACTCCATATATGAAATATGTCTACTAAGTGTCACCACAGAACAGAAATTACTAATCTTTATGTAAATTATGAGAAACTAATGCTGTAAGGAAGCAGTTTAAAATTTTTTTTTAGCTGTCGAATTTGTTCTTACAACAAACTCTTGTAGCAGCTCAATATATTAAAAATAAATAAATAAACAAAAAGATTAAAGCAACCGAAGTGGATCTGAGAGAAATCCACATCTCTTTTCTCACTTCCAAACAGCACACTTCTCCCTACTCCTAACCTCATGACAGCAATTCCTGTGACACCTCAGAGCAACCTGAAGCAGTCTAAATATTACAGGTATAGGAGGAAATCTTCCAGTGGAAAGGGACTGCGGAAAATTATATTTGCTCTTGGATAAAAGTTTGAAAATTCTAAAATCTCATCATCCCTTTCATTTTCCTGAATAATATTTTTGGGAAAAAAATTGGTAAAAATTTCTATTTAAAAATAAAACAGTCCAGGTAGGTGGCTCCTGCCTTTAATCCCAGCACTTTGGGAGGCCTAGGCTGGAGGGTCACTTGAGGTCAGGAATTTGAGATTAGCCTGGGCAACAAAGGGAGACCCCATCTCTAGAATAAATTAAAAAAAAAAAAAAAAGCTGGGCACAGTGGCACATGTCTGTAGTCCCAGCTACTTGGGAGGCTGAGATGGGAAGTGGATTGAAGCCCAGGAGTTTGAGACAGCAGTGAGACAGCAGTGAGCTATGATCACACTACTATACTCTAGCCTGGGTGACAGAGGAAGGCTCAATCTCAATCAATCAATCAAAGATAAAACAGTTTCATTGTTTCTAAAGAGTTTATAAAACCATTCCCTACTAAAGAGACTAGGTGTGTTTGCAGAAATAGTTAATTCCAAGTCTGAGAAGTGGAAAGTACAAAATTAGATCTTAGAAGATCCTATTGTGCAAAATGGTAAAAACCCGAAGCTAGCTTGAAGGGGCTTCCACTGGCCAAATTTGGGCCAGTATTATCATCAAAGTAAATTGTATAGTGATAGATTGTAACACTTTCAAGATGTCCACAGAGATGTAAATTATCAAAGTCCACAGAGACATAAATTAATAAATAGGGGAAAGGAAGCTATTCCATACATATAGTGGGATGAAGGAAATGATGGAGTTAGAAAATCATCAAAAGATGCTAAAATGAATGGGTAAAAGTTTGATGAGGGGCACTATATATTTAGTCACACAAGTATCTCCTCCCTTATTAGAAACAAAGGGGAAAATAATAACTGTATATGGAGAAACTTAGAGGAAACAACCTTTAACAAGTGATAAAAATGAATGTCAGCAATACTGGACAAATCCAATAACATTTACTACCTGGTGTGAAGTACTAAGACATAACTTCACTTCTGTTGTATTATTGTTACAAAGCCAATAGGGCTTAATCATGAAAAAACTTTAGACAAACTCAAATTGAGAGTCATTTTACAAAATAATTGATATATGCTCTTTGAAAAATGTCAAAGTCAAATCCAGAAAGACAAAATAAGGTCAAAGAACTGTTCTAAATTAAAGGAAACTAAACGGACGTGATAAATTAATGCAATATGCAATCTTGGAGAGGGATCTTGAACCAGAAAAAAAATTATCTATAAAAGACATTATTATTCCTTATTAATACAGATGCAAAAATCATCAACAAAATACTAGCAAGGTTAGTAGACCCTGTGTGTCCCTTCCAGACACCTTGGGTCTTGTTGGAAGGTAATCCTCCCTGAAATTTCTGGTGTTCCTACACGTCCAGGGCCTTCTGAGTAATAGAAACTAAAGTGCTAAACAGATAGAGAATGTCTTCATTTCCCCAGAGCCATTTTCTCCAATTCAAAGGGTAACAAAAGCCTAGAGACTCCTTTCTTATCTCCCAAGGAGTCAACTGCTTACTTTCCAAGATATAGGCCTTCCTTTCCTTCCTCAAGGGAGTCTGGTAACCATAGTAAAAGATAAGGTCCCTGCATGGCCAATTGGTCTACTTTTTTTCTCTCCTCTCTTTCTCTCTCCAGAGGAGAGGATGACCAGATGTGCCCATAGCTCCTATACAAGCTCAGAGTTTCATAATTTTGGAGTACCTCTCCTGTGGTGCAACCCATGCACATGCAGTAGCTGGCTCTCGCCATGTAGATAGACCAGTGGAGAGTTAGGGAGAAGCAACACAGTCTGTACCCTGACCCAGGTGTCAAAGTTAGCCTATGGCAGGCTACCTTTTAGTATGCAGGTAGGGCAACATCTTAGACACTTCACAGTTTCAGACTTATTTAACAGGTCTCTGACTGTATTTCTGGAGCAGTTACTAATTTAAATGATGTGCTATTTAGAAATGCCCACTGTATTTACCATAATATAGTGATAGCTACATTTCTCATCTACTCATTTATAAAACAAAGAAAAAATGAGATGAGATCTAAGACTATGATGTTATTCTCTTAAAAACAGAACATTATTTTACAATATTAAATATAGACACATAATTTTTCTTTCCATCTCCTCTCACTTAAATATGCTACTATGAAAACAAACAAAAAATTGATAAAAACGACAGCTACAGATAAAGACAGTACAAATGTATAATGGTTAATCACATTTGAATATTTATCTCCTTTTTTTCACATTGAGAAAATACATGGATAAGTGTATCAGATTTCATTGGCACATAAAATTTCATATTCGGCTTTAATAAAAAATACTCTGTTCAATTTTATCAAATGATTTCTCTAAAAATGTAGTCAACAAATGCTTATGGTAGTAACCTAACTTATTAACTATATTTACCAATGGCTTAAGTCCAAATATCAGGTGGAAAGCAGCTAATAAGGAGATTCAATACATCATTCTCTAGAATGAAATAAATAGCTGTCAAATAAACTTCTAATAATACAATGTAAAATACTCCCAATGGATGTTTAGAGAATTTTCTACAACTTTATAAAGACAGAAAAATGACTGCAAGCAAACATTATTTTAGCATGACTAAAGGCTATACTTAAACAACAATAAATTAATTCAAATAAATAGTATAAAATAAACATGTATACAAGTTAGGTTTCATTTTTGCCAAAATAAATAAAATTAACAAAAGTATGATGTATTTGACAGAAGTGAATATTTTAAAATAGGTTCAAAGGTCCTTTTATATTATTTAATTTGACAATTATATATGTGTATACATATTAAATTACATATATATGCACACTGTAATATGATATTGTAATCATGAAATCACACAAATAAATTGCCAAATAATCTATTGCATTCAACTCCTAAACCAGAAATATTTGATTTAAATCAGCTTGATCTATGTTGAATCTTTCAAAAACCAAAATTTTAAAACACATTTTATATAACAACTAACTCTACTTTTATGTAACAAGTCAGAAAACATGCATTTATGCATTGGCTACATGCACATAAAGCACATATATGCAGGGCCCAATAGTAATATTTGCTTTTATGCAAGACATTCTGGAGGTGTGAAACAAAACAAGATAAAAATTACAAAGTGCTATGGTAAAATAGTACCTAGTTAACAAGGCAAAGCAACTTGTATTAGCTATCTTCACATTTTGCTGCTTGAGAGATAAAGATGGATAGTTAAAAAGGGGAATCAAAGAAGATTTAAAGAATGAAGAAATGGATGGAAAAGTTGGTAACTTCTATAAGCAATTTATACTGAGACACACTCAAAAAAGAGATAATGCTAATACATAATAGAGGCAAAGACTTGAAGTGAATGAAACATTAGCTTCACTGTCCTGGTTTAAATCTAATTTTATATAAGTTCCTTGGCGTTCAACAATGTAACTGTATTAAAAAAACATTTTCAAGAAAATAAACAAAACTACTTGTTTTGCTTCCAATTATTTCCAAAATTATGCACAGTATTTTCTTTTGATATTTTGGGTAAAACTTAAAATGGGAAGACAAGAATGAAAAAAGAACATTTATTGCATACTTACATACCTAGGATATCCAATTCCCATCAATGACAATTGGAACTGAGGTGGCCAAGAGGTAAAAAGAAATATTATTTGCCATCAGCAGAAAGGCTGATAACGGAAGGAATTTTTCCATGAAAATTTAAATCTATCTTAAGAGATTTTATTAAAATTTCCCTAATCACATTCACTACTATCAACAAAGAAGTTGGGAATAGGTCTATGGCATGCACAAAGGCAGATCTAAGCTTAGTTTATATCTTCAAATTCCTAAACATCATTCGGAGACAAACTGTTCCACTGTGCTCTTTCAGTTTGTGCAGTAATTCCAGAAATCACTGATTAATGGTTTAAAAATCATTTAGAAAGCTCAAATGCCTAAATATATGTACATTTGTAGATGTCTGTATTTGCAAGGAGGAAACTGAATACACTTCAAAGATAGGAGTATTAGGTGTGAGGTGATGTGGGGGGAAACTAACTCATTAGCCTTTTCTTTTTATATCTTTGCATCCATTCACTTGCTACAAGTATGTATTAGTTGAGTAACTTGAAAATCCTCAAAGACTTAGGAAAAAATTGTTAATAGCAATGAAGAAAAATACAATACTAATATTCCTCATTAAAAAGTATTCCTTTGAAAATGAGAACAAAATAACAAGGTTAATTTTAAAAACTGTTGTACAAAATTTCAAAAACACAATGGAGTGCTCTTATGATAAGCTAGCTATATTTCAGAAAAACAAAAATTTTCTCTGCTCTAAAATCTAAATTTTTAAAAGGGCTCCAAATTTACTACTCAAGGGCTTAATGAATAGAAATTTAAAAAAGCAAAAATATACTAACTTAAAATAACTGGTGACAAAAATGATAAGTCTGTATCATGAAAAAATAGTGAAGTTGGATGGACATCTTAAATTAGGAGAAATTAGATAATTTAATACTTCTAATAGAAAGATCTATAACTAGATGAAATAATAAGAGCAAATTTACATAAAAAATGTTTTTAAGGAGAATACTGACATTCTTTCATTGATCTTTACAGACCACAGAGGGAAAAAAATCCTTAAGAAGGTAGTCAAAGCTACCTTTGTTAGTGTTCCACATCTCAAAGTTGTTTTCCCTTCAGCCTCTACTTTCAGCTTACCAAAGAACTAATAATTATCTTCTTGATTTTTCTTGAAGTTGTTTTGCCCCCCTGATCTTATAAGATCAGACTTAAGCAGAAGACTTCACCTATTCACTTATTCATCAAACACTGTCTGAGCACCAACTATATGCCAAGTTCTGGTGAGGCCATGGGAATAGGTTCATGTGCTACACAACCACATTTTGATCAACACTGGACAACATATATGACATTGGTCCCATATAAGGGCTATATCATATATAGCCTAGGTATGTGGTAGGCTATATCATCTCGGTTTGTGAAAGTACACTCTATAATGTTTGCACAATGAAATAACGCCTCATATGGTTTGGCTGTGTCCCCACACAAACCTCATCTTGAATCGTAATGTAACTCCCACAATTCTGATGTGTCGTGGGACTAACACGGTGGGAGGTAATTGAATCATGGGGGTGGGTCTTTCCTGTGCTGTTCTTGTGATAGTGAATAAGTGTCACAAGATCTGACAGTTTTAAAAACGGGAGTTTCCCTCCACAAGCTCTCTCTTTTCCTGCCGCCATCCATGTAAGACATGACTTGCTTCTCCTTGCCTTCTGCCATGACTGTGAGGCCTCCTCAGCCATGTGGAACTGTAAGTATGTGAAACCTCTTTTTTTGTAAATTGCCCAGTCTTAGGTAAGTCTTTATCAGCAGTGTGAAAATGGACTAATACAGTAAATTTGTACCAGTAGAGTGACGTGCTACTGAAAAGATACTCAAAAATGTGGAAGTGACTTTGGAACTGGGTAGCAGGCAGAGGTCAGAACAGTTTGGTGGGTACAGAAGAAGACAGGAAGATGTGGGAAAGTTTGGATCTCCCTAGAGACTTGTTGAATGGCTTTGAACAAAATGCTGATAATGATTTGGACAATGAAATCTGGGCTAAGGTGGTCTTAGATGGAGATGAGGAACTGGAGCAAAGGTGACTCTTGTTATGTTTTAGCAAAGAGACTGGTGGCATTTTGCCCTTGCCATAGAGATTTGTGGAACTTTGAACTTGAGAGAGATGATTCAGGGTATCTGCTGGAAGAAATTTCTAAGCAGCAAAACATTCAAGAAGTAACTTGGGTGCTGTTAAAAGCATTCAGTTTTAAAAGGGAAACAGAGCATAAAAGTTGGGAAAATGTGCAACCTAACAATGCAGTAGAAAAGAAAATCCCATTTTCTGAGGAGCAATTCAAGTCTGCTGCAGAAAATTGCATAAGAAAAGAGGAGCCAAATGTTCGTCACCAAGACAAAGGGGAAAATGTCTCTGGGGCATGTCAGAGACCTTTGTGGCAGCCCAACCCATCACAGGCCCAGAGGTCTAGGAGGAAAAAGTGGTTTTGTGGGCTGGACCCAGGGTCCCCATGCTGCATGCAGCCTAGGGACTTGGTGCCTTCCATCCCAGCTGCTCCAGCTGTGGCCCCAAGTCTTGGCAGCCTCCATGTGGTGTTGAGCCTGTGAGTGCACAGAAGTCAAGAATTGAGGTTTGGGAACCTCTGCCTAGATATCCGATGATGTATGAAAATGTCTGGATACCCAGGCAGAAATTTGCTATAGGGATGGGGTCCTCATGGAGAACCTTTGCTAGGGTGGGAGCCTCCACATAGAGTCCCTACTGGGGCACCACCTAGTAGAGCTGTGAGAAGAGGGCCACCATCCTCCAGACCCCAAAATGGTAGATCCACTGACAGCTTGCACCAGGCACCTGGAAAAGCCACAGAAACTCAACACCAGCTTGTGAAAGCAGCTGGGAAGGAGGCTGTACCCTGCAAAGCCACAGGGGTGGAGCTGCTCAAGGCCATGGGAGCCCACCTCTTGCATTCAGCATGAACTGGATGTGTGACATGGAGTCAAAGGAGATCATTTTGGAGGCTTAACATTTGACTGCCCCACTGGATTTTGGACTTGTATGGGGCCTGAAGCCCCTTTGTTTTGGCTAATTTCTCCCATTTGGAATGCTGTATTTATCCAATGCCTGTACCCCATTGTATCTAGGAAGTAACTAACTTGCTTTTGATTTTACAAGCTCATAGGCAGAAGGGACTTCCCTTGTCTGGATGAGACTTTGGACTGTGGGCTTTTGAGTTAATGCTGAAATGAGTTAAGACTTTGGGGAACTGTTGGGAAGGCATGATTGGTTTTGAAATGTGAGGACATGAGATTTGGGAGGGGCCAGGGTGGAATGATATGGTTTGGCTGTGTCCCCACCCTAATCTCATCTTGAATTGTAACTCCCACAATTCCCATGTTTCATGGGAGGAACCCGGTTGGGGGTACTTGCCAAATAAATTGCCAAATAATCTAATGCATTCAACTCCTAAACCAGAAATATTTGATTTAAATCAGCTTGATCTATGTTGAATCTTTCAAAAATCAAAAATTTAAAACAAATTATATATAACAACTAACTTTACTTACTCCCACAATTCCTTTACTCGTGGGGGTGGGTCTTTCCTGTGCTGTTCTCATGATAGGGAATAAGTCTG
Organism: Gorilla gorilla gorilla; assembly: GCF_029281585.2. Taxonomy (NCBI): domain Eukaryota; kingdom Metazoa; phylum Chordata; class Mammalia; order Primates; family Hominidae; genus Gorilla; species Gorilla gorilla. The sequence continues at coordinate 124,858,987 of NC_073229.2, forward strand.
AAGATCTGATGGTTTTAAAAACAGGAGTTTCCCTGCACAAGCTCTCTCTCTTTGCCTGCCACCATCCATGTAAGATGTGACTTGCTCCTCCTTGCCTTTTGCCATGATTGTGAGGCCTCCCCAGCCATGTGGAAATCTAAGTGCATAAAACCTCTTCCTTTTGTAAATTGCCCAGTCTTGGGTATGTCTTTATCAGCAGTGTGAAAATGGACTAATACAGTGCCTAACAGTGCATTTCTCAGAATGCATCCCCATGCATTAAGCAACGCATGTCAGTACAATGGTGAGCAAAACCAGAGACAGCCCTTTTTGTAATAGGAATTATGATCCTATAATAAAGGGTGACACTAATTTTAAAAAGCCAAAAAATGTAAAACTATAGCTGGAATTATGAATAAGATATACAGTGTTATTACAGCTTATAATAAGGAGGTGAAAGAATCAGGGATGTTTAAAAAAAAGGGTTTCTCTGAGAAAGATGAAGTCTGAAGAATTTGGTAGACTACAACTAAGTGAAGAGAATAAGGACGTGTGAGTCATAGGGAACAATTTGTACAAAAGCCCCAAGAAAAGTAAAAGAGCATCACTATGATGAGGGATGAAAGAAGGCGTGGGAGGTGGAAGTGAGAGAGAAAGTAAGAAAGAGAGAGAGAAATATGTAAAGAAGAAGGAGGTAATGGCAAAACAATATGAGAATAACTGGGCCCTTATACAGGAACTTTAATCATTTAAATGTCATACTGGAACTGTGTTTTGAAAGCCAGGTCTAGCTAGCTGCTATGTACAGTCTGTCAATAAGAGGGACAGAATGAAGGCAGGCAGGGCAGTTAAGAAGTGGCTAGAGTAGTCCAGGAAAGACATGATGGTTGCTTGGCTTACGTAGTGGTGGCAGAAAGAGGAGGGAATGGAGAGAAATGGGCAGACTTAAGAGATACTTAGGAGGTAAACTAGATAGGCATTGGTGAGAGTTTACAAATGAGACTGAGGGAGAGAGAGTTGACAAGGATGATGTTTTGGTTTCTGGCTTACGGAACTAAATCTATAGTCATGCCATTCACTAAGCCAAGGAATGACAGATTACTACCATTTTGTAGGGGGAGATTACAAATTTGGTTCAGATACACTGTATTTGAGATACCCAAGAGAAAAGGCCAGCCACACAGGATCATATGGATCCAGAGCTCAGAAAAGAGGTCTGGGTTTGGAGTATAAGTATGTAAGGTAGTTCTATAAAGGTCGTAATTGGGATGGGATAAAACCACAAGAAAGAGAGCTAAATTTATAAAGGGTCTAAGGCCACGCCCGGTAGAGAAGGAAAATGCTATAAAGAATGAGGAATGGGCAAAGAGATTAGAGCATAAAGAAAAAAAGAAAAACAGAGTTTTGTGGCAAAAAGAGTAAGGAGATAGGTAAAAGGTAAAATCAGCATTTTGCAAGTATTTCCACTTCTACAACCTCCACCTAATCTCTTGATTATTTTATTCACAATTGTGAGCTCTTATTATCAGGGAATTTTATCTTTTTGTAAAAACAACCTTTTATTGAGGGTGTATCAAGCTTTGAATTTTCCTTGATATTTAGTTAAAAATGTGCTAATCACCTTTGGCTTTGGTTTTGGAAGTGTGAACAGCAGAATGCCTAGGTCAACATGATTTTTCCTGTTCTTGAATTAGGCATGACCAATGATCATGTGATAATGTTTATTACGATAGTTTTTGACCAGTCTAATAGCATAATATAAACAAGACATGCCATCTGGATTTTTTTTTTCTAAATATCACAAATGTTTCTGTCATCTTGAAAATCAGTTCCATTCTCCATTGATACTTCTAAACGAACTGTTCAAGAGCAGTTCCTTTTTCAAATAATTGTGTAGAATAAAAAGTAAACACAAAAATAACAGAAATTTAAAAACGTAAGAGGACAATAATTTTCAACCCCTTTCTAAAAATATTTGGAAAACACTATATTTAAACACTGTACAAAGCTTCAGTTTATAAGTTTGCTTAAATAAAACAGTACCATTTAGCAATGACCAAATCTTCAAGATTAGGAGAGAAGAGACAAATACTTACTTAAGTAACTTATTATCAGAGAGAAAGAATAGCTTAATAATTTGGTGACAGTAAAATAAGTCTTGCTGTTCTACTGGTCTCAGCTGAAAATGAGCATTCATTAGTATCCCCAATATGCAGTATATTAATGACAAGACTACTCTAGCAGCTTATGGTGCTAAGAAATTATTGCTTTTGAATTACAATGTCCAATTTTTAAAATCTAACTACTAAATTTATAATTATAATTAAATTCTCTGATAAATTTTCATTATATTCTACTAGAAATTCCTTCTATGATGGTGATATTTTCTTCTGGCCTTTACTTTAACCAAATGTTGATGTTAACTTTCAACTATCTGGCATTTGGCCCAAACAGGAAGTTAATGCACTTCCAACTCTTCCAAACACCTTACCCATAGAATGTCTATAACAAATGACTGTTAACAAAGGAATGAATAAATGGATAAATGTATAACCTCAATGTCTTATCCTCTTCTCCCTATAAAAGGGCCACTGTTAATGAAAAAGTACATCAAGTATCAACTATTATTTTTATATAATATATTAGTTATATACAAATATATTAATGAAATTTTTATCTTATTATATATAGGAAAGTTTTAAAATTCTAAGCAAATACTTGTAATATTAACTTAAAAGTAAAATAGAAAACTCAACATTACCAAGAAGTATTTTTTTTTTTTGCCTGTGCAATATGGATAGGGGAATTTCAATTTGATAGAAGACTCAACAGAGCTTTTCACTTTTTTAAAAGTAGAGGTTTAGAAAATTATTCCTTTAGATTTTCTTGTACTTAAAAAACACCTGAAATATTTCTTTAGTAGTACTATCTTTAGTGGTAAAGATGAAGGAGAAATATCTTTAATCCTTGTGCTCCTAATTAAAATGTCTCCTTCGACTCTAGCTTTTATATTCCTCTGGAATTACGTCTCAGTTGAAAGTGGGAAGGGGAGTAAAGAAAGAAGCACTCAAATAATTCACAAATAAAAGTCATGCGAGGCAAATTTGATATAGCAGAAACACTAGTACTGAGAATTAGAGATGCTTATTATATCTGGAGAATATAAACTTTATAGGCAAAGGGCCAATGGAAAGTTTCATTATTTAAGTTAGCATGATGGAATTTGTTTTGATTTTTACATAATTAATTTACATAATTAAACTAAGAAATAATGATTAGAAATAAAAATAATTTTCTTCAGATAGTAACAAATTAATCTATAATTATTAGTCATTTTCTAAAGGTGATTTCTTAGAAATAGAAATGTCTACTAACAACTTAAAAACAATGAGGAAAGAGAAAATAAGACACACATCTAAACAAAGGCTGATGTTCAGCATTAATCCAAGGTTGAAGAAGACTTTTTTTGTCTTTAATATCACAAGGCCTTTTATTCCTTAAAACTGAAGGTAGATTTTCAGTAAGAAGCTGCAAAGAATTTAACTTTTTTGACAATATGGAAAAGAACCTAAATTAACTTACTAAATATGCCATAATCTCTGAGGAAGTTTCTAATTTCTTTTCCTATAACTGTAACAAAGTTTGTATAACAAGAAAAATCTCAATAGAGTTAAGGCATTAATTATTTTCCCATTCTGCAAGTTACACAGGAGGAGGGGAATTATTAACCGGAATGATAAAGCTGTACTTGCATTTGGTAACACAAAGAGAAGCTTACAAATGAGACGTCTCATTAGTTTGAGCAGATGGATCAAAATTAAAGGCTGAATCGCCAACTTTTGATTTCCCAATAGCCAAGAAGAGCTTGAAGTCTTGCAGAGTAGGACTGTTGAAAAGTCAACACGAAAAGATTTTCTCCATCTGTCATCACACATGCCTGAGTGGAACACAACTGCCTCCTACTGTTTTTCACACTTTTAAGGCAAAGTTGCACATAAAATCTATTAAGTACATGAGCACGCAAGTTTAGATCACTAAAACCCATGGAATAGTATGATCAGAGAACATCAGCATGGTTTTTGAACATGAAATTTGTTTTAATCCAAATAAGGAGAAACAAATTGAATTCATTTGTTTATTTAAGATAAAACTGTTAATTTTTTGCCTAAAAAGTGTTTAGTTGCCTGAGAGTCATAGTTCTTTTGTTTTCAAATGGACATGTATTTCAGTCTTCTCACTAATGGTTTGAAACGTAGCTTCTCTGATAAAACCAAAGTACTTAAGGAAACCAAACCAGGGAGAAATCCAAGATACTGAACAACTTAAAGGCAAGAAAAAAGCAAATTCCGAAGAGTATTCACTTTTTTTAACTGATTGTGGGGAAGAAGGGGCAGGCAGCATGAGGTAGTAGCAGGAAAAATTCAATTAGTTTACTTAGATTAGAATAGACTGCATATTTCTTACTGCTGTACACTGTATTACTAAAACTGCCAAGATATATTTGAAAAGTAACAGTTTACGTACACAGCCCCACAAGAAATAACTTGATTTTCCTTAATAAAAAGGAAAGCATATTTATGAAATATGTAATTGGCTGCTTAATAATAATGCGCTATCGTTGACCATTGTTATTGGTAATATTGTTATTAACCATGACCACTGTTAATAACAATGCACTAATATATAGTTAGTTATAACTATAATGAAATTCCAGAAGCAAATCTCTCTCTACATATATATACACACATGCACATAGTATACATACATAATTTACCATACTTACATGTATAACAAAATATTTAAACAGAAAAGAATCTCAGAATGACACACACATATAGTTAGACTTCTCAGTCATCAGAGTTAGAATAATAAAATTGAAGAGTTTATTTGGCTGTCAGTTTTTTAGATAACGTGAAAAAACTGTTGAATTATATTTTTTTCATTTTCTGACAGATGGATATATACAAATCACCTACTTAAAGTTATAATTTAAAACCTTATACAAAGACAGCTAGTGACTGGGATAACATTAACTTCAACCTCAATTATTATGAGTTAAAAAAAAACACAACTCAAAAACTCTATTCTATCGGGAAGTTCTTTGTTGACCTTCTAATACAAGCAGAGGACAGAACACTACAGCTTAGTTAAGGTCAAAGAAAAAAATAATCCTTTACGGGGTTCCAAGTTCCTGAAAACAAACCTCTAAATGAGTCTCAATAATCAATGACTACTATGAAGTACCAGTTCTTGTGTGATGGAATAAATCAAGGGTTGCCAACTTTATTGAAATAGGTATATTTACCAAAATCAAAATGTTTAACAGTCGTGCTTTCCAAGTACCTACTCGGCAATTTTCTGTGCTGGATGTAATACAAAGGCATTCAGCAGAAGCTGCCACATAGTAAGCTAACTGATTTTAGGCCAAATAGTATTGGCAGATCAACCTGCAAGTAGAAACCTTAAACAGAGCAAGCCTTTTCAGAAGACTGATACAGAGAGAGATTTCAGTTTTGGGCAACTTTATTATAAAGTTAAACATATAATGTAGGTACTTTCAAGAAATGAAAAATGATAGAACTTTGTTCTTCACTTATGTTGCAAAAGGGCTCTTAAGTTGAGATGATTGCATTAATGTAAAAGACCATTGCCTTACCAGCTTAGTACTTAAAATCTGAAGGCATTGGCCTAGGCATCTGTAATACTAGCAACACTAGAAGCAAATTTCAACTAGTGGACCATAGTCCTGATGCGTTTCATATTTCCTATCATCCTCATCTCACAAGTATGTTAAATCTTTGAAGACAAGATAATGCATCAAAATCAAATCATATTTACCACAGACTTCCCATGCATATGATGATATACTGAGAACTAAATCAACAGTATTTCCTTATAACCCAGTCTTTTGTGGTAGGACCTGTCTTGCTGAGACACAAAAAGTAAAAGGACAACATTGTAGAAATCAGAAGAACTATCCCTTTACCAAAGCATTTATTTACATTTTAATGCTATCATTTCTATTTATGCTTCTGTCATATTCTTGAATGAGAAAAATACAACAGATTAGATAAACTATAGGAATAAAAGAAAAAAAATTAAGGGAATAAAATGCATCAATAAAATGGAAGGACAAATACCAACAGAAGCTACCTCTGGTAGTGGAATTACCAGTGATTATTTTTTCCCCTTCATGTTTGGTTTATGGTATGCCTAAGGGTTAAACTTTAAACTATTTCTTTATTCAGTCTATTTTGTATTAATCTATTTATTTATTTGAGTACATTTTATTAAAAGATAAAAATTAAAGTTTACCTCTTTAATAGGGTAAAACAAAAGTGTGCCAGGCAGCTACTACTAAGAGAGTAGAATTATCACAAAATTGTCTATTTAACATTAAGAATACTTTAGAGGTTCATGATGATTGTCCCAATGTAGATGACACTTTTTACAGTATCCTAGACAAAGCATTGTCCAGCTATGGTTAAAAGAAGGGTAGCTCCTTTGCAATTCAGTCTATTTCACTGTAGAAAAATTGCAGTTCCTTATATCTAGCTCTCCAGAACTTCCATGCATTGGTTCTAATTCTCTTTGTGCAAAATAGAACATACCTTCCTTTCATATGACAGCCTTTCCAATACCACCACTTTCCCCCAAACCCCACCTGGATTTTCCCTCCTGCAATCTTAACATTCTGGTTTCTCTTGACCATTAACTCAAATTATATGTATTCCCAACTTCTCACAATTGTAATAACCTTCTCTTGAACCTCTATTCTCAAAATATGATACAAAATGACCACAGTACTTGGTAACAAACCAAATTACAACGAAGTTTTCACCTTCCTTGATTTGAACTTTTTTCTCTTTGATAATGACATTTAAGGTGTCATTAGTTTTTTAAAGTGTATATAATACTTGTTTGAATTAAAGTGAATTTATTCAACTAAAATTATTTTTTCCAAGACAATGCTTCTTTAATTTATACCTATGAAATTTATTATTTGAGTTTAAATGTAGGACTTTACATTTATCCATTAGAAATTTTAGGATGTTGAATTTGAATACTGCCCAGTTGAGATAAATTTATATCTTGGTTCTTTCTTACACGATGTCCTAATATTCATCATTGGCAAATTTTACACACATTTAGATGAAAATACATTCACTAGGAAAGATATCTCAGGGATGCCTCAAGAGACATCCCTCTAAACAACACTTTTCAACCAAGGGCACTTATGTACCCCAGGGAACATCTGGTAATGTCTGGAGACAGTTTGGGTTGTGATATTTGGAGCGGGGAGAGCCACTGGCATCTACTGGGTAGAGACCAGGGATGCTGCTAAACAACTTACAGTATACAGGACACACCCTCCATCCCCCAAAACACAATTATTCTGTCCAAAATGTCAATATTGCCCATGTCAACAGGCAAAATACATATCAACTGGCTAGGATATATATATTAATCATATTTAAATCACACTTAAAAAAATTTAGGGGCTAAAAGACCACAGTGTCACAGTATAAAACAAAAATGCAAGAAAGAATAGATTTTACTAATTGAAAATAAGTGTACATCCAAACCAATACATGAACAAATCGTGTGCAATACATGTGTTATTGCAATCATGATTTAGAGGTAACAATTGCCAATTAAGAAAAAACTTCACTGGTATGACATCACTCTGTTTTCTATGCCTTAAGACCGAAAAAAAAAAAAATCCAAAATGGCAAACATACATTAGATCATAACCTTACATAGCACTAGATTGGTAAGAGTATTCAGAAGAAATGGCCTATGTTTATAAAATCCTATGTAGGTCTCCTGTGACAACAAAATGTTTTAATTCATTGGGTATACATTATGGTCATACGGCAAGACCACACAATGTGGCCATTTCTGCCAAAAGTCCATTTTAGGAAATTTATTTAAAGTAAATATTTAAACGAAAATAACAGGTAGAAAGATAATCACTACAGTAGCATAATCTTTAATAACAGAAAACTGCAAACATTTAACGTACTTAATAATGGAGGAATAACCAATAATAACCAATATCAGCTTAATTTCAAAGGGACAGTGTCAAGTTCTGAAGACATTATGGGTTTTATCAACACAAACACCTGCATTTAAATCCTGGTGCCTCTCTTAACTAGCTCTGTGACCTTGGGAAGCTGCTTAACATGCCTTAGGTTCATTTCTCCCTTTAACAAAGAGAAATAATCATGTTATGTCAGAGGATTGGGAAGGTGAAAAGTCCAAAGAGACTTATATGGTATCTGAAAATTAGAACCTGAATAAAGATTCCTTTTTCTCTCTTGCAAACATTAAAATTGTGAAGACCATGTAGAAACATTAAAAAATGTTTATTATTCATTAAGAAAAAGTGAATATAAAACTGTATATATGGTATAATTATAATTTAGTAATGCAGTATAACTAATAATATTAAGTTTGAAGGAGCAAAATTAAAAGGCACATGTGTGAATGGATAAAAGACTAATGGAAAATGTATAAAACTACAATTACAATGTTAAAATGGTAAAATAATAGAAAACTATAAACAATTTTAATATTGTCATTTTATTTTTATAGCTAACAAACAGTATAGGAGATATGTAGGTATTTCTATAAAACCTGAAGTCCCACTCTTACAGAAAACGAATGTCATCACTAATCATTCAAAAACAGAAACTGTGAGACCTGTATACTAAACCTTACTTCTTAGGGCACGCATCTTAAAGAAGGATCATAGTTATCCTGCTCTAATTCTTCTTTGCAGTAAGGTACTAAAATACAAATCTGGACACGATGTCAGATCCAAAAGTTTGTTAGTAGACTCTTAAACTGCAATCATACTTTACACAATTACCCACACAGCATTTTTAGCCAGACAAGAAAATAACTTAGAAGTCACACATTCTTAAAGAGCTCATGGATGGAAAAATATGCACACAAAAGATGGAGAGGTGATATTTATCTCTAAATTCTGCCTCAGCTGTGTGCATTCTCCATTCCTAAGTTCTTCATGCCCTAGAGCAACCAGCCCCTGGTAACCTGAAGACTTCTCTTGGGTATCCCATCCAAGTCTATCCTTTCTAACCATGCACAACTACCGTGAAACTAGCCCTCCAACTGACTTTGTCCTATCAGAATTTACCATAGTAAGAGCCTGCCCTCCTCAGTCACCTTTCATTCTGAAAAATAATGCAATGAATGGATTTACAATAAAAATAAAAGAGCTGGCAGTAAGATCTCATCTCTACTGACTAAACACCCCTAGCCAGCATCCAAGTTTTATAATTAATGATTCCTAAGGGGGCATCTTAGTCCCTATTACAGTGAGGGAATTATAGCAGAAGGGAGAGAGAGGAAAGTTCTCCTAGGATCCCCTATATTACAACACATGTTTGGGTTTTTATCTACAATAGAAGATATAACTGCTACTTTTTCCAACATTTGGGGATACAGCTGCATTTTATTTTTTAAATAAATATTTTAAAATGTAACATCATCTTAATAAAAAAGCTAGAGTCATATAACAAATATGTTTCAATAATAATTATAAATAGTATGATGAAGGCTATAACCCTAAAAGGCTAAGCAACCCGTAGCTTCTAAAGCCTTAAAATAGCTGTGGTACTGGCAGTAATAGCATTATTAAACTATTTACTCATATAAGCTTGAATTTACAATAGTCTATGTTTATTTATGTGTTTATACATGGCTACATTTATTTATCAATCTCAATAGGAAAAAATTTTCAAAAATTTCTCTTTTTACTCTAAAAAAGTAACTTATTCTAATGAGAAGCAATCCTATGTTCCATACTAAAGTACCAGGTACCTCCTTACCTGGTCATTAAGCATTAACTATGACAGAAAAATAACAATTGCTTTAATTTCTAGGGGCAACACAATAACATTTCTATTAGTGGCCTCAAGATTTTTTCATAATGCATGCAAGTCTGATCAGTTACAAAAGATATCGTAAGATGTGGTAGGTATTTTCCTGACTAGATTAAAAAGATAAAATATCTAGTATGTGTCCCACAGTAAAGTATTTATATTTTAATTTCCATTAATTAAAAAGAGAAGAAATATTTAAGAGTACTCATTCATAATGAAATCTATAGGGCTGGGCATGGTGGCTCACGCCTGTAATCCCAGCACTTTTGGAGGCCAAGGTGGGTGGATCACCTGAGGTTGGGAGTTCAAGACTAGCCTGACCAACATGGTGAAACCCTGTCTCTACTAAAAATACAAAAAAAATTAGCCGGGTGTGGTGGTACATGCCTGTAATCCCAGCTACTTGGGAGGCTGAAGTAAGAGAATCACTTGAACCCAGGAGGTGGAGGTTGTGGTGAGCTGAGATTGTGCCATTGCACTCCAGCCTGGGCAACAAGAGTGAAACTCTGTCTCATAAAAAAAAAAAAAAAAAAAAAACTATCATAGACTAGAAAAGGTCCTCTTGTGATGGAAGAAATGCCACCACAATTAAAAATTATGATGCAAAATGTTATTAATTCACAGTTCAAAATTAAATGGAGACCCAGAATAGCCAACACAATATTGCAAGAGAAAAACAAAGTCAGAGGACAGACACTATCTGACTTTAAGACTTACAAACAGATTAATGAAACAGATCAGAGATCCCAGAAATAGACCCACATAAATACAGTTAACATATCTTTGACTGAGGAACAAGGAGTGAATATAGTCTTTCAAGAAATGATGTTGAAACAACTGGCCATCAATATGCAAAAAAAATGAATCTAGACGCAGACCTCATATCTTTTACAAAATTAACTTAAAATGGATCAAAGAAGTAAATGGAAAACCACAAAATTATAAAAGTCTTAGAAGATAACATAACAGAAAATCAAGGTGACCTTGGATATGGCAATAACTCTTTATATACAACACCAAAGACATAAAGGAAATAATTGACAAGCTGGACTTTATTAAAATTTATAACTCTGCTGAAAAACACTAAGAGAAATAAGAGGAAAGAGAATGAGAAGACAAGTAACAGACTGGAAGAAAATATTTCCAAAATATATACCCGATAAAGGACTGTTAACAAAATATACAAAGAACTCTTAAAACCCAACAATAAGAAAATGAACCACCTGGTTAAAAATGGGCAAAAGACTTGAAAAGACATTTATTTCACCAAAGAAGATGGGCAAATGTCAAGCATATGAAAAGATGCTTAATATCATTTGTCATTAGAAAAATACAACTTAAAACAAGATACCATTACACACCTTTTAGAATGGCCAATATCCAAAATATTGAGAAAACCAAATGCTGGCAAGGATGTGAGGATGTTGAACAACAGAAATTCTCTCATGGGTATGAAAAATGGTATAGGTATTTTGGAAGATAGTTTGGTAGTTTTTTACAAAGCTAAACATACTCCTACCATATGATCTAGCAATTATACTCTTTTTTTTTTTTTTTTTTTTTTTTTTGAGACAGAGTCTTGCTCTGTCACTCAGGCTGGAGCGCAGTGACACCATCTCAGCTCACTGCAAGCCCCACCTCCCAGGTTCACGCCATTCTCCTGCCTCAGGCTCTGCAGCAGCTGGGACTACAGGTGCCCACCACCACGCCCGGCTAACTTTTTTGTATTTTCAGTAGAGACAGTTTCACCGTGTTAGCCAGGATGGTCTCCATCTCCTGACCTCGTGATCCACCTGCCTCGGCCTCCCAAAGTGCTGGGATTACAGGCATGAGCCACCGTGCCCAGCGCAATTATACTCTTTATTATTTACTCAAACGAGTTGATAACTTACGTCCGTACAAAAACCTGCACGTGGATTTTACAGCAACTTTATTTATAATTGCCAAACTTGGAAGCAACCAATATGTCCTTTGGCAGGTGAATAGATAAACAAATTAGCACACCAGGATAATGGTGTATTACTCAATACCAAAAAGAACTGAGCTACCAGGCCATGAAAAGACATGCGGAACCTAGAATACCTATCACTAAGTGAAGAAAAGCTAATCTGAAAAGGCTACATACTATGTGGTTCCAACTACAAGACGTTCCAGAAAAAAACCTAACTATGGAGAGAGTAAAAAGATCAGCAGTTAAGCGGGAGGATAGAAAAACAGGCTTAACATAGAGGATGTTTAGGTCAGTGAAACAAATTTGCATGAAACTATAATGGCAAACACATGTAATTATACATTTCTCAAAATTCATGCAATGTACAAAACAAAGAGTTAACCTTAACGTAAACTGTGGACTTTGAGTAACATCTGCATGTCAATGTAGGTTCATTGATTGAATCAAATTATCCCTCTGGTACTGGGGACACTGTGCTTGTGTGGGAGTAGGGAGCACATGGAAACTCTACTTTCCATTCAATTTTACTGTGAACCTAAAACTTCTCTTAAAAAATAAACTGTGTTTTTAAAAAAACTAAATTGAGAAAACATTTAAATATTTACTGAATCTTTTTGATATTCCCTATACAAAAAGAGTTTACAGACTCCACAGGTACATTCCTTAGCTAACAATATAGTTTATATATTTTCTAATATAAAACTTGGAAATAAATGTGCATGGTGATAACATCTAGCTACTTACACTGAATTTATGATACTCTTGCAAAGAAGGCTATACAGGACATTCCATTAGAATCTTTTTTGAAATGCTTTCAAAAGTTTCTCTAGACAGCATTTTGGGATCATCACACATACACTACAAATAAAACCTCATGAGGCAATCCAGAACAGAAGTGGCAAATTATAGCCAGCAAGCCAAATGCACCTGCTGCCTATTTTTGTAAATAAAGTTTTATTGGAACACAGTTGCACCCACTTGTTCAAATATTGTCCATAGCTGCTTTCATGCTAAATAGCAAAGTTGAAGGAGCTGCAACAGAAAACATAAGGCCCATAAAGCCTTAAATATTTACTATTAGACTCTTTACAGAAAAATTCTGCCAGCCTCTGACCTAGAACAAATAGTTTTTATTTAGTAGGATTTTTTTAATTTAAAGAAGGAATATTGGCATTTTATATTTCTTTATTTTTAAAATGATAAATAATGCAACTCACAAAACAGTTTTTTATGAGGGTCAAAGGAGAACAATGACATAAAATAAATGCAAAGAAGGTGATATGTCACAATAGTTAGCAGCTCATGGCCTGTATCTGAAAGCGCACTAGCAGAATGACCTGAACATGTTACTTTATTTTGCAAAGAACTCCATTTTCTTCATCTGTCAAGTGAAGATAATAGTACCTGCCTCAAAGGTTGCAGAGAAAATTCAATTGGTCAGTAAGTATAAGATAATCTTACCAGCTTCATACATTTATTAAGAACTAGAAAAGGTTAGCAACTATTATTATTGCTAGTATACAACTTAAAACACTTGTGATTTCCGAAAAAGTTATTCTTAAAACCAAGCACAATCTCTAGAGATTAGTTATGAATGTGATTTTAAAATTATTTCCTAAAAATAGAAAAAATGCCTCAAGAATGCTCGGTGTTCCAATGTTTAAGGAGGCAGTGTCCCATGCTCTCAAGTTCAAATCATCTTTGATTTATTTTATATACTGGAGTTGCAAACAAGATTTAGTCTGGGAAAAAAAGGTTTCACTACTCTTAAAAGGAATGTAACAACCTAAGGGCTAGGAAAACACTTTACATGTCATAAAACGCTCACACTGTTTTAAGAAATGACATAATAAAGTTATTCAAAGAACAGTGAACAATTGGGAAGTGGACAATTTTTATATAAGCAATTATTATCACTTCACTTTGTCTTTAACAATCTTGATGGGAGTATATTGAACAATGGAGAATTAAAAAATAAAAGTGCTTAATTTCTAAACACCATCAAACAATACAAAACTTTATTATATATATTACATTTCAATTGATATTGCTTCATGAAAACAGTAAGAATATAATATTTAAAATTAAAAATGGCAAACAAAATAGCACGACCTATCAATACTGGGATGATAATATCTATGAATATTTTTATGACTTACCCATTGGGCTAAAGCAGTTATTAAGAATTAGAACCTCTGAGTCATTGCCTCAGAATTAAAGAAAAATTTTCTTCTGAAGAGCGTAAATATTAATAATTTTTATCATTAAGCACTCTCTAAAAGCAGATAAATAAGTATAAAAGCAGATAAAATAAGCGTACCTGGTGTCCAGCCTTTACTTGCTTCAAAACATTTTCATAACATACTTCATCCATGTTATTCAACTGCTGCATCTTAAAGATTTTAAAACATAAAAAAAATCAGATAAACAATTATAAACTTTCTAACTACAAATAAAATTTTGCCAATCACAATGCATTTTTTAAGCTTTCAGACTCTCTAGAATGCAGAAGTATCAAATACCTCATAAACATATAACATGTAACAATCCATTAAAAAATATGCAATGCAACTTAAAAGTACAAATAGAGTAACTCAGATAATAGTTTCTGAGTACTAACTTTCTAAACCCACCAAGTTTTTAAAATACAATATCTTTAAGGATATTCTTGTTAGTTACAAATATTTTAGAATAATTTTTAAAGTTCTCTCTGCTTTTCTGAGAAGCCCATTCTCCAGGCTATTTTCCATATATTTCATTATATAAACCATACAGCACACCTTTCCTGTATGATTCTAAATGTTGCGAGAACACTATGGATCAAGTGTCAAATGGCACACAGAGCTGAAACATAAGGTAACACACTATTTCTGTAATGTATATTGAGAGAGGTTGCTATTCAGAATGCTTCTACAGAAACATTTTTCAGATTAATTGGAAATCTAATATAAACTTTATGAATTAAGAAAGGGTCTCTAAGTATTTAAGGTGATGGATATCCCAATTAAACTAATTTGATATTCAGTCAAATAGATTTGACTGAAGATTTTCATGTAAGTTAATACATTCATATAATTATCAATGTATTCATATAATTATGAATGTATTATGCCCACATATGCCCAGAAAATATGTAAATCTACTATGTATCCATTTAAAAAAATTTAAAAGGGTCTCATATTCCTTATTAATGATGAGAAAGCTTCTAACCAAAAAGGTAAGGTGGCTAACCCAAAGGAGTAGGCATGTGACCCAGCCTATTATCTCTCCACTTAACATGTATTAGTAAGAGTTTAGAAGATGATGAAAGGCATCATGTACATCTAAAATGACAATGATTTGGATTTTTTGTTTCATTAATGTAAACATTTTAAAATACTGGAACTCTTATGACCTATAACGGCTAAGTAGGATGAGATGATCATAGGATAATTTACTCCTCATGAATAATTTAAAAACAACCCCCACCCTCTACAAAAGACAAAACTCCCAATAACTTTTTCAGTGTACTTTGGATTCATTTCTGGCCAAAGCCATTATTCCAAATTAGACATAACACTCACATCATTCTCCCATTCCTTTCCTGATTATGATGGTAACGTACTGTAGTGAAATATACTTTGGATTTAATTAGCTTTAGGTGATTTACCAATTTGTATGATGCAACTGAAAGAAAATAAGGTTTAAGGTGGCTGACAAGCATGTGAAACAACTGTCTTCTCTTTATATCTCTCTGTGATAATCATCTGCTTATCTTTTAAATTATAAAGCTGAAAACATTCTAAAGCTATAAAAGAAGTTCTACATCTATCCTACTGGTATGTTAAAAATGAACTACATAATCAAATTATATTGAAACATAACTGAAAAAAACAAGCAGCAAATATTGCTGAAAAGCAGCACTTGAAACAATTATGAAGCTTAAAATATGCAGAATTGTATATCATAAACTCTCCCTTTGTGTACAAGTCTAAAATGACTCCCTAGAATTCTAAAGATACCTAACTTTCATGCAATGCAGTTACAGAACATTAACTGTTGTATTATGGTAACAGTCACTTTGGATATTTTTAGGTGAATATTTTACCTATAACAGTACAAGGTAAAAATGGCTCTATTTTACTAATGAAATTGTTTTTAGACAAGAAGTGACAGTAATACATTAAAGACTAAGGTTGACATAGTAACATATGATTTTATCTTGTTCTCTTTTATTAAAAATGTCAAAAGGCCTGTAAATATTTTCCTAAAACTATTCCTTCTACACAAAAAATAGGTGTTGTTGAATAGGATGATAATTGTTTAAATTTTAAGTAATGTTTTCCTTCATATTATAAAATAAGCCTATCATAAGCACTCTAATAGTGTGAATAGTATAGGTAGTACTAATTTTAAAATTAGATAAACTTTTTAAAGCATAGAATTTTAGAAATGCCATTTATATATATAATAATAAAGGTAATCATAGAACATTGTTAAGTTAAACAGAACACCTTCCTTGATGGTTGCTACTATGATATTATTTTCAATTGAGTATGAGGTACTATTATTTCTATTAAATGAATATCATCACAATATATATTGCTTGTTTAATTGGAGTTTTTATTATTCCACAATGCCCTTCAATCATTTCACGTCAAAATAACGTAAAACTTTTACAGCTGAAAATACGTAACATACACGGAAAACACCAATGCAAACTATGACAAGCTACTTTCTATAGGAGGACTTATTCTACTACAAATAGTTGAGGAAGTATGCTTGATTTTGTCTAGGATATCACATCTGTAATGTGATTCAGTGTTCTGCAAAAGGCCATTTCAGTGGACACCACAAAAGGCTGAAATGGTCTTTTGGATTCTCTAACTCCAAACAAGTATTCAATAATAAGTCAACAAACATATTTTTAGATAAGAATTAAAATGAGTATTTACCTTATTTGCACATTTAATCCCCAAAAATGTCTGTCCAAGAGGTACTGGTCGAAAACGGCCATCAAAGAAGAAAAGTCCAATGTATGGATTAACATGTAAAAATGTGGCAACATCGAGGTAGTTAGGTAAAGTTGCAGACAGTCCGAGAATCCTTATCATACTCTGTGTGGATTCCACCTATATGGATTATTTTAATTAAATATGGGTTATTTAAATTAATTTAACCAAAAAACATTATAATTTGTCCTATTAATAGGACTTCTAAAAACTCTGGACAGAGATGAGTGTAGAGGTCAATTGAGGGTCCTATCATGTCAGACTTTGTAGCCCATAATTCACAAGCTTGATTTAACAGATACATAATAGAATTCCATACCCACTATAATTAAAAATACACATGAGGGCAGAGTGTGTTGGCTCACACCTGTAATCCCAGCACTTTGGGAGGCAAGGTGGGCGGCTCGCTTGAGCCCAGGAGTTTGAGACAAGCCTAGGCAACATTGCAAAACCCCATCTCTACCAAAAAAAAAAAAAAATTAGCTGGTGTGGTGGCACACATTTGTAGTCCCAACGACTCAGGAGGCTGAGGTGGGAGGATCACTTGAGCCCATATGATCATGTCACTGAGCTCCAACATCGGTGACAGAGTAAAACTCTGTTTCAAAAATAAATACATGAATAAAAATAAAAATAAAAATGTGAATTAAGAACTTGTGACAACTAAATGTATTTTTAGGTCACAAAAAACTCAGTAAATTCCAAAAACTAAAAATCATATAGGCCATATTATCTGATTATGATGTAACATACCTAAAAAGATAAAACCAAGGGATGGCCAAAAACTTCCATTCATTTGGTAATTAAAATATATCAGTATGATTTTCTGGGTAAGCTGTTAATAATTTTACTCAGTCTAGGAGACTCAATAGGTATAAACAAAGTAGTTCAATGTGAATAATATTAATACTTTCAGAGTCATCCATCCATCAACACTGGGTTAGGACCTAATCTGTAGGCACTAGGGATGCAGTGCTGAATAAGACATAGATCCACACATGCAGAGACTACTTGCAGAAACATAACAAGAGAGGGATCAAAAAAGTAGAGATGGGTAAAAATTAAAGTACCAATACATATACAGTATCTTATTATAAATTTGTTTTCACTGAAGAAATCTTATAGATATTGGCAAAACCCCAAACCAAATCCCATCAAAAGCAAGGAACCCTAAATAAGGGGAAATAATCACCAGACCTATTTTTAAAGAAATCTCTTTCACAACATACAGTAATTAGAACGACTAATTATCCCACAGTTCTATGTAGTACTAGTGGTGATTTGGAAAAAAATGAAAGTGATATTTGGTTTTAAAATCATTTTTTAAGACACAATAGTTACAGAATATATTTTTAAGGTTGTTTGATGTTAAAGACACAATACTCTGGCAAACACCAGACATTTTTCTGCTAAAAATCCATTTTAAAACAACATTTTTAAATCTAAAAGTATAATCATAATACAGTTATTTAATATAGTTAAATCTATGTGAGAAATACTTTATTTGAAATAGAAATAATCTGGAATGTTATGTCTTAAGCCAAACCTTCAAGTCTATACACTATACCTATTTACCTTAAAAGTATTAATTATTGACAATTACAAAAAATTAAAAATTTATAGCTTTCTCCCTATCATTAGCTCGGATTAGACAGTATATTTCTATGATGTTTTCCTTCACATAAAATTTAGTTCTGATAAAGTCTCCCTACTTACTAAAAGTAGGTTAATTATTAGTTCATGTTGTTAAATAAAATAGATTTAAGATTTCTTAGACTTTTATCTTTTCCAAATTTCTCCCAATCATGCCAAGTGTATTATGAATTCAGTCCCTAATATCATCATGTAAGTTCAGAACCTGAACAAAATCTACATTGCCTTCCAATAGCTTTGGAAGGCACTTCTACATTAGTTACAAATGTTGAAGTGTGATGTGATGTGCCATCTACTGGGAACATTTGGTAATCACAAGGAACAAATAAAAATAAGAGCTTTGTTTTGTAATAAAAATAACTATGAGCACTGTACTAATACTTTGAAAATATGAAAAGATTCACACAGACACATCTGTCAAGGAAGCCGAATTCTAGTGAGGCATTTAGATGAAGACAGAATTCACTATAGTAAGTTGTGAAATTATAAGGAAGATCATCATAAGCGTTAAAAATATGTAAAAAAAGGGAGTGCAAAGAAAACACAGAAAAGGTGTAATTCATTCTGATTCAGTAACTAGGAAACACATCATAGAAGTGGCATTTGATGGATTCAAAAGAACAGTAAATTTTCCATAGATGGATGGGTGGAGTTACAAAAAAAGAAGGCATTACATAATTTGGCATTTACAATCCTTATCTCACAACCAACAACACATTCTGCCTCAAGTTAGATTAGTTTCGTTTTTGAAAGAGGGTCAATGATATTTAAAAGGAAGTAGGGAAAAGATCAAATAGTTTTGTGTGGCTGGAACCTCTGGTAGCTGATGAAGATGTAGAAGTTAAAATTAGACAGACAGAGCTTTAATATTAATAGTCTTTAACGTCCACCTAAACAATTTGACCATTTTTCTTAAGATAACAAACAGCAAGTCAGCAAAGGTTTATGGGCAAAGTCATACAAAACTATATAATTAGAATTTGATTACAATATACAGATGACAATGTGAAGATGAAATTATTATACATATATAATATATATGATATACACTTACATATTGATACACTATATATTTATATAATAATATATTGCATATAATACATAATAAACCTATAATATATAGTTTGATATAGTTTATAACATTTATAGATTTTATATAGAAACTATACTATTTACAATTAATTTATATTTTAAATAAAAAATTACATATTTATAAACAATTTACAAAATTATTTGTAAACTTTCTAAGGTTATAATGCCTGCCTAAAAATATTATGATATATAATGTTATATCTATGTGTCTTTGTACATACATACAGAAAGGATTAGCACTAAGACTACAATCTGTTTTCTTTTTCTACTGGGGATGCTCAGGAAAGAAAGATGTACTATAACAGTAAAATCCCTTGTAATCATGAATGATAGACCTCTTGGAAAATATACTAATGATATTTACTTGGCCTCTAATGTTCTATAGTTGAAGAAAGTCCTTATCTTTGCTGGATGGACATGGTCTCTGTAGGTGGCTCACTGCAAATAAATGTGGTGTATGGATTGTTATAGTACGGCTCCTTGAAAAACATCAGTAAGTTAAGTATCAGGACATAAAATCAAAACATTTCATAATCAAAATAGCTCTCCTTTGTGTAAATCATGCCCTGCATGCTTCTTTTATGAGACCTCATGTATAACATGTGGGCCAGAGCACATGCCTTGTAGGAATAATGGACCTAGAATAGAGATGATAGTTTCAGACTTCGTCATACTTCATCTGTGTCTGACAACTACCTGGATTTTAAAAATTGCTCTTAAATTGGATTTTAGCTAAAAGCTGGTTTTATAAATCAGCTTTGAAAATTTCAACCCTGTGTGTTTTCTGTATGTGTGTGCATATACACATATTTTTAATTTATGTGGTAAAAAGTAAACAAGTCCCAAATATTTCTACAATTTCATTTCTACTGAAGAAATCACTTTTTAATTAGGTCCTACTTGTCAAATTTTTTTTTTTTGTTGCAATTGCTATCTCCCACTTTTTAGTTTAATTAGGTCCTACCTGTCAATTTTTGGTTTTGTTACAGTTGCTTTTGGGGACTTAGCTAAAAATTCTTTGCCAAGGCCAGTGTCAAGAATGGTGTTTTCCTAGATTTTCTTGTGGGATTTTTATTGTTTGAGGTCTTACATTTAAATCTTTAATCCATCTTGAGTTAATTTTTGTATATAGTGAAAGGTAAAGGTCCATTTACATTCTTCTGCATATGGCTAACCAGTTATCTCAGCATTATTTATTGAAGAGGGAGTCCTTTCCCCATTGCTTATTTTTGTCAGCCTTGTTGAAGATCAGATGGTTGTAGGTATGTGGCTTTATTTCTGAGTTTTCTATTCTGTTCCATTTGGTCTATGTGTCTGTTTTTGTACCAGTACCATGCTGTTTTGGTTACTGTAGCTTTATAGTATAGTTTGAAGGTGGGTAGTGTGATGTCTCTTTTATTGTACTTCTTGCTTAGGATTGCTTTGGCTATTTGGGCTCTTTTTTTGGTTCCATATTAATTTTAGAATAGTTTTTTCTAATTCTATGAAGAATGACATCCAAACTTCAGCATCATGCAATATAACCATGTAACAAACTTGCACATGTACCCCTGTATCTAAAATAATAGTTGAAATTGAAAAAGAAAGAAAAGAAACCACTCTTCAACTTGTTGCATATCTTTTCATGTATATGCACCCAATTCTACACCAGCCTAAAATCTAAGTGTAAGTAAGAACTTTGTTTTGTTTATCACTATATCTATAGCACTTAGAACTATGTAGCTGCTACATGTGTAAGTGCTTAATAAATGTTCATTAACTGAATGAATGAATGAATAAAAACATAAATATACTGCACGTTTTTCTTACACAAATGGGATTGTGCTACACATAAAAAACAGTTTGCTTTTTCAGTGAATAATATAACATCTTTTAAGCCCAGTTCACATAAATAAATGTGGAATGTATAGATTATTGTGGTATAGTTCCCCGAATATAAAGAAGAGCACACAGTTCATTCTCACTTTTTTTAAAGGCTGCAAAGCAGCAATTCATTGCATAAATATACTATAATTCATTAAACAATTTCTTCTATTGTTGAATATTCAAGATATTACTAAAATATTTTGTATTAAAAAAAGAGCTTCAGTGAATACTGGTATTACTATATCTTTATAAATTTGTGCTATTATTTCCACAGTTTGATATATAGAAGTGAAAACACAGCGTTGATTTTGCTAGATGCTTTCAAATTCCATTTCATTTTTATTTTTGTTAATGTGATAGAACAGAAATGTCTCATACTGATTCATATTCTTTTTAAGCATCTTTTAAATATTTCTCAATAATTTTTTCTACTGTAAAATGTTCATTCCAGTTGATTATTTTTCTTAGTTATAGAAACCTATTAAATATAAATAATATTAAAAAGTTGTTTTATGTGTTACAAATAATTTGTTATTTGGTCTCACATTTAAAATTTCAGGGGTGTGTCTTACTGATCAGAATTTTAAAATATTTATGCATCCAAATGTGACACGTTTCATTTATAACTTCTTGAGCTTGCATATTGCATAGAACAACAAGATAATTTTTTTAAAAAAAACTCTCCTATGTTTTCTTCATTGAACTGAGAGCTTTGTTTGAAACAATTAAATCATTAATCCATCTAGAATTGTATGGTGAATTTACAAAATGAAAAACAAACACTTTCGAACCTTTAAAAAATACATTATGTCACTTATTGTACCTACTTCTTTACATTTCCACACTTGAATCTGAATCAGAGGTATTTAGAAAAAAATATAAAGAATTGATATCTAATTAGATATTGGGATGGAAGAAAGTATTAAGGAAGAGGGAAAGCCTGACTATGACTCCCAGGGTTTTGGCTTCGGAATCAAGTAGATTATGATACCATATCTAGGTATACAGGGAAGATGACAAGAGTTCTGACATGTTTATGGGCAAAAGATGTCTATGGGATATCAGAGTAGAAATATACAACTGGGTTTGGATATGGCCATAAGTCAGTAGGGAATTTTATATATATATATCTCACACACACACACATATATATATAACACACACGTATATATATAATATATATATACATACACACATGCATACACATCATATACATATTATATATACATAATTTAGGTAAGATGGGCATAGAAGTGTTTTTCCCCAGTAAATATTTAGAATAAAGAGAGAAGATGGCAAGTGACAGAGTCTTAGAGAACATAAACAATAAACATTTCCAGATTGAGAACAGGGAAGAAGCAAGGAAGGCTGAGAAAGAGTAGCTACAAAAAAACAAAAAAAAAACCACACAAGTGAAAGTAACCAGGACAGGGTGGGATCACAGAGTCAAAGAGCAAAGAGTTTCAAGACTGAGGAAACAATGAGTAGTATTAAGCATCAAAAATGAGTAGAATCAAAAGTTAAAATAAAACAGGTTTGAGAACTGGTAACTGGTGATCTTGGTAAAAACATTTTATTACTTATGTTTGAGCAATGGCCAGACTGCAGTGGTTTAATCAAAAGGGAAATTGAATTGAGATTAATATTTCCAGACACTAGGTGGTGGTGAGGGAGAGGTTTAAGGAAATTTTTTGGTAAAGACAGAAGGGACTTTGCAATCCTTTTAAGTCAAAAAGACAGTGCCCACTGAGAGAGAACTTAAAGACATAGGAGAAAGAAAAGGGGTAACTTACAGAGTGAAAGAAATGGGGTCTAAGGCAAGGGGAGAAAGGACCTCTGAGAAACACGTAAGGGGTGGAATGAAGGGTATGCTTGTGGTGGGAAGGGCTGGGCATTTTCCTGGTTAGGGAGAGGAGGGAAAAGGAATGGAAATTGAGAGAGTTCAAGCACGAGGGACTCTATTTCCATTTCAGTACAAAATACTATTGTATAAGAATAAGGCATGACAGGGTGATGAAGAGTGAAAAAGGAAACTGGTGAAGCTTGAAAAGGGTCGCATTAGGGACACAGAAGAAAAGCTGCTTAGAAGTTACAGGGTAATGCCAAGGATCCATGTAAATGTAGTCTAGGAATGTCTACTCTAAATCACAGTCTATGAAGGTCTACTGATACTAGTCAGCATCTCTAGCAATCTTTCCCACTAGTAATCGGCAAACTGGCTGGAAGTACAGACATGGCTCAATTGATTCACTGTTCTAATTTTGTCAGGTGCTCAGGGGATAAGTAAGTTAAAGTTATTAAGAAGATAAGTGATTAGTCATGGAATCTTAGCTATTTCAGAAGAAAATAAAGGCAAGAGAATATGAATAAAAGACAATAAACGAGGAATCAAGAAACTAGAGTTCTTGATTAGGTCAAAAAATAAGTGTTCATCTATTTTCTATATATGTACAATCTACCAGAAAACATCAGTTAAAAACTCATGAATATTCTAAGATATCCTGTCTTTTCATTTAATGAAAAGAATGGTTAACAGAAAATATCTTAAGACTCTTGGCATTAGGAATTTACCAATTTTGGTTTGGGCTATTTATGAATAGCCAGTGAGGTCTAAAACTAGGGACAACAGGTACATTCCCCCTTTTAAAAATATGAAGATTATGTCGGTATTAGATTTAGCTTTGTAACACAGGTCTACAGTGAAAATGCTACATTTTAAGTTGAAAAACATATTTATCCCTTCAAAATAAGCTTATACATAACTTCCTCTTACCTGCCGTAAAGTACGGGCAACTATGCTTTCTAATACTGGTCCTCTATCTTCATGCAGCAAATGAACTTCATCAAGAATAAGGAGCTTTACAATCTGGGAAAGAGCTACATCCCCAACACTCTTTCTTGTCACTACATCCCATTTTTCTGGTGTGGTCACAAGCATCTATAAGATAAGACACATTTTAAAAAGGGAAAGTTACATAGGTTATTTAACATTGAACTGTGATACTCAGAAATATTTTGGCCACCTCTATATAAATCAAATAAAAAGTGTTTAGAATAGCCTAGAATTACACCTAATTTACTATAGACAATAGTCATTTCAAGAAGAACTCTTTTTAAGCTGTGATACTAGGCAGTTTAAGCTCACTGAAGGTAATTTGCCAGTGAATTGTAGGGCAAAGTGTACAAAATACACACGTTTTTTTAAAAAGTATCTTACAATGTAAAAAAAAAAAACAGTAAGAACACTATTTTTTAAAGTAGCATATACTGATAATGGTCTTTATTTGAAAAGGTACTAAAAAATGATGACAGCATTAAAAGGAAAGAAAGAAAAATCAACAATTCACTCTACCGATAATCTACTTTGGATGACAGATTAAAAATAACCCAAGATATAGTATCATAAATATACCCAGAGATCACTTACTAACAATGCTTTTCATTGAAAAACATGCCCATATGTTGTAAAACAAAAAGACACCATAATTCTCCTAAATTTTAAATTAATGGCACATTAAAATATAAAACTAGCTTGTTATTAGTAAATATTAGGAGAGGTACAAAGTAGATTATTAAATTACAATAATAAATACAAACGTGGCCATCTACCTCACCACCAACTTAGAACAGTATGCCAGCCCTTTCTTATTAATTTGCAGAGAAAAAAATGTGGTAACAAATTATAAAATCAAAATTTTCAGATATCAGAAAGCATCCCTAATTTGAAAATCCAAAATCCAAATGCTCCAGTGAGTATCTTCTTGGAGCATCATGTCAGCACTCAGAAAGTTCTAGATTCTGAAGCATTTTGGATTTCAGATTTTCAAATTAGAGATGCTCAACCTGTACCACCAAATCTTAAAATCCTTTCTAGTATTTTGTTTTCTATGCTTTAATTTCAGCACAGTAAGAAGTGGCTTCATTTATAATACTATTTTACTACTTCAGTTCCCTGAACTAAAATGGCTAGAAAATAAAGTGTCACATTTGCTTAATGATTTGGAACTCATGCAAGACATTTCCATCTGCTCTTGCATTAGGGCCTGGGTTAACTGTCAATACTTTTACTGTCAACTTAAATTTCTCTCAGTACATGTACTTAATCCCTTGGCAGTATAAAAATCAGTATTCTAAACTATTCCAACTTTAGCCTGTCCACTGGGAAAATGGCATAGTTGAGATGCTTATAAACCACGATTATGCCAAACATTTGGTGTATTTAATTTTTAAATGCTCATTAATTTGACAGCAAAACCAAAGGACCTAAGACTTGCCAGAACCAATTCATCTTAAATGTTATTATTAAAAACTTTCCTTACAGCTGTATATAGTAAAATTACACTATTTAGTTTTCTACAATTGTTTAATGACTACTCCATTATTGTTTATCCTAGGTAAAGTGTATTCCTCCTTGAGGAGGGAAAGAGAAGAGAAAAACACAGTAAAAATTTTAATCTAAACTTTTAATGATTTGCATAATCTACTAACTGAATACTACAACAAGCCCTATATCAAACATACCAGAGGTAGTGCTTCACTGAATGAAGAACGTAACGCCCAAATCCACGTATTCACAGACTTGTCCCAAAAGGAATTTTTTGAATTTTGAACTAAAGAATTATGAGAGAGATCATAAAATCTCTCGTGTAATAAAGCCTCCGAGAGGAATGAGTTTGTGCATTTTACATTTGGTTCTTTTTTCCCCCACAAATTACTAGATTGAATTAATCTAATGCTTCTTGAGAAACAGAAAATGCAAAGATTCAAGAAGGAACTTTTACTGTATCAGCCAGGCAGCAATTACAGGCAGATGACCAGCTCCAGCGTTAGATCCCAGAGCTATGGAGCTATGGATCTGAACTTTCGGTTCTGGGTTTGTAACAACAACAACAACAACAACAAAAAAGGGGTCTAAATATGTTTTACTCATATTTCTACTCTACAAATAGTTATTAGAGACAAAGATTAAAAATGATTAATGTTATTAACGTGGCTTCACAAAGAACTGAGCCAGAATGAAGAGAAATAAATCAAAATAGTGGTTTGGAGGGGGAGGAGGGCCAGACAGAAAAGTGGCAGTAGGGATCATTCTAAGGAGAAAAAAATTTTCTATACCTGCTTAAGAGTGTGGCTTACACATTTGCCAAAACACAATGTATCTCTTCTATTTGACTGTAAGTCAAAGAAAGTCTAAAAATAACTTTTTCTTCCCTAAAGATAAACATCTGCAAATATAACATTATTCTCTATGTGTCAAAAGTAACAATCAAATTGTCTAAGTAGACATAACAAATGCAATATGTGAGCTTGGGAATAAACATTAAGGTGCACATATAAATGTAACTACAGTATATAATTATGCTATAGGGCTTAATATGCAGTTAACACATGAGCCAAACAATTAATTGAAAATAATGAATATATATTTTTTCATATTTAATAAAAAAACACAAAAAAGAAGGGGGGAATGATAGAGAGAGAGTGAGAGACAGATAGACAGACAGAGAGAAGTGACATCACTATACAACTACCATAAAAGTTAGAATGAATGATAGAAAATAACAGAGGATATGTTTACAGGGGATGTAGAGCAACTAGAACTCTCCTAAAGTAACGGTGGAATATAAACTTATACAACCACTTTGAAAAACTGCTTGGTAACATCTAGTAAAGCTGAAATATGCATGCGTTGTGACCCAGCAATTCCATTTCCTAATATACTATATACCCAACAGAAACACACATATATGTGCACCCAAAGACATGTATAAGAATTTTTATTGCTGTATAATTTATAATACTCCAAAATCAAAAACAAACCAAATGTCCATCAACAATAACATGGATAAATAATAAGTAATATATTTATACAGTGGGATAAAATACATACTATACAATAAAAATAAATAAACTATTAAACTATGTGCAACAGCATGGAAAAAAATTCATAATATTAAGTATAATCACTTTTTACCTTCTCCTTTCCCACTCTCTCCTTTGCCAAGGAGTCTCTTCCCAAAAATGAAAGCATCCATAGCTGCGGATGGCCTATGATTAATCTCATATTCCATGTTTATGGGGGCATATGTTAGCATTTAGGGAAGAAAGCGCACTTGGTGATAGCATGAATACATCAGAAAAAGTCATGCCAATTCAACCTCATTTTCACATCGGATAAAGTCAACAAGAAGGCAGTGAAGAGAAAGCACTAGACACAGTATATACATAGTTTTCTGTATATACTGAAACTTTTGACAAAGTTTGCCCATGATATATTTATGACTAAGACAAATCAGGGAAGGCTGATAATACAACTATGGATGTCTGAACAATCTCACTGAAAGACTGGTACTTTAACAACAAGAGCAAAAAGTAAATCAAAATCAAAATAGCCATTATTTTAGAATGAAGGAGCTAGTGTGAGGGGGTAAATAAGAGAGGGAGAGGACTAGAGAAATTAAGAGGAAGAGAAAGAGATAAGGAGGGAGAGAGAATATGTGTGTGAACAGAGAAAGAAGGCAGAGAGAATGTGTGTGTGAACAGAGAAGGCATTTTATGGAAAGATTTCAACTTCTTGAACAAACTTCTAGAAGAAGATCTCGAACAAAGATCTGACAAAGCAAATGTGTATTGGAAGCTATGCTTCAATTTTTCTTTAGTGAAGAACAACTAGCTAGGTAACGATGCACCTCAATCCTTAAAACCTTCCAATTTTAATTGTTTCATTACACATAAAATGGAGTCCTAAGGTTTTATTTTTTACTATTGAGAATACATATCTGGCTTAAGACACAAAAATGTATGTGATGCATAAAAGTAGCCTGCTGTATGTTTAACTCATCTTGTTATATCTGATGAGAAGTTATACAAGTCATATTGATATCATATTGAATTTTAAATAATTTATCATTTTGACTATTGGAACAGTTTGTTTCTTTGAAGCATATGGCTAAAAAGTAGATTTAAAGTTTTGAATCAAAAGGAATACATAAATTTTAAAGATAAAAGTATACTTTCTTGTCTTTATAACATTTAAAATTGATTTTGAAATTTTTAGTACTTAGACTGTAGAAAACCGGGAGCGAACTGTGTAATCACATATGTGACTTTTTTAAAACCAGAATGATAAAATATCAAAACATAGCCACTAAAATCCAATAGTATATTATATATCATCAAATCTCAGGAGCCATTGATTCCAGCTATACCATATTTTATTGTCACTAAGAAGGTGAAAAAATACCACTGGGCTGTGTGCAGTGGCTCACACCTGCAATCCCAGCACTTTGGGAGGCCAAAGTGGGAAGATGACTTGAGGTCAGGAGTTTGACATCAGCCTGTGCAGTATGGTGAGACCTCGCCTCCAGAAAAAAAAAAATTAACTGGATGTGGTTGCACACGCCTGTAGTCTTACAGGTGGCTGAAGTGGGAGGATTGCTTGAGCCCAGGAGTTCCAGGCTGCGCTGAGCTGTGATCATGCCACTGCACTCCAGCCTGGGAGACAGGGCAAGACTCCATCTCTGAAAACAAAACAAAACAAAACAAATGCCACTACCAAGTATATTTTCAAAATGTGTCTTACAATTGATAAAATATGGTACATTTAGTTGAAAAATGTTAGGAATCTATTAATGAAGCTAAAGAGCAACCTTCAAGAATGCTTGCCTAGTACATCTTCTGTGGTGAAAATAGCCTGGAATTGTTACAAATCACATTCTAACACTATAGGTGTAGACCAGGCAACAGCTTGCAAGATTTAAGAAATACTGTCTTCCTTTCTAAAATACATAATCACATACTCAGTCAACCGATAAGCTTATAAATTATACGAATGTTTTAATTTAAAGATTAAATCTAAAATGTCACATGGTTTACATTCCATAAACATACATATAATTAGTTATACTAACCTCTGATATACAAATGTCAGTTCTGATTGATGGCAACAGTCCCCATAATGGACTCTGACAGCTTGCAGATTATACCTGCCCCTTGGGACTCTACAACAAATCAGTTAGTTCCACCCACTTCCTCTGCAACATTTTTTATGTTCCCTTCTCTCCCATCAATTCACATGCACGAATGCACACTCACACACATAAAGCATAGTCTCAAATATCAAGTTATATTTATGTCAAGGATGGTGGCTTTCAATTACAAAATAAAAATGTATTCAAGTACAAAAGTATTCTCACAGCATATTGTTTTTTAAAAGTATAATATAATAAAGCTAAAGCACAAAGAGTGTCACCTGAAATGTATCTCGGTATTTTCATATTAGGAAAAATAAATGATACTATTTTTAGCTAAAATTTCAAATTGACATTTACAAAAAAAAGGATAATTCAAGAAGAAATTCTAAAGCTTTTGAAGGAACAGAGCAGGAAATGCTGGGAATTGGGGAGAGACGTTCTCCTATTCAAAACTGAACATGTAAAAAAATACTTTCTAGACTGTGTGTTTACATCTGAAACACAATTCTTTTTGCAGTTCATTCTCTTTACAGTTCTTTGTGTTAAGACATTTTTCATCAATCTCAGAATATACATACTGAAGTCTAGCCTCATTAGCATAAGCTTGTAAAAAAAGGTACACAATACTTTTGGTTACCCTGAAACCTTAACTAATTACATATAATTGAGAAAAATACAAAATTGTTTATATTTCTGTTTATACAAACCATAAAGCCCTTGTTCATCCCTCTAACTGCTTATCTGTAATACTCCAGGATTTTACTCCATTAATGTCTCGTAGAGCAGGCGTCTGCTACAACTTAGAATGCCTCTTCATGTTCATAAAGACAGTTCGCTGTTCACATGTGACTAATTTGTGGTAGCAACTTGTCCTGTGGTGAGACCTAATCATTACAATTGGGATATTCATAGAGAACAGGTTTCCTTCATTTATTGTAAAGTTGTGTTTTTCAAATCGGACTGGTTTGTGTGCCCTTTGAAAGCAAAACCAAACCAAACCAAAACAAAACACAACTTTGAACATTTGACAGTCACTACCTCTTACCTGCTACATTTGTAAAACCCAGTTTGAGGATCAATCTTTTACTAAAAAGAAACACTTTAAAATGTCATACTGCAGGTCGGGTGTGGTGGCTCATGCCTGTAATCCCAGCACTTTGGGAGGCCAAGGCGGGCAGATAACCGGAGGTCAGGAGTTCGAGAACAGCCTGACCAACAGGGCAAACCCCATTTCTACTAAAAATACAAAAATTAGCCAGGCATGGTGGTAGGCGCCTGTAATCCCAACTACTTGGGAGGCTGAGGCAGGAGAATCACTTGAACCTGGGAGGTGGGGGTTGCAGTGAGTGGAGATCACGCCATTGCACTCCAGCCTGGGCAACAAAGCGAGACTCCGTCTCAAAACAAAAAAAAAAAGAAGATGTATTGCAATACCACACTACTACACCTTAAATGTGATGAACTAAATAAATGTATTCTGCAGTTCTCCACAAAAAAGACTCAAAATAATAAAAATTTTATCTCTTCAAACTAATTCCAGTCAGTCAATATTAAGAGATTACATTTATTCAAGAATAAGTAGTCAAAAGTTTGTTTGGGGTGTACTTTTGGGAAAGGCAGACAGAGGAAAGGGGGAATATAAAACCTTATCAACAAATTACAGTAAGATAAAGGCTACTGAAAATGACCGTTAATTAAGAAATAGATGTTTTTGTAGTTCCTTATTGTTTACCCATTTCAATTATTTAAATCATTTCTCTTTTAATTGGAAAAAGAACAAAGAACATGGGTACATCTATAAACTTAACCACAATTTATGTTTATCCAAGAGCTTCCTGATAGAAACCTGTGACTAACTCACTCATTCAATGTCCTTAGATGTGTGTCTATGGTTAGAATACAAAGATAACTAGAAGTTATACTTTGAGAAAATATAGCAAAACAGAGGAGAAATGTGGTCCAAACTCTCTCTCACACAATGTTATGAAATGCAATGGTCATCTATGTGGTACAGCTGTCCCAATTCGAGTAACTGCCACTGCCACAACCTATACCTCAAGGTCCACATTACTAATATAGCACCAGTAGTGTAGTGTTAGAGCCAAGTGAAATTATATATTTTCTGTATTTCCCCCTCCATTTCCCTTCCATTTCCTACAATTTAACAACATTGGAAAACTAACAACATTAGAAAAAAGATCAAGGAACAATTATTTGCTATTGGTTTTGAAGTGGCTTAATAGAAGTTCACATACACTAAAAATAAGGTTTAGTAAAGTGATAAATGAGAAAAGCAAATATGATGAAAGTATACATAATATGTGATTATATACAAAACCTTGCTCTAAGCTTTTGACACTATATTGAGAAAGAAAAACTGGCACATAGCTTCAAATAGAGACAAAAGAGAACCTCAATAAAAGTGTTATTCTGGCATCAAACTTTAAGAGTGGTTTCTTCTATAGAACACTATTCTGGAGACTGAATGACACAGTATGTTCACTCAGTGACCATCTTGTTCAGTGAAATTTGTTCCCCAATGTGGCAATATTGGTAGGTGGGGCCTCGTGGGTGCTGTTTGGGTCATGACGTCAGATCCCTTATGAATAAATTAATGCCCTCCTTTGGGGGTGAGTGGATTTTCACTCTATTAGTTCCCAGAAGAACTGGCAGTCAAAAAGAGCCTGGAACCTACCCACCAACAAACCCCTGCACTGGCTCCCCTTTTGCTTTCTGCCACTTAGCTGAAGCAGCCTGAGGCCCTCATCAGACACCGATGCCCAATCTTGAACTTTCCAGCCACCAGAATTATGAGCCAAATAAATACCTTTTCTTTATAAACTACCCTGTCTAAGGTATTCTGTTACAGCAACAATAAACGAACTAAGAGAACAATACTTTCAGAATAAATGCAACAGCAACCTCATGAGACAATTACTTATAGTTCCTTCAGACAAAATCCAAAAGTTCAGCATTAAAACTCAACCTCTTGAAAGCAATTTTGTTCGTTAATTATTTCTTAAATTAGAAAATGCATGAGTTTGTAAAGCATTCAAATCACAGAGACTCTCCCATCTCCTCTCCACTAGCTTGTTCTTCTCCCCTAAAACATAACCATTGCTTACTATATATATCCCTTTAAAAACAAACAAAATATATATATGCTCTCAAATATTTTACACAAATGGGACAAAGGACACTGTGCCCTGTCTTATGATAGTTCTTGTAGGAGCTACAATGATGTTGTCAGAGGGAGTTGTCCAATTTGATGCAAATTAGTAATCCCCAGAGAAATAATTCTCATTTTTCTTGTTCTGTTTATTTGGGCCTAGGAGTGGTAAGTGGGGGCAAGGAAGCTTTTGTAACCACCATTAAGTAAAGCAGAGCCTCTGGGTAGCGGGAGAAGAATTTTTTACCACCATGTGATAATTATGAAGGGGATTTTCATTATTTGATGCATATTGGAAAACACTGACTGAAGATTAAATAGGTACTATGTATTTATATTATCTTCCTTAAATATAACTAATTTATTAAAATGAGCTTTTGATATGACATAAATATCAGATATTTCAACAAGACTCACAAGCACAAAACCTGAAGTCCTTTTTATTAACTACAGTAATGTGATGTAATTATTATAAAAAGACTATAACATCAGACTGAGTAGTTTGAGTACCTGCCATGGTACTTACAGCAGTGTGACCTTGGGCAACTTAAACTCTCCCTGCTTCAATTTTCTCATCTGTAAAATGGAGATTAAAACGGTACTTACCTTTTAGGTTTGTTGTGATTATGGGAATTATTTCATATAAAAAAGATTATAGCACAAAGCACATACTAAGCTTATGTAAGTGTCTGCTATTATTATTGCTGTCCCTATCCCCAGTCCTGTACCACCATCACTACTACCACTATTTTGGGCAATTAACTGGTTAAGACACATCAGGGAAACCACTAGGTGCCACATCAGGGAAAGAATAAAATCATAATCAAGGTAGTAGCCCAAAGTGTCTACACTGGCTTAATTACAAAATATACTTATGTAACAAAACAAACTAAGCTACTCTGCAAAACTGGTTGATGCTAGAAATGATGTAACAGAATATCACCTTTTACTTCTTGTAGATAATATATCTCTATTTCTGAGAACACATTGATTGATACCAAAACCATCATTTCCAATCCTAATTAGAATAAAACCATAGAGCAGGGTATAAAAACTCTACTTTAAACGACCTAAAATCAATAAAAACATTGTATGTTATATATTAAGGAGGAAAGTGCTGCTAAAAGGCATCCTTTTTAATTTTAATGACATATAATTCTCAGTAAGGGTAGGAGCATGATAGAAAGGGCAAAATATTAGTGTATATAATAGGAAAATATTCCCTGAGTGATCTGATATTACAACTTAAGATGAATTTCTTGGACACTAAGACTCCAATATCCATTTTCTTTTCAACTCTTTCTCACCATATTACCCCGATTTCATTTAAGGAAATCACTTGCCAAAATGATTTTACAACACTATCTGCAAGGTTGAGAGCTGAAGTTACACTGTAAGTTTCCCTGCATGGGGTACTTTTATTATCTTTAACTACTAGTTTATTATGAGAAAACAGCTTCGTACTTTAATAAGCATTTGTTTGATTGCTAGTGATGTTTAACATCTTATTTTTTTTTTGAAACTTTGCATTTTTCCCTTATGTGAAGAGTTCATTCAGTAAAATTTCTATTATCAATTTGCATAAATTCTCCTTTTAATAGAGATATTAAGCATCAAAATAGAGCCATTTTAGATGGTAAATTTGGCAACGTTTATCAAATTTAAAATGCACAAACCCTACATTCAGCAATCTTGCTTTCATAATTCCATCCTAGAAAAAGGCACAGACACAAATGAACATTCATAAGGTTCTTCTGAAGACAATAAGATCTCTACATACATACACAAAATTAAGTAAAAAAGACAAAGTATTATGCATTTTATATAAACACACACACAAAGTATGATACAATTTTTATTAAAGTAAAATAAAACTACGTATAAAAATGTTTCTCTACACCCTTCAGCTCCTGAGCTTACATATTTAGATGGCTTTTCTCAAACCATATACCCTAGTAATATTTCCTTTTTATATGCTTCTGTGGCATCTCCATACCCATATTTTCAATTTTAGCAGTGACTACACTATATTGCTTGCTCCCTCAATACACCCACAAGTACAACAAAGGGAGGAACAGTAACTCTCTTGACTGCTGTATCCACAATGCCTGGAAGTGGTCTGACACATGGAACATACTCCAGTAACTGTTGATAAATTATACTTCTTTCAGGTAATAATTATCGATACCACAATATTGGTGATAACTATTCTTGTCTAATGAGGAAAACAGAACAAAGTATATTTACATTTAATAATATATAATGTAAGCTCTACTATGTAGCTATGTAGGTTTAAAAAGTTCCTTTTCCTGAGAGGCCGAGGCAGGCGGATCACGAGGTCAGGAGATCGAGACCATCCTGGCCAACATGGTGAAACTCCATCTCTACTAAAAATACAAAATTAGCTGGGTGTGGTGGCGCATGCCTGTAATCCCAGCTACTCAGGAAGCTGAGGCAGGATAATCGCTTGAACCAGGGAGGCGGAGGTTTCAGTGAGCCGAGATCTTGCCACTGCACTCCAGCCTGGGCAACAAGAGTAAAACTCCATTTCAAAAAAAAAAAAAGTTCCTTTTAAGACATTGTCACATAGTAGGATTTGTGACTTAGAGAAATGTTCTCCTCCCTAATCTGCTTATATACACTTAACCACATTGAAAACTCTAAATGTGTATAAAAGCAAAGAAGCACATTTACTACATCTTGCACAAAGGCACTAGTACCTCCACTGTCCAGCCCTTGGCCTAATGAGATGATACTTCCTGTGTCCAGATATCATTTCCCTGAGAATGAATGTTGTTAAGGAAGGGTGGGATCTTAATGGCTCCCCTTGGATCTAAGCTAAACTAAGTGGCCTGGATCCTCATTTTTTCAGGAAGACCTAAACTGTATTTCAAGGTATCATTAAAAGAGGAATGAGGCCAGGCACAGTGGATCACACCTGTAATCCTAGGACTTTGGGAGGCTGAGGCAGGCAGACTGCTTGAGCTCAGGACTTCAAGACCAGCCTGGGCAATACAGTGAAACCCCAACTCTACTAAAATACAAAAACTTAGCCTGGGTAGTGGCGTGGGCCTGTAGTCCCAGCTACTCGGAAAGTTGAGGCAGGAGAATTGCTTGAACCCGAGAGGTGGAGGATGCAGTGAGCTGAGATTGTGCCACTGCACTCCAGCCTGGGCAACAGAGTGAGACTCCGTCTATTTAAAAAAACGGGGCGGCGGGGGGGGCAGTGGGGGTGGGTAGGGAATAAATATAAATTGAACATTCTATGATCAGGACTCATAGTTTTTTTTTTTTTAAGTACAGGGGTACATGTGCAAGATGTACAGGTTTATTACATAAGAAAACGTGTGCCATGGTGGTTTGCTGTGCAGATCATCCCATCACCTTACATATTAAGCCCAGCATCCCTTAGCTATTCCTCTTGATGCTCTCCCTCCCTCACCCCCAACAGGCCCCAGTGTGTGTTGTTCCCCTACCTGTGTCTATGTGTTCTAATCATTCAGCTCTGACTTATAAGTGAGAATAGGTGGTGTTTGGTTTTCTGTTCCTGCATTAGGTCACTGAGGATAGTGGCTTCCAACTCCATCCATGTCCCTGCAAAGGGTATGATCTCATTCCTTTTTATGGCTGCACAGTATTCCATGGTGTACAGATACCACATTTTCTTTATCCAGTCTATCATTGATGGGCATTTAGGTTGATTCCATATCTTTGCTATTGTGAACAGTGATACAGTGAACATACATGTACATGTATCTTTGTAACAGAATGAGTTATATTCCTTTTGTTATATACCCAGTAATGGGATTGCTGGCTCAAATGGTATTACTGCTCTAGGTCTTTGAGGAATCACCACACTATCTCCCACAATGGTTAAACTAATATACACTTCCACCAACAGTGTAAAAGCATTTTTTCTCAACAATCTCACCAGCATCTGTTGTTTACTGACTTTTTAGTAACAGCCATTCTGACAGGCATGAGATGGTATCTCATTGTGGTTTTAATTTGCATTTATCTAATGATCAGTGATGTTGAGCTGTCTTTCATGTTTGTTGGCTGCATGTATGTCTTCTCTGGAGAAGTGTCTGTTCATGTCCTTTGCCCACTTTTTAATAAGGTTTTTTTTCTTGTAAATTTGTTTGAGTTCCTTGTAGATGCTGAATATAAGACCTTTGTCAGATGGATAGATTGAGAAAGTTTTCTCCCATTCTGTAGGTTGTCCATTCACTCCAAAAATATTTTGCTGTGCAGAAGCTCTTTAGTTTAATTAGATACCATTTGTCAATTTTTGCTTTTGTTGCAATTGCTTTTGGCATTTTTGTCATGAAATATTTGCCTGTGCCTATGTCCTCAGCGGTACTGTCTAGATTTTCTTCTAGGGTTTTGTAGTTTGGGGTTTTACATTTAAGTCTTTAATCCATCTTGAGTTAATTTTTGCACTTGTGTAAGGAAGAGGTCCAGTTTCAATTTTCTGCATATGGCTAGCCAGTTCTCTCACCACCATTTATTAAATAGGGAATCCTTTCCCCACTGCTTGGTTTTGTCTGGTTTTTGAAGATCAGATGGTTGTAGGAGTGCAGTCTTATTTCTGAGTTTTCTGTTCTGTTCCACTGTTCTATGTCTCTGTTCTTCCATCAGTACCATGCTGTTTTGGTTGCTGTAGCTTTGTAGTACAGTTTGAAGTCAGGTAGCACGATGCCTCCAGCTTTGTTCTTTTTGCTTTGGAGTGTCTTGGCTATTTGGACTTCTTTTTTGTTCCATATGAATTTTAAAATAGTTTTTATTTCTAATTCTGTGAAGAATGTCAATGCTAGCAATTTTTGCACATTGGTTTTTTATCCTGAGATATTGCTAAAGTTGCTTATCAGCTTAAGAAGCTTTTGGAATGAGACAATGGGGTTTTCTAGATAAAGGATCATGTCATGTGCAAACAAAGATAATTTCACTTCCTCTCTTCCTATATGAATACCCTTTATTTCATTATCTTGCCTGATTGCCCCGGTGAAAACTTCCAATATTATGCTGAATAGGAGAGGTGAGAGAGGGCATCCTTGTCTTGTGCTGGTTTTCAAGGGGAATGCTTCCAGCTTTTGCCAATTCAGTATGATATTGGCCATGGGTTTGTCATATATGGTTCTTATTATTTTGAGGTATGTTCCTTCAATACAGAGTTTATTGAGAGATTATAATAGGAAGCAATGTTGAATTTTTATCATAGGCTTTTCTGCATCTATTGAGATATTCATGTGGTTTTTGTCTTTAGTTCGGTTTATACAATGAATCACATTTATTCATTTGCATATGTTGAACCAGCCTTGCATCCTGATATGAAGCCAACTTGATCATAATCAACAAGCTTTTTGTTGTGCTGCTGGATTTTGTTTGCCAGTATTTTATTGAGGATTTTTGCACTGAAGCTCATCAAGGAATGTTGGCCTCATCTTTTGTTTTTTGTTGTTGGATCTTCCAGGTTTTGGCATCAGGATGATGCTGGCCTCACAAAATGAGTTAGGGAGGAGTCCCTCCTTTAAATTTTTTGAAATAGTTTCAGTAGAAATGGTATCAGCTCTTTGTACCTCTGGTAGAATTCACCTGTGAATCCATCTGGTCCTGGACTTTTTTTGGTTGGTAGGCTATGTATTACCACCTGTATTTCAGAACTCACTATTGGTCTATTCAGGGATTCAATTTCTTCCTGATCTAGTTTTGGGAAGGTATATGTATGCAGGAACTTATCTGCTTCTTCTAGATTTTCTAGTTTATGCTCATAGAGGTGTTTATAGTATTCTGTGGTGGTTGGTTGTATTTCTGTGGGGTCAGTGGTGACATATCCCTTATCATTTCTGATTGTGTTTGATTCTTTTTTCTTCTTTATTAGTCTAGCTAGTGGTCTAACAATTTTGTTAATTTTTTTAAAAAAACAGCTCCTGGATTCATTGATTTTTTGAAGGGTTATTCATGTCTCTATATCCTTCAGTCAGCTCTGATCTTGGTTATCTCCCGTTTTCTGCTAGCTTTGGGGGTTGTTTGCTTTTGGTTCTCTTGTTCTTTTAGTTGACATATTAGGCTGTTAATCGGAGGTATTTCTAACTTTCTGGTGTGAGCATTTAGTACCATAAATTTCCCTCTTAATACTGCTTTCACTGTATCCCAGAGATTCTGGTACACTGTCTCTTTGTTCTCATAATTTTGAAAGAACTTCTTGATTTCTGCCTTAATTTCATTATTTAACTAAGATTCATTCAGGATCAAGTTGTTTAATTTCCATGTAGTTGTGTGGTTTTGACTGAATTTCTTAATCTTGAGTTCTAATTTGATTGCACTGTGGTCTGAAAGACTGTTGATTATGATTTCAGTTTTTACACATTTGTTGAAGAGTGTTTTACTTCCGATTATGTGATCAATTTTAGAGTAAGTGCCATGCAGCAATGAGAGAAATGTATATTCTGTTGATTTTTGGGTGGAGAGTTCTGTAGATATCTATCTGGTCCACTTGATCCAAACCTGGGGGCAGGTCATGAATATCTTTGTAATTTTCAGTCTCAGTGATCTGTCTAAAATTGTCAGTGAGATTTTAAAGTCTCCCACTATTACTGTGTGTGAATCTAAGTCTCTCTGTAGGTCTCTAACAACCTGCTTTATGAATCTGGGTGCTCGTATTGGACATATATTTGGGTTAGTCAGCAATTCTTGTTGAATTGCACCCTTCCTTGTCTTTTTTTATCTTTGTTGGTTTAAAATCTGCATTGTCAGAAACTAGGATGGCAACCCCTGCTTTTTTCTGTGTTCCATTTGCTCCACTCCTTTATTTTGAGTTTATGTGTGTCTTTGCCTGTGATATGGGTCTCTTCAAAACAGCAGACTGATGGATCTTGGCTCTTTATCCAGCTTGTCATTCAGTGTCTTTTAATTGGGGCTTTTAGCCCATTTACATGTAACATCAATATTGTTACACATTAATTTGATCCTGTCATCATGATATTGGCTAGTTATGTGGTTGCTTCACAGTGTCACTGCTCTGTTTAATTCAATGTGTTTTTGTAGTGACTGGTAATAGTTTTTCCTTTCCAAATTTACTGCTTTCTTCAGGAGTTCTTGCAAGGCAGGCCTGGTAGTGATGAATTCCCTCAGCATTTGCTTCTCTGAAAAGGTTCTTCTTTCTCCTTTGCTTATGAAGCTTAGTTTGGCCAGATAGGAAATTATGGGTTGGAAATTCTTTTGTTTAATAATGTTGCATACTGGTGCACAATCTCTTCTAGCTTGTAGGTTTTCTACTAAGAGGTCTGCTGTTAGTCTGATGGGCTTCCCTTTGTAGGTGACTTGGCCTTTCTCTCTGGCTGCTCTTAACATTTTTTCTTTCATTTCAGCCTTGGAGAATCTGATGATCATGTGTCTTGGGATTGATCTTCTCATGGATTATCTTAATAGGGTTCTCTGCATTTCCAGAATTTGAATGTTGGCCTGTCTTTTTAGGTTGGGGAAGTTCTCCTGGATGATATCCTGAATTATGTTTTCCAACTTGGTTCCATTCTCCCCATCTCGTTTAGGTACCCCAATCAGTCGTAGGTTCAGTTTCTACCTAATCAAATATTTATCAGAGCCTTTGATCACTTATTTTCATTCTTTTTTTCTCTATTCTTCTCTGCCTGTCTTATTTCAGAAAGACAGTCTTCAAGCTCTGAGATGATTTTCTCTGCTTGGTCTATTCTGCTACTGATACTTGTGGATTGCATTGCGAAGTTCTCATAGTGTTATTCAGCTCCATGAGGTGGGTTATGTTTATCTCAAAACTGGCTATTTTGGCTGTCAGCTCTCGTACTGTTTTATCTTGATTCTCAGCTTCTTTGCACTAGGCTACAACATGCTCCTTTAGCTCAGTGAAGTTTGTTATAGCCTACTTCTGTTAATTCAGCCATCTCAGTCTCAAACCAGTTCTATGTCCTTGCTGGAGAGGTGTTGTGGTCATTTGGAGAAGAGGCATTGGATTTTTGAGTTTTCGGCATTTTTGTGTTGGTTCTTTCTCATCTTTGCGGGCTTATTTAGCTTCAATCTTTGAGGTTGCTGATCTCTGACTGGGGTTTTTGGGGTCCTTTTGTCAATGTTGATATTGCTGTTTTCTGTTTGTTTTTCTCGTGACAGTCAAGCCACTCTTCTGTAGGACTGCTGTGATTTGCTGGAGGTCTGCTCCAGATCCTAGTTGGCTCAGTTTTAGTCATACCTGGAGGTATCACCAGCAGTGAAGACCATGAAACAGCAAAGATGGCACCCTGCTCCTTCCTTTGGAAACTCCATCGCAGGGGGTACTGACCTGTTGT
The DNA here is from genome assembly GCF_029281585.2 of Gorilla gorilla gorilla. NCBI lineage: Eukaryota > Metazoa > Chordata > Mammalia > Primates > Hominidae > Gorilla > Gorilla gorilla. The sequence goes on from NC_073229.2 coordinate 124,899,890, forward strand.
TGGCCTGAACGTGCCTGTAGGAGGTGGCTGAAGACCTCTGTTGGGAGGTCTCACCCAGTCAGGAGGAACAGAATCTGGGACTTGCTCAGAGATACATTCTGGCTGCTTTTTGGTTTACCAGGTGTGCTGCATTAGGGGGTACCCTTCCACATTTGGACTGTTTGGACTCTCCAAAGGCAGGAGGCTGGAACGGCTGAATTGACAGAACCAAGAAATGGCAGCTGCCCCTAACTGCAGGAGCTCCATCCCAGGGAGAGATCAGAGCCCTGTCTGTGTAACACTGGCTGGAGTGGCTGAAGCCCCCACAGGGAGGTACTGCCCAGTGAGGGCGAATGCATCCAAGTCCTGCTTAAAGAAGCAGTCTGGCCATGGTCTGGAAAAGCAGCTGTGCTGCTTTGGAGGGGACCTTTCTTCATCTAGACCATTTGGACTCTCCAAAGCTGGCAGGCTGGAGTGGCTGAGTTGACCAAACTGCAGAGATGGCAGCCCCCATCCTCCTCACCCTAGAAACTCCATCCTGTTTCAGGTAGACTCAAGCCTGTTGCCATTGGCTGGCTGGAATTCCAAGCCAGTGGATCTTATCTTGTCAGGTGTGGTGGAAGTGAGGCCTGCAGAACAATGCTGCTTGGCTTCCTGGATTCAGCCCTCTACCTAGGGGAATCTCCAGGTGGACCTCTCTCACCTTGCCAGGGATCTCGAGGCCATACTATGCAAAAGTCCTGGGTTTCTGTGTGTGCCTGAGTGGCTGCTCTGCCAAGACTCTGCACAGCTCTGTGTATCAGACCCAAGGCTCTGGTAGAGTGGGTTCATGAGATCTCCTGGTCCACAGGTTGCTTCCTGGGAGAAGCGTGGTTTCCCAGGTGGGGTCACACAATAACTCACTTCTTCCCTTGGCCGGGGGTGGGGAGTCCTTTGGCTCTGTGCCACTCTTGGGTGGGCCATCATCCCACCCTGCTTTTCTTCATTATCCATGGGTTGAGTTGTTTGCCTAATCAGTCACAATGTGAGAACCTGGATATTTCAGTTGAAGGTGCTATTATCACTTGCCCCTTTCATTCCTCTTCATGATTGCCACAGACTGCAGCTGCTTCTAATTGGCGATCTTCGATTTTGGCCATAAGGTGATTCTTGACTCATAGATTTTTATAATGCTCCTGTCTTGTGACTTCCCCATCCCCTTCAATCCTCAGTCTTCTCCCTCACCCCCGGCCTCTCCTATCAAAACAGGCCACCTTTTACTCCCTTATCTCCCATAAGGCAACAACTGAGGTCTCCTGGCTTAATTTCCTCCAAAGCAAGAAAGCAGAGTGGGTGGTCCTATTAACATGGTTTCAATTCTATATTTGTATAAATAGTAATTTATTAACATTCTTAAATCTATATTCTTAGAGCCATGCCTCATTTATCAATATACTATATCTGATATATTATGAAGGTTTAATGAAAACACATTCAATATCTTTCAGTCATGCATTTATCAAATATTTATTATACACCTACTAGTACAAATCCTACAGTTCCCTACAATATAAGAAGATAACAGTACCTACATATCATTGGATTATAATGAATATGAGACACATTAATACTCACAAATCTTTAAAATAATGCCTGACAGATAGGGATCAATTGTGTTTTCTAACATCATCATCATTAACATCATGCAGGGTTTTTAAACTATTTTTAAAATTGTATTTATGCTTATGTAGCTTATTAAACACTGATTGTTAAATGATTAACATACTGAACTGATATATGAAAAAGATACACAGTACTTTATCAAGCTACATAAAGGATTTTACCCTGAATGTCCTTACTTATCCTTAGCAGAAGCTCAAACCTTCAGCAAATCCAGAAGCTGAAACAAATCCTTTTGTGTTGATAAAAATCTACACCGTGTATCATTTTACTTTCCCTTAGTTTTTTATTCCATATTTTATCAAGTAGCTTAAATTTATTTTATTTTATTTTTAGCTCTTTATACCAAATAGAGCACTGGGAAGGAGAATGGAGGAGTAGGGGTAAAGATTACTGATTATTATAGGTAGGTTATAAAACTCAACTATATTTTCCAGAGCAAAGTACAATCAACATAGTAACAACAATTTCTGTGCCTAAATATGTAATATAAAGAGACAAGGTCTAGAAGTCAAGCTGCTTTCTAATTTTCTGTGAAGACTATAGGTAACTTGATAACAAAGGATAACATCAAAATTAACTTTTATAATGATAAATTATGAAATGACAAACTAATAAAAATAGTATTTCCAGTTACTAATTTGAACGTGTTAAAATCCTGGAGTTGTACAGGGTCACTTTGCAGTCTTCGATGTTTTATTCAGGAGGCATGTCCATTTTTCAACTTACAGAGTTTTTACTAGCTATTATATACTATTTATTTTGTGGTATGTACTTTTAGGTAATCATATACACTCTGATTTTTCCAATGGGGAAAATTTGGAAATGCTATAAACAAACGCCCAAGGAAGAGTTAAATAAATATAAAATATTCATATGATGCAGAGAGCATTCTGCAAGACCCTAGGAAGCTAGAAGCAGAGAATTCTCACTGTATGTTTGAGAATTGTGTCAAAATTGGTTCAAGAATCAAGAAAGCATGACGTTTGTAAACATTCCCTTAAGCTAAAGCCAAGAGACTGTAAGCTTAATTTCTATAAAAGGGGAGTGGAGTGACTTAGTAACAATTGGCTTTTTTCTGAACTGTGGCAGCACCAAGCAACTGTGTGTCTCATAATGAAGGAAAATGTGGGCCAGGTGCGGTGGCTCACGCCTGTAATCCCAGCACTTTGGGAGGCCGAGGCAGGCGGATCACAAGGTCAGGAGTTAGAGACCAGCCTGATCAACATGATGAAAACCCATCTCTACTAAAAATACAAAAATTAGCTGAGCATGTTGGTGCGCGCCTATAATCCCAGCTACTCAGGAGGCTGAGGCAAGAGAATCGCTTGAACCTGGGATGCAGAGGTTGCAGTGAGCCAAGATTGCACCATTGCACTCCAGCCTGGGTGACAGAGCGAGACTCCATCTCAAAAAAATAAAAATGAAAATTAGCTAGGCATGGTGGCAGGCTCCTGTAATTCCAGCTACTAGGGAGGCTGAGACAGAGAACTGCTTGAACCCAGAAGGTGGAGGTTGCAGTGAGCTGAAATTGTGTCACAGCACTCCAGCCTGGGTGACAGAGTGAGACTTGGTCTCAAAAAAAAAAACCAAACCAAAAAAAAAACAAAAAACAACAACAAGAAAATGTGATGCATGCACATACACTCCCTCTGCTCCTGTTCTGTATTGCCATCATGCTTTCTTTAAGCATATGTTTGCACTGTTGGAAAGGACTTTCTGTGATAACCGTAATGTTCTGTGTATCTACATTATCCAAGTTGGTAGCCACTGGTAACTACTGAATAGTTGAAATCAGGCTAATTGCAAATGAGGAAAATAATTTTTAATTTTATTTAATTTTAATTTTAACAGTCATTTATGGCTAGTGGCTACTGTATTGAGCAGTAGTGCTCTATTTCCTAGTTTAATAAATGAGGGATACGTGGCAGGTTTGTGTGTCTAGCCTTTTTCTATCAATCAGTAACCTTTTAGTCTTTTCCCATCAATCAGTAACCCACTTTGTCAATGTCATTAAATTTCTTTTAGATATACATCTATCGACATAGATAGGTGTTCATGGTATATTTTAAAATAATAAAAAAGCAGGATATAAAGCAGCTTATTTGTATAGCTTTCTTAAAAGATAGCTAATACTTATTGAAAACTTATTGTGTGCCAAGAACTATTCCAAACACTTCACATGTATAAAATCAGTTAACTTTCAGGTAAAATCATCAATCCAACTTTTAACAGAACAATTTTTAAAATAAAGAAACTAAAACACATAGAATTTGAGTAACCTGACCAAAGACCTAAGTGGCTGAGGTAAGGTTTCAATCCTGGTGATCTACTCCATAGACTATTTTGCTTATGCCATACTGCCTCTAATTAAATATATTAATCTAATCTATCTTAGAACAAGTTAAATAGTATATGTACTTGTAATAACTTGTGACTAGATATGTTAGTTTTGTCTATTAATTTTTCTGTTAAAAAGAATATGCATTGAAATGAGATGGAAAACAAAACGAAAAGTGTTCAAAAAATTAAATATTTTAGAAGGATCAACATCCTAAGGGTTGTGGGTAATTTTTTCCTACTTTCTAAAACTTCAGATTCCTTTCACTCACTTAAGGTTGTACTACCATTAATGCAATGTTTTCTGGGAGTGCAAGTTTTGCAAATGAATTAATAACAGCTAGAAGCCTCACTATTTGCACTTTTATAACATTCTTTGCTGTTATCGTTACAAGGTAAAATTATATAGTAATAGGTGGAAAAAGCTATCAAAAATCAGTGAAAACCACATGGAATTCATATGGAAATGAGAAGACCTGAAATAATCAAAATAACTTTGAAAAAGAACAAGTTGGAAGACTTAACCTGATTTCAAAACTTAACATATAGTTATAACAATCATGAGTATGGTATTAGCATAAAGATAAATATATAAATTGATGCAAAGAAATAGAATCCAAAAATAAATCCACACATAAACAGTCAATTTGTTTTCAATAGAGGTGCCAAGTCAATTTGATGCTGGAAGTTCAAAAGACACTGTTACAAACGTCAAAAGGCAAACCTACTAGTTGGAAGGAAATGCTTGCAAAACACGTATCCAACAAAGAGCTTGTATTCAGTCATACATCTTACAGCTCAATTGCAAGACAAACTACCCACTTGAAATATTTCAGACAGGGCAAAAGACTTGAATACACACATCACCAAAGAAAACATATAGTTGCAAAAAAAAAAACATAAAAAGATGCTCAACATCATTAGTCATTGGGGAAATACAAATGAAAATAACCAGATGATACTACACACCCACTAGAATAACTAAAATTACAAAGAGTACTCATACAAGTTTTGAAGAAGATATGGAGAAACTGGAACTTTCAATACTCGGCTGGTGGAGGGTATTGCTGCTTTGGAATACAGTTCGGTAGTTTCTCAAAAAAAACATCTACTGTATGTCAGGCAATTCTACTCCTAGGTATTTATCCCAAAATGAATGCATACGTCCATACAAATACTTGTACATGAATGTTCATAGCAGATTTATAACAGTCAAAAACTAGAAGCAAGCCAGATGTCTGTGAAAATTAAAGGGATAAACAATCCATGGTATAACCAAGCAACTTGATATACTTAGCAGTACCAAAAAAATGAACTATTAATACATGCAACAACATGGATAAATATCAACATAATAATGTGAGTGAAAGAAGCCAGATAAAAATGCATACGCTGTGTGACTCCACATATATAAAATTTAAAAAATGTAAACAAATCTATAGTCACATTAAGCATTTCAATGGGTGTTTGAGGACAGCAGGAGGAAGAGAGGGATGAATTATTTTGATTGTGATGATGGTTTCATAGGTATACACATGCCAAAACTCATCAAATTGTATTTTTAAAATGTATATTTTGTGCACATTAGTTATACCTCAATAAAGCTGATATAAAATGTTTAAAGATCAACCAATATACCTGCATTAAATGTATCATGTAGTATCTAGTGCTTTCCTTAGAATATAATTGATTACTATTTTCTTTTCTAATAAGAAAAGTCTGAAATTTAGGAATGAATAAATAGCTTTTATCCTCTTATTTAGAAAAAGGATAAAATTTAAAATAAGAGCCTTCTTTTAAATCAACTCTTCAAAAGGTTTTCTTCTAGGATCAATTCTATAGATTACTGTTCTGCCAAATGGGTAAGTCAAAGAGAAGTCTACTTACTTCCAAGTAAGTACCACTCATGTTTACTGTATTGCCATTTCTAAACAGGGAAGAAAATATTCTACTTTTTCTTTTCTCTTTGAATTTTAAGAGCCAGGCCTAGTTTGAACAGTCAATGTAGCACAATCATCAAGTCAATACTTTGGGGCTATGTTTCATGAAGTATAGTAAGTTATGGGGAGAAATTAAAAAAAAAATGAGGAAGCAGAAAGGAACTAATACTTGTTGAAAGCAAATTATGTACCAACCGTTATCCTCAAATTGTTTTTTATACATTGTATTAAATAATAACAGTAAAACAAAATACTGTTTTTGAATATTTTAGTCTTCTATAACTTGATGAAACAAGGCACTATCCAGTGAAAATGTTTTTAAGGTAAATTGGAAAGACTAGAGAGCACAGATATTATTCTTTCAGACTGTTAGTTTTGGAGTTGGAGTTCTGGGCCTGCCTCAGACACAGTTGAATCACCATCAAAAAGCACCACATCTTTCACACAATGTATTCATCTGCTCAATATTTCTTTAAAATATATGAAATACTTTACAATATATAAATTAAATAATAATGAGAACTGAAGTATTATATTTGAAAATAATTTTAATCTTATTTTTTAGACATAGCAGATCCAAGATTAGTTTGCATTCAGTTGTGCTTTCATGACTGGAGAAAAAGAAGAGTTCTACCTGGAGCGCCAAGAAGTGGATAACCCATAGACCATTCAATGAATAAGTCTAGAGGAGTGCATTGTATACATGCCTATCATCCATCAGCAGAAAAGACAAAGAACACTTTAAGGGGACCAGACCCAAGAAATCTCTGGGCTTAAAGAAATTTAAGCCTATGCCGATGGCTAAAACAGAAGACATCTGTGGTAACGTGACTGATAAATATGAATGTGAGGAAATTTCCTTTTCCTGAAGTTCATGAAGAATCAACTTTAATACTAAAAGGGAACTATTTGTTCTCCTCCATATCAACTTAGTTTTTGAGATATTCTTTTTGCCTCTTCCCTGTCAAACAGTGTTCAATTTGCTGTAGGTGAGTGAACGAAAAATGTTATTCTTAATAAGTAAGTCATCAGAAGTACACAGTTAACTTGGTATATCTAAGATAGGAATACTCTGCAGCTATCAAATGTCACATAATATGAACTAGTATTTAATAATATGCAAAAATATTCCCTGGAAAAGAATTTAACAAAACAATATACAATCAACTTTCATTTTTAAATATTTTACTAGAAAAATGATTAAAAGGGTATATACTAAACATCTCTGTAATCTGCATTTTTAAACTTTTCTACAATGAGAATATTATCCTTTTAGAGTCAGAAAAAATTGTGGGGTATGGAAATACTAAAAATAAAAGTCACTTTTAATTTGAATTGATTTTTAAAAGTGCTACAAAGCCACAGTTAGAAATGTAAAACTATGCAACAACATACCTTGAAAATGACCTTTAGGATTCAAAATGGTTTAAAATATATGATCTAAAATAATATTTATCATAAAGAGGAATGCCCTCTAATGTTCTGTTGACTTCAATTATCTAAGAACAATAGGTAGTAAATATGTCTATGTATTCAACCAAGGTTAAAATCAATGACGAATCCAAGCACAACTAATTTCCTTTAGAAAACTATTTATGAGTATAATGGCACAAAGCTCTGAAAAATAAGATTACATATATTTCTAGTACTGATATAGAGAAATAAATTTTATATAAAATTATGTCAAATAATTTTACATATAAAATTAATATTTAATGTGTAAAATATAAATTCAAAATATAAATTCAAGAGAAACTAGGAAGTTACAGAAAATACAGCTCTCTACAATTCCTTTAATTAACCAGCTCAAAACTTGTATTTTAGGTTTACAGCAAATTTGCAGTTCTGTTGCAGTGTTTGTGAGACAAGAGCCTTTTTGACAAAAATTGCCTGGAAAATTGACCAAAATAACTGCCCCCAAACAATAGAAAACTTGCTTCAGATCAAGAACTACTTGAAACTAAAAAAAATTGCCCCAAACTATCAAGCTTTCAGGATTCCAGGATCTCTGTACTTGCTTACTCATGTGACATCACAAGTGAAACTTGAACTTTTAGACATTTAATAAAATAACCTTAAAAATTTCAAAGGTATATGATAAGAACAAATAGACAATATCAGAAAATATCACAGATACTAATGAGTATGGAGAATGCCCTTATGTTTTTGTGGATGCCTTAGGAGAAGAAATCTGATGTATCTGAATTATGAAGTTCCTGCTCTATCAATAAAGTTTAATTTTTAGAGGAACTGATTGTTTAAAGAGTGAATTATGTCTGCCAAGACAATATAGTTTTCCTGGAACTGTCATGGAATTTCTAGCTACATACCAATATTTGTGAAAAACACAAGCTGTATCATAAGACTCATGAAATGCATTTACCCCAGCATCCTTAAAAACCATTCCTGTATAAGATTCTCACTAACCAGATCTACATCTTCTTATAACTGTTTTTAAAGAATATAGTTTATGAAACCTTTTCATCTGCATCTGTGGTACTGAATACCTAGCAATATATACTTCACCATTCTTTTATAAAACATTAGATGCTTAACAAACAAAAGCAAACAAAGTGCCAGCATGCCACAGGTAAAATCTGTAGTACAGATTTTAGTAGGTAAAACCTGTACTAATACTGGTGACCACTCAAGTGTGTAGAAATGTCAGCGGATATCAAAGTCACTCCAGAATTGTAATTCCCAAATCAAAGTACCCTTTCCTCTGATGGTCACCTTGGGGCAGGGTTTCTTCACCTTACAGCAATGAATCACTACAACAGACTGTGAGGAATTTTACATATTTGTGCTTATTTGCTCCCCTAATTCAAACTCTAGTGGGAGGGAAGTACCACTACTTATCAGATTTTCATGGCTCATAATCCAGATAAATTGAATAGCCCTTAGACTATTCCCTCATGCTTGCATAAATCTAGATTTACTATATCAAATTCTTCCTCAAGGTAGTTAGACTTAATCACTCTATTCATATGGCTGAGAAATATTTCTGACCCAAGTTTCTTATACAAACTAAAATGTTATGTTACACTAATATATCTCTAGCATTAATGCTAGTTATAGAAAATAAAATTAAATGTCTATCATAAATTTATTTCAAGTCTTTGGAAAAAACACAGTTATACTACTTCCTACCTCACACCTAAACCTTATTCTATAGGAGTTCCTTCCCCAGCATTCTTGAATTTCTGACAAATAGGGTCATAAATAAGGAAAGACATCCCAGACCCCTACCACAGCTTACAAAAGTAACCAGAGGCAGTGCTATGCTTCTGGCTTCCCAGTGTGTGAATATAAATGCATTTTCCTATAGACACGTTACCATGCAGGTCCATAATTGTACATCCAATAAAAAAAAACACTCTAAAAGACAAATTATTTTTTATGCTTGATATAAACACCAAAAAGTTTTGCTGTAAAAACATTAATGTGTTTGATTATAGGGAGCTGCCCAAGACCCCATTGTAAACATTTGTCCATGTACTGCTAACGCCAAGTTGCAGGGTTTCAGCTTACCTGGTTATTTATATGGTCACACACTACCACGGAAAGCAAGGGCTGCCTATAATTTAACAGTAAGAACCTTAGCAAGTGTGCTAAAGTCCTCAATACTAAACATCTGACCATGAGGAAATATGCCATATTACTAACTCCCTAAAAGAGAAGGAAACACAAACTACCCTTGTACTTTATACAGGTCTATAGATTCCTAAACATCAGACCCATGTTTTTAAAAAAGGTCCACAAAATTTACCATAGCATCTATTGGAGAGATGTTTTTGAGAATTTCTTTCATTATATTACTGTTTGTTCTTTTTATAGAAGTCCTTGGGAAATGTTTCTGCCTCTTACCCGTAAGAACAGCTGTGCTTTTCCAGATCAAATGGTCACTGTGATTTATAAACCTGTTTAGTTTTCCTGGACTTTATTACCTGCATTATTGCATCAGTATTATTCTCAGTTTCTCTTTTTAATCCAACTCATATTTTCCTTCTCCTTTCTTACCAACCTGAAGTTTATATTATCTTGCTGGTTTGTGTTTATTTTTTTAAACATCTCCATGTAAAAGTGATTAAATCATTTATGAAACAGGAGGGCAAAGCTAATGAGATTCAGGAAATGCTAATCTCTAAGTACAGCACATTTAAAGCACATTTAAACAGATAGACTAGAAATTATATATGGAAACCCAAATAAAGTGGCATTACATTTCCAACTTACTCTAGAAATGTTTCCAGAATCCTTTTGAAGTAGTTTGCCCATCTAATTCAGTTTGTTAATACCTTCAGCCATCTTTCCCTACTCAACATGTTTAAAACCAAACTCACTATTTAAGAAGTTACTTTGTCATCCTATGTGCTCAGATTCAAAACTGCCTGCTAGGAAAGTTATTTTGGTATATGACATCTGTTTATCCTCCAACCTTTTAGAATGATGTCCAGAACAGTAAATGGGCTAAATTCTATTTTCATGAGCCAATCAAAATTTATGCCCCCAAAAACCACTGTATATATTTTGATCAAATTATGAGAACTCTGCAACAGACAGTTCAATACTGTACATAAGAAGTCTTAATAAAAAAGTTGTTTCATTCATAATCCAGATCTCTGGTTTAAAATTAAATGGAATAGTCTCTCAAATGTAGAAAAATATGAGAGTAAGTATGAAAAAAGGAAAGTAAATGATTTGATAAACCCAAAATAAGAAATATAATTATTAAACCATTTATCTGCTTATTTTCCTTCTGTACAGTATAATTCTGTGCAGAGATAATTGTGAAGTGAATAGGCCCCTTTCAGAGCACAGACATGAAGGGATTTCTAAAGCCAGGAGCAGGGCCAAATTATATGGCTCTAACCTGATTCTTATAAGCACCACACTCTTACCAATCAAAAACTTTGAAGATCATAGCTTATTGAAATTTCGCATTAATATACACCAAAATCCTAAGTAACGTGAACAAAATAAAGTTAATGATGTTTATATTTCATGTAAATTGAAATTAAAGAAAGAAAAGGTAACAATTCTAATTAATATTTTAAATTTGACCAAGATCATTGGCAAGTAGTTTTTTGCTAAAATATTCAATAGCAAAAAAAACCCACTTATTTGTGACAATAGAATGGCTATCAGCTATCCTAAAATATCACCATTAAAATTAAAGTGATATTTATACTTTAGCATCCAATGAAAAAAACTAAAGTGACATGATAAGGAGGAAGGTTGTATTAATGTCATCAGTAAAGGGCATGAAAAAATGGACAAATCAAACAGGTGCCCTTTTTTAAAAAAAAAAAAAAACAGTCTTGCTATTAATATGTTGCCTAAGCTGGAGTGCAGTGGCTAATCACAGATACAATTATAGTGCACTATAGCCTGAAATTCCCAGGCTTAAGTGATCCTCCTGCCTTAGCCACTCGAGTAGTTGGTACTACAGGCTCTTGCCACTGCGTCCTGCAAAATGTCTTCTATCTAGAGGAGAAAATTAGAGTAGTGGCAGTGATCAAAGAATGTGCTGACATTTTGAAACAAGCAATCTTATCTGTAATATGGAGGACAGTATATGCTAAGAGACAACTGTTTTTGTTATATTATTTGGGCAAAAAGAAACACTGCATAAAGAATCATAATCATTAGGCCTAAGGTAACAGGCTGAACATAAAATCAATTTGCTTTACTAATTTCAAAATATTTAATATTAATTACTAATATGGTCACTATATGACACTGCAATTTCTTAGTGTTTTAGAGAAGACCTAAAGAGTTCATCATCAATTTTAAACCATGACTAAATTCAAATTCCTACTATTTAACTATTCAATAATTGTGCTGAAAATGCACAGCCTTTTTATATTTAATGTATTTTAGCAATTTGTTTTAAGAAAACATATTTTGCAGGCTACTACTAACAATGGATACAATTTTATTAAATATCAATTGCAACATTATAAAGCAAAAAAAGTATAATTAGTCATAAAATATTCCAAGAAATTATAAGTGTTGACAAAAAAGTTTGGTTTAAAACAAATGTACTTTAACAAAATCTGGTTTGGTCAAGACCAAATGCTTTAAAGGAAATGCCAGTGCAACACCAAATGCTTTAAAGGAAATGCCAGTGCAACATAAAACATTGACCTGGTGTTGATTTCTTTTAATTTTTAATTTTGGTGGGTACATAGTAGGTATTTATGAGGTACATGAGATGTTTTGGTACAGGCAAGCAATGAATAATAATCATATCAAGAAGAATGGGTTATCCATCCCCTCAACTGTTTGTGTTACAAACAATCCAATTATACTTTTACTTATTTTAAAATGTACAATTAAATTATTATTGACTAAAGTCAACCTGTTGTACTATCAAATAGTAGGTCTTATTCATTGTACCCTTTAACATCGCCACCTCCCCATACCCACCCTACTACCCTTACCATACTCTAGTAACTATTGTACTACTCTTCTATTTCAATGATTTTCAATTCAATTGTTTTGAGTTTTAGATCAGTTGTTTTGATTTTTAGATCTGATATGGTATGGCTGTGTCACCACCCAAATCTTATCTTGAATTGTAGCTCTCATAATCCCCATGTATTGTGTGAGGGACCCAGTGGGAGGTAACTGAATCATGGAAGTGGATTTTTCCCATGCTGTTCTCATAATAGTGAATAAGTCTCACGAGATTTGATGGTTTTATAAAGGGTGGTTCCTCTGCATGCACTCTCTTGCCTGCTGCCATGTAAGACGTGTCTTTGCTCCTCCTTCACCTTCCACCGTGACTGTGAGGCCTCCACAGCCATGTGAAACTGTCAGTCCCTTAAACCTCTTTTTCTTTATAAATTACCCAGTCTCGGGTATTTCTTCATAGCAGTATGAAAACGGACTAACACGAGATCCCGCAAATAAGTGAGAACATGTGATGCCTGCCTTTCTGCACCTGGGTTTCTTAAAACTCTCAAAAGTAGAATTAACTCTTTCTCACTGGAACACTCTTTTGCTAATTCAGTAAAAATGTTCTGGAACAGCATTTCTCAAAGCAAGTTCTATTAATAATTGTTCTATGAAAGAATGGATCTGTGTTCAAGTAAGTTTGGAAAATGCTAAGTTTATAATGTTAAATAAATTAACCTTCCTGCAAAGCACTGTAATCTCTATTATATATATTTTTCCCCCAATGTGCTTCCTCTTTTTTTTTTTTCTTTTTTTGAGATGAGGTATTGCTCTATAAACCCAGGCTGTAGTGCAGTGGCACCATCACGCTCACTGTAACCCCAACCTCTAGGGCTCAAGTGATCCTCCCACCTCAGCCTCCTGAGCAGCTGCACCCCCAGCTAATTTTGTTTATTGTCTTTATTATATTAACATGAATTAGGAATCACTCTTAGAGATCAGACTACATGACCATCTGAGTATAGAATTATGTCATTCATTCAGCAGCTCCCCAAAATACTGTTCTGCTACACACACACACACAAACACACACTGGGCCAACCTGTTCTAGAGTATAATAAAAGTTTAAATTTCAAATATTTCTATTATTTTCATTTTCACTCACAAAGTAAGAATACAGACAAAACAAAGACCTCCCAGAATCATAAAATTAAATAAGCTTTTGGTTTTACCAAAAAGCTAACTACTGGACAAACTACATGTATCAAGATACTTTACATGGTATACTTCACAATATTAAAATTCAAATTTACTTTGAAAAGAACTTCCAAACTCTATAGAAATAACAAACCTTTTTTGTAAAAAAATAGTAAACTTTTTTTAGTTATGCATCTACATGGAAAAATATCAAAAAATATATATTTATGTTAACAGATATCATTAGGAGATTTTTAAGAGTCATGTGTAAAAATCTTATTGTTGGAATACAATACAAAAGTAATTTATCAAGAATTTTTCTATTAGGTCTGGAACTGCTATTAAACAAAAAACCACTAGTGATTTAAAATTGGTTTGAGTGAATGTTTATTTTCACTTGGCCAAAATTTTGTTATGACAAATGGTATTTTCAAATAATTAAAAAAAAAAAACTTCTTTGTACGACAAGTTAAAAATACAGGTAGAATACTTTTGTGCTTCTGAACTTTCTAGTACTTCTACATTTCTTTTATCAATTTTCTTCCTTAGAGGTAATGTATGTTTCTCTATTTTCAACTTTTAATTTAATTTAATTTAACTTAAGTAATTCAGTAAAAGCTTGGAAGTGCAAGACTTATGAGAAAAAATAAACTTTCTTAATAATCTTTGAGATACGTCTTAATCACTATTCTGTGATTATTTTGTCTGTTGTTCATTAGCATTAGAATAATAAAATTGTAACCTTCACTCAATAAAGTCAACTGGGCTTATGGAAACTCCCTTCTCTCAGTTCAAAAGTATAAAAAGATGAGAAAATATGTAAAATAGTAATGTTATACATGTATATACACTAAGGGAATTGAATGATGAAGATATCTGATTCTAAGGCTGGGCTTCTCTCAAAGTTTTGGGGTCAAACTGCTTTAATTTGCAGATTATATCATTGCCTATACAGAAAGTGAAAGAGAATTTACAGATAATCTATAACTATTAGTAAGAATACTTAGCAGGGTTGTGGGATATAATATGAATAAAACCAAGTGTTCTTATACTCCAACAACAGCCATTATGAAATATAAAAAAATTTTTAAAAATAGTGACAAATAATACAAGATATCTGGAAATTAATCTTTTAAAATGTACAAGACCTATGACAAAATACATTTTTGAAGAGCTTTAAAAGAGACTTAAAAAGTGGAAAATATGCAATGCTCACAGATGGAGAGACATAATAAAGGTGTTAACTTTGTTCAAAGTATTGCAGAAACATAATTCTAATAAAAACCCAAACAGATCTTTTGATGTAATGAAAGAGTCCAATTTCAAAATTAAAATGTTCAGTAAGTAGCTATGGCTATTCTAATATATGAGAATAAAATAATGAGGCTGAATTTGCTTTATAATCAAGACTTATACTAAAATGATAGTAATTAAAACAGTGTAGTCCTCAAGGAGGGCCAGATACAGATATACACACACAAACACACACACACACACACACCACCACCACCACCACCAACAAACACAGCTCAGTAATAGCCACAAGACAACACTAGAATTGAGAATATGGCAAAGATAATATTATACTTCACTAGAAAAGGCTAGAGGGATGATGACAAAATGGCTTTCTTTAGGTAAAGAAATAAAATAATAACCCTGCTCTTACCAAAATAACAATAAAAATCCAGAGAGACTTAAGACTTAAATCTAAAAAATAAAACTTTAAATCATTCAGAAGAAAAATGTGGAAGAACTTCATACACTTGGGATAAACTGGGATTTTCAAAAAAGCACAATGAACAAAAAAGGCACAAACCACAGAAGAAGTTTATAAATTTGACTATCTTATAATTTTAAGTCTATATGGCTGAACAAGATAGTGTAGAAATCTTTCATCTTATTCTTGCTTGTTACACCTAATAACCCTAGACAAAATGCATGAAACAGACATCAGAAGATTCTGAAAAGTGAAAAAAGAAGTAGGACTGGATAGGGACATCAGGAAAGATCTGGCAGGGAGTTCCTGGAGTTTCCTTCTGTGTATTCCACACTGGTGAAGAAGCCCACAACTCAGAAAGTCAATGGGTGCAGAATTAACTCCCCAAACAAACAAACAAAATAAGACTTCTCTTTCTATACAAAGGACTGAGAGGGGGCACCAAAGAGAAACAGAATCTTTTTGACAACACCGGCCAAACACCACAGAGAATGAAAGTGCTCCTCTCCCAACTCACTGTGTGTGAAGACTGGCACTGATGGGTGGGAACACGTGTAAACAGAGTATCGGCTACCATCCCACCCAGGAGATTTAAATAGGAAGCCCTCTGATATCATAATACTCAAAAAGTCCAGGATGCAACTGAAAATAACATGCCTACCAAGAGCCAGGAAAATATCAACTCAAATGAGACGATACATATAGCAGATGCTAACTCTGAGATGACAAAGATGTTGGAATTATCTGACAAGATTGTTATTTTCACTTTATTTTTATTTTAAGTTCAGGGATACATGTGCAGAATGTGCAGGTTTGTTACACAGGTATATGTGTGCCACGGTGGTTTCCTGCACCTATTGACCCATCCTCTAAGTTCCCTCCCCTCACCCCCCAAACCCCAATAGGTCCTGGTGAGTGTTGTTCCCCTCCCTGTGTCCATGTGTTCTCCCTGTGTCCATGTGTTCTCATTGTTCAATTCCCACTTCTGAGTGACAACATGCAGTGTTTAGTTTTCTGTTCCTATATTAGTCTGCTGAGGATGATGGTTTCCAGCTTCATCCATGTCCCTGAAAAGGACATGATCTCATTCCTTTTTATGGCTGCATAGTATTCCATGGTGTCTATATACCACATTTTCTTTATCCAGTCTACCATTGTTGGCATTTGGGTTGGTTTCCTATCTTTGCTATTGCAAATAGTGCTGCAATAAAGATGCATGTGTATGTGTCTTTATAGTAGAATGATTTCTATTCCTTTGGGTACTGAATATACCCAGTATTGAGATTGTTGAGTCAAATGGTATTTCTGGTTTTAGATCCTTGAGGAATCATCATACCATCTTCCACAATGGCTGAACTAATTTACATTCCCACCAACAGCGTAAAAGCATTCCTATTTCTCCACAGCCTTGCTAGCATTTATTGTTTGTTGGTTTTTTAATAATTGCCATTCTGACTGATGTGAGATGGTCTCTCACTGTGGTTTTGATTTGCATTTCTCTAATGATCAGTGATTTTGAGCTGTTTTACATATGTTTGTTGTCCACACAAATGTCTTCTTTTGAGAAGTCTCTGTTCATATCCTTTGCCCACTTTTTGATGGGGTTGTTTTTTTCTTGTAAATATGTTTAAGTTCCTTGTAGATTCTGGATATCAGACCTTTGTCAGATGGGTAGACTGTAAAAATTTTCTCCCATTCTGTAGGTTGCCTGTTTACTCTGATGATAGTTTCTTCTGCTGTGCAGAAGCTCTTTAGTTTAATTAGATCACATTTGTCAATTTTGGCTTTTGTTGCAATTGCTTTTGGCATTTTCGTCATGAAGTCTTTGCCCATGCCTATGTCCTGAATGGTAATGTCTAGGTTTTCTTCTAGAGTTTTTATGGTTTTGGGTTTTAAATTCAAATATTTAATTCATCTTGAGTTAATTTTTGTATAAGGTATACAGAAGGGGTCCAGTTTGAGTTTTCTGCATATGGCTAGCCAGTTTTCCCAGCACCATTTATTAAATAGGAGATCCTTTCCCTATTGTTTGTTTTTGTCAGCTTTATCAGATGGTTGTAAATGTGTGGTGTTATTTCTTGTAGTACAGTTTGAAGTCAGGTAGCATGATGCCTCCAGCTTTGTTCTTTTTGCTTAGGATTGTCTTGGCTATCCAGGGTCTTCTTTGATTCCATATGAAACTTAAAGTAGCTTTTTCTAATTCTGTGAAGAATGCCAATGGTAGACTGATGGGAATAGCATTGAATCTATAAATTACTTTGGGCAGGATGGCCATTTTTACGATATTGATTCTTCCTATCCATGGGGATGGAATGTTTTTCCATTTGTGTCCTCTCTTATTTCCTTGAGCAGTGGTTTGTAGTTCTCCTTGAAGAGGTCCTTCACATCGCTTGTTAGCTGTATTCCTAGGTATTTTATTTTCTTTGTAGAAATTGTGAAAGGGAGTTCATTCATGACTTGGCTTTCTGCTTGTCTATTGTTGGTGTAAAGGAATGCTTGTGATCTTTGCACACTAATTTTTGTATCCTGAGACTTTGCCCAAGTTGCTTATTAGTTTAAGGAGTTTTGGGGCTAAGCTGATAGTGTTTTCTAAATATAAAATCATGTTGTCTGCAAAAAGAGACAATTTGACTTCCTCTCTTTCTATTTGAATACCAATTTCTTTCTCTTGCCTGATTGCCCTGGCCAGAATTTCCAATACTATGTTTAACAGGAGTGGTGAGAGAGGGCATCCTTGTCTTGTACTGGTTTTCAAAGGGAATGCTTCCAACTTTTGCCCATTCAATATGATATTTGCTGTGGGACTGTCATAAATAGTTCTTTTTATTTTGAGATATGTTCCACTGATCCCTAGTTTATTCAGAGTTTTTAACATGAAGGGATGTTGAATTTTAGCAAAGGTCTTTTCTGCATCTATTGAGATAATCGTGTGGTTTATGGATTACATTTATTGATTTGCATGTGTTGAACAAGCCTTGCATCCCAGGGATGAAGCCAACTTGATCGCTGTGGATAAGTTTTTTGATGTGCTGCTGGATTTGGTTCTGACAAGACTTCAAAGTAATTATCATAAAAATCCTTCAAGGAGCAATTTCAAACACCCTTGAAGCAAATTAAAAAATAGAAATGTCTCAGCAAGGAAATAGAAGATAGTTTTAAAGTCTAATAGAAAGTTCAGAACTGAAAAGCATAATAACCTAAGTTAAAAACTAATTGGAAGAGCTCAACCACAGAATGTAGACAGCAAAATAAAGAATCAGTGGCATCAAACATAGATCAAAAAAATCATCCAGGCAGAACAGCAGAGCGAGAACAGATTGGAAAATAAAACAAAACAAAATACCTAGATCTCATTGTCCTGTGGGATAATAACAAAAGATCTATTCCCATCAGCAAAATCCAAAAAGTAAAGGAGAAAACATGACGGGTTGAAGAAATAAAGGCTGGAAACTTCCCAAATTTGACAAAGGAAATAAACCTGCAGATTCAAGAAGCTGAGCAAACACTCAACAGGATGAACTTAAAAGAAATTTACATCTAGGCAGCTCATAATAAAACTGTTGGAAACTAAAGATAAAGAAAGAATCTTGAATCTTTAAAGAAGCCCAAGAGAAACAACATATTAACTATAAGAGAACAATAATTTGAATGGAGTGAATTTCTCTTCAGAAACCACAGAGGTCAGAAGAAAACTGGCATACTTTTTAACGGCTGAAAGAAAAGAAGGCCTGGCATGGTAGCTGATATCTATAATCCCAGCACTTTAGGAGGCCGAGGCAAGAGGATTACTTGAGCCAGGAGTTTGGGAATAGCCTGGGCAACATGGCTACAAAAAATAACGACTACCGGGACGTGGTGGCATGCGCCTGTAATCTCTGCTATTCAGGAGGCTGAGAGGAGAGGATCGCTTGAGCTCAGAAGGCTGAGACTGCAGTGGGCCATTACTGTGCCACTGTAGTCCAGCCTTGGTGACAGAGTGAGACCTTTTCTCTAAAAAATAAAAATATAAAAAACGAAGAATAGAACTGACAATGTACGAATCTATTTCCAGCAAAAATGTCCTTCAGGAATGGTAGTGAAATAAAGACATTCTCAGATTTTATGCAGAAAGGCAGCAACTGCCAGTAAGAATTGGAGTTTGGAGATTATTGGCCCAAGGGTATAATCCAACATGCATGACTATGGCTGCACAAAAAGAGGAGAGAAAACTACAGCTTCATTGGTGAAAGGTGCCCAAAATCAGAGCTCAGAGCTGGGACTCAGAGCTAGTAAAGTAGCTTGAAATTTAAAGTGAAAAGCCCAATGCCAGGCAGAGAACTAAACAGTACATTTATGGGACTTAAGCATATAATTTATAGATATACAGATAAAACTGCATATACAATATCTGCCCGTATCTCCAACTACCCTTTATTCCCACCGTTATCCCATATATTGAAATAATCAGTAGACTACATACCATAGGAAAAATCCCCTTGAAAGAAGAGTAGATCAGAGCAGTGTGACGTCGAACACTGCCTGTGATCTGAGCTCATGCGTATACACAACACCCACACCCTGTCAACCACAATTGCTGGAGCTTTGATCTAGCAGAGTAATACAAAGAAAATTCAGATTTGCCTTTGCAATTGCTTGGGCCTAAGAGATCTGAACAGAATTTCCCTCTATCCTCAACCAAAAAATAAACAAAAACAAAACCTGAAATAACCTATCTCAACTCCCAAAGGTACACAGGTAAACACCTCCCCCTACAAGGATGAGCAAACAAATATAAAAGAAGAGAACAATTTCAGAACTCAGAGCAAATGCTTTGCTTTAACACAAAGTTACTGCCAGGACAGGAGAAATCTCTAACCAGTGTTTTCACTGATGTTCAAAGGAACACTGTTCAATGGAACCACTGAAAAGTACAGTGAACATTGTAAAATAGTAACTCTTCATCAAGGATACATTTAGAGGGAGAAGTTTGAAACCAATGGTAGATATAGAGTAATGGAAAATAAGGTTGGAAAAGTAGATAAGTGTTTTAACCAATGACAAATTTATGGTGTTTTTCAAAGTTGCACAAAATTGCTTTTTAGCTGTACACCAAAAAGGTATTTGTCGTCTATACTGTTTCTCCTAACAGTAAATCTTATAATTATATAATTCTGTCTTGTAAAAGGAAATTTTATATTCAAACCTCAATAAAATCATAACTGCTGCTATACCTGAAAGTCCCTAGTGAACCACAAAATACATCACATCTCATATTATACTTAATTTATACAAGATTCTTAACAAGCTAGGTAGTTGGACTTAATTCAATAAGTAATAAAGAACCAATGAAAGTTTATGAGCAAGAGAGTAATATGATCAGAATGGCATGGCAGAAAATTTGCAAATGAGATTAATTTGCCTTCCTATATTTAAAAAAAGATTAACAATACGGAGAAAGTTAGAAAAAAATCACAAGGCAAATTTAAGATTATATTTGATTTAATCAATGCTGATTATTGGGAAACTTATTTACCAAAAATATATAACATGAATAATTAAGAAGCTTTAAGAAAATTACAAAATGAAAGTGAGGAAAGCAAGAAATTCAAACTCCACAAAAAAAGTTGAATATGTATGTACTCCCACATTCTTTACATAATTCTCTGCTTTGCTTTATCTATAGCCTAATCTCAAAGGCAGTGACAGCAGAACAGTTTTTAATCTGTAAGAATCTGTGAGAAGGGTAGAAGAACAGGGTAAAAAGATTAGAAACTATATAGTTTCAGTTCTACAAAAATTATCACCTGCAGAATTAGAGCAAGCAAAAAAGGTTCAATTAATAAACTATTTGAGGCCAAGCACATAGTCCCTGCCCTTACACAGTCAAAAATTACTGACGAAGGATACAGAGTCTAGCAAAGTGCAAAAATGGGCAAATGGGTAAGAAATAGACGTTCATAAACCTTTTGAAAATACATAAATCTGTAGGAGATGGGTCAGGGTGGTGGGAAAAGTTAACAGGGAAAGACGCAAAACTTCTTGGAAGGCGGGAGGTTTTGCAAAGCTTCGGGAGAGAATAAAAGCTGAAGGCGGCTAATTCTCTTACCCTGAAGCAGAGGGCAAAGGGTAGATAACAAGGGAATGTAAGGGAACTTTAGATCTAGATAAAATGGTTTACTTACGTCTCTGGAAACCAATCTTTGATCATTTGTACACAGGACTGCTATCTACTTGGGTGGTCGACAATGTTAATTACCCACAAATTGTGTTTGCTTCAAGCCTTTGTCATTAAATCTGTACTAAATAAATGCAAATGTCCCCCGCTTATTGGGGCTGCACTCTCATTGGCAAGGCTGCACTCTTATCAGTGATGCTAAGCCGTGCAGTCCCCTAGCTGAGGTCTCAGGCAAAATACCTGTGTCTGCATACTTCTTACATCCGTTGCTCGGCCAGAGTCTGCAGGACAGACTAGGCATAAGTCTAAGCAGATTTTTTTGGTTTTACTTTCTGCTCCTGTAAAGTGGAGGTACTACCCAGTAGGGTTCTTGTGAAGACTCAGGGAAGTTGCACATATGCATTTAGCATAGTGACTAACTCATAAATTGAATTTAAATGTTATCTCCCTTGTCTTTCCACAAACATTCTTGCATTAGCATCAGTAACATAGTTGGATACAGGACAAGAGCAATCAAAATTTTACTTGAGAGTGATTCAGGTTTTTAACACTACATCAGGTCCAAAAGCACAGACTTTGTGCACTAGGTATTATTTTATGAACATAAATGAATGGTGCTACAGGATTCAGGGAAGAAGTAAATACAGAATTTGAACTGGGTTTTAAAGAATGGGCAAGATTTGGACAAATGTCAATAGATAAAGGAAGATACTAAGAAAAAGGAGAAAACACATGAGGAAACTTACTAAAAAGCAATGTTCATTTAAGAAAATATTATTTGAGCAATGCTATTTTAGAAAAAGCAAAAATGGCCTGACTATAGTTTATATTGAGAAGCATCCGGGAGATAAGGTTGAAAACCAGGCTGGATGTAGACAATAAAAAGAATCTGATGTCATATATAAGGCACTTTCACCTATCATAGTAGTTTTCAAATTGTTTTGGCTTTGGGACTCCTTTGTAATCTTTAAAATTATTCAGGCCACAAAGAACTTTGTCTTTTTGAATTAAATCTATCAATATTTCCATTTATTTATTTATTTATTTATTTATTATTTATTGAGATGGAGTCTCACTCTGTCGCCCAGTCCTCCCTACTTCATGACCTAATCTAAGTCCAATTATCTCTCAAAGGCCTCACCTCCAACTACAATTACTTGTGGACTAGGGCTCCAACATATAAATTGTGTTTGGGGGTTGGGGAGATGATATGTAAACATTCAGCCCATATGTGTGACCTTATTTGAAAAAAGGATCTTTGCAGATGTAATTAAGGAAAGGTTGTTAAGATGAGATCATCCTGACTATGGTGGGCCCTAAATCCAATGACTAGTATCCTTAAAAAAGGGGAGTAGGGGAAAAGATAAGCGGGGGAAAAGGTCACATAGATGGAAGCAGAGCTTGGAGTGATGAATCTACAAACCAAAGAATGCCAAAAATTTCCAGCAGCCACCAGAAACTAGGAGGCATAGAACAGATACTGTCTCAAAGCCTCCAGAAGGAAACAACTCGGCTGACACCTTGATTTCAGACTTCTAAACTCCAGTACTGTGAGAGAATTAAGACAGTTGTTTTAAGCCACTGTAGGCCAATGATAAAATTCTAAGCCCCCCAACCATCTGAATGGACCCCTCCTCTTACAAAGGCATTCCAAAGATAACCTGAAAAACTAGTTCAGGCCATGATGGGAAGTAAGAGCAGGACATGCCTCATTATACTCTCCTTCCTTTTGGAATTACTGATAGAACAGACTTTTTTAAGTCTGATAAGAAACATTTACAAACTATTCTCACTGAATAAATCAGCTTCATCTGCATGATAAAACCTTGGTCTCCACATTCCTTTCTTTAGATAATAACTCTTTCAACCAACTGCCAATCAGAAAATCTATACATCTACCTATGTCCTGGAAGCCCCCACTTCAAATTGTCCTGCCTTTCCAGACCAAACAAATGTACATCTTACATGTATTGATAGATGTCTCACGTTTCCCTAAAATGTATAAAGCCAAGCTGTACCCCAGTCACACTGAGCACATGTCATCAGGATCTCCTGAGGTTGTCACTGCTGCATCCTTAACCTTGGCAAAATAAACTTTCAAAATTGATTGAGACCTGTCTCAGATAATTTTGGTCTATACCACCACGCTTATGGTATTTTGCTATGGGGGCCCTAGGAAATTAATTCACACCCCAATCACATTTTAAATCAACATCCGCCCATGGTTTAAAAAGTTCTATTATCTATTTTCCATCAAACTATGAATTTTTCCATTAATATCTGGTCATCCACTATTTTATTTTTTTAAAAACACAATGAACTTCACCTTACTTATATATTGCTTTCAATACTAATCATCTAGTTGAAACCTAAATATTTTTTCTTACTTAGTCATAAGATTTTTGAAGACAGAAACTGTGTCTTAAGTGTCTTTATTGTCAGGTATTCATTCATTTCATCTAATATAGTGCTATATACAGTGCATGATTTAATAATAATAACTTTGCATTTGATGAAATAATGAATGACCAAAAAGCTTATTATATGTTAAGCCATTCTTATGGAATAGTTTGGAATACTAGTGCAATCATTTTAAGATCTATATATGTCCCTCCTCTTAAAATTAAACTCTGGTATTATTTATATCCTCATCCCTACTATTTTAAAAGAATAGCCTTACTGCCCATAGACTTGGAACCTAACCATATTCAAGATGCAGTAAGAATTACAGCAGTTAGAAGGGATATCAGAAAACAAAGAACCAGCAAAAACTCTTTGTAGTACAGAGACAAGATGTGGTTACAAATAAAAGTTCACTGTATTATGTTTGTATTATGTATTCTAGTTATTTAAGATATAGTCATTTAATAATTTTCACAATTACCTAAAAAAAGAATGGTATTAAACAAAAAATCTAGGTAAACAACATACCTGAGTTCGTAAAATTTCACTTTTGGACAACTGCATGTCACCAGTCAATTCTTTCACAACGATGCCTAGTGGCTCTAGACGTCTGCTGAAGTAATCTGTCATTTCAGCTGCCAAGGCTTTCATTGGAGCAACATATACAATCTATACCAAAGGAACACTAGCTTGATTAATGAGCAAAAACTACCATGTCATTTGTCTTACAGTAGCCAATACAAGTCACAATTTATTGTGAAATATGTTTCTAACTACTTCCAGTGAAAAATCTTAATAGTGATATATTAAAAGTCTTATCTTTGTGAGATATGTGTGTAGCTGTTTAAAGGAAAATAGAATTTGTTTACACAGCTACATCACTTTGAAAATTGTATAAATGTATTTTCATAGCTTCTTACATGGTAATAGAATTTTCATAACACAAATAAGAACTGCCTTAATAGTAATGAAGTAAATCAAACAGTATTACTTATCTGACTTCAAGTACAATATCTTTAAGAACTTTCAAATTTCATGTAATATTAAAACTGCAAATTTATTTTATTCCTTACAATTTAAAAAGCTGTTGTCTGATTTATTTACTTACCTTAAATTCATTCTTTTTGATAACACCTTGTTGAAAATGTTGGCGAATTTCATGCAAGACTGCAAGCATTGCAATGTTGGTTTTTCCAGCTCCTGTAGGGGCACAAATCAGCATGTTCTCATTGGTGTTGTAGGCAGTCTCAAACACTATTGACTGGATTCTATTGAGTCTCTTCATTCCTTTAAAAGCCAGCTGTCCGATCTAAAAAAAAAGGCATCACCCATTGTAAATAGTAACAATGTGAAGGACCCATACAAATCATTATGTGTAAACATTTATTTCCTTTGTTTTTTTAAAAAAGACTAATTTGTACTTTCACAATGTGTCTTTTATTTAAACGGAGGTATATGCAGTTGAGAATAACTGAAAAATATTGTACAATTCAAATATACTTGAAATGGCAACTCGATAAATTTGAAAAATATGATGACACTATACCTATATTTTAGAACACTTTTTGTTTTTTTTGTTTTTTTTTTTTTGAGACAGAGTCTCACTCTGTCACCCTGGCTGGAGTGCACTGGCGTGATCTCGGCTCACTGCAAGCTCTGCCTCCCAGGTTCATGCCATTCTCCTGCCTCAGCCTCCCGAGTAGCTGGGACTACAGGCTCCCGCCACCATGCCCAGCTAATTTTTTTTTTTTTTTGTATATTTAGTAGAGATGGGGTTTCACCATGTTAGCTAGGATGGTCTTGATCTCCTGACCTCGTGATCCGCCCACCTAGGCCTCCCAAAGTGCTGGGATTACAGGCGTGAGCCACCGCACCCGGCCAGAATACAATTCTTAAGTAAAATAGATGGTAAATTAGTAATGTAAGAAAACAAAATTAAATACCGGTATTTTTTGAGTTCATATTCATTTATAAATTTCATGATGATGTTCTAATTTATCTAGTCTAGATTAAAGATGATTAATGAAACAGCAAACAAGATACTTCTTGAAGATGCAAATTAATCACAAATTCTATTTCATATGTTTATAAAAAACCTTTTTTTAAAATGCAGCAGTAGTAGTAGGAACAAAAGCCATAGACTACACTTACACAGAGTTTGCACTGCAACATGTGCAGGTGTAGAATATATGATATTATTTTGTTTAATCCTCAAAACAATTCTATGGTGTAGGTACTCTTATTACTTCCCTTTAATCAAAAAGAAACTAAGACACAGAGCGGTTAAATAATTTTTACCTAAAATTTTCCTACATAAAAGTCTTAGATGAAAACTAAAAGGTCTAAAAGTAAGCCAAACACTGGTTGGGATTACTGGCAGAAACTTGGAATGGCTATATTAATGTCAGAAAAAATAAATTTTGAAGCCAAAAATATTACCAGCAAAACAGAAAGCCATTTCATAATGACAAAGAGGTAAATTAATCAACACGATATAATACTCCTAAACATTTGTATACCTAATAACAGATCTTCAAAACACATGAAGTAAAAACTGAAGACATGCAAAGGAAAATAGGCAAATCCACAATTATAATCAAAGATTTCAATACCACTCTTCAAAATCCGTAGAACAAGGAGGCATGAAAATCAGCAAGGCTACCATAGACTTGAATGGCACTATAAACCAACTTGACTTGATTGACACTTATTCATCTAATAATAGTAGAACACACATTCTCTTCCACTGCTCTTGAAACATTTAAGTTATACTATTTCTCGGTCAAAAAACAAGTCTTAATAAATTAAAAAGGAAAACAGTCATACAAAGCATATTCTCTGACTGCAATGGAATTATATCAGGTACCCTTATTAGAAAGATACTTGGAAAATATCTAAATATTTGAAATGAAATAGCACACCTCCTTAAATAGCACACTTTCTACCACTGATGAAAGAAGAAATCAAAACAGAAAGTAGTTAAGTATTCTTAACTGAAGGGAAATAAAAATTTATTATGTCAAAATTTGCAGAGACTGCTAAACCAATACCTAGGGGAAATTTTGTAGCACTAACTACTATATTGAAAAAGAAGATACCACATGATCTCACTCATATGTGGAATCTGAAAATGTTCATCTCATCAAAGTAGAGAGTATAATAGTGGTTACCAGAAGCTACAGAGGACAGGGGGAAGAAAAGCATGGGGAAAGGTTGGTCAATGAATTCAAAGTTATAGTTAGACAGGAAGATTAAGTTCTGGTGTCTTATTACACAGAAGACTATAACAAATAATAATATATATTTCAAGATAGCTAGAAGAAAAGATTTTGAATGTTATTATCACAAAGAAATAATACATATTTAAAGTGACAGATATGCTAATTACCCTGATTTGATCATTGTGCAGTATATACATGCATTAACATATCACATCATACCATTATTTATTATTTGTCAATTACAAATAAAACTTTTAAAAATAATCAATTAAAAAAGAAAAAAACAAAGGTTTCAAAAGAACAACTTTATCCTCCAAAATGAAAAATTAGAAAAAGAAAATCAAAACGAAAGCAGAATAAAGGAAATAATTATAAAGATCAACGAAACAAAAAACAGAAAAGGGTGATTCTTTGAAATTAATAAAATTGATTAACCTCTGGGCAGACTGATCAGGAAAAATAAGAGAAGACACCAATTATCAGTATCAAGAGTGAGAAAAGTGGCATCACTAGAGATAATATAGATATTAAAAGAATAGTAAGAAAATATAATGAACAACTATATGCCAGTAAATCTGACAACTCAGATGAAATGGACAACTTTCTTAAAAAACACAAATTGCCAAAGCTCACTCAAAAACAAATACACAACTTAACCCAATATCTAGTACAGAAATTAAGAATGAGGTTAAAATTATTTCCACAAAAAAACCTCCAGGGCCAGAAAGATTCTTGAATGAACTCCACCTAAAATTTAAGATGGAAATAATATCAATTTTACATGGAGTTTTAAACTATTTCAAAAAAAATGTAAAAAAAGGAATACTCCAAATCATTCTATGAAGCTAGCACTGCCCCAATATAAAAGCCAAACAAAATAAAATCACAGACTAATACTCCTCAAAGCATAAATTTAAAAATTATAAACGACATAATACATCACAGAAAAACTACATGATCATCTTAATAAATGCAGAAAAAGCATTTGACAAAATCGAACATCCATTTATTATTTTTTTTGGTCTTAATCTTAGCAAACTAGAAGTAGAGGAGAATCCCTCAACCTGACAGAAGGCAGCTACAAAAGCGTTACAGGTGTTCCTATCATATTAACAGGGTAAGACTGAATGCTTTCCTCTAAAACCAGAAATAGGAAGGGTATTACACTCACTCACCAATTAACATTGTATTGAAGGCTCTATCCACTTAACATTGTACTGGAGTGCAATCGGAAAAGGGGAAAAAGAAAAAAAAAAAGAAATAAAGTCATTAATATAAAAAAGGAAGAAAAAAATACCTGTATTTAGAGATGACCTGATTATCTATGTAAAAAATCGGATGGAATCTACAAAAGAGCTCCTAAAGCTAATGTGTGAATTCAGGAAGGCTGCAGGATGCAAGATCAACAACTAAAAAATTACATTTCTATATACCAGCAATGAAATATCTGAAAGCAATTTTTTTAATCAGTAAAAATAGCACTCTGTTATGAATTTCTTTTTTTTTTTTTTTTTTTTTTTGAGACGGAGTCTTGCTTTGTCGCCCAGGCTGGAGTGCAGTGGCGCGATCTCGGCTCACTGCAAGTTCCACCTCCCGGGTTCACGCCATTCTCCTGCCTCAGCCTCCCGAGTAGCTGGGACTACAGGCGCCCACTACCACGCCCGGCTAATTTTTTGTATTTTTAGTAGAGACGGGGTTTCACCATGTTAGCCAGGATGGTCTCGATCTCCTGACCTCGTGATCCGCCCGCCTCGGCCTCCCAAAGTGCTGGGATTACAGGCGTGAGCCACCGCGCCCGGCCCTGTTATGAATTTCTTAAGGATAAATATGAAAAGAGATGGGAAAGACCTGTACACTGAAAAATATTCTGTTTTGCTAAATGAAAGATAAAATTCTTAAGATGTCTTTTTTTTTCCCCCCCAAACTCATCTACAGATTCAATGCAATTCCAATCAAAATCCCACCAGGGTTTCCTATGGAAATTGACAAGCTGACTTTGAAATTCATATGGAAACACACATGACCTAGAAGGAACAAAACAACTTTGAAAAAGAATAACAATGTTAGAGAGCTAAAACTACCTGATGTCAAAAATTATTAAAACACTAGAGAAATCAAAACAGCAAGGTATTTACATAAATACAAACAAATCAAGGAACTGAATAGAAAATCCAGAAATAAATCCACACATATTTGGACAACTGATTTTTGACAAGGGCTGAAAGGCAATGTAGATGACAAAGGTCAGCATTTTCAATAAATGATGCTAGAACAAATGGATATACACATGTTTAAAAAATGACTTGAAACCATACCTTGTGTCACATACAAAAATTAACTCAAAATAAATCACTACCTGAATGTAAAGCCTGACAGTATAAAACATGTAGAAGAAAACATGGAAGAAATTCTTTGTGGATGTGAGTTATGCCAAGATTTCTTAAATAAAATAAAATCTATAAACAAATCAGTAAATTTGACTTAAGCAAAATGGAAAACCTACTATCTTTAAGATACTGTTAAGAAAATAAAAAGATAAACCATAGAATGGGAGAAAAATCTTTGCAATACATATATCAGATAAAGTGCTTATACATAGAATATATAAAAAAACTCAACACAACAGTAAAGAAAACAAGCAATTTAATTTTAAGAGTATGTAAAGATTTGAAGAATCATTTCACCAAAGAAAATATATAGATGTCGAATAAGCACAAATAAAAATGCTCAACATCATTAGTCATTAGGGAAATAAAAATTAAAATCACAATTATGCACCTGTTAAAATGGCTAACATTTAAAAAATTGGCAAAATGTTTAATAATTTAATTTTTTTAATTGCAAGTATTGTTGAGGATGTAGAGAAAAAAGAATTCACACATACTGATAGCAGATAAACTACATGTACAATCACTTTAATAAAACAATGTGCAAGTTGTTTTTTTTTTTTTTGAGATGGAGTCTCTCGCTCTATCCCCCAGGCTGAGTTGCAGAGGCATGATCTCGGCTCATTGCAAGCTCTGCCTCCCAGGTTCACGCCATTCTCCTGCCTCAGCCTCCCGAGTAGCTGGGACTACAGGCGCCAGCCACCAGGCATGGCTAATTTTTTTTTGTATTTTTAGTAGGGATAGGGTTTCACCATGTTAGCCAGGATGGTCTAGATTTACTGACCTCGTGATCCACCCGCCTCAGCCTCCCAAAGTGCTGGGATTACAGGCATGAGCCACCGCACCTAGCCCAATCTAGCAAGTTTTTAAAAGTTAAACAAACATACACCTAAACTGAATGTACAATCACTTTAATAAAACAATCTAGCAAGTTTTTAAAAGTTAAACAACATACACCTAACATACCCCTTTGAGGCTCTACCCAAGAGAAAAAGAAGTATATGTACATACAAAAACATGTATATGAATGCTCATAGCAGCTTTACCTGTAATAGCCTAAAACAGGAAAACCACTCAAATGTCCATCAACAGATAAATGGACAAACAAAATGTTATATATTGATACAATAGAATACTACACAGCATTAAAAAAGAATTAATTATTGAGACATGTAACAACATAGATGAGTTAGACAACATAGACTTATCTATTATACATTTGCTTATGCTTTCATTTGGACAAAAGATATACTCAGAAGAGATCACAGTAGTATCTCTTAGGCCTAGAAGCTCTTAGGCAGGCCAATTAAACACCTGAGAGTACCACTGATACTTTCTTCACCAATTTCTCCTGATCACTTAGCCTCGGAAGGACAGTACAGAACATTTTTCAGGATACTGGGCTTACAGTCAGAGACCCAAGTTAAAATACTGGCTTTGCCACTACTTGCAATATAACTTTTAAGAAACCTAAGATCTCTAAATTCTATTTTCTCATCTGCAAGGTAATACTGCAAGTATGACCTGCAGGTAACTTAAGATCTCTAAATTCAATTTCCTCATCTGCAAGGTAATATTGCAAGGTAAAGGTGTTATCTTCATAACACAAGGAAGTTACAAAAATTAATTTTAAAATAGCTAATAATTATGGAGTGCTTACTATGGGCTAAGCACAGGAGTCCTTTACATAAAATATCCTAATTATTTCTATAGCCATACCAGAACATTTTATAGATGAGGAAACTGAAACTTGAGAAAGCTTGTTTAAGTTCACACAGCTATAAATGGTAGAGCTAGTATTTGAAGTCATATAATATAACTTCAAAAGCAGAGTCTTTAATTAGATAATATTTATAAATCATATACTATAAACCATACACAGAGATGGTACTTGTTAAATATGTTGAAATAAATTAATGGTAGCTATTATTATTACTATCATATATCATTTCATTTTTATACGAGGTTTCCTAAAATAGTGCTATGAATGAATGCAGCTATTTCCAGTTTTTATAGACTTACGACAAGAAACAGAGTATACTATTCCTAAACTACAAATCTGATCATGTCACATTCCAGCTTACAAAATGTTCCAAGACTTCTCATTGACTCTTCATTACCATTCAAGTTTAAGCTCAAAAGCAATTTCTGGTTCTCTCCAATTCCCTAAACAATTGTTATCTTTACTTCTTTGTGCTTCACCATATTTTAGAAGATTTAAGGAACTACCATAGCTTCTCTCAACAACTAGACACTCAGACAACCCTCTTTATGTATTATTATTATGACCCTTAACCACAAATATTGAAATGAGTCTTTTATGTGTATTTCTGACCCATTAGATTGAAACTAAGGATTCTGTTTTTTATTACTCTTTGTATTACTCCAGTACCTAATCAATTGCCAGGAACATAATAGGCTACTAAATAAATGTTTATTGAATGATTTTATGCTGGCTACTTGGAAAAAGAACTATAATTAAATGAGGGGAAAAGTTTAAAGATAGATATACACTGCATACATAATGTCCTCCAAAGAAATACTAAATTGAATCTAGCCAAAATATGCAGCATTTTAGCAAAAGCCCTATATTCAACTTTCAGTAAAAAACCTATTTCTTTGTTTTTGAAGGTTATAGTTCAAGAAATAAATAAATTATCAGAAGAATATACTAACAAACAAAACCTATTACATATATAGAGGTTTATAACATTCTAATCGATTCAACATTCATTTACTGATTGTTATTATACTAAGGAGTTCTGTCAATACAAATATTTGTTTTCATAACAAAAGTCAAACAATGTTTAAAATGATCCTTAAAACTGACTAGTTTCTGGGTTTTGCTGATGATTTCTGAGATAGCGTCTTGCTCTGTTGCCCAGGCTGAAGCGCAGTGGAGCAATCATAGCTCACTGCAACCTCAAACTTCTGGGGACAAGCAATCCTCCTGCCTCAACCTTCTGAGTACATGTCACGTGCATGTACTCAGACATGTGCATGTACATGACACGTGCATGTCACCACACCTGACTAACTTTTTTTTTTTCTTTTTTTTTTTTTGGAGACGCACTCTCACTCTGTCGCCTAGTCTGGAGTGCAATGGCACTATCTTGGCTCACGACAACCTCCGCCTCCCAGGTTCAAGCAATTCTCCTGCCTCAGGCTCCTGAGTAGCTGATACTACAGGCGCCCACCACCACGCCTGGCTAATTCTTTGTATTTTTAGTAGAGACAGGGTTTCAGCATGTTAGCCAGGATGGTCTCGATTTTCTGACCTCGTGATCCGCCCAGCTTGGCCTCCCAGAGTGCTGGGATTACAGGCGTGAGCCACTGCACCCGGCCCTAACTTTCTTATTTTTAGTAGAGACAAGGTCTTTCTGGTCTTGCTCAGACTGGTCTTTGAACTCCTGGGCTCAAGTTATCCTCCCACCTCAGCTTCCCAAAGCACTGAGATAACAGTTGTGAGCTACCACACCTGGCCCCAGTTTGTCGTTTAAAGGAAGAAAAAGGCATGTTTAAAATTAGATTACATCATTTAGGTTTCTATAAGGATATGAACTATATGCTGAGGTATGTGAGGGAGAGACAGTCACTAAGCATGCCATACTAGGTACAAGAAAC
This sequence comes from Gorilla gorilla gorilla, assembly GCF_029281585.2. Classification (NCBI taxonomy): domain Eukaryota; kingdom Metazoa; phylum Chordata; class Mammalia; order Primates; family Hominidae; genus Gorilla; species Gorilla gorilla. The sequence continues at coordinate 124,932,913 of NC_073229.2, forward strand.
AGGATATTAGAAAAACACTTAGGGCTGGTGAAAAGGAGTAGCAAAGATGATGAAGATGGAAAAGTAGGCCAAGAGCAGACTACAAAAAGTCACATATGCCACACTGAAGGAGCTGACCTTTTCTTCACTCATTTACCAAGTTACTAAATAAGCATCAAATTACTGAATGAAATAGCCAGGGACTTTTTCAGCCACTAGGGATGTAACTGTGAGCAAAAGCGACACGGTTACTATTCAAGGTCTCTTTTAAGCAAGGAAAAAGCATGTTATAGTTCTATTTGGAATATAATAAAAAAAGTTTAAAACCATAGAAATAATAAATTTATCTTCTGACTATAAGAAGGCTTAGATTTAAATTATGAAAGAAAAATTCAATATAAAGAAAAGAAATTATAAAGACTCCTCTGGAAACATCTCTAAAAGATATTTTAGAGACTATATGAAGAAATTATCAGAGGGAACTGAGGCCTAGAGAAGTTAAATAACTTACCCAAGTTTACACTGCTAATAAATTGTGGCCGAGACGGCACCTAAGCTCAGTTTGTCCTAGCTCAAATACAAATTACCACCAAATTTACTGTTTAAAATATGATGATTTATCTTGTTCGGTAAGTATCCTCTACATTTATTTCAAAATAAACATCTCAAAAAAATCCTTATAATATTATTGTATATATATACATCACTATCAACAGAACATGCTGAATAGAAACAGCAAGTTAAAAAAGAAAAACCCTCCAAAACTTCCTAACATATTTAAAACAGCCCATGTTTTATACCACTCCCTATAAAGTTTCTTTTTATTTCTCATTTCAAATTAAGGAAAATGAACGAAATAATTTTCACCAATAAACTTGTTGGTAAAAATAAAAGGAATGTGCTCAGACAGCAATTGTGACAGCAGTTAAAAAAAAAATCACTAGAGGGCTCAGTATACTTGATATTGTGAATTGTGTTTGTAAGCTATTGGAACATGAAATAATTAACATCATTATGCATAGATTTCTTATATTTGAATAATATTCAAATTATATTAACAAATGCTTTAAGTTAAGAAAACAAATGATTAAAGAAGAAGAATAATGTGGGTTATATCAAAACTCTATTTTACTCAACTTTAGAACTACATGCTAATAATATTTATTGTTTTATTTATATTTCCTGCACACACAATACCTAATTAAATGCAGCTAATAATCTTTGCTTCCAAATATTTGACATTCTTCTAACTTAAAACATTTCATATTGATTTTATACATTAATGAATACATAAAGTTAAACTGAAATTATTTCTTAACAAATCAGCATTCCCTTTTAAACAGAAAACTGAGAGTCTCATGATCATTTATCGTAAGTGCTTTATGTTTAATCCAGATAGTCATTCTAAGTATATACCATTTTCCCTTTTAACTGGTTCTAACTACTAAGCATTTTCAAAACATATCACAATTAGCAGACCAGAAACATTTTATGTGTTACAAGCTTCATTCTACATCCACTTTATACATATTTGGGACTCACCAGACTACTGATCTTACATACATACACCAGACTACTGATCTTACATATACTTATCTTACATATTTGGGACTCACTAGACTACTGAAATAAGATGACTTATTTATGAAATTCCATAGAAAGTGTATGTTTTGGATATCCATTTATTAAATACTGGTAATATAGGCTACTTGTGAGTGTGCACTCCATTTTTAAAAGTAAACTGGATGATAGTATTTAGCTGGAAGAACAAAAACATACAGTAAACATACCTCATTTTTTATAATAATCATATATATTTATTTTGTCAGTTAATTAGAAAGCATTAACTAGGTATCTAGGATGAACCCAAGAACATGCTGTCCCTCCCAAACTAGTGTAAATATCATAAGCTTAAGTTTAAGATATTCAAACCATAGACATTAAAATTTCAGCATATATTTATGATAAATCATATAGATACCAAGGACATACATTACATAATTTTCACAGTTTTTCTTTGGCTCCCTATAAGATGTGGCTTAGGCTCAAAATTTCAGAATTAGTGATGACAGCCACTCCACACACTCTGTCCAAGTATTATATTCTGGAATCTCACCACTCTAATATTCCTCACAAACCTGGCTCCATGCCATAATCTACGTCAGTCACGAGATTAAAAATCAAACAATTTACATGAATACCTTATTTAACATACTTGAGTATTCATTACATGATCAGATGATTTTCTTTTAGATAACTGGATAAATTTTTTCATTTAAAGGGCTTCAAGTACTGACTACTTTACATGTGTGTGTATGTGTGAGTGTATAAAACTATTTTTGATAATTACTCTAAAATAGATGACTTTGGGCTTTCCTAACAGGATACGTTTTAAAAAAAACTCTGATCTTTCATTTATAGGTGGAATCATTCATTTATTTGGCAAATAGTTCTTGAATATCTCCTCTATGTGGCTTAAACTGTTCAAACACTCAATAAGGTAGACAAAGTCTCTGCTGTCATGTAGCTTACATTCTAATTAGGGTGGAAGACAAAAAAATCAACATGTTTACTAATTTAAAAATTGTTTCAAATGCTCCTATGAATACATTTTAATAGATGGTGTAATGGGGAGTGAGACTTAACAGTTACCTTAAATTAGGTTTGTAGAAAGGTGCCTCAAGAGAGGTGATCTGAGTTGAGAATAAAATGACAAGAACCAGGCCACGAAAAAATTTGAAACCTCAGTACATTCTAGGCAAAATGAAGATCTAGAAGCAGACCACTGAATCAGGACTAAGTTGAAATGTTTAAGGAACTGTACAGAGATTAGAGTGGCTGAGTAAGTGGTCACACATAAGATGGGAAAGAAAGACAGGAATTGTAGGTAGGTCATAGCAAAGACCTTGGATTTTTGTTCTCAACACAATTAAAATCTCTGCAGGATTTTAAGTAGAAGAATAATATAATATGATTTGTAATTTTTAAAGCTGTCTCTGGCTACCATGTGGAAAAAAGACTGAGAAATAGCATAAAACTATGGCAGTAATACAAGTGAAAGGTGATGCTGGTTTATACTGGAGTGTCAGCAGAGGAAATGGAGAGAAGTAGCAGAACCCAGGCTATCTCTTCGAGGTACAGCCAATGGATCTGATGATGACTTAAATGTAAGATGGTGGAAAAAAAAAAAAAGAGAGATAAATCAAAGATGACGTTTTTCTTGAGTGAAAAATAGTTTTTAGGATATGAGGAAGATTAAGATGACAGACTGAGAGAGAAAAATAAACACTCCATTTGAAGTACCTATTATACATCTAAGTAGAGATTTCAAACAGGCAATTACATCAGAATTTGAAAGTCATGGAAAGGTCAAGGATTTTTAAAAATTCATTTTCAGAAAGGTAGTGATTCTTCCAAAATTATATAGTAGCAGCAGACTCAAATTTCAAAAGTTTGCATTCTAGTAATCTTTCAAAATTCTGTCTAAAATAAGAAGTTAATGGACACTAGGTAATGGTTTAGTGGATTCTTCGAGGAATAAAGTATATAAGGTTTTATATAATAACACTACACCTCTATTTTAGTTGTTAGAAATCTTCTTTTTGTCAATTAGGGTTTATCAACTGTATTTGTGGTCAATGGAATTTTGTAATATACTACTTACACTAGATAAGCATTGTTATAAGTAACTAGTCACAAGATTAAACTTCAATCATCTTAATAAAAATACTTTTGATGGTTAACATAACTTAATAAACAAATTTTATTATTGAAAGGCTACGTGACATACAACAATGCAGATTTTTTAATATTTAAAATCTAATCATGCAACAGCCTCTAAAAATTGAATAACTTGGTGTTCCAAATGTAATCAAAGTCTTGCTTAGGAAGAGTAAACCATATCCAATATAATATCATAGATCTCACATATTTGAGAAACGTTTGGCTATTCAATAAATATGAAATTGAACTAAAAGTTAAGTTTAATATATTCTGATTATTTTACTTCAACAATTCATATGATTACTTGGGCAAAAGAATCATACACATTTTACCACATTAACATAAATATACAATTAGTAATTATGTAGATAAAAATCTTTAAGGTAATTTTAAAAGATCAACATAAAAGATGAAGATTGCAAGATATACAGCTATGATAAGCTTTCAGCTTTCCTAATTACCAAGTGATTTCTCAAATTAGAGGAACAGTTAAGTAAATTATGATATACCTATTCAATGAAATAGTATGCATTCATTAAAACAGTAATCAAGGAAAATATGAAGCAACATGAAAAAATCCTATATACATTAAGTGAAAAAAATACAAAATTATATTTTATTTTATTTTTTGAGATGGAGTCTCGCTATGTTGCTGAAGTTGGTCTCAAACTCCTAGGCTCATGTGATCCTCCCGCCTCAGCCTCCCAAGTTGCTGGGATTCCCCTCATGTGCCAGCATGCCTGGCTCCAAAATTATATTTATACTGTGCTTACAACCATATTTTAAAAGACCACATTAAAAAACTGGAAGAAAATACTGCTGGCTGGCTCCACTCCTCCATTGTTATCATGGAGTCCCCTTTTCATCTCTCTGAGGATAAACCTAATTTATAGGTGAAAAAGCTTTCAGATAACAGAAACTGATTCATATTTTACATGAGTGAGCCACCTTTTGCCCTAAAATTCTCATCCTTTTTAAGTTTCAGGGGATCTCTCAGTAATAGATTCAGATAAACAAGTGTAGAAAGCTCAGGACTTTAATTTAGGCCTTAGAGACCTTGGGACAGGTAGGTTTATGGATATGTTAATTTCAGGTAAACTATGTTAACATACTAGGGCAAGTATCTTTATCTGACCAGTTTGTTTCCATAGAAAAATGCATTTGAGTTGTAAATAAACAACTTAGAAATCAAGGCTTAGACCATAATCTTTCATACTCTACTAAGAACAATAGAAGACAAAATATCAGCTACCCTAATCATAGAGAAATCTTAAAGGTGAGGACTACATATTAAGAAACAAACAAATTAATCCTAGAAGTTGAAAATAAACAACTGAAAAATATTTAAAAACATTTTAAACATTCCCAGTCTAAGTCATCACTGTCCAATGGAAGTATATTAAAAGTCATATAATATATACTTACATCTTCTAGCAGGAACATTAAAAACACACAAAAACATGTGAAATTAATTTTATAATGTATTTTATTTAACTCAATGTATCTAAAATATCATCTTAATATGAAATTGTAAAATTAGTGTATGTTACACTTAAAGCACATTGCAATCTAGACTAGCCATATTTTAATTGCTAAACACCCAGATGTGGTTAATGGCTACTATATCAAACAGTGCAGCTCTGGAGAGTGCCCAGCTAACTTATACAATGCTCATAAATTGATAAATAAACTGTCCTAACACAGCAGATTACATTCAGGGAAAATCTCTTAGGGCAACATTCAAAAATCCTTAATGTGGTCAAAAAGACCCTGCCATAATATGAAGTTCATGAAATTCAGATAAAATATATTGCCAGGTACAGTGACTCACGCCAGCAATCTCACAACTTGGGAGGCTAAAATGGAAGGATTGCTTGGGGCCAGGAGTTTGAGGCTGCAGTGAGCCATGATCATGCCACCACACTCTGGCCTGGGTGACAAGGCAAGGTCCTGACTTAAAAAGAAAATAAAAACTACATATTAAGGAGTCTTTAGGAAAGAGAAGGGACATTAGTCTTTCTCTTGATGTCTTATTCTCTATAGTTATCCTTGGTAAGCATAAAAACAAGGAAACAAGTAACCATTTGTTGAATGTGTTAAACAATGGAATTAATGTTCTTTTCCAAAATTGACTCAGTCACTCATACTTATTTCTATATTCCAATCCAAGGTATAAAACAGTGAGGCTGAAATGTCAACCACATATTACATTAGTGTCCCAACCTAAGCCTCATTACTCATCTTTATTAAAGGTTGACAAATACTTTACAAATACATCACCTGATCAAATGAAATCACTTGTATTCCCTAAAGTGCTAAACAAGAAATATAAGAAGTATTTTTCCTTTAAAATATGACTACTATGAGGCAGAAATTATGATTTTCAACTTCATCTCTCTAATTCCTAGCACAGTAAATGGTGTAAAGCAAATACTCAGTGATGTTGTTTTTTTCCTCTGTGCTTGCTTCAGCTGAGTCATTTTGATTAAATCGTAATTATCAACTATGAACTGCATTGTTGATGAATGTTTATAAATCAACTAAGAGTTAAGATGCTCCATGTTAAGAATAAATTGTTCTACTCACATTATTTATTAAGTTCCACAAGTGTTTTTTATCATATATTATAAATATTAGTCAAATAATTTTTTTCTATAGTTATTCACTGCAGTTGCCGCCAGTAAAACACCAAGTTAGCTTGGATTGCAACTGCTCGTGGTACACTTGTTTTTTTGTTTCGTTTTGTTTTGTTTCTAAAACAGAGTCTTGCTCCGTTGCCCAGGCTGGAATGCAGTGGTGCGATCTTGGCACACTGCACCCTCCGCCTCCCGGGTTCAAGCGATTCTCCTGCCTCAGCCTCCTGAGTAGCTGGGACTACAGGTGCGTGCCACCACGCCTGGCTAATTTTTTTTTTTTTTTTTTTTTAGTAGAGACATGGTTTCACCATGTTAGCCAGGAAGGTCTCAATCTCCTGACCTTGTGATCCGCCTGCCTCGGCCTCCCAAAGGGCTGGGATTACTGGTGTGAGCCACCACGCCCGGCCGGTACATTAGTTCTTAAAACCAAAAAAGGTAGTTTCAAAACATACTTTTAATATATTTTTTAATCTTCCTGACACTAAGCACTAAAAACTCTAAACATAACCAGACATTTAGCATATCATGGAATTTCCCACATTAAGAATACATACAAATTATGTATTACATAAGAAATATGTAACATTCTATCTTTTCTACTTATCCCTAAGAAACTGATTGACTGTTTATACCCAATCCCAATTTACATATCTATATTTTTATATATTTATATCTCTCTCTATATATTATACCAACATATGCTATTATTTTAAAATATCATCCTTCTAGGTCCAGAGGTAACAAAATATTATTTCTAAGAGACTTTATAAAAATTACTAAAACCCATGCTTATTTGACCTGCAAAAGAATTATAGGGAATTCTTGGGAGACTGTATAGTCCAAGTAGGGTTCCTCCTCTACTATACATAACAGAGTTGGTCAACTAAACTCTAGATCAGTGTATTTCACAAAGAAGGTTATGCCTTACTAGTGAGTTATGAAATTAATTTAGTGGATTGTTATCGGTGCTTTTAAAGAATAGAAAAGAAAAAGGAAATACTAATGTATCACATGTGATAAGGATAAAACAGTTTCATGAAAATTTTGTTTTAATTGTGTTTGAGTATATTGATTACAATGTAAAATATTTTTTAGATGAGTGCAATAAAAAAAGTTTGAAACCCAATGCCACAAATAAGTACTTTCTAGTGAACACAAATGCATTCTTTCAAAATATGATCCTGCTTCATTTTGGGAACACAAAAATATTTCCCTCACAAATCAATGCCTATAACCTTCGGCCTATCTAGCAATTTCACTTTTTAAAAATGTATCCAAAAATATACTTACACATGTGCAAAATTGTGTATGCATAAGATTATTTATCACAAATTATTTGTAATACCAAAAATTAGAAACAATCCGAATTTCCTCAATAGTGTACCACTGGAATAAATTATGGCATATCCATACAATGAAATTCTATGCCTCCATAAAACAGAATAAGAAAGTTTTCTGTTTTCTGAGATGAAAAGATCTTTTTATGGCCAAAAAAAAGCAAGTTGCAGAATAGTATTATAATATGCTATTTTATTGTCCAAATTTGAGGAGGGCAGGAAATAATTATTTATATTTGCTTGCAGAAATTCTGAAAGAATACATAAAATTAAATACACTGCTTATTAATGAAAGAAGGCAGGGACCTGGGAAGATAAAAGACACAAATAAAAGGCTTCTCAGTATGTAAAGGTTGCTAGTTTTTGAAACCATATGATAATACCTATGCCAAAAAACAAAGAAATATGACTGACATCTTTTAAGAAATGGAAAAACTAAAAACATGTCTGATTTAGTGGAAAAGCCTAAATGAGCTCTCATGTATTATATAAATATTTCATATTAAGTTCTTCTCATTATTCCTTGAATTCTACCCTTTAGAAGCAAAATAGTAAGTTAAATTACTCTTCTCATGCCCCTTCAAATTATTCTACACCATATGTCCCCTACTCAGTGTTCTTCTCAGCGTTCTCTTTTTTGGTCTTAACGTGGCTAGTTCCTCAAAGGACTTCCCAATTAAAAGTTTAGACACAGAAGAAAACGGCAAGTGTTCCTTCTACCTCCAATATTTGTGACATCAGACCTGTGGTCTCATCTAAACCTCAATGGCTTCACCAGAGGACCAGATCTGTTATTAAATGCAAGCCTAAATCACATCTTGCTGTTATCTAAAATGTATCCTCCTACTCCTCCATCATGTACTAAATGCTGCCTACCAAGTGTCAGGCTTTGAGGACGTGGTCTGTCCTCAAGAGCTCACATTGCAGCAGATGAATCTAGACTACCAGAAACCCATTTCATGAGCTCCAAGTATAACTTTCTTTCCACATACCTCCACATTGTAACGTTTAAAGGAACCAGAGAAGATCTTACATACCACTTCACTAAATACACCAATCCCAAACTACATAATTTGTGACAAGTCAGTAGACTAACTGAACACAAAAACTACAATGTGATTTCTAATGCTCTTGAATTAAAGGTAAATACATAAGATAATATATTCCTTATTTAATTTGGCAAGTAAATTGTTCACTAATCTATTTAGCAACCATTTTTACTGAGCACGTACTACATATGAGGTTTTGTTTTAAATGCTTTAAGTGCATTATTTCACTTAGCATCCAAAGAAAATTTATGCGGTAGGTCTTTTTATCATCCTTCTTTTAAAGAGGGGGGAAGTAGGGCATGGTGAGTTTAAAGAACTTAACCAGGATAAATGGCTAGTAAATTGCAGAGCAAAGATTGAAACTCAGGTATCTGACACCAAAGTCTAAATTAAAAGTCCAAGTTAAAGGCTTGTAAAACTTATTAATTTCATTACTTTACACTTTTATTTTTAAGGTTAATTTTTTGATTCCTAAAACTGATTTTTAACCAAGTAACATAATTTATAAAACTAAATATGAAAATACAGTCAATGAAAATACTGACTTTCCTAATAAATAAATGCAAAATAGAATAAGATACAATTTTATTAATCTGAGTGTTGAAGATTTTTTAAAACTTTATTGGTCTTGGTAATGTTTATATCTTCAAATATATTGCTTATATCCAATTCATATTACAAATGTGCATACATCATTTAACCTAACTCCCAGACAAAAAAGTATCCAAGCGAAATAACTGAACAAGAATGTCAGATATATAAATAAGCACAAAGATGCTTGCTTTAACATCATTTACAATAAGAAAAAAACAGACACAAGCTGAATATCTATAAATAGGGTATTGGAGTAAGTAATTCATGACACATTCTCCATGAATCACGGTAGATAAGAAGAATGAAGACATATTTGCTTATAGAAAAATGTGTCTAAAAGAGAAAAAAAGTATGCCACAAAATAGTAGCTAATTAAATATATTAATACAAAAACATTCTGGAAAGATATATATCAAAGAATTCTGCTAAAGTTGGGACTATAAAGATATTTTCACTTTCTATTTTATATTATAAATGTAGATGTTACATTTTTAATATTATTTTTTGGTAATAGATAGATTTTATCATCAGCCCTACAGAAATCTTTTCTGTTTAGATAAAATAAACAAAAGGAGAAAGGCCTATTCTGTATTGACTTCATGTATTAAAACAACAATATTTCTTTATAAATAGAAATACCTAATGCTTTTGTAGTAATACAAAATAACTGACTAACCCTCTTTTTCATTCTGTAATATAGAGTCCTACATCTTTACAAACACCAAGTTTCTAATTTGTACCCCCTCTTGAAAGTGCACTGAAAAATTACTAAATTTTATTAAGAGATATGAAAGACAGTACATGGACACTGTTATTTTCTCTTTACTGAAGAGTCATGTGTTTTAATGCTTTATGATAAAAATATATTTTGAATCAGATGATCCGAGTAGAGGAAATTAAGTCTTAGTAACAAAGCACCTCAAAAGAGTAACCTAATATTAAATCTGTGAAAGAAGTGAGATTGTTAGATTTTGTGAAAATCAAGTTACTTATTTTCTACAATGAAACTGAGCCAAATTGTATTACATATGAAGAAAGCAGTAAGAAATCCCACCTAAATTAATTAGAAATTGCAATGCATTATTCATATATTTTTATGTTACTTAACTGAATGCATTTACACCATCCATTCACTCATTTAATCGTTTATTAATTTAAAGACAGGGTCTCGTTCTGCTGCCCAGGCTGGAATGCAGTAGCATGATCATCAGCTCACTGCAATCTCAAACTCCTGGACTCAAGTTATCCTCCCACATAAGCCTCCTGAGTACCTAGGACTACAGGCATGCAGTACCATGTCTGGCTAATTTTTTTAATTTTAAAAAATATGTTTAGAAATAGGGTCTCACTATGTTGCCCAGGCTGGCCTTGAACTCCTAGGCCCAAGTGATCCTCCTGCCTTGGCCTCCCAAAGTGCTAGGATTACAGGTGTGAGCCACCATGCCCAGCTCATTTACACTGTATAAAATACTGACAATACTCAATATGCCTGTAAGTGTCAATTCCTAAAACTTCTCATACAGAAAAGTCTAAGAAGCATAACAAAAACAAATGTCAGCTAAATACAGATGGACCTTAGAAATATACTTCACAGCCTGATGGTAAAATGATAAATAAGACGTTATTACTGGCCTTGAAGACACAACACAGGAGAGAAAAAACAAACAATAGCAATACCATGTTTAACAAGAATTTCAGATATAATGGGAGTCAGAGAGGCATACCCTCTTCTTGGGAGGGTAAGATGCCCTCCTAATTCCCAGGAGAGGTATGATTTGAGCAAAAGCTGAATGTTTAGGAAGACTGAAGAAAAAACACAAAGTTCTCAATGGGGGATTTCAAAAGAGAAACAAAACTTGGGCTGCACAATCATAACAAGCTCTACTGACAAACCATCCAGATTGTACATCTGGGTTTTCACCAGCACACTCTTAACAATAACTCAACATGTCAGATGTCATTCTGAAACATCTTCTCTAGGGTGCTATGCCAACAGTTAAATTCATACACATGGCTCATGGTATGTCATTATATTAAATTGTTAGATATAATGCGGATGGAAATAATGTCTTCCAAAAATTCCCATTGAGGATTCTAATAATGAAATTCTCTTGTTTAAGGAGATGTACATTTAAAATGACATTCTTGCATTATTTAATCAGTTTGGAAAGTTTAAAGTCATATGAACTATAACAAATTTAAATTAAATAATTACCCTTGATTCAACATCTGTAATATTTTATGGACTTGACCATATAAGTGCCCAAATATTTTATCCTTTGCAAAGACTTTGAGCTAACTAGTAAAAGTAATTTAAAGGTTCAAGTCAGAGCTGAAACCAATTATTACCATAAATATCAGCCAAGAAACTAAAAATGACATTTTCATTGTTGGATTCAACAGAATTTAACAGAGACTCTTTAGCTTCAGTTTTATTGCCATGATTAGAAGTGCAGCTGTTTATCAGAAGTTAGATCCTACAATCTCAGCCAAGACTGTTTGTAATACCAATTAAATAATTTCAGGCTACACTTTGAAACCGCACTTCAGATGATATACCAGAGGCATACTTATACATACCTGATTTCTAATAGGGATGAAACTGAGTCTTAAAAATGGGTCAAAATGGTGCTAGAGTAACTGATTATCTATATTTAAAAAATGAATTTAAATCTTTATCTTACTTCATATTATCAGGAAGTATCAGTTTTAGATGGTTTGGAAATGTAAATGTGCAAAGTAAGATTTTAAGTGGCAGAAAGACCCTAAGGTAAGCCCAAATAATCCCAGATGCCTGCCTCCTGGTGTTCATGCCCTAGTTTAATCCTTTCCCCTCAAGCATAGTGGGACCTGTGACTTGTTTCTAACCAACAGAAGAATATGGCAGAGGCTGTCACTCCCATGATTATTTTATGTTATATATGACTCCATCTTGTAGGATTTGCCTTCTGACAAGCAACTGACACCCCCTTGTATTTCTCTATACTTAATGAACAATTAGAGGTTGAATTTGAAAGAGTTTTAAAATAATACCAGAAAACATAAACATGAAATACATAGGTATAAATTTAACAAAACAGTCGTAAAACATATCCTAAAAATTACAAATTAATCATGAAAAAAATCAAAGAAAAATAAATGAAGAAGTATATAATCTTCGTGGTTTGGAAGGTTTGATATTAAGATTTAAATCCTCATCAAATAATCTATAGATTCAATGGAATCCCAGTTAAAATCTCAGCAGAAAATTTTGTAGAAAACAACACGATTCATATGGAAAATCGAAGACATAGAATAACCAAATACTAACACCTGTTTTCAAGACTTACTATAAAGCTTCAGTAATCCAGACAGCATGGCAAAGAATAGACATGCAGGGAATCAAAAATAAGCTCACCTGTATGTATATGGTCAACCGATTTTTAACAAACGTTTAACAAACATGCAAAAACAAATCAATGTAGAGAGAAATCTTTTTGATAAATGATGCCTGAACAACTGGATGGCTATATGCAAAAACAAACAAAAAACCTTGACCCTTACCTTTCACCATATATAAAAACCAATTATAAATGGATTATATACCTAAATGTATATAGGTATATATATATCCAACTTTAAAATTTACAGAAGAAAATTATGAAGAAAATCTTAATAACCTCGCATGAGGCAAAAATTGCTTACATATGACCAAAAAGCATAATCGAGTTTTTTTTTGTTTATAGAATGAACTTCAAGGGTACTAATACATTTGCTCCACTGAAGACATTTTGTCAAAAAACAAGTCACAAAATGGGAGAAAATATTACAAACACATATCTGAAAACGGACTGTATTCAGACTACACAAAGAAGTCTCAAAATTCATTAACAGGGAAACAAATTACCCAATTAAAAACTTGACAAATTATTTAAGCAAAAATCTCACCAAAGAAGAACGACAAGTAAGGACACAAAAAGCTGCTCAACATTATTAGTCATTAAGGAAATGCAAACCAAAACCATAATGAGATACTACTACACAACTAAGTAAAATGTTTAAAAATTTTTAAACCAACAATATTATGTGCTGACAAAAATATAGGGTAAGTGGAATACTCATACATTGCTAGTGGAAATACAAAATGCTCCATTCATTTTGGAAAACAGTTTGCCAGTTTCTTACAAAGATAAGTACATATTTACTATATAATGTAGCAATTCCATTCCTACTTACCCTAGGAAAACAAAAATATATGTTCAAATAAATACCTGTACATGAACAGTTTAAGTCATAATCAGCAAAAGTTGCAAACAAGCTAAAAGTACTTCAAATGGAGAATGAACAAATTGAAGTACGGACACAAAATGTAATACGTTTCAGCTATGAAAAAAAAAACAAGTACTGAAACATAGAGCAATATGGATGAATGTCTAATGTATTACATTAAGTGACAGAAACCAGATTCAAAATATTCATGACACTTACATGATATTATACAAGTAACTTACATGAGGTATACATAAGCATTACACAAGGAATTTTATGATACTTATATGACACTTTGGAAAAGTCAAAACCATAGGGAAAATAAACAGACCAGTGGTCTGCAGGAACTGGGAGTGGTGGGAAAGAGGTAAAAGAGGCAGTAGTAAAGTTTTTGACATGATGAAAATGTTGTTTTTGATTGTGTTGATATTTACATGTTTTTGTTCATGTTGATATTTACAAAATCTACTACACTGTACCCCCAAAAGGGTGTATTTTATAGTAGTCAAATGATAACTTTAATACACCAGGCTTTCAAAAAAAACAACAAAAACAAAACAAAAAATAAAGCAATACAACAAAATGAGGGGAGGAAAGGAAAGGAGGAAGGAAGGAAGGGAGGACAGGAGGGAGGGCAGAGGAAAGAATTTGGTGGGGAGGCCATTTATATATATGATTGATCATCTTATCTTTAAATTTAGGGAAGTAACTTATAAATCCCGTTGACTTTTATGTTTCTCTACATGAGATCTGAAGCTCAGAGTATAAGCTTTCCAAATACACTGAACCCACAACTCAAAAGAGTAGGGGAAGGAGTTAGTCACAGACAACTGGAGACTCAAAGGATGGAGCTCAAAGGATGTAATGAGGAGGCCAGTGCTTTTAAAAACAGGTTCCTCATGCTCAGGTTAAGGGCTGCTGGTCAACACTTGAGATTTTCATTAATTTGCCAGGCGGTAGGAAATAGTAATTTGTACATTTCTTAACAGCTCCTAGATGACTATTAAGTATAAGCAAAACTGAGAATTATTATCAAACATCCTACCCATCCACAACACAGTGATTAAGTTTTCTGATTCATCTATGTTTAATAATTTAATACAATCTACTCTGGAAAGAACAAAGTACATTTTACTCAGAAAAATTTCTGTTAAAAACGTATAAGTTTAGAAGAAAGAGGTCCCTATAAGAAAAATATTTTGTTTGAACTTCTTGTATAATACGTAAAGACTTGAAGGAACAAGCAAAACATTTAGCAGAAGAAATCATGAAAGCTGTGTAACAAAACATGATATTGTACCGATGGCTTAATAATTGAGATCCCTTTATATACTGATTCCCTGGTACATTTAAAATTTACCAAAATTATATGCTTATTTTCATATAACTCTGAAATTTACCAAGAATGTGAGACCTTATTCAGAATGCAAAATGAAGCAACCTATGTTTACTTAACCACTTTGATATTTGCACCACTGGATCAAATTTAAACACGTCCTCTCTAAACCTCTTGCTGTCAGGGTTGACATGATGTGCCAGGATTTATATTATGTTTATGTGAAGGGTTCCCAGATAAAACAACAAAAGTCAGCTATCAATGTGAGAAATTAATTGAAGGGACAGTTTATATAAGCATTTATTGAGCTAAGAATTTACCGATTACCTAAAGTATATCACAAAAACCGTTATACATTTTCTGTGTGCTAACTCATGTAATCATCAAAATAAATAGTCTGAAAAGGAAACTGAAACTCAGAGGCATAACTTAACTTGATTCGTGTCACAAAATGTGCAAATGGTGAAGGAGGAAACTCCCATCAGTCCTACCTAACTGGATAGCAAGCTTCTTAAAGCCAGGATCATAGTTCTAAACCTCTGTGTATCCACCATAACTCCTAGCACAATGCTTTGCATCAATCATGAGCTCAAGAAATTATTACTGATGACCAATAACCAATACATATGTACTTTCAAACTAAATAACAAGAAGAAAATCTATAAATAGCAACCTGTAAATATCAAATATTTCTGTGTGTTGTTGTAGGTCTGTGAAACCACAACACACTGATATATTGAAAGACATGGACTAAATCCAGTTCTAAAGCAATTTGGAATTTCCAGAATATAACTTAAATTCATTAGATTTTCAGATTTCTGAATTCATTCAGGTTGAAAAGTTATTCTGGGACAGTTCAATGTCTTTAAGTTTTTAATCTCCATTCTAATTTCCTGCTATAAAATCAATAAAGTGTAGGTTGTAAAGAAAATTATTTTGTTTCATTACTTTACTCCTAGTTAGAGGCAGATGTTAGTTATAACTTTTTCTGTAGTTTAGCAGGTATTTTTGAAGCAGCTGGTGCCCTTTTCCTAGTTATCTGTTTGCAAGTGTTCCCAGTAGACTATACGGTACTGCAATCCTGAAAAGGTTTTGGGCATACAGACAAAATGAATTCTTATTTAGAAGAGAAAACATAGACAGTATTTCCCCTCAAATAAGACTTGGGTGTTTCATAGTTTTGAACGATAAAGCATTTTCATAACAAGTAAACATTATTTTTTAATAATTTAAATAACTGCTGAGAGTCAAAAATTGATAAAAATTTCTTATTTATAATTTTATAAGGAAGATTATCCAATATATCATTTTTAAACATATTAAGCATCTATTGATAGCCCAAACAGAAAATAATAATTATTAAAAGCATGTACCACACTGAATGTATCAAAAATCCCGAATTACTTTCAAGAATAAACTGAGAATTTTTAAAGTTTTTCCTTACAGTTTCCATAGTTGCACTCTAAATAATACTCTAACACATAAAATCATGGCCTTCTTGACAGTGACCAAGTTTTTATAACAAAACTTAATTTGGAAGATTCTGTATAAAAGATGTCACAGATAAGACATAATCTCCAACATTTTATGCCAGGTCCACACAAAAGTTGCAACATGAAGTCAAGAACTATTCTTTTCTCTGTATACCCAAAACAGCTCTATTAAGGAAACAATTGTTTAGTTCATTATCACTGTTTCCGATGAAGATCAATGCCCACAGACTAAGCAGTCAAGAAGCAACTCAAGTCTCATGTTCTCCAAGAAGTCTTCATTAACAGCCATACTCTGCAATGATCCCAGTAACCTTGTTCTGACACATCCTATCACAGACAGCGTTAGCTGTCCACACACAATCACTGTTTCATTTTGTTTTTTCTAATGAAAATCCACTTTTTTATTCAGAAAATCTGGCCTCTTTGACAAAATCATGTGTTTCACTAAGCCAAACATGGCAAACTTGTTTCCCTTGAATCCTGGAAAATATTTCCTCACTCTTAAAATAGACACAGGAAAATGCAGTCCTCATTTCTTACTGGACTTTTTTTGCACAGTGACGCTGGAATAACAGCCATGATGAGAGTTAATTTGAGGAAAAGCCAAAAAAATGAGGATAGCAGAATAGAAAGACATTAACAAGTTGGGTTCTGAATAGCATCATTGAGCAAACAAATGGACGAACCTGGACTATTTGGCTTCCTATGACTTTTTGTTATTTATAACATAATAGTATATGTTTTTATGAGCTAGGTTTTCTGCAGCCAGAAGTATTCAAAGTGATAGAAAAACTAAATCTCAACAAGTAATCATCATAATACAGTACTGTACTTATCAGTTTTCCTAGTATTGTACTGTGGCTTAATCAGTTTAATATACCTAGAAACCAGTAATACTTCCTGTCGATACACTATATCATACAAACAGTGCTAATTGGGTATATTTCGTGAAGCAAATATTTTGCTATACAATACATCTGAATAATTTATTGAAAAGAGGTGGTAAAATTATGTCTATCTTTAAATGTATGAATTTTTTTTGGTTAAAATATCTGTTCCCTAGCTTTGATATTCATTGCTCTAGAACTAGTAAAATCATCATGGTCAATTAATTATTGCTAGTGCTATAAATTATTTTTGAAAAACTCCTTATATAGTCCAATAATTTATATATCTGGAAAGAAGAGAAAATTTGCATTTCCATTAAAGTACCCTATAATACTTTATTTAAGG
Source organism: Gorilla gorilla gorilla (assembly GCF_029281585.2). Taxonomy (NCBI): domain Eukaryota; kingdom Metazoa; phylum Chordata; class Mammalia; order Primates; family Hominidae; genus Gorilla; species Gorilla gorilla. The sequence continues at coordinate 124,950,541 of NC_073229.2, forward strand.
TTCTATCTAAGAATTTAATAGTTTCCTCCAATGTCGTTTTGTTCAGCATGTCCTAAACAAGTTCATCCAATTTAGAATGAAAAAATAAGAAAAACTGTTTTTAAAATTGCACTAACAACTGACCTCAGGATACAGGCTAAAACAGAAACTTTAACTTGAGTTGCATGAGAAAATTAATAATTCGGCTTGGAGCAGGGTGGCAGTCCACAAACCAGATAAGAAAATAAAATATGAAAGGGTTTTCTTCTTTCCATTTCTTAACTGTCACTTTGGAAATTACCTTTATGAAATAAATTATTTTTATGTTCATTTATGCTATTCAGCTACTTTTTCATTCCAAACCCATGTGGAGTAGTAGTGGATGCTATCCTACAAGATCTGAAAAGCCTGGCAACATAGTCACCATAGCAAAACATCTTAAACTAGTTTCTAATTAACTGATAGAACTAAACAAAGCAGTCATTATAATTACTGACATTTGTGGTTATCTTAAGACCGAAAATTTGGAAAAAGTCAAATAGAGAAGTTATAAAGAAGTGTGACTTTTACTTTGGCTTTACTTTGTTCAACATACTTTGATTCAATCAAATCATGAAGGCAAGAAAGTTAAAGAAGCATCCAGAAAAATACTTCAGAGTATGGATCCTTTTCATGAGATCACTTTGAAGGCAATGAAATGTCACTAAAACCTGGTCATGCCCCAAATTAAAAAGCCTTTTTCTAAAGCATCCCACAAGGCTGTTTATTATACTGTCACACATGCCACCAATTTCATCAGAATTATGGCCTTGAAATCACAGCCTTTTTAAGAGGTTGTATCAAGAAATATTAACAAATTATGAAGTTTGAAACTGAAAATTTAATTTACCATTTTTTTTAATTTACAGACATCACAGCGAAGATGATTTCATAAATTTCATGAGGAAGGAAACACAAATGTGGCACAAATTAAATGGAGCAAAAATTAAATTTCTAATTTAATTTGGCAAATACTAAACTTCCTGGATAGAAGCCTAGCCTCACCTGGCAATTTGAATCATGTGTTGCAGAAAGGTTAAGTAACTTGCCTAAGTCTGGCAGATAGAATGTGGCATAGTGAAGACTGAAACTCAGCCTACATTCAGGGGTCTTGCTCCTAACTAACACTTGCTCCTAACTAACACTGTATGCTGAACATGCACAAAAGTTTTTCCTATTTCCTATTCCTCACCTTAGTAAATGGCACTATCACTCACCAACACTGCTCAAAACAAAAAGCCTATATCTCATTCTAAATTCTTCTCTCTGCCTCATCCCCTCCTATTTAATCAGTCATCAGGTCTTACATACACTAGCAGCTAAATGTCTCTCAGTTGTCCCCTGTATATATAGGCTGCCCCTTTCTTAATTTAGGCTTGCAGCTTTTCTTCCTTGAATTATTGCAGCAGCTCTACTCTCGACCTTCAACTTTGTGTTGCAGCCAGAGTAATTCCTTTAAGTGAAAGCACCTGATCATTTACTCTCCTATTTTTAAGAAGTAATATTTCCCACAATATTGAGTCTAAACCTCTTAGCATGGTTTTCAAAGCCCTTCATGTGCAGGCAATTGTCTTTTTCCAGTCTCAATTCCTGGCGCTCTCCACATATGGCCTACATGCTAGTAAGACTGAAGTGCTTGATGTCCAAAGGTAACAGCAATTTCATGCAACATCCTTTGTGTGGCATACACCACCACCTGCTTTGTCTATCTGGCAAAAGTGTATGCTTTCATATCCTTCATGAAAGCTTCTTCCTTGATCTCTTTAGTCTGCCTTTTCTGCTGCCATAGAACTTTGTACAACATAACCCAACTGTACCACTTATTTCCATGGAAATGGAACAGATACACTATATTGAGTAACTTAAGATCAGAGATAATATCCTATTATTTATTTTCCCAGAACTTAGCCGAATAAGCACAGGATTCAAGAAGCTAGGCTCATAGAAAACTTAAATCTTAAATTCTTTACAATCAGATTTTATAGGACTCAATTTTTGTAAACTTTAAAATGAAATATTATATGCATCTTTTATATTACTTTTCTAAATCAAGTGTTATGTTTGGGCCAGTAGTCCATTTTTGCTGAATAACACCCTACTGACTCTTAAAAAATCTAAGTCCTAACTGTGGAAATAGACAGAAGTCAACATATTTAACACCAACAAAGAAGTAAACCTGAGTTTCTCACCAAAAATATCTAAGACATGGTTCTGTCTTCCTAGCATCTTTCTCATCCTACTTTTAAGGGTAATAATAGCACTCTCCTTTCCTTTGGGAAACTCCCCTTTGACTCCTGGTGGCTTATGGGGAGCTGATAATGAGGATATACGAGTAGCCATGTGTCAGTAAGAACGCCATTCACATCACATCACAGGGAAAGGAACTGGTTCAGAAATGAACTGGTGACCTAAGTCAGGAAAATCAGAGTTCATCCTAGGAGGTTTTTTTGTTTTCCTGGCAGAACTGGTTGGAAAAAAAAACCCATTGCTTCTGGGATTATAGTATGGGGAAAAGGTCATGTTTGCTGCTTCTGCTGCCATACATTTTTCCCTGGTTATATGGAGAAAGCCTATCTGGGAATCAGGGGATGAAAAATAATAAGAGAAACACAAAAGGGGGTGGGTAAGAGAAAGCAGGAAAAGAGGAGAGGAAAAAGAAAAAAAGGAAATGGAGATAAAGAAAAAGAGACAAAGAGGAGAAAAAAATCTGATGATATCATTTGAGCTTATATGCCAAGCTGGGCACATAGGCAGCTTTACTTCTGGACAATCCAGGTAGAAAAGCCATAAATTGTCACCCTTGCTTGCTTTGACTTAGATTTCTAAGAGTTCCAACTGAGTGTCTCCTGACTAATCAAGAGATACATCTACATTTTTTACATTGCTCCCTTTCCAAGAAAGTACAAAATCCATTTAATGACATTAATGGTATTTTTGCATGTACTAGAATTTTTAAATTCTCCTTAAGTTTTTAATCAAATTACAGAAGTTATTAAACTTATCCAATGTGACAGTCAGTAAAAGGACATAAAAGCATCTTAGGACAGTTAGGAATAGCATGCAATTATGATCTCAGTGAAAAACGACAGACCTTCATCTTCAATAGCACTTTCTCTGACACATAAAAGATCCTACCTGGTACAAAAAAGATCCAAGACAAAAGAAACATCTACTAAACTATCTGACATTCTGTTAATGTCTATTTTTTCTCCCAATGTCTGTATTATTACTCAAGCTTATGATGTCTGGCAGGATCAATATCTACAGTGATATGATAGCAAATGGTTTATTTATTTATAATGACAAATTTCACTTAAATGTATTATTCCCCAGTTATTATTAGCCATTAGAAAAGTACAAATTAAAACCACAATGAGAAATCACTACAATCAGATGGCTAAAATAAAAATACAAATAATATATAAAAATATGTGGCTAAAATAAAAATAAAAAACAGTGACAACACCAAATGCTGGTTAGTATGTGGAGAAACTAGATTATATCGAATTGCTCATGGCTATGTTAAATGGTACAGTCACTCTAGAAAACGGTTTGGTAGTGTCTTAAACACCTAAGCGTGCAGTTGCAATACGACCCAGCAAATGCATTCCTGGACATTTATTAAACAGAATGAAAACTTATATTCACACAAAAACCTGCATACCAGGTTTATAACAGCTTTATCTGTGTTATGGAAAGAACTATGCCCTTCAACATTTGTATGCTGAAGCCCTTACCCCTCAATGTGACTGTTTTAAAGACAGGACTTTTAGGGAGGTAATTACGGTTAAATGAAGTCATGAGGGTGGAGTCCTAACCTGATAGGGCTGGTGAACCTGAAAAAAGAGGAAGAAACACCAGAGGTCTCTCTTCATACACACACAGAGAAGAGGCTATGTGCAAACGCAGGAAGAAGGCAGAAGTAACTACCTGCAAGCCAGGAAGAAATCCTCACCAGAAACAAAATCTGCTAGCACCACCTGATCTGTGACTTTCAGCCTCCAGAGCTGTGAGAAAAGCAGTTTCTGCTCTTTAAGCCACCTGGTCTATGGTCTTTTGTTATGGCAGACGAATATAGTTTCACCAAAAACTATCAATAAAATAAATGTCCTTCAGTAGGTGAATAGTTTAAAACAAAAACAAAAAAAAAACTGTGGTCATCTACATCACGTGTGGTAGGCAGAATAATGATGCCCCCCAAAAATCTCCACATCCTAATCCACAGAGTCTGTGAATATATTAGATTACATAAGATACGCACATTAAGGTGGCAGAGGGAATTAACCTACTCAGAAAAACTCTTTTACTCCAAGAATCCAAATAAAAATGGAACAAAGTACTTATTTAGAAATAAGTATGACAGAAAAGTTAAAAAGCCTGTTTCATTCATTATTAATTTAAATAAATGTCAATGATGCTTTTTTAAAAATGTAAAGATTTAGACCGGGTGCGGTGGCTCACGCCTGTAATCTCAGCACTTTGGGAGGCTGAGGCGGGTGGATCACTTGACGTCAGGAGTTCAAGACCAGCCTGGCCAACATGGAGAAACCCCGTCTCTACCAAAAATACAAAAATTAGCTGGGCACGGTGGTGCATGCCTGTAATCCCAGCTACTTGGGAGGCTGAGGCAGGAGAATTGCTTGAACCCTTGAACCCAGGAGGCAGAGGTTGCGGTGAGCCGAGAGTTCACACCATTGCATTCCAGCCTGGGCAACAAGAGTGAAACTCCTTCTCAAAAAAAAAAAAAAAAAAAAAAAAAAACCTTAAAATTAAATATTTAATACATAAAACAAAACAATAAATCTTAATGATGATATTGCTTATAATGATTGATAAGGTTTATAACAATTGTATTATAATTGTTTAGTTTTATTGGCTGTCAGTCCTGGCTGTATTTTAGAATCACCCATAGAGCTTCAAAAAATCATTCCCAAAATATTGATACGTGGACCTCTTCGAAGAGATTAGGACTTAAATAGTAGCGAGGCACTTGGATTATCAAAATGTTCTACGAGTACTTCTGATATACAAGATACAACTAGAATTTTATTCTACTCTAAGAACTTATTGTAAAAGACAAAACTATAAGTTATTTTAGAATAAAGGCATAAAATGGAATAGTATGTAGTGATAAACTGATGCTGCAGAAATATGTTTACTGACACAGAAAGACACATGTAACTATATATACACACACAAAACAGTATGTATGATGTAATTCCATTTTGTAAAAGAAAATACATATGGACACATACATATAGAATGAAGTTCATTTTGGTTGGCTGTATTCTTTATGATGCTTTATGCTGCTGTTTTTGCTTGTCTGTATTATTTGTTATTTCTGAATGATTCTATAGAACATATATGAAAAACCACAGCAACTTAATTTTGATATGGAAAAGATTAACTTTCAATAATATGAATACTTTAACCTAAACTAAGGAATATTATATTTTGAAATAGAACAAATGTGCCAAAATTTTAACAAATGGTGAATCCAAGCAAAGGATATAAAGATAGTAATATTCATGCCAATTTTCCACGGGCAAACATTATTCAAAATTTTAAAAATTTAGAAAAAAATTCTTAAAACTACTTCAGAATTTGCCACCCCCTCAATGTATTCTATTTTATTATAGGTTGATCATTTGATATAATCAAATACAATAAATAAATCCTTTAACATTTTATTTAAATCAGTTTACATAAGTTAAACCAAAACCTTAGCTGAAAAAAAAACATGAAACATAGAAATATATGCACAAAAATACACACATTTGTTTAATGTATGAAGAAATATAGTGTATATATTTTTTAAACTCTCCTACTATAATTGTCTAGTAACCAACAACTATATGTCTGTACTGTACTATATGTCTGTATTGTATTTGATATAATCAAATACAATAAATAAATCCTTTAACATTTTATTTAAATCAGTTTACATAAGTTAAACCAAAATCTTAGCTGAAAAAAAACCATGAAACATAGAAATATATGCACAAAAATACACACATTTGTTTAATGTATGAAGAAATATAGTGTATATATTTTTTAAACTCTCCTACTATAATTGTCTAGTAACCAACAACTATATGTCTGTACTGTATTTGCCAACTAATAATATTTTAAAAAAATTTTTCCAGTATAAATTCATTCATACCACATACCAAGCCTCAAAACTATCAACTCTATAAAAGGCTCATCTCACCTCATCTAAGTCTTGGATATAAACTGGCTTTTCCTCAAAGCTGAGTGGCATTGGTTCGCTGTAGGGAATCCTTACTTCTTCATAAAGCTTGTTATTCTCTCTTTGGATTCCTTCTGGCAAAATCATCTATAAACATCAACAATAAAAATCCAATAATAATAAATAAAACACTTGCTCTGGTAAATATTCTTTAGAGAGAGAGAGAAAACACTACTGGTTTTATAACAAAGCACTGGTAAATAAACTTAGCTAATTTAAAAGAAAACAAACCTAAATAAAACAAAAACAAATGCAAAAAACCACTCACACAAAGCATTAACATATCAGGTATTTTATATAACACAGAGGCCACAGTATGTTTACAAATCTTAAAGTATACACTAATTAGATGGTATACCTGAATACAAATGTATTCATATAATTAGGAAAATGTACAGCATACAGTATAAAGTTTAGCCTAGCAGCAATGCAACTGATAAAACTCAAAAATACAAATTGCAAAAACAATGAAAGGGAGGGAAACATATATGTTCTGAATATCTACTATATGTCAGGAGCTTTACATACACCACATTATGTCATTTTCCCCAATACTTTAAAATAAAATTTAGCATAGTCAACTAGTGTTAGACTCACGAAGGAACAGGGAAAATCCACACATCATTTCTTTAGAATAGACATGTTATTGAACAGTAGTTATATAACAATGACATACCTTTGCACCAGCAATAAATGCTGATGTTTTCATGGCTTCAGCCTGGGAATCATACACATGGGGATAATGTATTTTTTCAACGTCTGCATCTCTCTGCCTACTCAGAATTGGAACACTTCTAGCATTCAGAAGTGCCTGCTCTCTGTAAACATAAAAATAGGCCTAATTTGAAATGTTTATCTTGAAAGGTAATGCATACACTAAAACAAGTTAATTATAAAAAATATTGGGAGCTAGCCTTCCACCATAAAAAAGAAGAAATTAAACTACACAAAGGAAGATTTTAGGAATCCTGAAATTTTCTGAGTGACAAAATAGGATTCAGTACATTTTTAGATATTATTTATAGATAACACCACTTGGTAAGTTTGATTTAATGTTCTTTCTAATTTTGTTTTTTCACAATTCAAATGTTTACTTAACAAGGTATACATTTCTTTTTTGAAATGTGTTTCAATCTTTAAAGAATCAAGTGCAATAATGCTTATATTTCATTTTTCTCCTTTCTACTTCTAAATAACAACAATTTTTAAAAGGTACATTGAGCACAGAAATAAAATGTATCTCAAATAAATTTATGTAAGCTATATAAATCTTAACCTAGTGGTGTGTACACAGCACCTAAAAATAGCTTACCTCTATAATCTAAATCTCTTATCTACCTGGATGCGACCAAGAATATTCTAATTAAGCAGACAGACCATTGCTTTCTTATCCCAGAAAATTAGGTATTCATAAAACAAACTTCTATGAAGAAAACATGACTTGAAGTAAAAATCATCTATACTGCTAAGACTAAACTAAAAAATGATAATGATATGTAAAAGTAGCAATTACAACACAAGCATTTTTTAGCTCCTGGCTTTTATTACCTTTGTATCCGCAATTCCTTAGGATCAAAGCACATAAGTCCTTCTGAAACTTCTAAATCTTCTCCAGCCTTTTTTTCTCGTCTGGCAATTCTTTTTTCTTCACGTCGATATTGTTTCATTAACTGCTTTTCTTGTTCAGACTGAATAGTGACTTGACAACCATAATTGGGTTTAGCATTTTCTCCTAAAATTTTTTTACAATTGTCTAAGAAGCAAATTTAAGAAACACAATGTTTTATAAATCTGAATATGATTTAACCTTCATGAAAACCATTTCTTTCCTCCACCCCACAACATATAATGCTCTAACAATTCATTTTTTAAAGCTGGCAAATTCAATTATATGTTTTAAGGTGAGTTTTTAAAAATCACAGTATCTAAATAAAATTACATGGTGGTTTAAGAAAAGTCAGCAGTATTTTCTTCCTACAGACTAAACAGTTCAATGTCACTCACGTTATAAATTCTTACATATAACATTAGGAACCTAAAAATTCAATTTTATCATTTGAAATAATTTGTTTATATAATTTTAATAAATATAATAATTATCAATACTAATTAGCATTTACTGTTAATATAGTAATGAAATAAACTCTTTCCCTATTAGACATAAATTTTTACTATGTAATAGACCTTATGCGGTTAAGTTGCACATATGTTACTACTTAGTTATTTATAGATTACATAAAATTTATTAGCAGTAGTTCAAGACATATTTGAGACAATGACTAAAGCAAATAAAGCAAAAGTATGGTCCACCTTTTTACGGAAACACAGTTTTTTAAAAAATGGAAAAACCAAGTGAATTAAATCTCAATGTTTACAAAGTACACTTTAGGTCTGTGGTTTGGTCAACTCAATATTGAGAAAAAATGTTCTTCCAACAGGATTACCTTCTGTGTTTGTTTAAATCTTTACAAGCAACAGTATCTTCACTTACTGAAACTCTAAAGAAACTAGAAGGAATGTAGTTGAAAGTAATCCAAGTCAATAAACATTTACTGTATTGAGGTCCTACTCAGTTCTAGCCACTGCAGCTAGGCTAGGAGGACAATGAAGAATGGGACTTGGTCCATAATCTGACAAAGCACAGTGCAAATTATTTTATCAAATTCCAATATCCAATGCAGAAGAGAGAAGGAATTAAAAATAGCATCAAGATGGGAAAATTAGCTTTCTAATTCATTCTAAGTCAAATCTTCACAATTCTCAGATAGTTGTTACTGCCCCATTACATGATTCTGAATACAAGTCATTAAACTCTCAATCATAGGGAAAACTGTATAATGGCTTTATAAGGCCTAAAAAGGAAAATACGTCTCAAAATTATGAAATAAAATAAAATCCCGTGTATATTAGGACTAAATTTTACAGTTCTGAAAAAAACATTTTCCTAAGTATTTTATCTCTTATTTTCCAATTAAGTCTTACATACCTACTATAATAACAGAATTTATAATTAGTGTTCAGTATTAGAAAAAGAATGCAACATTCTGCCAGTTTTCACATGTACTCTGAACTCTTCATAAAAGTTAACTTGTCTGCAAAATTACACAATCAGCAACACAGATATTAAGCAGAATGTTTAAAAATGTATTTATCAGAAATGAATGTTAAAGATTTTAAGCGTAAAACTGTAAATATTTTAGGTGACATACTAGATGCTATGCTAAAGTCATTAACATTTTAAGCAAATGTGACAGTAATAAAATACGATACATACTTATGATCATCCAAATAAAATTAAAATTATAAGAAAATATGTCTACCTCATAGAAAGCTTAAAAGGTCTAATTAGAACATACTGGAATCCTGTAAGGCTGAGTATAATAGGCAATTTCAAAAAATCAAGTTGTAAAGCAGTGAATGTTTAAATGTATGCTTCTCCTTGCTGGGTTAGGTTAACTGTAGAGACTGACATGCAAAAATGAAATGAATATCCTTAACAGTAATTCTAACACAAAGTTATTCTGAAGAACTATGTAGAGGCTTGTATCCTTTTAGAACGGTCGTTTAAAAGTGTGTAGAGCCTCCCCCTTGCTCTCATGCTCCTGCTCCTGATGTGTAAGATGCCTGCTCCCCTTTTGCCTTCTGCCATGATTGGAAGCTTCCTAAGGATTCCCCAGAAGCAAAAGCTGCTAATGCTTCATGTACATCCTGCAGAACTGTGAGCCAATTAAACCTCTTTTCTTTATAAATTACCCAGTCTCAGGTATTTCTTTATAGCAATGTGAGAATACACTGATACAAAAAGCTTATTGATTCTAAGAAGCTATTCTAATATAATAAAATTTATGGAATCAACATAATAAACATAAACAAAACTCATCTACAGTTTCCAAAAAATATGTAAAGCTAGACTTATATTAAACTTTATTTTAATAAATTACCACTATTAAAAGCAGAATCAGGCTGGGCACTGTGGCTCACACCTGTAATCTAAACACTTTGGGAGGCTGAGGTGGGAGGACTGCTTGAGGCTAGTAGTTCAAGACTACCCTGGGCAACATGGGGAGATCTCATCTTTACAAAAAAAAAAAAAAATTTTTTTAATTAACCAGGCATGGTGGCACACACCTGTGGACCCATCTACTCGGGAGGCTGAGATGAGAGGATTGCTTGAGCACAGAAATTTGAGGCTGCAGTGATCCCTGATTGTGCCACTGCTCCCTAGCCTGAGCAAGAGTGTGACGGCGTGTCTTAAAAACAAAAGCTAGAATCAGTAAATATCTCTTTATTAATATTTAGGAGACTGACAAAATGAAATATCAAATTCTCAGAATTTACAACATTGCAGGACTAGATGTTTAAACTCATTTTTTTTCCTTGGCAGACACCCATTTTAGATACTCATAAACCTTGCTGGCTTAGTGCAATTTCTGATTATATACTATTCAACAGGTGTGATATGGTTAGGCTTTGTGTCCCCACACAAATTTCATCTTGAATTGTAATCCCCATAATCCCCAGGTGTTGAGGGAGGAAACTTGTGGGAGGTGACTGGATCACAGGGGCAGTTTCCCCCATACTGTTCTAGTGATAGTGATTGAGTTCTCAGGAGGTCTGATAGTTTTATAAGTGTTTGGCAAGTTCCTCCTGCATATATTTCTCTCTCCTGCCACCATGTGAAGTAGGTCCTTGCTTCTCCTTCACCTTCTGCCAAGTTGCCTGAGGCCTCCAGCCATGTGGAACTGTGAGCCAATTAAACCTCCTTTGTTTATAAATTACCCAGTCTCAGGTAGTATTTTTATAGCAGTGTGAGAACTGACTAATACAAGGTGGGAGCGCTCTTGGAGAAAGGCAGAGTAGAAGTGTTCAATACACTTAAAGAACAAACAGACCTGCAGACAAAATTGCTAAATTTATATTTTCCAAGTTTCTTACAATCTCAAAGGAACTTTAAGGCTCTGAGAACATTTATTAGTAATGAAGAGAATCTGTAAGAAACAGAAAATCTGTCAGAAATTTTAGATTTAAATTATAGCTGTTTTTATCATTTCCTTTTAGTGCCATAATCATAAATGTAAGAAAATGAGGATGTAACTTACAAGAAGGATAGATGTTGAATAGTTTGAAGACAGTTGCCAAATTTCTTATGCTCATATACTTTTTTAAAATCCAAAACTATTTGTAAGGCTGGCAAAAAAACACTGTGGTAAAGGTAAAAAAAATTGTTTTCCTATTTATCACTGAAAACCTGAGTTTCGCATCAGCTATGTTTTAAGTCAAGCTTTTATAAAAATAAGTTTTGTTCCCTAGCCAACTCTTAATTTTTCCGGGATTTAAAATATGTGTAATACATGACACTATCAGTGTTCAATTTGCTCAGTGTGATAATTGTATTGTGCTTAGACATGTGCTAAAGATTTTACAGGTAAAGAATCATGATGTCTAGAACTTCCTGTCATTGTTCAGCAAAAATTTAAAAAGTAGGTGTGTGTGTAAAGGGTCTAGGAAGAGCAAAATGTTAATGACTAATGAATCTATGTGAAGGGTAAACAGTGATCATTGTATTATTCTTGTAACTTTACGTTTGAAAGTTGTCAAAATAAAAAGTTGGAGAGAAATTACACTACTACCTGGCCAATAGTAACTATATATATTTTTTCTTTTTAAAGAAAATTTGCTATGCAGAAGCTCTTCAGTTTAATTAGGTCCCACTTGTCAACAGAGTAAACAGACAACCTATAGAACAAGAGAAAATAACTGTATCTGACAAAGACCTAATATCCAGAATCTATAAGGAACCTAAATCAACAAGCAAAAAACAAATAACCACATTAAAAAATGGGCAAAGGACATTAACAGACACTTCTCAATAAAAGACATACAAGCAGCCAACAAATGCTCATCATCACTAATCATCAGAGAAACACAAATCAAAACCACAATGAGATACCACTTCACACCAGCCAGAATGGCTACTGCTAAAAAGTCAAATAATAACAGATGTTGGCTCAGCCGCAGAAAACAGGGAACATTTATATACTGTTGGTGGGAACGCAAATTAGTCCAGCCACTATGAAAAGTAGTTTAGAGATTTCTCAAAGAGCTTAAGACAGAGTTACCATTTGACCCAGCAATCCCATCACTAGGTATATACCCCCTACAAAATCAATCATTCTACCAAAAAGACATATGGACTCACATGTTCATCACAGCACTATTCACAACAGGAAAGACACAGAATCAACCTAAGTGCCCATCAACAGTGGACTGGATAACAAAGATGCAGTACATATGTACCATGGAACACTACACAGCCATAAAAAGAAGAAATTGTTCTGTTTCCTGAATTGAGTCCATAGTAATATTTTTCTTACAACTTACTACATAATAGCTGTCATTTTACAGTTAAAGAACCATTAGAATGTTTTAATTAATCATGACTACATGATGTCCGTTGCAACAACATGAATGCAGCTGGAGGCCATTATCCTAAGCGAATTAACACAGAAAACCAAATACCTCGTGTTCTCACTTGTAAGTGAGAGCTAAACATTGGGTACACACAGACACAAAGATGGAAACAACAGACACTAGGGATTCCAAATGGGGAGCGAGAGGGAGTAGGGAAAGAGCTAAAAAACTACCTGTCAAGAACTATGTTCATCACTTGGGTGACAGAATCCATATCCCAAACCTTGGCATCAAACAATATACTCATGCAACAAACCTGCACGTGTACCTTTTATATGCAAAATAAAAGAAGAAATTTGTGTATTCTAAGTAGTTTTAACTTTTACCAAAAACTGCCATACCCAAACACTGCCCTCCTATTTAGATCACTTATGTTTTTTCATAATATGCCATATCTAAAATCTATTTAACAGAGTAACATCAGTAAATTATATAACAGACCAAAACATATTTAAAAATGTAATTACATTAAAAACATTTGCTAACCAATGAATATTTCCTTTAAATTACAATGACCACTGCATACTTTCTTACCTTGAAGAGCCTGAAACCTATGATCATTTGAAGAATTAAGAAATCTATCCACAATTGTAATTCTGTTCTGGAGGAGTTTCTCAATAAGTTCAAGTCCTTCAGGTCCCAGCAGTTCAAATAGCTTATAAAAAGAGAAAAAAGTAACAAACATCTGTTATCTCAAAGTTTAACTTTTTCAAGTTATTAACAACCTATTCAACAGAGGTGTAAAGCCAAACTAATATAGAAATACTCAAAAAGTTTAATAAAAATGGTACCTTAAACTAAGAAAAATGACTCTTCACATTGCCAAGAAGCTTTATAAAGCCTTTCTGCAATTATATAATTAAAAAACATTATTCAATTTTTAAAAATTAAGATTTGAATATATAACTCCACAGAATAACAAATTCTTGGTATAACCAAATGAAATTCTAAAATAATTTAATTTGTTCTTCAACATATCATTCTGGTTTTCCCAAATAGAGTCCAGAGTACTATTTTTCTTACAACTTACTATACAACAGCTGTAATTTTTAGCGTTAAAGAACCATTAGAATGTTTTAATGAATCATGACTTTGTGCCAATTTTTTACATGTATTTTAAATGCTAAATAAGTCTGAAATCTAAAACACAGTGCTGCAAGTGCTTTACATAACTTTATGAAAATTTCCGAAGCATATCCCACTCTCCTATGCAGAGTAGTTACCAAAGATTAAGTCGATGTCAGAGTTAGAGAACCAGTGTTAGGATTCAGAGTTTCAACCACATAATTGCACAATATAACTATTCTAGGAAGTCTCTAGGTTTCTGCAAGTATGATCTGGGAAGATACATATATATATTTCTTGTTTAGAAATATAATACTCTAATTTTGCATATGAAGATGTCATATTAACCAAATTCTAACCATTCTCAGAGAATCCACACAAATAAAACCATAAAATAAAAATTTACTTTGTGTATATGGACATTAAAAGTTTAATAAATATTTTCTTTTTGCTGTTCATTTTACTGAAGTTATGCACACAAAGGGACAACAAAAGAAACAAAATGAATTATTAAGAATAGTCCTGTCCAATCAATTTTAATTCTATTGGCCAGTACTTTTTATTGAACACATTATATGCCAGGTACTATGATAGGCATTTTGCTAATCCTATCAAGCAAATCCTCCTAATACTACTTTCAAATTAAGGTATTATTATTGTTATTTTTGGACTTAAGAAAATAAAGCTTTAGAAAATTTACACAAATTGGACAAAGTAACAACTAATAGTAGTGTTTTCTAAAATGACATCTATCTGAATCCAAGCCTAAAGAACTCTCCACTGCACTATATTAACACTGTTGAATATTTTCCAGAAAACTGTGACCCTGAAATGAATATGAAATATATTGTAATAAAAAAGATACCAAATTCGGTAATATAAAAGACATTAATTGAAGTTAAGAAACTTGTAGAGGGAAACAGCAGAGGAAGCAGTAAAGAAGCAAGATAACAGGAAAATGGTCAAGAAATATGAAAGTAAATATATAACTTGTGACACCCACCCTCCCTCCCCTCAAAAAAAAGATATTAATAGTATGTGGCAGAAAGGGTTTAGGACAGACAAGGATAAAGGATGCTGGTAGACAAGACATAATGTCTGTGTTCCCTTACCCTCCATACTTCCGCAAAGAATTATCCATCAACAAAGTATGACATATGGAGTCCTAGAAGTCCCGGACACTTAGGAGGCCCACATGGTCAAAATTATGTTCATGATAATACTTAGCTAGTATTTGCCTTTCTCATTCTGGTGACATTTGTACTGATGGTGCAAAAGCAATGGTGGGTAAAACTGCTGGTGCCTTAGCATGAATCAAGCTAATAGTGTCAAATGAATTAGTAATGATTGTATTCTTCACTGTCATACAAGCACAAATACAAACAACAACAACACAAAGCCAACTTCACTTAAGAATGTCCGTAAGTAAAGCAATAAAAATTATTAGTTTTGTAAATTTCATATCATGAGTATGTATCTTTTTTAATATTCTGTATGACAAAAGGGGAAGTATGTACAAAATTACTCCTACTATATATAGAATAAATGTTATGTATAAAAGTATTTAATAAAAATTTTATAAAAGTATGTATAAAATTGCTAGTGAAGAGGCTTTCTATGTAACATCATTTTGATTTGAAATAAAGACTAAAAACAAATTGATTATTCAGATTAGGATATCTGACAAACACTTTCTCAAAAATGAAAGTGAGCCTCCTACACAAAGGAAAACAACTGAATGTATTTGTTGCCAATGCTAAAATGCAAGGTTTCAAGAGAAAATTAGAATTTTGAAAAACTGTATCCACCACTGTAAATTTGACCATTTCCCAATACTTAAGACTTTTCTGATGATACCAGTGATAATATTAATGAATGAATTCTTTTTATATTATATAATCAAATGCGTCAACATTCAGATTTGCATAACTCACTCAATCAATTATTTTCCAAAAGACTCATATATGATGTTATAAAATTATACATGGGTAAAAAAATCCATTAAAAATGAGACCAATAGATTTTCACAAAACCTAGTATAAAAATTCATTGATATGCCAGATTTTCATTGTAACTAAACTGCAAGAAACTACTGCTTGTCAAGTTTTAATTTAGTATCAAAAAAGAATATTAAAAATTATTTGAAAACGCTTTTAAAATATTATTCTCTTTTCTAACTGTGTATCTATGTGAGCCTGGATTCCCTTTGTAGGCTTAAACCAAAAATATATATCATAGCAGATTGATTACAGAAGCAGGTATGAGAATCTGCTTTCTATTAAACCAGATATTAAAAAGATTGCAAAAATGTAAAATAATGATACTTTTCTTTCTATATTTTACAGTTTTGGAAAACATAGTTAATTTTCATCAAACTGTTAACTTCTATTATTATTGTTATTTTAAAATGAATAAATATATGCAATCATGTGTCACTTAACAACACATATCCTGAGAAATGCACCACTAGGTGATTTTGTGGGAACATCATAGAGTGTAATTACACAAACCTAGATGAGGCAGTATACTACACAGCTAGACTATATGGTGTAGCCTATTTATCTTAGGCTACCAACCTGTACACCATGCTACTATACTGAATACTGGAGTCCACTGAAATGCAATGGTAAGTATTGGTGTATCTAACCATATGTAAACACGGACAAGATACAGTAAACTGTACAAAAGATAAAAAATGGTATAACTGTATACTTGAAAGAGCACTTACTATGAACGGAGCCTGCAGGATTGGAAATTACTCTAGTTGAGTCAGTGAGTGAGTAATGAGTGAATGTGAAGGCCTAGGATGTTAATGTACTACCGTAGACTTTATAAACACTATTCACTTTGGCTACACTACATTTATTTTTTCAAAAAAAAAAAAGTCTTCACTAGTAAGTTGGCCTTAGCTTACTGTAACTTTTTACTTCATAAACTTTACATTTAACTGTTTGACTCTTTTATAACAACACCTAGCTTAAAACACAAACACACTGTACAGCTGTACAAAAATATTGTCTGTCTTTATAACCTTATTCTATAAGCTTTTTTCTATTTTAAAAATTTTTATTTTTTCAACTTGTTAATTAAAACTTCACACAAAAAACACATTAGCTTAGGCCTACGCAAAGTCAGGATCATCATGATGTCACTGGTGATAGAAATTTTTCAGTTCTATTATAATCTTACAGCACCACTGTTGTATATAGTCCGTCACTGACCAAAACATCCTTATGCAGCACATGACTGTACTTGAAGAGTTTCTCAGTTTTAGTTTCTGGTATAGTGAATGCCAATAGACATAAACCACATAAACAAAATCTTGTAGAGTACTCAATAACTTTTAAGAGCATAAAGAGGTTCTGAGATCATAAAGTTTGATAACTGATGACCAAGATTACTATAAAACATTTTTAAATGGTCACACTCTACTTACTTTATACCCACATTTCTATAGCTTTTTCATGCCATAGCACATTTGGAAAGTCATAATATTTGTAAAGTATATGAAGTAAATGGACGAGGCTACTCTGAACAAAAAAGACTAATTAAAAGCCCAAGTGATCCTTGGCCCAGACGTCTTCCTTGAGAGTTAGTTAATAAGAATAGTATCCCAGCCCACCTACAACCCATTATGTCATATGCCCTGGTACACCAGAAGGAAACCTCTACTATACTAACACGCAAATCTGTTCACGTAATACCATGGTTTAAAATCCTTTATAGCATCCTGATCCTTACAAGATAAAATCCAAACTTCTAAGTACCCCCACATGATTGATACCTTCTATTGCTGGTCCCAATAAGCCAGTCTGGCATCACATTCTTGCTTTCCCCAACTCATAAGTCCTTATCATTGAATGACACCAATCCATCTGCTACTCTGAAGGCATGCTCTTTCACATGTCCATGTGTCTCTACATGCTGGTCTTACTAGGCAGAATGACCTTTCTAATCTCCTCAGCACAGTAACCTCTCCTTTCAGCCTTCAAAATCCAGCTCAAATAATAACTCTTCTCCAAGGCTTTCTGTATCTTTACTATGTTTTATGGCAGTTAAACAGCATACAAAGATTTCTCATTACTCTATGTCTTCCTTCAAGGAAACTTTACTCTTTGTTTCTCCAAGAGTTAAAATAGTGCAAGACAAATGGCAAGTGCTAATTAATTAAGATGTATCAAAGACATGTTGTATTCGTAACAGAATTTTCTTTCAAATTTTTAACCCTTAAATAAGTGTCATATTTTTTCAAAGGGAATCATTAGAAGCATATGTTTTGTTTACTAGATTAAACTCTTTTTAAATAAAAGTAAATATTGTCTATATACAAAATCTCAAAACAGAAAGAATCCTAAGTAGGTTGCTTTTGACAACATAAAAAAGTCTTTTGGCAAACTCCAACCAACACAGGATGAAGATTAAGTTTTTGATCTTGTGTTGTTGTTGTTGTTTAATCTCCTTCAATTGCTAATAGTTGCGAACACTTTAAGGCCCTCCTGCAACCTCAAAAATGGTTAACATAACAAGTATAAGAGATGCCACTAAATCTACATTAAGATTCCTAAAAAGCTGATAAGAAGTATTAAGAGATCTGTGAAAAAATAAAAGCAAGTAAATAGTCTAGACAAAATAATAAACACAAGATCCACGTTTAATCCTCCTTTCTTATATCCTACAGGCATGTGTAAAAGTACTGAAGATGTGGCCGGACGGGGTGGCAAGAGGAGGATTTTTGTCCATGTTTACCCCCTCCCATACTAAAGTCACCTAGAAACAGTGTCCAACAACGTAAATATTTCTGGAGTAGAATCAAAAAATCACATAAGTGATGACCACAATGGAAATGAATGATAGGCCCATTTCTCCAACTCCAGTTTTTCCACAATTAATCTTGCACAGTCCTGCTCTTACAAGTATTAACTCTGTATTTAAAATAACATATATTAATTTTTATAAATGTTAACATTAAAGTGCTAAATTATAGCTCCGATAAGATCAAATATAGAAAAAAAACACAACTAAAGTTATCACCTCCTTTCTCAAATCTTTCTCCCTTCATCACCAATTCTGTTAATAATACAACAATCCCTCAGTGAAATTCAAGTTCAAAATATTCTGATCAGAATTTATTCTTTATTCTAGTTACACTTAATATCAAATCATACTATAAGTGAAGTGATTGTTCTTATCAGAAAAGTAGAGAAACTTAAAAATATACAAAGGACAGTTTATAGAATGAAATTACAAATAGTCCTTACATATATCAAAACACAGTAAAAAACACTCTTTTGTCTTTAACAAGAGAAAGAAAAAACCTCGTTATAAAAAAAAAACTTGAAATTACATTGCGTTCTGTTAACCTTTCATATTGCCAAAAATTCAAACATTCAACAGGGCAAAAATTTGAAGCCTAAGTAAAAAACATCTAAGATTGTGGTGAACAACAACTAGAAAAAAGATTCATAGATTGAAGGACTAGGTTGTATAGGAGGAAAGAACTGAGTAAAGAGACAACAGAGAGGAGCCCATTGGGTTCGGGATAAATGTCAACACTGACCTCTAAAATCATTCTTTCAAAGGGGCCACAGAGTTATTGGATTAGTTTGTAGAGAAATTTATGTCCCCACAAAATGTTGCAAACGATAGAGTAATAAGCTTGAGATTGGTAGTTTTAAAGCTAGTTATAATCAGTAAAAGGAGAAAGAGCCCTGCCAAAACCATACCAGGGTAACTGTGGACATACCCAAAGATGCACCTCCGTAACAAACAACATCAGAAGCTTAATACTGTGAAGTGAGAGGGGATGAAATCATCTCCACTAAAATAATTTAGCAAAGTGATTTAAAAAGAAAAATAAGCAAGCAGGCAACAATAACTAGCCCCAGTGGAAACATGGGACAAATATCCAGAGTATCCACAATATATTAACTAAAATGTTCATTTTCTAATGAAAAATTATAAGGCATGTAAAGAAATGGAGAGGTATGATCCATATACTAGAGGGAAAAAAGCAAGCAACAGAAATTGCCTGTGAAGGTAACCACATGTCAAATTTAATAGAAAAATACTTCAAAGTAGGCATTGTAAATATGTTCAAAGAACTAAAGAGAACCGTGATTAAAGAATTAAACAATGACCAAAGAAATAAACACAAGTCCAAATGAAATAGGAAACTGAGATAGCATTTAAAAAAGAAAAGAAAATTATGAAATTATACACTACAGTAACTGCAATTAAATATTAACTAGAAGGATTCAATAGTAGAGTCAAACTGTCAGAAGAAATAATCAGTGAACTGGAAGACAGATGGATATTATGACATTTGAAGAACAAAAACAAGGCCAGGAATGGCAGCTCCTACCTGTGATCCCATCACTTTGAGAAGCTGAGGAGGGAGGATTGCTTGAGGCCAGTAGTTAGAGACCAGCCTGGGCAACATAGCAAGACTCCGTCTCTCCAAAAAATAAAAGAATTAGCCAGGTGTGGTGGTGCATGCCTGTAGTCTCCGCTACTCGGAAAGCTGAGGTGGGAGGAATCCTTGAACCCAGGAGTTCAAGGCTGCCATGAGCTATGATCACACCACTGCTCTCCAGCCTGGGCAAGAGAGCAACACCCTGTCTCAAAATTGAATGGATGGATGGATGGATGGATGGATGGACAGACAGATAGAAAGACAGATAGATGAAGAAAAAAATGAAGAAAAATTAAGAGAATCAGAAAAAGGTGAAACACCATTAAGTGCACCAACATACACATAATAAGCATACCCAAAGGAAAGAAAAGAGCAAAAAAATTTTGAAAAAACAATAGTTTAAATCTTCTGAAATTTATTGAAAAACACACATCCAGGAAGCTTAACAAATTCCAAGTATGGGCCAGGTGCGGTGGCTCATGCCTGTAATCCCAGCACTCTGGGAGGCCGAAGCGGGAGGACTACCTGAGTTCAGCAGTTCAAGACAGGCCTGACCAACATGCAGAATGCCTGTCTCTACTAAAAATACAAAAAATTTAGCTGGGCTTGGTGGCGCATGCTTATAATCCACCACATGGGAGGCTGAGGCAGGAAAAGCACTTGAACCTGGGGAGGCAGAGGTTGCAGTGAGCTGAGGTTGTGCCATTGCACTCCAGCCTGGGCAACAAGAGTGTAACTCCGTCTCAAAAAACAACAACAACAAAAAAAAAACACAAAAAACCTAAGAGATTTTGTTGATAGCCGACTTACCTTACAAGAAACATTAAAGGAAGTTTTTCAGGCTGAAAGCAAGTAACTCCAGATGATAATTCAAATTCACAAATTACTTTACACATTATACAGGGTGTCTGTGTTTGTGTGTGCGTGTATGTGTGTTTGTGTATAAGCAAAGTACCAACATATATTAATTGAAACTGAAAAGGAATACAGAATGGAGAGATGAAAGATAAATAAATAATTCAACAATAACAGTCGGAGGGTGCAATATCACACTTTCAATACTGGATATAAAACCAAGCAGAAGATTACTAAGAAAATACAAGAATTTTTATCAGCTTAATGAGCTTTGAGGCCACAACTATGGGGTTTTCTGGATATAAAATCGTGTTGTCTGCAAACAGAGACAGACTGACTTCCTCTCTTCCTATTTTGATGCCTGATGTTTCTTTCTCCTGACTAATTGCTCTGGGTAGGATGTCCAATACTAAGTTGAATAGGTGAGAGAGGACATCCTTGTCTTGTGCCACTTTTCAAGGGGAATGCTTCCAGATTTTGCCAATTCAGCATGATCTTGGCTGTGGATTTGTCATAGATGGCTCTTACTATTTTGAGGTATGTTCCTTCAATACCTAGTTTATAGAGGGTTTTTAACATTAGGGGAGGTTAAATTTCATCAAAAGCCTTTTCTACATCTATTGAGGTAAGCATGTGGTTTTTGTCTTTAGTTCTGTTTTTGTGATGAATTATGTTTATTGATTTGCATATGCTGAACCAACCTTGCATCCCAGGGATAAAGCCTACTTGGTTGTGATGGATACATTTTCTAATGTGTTGCTGGAATCAGTTTGCCAGTATTTTGTGGAGAATTTTTGCAATGTTTATCAAGGATATAGGCCTGAAGTTTTCTTTTTTGTTGTTGTTGTGTCTCAGCCAGGTTTTGGTATCAGGATGATGCTGGCCTCACAGAATTAGTTAGGGAGGAGTCCCTCCTCCCCATTTTCTTGGAATGGTTTCAATAGAAATGGTACCAGCTCTTCTTTGTACCTCTGGTAGAATTCAGCTGTGAAACCATCCAGTCCTGAGCTTTTTTTAGTTGTACGATATTTATCACTGATTGAATTTCAAAGCTCATTATTGGTCTGTCTAGGGAATCAATGTCTTCCTGGTTCAGTCTTAGGAAGGTATATGTGTCCGGGAATTTATCCTTTTCTTCTAAATTTTCTAGTTTATGTGCACAGAGATGTTTATAGTATTCTCTGATGGTTGTTTGTATTTCTGTGGGGTCAGTGGTGATATTCCCCTTATTCCTAATTGTGCTTATTTGGATTTTCTCTCTTTTCTTCTTCATTAGTCTAGCTAGCAGTCTATTTTATTAATTTTTTTTCAAAAAATCAACTGGAATTCTTGATCATTTGAATAGTTTTTCATGTCTCAATCTCCTTCAGTTCAGCTCTGATTTTGATTATTTGTAGTATTCTCCTAGTTTTGGGGGTTGGTTTACTCTTGGTTCTCTAGTTCTTTTAGTTGTGATGTTAGGTTGTTAAATTGAGATCTTTCTAACTTTTTGATCAGGAAAGTCTCAGGATACAAAATAAACATACAAAAATAACTAGCATTCCTATACACCAACAACAGTCAAGCCAAGAGACAAATCGGGAATGTAATCCCACTCATAATTGTCAGAAAAATAAAATAACTAGAAATACAGCTAATGAGGGAGGTAACAGATCTCTACAAAAGGAACTACAAAACACGGCTCAAATAAATCAGAGAGAACACAAACAAATGGAAAAACATTCCATGCTCATGGATTGGAAGAATCAATATCGTTAAAATGGCCATACTGCCAAAACAATTTATAGATTCAATGCTATTCTTAGGAAAGTATGAATCACATTCTTCATAGAACTAAAAAAAAAAAAACTATTCTAAAATTCACATAGAACCAAAAAAGAGCTCAGATAGCTAAGGCAATCCTATGCAGACTGAACAAAGCTGAAGATATCATGTTACCTGACTTCAAACCACTACACATGGCTACCATAACCAAAACAGCATAGTATTGGTACAAAAACTGATATATAGACAAATAGAACAGGTTAGAGAACCCAGAAATAGGCCCACAGACCCACAAACATCTGATCTTTGACATAGCCAACAAAAACAACGAATGGGGAAAAGACTCCATATTCAATAAATGGTGCTAGAATAACTGACTAGCCATAGGCAGAAGACTGAAGCTGGAAGACTGAATCTTCCTTACACCATATAAAAAATTAACTCAAGATGGATTAAAGACTTAAATGTAAAACCTAAAACTATAAAAATCCTGGAAGACAACCTAGACAATACTATTCTGAACATAAGAATGAGCAAAGATTTCATGATAAAAATGCCAAAAGCAATTGCAAAAATTGATAAATGGGATCTAATTAAAAGAAAGAGCTTCTGTACAGCAAAAGAAACTATCAACAGGGTAAACAGATAACCTACAGAATGAGAGAAAATATTTGCAAACTATGCATCCAACAAAGGTCTAATATCCAATATCCACAAGGAATGTAAATTAACAAGCAAAAGACAAACAATCCCATTAGGAAGTGGGCAAAGGACATGAACAGACACTTTTCAAAACAAGATACACTGTGGCCAAAAAGCATATGAAAAAAAGGTCAACATCACTGATCATTAGAGAAATGAAAATCAAAACCACAATGAGATACCATCTCACATCAGTCAGAATGGCTATTACTAAAAAGTCAAAAAATAACAGATGCTAGTGAGATTATGGAGAAAAAGGCGCACTTATACACTGCTGGTGGGACTGTAAATTAGTTCAACCATTTATGGAAAGCAGTGTGGCAATTCCTTAAAGAGCTAAAAAAAAGAACTACCACTTGACCCAGCAATTCTACTACTGGGTATATACCCAAAGGAATATAAATCATTCTATTATAAAGACACATGCACACATATGCTCACTGCAGCACTATTCACAATAGCAAAGATATGGAGTCAACCTAAATCCCATCATTGGTAGACTGGACAAAGAAAATGTGGTACATATACATTATGGAATACTATGCAGCCATAAAAAAAGAATGAGACTATCTTCTTTGCAGGAACATGGGTGATGCTGAAAGCCATTATCTTTAGCAAACTAGCACACCAACAGAAAATCAAATATTGCATGTTCTCACTTATAAGTGGGAGCTAATTGATGAGAACAGATGAACACATAGACAGGAACAACAGATACTGGGGCCTACCTGAGGGTAGAGGGTGGGAGGAGAGAGAAAATCTGTAGAAATAACTAATAAGTTCTAGGCTTATAACTTGGGTGATGAAATAATCTGTACAACAAACCCACATGACCTGAGTTTACCTATATAACAAACCTGCATATGTACTCCTGAACTTAAAGTTAAGAAATATTTAAAAAGTTTTAAAAATTAAAAAAAAAGAAATATAGGATTGAGCAACGCTATAAACCATCTAAACCTAACAGACATCTATAGAACACCTACGCATCAAAAGCAGAACATACATTCTTCTCTAGCACGCATGAAACTTCTCCAGGACAGATCATATAGTTAGCTATAAAACAAACCTCAGTAATTTTAAAGAAATTTAAAATTTAGAAATAATACAAAGTATGTTTTCCAACTACAATGGAATGAAACTAGAAATCACTAACCAAAAACATTGGAAAACTTACAAATATGTGTTAAATATGTGAGATGAATGAAAATAAAGATCCAACAGAACAAAACTTATGGGATTAGCTAAAGCAGTGAAAAGGGAAAAATTTATAGCTGTAAATGCATATATAAAGAAAAAGTAAGATCTCAAACCAATAACCTATCAACCTTAAGACACTGGAAAAGGAAGAGCAAAACAAACCTAAAGCAAGCAAAAGGAAGGAAATAATAAAGCTTAGAGCAAAAAGTAAATGAAATCAAAAATAGAAAAACAATAGAGAAAATAAAGGAAACCAAAGGTGTTCTTTGAAAAGATTAACAAAATTAACAAAACTTTAGCTAGATTGACCACGAACAAAAGAGAGAAGACTCAAATTAGTAGGATCATATATAAGTTAGGACATCACTACTAAGCTGAAAGAAGTAAAAAAGATTATACAGGAATGCTATAAACAATTGTATATCAATATATTATATACATTAGATGAAAGGGAAAAACTCCTAGAAAGCTACACACTACCAAAACCAACTCAAGAAGTAATAGATAATCTGAACAGACCTATAACAAGTAAAAGATTGAATTAGTAATCAAGAAACGACCCACAAAGAAAAGGCCAGGTCCAGATGGCTTCACAGTTGAATTCCACTAAATATTTAAAGAAGTTAATACTAATTCCTCACACTCGTTACAAAAAGAGAAGAAAACACTTCCCGATTCATTTTAGGACAGTATTACTCTGACACCAAAATCAGATAAACATATCACCAGAAAACTATAGAGCAATATCTCTTAGGAATATGAACAAAAAATCCTCAATGAAATACAAGCAAACCAAAAGCATCAATATAGAAAACGAATTATAAATCATGATAGTGAGATTAATGTCAGGGATACAAGGTTGGTTCAGCATTAGAAAACCAACTGATAGACTACATCATATCAATAGAATTTAAAAAACAAATCACATGATCAGCTCAACAGATGCAGAAAAAAGAACTGGAAAAAATCCAATACTCTTTTGTAATAAAAACATTCAACAAAGTAGCTCTTGAAGGGATCTTCCACAATGTGATCAAGGGTATCTGTGAAAAATCCACAGCTGGCCAGGCACGGTGGTTCATGCTTGTAATCCCAGCACTTTGGGAGGCCAAGGCAAATGGATCATGAGGTCAGGAATTTGAGACCAGCCTGGCCAAGATGGTGAAACCCCACCTCTACTAAAAATACAAAAATTAGCTGGGTGCAGTGGCGGGCACCTGTAATCCCAGCTACTCAGGAGGTTGAGGCAGGAGAACCGCTTGAACCCAGGAGGCAAGGTGGAGGTTGCCGAGAGCCAAGATCATGCCACTCTCCAGCCTGGATGACAGGGCAAGACTCCGTCTCAAAAAAAAAAAAAAAGAAGAAAAATCTGCAGCTAACATACATAGCAGTATTTCATAATGGTGAAAAACTGGATACTTAACCCACTAAGATTAGAAATAAGAAAAAATAAGTCTGTGCTCACCGCTTCTATTCAACACTGTACTGTAGGTTCTAGGCAGGGCAGTTAGGCAAAAGCCAAAAAAAAAAAAAAAAGAAAGAAATATAAGGCATCTGGATTAAAAAGCAGTAAAACTACATATAAAAAAAACCATTAGAAGTGATAAACAAGTTGAGCAAGGTTACAGGATAGAAGATCAATATACAAAAATCAATTGTATTTCTATAACTAGCGATGAAAAATCTGAAAATGTCCATCAGTGATAGACTGGATTAAGAAAATGTGGCACATATACACCATGGAATACTATGCAGCCATAAAAAAGGATGAGTTCATGTTCTTTGCAGGGACATAGATGAAGCTAGAAACCATCATTCTCAGCAAACTATGACAAGGACAGAACACCAAACACTGCATGTTCTCACTCACAGGTGGGAATTGAACAATGAGATCACTTGGACACAGGGCAGGGAACATCACACACGGGAGCCTGTCGGGGGCTGGGGGGCTGGGGGAGGGACAGCATTAGGAGAAGTACCTAAGGTAAATGAAGACTTGATGGGTGCAGCAAACCAACATGGCACATGTATACCTATGTATCAAACCTGCACGTTGTGCACATGTACCCTAGAACTTAAAGTATTAAAAAAAATTCCATTTACAATAGCATCAAAAACATTATGTATTAGTCAGGGTTCTCTAGAGGAACAGGACTAATAGGATAGATGTATACATGCAAGGAAGTTTATTAAGGCGTATTGACTCACACGATCACAAGGTGAAGTCCCACAAAAGGCCGTCTGCAAGCTGAGAGCAAGGAAGCCAGTCCGAGTCCCAAAACCTCAAAAGTAGGGAAGCTGACAGTGCAGCCTTCAATCTGTGGCAGAAGGCCCAGGAGCCCCTGGAAAGCCACTGGTGTAAATCCAAGAGTCCAAAAGCTGAAGAACTTAAGAGTCCGATGTTCAAGGGCAAGAAGCATCCAGGAAGGGGGTGGGGGGAGATGAATGCCAGAAGACTCAGCCAGTCTAGTCTTTCCATATTCTTCTGCCTGCTTTATTCTAGCCATGCTGGCAGCTGATTAGATTGCACCCACCCCGACTGAGGGTGGGTCTACCTCTCCCAGTCCACTGACTCAAATTTTAATTTCCTTTGGCAACACCCTCACAGACACACCCAGGAACAGTATTTTGCATCCTTTAATCCAATCAAGTTTACACTCAATATTAACAATAATACATTACTGGGGAAAAAAAATCAAACAAAGGAAGTATAAGAGTTCTACACTAAAAACTACAAATATTGCTTAAAGAAATTTTAGAAGATCTAGATAAATGGAAAAAACAGTCATGTTCATGAATCAGAAGACTAGAACCAGAAGACTACTGCTAGGATCATAATAAACCCCAATTTGCTCTACAGATTAAATCCAATTCCTATCAAAATCCCAGGTGACTTCTTCATAGAAATTAACAGGCTGATTCTAAAAATCAGATGGAATAGCAGAAAACTCAGAATAGTCAAAATAAACTTGAAGAGAACAAAGTTTAAGACTCACACTTTCATACTTCTAACTTACTACAGAGCAACAGTAATTAAAAGAGTGTAGTACCAGCATGAGGATACACAGACAAATCAACAGAATAGAGAGTCCAGAAATAAACCCAAGCATCTATGGTCAACCAATTTTTTAAAAGAATGCCAAGACTATTTAAAGCGAAAAGAAGAGACTTTTCAATAAATGATGATGGGACAACTGGCTAGTGATGTACAAAAAATTAAGCTGCACCTTTACTGCATACCATATAAAAAATCAACTCAAATGAATAAATGACCTAAATGTAAGAGCTAAAATGATAAAACTCTTAGAAGAAAACATAGGAATAAATCTTTATGGATGTAGATATGGTAAAAAAAATTCCTAACTATGACATCAACAGAATGAGCAACAAAAGAAAACAGATAATTTAGATTTCATCAAAATAAACAAACTATTTGTGCTTTAAAGGATACCACCATGAAAGTGAAAAGGTAACCCACAAAATAGGAAAAAAAAAATCATGTATCTATCTGATAAGGGGTGTGTATCCAAAATATACAATGAACTCTTATAACTCAGTAATAAAAAGAAAAGAAAACCCAATATAAAAATGAGCAAATGATCTGAATTTCTGCATGGACTATACACAAATGACCAATAACCAGGATGATACTCAACATTAGTCATCAGAGAAAAGCAAATCAAAATCACAATGAGATACTACTTAACACCCACTAGAAAGGCTATAAAAATGGAAAATAGCAAGTTTTGGCAAGGATGTGGAGAAAACAGTTTGCTGTTTCCTCAATAAGTTGTATTGTTGTTATTGTTTTGTTTTGTTTTTTAAGTTGGGGTTTTGATCTGTCACCCAGGCTGGAGTACAGTGGTACAATCATGGCTCACTACAGCCTGGAATTCCTGGGCTCCTGCCTCAGCCTCCCAAGTAGCTGGGACTATAGGTGCAAACGAACACACTCAGCTAATTATTTTTTTTGTGGAGGCAAGATCTCACCAGGTTGCCCAGTTGAGTCTCAAACTCCTGGCCTCAAGCAACCTTCCTGTCTCAGCCTCGCAAAGCGCTGGGATTATAGGCATGAGCCACCATGTGCAGCCTCAACAAATTAGACACAGAATCACTACATGGCCCAACAATTCCCTCCAGGTATACACCTAAGAGAACTGAAATATGTGTCCAATCAAAAACATGTGCACAAGTTTGGTTATTCATAAAAACCAAAAAATAGAAACCCAAATGTTCATCAAATGATGAACTGATAAATGAAATGTGATATATGCACAAAATGGAATATTATTCAGCTATAAAAAAAAAACGTAGTAGTAGGCAGGGCGTGGTCGTTCACGCCTATAATCTCAGCACTTTGGGAGGCTGAGGTGGGTGGATCACGAGGTCAGGAGTTCAAGGCCAGCCTGGCTGACACAGTGAAACCCTGCCTCTACTAAAAATACAAAAGTCAGCTGGGCGTGGTGGCACGAGCCTGTAATCCCAGCTACTCAGAAGGCTGAGGCAAGAGAACTGCTTGAACCCAGGAGGCGGAGGTTGTAGTAAGCCAAGACTGTGCCACTGTACCCCAGCCTGGATGACAGAGCGAGACTCTGACTCACCAAAAAAAAAAAATAAAATAAAAAATAAAAAATGAAGTAATAAACAACATGAATGAACTTTGAAAACGTTTTGCTAAGTAAAAAAAACAGTCAAGAAAGACCATATTAGATGATTCCATTTGTACAAAGTGTCCAAAATGGAGATATCTCCACACACAGAAAGTAGATAATTGGTTCACTAAGGGTGGAGGGGGTAGGGAGAAGGAGAATGGAAGATGGTAGTTAAAGGTCAAGGATTTCTTTTTGAGGTGATGAAAATGCTCTAAAATTGACTGTGGTAATGACTTCCCTCATCTGTTAATATACTAAAAACAATCATTGATACACTTTCAATGGATGTCTTGTATGTTATGTGAACTATGAATCAATTAAGCTATTCTTTAAAGCTTACAAACCAAAATGACTTACAATAGAAAATGTAACAAACAAACAAAAATACCAGGCGCAGTGGCTCATGCCTGTAATCCCAACACTTTGGGAGGCTGAGGCAGGCAGATCACTTGAGCTCAGGAGTTCGAGACCAACCTGGGCAACAAAGTAAGACTCCATCTCTTCAAAAAATACAAAAATTAGCCAGCCATGGTGGCATATGCCTGTGGTCCCAACTACTCAGGAGGTTGAGGTGGGAGGATGGCTTGAGCCTGGAAGACGGAGGTTGCAGTGATCCAAGATCGCGCCACTGCACTCCAGCCTGGGCAACGAGCAAGACTCCGTCTCCAAAAAAAAAAAAAAAAAAAAAAGATTAAATATAATTTTCCCTAAAGGCATTTTGAATGAGTGTCTTGAATTGCTGTTAGTGAGATACAAGCTCTGTGCTTAAGGTTAAGACCGGTATTAAAGAACCTTGAAAATTCAAATAGATAACTATAATACATACCCATAGTTACTTTCTCCCACCTGACTTGAAACAAATAGGAAATGCTATCTATATACAGCATGAACTGTCCTTTAAATCCTATCAACTCCCAAAAAATTTGTTAGTTCTGAAAATGAGACCATTTCTTCCATAAGAAAATAATTTATCATGGCAGAGATATCCTTACATATCTTAGCTATTCAATCCAAAATGCAATGTTCATACATGATAAGTTCTAGTTACAAATGTTTAACCCAATATATACTTCTAGGAAACCACCAGTATATTTGGAAGATAACTTCTAGTGCCAAGTCCCAAGCATAGGATCACCACACAAAAAAGCACATTATTTTTTAAAAATAACACACCTAAGACCTAGCTAAAGAGACAAAAAGAGTGCTTTGCTCTTAATAGGATTTCCATAACTCCAAGATGATCCCATCAGAATTCTGAGATCAGCTGCCATTAGATTTAAAGTAATCCCAAAATTATGCTTCCTATAACATTTGCCATTTTCATCCACATTGAGAGCAGGTGCTGTTCTCACTCAAGATTTGCACTACAAACTAATTTGGCAGTCAGGGTGACTGTTCATAAAAGTACAGCTGTCTGGATCACTGCTCTACGCACAGATACAAGTTCCTGAAGTTATCAAATTAAAAACACAACAACAACAACAACAAAAAACAGCGAGGAAGAAGTTAGCTGCGGGTATAGAAACAGACTTCTACTAAAGAGATTTTTAAAACAAAACATGAACGAATGCAGCTCTCCAACAATGAAAAGGCAAGTTTCACTATTCTGGCAATAAACTAAAGATATGAGATTTAAGGGAGACACAATAGGTATGGACGGGCAACATCCTTTTCCTGGTAGAAATTGTTAAAGTCGTTATTATCTGTTAAGGTCTTATCCAATAGACAAAGGTGCTTACAGTTATTCTTATTAATATAAAGCCTTATTCTTAAAATTAAATTTTTTAAGTAGTTTTTCATAAAATTCATGAATAGAAACAGTCAAAAAATCAACCAAAAGACTCAGTTGTTGAGATGCCAAAAAAATTATTTCAGGGCATGCACAAACTAAAACAGCATTACTTCCTTTTTTCTTTACAACACATTTAATAAACAAATGCAGCTTTGAATCTCTCAAGAAAGGTAATCCTCATTTTCCACATACACAGAATTATATCACTGTTATTCCAACAGGAGCAATGCTATAGTGTATGTTAAATTCCCAATACAATATCAAATGAATCACAGGTATCACCACAAATACAAAATTAGAAGTAATGTTAAGCTTTTTAAATAATATACCATGGAAAATTACATTATAAATCCTACAAAAATCGGCTTAAAAAAGATATAATGAGCCTAAATATGAACCATAAATCTACAAACTGGGTTATGCAGAGGTAAACTGAGGGTTTGTGAAACCAAAGAATAAATATGACAAACCTAATTAGATTATGGGTTTACTTAAAGATGCAGAAGCAAAATATTATATCCAAGTAAAACACAATTCTTGCTATGTTATTGTGCTATTTGAACCCTGCTTCTCTGACTAAAGTGTTTAAGAAATAAGTAAGCACCAAAACAGGCTTTAAAGCAAATAAAACTTACAAAAGTTTTGTCAGTTCCATTCTGTTTCCATCTAGTGACTACTAGAGAATTCATTAAAAGTCAAAAATAAGTCTACTTGGAGTTCCAAAAGACCTCATTCAAATGAGAAACCAACTATTTTCCACATAAATAGTCCACATTCTGAAAAATAGCTGATGATGCACAGTAGGCAGAATATCTTGATGTGAATGAGACATCCTTATCGCTTCTCAGCCTTTTGGCTAAGATCAAGAACCCTTTCGAATTAGAATACGGTCAGGCAGATTATGGAATTAATGTCAATATTGAGATCAGCCACTAAAGTTATTATTCAAGGATTGTTCATCGCTCTCCCCTGTTCAATAATTTTATCAGTGATATATAAACTAGAAGACATATTAAATAAAATAAATTAAGAGTATTAATATGGTACATGATAATATCAATACTTTCAAACTTTGTAAATAATCTGATATAATTTAAGAAGTATTCGAGGTAAATATAAAACTCTGTAATTAGATTTAAAAACTCATGTGTACTTGCATAAATAAGATGGAGAAAACTGGTACCATAAATACATTACATGAAAGCCTTGAAGGGTAAAGGATTAGTTTTTTGTTTTTTGTTTTTTTGCAAGCTCGATGTGAATAAAAAATACAATAAAGGGTAGGAAAAAATTTAATATCTCAATAGTAATACAGTACGTTAAACACCCCATGTACCATTCCAAAGGATGCTACAATGATTGAACCATATTTATTGAGTTTTGAATTAAATTATAATCTATACTGTTTAAGAAGACTACAATGAAAAATTGAAATACATTCTGAAAAAAGTAACCAGGATAGTGAAGAGCCTGTTTATAGGATATGTTTTTCAAGCTTGTCCAACCCATGGCCTGTGGGCCGCATGTGGCCTAGGACAGTTTTGAATGAGTCCTAACACAAATTCGTAAACTTTCTTAAAACACTATGAGATTCTTTTGTGATTTTTTTTTTTTTTTTTTTAGCCCATCGGCTAAAAAAACAGATAATGTCAAGTAATATTCTAGGGATGCTACTCAAGTTTTTTTTCCCTAGGTAAAAATGCAACAACTTCTTACTACTACTCTTATAACTTGGTTTCTAATGATTCTTCATCTAAGTTCCTTTAGAAATGTCCCTTTTATGGAGCCTCTTAAAAAATCACATTCAGTCTCATGGGCTTCCCCTTGTGGGTAACACCACCTTTCTCTCTGGCTGCCTTTAACAGTTTTTCCATCATTTCAACCTTGGTGAACCTGATGATTATGTGTCTTGAGGTTGCTCTTCTTGAGGAGTATCTTGTGGTGTTCTCTGTATTTCCTGAATTTGAATGTTGGCCTGTCTTGCTAGGTTGGGGAAGTTCTCCTGGATAATATCCTGCGGAGTGTTTTCCAACTTGGTTCCATTCTCCCCATCACTTTCAGGTACACCAATCAAATGTAGATTTGGTATTTTCACATAGTCCCATATTTCTTGGAGGCTTTGTTTGTTCCTTTTTATTCTTTTTTCTCTAATCTTGTCTTCTCACTTTATTTCATTAAGTTAATCTTCAATCTCTGATATTCTTTCTTCTGCTTGATTGACTCGGCTATTGATACTTGTGCATTCATAATTGAACATAGTATTTCAAATACAATTTGATCAGCACAGATCACAAAGATTATTACCAACCTTGGATTAGTATTAAGCTTCTCTGAACACAGCACAAAATGGTAATGACAACAAAATGTTGACTACGAACTCAATATGCAGTCAAACAAAAGCCTTTGGTTTTAATTTTTTTTCCACATGAACTTCTTTTAGGCTAAGTCTCCCACAAACTGTACTTTTTTTTTCGTTTTTTGAGACAGTCTCGTTCTATCACCCAGGCTGGAGTGCAGTGGCGCAATCTCGGCTCACTGCAACCTCTGCCTCGTGGATTCCAGCAATTCTCCTGCCTTAGCCTCCTGAGTAGCTGGGACTACAGGTGCCCACTACCACGCCCGGCTAATTTTTTGTATTTTTAGTAGAGACGGGGTTTCACCATATTGGCCAGGCTGGTCTCAAACTCCTGACCTTGTGATCTGCCTGCCTCGGCCTCCCAAAGTGCTGATATTACAGGCGTGAGCCACCGCACCTGGCCAAACTCTACTTTATATAATATTTTTTAAGTCTAAATGGATCCTTATACAGTTCACTTTTGTACTGTTTCCTCATTTTAGTCTTTTGGAAGCTAAGTCCACATTATGTCATCCATCATATCTGTAATACTATCAATGTTGAACCTGACCCTCACAAGTTTTAGAACCACACCTTTATGCAGATTACTAATTGAACTGCTGACGACAGAACCAAATTTAAAAACTGCAGGATAAAGAATGAAGGCCTGCTCCCACACTGGCAATGAATCAACATTCAGAGTAAGGTTTTTCAATAAAACTGCAGGATAAAGAACGAAGACCTGCTCCCAAACAGGCAATGAACCAAAATTCAGAGTAAGGTTTTTCAATCAACTACTAATTCCATCTAAACTGTATTTTACCAGTCTACATTTCTCTTTCTTCTGTCATTTAGATACTTCCTAATATTGTAGCTGCCAGCCACATGAGGCTACTTACATTCTACATAATTAAAATTAAATAAAATTTAAAATACAATTTCTAAGTCACATTAGCCACATTTAAAGTAATCAACAGCCATATGTGGCTACTGTCTACCATGTTGAAGAGCAAATACAGAATACGTCAATCATCACAAAAAGATGGCATTAGTCTGGATTCTACTGTAAAATGGTCCACTCAGATTTAGATGGAATATGTTTATATCACATCATTTATCTATCTAGTTGTATCATACTTACTACCAATTAGTTTTCAGAAGTCCACAGTTTACACTGGGGTTCACATTTTGTGTTTTACATTCTACAAGTTTTAACAAATATATAACTATTATAATGACAAGTAACCACCATTACAGTATCATTCAGAATCATTTCAGTATCACTCATTACCCTTAAAATCCTGTGTTCTACCTATTCCACCCTTTCTCCCTTTCCCCAAATCCCTGGAAACCATTTATTTTTTCATTGTCTCCATAGTTTTTGCCTTTTGCAGAAGGTCAAACAGTTGGAATCACAGAATATGTAGCCTTTTTAGATTGGCTTCTTATACCCAACAATTTTTATTTAAGGTTCTTGTAATTTTTTGTGGCTTGATAGCTCATTTCTTTTTATCACTGAATCATATTCTATTAGATGCATTCACCACAGTGTTTACCCATTTACCTAATGAAGGATATCTCAGCTGCTTCCAAGTTTTGGCAATTAGGTCTTTTTTTATTTCAATAAATTTCGCTCTTTATAAATACTATAATGTCCAAAAAACAAGCAAACAAATCCTATACAGACAAATGCTAACAGGATACTACTATATTGTACACTTTTCATTTTTCCTTTTTATGTTTTCCAACTCTTCTAAAATTATAAACATATCACAGAAAATTTATTTTTAAACAATACAAACCAGATTTTATCATTTTTTTCACTTTGTGTCTACTAAGCATACACCATTAATTTAACAAAATGGATTTTCACATTTACCCTATTTAGAATGAACAACTAAAATTTTAAACAAAAATCCATTATCATGTAGACAAAGGCAGCTCAAAACTAATATACAACGACTAATATTAAACAACTTAAACTTTATTTCCTTACAAAACTTATTTCTCATAAGAAAAATGTTTTTGTCAAACACAATTTAACCACTTGGATATCATGCTGACACAGTATTTTCTAAAAAAAAAAAAAAACGAAAAAAAGCTTAACACTGAAAAAACAATTTAGTAATTCATATTAATTATTTCATAATAGCAACAAAACAAATATTTAACAATGCAATCATTTTAGTTTAGCAAATTCTTTAGCCTAATATGTAACTGGAACTAGTTAAGAGGAAATGGGGATAAAAAAAGTACAAGGTATCTATTGCAGTAGTTCCCCTTTATCCGCGGTGGGGAGATACATTCCAAGACTTCCAGTGGGTGTCTGAAAACTGCAGAATATCAAACCCTATATATACTATTGTGTCCGGAATTGGTGGGTTCTTGGTCTCACTGACTTCGAGAATGAAGCCGCGGACCCTTGCAGTGAGTGTTACAGCTCTTAAGGTGGCGCATCTGGAGTTTGCTCCTTCTGATGTTCCGATGTGTTCAGAGTTTCTTCCTTCTGGTGGGTTTGTGGTCTCACTGGCTCAGGAGTGAAGCTGCGGATCTTCGCGATGAGTGTTACAGCTCTTAAGGAGGTGCATCTGGAGTTGTTCGTTCCTCCCAGTGGGTTCGTGGTCTGGCTGGCTTCAGGAGTGAAGCTGCAGACCTTTGTGGTGAGTGTTACAGCTCATAAAGGCAGTGTGGACCCAAAGAGTGAGCAGCAGCAGGATTTATTGCAAAGAGCGAAAGAACAAAGCTTCCACAGTGTGGAAGGGGACCCGAGCGGGTTGCCACTGCTAGCTCCCGCAGCCTGCTTTTATTCTCTTATCTGGCCCCACCCACATCCTGCTGATTGGTCCATTTTACAGAGAGCCAAGTGGTCTGTTTTGACAGGGTGCTGATTGGTGCGTTTACAATCCCTGAGCTAGACACAAAGGTTCTCCACAACTAGATTAGCTAGATACAGTGTCCACACAAAGGTTTTCCAAGTCCCCACCAGAGTAGCTAGATACAGAGTGTCGATTGGTGTATTTACAATCCCTTAGCTAGATATAAAGGTTCTCCAAGTCCCCACCAGACTCAGGAGCCCAACTGGCTTCACCCAGTGGATCCCGCACTGGGGCTGCAGGTGGAGCTGCCTGCCAGTCCCGCACCGTGCACCTGCACTCCTCAGCCCTTGGGTGGTCGATGGGACTGGGCACCGTGGAGCAGGGGGCGGCACTCGTGGGGGAGACTCGGGCTGCACAGGAACCCATGGAGTCGGGGGGAGGCTCAGGCATGGTGGGCTGCAGGTCCTGAGCCCTGCCCCGCGGGAAGGCAGCTAAGACCTGGCCAGAAATTGAGCACAGCAGCTGCTGGCCCAGGTGCTAAGCCCCTTATTGCTCAGGGCTGGCGGGGCCTGCTGGCCGTTCGGAGTGCAGGGCCCACCGAGCCCGGGCCCACCGAGCCCACGCCCACATGGAATTCGCGCTGGCCCGCAAGCACCGCATGCAGCCCTGTTTCCCGCTGACTGCGCCTCTCCCTCCACACCTCCCGGCAAGCTGAGGGAGCCGGCTCCGGCCTTGGCCAGCCCAGAAAGGGGCTCCCACAGTGCAGCGGCGGGCTGAAGGGCTCCTCAAGTGCCGCCAAAGTGGGAGCCCAGGCAGAGGAGGTGCCGAGAGCGAGCGAGGGCTGTGAGGGCTGCCAGCACGCTGTCACCTCTATTTTTTTTCCTATATATACATGATAAAGTATAATTTATAAATTAGCCACAGTAAGAGATCAACAACAACAATAATAAAATAGAATAATTATAATAATATGGCAGCACCACTACTCTTGGCTTTGGGGGGCATTATTAGGTAGAATAAGGGTTACTGAACACAGTCACTGTGATACTGCAACAGTCGATCTGATAACCAAGAAGAAATCAGCTAATATGATAATCAAGGAGGCTACTAAGTGTCTACAACCAGATGATTCATGTCCCAGGCAGGACAGAGCAAGATGGTACAAGACTACCCACAACGGCATGTAATTTAAAACCTTGTTGTTTATTTCTGGAACTTATAATTTAATATTTTCGGAATGTGGTTGACTGTCAGTAGCTGAAACCACAGAAAGCAAAACTTGGATAAGAGGGGACTACCACATATTATTTTCAAGTAGAAGACATGGCATTTAGAGCAAAGCTAGTTAAGAAAAGGAATAGCAACTTATAGACAAAAAAACTAAAATTTTAACTGAGTATCTGAATGACCAGACATAAAATGTAGCAAATGGGAGAGGTATTTCTTTTCAAGTAAGCTCATTTGTTGTATATCAAGAAGAAATGAACATTTATCACAGAAAGCAATACCTAAAACCCACTACATAGATATAACATTTGTATGAGATATATTACATTTCATGGTAGACAATCAGTAGATAAGCAATACTGTTTACTCTCTTTCCTTATGAATATGGACAATAAAAGAAAAATCACAGCATTTATATGTGTAGGTACCACCTGTACCTCTTTGTGTTGCCTTGTGGGAATTGGGGCTCCTGGAACAGATACAAATGCTGATATTTAGGCTACTGCTATTGCTGCAAGTAATAAACTGTCCTTTGTCTTTGTAAAAAAACAAAAACGAAAACATAGCATTTATCAAGGAATCAATCTTTCCACTTAAGGGATTGCAAGACAACTTGCTTCACAGAAATTCAATTCACAAGAAGATTACATCACAAAGCACTGTTTCTGGGCATCAGGTGATACGTAAAATACATAAGCAACTAAGTTATGGGAACCTATACTCATATAAAACTAAAAATGGGGTTAAAGTTATCAAAGTAAAGCAAAATATAAATAAGACTAATATAAGTAAGTATGATTTCTTGGTTTTGTTTTCCTCAGAATCATCAAAATACTTATAAAGGCTACAGTTAAGTTATTCTTATTAAAACCAACAAAACATCATGATTAATTTTCTTTTACCTTGATCAAACTAGTTTTCAATTTTAACCCTAAGTAGAAAGGGTTTAGTTATTCTTCTGTTTTCAAGTTTTAGAATATTTATAAAAGACTAAAACAGTTTATCACAACAAAAATGTGATCTTATAAACAATCATTTCTCTTTAAATAAAAACACTAAAATATATTTTACTTGTAAATTTCTTCTAAAAATTATCTTGAAAAACCCTTTCCCATTTATGCTTGAGAGAAAAAGGAGGATGCCTGCTGAGAGAACTGGTATTATCAATTAAAATGATAAAGATGGCACAAAATTCACACTTTAATGCAACTCTGCTGGTTAAAAAAAAAAGAAAAAAAAAACAAACAAAAAGGTACACTTGAACTTAAAAATAAGACTAATATCTCCCTCAACCAGAAATTCAACAAAATAGGCAAAGCAATGAACAGAGCTAAAAGTTGCAGTAGGCTCAGCTCCAGTTCTGGACAGCTAGGCCAGTAGTTTGGCTCCTGCTGGGTAACCTAGATAAAAATTGATCCATGCAAATGGGAACTACAGCTAATCTTAATGGAAGCCAGGGATTAGGCATGGAGCTTCTGTGTTCATGAAAAAAAAAGTTGAACTACCATCAAAATGATTCCTGGGGCCACAGCTACTATAGAAATTTAGGGCATGGAGTAAGGAGGAATGTGAAGGGGGAAGCTTCAAATTAAGATCAGTCTAAAAATTAAAATTCTGAACCATAAGAAATATTACACTAAAACTGGCAGTCAACAAAATCAGCAATGAAACATAAGAAAATAATATGAAACAATATGACAAAGACTTTGAAATAAGTATTATAAAGCTGAAAAGATAAAGCAGTTGCTTTATTAAAAAAGGAATTTATAAAACAAAACAAAAAAGTTAAAGAAGAACTGGTGGATATAAAAAGAGACATGCAGAAATCAAGAAATAAAAAATAATCACTAAAAATTCCTCAGATAATTCTGTGGAAATAGTACAAAGAATTCACCTCGAATGCAAGACAGAAGTAAATAGATTTAAAAAAAAATTTAAAGTATTGAAGAGATGGAAGATATAGAGTGAGAGGTTCCAATATATCTCTGATAGGATTTTTGAAAGATGAAGACTAGAAAGAATGACAGAAAGGCATTATTTTAAAAGATTATAGCCTGGAATGTTCTAGGATTATAGAAATGATTATAGAAATACATGAATATTCAGAAAGA
The DNA here is from genome assembly GCF_029281585.2 of Gorilla gorilla gorilla. NCBI lineage: Eukaryota > Metazoa > Chordata > Mammalia > Primates > Hominidae > Gorilla > Gorilla gorilla. The sequence goes on from NC_073229.2 coordinate 124,990,211, forward strand.
ACGCTTATAAAGGAATAACAAAAAGACTGCAAGTCTTTCATCAACCGCAAATGATGCTGGAAGGAAGTGGGGTGATACATTTAAGTGCTAAGAGAAAGATAATCTTCCTAGAATGTAATTGCCAACAAACTATTATTATTCTTATTATTCAAGAACGAGAAAAAAATTTAAACACTTTAAGATATACAAAGACTAAAAACTTAGCACCCATTGAACCTCTCTAAAAGAATTCTTAATGAAGTACCGTAGTAAGAAGAAAAATGAATCTAAAGGAAAATCATGAATATAAGAAAGGAAGAGCACACTTATAAAACATGCCAGTAAATTTAATTATACACTCAAATGAATAAATCATTTTTAACTTAAAAGAAAGAAAGCTCTCAAAAATAGTAAGATGGACAAAAGGAAGGTATTCAGCAGTTGGAAGAAGCATTCATAGCTACCCATTCATGTTTAAAACAAATTTAAGAGTATGCACCAGATGTAAAATTCAATCTATTAGCTCCTAAACCAGAAAGAGAATAAAAGGGAATATAAAAATATTATCAATCCCACAGACAATATAAAAGGGTAGGGGAAGAATGATAAACCCAAAAGCTTAGAAACTACAAGATGTTCATCTAGTTTATGGATTACAATTAAACAATAAAAACTACACAGCAAATGAAATACAGTTAAAGCACCACTTAGAAATTTTGAAGAGTGGAAATGAGAAGTGTTCACAAATAAATACAGCTGAGCTATACTAGAAAAACAAAGAAGGAAATAAAATATAAAGCTTAATTAATGAAATTAAAAATCTTATTTTTAATTGCCAAAACTTAGAAGCAACCAACATATCCTTCAATAGGTGAATGAATAAACAAATTGTACTATATCTGTATAATGGAGTATTTTTGCAATGCTGAAAAAACACACAACTGTCAAGCCATGAAAAGACATGGAGGAATCTTAAATGTGTAATGCTAAGAAAAGAACCCTATCTGAAAAGGCAACATACTATATGATTTCAACTATATGACATCTGGAAAAAGAAAAATATGGTAAGAGTAAAAAGATCTGTGGTTCCCAAGGCTACAGGGGAAGGGAGGAATGAAATGGTAGAGCACAAAGGACTTTTTAGGGTGGTGAAACTATTCTGTATAATACTGTGATGGTAGATACATACCAGTATACATTTGTCAAGGCCCATACAATGTATAATACCAAGAGTGAATCCTTCTATAATCTTACGGTAAACTATGGACTTCAACTAATAATAATGTGTAAATATTGGCTTATCAATCATAACAAATGTACTACCCTAATACAAGATGTTAGGAGAAAATAAGGGGAGTAGATATACAAGAACTCTATACGTTTCACTTATTTTTTCTGTAAATGTAAAACTGCTCCAAAAATTAGTTCATTAATTAAAAACAAAATATGGTATAAAATTCAAGAAAAAAATAATTGTAAAGCTATTATCGATGAAAATGATTATTCCCTTAATGCTGGTAAATGTTTGTAAAACTGAAGGATGTGTCATTCAGAGTGAAGGGCCGCAGTGAAAGGTGGCAGGACATGCGCTTTTAAAGGCTGAAATCCTGGTGGCTCGTGCCTGTCATCCCAGCACTTTGGTAGACCCAGGAGGGTGGATCACTTGAGGTCGGGAGTTCGAGACCAGCATGGCCAACATGTCAAAACCCCATCTTTACTAAAAATACAAAAATTAGCCAGGCATGGTGGTGCGTGCCTGTAATCCCAGTTACTTAAGGAGATTCGCTGGAACCCGGGAGGCAGAAGTTGCAGTGAGCCGAGATAGCACCACTACACCCCAGCCTGGGTGACAGTGTGAGTGAGTGTGGTTTAAACGAAAATTATCTAGCTAAATGTCTTATATATAAAAGATGCTTATCAAATCTTTGTGGAAAAAATGAATAAGTAATAAAAGGAGGGAATCACTGACTAATACAAGGTTGTTTTCTATGAGATTTGTCATTAGGTCGTAAAATATAAATCCTGTTGGAATTTCACATTAGAATTTATTTTATTTTTCACATACAATAAAAATGCTTAGAATATTTCAAATGTTAGCACAATTACTACTGATAGATAGCATAAGGAAACAAGTATTTGTAAACAGTCTAACATTTTTAAAGAAGAAACCCACTGTCATTGTGAAAGAAGTATATTTGTCATCACTGGGTTTAATTAGAAGACCTTTAGGCTTATCCCAACCTCTTCAGTATTTAAAAACTGGAAAACTGTCAGATGTCTTATTATAAGGAACACATGCTGTATGATTAAATCCCAAAACATATGTGGGAAAAATAAAAATAACGAAAAGAGCAACAAAACAAAAGCTGGTTTTCTGAAAACAAGGCAAACACTATGCTAGCAAAAAGGAGGTAAGTATAGAAGAGACAGATATAAGAAAGAGGCAATATAACTAAAAGCCAGCACAATTTTTTTAAAATAAGAGCACATTACAAACAACTTTATAGCAAAAAGCTAAGTACTCAGAAGAAATGGCTAATTTCAAAAATATATAATTATCAAACAACTTAGCAATAGAAAGTCTGAATAAACAAACAACTACTGGAAGATTCAAATTGATAGTTGAAGTTGGTCCTCCAAAAGAGATCGGGCTGTATAATTTCAGAGGCATACTAGTATTAAATTTTCATGGATAGATAACTGTTTTCTGACAGAAACTTTTGAAAACAGAAGAGAAAGCTACAGAAGTTTATTTTATGAAACTGGAATAATGTTAACTATTAACACAGAATAATTTCCAAATTCTCAAATCTGGCTGAGTTTCTAGGCATAGTATAAGCATCTAAAAACCATATAATGCATCAGTGCCTACCCAATAAACCTTCGAGGAAAAAAAAAAAAAGACACATTCTGATTCTTACCAATTGAAGAAAACCCATACATTTCCTCTTTAATTACACAGAACATGCATTTTAAAAATTAGAGTTATTCTCAGAAATAGTTTGCAAATATTTTCTCCCATTCCTTAGGCTGTATTTTCATTCTGTTTATTGTTCCCTTTGTTGTACAGATGCTTTTTAGATTGATGTAATACAATTTGTCTATTTTTGCTTTTATTGCTTATGATTTGGGGGTCTTATCCAAAAAAAACCCTTACACAGATCAATGTCAAGAAGCATTTCTCTTATGTTATTGTCTAGTAGATTTATCATTTCAGATATCAGTTAAGTCATTACACTATTTTGAGTTGATTTTTGTACATTGTGATAAAGGTCTAGTTTCAATCTTCTGCACATGAATATCCAGCTTTTCCAGCTCCATTTATTGAAGACACTGTCCTTTATCCATTGTGTCTTCTTGGGACATTTGTCAAAAATCAGTTGGCTATAAGCCCATGGATTTATTTCTGCATTCTCTATTCTGTTCTATTGGTCTCTGTGTCTATTTTTATGCCAGTACCATGCTGTTTTGATTACTAGAGTTCTCAAGTATATTTTGAGGTCTGGTAGTGTGATGCCTCAAGATTACTTTGGCTATCCAGGGTCTTCTGTGATTCCATACAAATTTTAGGATTGTTTTTTCTATTTCTGTAAAGAATGTTACGGGTATTTTGACAGGGATTGAACTGCCTATAGATCACTTTAGGAGTATACACATGTAATCAACATTAATTCTTCCAATTCACCAGTACAAAATATCTTTCCACTTATCTGCATCTTCTTCAATTTATTTCATCAATGTTTTATATGTTTTCAATGTAGAGATCTTTCCCATCCCTGATTAAATCTATTCTCAGGTATTCTATGCATGTGTAGCTGTTTTAAATGGAATTGTTTTCTTGATTTGTTTTTCAGATAGTTTGCTTTTAATGCATTAATATACAAATGATACTGATTTTTGTATGTTGATTTTATATCCTGGAACTTTACTAAATTTTATTCTAACAGTTTTTTAAGAGTCTTTAGGGTTTCCTATACATAAGATTGGATCATGTTGTCTGCAAACGGGGACAATTTAACTCCTTCCTTCCCACATTGGATGTCTTTTACTTCTTTCTCTTGCCTACCTGCTCTGGCTAGGACTTCAAGTACTATGTTGAATAGAAGTGGCAAAGTGGGCATCCTCGTCTTATTCCAGATCTTAAAAGTTTTCAACTTTTCCCCATTCAATATCATGTTAGCTATAGGTTTGTCATATATTAGCTATGTTATGTTGAGGTACATTCCTTCTAATTTGTTGAGGGGTTTTAATCATGAAGTGGTGTTGAATTTTGCCAAGTGATTTTTCTGCATCTACTGAAATGATCATGAAGTTTTTGTCCTTCATTCTATTCATGTGATATATTATGTTTATTTATTTGCATATTTTGTACCATCCTTGCATCCCTGGGATGAATCCCTCTTGGTCATGGTGAATGATCCCTTTAATGTGCTTTTGAATTTGGACTGCTAGTACTTTGTTGAGAATGTTTTACATCTATGTTTATCAGCAATACTGGCCTATAGTTTTCTTTTCTCGTTGTGTCCTTATCTGGTTTTGGTATCAGGATAGTGCTTAGCCTGTAGCATGACTTTGGAAGTATCCACTCCTCTTCAAGTTTTTGGAATAATTTGAGTAGAACTATTACAAGGCCTTTATTGGCAGAATTCAGAAGTAAAGCTATCAGATCCTGGAATTTTCTTTGATGGGAGACTTTTTATTACTGATTTCATCTCATTACTTGTTACTGGTCTGTTCAGATTTTCTGGTTCTTCATGATTCAATTTTGGTAGGGTTTACGTGTTTAGGAAGGCTAATATCCAGAATAATAAGGAAATTAAACAACTCAATTGCAAAATAATCTGACAAATAATCCATCAAAAATGAGCAAAAAATCTGAATAGACATTTCTGAAAACATACAAAAGGCCAACAGGTATAGGAAAAAAATGCTCAATATCACTAATCATCAGGGAAATGCAAATCAAAATGACAATGAAGTACCATTTCACTCCAATTAGAATTGCTGTTACCAAAAAGACAAAAAACAAATGAACAAAAAACAACTGTTGGTGCAGATGTGAAGAAAAGGGACCTCTTATACACTGTCAGTAGAAATGTAAATTAGTACAACCATTATGAAAAACAGTATGAAGGTTTCTCAAAAAATTAAAAATACAACTATTATATGATCCAGCAATCCCACTACTGGGTATATATCCAAAGGAAAGCAAATCAGTATGATGAAGAGATACCTGCACTCCCATATTTACTGCAGTACTATTCACAACAGCCAAGATATGAATCAACCTAAGCATCCATCAACAGATGAATAGATAAATATATAGTATATACACAATGGAATACTATTCAGCTGTAAAAAGGAATGGAATCCTGTCTCTTGCAACAACATGGATGAACCTGGAGGACATTATGTTAAGTAAAATAAGCCGGGCACAGTAAGACAAATACTGTTTGATCTCACTCACATGTGGAATCTAAAAAAGCTGATCTCATAGAAGGAGAGAGTACAATAGTGATTACCAGAGGCTGGGGAGATTGGGGGTGGAGGGAGAATAAGGAGAGTTTGGCCAATGGGTACGAAGTTACAGTTAGAGAGGAGGAATAAGTTATGGCCTATCTAGTGCACAGTAGGATGACTGAGGCTAACAATATTGTGTTGTGTATTTCAAAAAAGCTGGAAAAGAGGATTTTTAATGTAAAAAAGGAATGATAAATGTATGAGGTCATGGTTATGCTAAACACTCTGATTTGATTTTTAAACAACGTATACATGTATTGAAACATCACACTAGACCCCATAGAGGCATAATTATGTGTCCATTAAAAACAAAATTAAAAAAAATTTTAAAACATGGTAAATAGTATGACCAAAAAAGTTTTTAAAAATTAAAGTTGTTCTATACATTAAAGTAATAAACAGCATACATTATAAATTACAGTAAGCATAGTATGCAAAGAAAAACTATGCAATTTAGGAAATGTCTTTCTTTGAGATATGATGCAATTTTAGATTTGCATGTGAAATTTTAAAATATGCTTATTGAAAACTAACAATATGAAGTATAATAAGAGAAGAAAATGTTAAAACCTGAAAACAGTTTTGAATTGACAGTTCATATGGATCTGAATATGGATAATTATAAATAGCAGATGCTATTTAAAACTTTATAAATTATTCTTACTCTGAATTGTGGCATAGAAAATTATTAAGTATTCATACATTATAAAATAAGGTCATAAATAATATAAGAAAATGACCATGAAAATTATGACAGCATTTATTTATCTCTTAAGAAGAATTTCTATGCAAATTGTGGCTGTTTGCAGAGAATTAGATAAATTATATTTACAGAATAACTAATGCTCATTATTTACAGGTACTTAATCTACAAAACAATTTACAAAGCTAAAACCAAGGTCACTTACAACTTAATTAAGATAACTTGGAATGTGAACACTATTTATTCCCCACATACTATAATTAGCTGCATAGTAAATAAGTCAAAGCTAGGTACCACTACATATTTAAAAGCTTACTTTACGTTTTCATGTATATGGCAAATTGACAGCTTCCTTGATTCTTAGAAGGATATTCTGATATTAATTGTCTCAGAAGACAAGTTTCAACCATTATGTGTGTATGTATGTATGTGCTCATGCATGCATACACATATATATAAAATTTAAAATGTATGTATTAAATCTTAAATATTTGAGTGAATGCTTACAGCAATTTCTAAATCCAATAACCATACTTATTTATGTTTACAAACTGATATTATCCAAAATGTGTTTATTTATCTCAAATACGATTAACAGAAACATATCTTTGTTTTACTAATAAAATGCATTTATCTTATTTCTTCCCCATATCAATATATTACATGTAACTCTCCATACATCTAATCCAAGTATCCATGTGCTCTTCCAAATCATTCCTAACAACATTCATTATATCACATACAATTTTCCAGCATTCCCTTCTTAAAAGTATGTATGAAAGATCCAAAAGGAGAGACTTAAGAAAGCAGGATAATGGGAGGAGGTTGATTAAACTTTGTTAGATACCTTTTATGTCCCCAAACTTAAAAGTACTTGGCACAGAGTACAGAATTAATGACTGAATAAATGAATGAGTGAACAGTATCAAACAGAGTAGTATGAAATTTGTCAAACTGTCTTACTCCTTGAGCAACCATTCCAATCAAGAGCAAATTAGTTCAAAATCTGTTATTGCCATAAATTGGAAACATATATTTAAGCTCCTCATTGTGAGCTTAATATATTAATAATGCATTTTTACCCACATCTATAACAAGACAATATATGGCCTCAAAAATGCTTCAGGTTGACAGGTATCTTAAAAGTCATAAAAATCCGACTTTGCACAAATCCCACCAAAAGTGATGATTCAGCATGTTCTTCTACATCTTCAATAACAAGTCTCACTACTTGCCAAAAGAGGTTGGTATATTTAAAGGACTTTGAAAATTGAAAAGGTTTGACTGAGCTGAGATCTGTCCTTACATATTTTTTACCCAGAAATCCTAGTTATAACCCTTGGACCACCCTTCTTCCATATACAGCTCTTCGAGTATTATGCTCATCTCTCTATCTCACTGGAGCTTTCTCTTTAAAAGGACTACCAACTGCAGTTTTATCTTAAGTGGGAAAAAAGCAACATACAACCAAGATCAATAAAATATATGGCTTGGGTTTTCCTAATACAGATTATAAAACTTCAAAGATCTGTAATAGCAGATAAATTACTTCAACTATGTTGACCTTTCCTAAACATCACAGTCAGCTAAAAGTAGAACACAGGATTCTTGAGTTTTCCTCATGAAAATATTAATTCTTTTAAAGTAAAAATAGTAATGAATAACCTAAAATAGCAGACAATGTGGAAATGAAAAGAAACTTAGGAGAAAATGGGCATATCACTGTAGAGTATACAGTATGAACATATTCAGATATAAACCCACAAATTAAAGACAGACAAAAGATACATCTGATCCAAATAACTCTCCACCCAAAACCAGTGAGTACTTTTGTATGCAAAATTTTTAGTGATAGGAGTACATTAAAAAAGTTTATATACACCTGAGTAAATATTTAGCATAAGAGTCTTTTTGTTTTTGTTTTTGACAGGCTCTCACTCTGTCACCAGCCTGGAGGGCAGTGGCATGGTCATGACTCACTAAAGCCTCAACCTCCCAGGCTCAAGCAATCCTCCCACCTCAGCCTCCCAAGTAGCTGGGACTATAGGCACATGCCACGCCAGGCTTTTTTTTTTTTTTTTTTTTTTTTAGCGTAAGGGTCTTTATTGCAATGTTATTTTAGCGTAAGAGTCCTTATTGCAATGTTATTTATAACAGCAAAAAACTAGATAAAACTTGAATCTTCAGTAGCAAATAATAATACTACTCTGCAACCATTAAAAATTATTACATTATAGATTATTCTCATTGAAAATGTTAAGGAATATAAAAGCAGGTTGAAAATTATATATCCTGTGTGACCTAGTTTTTAAGTGTTTTTATTTTAAAAGATACATACTCCAAAATATTTGCAGTGATTATGACTGAATAATGGTGGGTTCACAGATTATATAGTTCCTGCATTCTGCTTATACAAGACCTGAATTTTCTAAAATTATGGATATATTTTTCAAAATTAGACAATGAGTTGTATAAAAAATGGGTGGCAATAAAAATTGAAATTTCCATCACTATACTGAAAAAAAAGAGAAAAAATTGATTGGTATCTAATAAAACACTGTGGCTTCATTAGTAGCCATAAACTGAGAAAACTAGAGGGACATAAGAGAAAAAATGGTGGCAAAATCACAATAAGAAACAAATCAAAAAATGTTCTTTCCTTCGGAAAGATAAAAGAGTCATTCTCTTACTACTCCTTTTGCTTGCATCTTCTCCTACAGAGAATATTAGCTTAAAACAGAAAAGAGCGGAACAAAACCCATAAATATTGAATGCTAGCTACAGCAAAGGAGATAGTAGTAAGGAACATCCTAGCCCTTCAAATAAGTTCAGGTATGCAGACCCTGACAGAGCATATCACGAGGTTCAAGAACCACTTATACATTTGATCTCAGAATCACTGCTATCTCTTGAGAAATATTTTTTTAAAAAATAGTAAGTGTCAGATGAAGGCAAAAGTCTCCAATTTGAAAACATAAAAGATAAAAGTCATGGATTGTGAAAACTACTTAATTGTAAGCTTAACATCAACAAATGGCAATGTGAATTTACAAAAAAAGTCATGACAAAATAATCTTAATTCTTAGGAGATTATTAGGTCAGCAGTTCCTAAACTGGCAAAGCAACTGGAAGTGTTACATCTTTGAAGATGATGGGGAAAAGCATTCTACATGTCAGTACTATTAGAACACTAAACAGCTGTATCCAAATTGTGTTGATAATGGATTAATGTCAACATAGAAGAAAACTGAAGTTGTGCATATTAAAAAAAAAAGACTAAGGAATGAAAAACATAACCCATCATATGTCTAAAAGACAGTCATATAGGAGTTGATGCCTATGACTTTGCTGCCCCATTGCACACATATAGGACTGAATGGCAGTAGGAGTATTATCAGTTAGCAAAAGAAATAATTTACAAGATAACTACTCCAGAAAGAAATGGGATACCATTTGAATAAAAGAAGCTCTTCATTAGAATAAGTATACCTCATTACATGAGGATCACCATTTCCACAGAATTCTAAACACACAAATACCACACTGGATGGAGAAATTCCATGATTCTAAACATTCTTGTAAAGGATAATTTTCAATTCAGGCAGCGGGGTAGAGGCTCTTCTGATTATTTGGTGAAAAGACAACAAAAAACCAATACATATTGGTCCTCATAGCTGAAAGGACACTTTTAATTCCAATCTGGCTGATATGATACCATAGCTCAGCAGTATTAAGGCTACCAAAAACAATGTACAGCACCTAATGCATGGAGAACTTTTTCATAAAGCACTAATGTGAATCTTTCAGTACAGCAACATTTTAAATACCCTATTCTAGTTACAAAAAAAAACTACTACAGCCTCTTTATCAAATTGTAATACACACATTAAATGAGAGGTTCTCAAAGTGTGAGCCAGAATCTCTAAGATCCTTTCAGAAGATATATGAGGTGAAAATTGTTTTCATAATCATACTAAAACATTATTTAACTTTTTCATTCTCATGTTCTCATGAGTGTAATGTAGTGGACTTTTGCAGAGGCTACATAATGTAATGTGTGATATCAGAATATACTGAATGCAAAATTATATATGGGAATCTAGCTGTCTTCTATTAAGCCAAACATTGAAATGATTTATAAAAATATGACATAATGCCACTCTTCATACTTTTTCTGATTTTAGAAAATAGTTATTTTTCATAAAAATGTTATTTATACTATAGTAATATGATAGATTTACTATTATTATTTTAAATGATTTGGGGCTGGGTGCAGTGGCTCATGCCTGCAATCCCTGCACTTCAGGAGGCCGTGGTGAGAGGACCACTTGAGGCCAGGAATTCATGACCAGTCAGGACAACATCACAGAACCCTGTCTCTACAAAACATTCTTTAAAAAATTAGTTGTGTGTGGTGAGGCATCCCTGTAGTCCTAGCTACTAGGGAGTCTGAGGCAAGAGGATTGCTTGAGCCCAGGAGTTACAGGTTATAGTAAACTATGATCATGCCACTACACTCCAGCCTGGGTGACAGAATGAGACTCTGTCTCTGAAAGAATAATAAGAAAGACTAAAAAACAAATGATTTAATAGACATTTATTAAATTAATATAGTAAAAATTCAATTTTAATTTCAAATATGATAAATATCAATAGAGTTCAATAACAAAGAAAAATTACGAGGTTCTTAGTAATTTTTAAAAGTGCAAAAGAGTTTTGAGAACAAAAAGCTTGAGAATGAATGTATTAAAGCAAGCTAATTATTCTCCACCAAATTTTCAAAGGATGATAGAATCATTTCCAATGCAAAAAAATACACAAAAAATACACAGTCTTCCCTCAGAAGACAATCTAACCAAATAACTCACACTGCTTGACATCAGACACATATCTGGAGGTTCAGAAATGAACTTGCATGGGTCAAGTAATGCCATCTGCATAGAGTCAAGAGATAATACTAACAGCAAATGTCAAATCACAAATGCTATAAAGAAGCAGCCCATCTGCACAAAAGCAAACTACGGTTGTATCAATAAAACTCAAAACTCTCTTTTTCTAAAAACTGATTACACAATAACTCTATCAATATTTACATCAGCATTAATAGCTTTGCAAATAGCATGTAATATTGAAATAATACTGAGATATGTATACTTCAATACATCTCCAATATGCTAGCCTTTCAGATCCCACTTTACATATTTCTCAAGTGTATTTTTATTAACATCTTTTCCATCTTAACAAGAACTATTAATATCAGAACTCACTTCAAAAACTTAATCCAAAAGATTTTCTTTAGGGTAGTCAGACATTAAAAAGCCAGGCAGGAAAAAAATAAAAATAACTAAATAATTCCCTGAATTAAGACCTCGCTTTTAAATATCATTTTATTATTTGAAACATCCATAGCTAAGAAGGCATAGATAAAAATGTATTTACTGACATATAAGGTATACACCTAAAGTTTGACTGTGCAACTATATAGTGCAAACACTTGAGAACCTGGTCTGTGAAACATTATGTCTCATATATATTATCTCACAAATCCTCACAGCAACACTGTGAAGCAAATATTTCACAAATTAGAGAAATGGGGTTCACAAGAGCTTAGTAATTTGCCCATAGTCAATAAGACATAAGCAAACAGAGACAAAATTTGGCCTGGCTTTATAAGAAAAGAAATTCCTTCAAAGAGCCTTGCCAGTTAATGTTGTTTTCTTCAAAAAATCTGACGGCATACTAGATAGGAATGGTAGATCTACACTGAGAAAAAAAGTCCCAGAATTTCTACCACTCTTTTGCTTTGTGACTTTAGTAAACAACTGAGCCTCAGTTTTTTTAACCTTTATAAAGAGGATATCACTCCTACACATTGCAGGACTGTGAAGAAGCTAGTTAGGTCAGAGAAGAAAGCCTGGTTCGGGTCCATACATAACAGGCACTTAAAACCTGGTAGCTTTACTGTTGTTAATACTACTACTTTCTAGGGGAAAATTTTCTGTTGAAAGTCCATTAATTATACCATTCCAGTAGAACGAACCCTACTGCTACAATTCTGGTTCTGAAACACCCGCAGCAGGAAGACAATCTGTACCAATAATGGACAGGTTTTGATTAAGAAAATAACATGCAGTATTCAAGTCTTATTCACTTCCGGGTGTTAAAATGCACTTCTAAAAGTGAATAAAATTAAAGATTTCTAGCCAATCAAATTCTAAGGCTTAATCATAATGCCTACAGTCTTACCTGGAAAATTACAGAAGCCAAAAGAAGAAATGCTCTTAGAAGAAAGTAACACAGAGGCTCAATGTAGGGAGGGAAAAGGGGATGATATTGGCAAAAGCTAAGAAGTGGGTTGTTTTATTAGTACAACACGCAGGAGGACACAGATGTACTTTCTATGTAATGAATTCCCTGAGGAATAATTAAAACTCGTCTAAAACAGGAGAACATAGATGTGCTTTCTATGTAATAAATTCCCTGAGGAATTATTAAAATTTATCTTAAACAGGGTCTAAAAGTTTCATCCTTTTATTTCAGCCAATTCCTTATTTGAAACTCTAAAAGGAAAAGATCTTGTTTCTAAAGAAATTGTGAATTAAGAGTAGATGTCAATAATTCCCCTACATAAATTTAAGATGCTTAGCTTCAAAACACAGGAATATGTACAAATCTACTTAAACTTCAGTGCGCCTGTGTACTTTGTCAGAATGTCTGAATTTACATCCTGGATCCACTGTCTACTCTGTAACTCCAGACAAATTTCCCAACATCTCTAAACTCAATTTGCTAATCCATAAAATACCTGCCACCAGAGAGCAATAATCTATGGGACGGACAAAGCATTTACTTAAGGTACCAGCAAAGCAGACCAGGAAAGTTAGAAAAACTTCTCAAAACGGAACTTGATGTTTGAAAAAGACATCAACTTTGCCACCACCGTAATAAATGAAATTTTGTTAGATTTTCTTATGTTTGCTTTAGTATGCTATTTTTAAAAAAAATTTAATCACATATGGGAGAGGAGGAGAAATGCCTCAGAGTGTAACCTTTTCAGTTCTTAGGGCTTCTAACATCTTAATCCAGCACTGCCTATCTCAAAGCACTGCATAAAGATTAAATGAAGTCATGCACATAAAGCACTTAACATAATGCCTTATGTCACATATTAATGTCAGTTATTATTATTACTATTGTCATTAGTCTTATTCCTCTCCACGTTTCAGTCAGAAATCTCTCTTACACAGTCTTTGTGGTAAATGTAATCATATGAATATACTTTTTATTCCCATGTTTCTAACACTAGTTTAACAATAACATAAAGGTCTTTTTAAAAAAGACTTTAATAGCTAGCCCTTAAAAATGGATTTATCATCAATTAGTCATTAGGTCAATTAACTATTCAGAGCTGGGAAACCACAGGTTGAGAAGAATTTTTGCCATCAGCATAGAAGTAGCTTTATATGCTTTTCTTAGATTATATGTAAAAATATTCCCATGGTTCTGCTACATTTCTGGAGCAAGAGCACACAGCATGCTACATAAATATTCCTATTTAAATAAAGAGTCAAGTAAAAGCTTAAAAAGAAATAGAAATTAACTATTATCATATGAACTGATGGCCTTTTTAATTATCCTCTTTCCAGACTTAAGTATTTAGAAGTAAATAGACAACACATAAGGTATAGCACACCCTAAAGTGAAAACAACACTGGTCAAGAACAATCACAGTGAAACAACTGTAGGGAAACAATTGTAGAAAACTACTGAAGCATCACTTGAAAATTATACTGAAAATTTGCCATAACAACAGAATATAACATATAACAGCAAAGAATTGTATCTAAAATATAAAGCATGAATAATCTATACTGCAGAACAAAAATTATGATAATGATTGTCCATTTTCATATACAAACAGGAAAACCAAAACACTCACTACATAAAACCATACAGAACTACCACTCAAGCCACTGACAGGATGTGAAACATCAACTTACATGTTAAACTATCCATTAACCCTGGTTGAAAAAAATCATTGAACCAGACTATGCAGACTTCAGTGTGGCTTGTCATACACCTTAACAAGGTGCTCAGCCCTCACCTCCTTTGGCTCTTACCTATCTGCATACCCTTGTTTCTCAGCACTCCACCTTTGCATCTTGCATGCTTGCTGTACAGAGCTACAGCTCTCTGAAAACAGTGTTCAAGCCTGAAATATGCTCCCTACCTTTCTGGTCCACTTGAAAGAGTTAAATCTAGTCATATTTTAAGAATTGGTTCAAGCTTAACCTTCTCTATGCATACTTTTGCTACCATACTAACACCTCTATAAAATCTATGACTTGTTCTTTTATGCACCCATTTTCTTTGCATGTAGTATTATAATACCTATGATATTTCAGTACAGTTACTTGTTGACACGTCTCCTCCTGCTAGACAATTAATTCTGAGAACAAGTTTGCTATCTTATTCATCCTTTTATGTTCAGTAAATAGCACTGTACCTAGCAATACAATAAGCATACAATAAATATATGACAAATGAATTATGAAAAAAATCTAGCACAAATACTCCCCTTCCAACAATCAGATTCAGTTACATACTTTAAAATTGTGGTGAAAGACTAAGAAATACAAACTTACTATAGATATTCAGAAGTGAAAGTAATGGTTTTATGGCTTACTAAGAAAATAAAATATCCATTAATTAGATATTTATAAGTTTCTGTTTATTATAATCATAATTGGATAACTACTATGTATTCAATTATGATGAGCAAATATTAGTAAAATTTTCTTCGTAAATCACAATTTTTAAAACAATATTATGTTCAGAATGTTAGAGAAAATTTAATAGTGAGAACAGATCTGATAAAAATTAAACCAAGTGTAAAACATTCACGGTAAATAAGACTGATCACAGAATTAATGATATAATATCTTACTTCCAAACTAATGTTAGTTGGCATAACACCTATGGGTTAAGTCCTCCAATACCTACTTAGCTAATTTTCTAAATTAATTTTTCTCTGAAAAATACAGCTAGTATTTTTTCTGTATTTCCGATACTCAATGTGATTTAAAAATTCTTAATTCCAATAATAACGACAAAAATAATCACAGCTACCACATAATGATTATTTAACATGTTACTTACCATTTTGCATATATCACATTCAATCCTTATAACAATTATCTATCTTGATATTGGTGTCTCCTTGAGATAGCCCAACAAGAAAACTGAGCTTCTGAGAGATTAAGTTACCTAAAGTGTCACAACCAGTAAGTGGAAAGGGAAGAACAAACTGATTTCAAAGCCTGTCCTTTCTACAACAGTAGGCCATCCCTCTTAATCTTTCATGAAATATATTACTCATTCAATTTGTCCAGTATTAAAATTAAGTTGACATCAAACCAGCACTGTCCCAGTAACCAGAGCATGTGGACACCCAACTATTGTCTGCTGACTCCTCTGCTACACTCATTACACTTTCAGACCTCCTGTAACTATCCATTGGGAACGTATATACAGGCCTGCTATGTGAAACCATTTGGCTATAGATTCAACTACTATACAGAACATTAAAGAACTTCCTTTGCTAACCACCCATGTTTAAAAAACACTATTTCATTAGGATAGTTTACATTAATATAAAAAAATCAATCATTTCAACTATACCTCATCCTGAAGTTCATCACCACTTTTAATAGAAGCAAGCATATCATATAAAGTACAGCAAAGATCTTCTACTCTTGGCACTTCAGTCATTTCCTTCAAAGTTGAATTTAGGTACTTTTCAACTTCACACCACAAAAAGGAGCCATTTGTTTTTTCCACAGGCTTGAGTTCTGGGGTGCAAGCCTCCTGGAGATGTTCATTCAGAAACTTCTTATAATCTAGGCTTATAGTTTTCTGAGTTTCACCATTTATTGGCAGTTCGTCAAAGTGGTCCAAATCATGCATGTCAAATGAAAATGCTAAATTTTTACCAAAAAAAACCCTATCGCCATGTTCTTTTTCTGTCATCTGCACAAGAGCAGTAAGATCATCTTGACTAAAATGAGAAATAATTCGATTAGTGGCATTACAAGCTGCAGTGGCAGATGATGATGGAAAGGGGCCAAACATCTGTTTGATAGCCTTTGTTTCCTTGTGACCAACAGAGTCCTTCAAGTGAAATGTCATGAAGAGAAATGCAGCCCCACTTTCAATTGCTTCTCTCCCATTATCAGTTCCAACTATTCAAAGACAAAAGAAACAGTATTAGCTCAATTGAATCATGGTTCAAGTTACGATCTTCCAAAAAATTACCACAAATATTCTCCTGAGTAAATCTAACAGTCAAATCATAGCAATAGACCAGGTGTAATGGCTCCATATAATCCCCACACTCTGGAAGGTCAAGGCAGGAAGATCACTTAAGTCTAGGAGTTCAAGACCAGCCTGGGCAATATGGTGAGAACCATCTCTACAAAAATTTTTAAAAATTAGCCAGGTATGGTGGTGTGCACCTGTAGTCCCAGCTACTCAGGAGGCTGAGGTGGAAGGATTGCTTGAGCCTGGAAGGTTGGGGCTGCAGCGAGCCATGATTGTGTCACTGTACTCAGCCTGGGCAACAGTGTGAGACCTTGTAAAAAAAACAACAAAAACATAACAATAAAGACAGATAGCCAATTTAAGGAGCAGGAACCAACCCATTCCTGAAGAACTATTTATTTCTCAAAAAAACTATTTTAGGTAAATAAATCATTATCAGTAATTATTATGTATCTAAGTGCAGAAACTACCTAGTAACAATCCTTACCGCTTCTAAAAACAACTTGAGACACTAGCTAAAACTCACTTTAAAACTAATTTTAAAGATTGATTTGATGAGCTAGTTAAATAAACCAAAGTAAGGTACAGAAAACAATCTGAATTATAGAGTTTTGGAGCTTCAAGGAAACCTCAAAAATCTATAATTTTCTTTCCAATTTGTACCATAAACCTGAGATGGCAAGAAATACTTCTATAGTTCTCATTCAAAAACATTTAATACCATCAAGGATATTTATTAAGCTGAAGATAAAGTTAGTCATATTATAAAATAAAAAAGAAAGCTCCTGTTTAAAAGAGGCTAGAAGTAAATATAAGAAGAATCAGCCTCTAATTTATTTAAGGCATTTTCTCATATCCAATTTTCTCAAATAAAAAAAAGAAAAGAATCTGTATTTCTGACATGGGTTTCAAAGAATATTCTTAGAGAAGAAAAGAACAATTTAAATCTTCAAAAGGCCCCAAAAGCTATGTGACTTACCTAAATACTGGTAAAGTTAATAATGTAATGAATTCTGGTATCTTTCTAAAAAACATGACTCTGCAGTTGCTCCCACCTGTAATCCCAGCACTTTGGGAGGCCAAGGTGGGTGGATCACCTGAGGTCAGCAGTTAGAGAACAGCCTGGCCAACATGGTGAAATCCCGTCTTTACTAAAAATACAAAAATTAGCTGGGTGTGGTGCCACACACCTGTAATCCCAGCTACTCGAGAGGCTGAGGCAGGAGGATCGCTTGAACCTAGGAGGCGGAGGTTGCAGTGAGCAGAGATAGCATCGCTGTACTCTAGCCTGGGTGACAGAATTGAGACTCTATCAAAAAAAAAAAAAAAAAAAAAAAAAGAAAAGAAAAGAAAAGAAGGAAACATGACTCCAGTATCATTATTCACAAATCTTCCCCAGCTTACTATAGCTTGATCCAAGCTCCTACACTGCCAGAAGCTGACCCCAGCATTTTATTTTCCAGTCTTATTGGCTATTATATATTTCCTGCTCCAGCCAAAAAGAATTTCTTAACCAAAAACCACGTTCTACCCCACTCTATGCCTATTTCTATATCATACTGATTCTTCTTCAAGGCCTCTGATTGTTCAAATCCTACCCATGTTTCAGAATATAGCTCAACTACCTCTTTCAAGATGAGTACAACGTTGAGTACATTGTACAAATACAATGGTATTGATGACAATACCACTGTAGTATTCCTCACTGTATTTAGCCCCAAATAGGTAGCTCCACAAAGATTAGTTGATTTAAACTAGACCCAGGCCTCACTGACACCAGATTAGTATTTTTATACTATATCAAACTGCCTGAGTCACTTTTTACTTTATCTGCTATTCAGTCATGTGTAGAAGATTAACAGTTTATAGGTAGGAAAATAAGCAATTTTACAATGTATATTTCCAATTTGTTCAAGTATGAAGTCTACTTTTACTGTTATAATTTACACAATTATCTGACATACAATTATTCTTTTATTATTTAAGAAAATATATGAAAATCTATAAATGGTGCTTTTAAATTAATTCAATAGCATTTATGTACATTTATTTATTCATTCTATACATTTTACTTATAACTTGTAAAACAGGATTTGGATAATTTGGGGATTATGGTACTTCTACAGATAATTTAAAGGGGTTGATAGAACTGATTAAAAGTCTGAGCAAAAATGGAATTCACATTTACAAACATTATCTACCATTGTAAATACACATTTTTTGTAAAGATAGTATTGCTGACACTTTGCATCTTTGGATTTTTTAAAAAATAATAATTTACTAAAAACTTTCACATAATTATCTCACTTTGTCCTAACAAAAGTATCTCCATTTTATAGATGTTAAATGGAAACAGAATTTGAGTAATTAGGGAAAGATCAAACAGCTATTACATCATTAAACAAGATTAACATTAGTCTTCTAACTCCTAAACAAGTTATTTCCCCTATGTCACACTGATTCCCTGTAAATTCCTAGACAGTAGACTTATTTCTAATTCTTGTTTACAAAATAAATTTTAAAAATAAATAGGTCACCTTAAGAAATCAAATAGTGGAAGAACAGCCTTATTATCTAATGTAAAAGTGTAATTAACTTAAATATCCATTATTAGGTTACTGGTTGAATTCTGATATAGCCATATACATTCACTAACTATAATGCAGCAGATTTATATATCTTGCCTTTAAAAAGTCCATTAATAGTGGGTGAAAAAGCTATAAGCCCATGTTTGAAGAGAAAATAATTGTAGACTCACAGAAACATCAACAAAGATCAACTTTTTTGGAGTGTCAAATTTTTAATAACCATTAACTTAAATCTGTAACTTCAAAAATCACAAATACTTAAAAAAATTTAAACCTAGCTGGGTTGTGGTGTTTCATAAATGTTAATACTCTACCCTAATTACTAACTCTCCTTCTGCACAACCTATGTGAAATGGACACGTGTTCATACCACAGAACAGTTTTTCAACAGAGAATCTCTATATGCCTTACGGTTCTGGGAGTTCCACTGGCCAACACTATTTGTTAACATGGATGACTACACAACAGAAATAATGACTACGGCATTCTGAAAACAATGAACTTTTTCAGGGCGCTAAAACATCAGATGGTAACTTCCACTTTCACCATCTTCCTGCAACCATACCAGCTTGTCTTCCCTAAGGGGCACCGACATGCTTTCCAGCACACTGTCCACATGAGATGACGTATGTAGGCGTAAGAGACTGGCTGTTAGCACGCTGCCCGGATGAGAGCCCTGATCAGATTGGAGCAGACGAAGGACCCCAGGTGCTGCGGCCGCAAAGGATGCACCACAACTTGCTGGTACAGCCCACTCAGTGTTTTTTGGGTGACTAAAATGTATTAAAAGTTTGTAAAATGTAGACAAAGTATCTGAAGAAAATGATGCAGTCAGATGTCTAATTAGGCAAAGCTATCCAAGGCCCAACTTACCCTCAACAAAAATGTAATTGGAAGGGAAACACTAAGCGATCCTCTATTAGCCGGCTGAACCACCACCCAATTGGCCACATCAGAAGGGGGAGATGGAACGGCTTTGGACAACGCGTGTGGTACACTTCTAAAGTAGAAAGGTGTTAGTCATGTTCTTGTTTTCTGACACTAAATCCAAAATTGAACATGTTACATTAACTGTGAGAATCCTGTTCTGAAATAGCCTTTTGTTCACTTCCCTTTATATTCTATATGTAATTTAAGTAATAATAAAAACGATTAGGTTTATGATCTTTGGTAAGTTAACATTTGCACCCAATTCTTAAAGCTTTTTCTGTCTGCTTCATATCACTCACTGTGGTCACCTTTCGAAGAGGAATCAGGATTTTAAGTTTAGATTTGGCCACCGATAAATTGATACACTAATCAACTGACGAAAAGTTTATATAAGACTTGATATAAAACTTAAGAACTCCAAACTTTTAAAGAAGGTACTCTAGAAACCTACATACTTGGGTATCTAACTTTCTATCCATAAAACACTGAATAATATAAGCTGTAAACCGGAAAACTGGCTCTACCCACCTGGCACTTCAACTGTAATATATTTAAAAGGATGCACTTAGAAGGTCCCTACAATACTTTTATTAAGAAGAAATACTCACCCTACTTTGCAGTTATATTGAGAGGAAATGGGATATGAAATGCATAGTAAACTATAAGGCACTTCCCAGAATTAAAAAAAAAAAAGTCAAAAGTGAAAGAGGCTTGCCAAAAATCACCGTTAAGTAGCAGAGCATGATCAGAACTCAACTTGGCTGGCTGACTGGTGCGCTTTTATTATACATAATTTTCAAACTTAAAAAACCTTATATAGAACCTTACCATATAAAATGATATATTTGGTAGATTGTTACTATAAGATTATAAAATAATTTTTTAAAATCAAAGAGGTAAATGATGGTTACAGTTGTCAATCATCCTCAACACACAATCTACGTCTGTTTTCTTTTGATTCAAAATATTCAGAATTAAGTGGTTGTAAGTTGTCACTTTTTTCTGTAGCCTACTTTAATAGCTGAGGAATCCTGGAAAAAGGATGAGTAGAAAATTTTAATTAAAGACTGAATTAAAATATCAATCACTTGCATCCATAATTGATAAATATTCCTTTTTTTTTTTTTTTTTTTGAGACGGAGTCTTGCTCTGTCACCCAGGTTGGAGTGCAGTTTTGAGATGGAGTCTTGCTCTGTCACCCAGGCTGGAGTGCAGTGGCACGATCTGGGCTCCCTGCAACCTTCGCCTCCTGGGCTCAAGTGATTCTCCAGTCTCAGCCTCCTGAGTAGCTGGGAGTACAGGCACGTGCCACTATGCCTAGCTAATTTTTATATTTTTTTGTAGAGTCATTTCACAATGTGGCCCAGGCTGGTCTCAAACTCCTGAGTTCGGGTGATCCACCTATCTTGGCCTCCTAAAGGGCTGGGATTACAGGCGTGAGCCACTGTACCCAGCCAATAAGTATTCAATTTAGAAGTTGTCAACAAATGAGTTCCTTGACCAGTTAAATCCTCAGAGATTAGCTGATTTTTTTGAATCTGGCAAGTATGATGATGTTTTCTTTTACAAATATGTAAAATACAGGACCTTACCTACAACATTAGATACAACAAAGTACATTATTTAACAAAATACAAAAATGATTCAACTTGAATATAAAATATACCATGTCCCCATAATTTTTCCCTCTATATATTCCTGTTCATTTCCCATTAGTGTAATTATTAAACAAGTACAATATCTAAACTAGTCTCATGAATCTTGCTAATATTTTCCTCAATTTTACAGAAAAACTCAGATACAAACAGATTACATAACATACTGATGCTACAAGAACAAGCCAGGTACTTTTTTTTTTTTTTTTTGAGGGGGAGAGTATTAAACCATCTTTCAAATGATCACAAAATTATCAAACTTTTGACATAACAGAGGTAGGCATTTTCCATGTGGCTTTTGGGGGAATAAAATGAACAATTTCTCTGATATAATTTTAAAATTGCCTAAGTAATGTAATTTAGTATAATAAGCCTCATGTATTTTAGAGTATATAACTCTTTCCATGCATGAAAGCACCTTTAGCAATACCTTGCATTAAACAGGCAAAGTATTCAAGAAATGTTCAATATAGTAATTTGAAGGAGTTACTTAAATGTTAAAATTATTACTACATTTACATAAAAACGGTTGCCTTTGGGATGAACAAATAAAGGAAAGCAAACAAAGATATTTGTTAGAAAAAAATAGTAGTAGTACAAAAGATTAAAAATAGTTCAAGGCATTTCCCTATGTTTTAGAAACAGCCATTTAATTTTATGTACATTCATTACAAAATGTGAATACTCAACTTGCAACTTTAAGGCAGCAACCAGCCACTATATTACCTTTCCAGTAGTATAAAATCCTGCATCAAATTACAATGTAACTTCCCAAGCAACCAAATAGCTAACATAAAAGTTTGAATTAGACTTCATATAAAAGCTTCCTATAATAAAACCATCATTTTGAGCATCACTAAGGAAATTAAAACAAATCATATAGCTCACTGAGATTTAACTTCCATTTTAGATTGTTTTAACATCCAAGGAAAAACAAACAAAAAAGATTATTTTGACTTCAGTGCAACACTTCAGTATTGCATCCATATATCAGATGCTTATTAATATTATACTCGTAATACTATTTAAAAGTATCACTTTTAAAATGCCTCTACTAAGGAATGCAGTTTTAAATTTTCTTATATTTAAGGAATCATAATTTGTTAATGACAACTAATCTACTGATAAACTAAAGCAAATTGTCAAGAACCTTTTTTTTTTTTCCTTTTTTAGAGACAGGGTCTGGCTCTGTCACCCAGTCTGGAGTGCAGTGGCACAATCTTGGCTCACTGCAGCCTCTGCCTCCTGGACTCAAGCCATCCTCCAAACTCAGCCTCCTGAGTAGCTGGGACTACAGACGTGCACTACCATGCCTGGCTAATTGTTTTTGTATTTTTTGTAGAGATGGGGTTTCACCATGTTGTCCAGGCTAGTCTCAAACTCCTGAGCTCAAGCAATCCACCCGCCTCGGCCTCCCAAAATTCTGGGATTACAGGCGTAAGCCACTGTACCCAGCCAGTATCCATTCTGTTTACAATTGTTTAGCTATATTCCCAGGTAATCTGAATTACCTATTTACACAGCTGATACATTTGCAAAGTACTCTTGATTTTTATAAAGTTATCCAGCTTTTTAAAATTTCTCTTGTAAAATGGACATAAATGTAACACCTCTGTCTTTGAAACATTCAAAACACAATATAATGCTGTCCAATGTTACCTTCTCTATGAATTCTTTCCTGACTTACCTAAGCAGTTTCCTGCCCTTTGAACCAGTACATCACTGGACACATTACATCTGTCATAACATTTAACCCATAGAAGCAACTATTTGTTTACTAATGGTTATTAGCACATCTAAGTTATAATAAAATTATTAATTGACAGCCACTTATCAGTTTAACCCTAGGCACTTTATACTACTAGTTAACATCACAACAACTACAGAGGGTGAGAACTGTTATCACCATATTATAGAAGAGAAAAGAGGTTTAGTGATATTAATTAGCTACCCACTAGTAACTGACAGAACTGAATTTGTACCCACATATATTAACTGATACTTTGAAATTATCCCAAACTATAAAAAAGTTAGGAATCTGAAAAGCAAATAAAGACAGTACAAGAAATATAGTTGCATCAAGTACACAGATATAATGCCTAGATGTGGAGCAGATATCTGGTGAATAAAAGGCAACAAATGTGAAGAAAAGGCCAAATCATTAGCACAGACTTGAGCCCTACCATTATCAAGCTGCTGACCTACATAGGGAACTTGTCAGATGAAACAAATTAACCCACTTGGTGTCTTTATCACTACAATGGGTTTTGATATTTGAGCTGAATGTATTCCTAATACATATATTTATGGATGTATAAATATGTAACACAAATATAAAAATAGGCATGAGAATGAAAAACACCAATTTATTATACTTATGATACTGTTTACCAGGACCTGAGCAGGGTACATAGGAGTTCTCACCATGATAGCCAAACCTTAAGCTAAATAAATACACAAGCATGTGTTACTTATCAATCTGAAATACTTCTTATTTAATCTATGTAATATAAAAATCATAGTAATTCTTTTTATTGAATATAACAAGAAAATATACAGTACATATACAGTTTAAAGAATTATCAAAAAATGAACACACCTGTGTAATCTGGTTAACTACTTCAAGAATCAGAACATTATCAGCTCCCCAGAAACCTCCCTCATATTCACTCCTAGTCACTACCTCCTTCCTCAAAAGCAGCCACTATCCTGACTTCTAAAACCAGAGACTGGTCATGCCTAGTTTTCAGTTTCATATTAATGGAATCATAATATGTGTTGTATGGCTTCTTTTGTCAACATTATAAGATTCACTTACAATGTTATACATAGCTGTAATCCGTTACTGCTATAAGGCAGTCTACATACTACAACTTAAGCTTTTTAACAATGAACTGGGTTGTTTCTACATTAAGGCTATCACAAATAATGTTGCAATGAATGCACCTATTTTTGATATACATGTATGTACAAGCATTTTTATTGGATATTTATGTTCTAAGATTTAAAATTTCACTTGTCCAACCACAGTAGGTAATAGTAGACACTGTCAAACAGTTACTCAAAGTGGTTGTACCAATTGTAAACTCTAGCAGCAGTAGACAAAAATTCTAGTTCACATTCTTGATCCTAACAATAGGTAGGTCAGTCTTTTACATTTTAACCATTCTAATGGGCATGCAGTGGCATCTCCTTGACTACCAATGAAGCTGAAGCCCTTTTCATGTTTACTGGTCAACTATCTCTTGTGAAGTCCTTGTTCAAAGCTCTTACTCATGTTCATATAGGATTATCTGTCCTTTCCTTATTGATTTGTAGGAGCTCGTATTTAATGTGGATAAAAGCTCTCTTTTTGGTTATATATCTTGAAGCTATATTCTCCCACTCCATGTTCTGCCTTTTTACTCTTAATAAATAGAAGGTATTAATTTTACTACAGTCCAACTTAATCATTCCCTTTGTACTTTTTGTTCTCTGTTTGATAAATTTTCGCACATACAAAGATCCTGAAGATACTCTTTTACATCTTTTAGAAGATGTACTGTTTTGTGTATCATACTTAATTCTGTAGGCTGTTTAAAATTATTTGTAAAATAGGTACTTTTTCTCATCTGTATATGCAGTTGACCCAGCACCATATACTGAAAAAATAGCCTTGTCTCACTATTGTTTGGCCTTCATTATAAATCAAGTATATTTCTATCCGTAGGTTTGTTTCTGGGCTATATTCTGTCATACTAGTCCAATTGCCTATTCTTGGACCAACACCACACTGTCTACTTATCTTTATAATAAGTTTTAATATCTACTAGAGTAAGTTCTCCCTTTTTATTTTTCAAAGTTAACCAGGCTGCTCTTTGCCTTTGAATTTCCATATAACTTTCATATTACCCTTGTCAATTTCCACACACAAACACACACACACACACACACACACCCTCAAACATAAGACTGTGCCTGGGATAGCACTGAATCTACAGATCAATTTGGGTAAAAAATATATCATTATAATAGTGAGTCTTCCAATTCTTGGTATATCCCTCTGTTTATTTAGATCTTCTTTAAATTCTCTCAATATTTTAGTTTTCCATGAAGTCTTGCTTATTTTTTGTTAAATTTACTCCTACGTATTTGATGTTTTTGATCCTTTTGTAAGTGTAAAATAAATTAAAATTTATAAAATTTAAGGCAAAATGTATTACGTTACATAAAGATAAGTGTAATTTTTAATGTGCTTCTAGTAAGTAGAAATAAAATTGATTTTTATATTAACCTTGTTAAATTCATTTTCTACAGGTACAGTCATGTGAAAAACGGAAAAGTTTTTTTTTCCAGTCTTTATGCCCTTACTTTTTCTTGCCATATTATGTTAGCAAGGATTTTTAATACAGTGAGAAACAGAAGTGGTAATAGGCATTTGTGTCTAATTCCGTACCTCAGGGAAGCTTCTAACTTTGTACCATTAAGTATGTTTGCTCCAAGTTTTTTATAGCTACTGCTTATCAGATTAACAAAATCCCCTTCTATTCCTACTTTGCTGAGATTTTTTATCATAAGTAATGTTAGATATTCATAAAATGCTTTTTCTCTACTGAATAATCATGTAATTTTTAAACCTTTATTACTTTACAACAAATCACCCTATCTTCTCATATTTATTAATCCACTCATTATAAACATTTGATCACACACACACATCATATGTATTTCTTTTGCTGACACATTTGACAGTACATTTTAATCTTCATGAGATATCACTATATATACTGCAGTATGCTTCTCCTGAGATTTAGGATATCCTCTTACATAGCCACAACATTATCACACCTGAGATCTAATATTACCTAATGACGTCCAGCCCATATTCAGATTTCTCCAATGACCCCAAAAATATGTAATTTTTTTCTGATTCAAGAGTCAATCAAGGATCATACATTACATTTTGATTATTATATGCCTTTAACCTCTTTTAATCTACAATAGTACTCTCATACCTTTTTAAATGACATTATGACATTCTCCATTAAAGCCATCATAGCATATAGATTTCTTTGTACTTAAGGTTTTTAATTACAGATTAAATTCCTTTAATAGTCAAATATTCAGATTTTATATTTCTTCTTTTGTCCATTTTAGTCATTTTTGTCATCTTAGTCCTCTGAATCTGTCAGAAGCTCTGCTCATCTTCTCATCCTCCTCTTTTCCATCCAGCCTCCTCTTCTGGAATGGACAATTCACTTCTAGGAAAAAGTAGCCCAAATGCCAGGATCACATTTTCTGGGTTAATTTCTGCTTCCACATCTTGGCCCCAAAAATCTTCACTGCTTTGATAACTTCTCCGATATAGTCAAACAAATTTTGTATTTTGCAGTTTTTCTAGGTATTCTCTGCAGAGGGTTGTTCCACATTACCCTGTCTGCCACTTTGTGGGAAGTAAAACTCTTTGAACTCTTTTGCAATCTGCAATTTTCAAAATAACTGTCACAAATACTGCTATATCCCTTTAACAGGCCTTTATAATTCTAAATATCTACCATTATGTCCACACACAAAATTGCCAGATTCTGCTACTATCTTTTTATACTTCCTATTCCAGTCATTGCTTTATAAATGGCTTTCCACCCTAGATTTTGATTCCTCATTTTTTAACAGCAAAATCTTACTTCCTTGATAACTCACAAACTACAATGGATTTACAAATGCCTTAAACCATACTTTGTAAGCCACTCCTGTCCAACCTACCTTTTGATTCATAGTTTTCTTAAAGATGAAGTTATGAAAGGTAAGATGCATAAAAAAGTCAAAACTCATATAAATCAGGGCTTATAAATTAGAAAAAGCAAAACAAACAGGTCTTTTTATGACAAGTTGAATAGTGAAATAAACTAGTTCATTTCTGGCTGAGTCTTGATTTGCATCCATACTATAGTAAAATCATTAGATCAATGCACTCTGGGACAACTTCAAACATTCTGTTCTAGCTCTTGAAGAGATATTCAGTTTGACAGTTAGAGAGCTGATTAGGGAATGGTAAGGTCTTTCTACCCACTTGTCCACTACTCTTGGCCCCTATCTTAGTTTCTGTCTGCACTGTGCAAATCTTATTGGCCTCATGAAATAATTTAAATTCTTAAGTAACAGATATATGCCTAATACATAATGCATTTTATTGATTACTAGTCTCAGTCTTGACTTCTTTATTTTAAAAAGTTTATACTTAGAGCACATAAAATATACTGACAAAGTTTCATCGCCAACAGAATGTAGACTATATCCTTCAACATTCATGAAGGAGACAGCTATGCCTACAATAAGTATTTGAATACACTAAGATTAAGGACCAAGAATACTATTTTTAAATAATTTATATATTTTCTCCATAAAACTAAATTTTATTATTAAAATAATCTTAAGGGAAGAATCAAATTGTAAAAAGGTATGGGAATATACCACATGTAAATTGGGGGGTTGGGGGTGAGAGGAGGAATACTTAAAAATAACAAAAAAGAGAGAAACTGCCACTTGTAAGACATCGTCAGCATTACAGGTAGTGAAGACCACAGAGAACTTTGAGTTGGATTCTCAATACTTCATTTGTTTATTGAACATCTACTGGATCCCTTGCAGCATATTAGGCAATGGAGTAGAAAGATGCTCTGATTCCTGTAATACCTGTTTCATTAAAGCATTCACAATCTATCAGAGACTTCACTACTGTGAAGGGAGAAGACAGGAAAATAATTATGAAACAAGTACTCTAAAAAAGTATGTATAACAGGACACAATGGGGAAAGTTATTTTAACACATAAAAGAGAGAGGAAAAGCAGTACGCACTATTCAGGAAATTCAGACAGTAAACACTGCATATGTTGGCATAAAGGTTGCATGTGATTCAATGGCAAAGAGATAAAAAAGTAAATCGTGTCAACTCATAAAGGAGTTTTATGTATCATTCTAAAGAATCTGATCTAAAAGGTAAGCTGGGAATAAAAATGAGCTTTGCCTTTGACAAAGATCAGTCCAGTGACAGTGAAGAAGGTGGATGAGAAAGGAAGGCTAAAGCAAACAACTACTGAAGTAGTTCAGACAGGAGGTGGTAAAAGGCTGAAATGGGGCAATGGTAAATATACAGAGTAAATTTAAGAACAGCTGAAAAGTAGACTTACTAGGATATGACCTCTAACTACAAGGAAAGGAAAGGTAAAAATCTAGGATTTCTATCATACTTCTATTTCAGAATTTAGACCTAGGCCTACTTTCAACACATACAAACCACAGGATTCACTTAACTTTAATGGGCCCTGTTTCTTCACATACAAAATGAAGACATTAGACAAGATGTCCTCTGATATTTCCTCCAGCTTAATGTCAATTGTCCAGATTAAACAATATGCATAGCCTTAAGTGTCTCATAATATTATACTCAAGTGAAATATTTTTTTCTTTATTCTCTTGCTTAACCTTTTTAATACAATTACAGCAAAATTGTCTATGATAGAAGATAAATATAAGAGAAATGACAGGGACATTTTCCACATGAGACTAATCCTTTCAAAGCTGGTAGCTTTAATTACATTTCCAGTATCAGCATTTTCATCCAGAAGGGACAGCTGACTACTACTCAACTTAAGTTTCACTAAACCTAATAGTTATTCAACTGAAGCACAGCATTTAAAAATGGGTATAACAGATTTAGAATTTGCCTACATCCAACTTAAGATTTTATTTGTCTGAGAAATATTCTTTTGAGACATTAATCTCAAAATAATCCCTTAAACACATGGGCCAGGTGATCAGTCCCTAAGTATGAATCAGATATTTACTTCACCACAGGTACAATCCCCAGAATTATATTTAATGACTGGTATTTAAAACAATCTTTTTTGACTTGTGGCCAGAGATAGCCAGAGAAAGCAATCTAAAGGGTTTTCTTTTTTTAAATCTTAAATTCCACATCATTTATGTAAAGAAATAAACTTAGTCATGGTATTGAATAAGCTCAATATGTCATTACATTTTTGCTCAGTATTCAGAGGCATTTTTATAATAGAACTAAAGAAGAGGAAGGACACTCTGTATAGTTTTTGAAAAGTACTTTAGTCAGATTCTGGAGGCCTCAACATCTTACAAATGAAGATGTGATGAAAACCAGGAGGGTTAAGATCCTAGTCAAGGTGATGTGGAAGACTGTATTTTCGCCACTATTTTTCAAACAACCTGCCTCTGTATTCTTAAAATATAAAGTCTAATTCTATGCCAAATGCCATTACAAACCTCATCAAAGTGTGTTATATTGCCCCTAGGCTTAAGCAAACTCAATTTTTACTAATGTCCTTTAACTTCTGAAGATCTAACTGTACAAACATGAGACATTTTATACTTTCACAACTTAAAACAATGAGGACATTCAATTAAATATCATACTGGGTTACAGACCAATGATAGTTAAATGACATATTTTAAAAAGTTAACATATTTGAAAAAAAAAAAATTTATAGATTTGATGACCATAAAAAGTTTTCAAGTCTATGAGATGTAACAGAAACACAATCCAGAGCTGGTACATGGAATAAAACTGCCAACCAGCAAGCATATGGTAAGGTAAGGATCCAAATTCTCTCTCTACCAAGGAATCACCTGAGAACAGTTTTTTCATTTATTTAACAAACGAATTTTTATTAAGACCCTAAAATATTGTGGGTTCTAGTATAAGCACTGGGGATGGAGAGTTTAACAAGAATAAGATCCCATTCTCATGAAACTTACATCAGAGTGATAATAAACAAGTAAAATGTCAGACAATAATACATGTTATGGAGAAAATGGTATGAATGATTATAAGATAAAGAGTGATTGGGTAACAACTTACTGGCATGAAGACCTCATTAAGGAAGTAATTTTTTAGCTGAGTTTAAAATGACAAAAAGGGATCTACCATCATTAAGATTAGAACAGAGCATTCCCAACACACAGAGCAGCATGTGCAAAGACCCAAATCAGGTACTAGCTTGGTAGGTTTGAGGAAGTTGAAGACAGATGTGTTTGACACAGTAATGAAGGCAAGAATGAAGTGAGGTCAGACAGAGGGGAAGGCCAGATCATGCAAGACCAGAATAGGTGTATGGACATTTTATAGTTGCAAACCTGCTAAATTTGGAAAATCTAGAACTACAGTAGTATTAATTATGCTTTTTAGTTATCAGAATTTGGAATATGATGAATTTCAATGTACAAACACAGGGGTTTTACCCGTCATTTGTTTCATTTAGTTTGATTTTTAACCTTGGGAAAGTAACCTGAGTTAGTATACAATATTATAATTTCAAATTACATTTTCCTTCAAATATAGTCAATTGATAAGAATATTAGTGTGGGAAGGGAAGTGAAGCAGTCAAAGTATAGTTTCAGTGCTGTTATTCACTGTGTACTAGGTGGGCATCTATAATAAGCGACTGAGCTACATGGCTTTTAAGCTTCCTTAGAGCTACATTAAAATTTTAATTTACTTTATCCTTATTTTAATCAAGACAGTGGTTTTCAAACACTGAATTATCCTTCATGCTAGATAGTATTATAATTACTAATTTACTTCTGCCTATCCCCAGCCTGTCACTCTCTATCCGAAGCTCGTTGATAGATACAGGCTGTCTTTTTTTTTCTGTTCGAGACAGGGTCTCACTCGAGTTGCCCAGACTGAAGTGCAGTGGCACGATCTTGGCTCACCACAGCCTCAACCTCCCAGGCTCAGGTAATTTTCCCACGTCAGCCTCCAGAGTAGCTGGGACTACAAGTGCGCACCACCACACCTAGCTAGTTTATTTTATTTGTATTTTTAGTAGAGACAGGGTTTTGCCATGTTGCCCAGGCTGGTCTCGAACTCCTGGACTCAAGCGATCTGCCTGCCTCGACCTCCCAAGGTGCTGGGGTTACACGCATGAGCCACCGCGCCTGGCCAGGACTGTCTTTCATAATTATGAATACTTAGACGCCAGGACATTTTAGCTTTCCTTTATATAGTATGTTGTTTACAAGGAATCTGTTTTTGAACCTTACTGGTTCTCTTTAAAAAAAAAAAAAGAAAAAAAAAACTATACCTATCCGCTTTGCAGCATGTAATATATCTTTTAAGTCTTCATTTATACTTTGCATTTTACTCTTCTCCAGTTTTTCATTCAAAAATTTTATTATCTTCTTCCATGTCAGGCCCAAATCTAAAACTTGTTCATGAAGTTTAGATCGCTTTATCTGAAATAGAGATCATAATGTAGAAAAGTACTGCTTAAAGTTCTTCTCAACTCCAACACTGATTACATATATTTTGCATTACATTATACAACTTGGTACTACCCACAAGAATTCAAAGTTGTATCTATTCACATCCAAACTGACTACTCACAAAACAATTTTACTTAAATGGGTGTTCACAGATTCTCATTTGTTTAAAAGATATGTTTAATAAAAGCTTCTTTTTAGTTTTAATTACACTGCATACTCATAAAATCATTTCATACAGCAAAGTAAAAAGTTCAACATCCAGATAACAATATTATTATTGTTACTGATAACATTACACGTCTTGCCATTTTTCTAACTGCTTGTTTTTAATATAGCTTAGACTATAGTGTATATAAATAAGAGCTTTATGTCATGCTTTTTAATGAAACGCATTTATGGAAAATTAGACTCCCATGACAGGTTCAAATATATTCAAGTCAGCATTACTTTCTTAACCATGATCCTAGACCAGGTGAGGCATTTGGAAGATTCTTTTCTATACACACTCTTTTCTATTAGGTGGCTTAAACAAGAGAAATTTATTTTCTCACAGTTCTGGAGCTACAAGTTCAAGATCAAGGTGTTGGCAGGTTTGGGCTCTTCTGAGGCTTTTGTATATTTGAGACTACAAATCTTTCCACTCTCAAGAACTGACCACAGAACACAATAAAAACTTTATTTCAGACCTCTGGCTTTGATCCATAGAGAAAACTCACGAAGCTTTCAAACCAAATGAAAAAGCAGTGGGTCAGGTAGAAAGCAGTAATTTTGCTATTGGTTAGAATGATGAAAATACATAATTCACCATTACTTCCCTGCCTCCATTTTTTAATTTCAAATGTGACTAGTCAATCTGAGTTTAGGGGGAGGAGAATGGGCAAAGGTAGAGATGAAATAAGATTGGCCATAAAATGAATTAAGTTGTTACAATGGAGTCGTAAGCATATTAAGGTTTATCTTATTTGTCTCTTTACTTTTGTATATGTTGAACAGCTTCTGACATAAAAAGTTATATTAAAATGAAGCTCATCATTATACCACTTTCCTTCCTCAGGGAAGAAAAAAATGTTTAAAAGTTTATAGGAATTAATAAGATAGGATAAGCTTGTAGTACTTACACACTTTTAAATTTTAAAATCTTCTGTTATATCTCTAATACAGAGTAACTTGCAAAGGGCCTTGGGGAGGTGAAGAGAGGAAATAATTCAGGTTTAAGATAGCAATATTAATATACTCTCGTTTTAACTGCTGTGAACAATGTAAAACAGCTACTATTGAAAAGAAGGTTAACTGTTTTGTATCTAACCAAATTTTGTATCATTAGAGAAAAAAAAAATCTATCAAAAACCTGTTAGAAAACTCCTTCCCGGTATCAATCTTTGAGTGAAACTATTAGTTATAAAACTGCATAAGGACTTTTAGCAATAAAATTCTAATCTACTAGGAAACAATGTTATCATTCTACAATAGATTCAAATGAGTCAGCAATTAAAGTGAATGTTGTTTTTCAAAAAAAAGGGCCAGTTACTCCATATACTATATTACATGGTTCATTTCTTCATATGTTCAATTGATAGAGCTTCAGGCCTATAAAATTCACAACATTATGGCTAAGCTTCTAAAACATTTGCCCTTTCCCTGTGACATTTATATGAAACCTGTTATATTTTTTGCAAGTTTCAGCAACCTAGAGATAAATAATTTCATTTATTTATTTATTTATTTATTTTTGAGATGGAGTCTCGCTCTGTCACCCAGGCTGGAGTCCAGTGGCACAATCTCAGCTCACTGAAACCTCTGTCTTCCAGGTTCAAGCAATTCTCCTGCCTCAGCCTCCTGAGTAGCTGGGATTACAGGCGCCCACCACCATGCGTGGCTGATTTTTGTACTTTTAGTAGAGATGGGGTTTCACCATGTTGGCCAGGCTGGTCACGAAGTCATGACCTCAAGTGATCCACCCGCCTAGGTCTTCCAAAGTGCTGGGATTACAGGCGTAAGCCACAGCGCCTGGCCCTAGAGATAAATAATTTCAAAGATGTCCAAAATACATTCAAATGACATGAATGGCTACAGCTTTTACTCTTTTGTTTCTTGTGCCTTTTGAAACAGAAGATTTATGTACTTCAAAATCATATTCAGGAGGAAACCACAGTAATTTAAAGATGACAAGTTCATTCATTCATCACAGTAGTGAAATCATCACATCTACTAACTGATCAGAATCTGTACATTATTGGCTGCATATATACCCTCAAAATTCATATGTGGATTCCCTAACCTTCAGTACCTCAGAATGTGACTATCTTTGAAAATCGGGCCTTAAAGGGGGTGATTAAGTTAAAGCCATTAGGGTGGGACTTAATTATCTGATGGATCTTGTAACAAAATTTAGACACATAAAAAGACACCAGGGATGTGCTTGTACAGAGGACAAATCATGTGAGGACACAGCAGAAAGGCTGCCTTACCTGCAAGCCACACAGAGAAGCCTCAGAAGAAACCAAGCCTGCCAACACCTTGATCTTGGACTTCTAGCTACAGAACTATGAGAAAATAAATCTTTGTTGTTTAAGCCACCTAATCTGCGGTATTTTGTTATTCTGTGCAAACTAATAAACCACATTCAGAGACATTTCTAAGAATCTTTCCTTTAAGTATCTTATAAGTACATGTCTAGAATTTTCTGGAAGTCTTGATATCATATGCTTTTAATTTTTCCATAATATTAAAACTTGTAACTGCATATGTAATTTATTTTATACCTTTTTAAGACTTATATAAGTTTATCCATCAGAAGAAATTACTTGCCAAACCTCATGCCCTAATTTGTAATTCAGAAAATGTAGTCATTGAACCTATACAGGAAAGACACTGAAGAAGTTCCTTCGATAAAACAAAAATGATCTTCCAAAGTGGATAATTGCCCATTTTTGACCTAGTGAGATTTACCTGTATTTGTAGGAAGGGTAACATTAGCATTATTTATTATAATATTAACTTATATAAGGAAACTTTTCCATAACATAATTACTAACGCAGGGGTCAGTCTTTACTATAAATGTCAAGGCAGTCCATGTACATTTAATTTTTGTTTCTTACTAAAATGTATTTCTGAAGTTTTAGTCATAAAGTAGCTTTTAAAATAACAATGTTTCTTAAGTCTTAAATGCCTTTCTTACCAATTATAATGACAAATCAATTATGAGATCAGCCTCTGAGTTCAAGAGATTAACATTCATATTTCTCATAAGGTACAGACACTGCTTTTGTTCATTTGATAAGAATTTTACCAGAGACCTAAAAACTTACTCAGATAATCCAGAGGTAAATTACAGGATTAAGTTACAAACGTAACTGTGGTAGGGAGCTGAACAAAAGAAAAATTAACAAAGGATTCAATTATCATAGTTCTGATTATTCCCCTTGACAATATGGTTTTAGATGCTAAACGTAAGTATTCCCATAGTAAACAGCAGCATACACATTCTCCATCTTTGCCTCACACCAAACAAGATAAAACTTCCATGTTAACCACATAGAATGGAGAAAAAGAATGTCAAATAGTTGTCCATAGTCTGTGTTTATAATAATGTTCAACATTTCTACCTTTAACAAATCTACCTTTAAGTCAGCCACTTCTTCATTATAATTATCTTGCTTGGTGACATTTGAAAAGGAACGCAAGGCTCCTGTGAGACGAGGTAAAGCCATCTATTATTCAATCAGTGATCCATACAACAAGAAACCTGAAACTGAAACAAAACAAGATGATATTTATCTGTTCGGAAGAGGTGGCAGAAGTAATCAAACTCAACAAATTAGCTTGTACAAGAGAAAAAAGAAAAAAATTGGTTAAAAAGCAATTGTTATCAACGTTGAAAAATTCTCCTGACATATTTTCTATCCATGAAGTTTTTTTGTTTTTAAAAAGCATTAGCTATGGTTGGAGAAAGGAAAAAGAAACAAACATTTCCTCAAAATTGCGTTCTGTAGATTCCCAAGTACAGGCATCAAATACTATATTACTACTGCCAATAATATTGAAAGAGATGAAACCACTTGTTCATCTTTTTCCCTAATTTTGTTTTATGCTCACTGATTTCAAATTACACCACTTTCCAGTGGTTTCCTCTGCTTGGAATGGTTTCCCTTGACGTTCGTATAGCTGGCTTTACACTGAACTCTTGGCTTAAAAGATGCCTCCTAAGATGCAGCCTTTCCCAATCACCCCATCTAAAACAGGCGACCCAGTCGCTGTCTATCAAAGCCCAAAATTTTAATTCTTTTTATAGCACTAAGTAATATTTGACACTTTCTTGTTTATTTACTAACATATGTGTTGTTTCAACCCACAAAAAGTAAGCTTCATGACAGAAAGATCTCTATTTTACTAATCTCCCCAGCAAATAGACAACAGAACCAGAATATTTTTGGTACTCAATAAGTATCTGTTAATGAATAAATGGAAGATAAATGAAGAAAAGGCAAAAATGGTAACAGACTGGACAACAGGCCAGAAAAGAAAACAGCTGATGAGGGGGAAGAACATACAGGGAAAGAGAGAATTCAGATGGCCTGGTCTAATCTCCTCCTTAACAGGCTGATGACTAAACAATTTCCAGGCAAAAAGATTAATAATATTTACTATTAGGAGAGCCCTGATCTATGAAAGACTCTTGGAGGACTGTACTAGTTTAAGATTGCTTATTATAACACAACTACTATCTACAGATCTATAAGGCACGGCTCCCTGAAGAATGTCACATAAGCTATGTGAAGTCTTTAAAACATCCCAGCTAGGAATGATTTTGCCCCACATGTGACATCTGGCAATATTTTAGATATTTTGGGTGTCACAACTGTCAGGGAGGTGGAAGGGGACTACTGATTTCTACTGGATAGAGGCCAATGATGCTACTACACATAAAATGCAGAGGACAGCTCCCCAACAACTAAGAATTATCTACACCAAAATGTCCAACGTGGGAAGGAAAGAACTGGGAAAGGGGAGACATACAGAATGTCTCAGACTATTCTCTGCTCCTGCTGTTCCTCTTGACTACTGTATTCCTGAAGTTATCAAAAAGGGTAATACTTGGAAAAATCTATGACCTATATATTAGAATAATCAGATACAAAATATCTATCTATAACAACTATAATAGAAATTTTTTAATAATGAATAATAAAATACAAGTAGGATGATTTGAAAATACAACTTTTAGAAATAAAAATATATACTTGTTAAATTTAAAAACAATCAACAGATGGGTTAAGCAACAGCTAAAAATAAAAGTGATAACCTGGAAAAGACTTGAAGAAATAACCCATGCATGCTGTCACAGACTAAGTATAGATAATGCAGGATAAATAAAAACAAATTGAAATATATCAATAATCACAATAAATACAAATTAAACTTACCTCTCAAAAGATTGACAGGATGAACTGCAAAATAACAAAAAAGTTAAACACTAGTGCTACGCCGAAAACATAGGAAAGGAAAGGCTGAAAGGATAGGATAAGATCTTCCTGCAAATAACCAAATGTAGCTGGTGGCTCTATCAAAAATATCAGATCAGACAAAATTGGCTTCAAAACAAAAGGTATTAGGGAGGGATTACAAAAAAACCTCTTTACATAATAATATAAGATAAAGCTCACTAAGAAGACTTAAAAGTTCTGAATTTGTATGCACTGCTAGGATAGTCTCAAAATAAAACAAATAGACCTCAAGGAGAGAGTGACAAGTCTAACATCAAAGTAAAAGTTTAAATACTTCAATTATTGTCAGGTCAAGCCAATCTTCCCTCCAAAATAAAAAATCAATAAAGATATAGAGAACCTGAAGAGTACAATTACTAAGTCTGATTTAATGAACAAATATAGAAACCTGAACTTGATTTTAAAAAATGCATATTCTTCTGAAGTACACTTGAACAGTTTCAAAAATCATCTATGTATACTTGGCCATAAAGCAAGTCTCAACAAATTACAAAGAATAAGTGTCATATAAGTCGGAAGTTAGTAAACTTTTATGCAAAAAGAGAGTAGTAAAAAATTTAGGTTTAGGCCAGGTGTGGTGGCTCACGCCTAATCCCCCCACTTTGGGAGGCCAAGGCGGGCAGACCAGCTGAGATCAGGAGTTTGAGACCAACCGGGCCAACATGGCAAAACCTCATCTCTATAAAAATACAAAAATTAGTCAGGCGTGGTGGCAGGCGCCTGTAATCCCAGCTACTCAGGAGGCTGACGCATGAGAATCGCTTGAACCTGGGAGGCAGAGGTAGCAGTGAGCCAAGATGGCCCCACTGCACTCCAGCTAGGGTGACAGAGTGAGAGTCTGTCTCAAAAAAAAAAAAAAAAAAAAAATTAGGTTTGGCAAGCGCAGTCTCTGCCATACATTCATTCCTTTTTTAAAAATGACACTTTAGAAGTGTAAAACCCATTCTGGGGCTCAGGGTGACCAAATCTGTTTACTGATCCCTGATAGAGGTCACATTCTTTGAACAAAATAGTTATTACAAATCAAAAACAAAAAAATGAGGTATTAAAAACAAACATGATTGCACTGCAAATCAGTAAAGAACTGGTATGAGGACAGCTGGGGAAAAAACAGTTGGACTCTCTACATCACATTGGAGAATTTTAAACAGAGAAGTCAAATGATCCAACTTACAAATAAACTTCTAAGTTAGCTGACTTCAGATTTCAACTACCTGTTGGGAGTGAATTCAGGAGAGCATGGAAATAAGATGATTCAGGGAATCACATCTGGATTTTTCTAACACTAGATAACATACTTCCTGGAGCATTTGGAAGAAAAAAATGAAAGCAAGAGTCAGTGGACAGCACAGAGCAGAGATTCTCAAACTTTATTATATATTGAAACTACCTGCAGGGCTTCTTGAAAAACAAACTGGCTGAGCCCTACCACCTTACTCTCTTCACCCCAATATTCCAATTCAGCAGATCAGATGGCACTGAGATGAGGTTTGAAAATTTACATTTCCAACAACGTTGCAGATGATGCAGCAGGTCAAGGATCGTAGTTGAGAATCACCGTCTTAGAGATGATGTCTTTTATTCTTTTTTTTTTTTTCTTTTGAGACGGAGTCTCAGTTTGTTGACAAGGCTGGAGTGCAGTGGCGTGATCTCGGCTCACTGCAACCTCCACCTCCCAGATTCAAGCAATTCTTCTGCCTCAGCCTCCCGAGTAGCTGGGATTACAGGTATGCACCACCACGCCCGGCTAATTTTGGTATTTTTAGCAGAGATGGGGCTTCCTCATGTTGGTCAGCCTGGCTTCAAACTCCTGACCTCGTGATCCACCCGCCTCGGCCTCCTAAAGTGCTGGGATTACAGGTGTGAGCCACCATGCCTAGCCAATGTCTTTTATTCTTAAATCACTGCTTAATTTGGTCTCAAGCCAATAATGGCCAATGAAGAAATTCATCTATTAAGAAATCCATGGACTGGGGGCCAGGCACAGTGGTTCACACCTGTAATCCCAGCACTTTGGGGCCAAGCCAGGTGGATTGCTTGAGGCCAGGAGTTTGAGACCAGCCTGGGCAACACAGTGAAACCCCCAACTCAACAAAAAAATTTTAAAAAGCCAGGCAAGTGGCATGCGCCTGTAGTCCCAGCTACTCAGGAGGCTGAGGTGGGAGAATTGCTTGAGCCCAGAAGGTCAAGGCTGCAGTAAGCCATGATCGTGCCTGTGCAGTCAGCCTGGGTGACAGAAATCCATGGCCTGAATTCAGTGCATAGCCTGGCTCCTACCAGCCTTTCTCAACGGGTGTCTGTAAGAGAATACAACTCTCTTATTGAAAGTGACTTGACTTTTTCTCAATTCTCCCAAGAATTGTACACAATACACAGTATGTTTGTACACAGTACACAGTATGTATGTACACTGTACATGTCATCCATAGAGAGGAAGTAAGGTATACAATGGATGCCAAAGCATTGGGATTTTTATTTTCTACCCACACTGAGACACTGCAAAAATGTATTCAAGATAACTAAATTTAGTCAAGTCTTTAAAGAAGGGCTCTGATAGTAAACTAAACATACTCTGCCTCAGAACTTAGAACCTACCTTTTACCACACAAGTTAGTGCTTTCAAAATGTAGCATCAGAACAAGAAACATGATGTATTAATACTGTGCCTCTGGCATGGTCTTACAAATTAATGGGGTACTTGGGACCACTACTTTCACCATTTTTATATACATCACAGTAATGTCCCGAATCCTCTGTGCCTTTCTTTTTTAAAAAGTAGAAAGCAAGACTTCATTTTTATTCTAACTCACAAACCTAGCAAATCCTAACAAGATAATACACTCAACCTCTAAGAAGAGATCTAATATTAGGATTCGGTAATGAGGTCATATTGTTACAAACTACAGTAACTGAAAACTTTAAAGCTCCCTGAGACCTGAGTAGAAAAAAAAAAAAAGGGGGAGGGGGGATCATGGCAGACGGGAGGCAGGACTAGACTGCAGCTCCCACTCTGACAGAGCAGCGTGTGGAGTCTTGCACTGTAAACTCTTGCTCCAGAATGACGGCAGGAATAAATCAGGAAAGCCAAGAGAACCCACAGACCTTCTGAAGGAAGCAGATTGCTCCTGCAGGACCCAGGATATACCCCAAATACTGTGCTGGTATCCATGACTGAGAGACCCACAGACAGTTCACATCACAGGTCTCTGTGTAGACAACCCCCAGTACCAGCCTAAAGCCTGGTAGACCTGCTGAATGGCTAGATCCAGAAGAGAGATAACAATCACTATAGCTTGGCTCTCAGGAAGCCATATCCCTAGGAAAAGGGGGAGAATATCATCAAGGGAACACCCCGTGGGACAAAATAATCTGAACAACAGCCTTGAGTCCTAGACCTTCTCTCTGACAGACCCTACCCAAATGAGAAGAACCAGAAACCTAACACTGGTAATATGACAAAACATGGTTCTTTAACACCCCCCCAAAAAATCACAGTAGCTCACCAACAATGGATCCAAACCAAGAAGAAATCCCTGATTTACCTGAAAAAGAATTCAGAAGGCCAGTTATTAAGCTAATCAAGGAAGCACCAGAGAAAGGCAAAGCCCAATTTATGGAAATTAAAATAAATAAATAAATAAATAAATAAAATAAACAAGAAATGAAGGGAGAAATCTTCAGTGACATAGACAACATAAATAAGAAATGAAACTTCAGGAAACAACAGACACATTTATAGAAATGCAAAATCCTCTGGAAAGTCTCAGCAATAAAATTGAACAAGCAGATCTTCAGAGCTCGAAGACAAGGTTTTCTAATTAACCCAATCCAACAAAGGCAAATAAAAAAGAATAAGAAAATATGAACAAAGCCCCCAAGAGGTCTGGGATTATGTTAAATTACCAAACCTAAGAATAGTCAGCGTTCCTGAGGAAGAAGAGAAATCTAAACGTTTGGAAAACATATTTGGGGGAATAATCTAAGAAAACTCCCCCAGCCTTGCTAGAGACCTAGACATTCAAATACAAGACATTCAAAGAACATCTGGGAAATTCATCACAAAAAGATCATCGCCTAGGCACACCATCATCAGGTTATCTAAAGTTAATATGAAGGAAGGAATCTTATGAGCTGTGAGGCAGAAACACCCGGTAACCTATAAAGGAAAACCTATCATATTAACAGCATATTTCTCAGCAGAAACTCTACAAGCTAGAAGGGATTGGAGCCCTATCTTCAGCCTCCTTAAACAAAACAATTATCAGCCAAGAATTTAGTATCCAGCAAAACTAAGCTTCGTAAATGAAGGGATGGTACAGTCTTTTTAGGCAAACAAATGTCAGAACACGCCACTACCAAGCCAGCACTACAAAAACTGCTAAAAATAGCTCTAAATCTTGAAACAAATCCTGGAAACACATCAAATAAAGCTCCCCGAGATCTTATCAAAATAATCGGCATGAAATTATGCTTGTTAAGGGAATGAAGCAAAGCACATTACCAGATTTGCTATTTTTATTTGATGTGTTTTCTTCCCCAGGTTGAATGAGCAACACTAAAAATGTAACAGCTCATTAGTTCATTGTTATCTATAAATCATTTATACACAAATATTTGAGTTTCTCCTATCTACTAGGATCTGGGCTAGGCACTGGATGTTAATGAAGTTTACAGTTCCTCAAAACTCATTGTATTTTAGGCTGGGCGCAGTGGCTGACACCTGTAATCCCAGCACTTTGGGAGGCCGAGGCAGGCGGATCACGAGGTCAAGAGATTGAGACCATCCTGGCCAACATGGTGACACCCCGTCTCTACTAAAAATACAGAAATTAGTTGGGCGTGGTGGTGCGCGCCTGTAGTCCCAGCTACTAAGGAGGCTGAGGCAGGAGAATCACTTGAACCCGGGAGGCAGAGGTTGCAGTGAGCAGAGATCGCACCATTGCATTCCAGCCTGGCAACAGAGCAAGACTCTGTCTCAAAAAAAAAAAAAAAAAAAAAAAAAAACTCATTGTATTTTGTACCAGGAAAAAGATTCCCTTTAAGTTGTATTTGAAATGTATAAAGGTCAAATTGAGAAAACAAATTTTAAATATTATGTTATTCATTTACTAAGCAAAT
The DNA here is from genome assembly GCF_029281585.2 of Gorilla gorilla gorilla. Classification (NCBI taxonomy): domain Eukaryota; kingdom Metazoa; phylum Chordata; class Mammalia; order Primates; family Hominidae; genus Gorilla; species Gorilla gorilla. The sequence continues at coordinate 125,032,805 of NC_073229.2, forward strand.
ATTTATAGATCACCCACCATATATTAGATATTTTATGAGGCTCTAGAGATTAAAAAAAGAAAAACATTTTGATATGATTGCACTTGCCCTCAATGATGAGCTTACAGTATGGTTGGGAAGAAAGAAAAATAGTTGCAATAATTATGCAGCTATAACTGTAGGAAGACAGGGAAGGAGCATCTAAAGGGGTGGGAGGGCACTAGATATAAAGAAGGAAGCTGAGCTTGAGCTGAGACTTAAAGGACCTAGACAAGGTTATTACAAGAGGTAAACTATGAGGGGGAAAGCCAAAATAACAGACTTAATTACTTTTAAAACCCCTACAGAATATGCATTTGGAAACTGATGAAATAAGACCTAAAAATGTAAGCAGAGACCAAACAACATGTCTCAAATTAAGCACTTTTCATTCTGATAATCAGAATCACTGAAAAAATACTAACATGTTACAGAAAAATTACTCAGATTTACATGTGGTGAACTGTCAAGGTGGGGTCAAACAGGACACAGGCAAACCAGTTGGAAAGTTATTTCAATAAACCAACTGAAAGACAGAGAGGATAGAATTAAGCCAGGGAAACGCATAAAAGGATGGATTTAGGAGATCAGTATACTTGGAAGACAGAATCAATGTGGAATAGGATTTAAAGAAGGAGAAAGGAGCAGGACACTCAAATTTCTGGCTTAGGAAATGTTGAAGAGTGGAGGAGTCTATATGTATAGAGGGCATCAGGAAGAGGAATGATAATTCTGTTTTGGAAAACTTTAATTATGGGCTATCAAGTGGGGCATATGGTTTTGGATTTCCTATCAGAGGTCTGGGCTGGAAATCCAGAATTTCATGTTATCACTTCATCATAGTTAAAACCATGGATGAACATAATATTGTTTAAGTCAAATATACATAAGCCCATGGACCCTCTTCCTAAGAAAACAGACATACATACATATAAACAACATTTTGTACTCCATTTCAAAAGCTGCATGAATGCCCATTCATGCACTCCACCCCTAAAGGCCTCTTGGAAGTAGACAGTAGAGAGTTAAGAACAGAGTTCTAAGAAAGTGATCCACAAATTAGTTGTCATATGGAAACAGTGATATGACAACAGAAAAGAAAGTTTCAAATGACATGATACAGTCCACTGTACTCAGCCACTCTGCGGTCCTAGATGACTAGCACACCTAGTTTCCAAAAATGGTAGAAGCTAAATCTCAGTGAGTTGAAGGATAAACGCAAAGGGAGAAAATAGGGAAAAAACAAACAAACAAACAAAAAACCCTACAAATGGGTACATGCTATTCTTTCAAGAAAATGAGAAAGAAAAGGAGAAAAAGTAGGAAATACTGAAATAATGTGGTTTAAGAGTTTCTGAAAATACAGGATAGAGTTGATCATGATTTTATCATAATCAGGGGAGAGCAAAGAGAAGGAAAAGTTGAGCCATCAGGAGAAAGACTGTGACTGATGGAGTAGGGTGTCTGAGAATGCAGGCGAGAATGACAACAAAAGCATAGGTCTAGAGAGACTTGGATAGATGAAGGAGTACGGAAGGAAGGATGAGTGGAAGTGCATATGGTTATAACATGGTTAAGCAAAGGGTGAATGACGAGAGAAAAACATGGTAAAAGGGAGTTCCACCAAAATGACTCTGATTTTATTTGAGATATGCTGAGACTGTTCAAACAGGTGATGAGGTGGGATTTTTTCTAACAGAGGCAAATGTCTGAACTTACCACCCACAATAATAGAAGAAATATTTTTCAGGTAGCAATGAATGCTAAGTTCATACTGCAAACAATTTAAGGTGGCAATAATCTGGCATAGGAACAAAGGTTGGTGTGAACCAGGGTTAAGGTTTTGTAACACAGAGGCAGTGGGACAATGAAGCCTAAATGATAAGGGTTATTAAGTGCTTAACTTTAGGCCTAGATGAAAGGAAAAGACGTTCAACTAGGAGGTCTTAAAGATGAATTATAACATTGATAGTTAAAATTTCTGGTAAGATCACAGTGAATAAGGATTAAGAAAAACTGGCCTACATATCAATTTTTACCTTACTAATTTTTACTCCACATTTAATATGGTCCACTAAATGACAAATATATAAATGAAAAATTCTGCTAATAATAAATATTTAATGCCCCAGAACAAATATAATTTCTAAAGGATTGAAACCCTAAAAGCCTACTTCTGTTCGTCAGAAGTACTGGCTGTGGCTATCTGAACAAATCTTTAAATTGTTAATTAAACATACGTACAGGTAAAAAGAAAGTCTTAAAAATGTAACTGCCCTTTTTTACATTCCAAATAAGGAGAAAACTAAACTGATGGTAGCATATTTCCTTTTGCAAGATGATATTAACCAATAATCAGTGAGCTAGAATTCCAGTACACACTATTCTGAAGTACTACATTTAAAATTGTAATGTTTATTCTTCTTAAACCAAACCTGTGTTTCTAAACTCTAAAGATGGTCTGACTGCTTGATAGCAACTTTAGGAAAAGATAGTTACTGTATTTTTTCATTATAAACAAATGAAAAGATCTCCAAAACAGCCAAACTGTATTTCCTAATAAGTTTAAAGTCAGCACTTAGTTACTGGCAATTACGGATACTAGGGAATTATTAAAGGGACAAAAATAGTCAAAGTGATATACTGCAGATTAAGGGATAAAAACACTGACATGAAGGAGTAGGTTGTAAATGGAGTAAAATTAGAATTTAAGATTTCAGTACTTAAAATAGAATCTTGTACCCACAAACCACACCTTGAAAAATGAACAGTGAATAAATATTAAACAGTGAATAAGAATATTTATATTTTATTGTGTCTTTTTTAAAAATTGAGTTGTGATATTGTTAACATTAGCAAGATCAGAACTCAGAAAATAACCATCGTCGACACATATTTATAATCCTCCATTATGCGATTTCAAAAGGGGGTGATTTTTTCATGGTAAATCCTAAAGATAATTTAATTTCTTACTTGTATTAAACCTTATTACCATCAATTGGTTCATACAGCAGAGTCTAGGCACATTTAACTTTCTTGAATCTACCAAACACTGTAGGCCAAAAAAAGGAAGGCAGAGACAGACAAAAACAATAATTACTAGAGATTCTGCTTACCATTTCAGGTATTGAATATCTGCTCCAGAGTGAATGGGGGATGGACAACAAGAATCTTGCTCTTTTAGTCTGTTTCAATCACCACATGCATCTCAAAATGTGAGCATCTTGCTGCATTGCATGACTCTAGTTTTTAACACTTTTTCTCTTTTTTTAAAAAACATACAAGGTGGTGACCAAACACAGAGCAACTTTTTCACTGGGAGTTCATCTAAAGAAACTGATACATTCCAAGTCAGGATGAAAAACATGGCTGTGTAGGACATGCTGAGAGACAGCATGTTATGCCAACTTGATGTCCTTTTAAGGGATTCTCAAAGGTAATCTTAGCTATTCACAGTTTCCACCTAACAAGTTCACTTTAGATGCTAACTCATTCTTAAGCAAGAAGCAATTGCTCCTGAATAGTTCTCAATCAAGTTAGGAAACACATCTGAAGCATGCAGAACAGAGAAAGCATGACAAAAATAATAAAATACATAAACACTTTTCACACAATACAAAATATATAATGGTTAAAAACAACAAAATTTCTATGGGGCTCTTATTCTCTAACTTATCCTCTAACTAGGTTTCCCATTCACAGGTGGGGGAAAAAAATCCTGGACAGGCTCATAACTATAAAGCAGATTAGTCTTTATATTCAGAATATTCCCCCCAAAAGTTGTGTTAATTTTACTTTTAGCACAGGATAAGGAAGGCTTTTCCTTTAAATGTCCTTGGGAAAACAAATAAAAAAAAATATTTTAACACCAGATAAGGACAAGCATAGTCAAAAAGAAAATTCCAGAATATCCCACAAAGATCAAACGAGCACAAGAAAATGTGGAACAGACCCAGCACATATTAGGCAGTATGTATTATAACTCTTCCCACGAAAGTCCAGTGGAAAAGGGCCTAGCACAGATTATGTCTGAAAGACAAAATTCTCATTCCACCCTAATCCATGAGCCTCTGGAAGGCAGACTGAAGGAATTTACGCCTGCCCTCTTGTGAGAGTGGAAAAAACTTAAACCGTTTTTCCTCTGCTCTCACACCACAACCATCAACACAGAAGATGTCTGTGAAAAATGTGTATGAGTTTCTCCCCATGCACCAAGCAAGCAATCACTTCTGCAGCAGACATCAGATGAGTGTTCTCCAATTCATTTCTGACACTATCTAGAGATACTGTCATATCCCACAGATTGAAGGCCCAATCCCACAAGACTGCCCACCACTTCTGATGCCAATTACAAGCTCCAGGCTTTTTTATCTGTACTTCTGACTGACCAGCTATAAATTGGGGATTACATGACCCCCCTCCTTGGGTTCGGTTAATTTGCTAGAGTGGTTCACAGAACTCAGGGAAACACATTTACCAATTTATTATAAAGGATATTACAAAGGATACAGATGAATAGATACATAGGATAGGGTAATTTATAAGGGAAGGGAATTTCCATGCAGAACTTCCAAGTACTTCCTGGGCACACCACCTCAAGGAATCTCCACATGTTCAGCTTTCAGAAGCTTTATGAACCCTGTCATTTTGAGTTTTTATGGAGGCTTCACTACATAGGCATAATTGATTAAACTCTTTGGCCACTGGTGATCAACTTAATCTTCAGCCCCTCTCTCACCTCCCTAAGCAGTTAGGGGGTGGGGATGAAAGTCCCAACCTTCTAATAATTCCTTGATCTTTCTGGTAACCAGCCCCCATCCTGAAGCTACTAGGAGCAGCCAGCTAGCAAAGACAAAATTCTTAGTCAATTCATTAGCATACAAAAAGGCAAAATGAGGCCCGTAATCCCAGCACTTTGGGAGGCCGATGCAGGGGGACTGCATGAGCCTAGGCGTTCCAGAGATACACAGGAGATCAATCAGACCAAAGCGAAGACTGGAAAGAAACTGATTTCTACTTCAAAAGAAAAAGCTTTTTATTTATTTATTTTTTTTGAGGTAGAAACTGAGGTAGAACTGTGAACTTTATATTTAAACAAGCTTTGAAAAAGAAAAACTTACTCTTCTGAAATGGCAAACCACTGGTACATATACTACTTTTTGATCAAAGGCAATATCAAATAATGCTGTTAAAGCAAGATCATCTGTTCCTCTTTCAATGCCAATTACATATATACATTGACAATAACTTTTTCTTTTAAAAGCTTTATTTTGGTCACCTACAGATCCATGGCATGAGAAAAAACCCTAGTCAAGATTCTCTCTTAAAAGGAGGCTGCTGGATTATAGAAAGTTCATGAGCACAGAGATTGTCTCTCTCTTGCTCTCCTAGGCCTAGCCCAGCGTTTGACACATAGGAAGACTTGAATGAATGAATGACGAAAAACTGTTAAGCAGGGATCAAGAAAGCTGAACCATGAAAAATTAATTTCTCATATAAATAGGATTATTTAGCCTAAGCTTAAGAGCATCTTTAAGGATCATTTTTCTCATGCAAGACTATTATAACCATCATTAAAAAAAAGAGACAACATAAACTGGAGCACAATCCATAGTAAAACCAAAAGCTTAATTCTCAACTTTTGAGAACTTTGAGAATCAGAAAAAGGATTTCAATCTATGAAACATAAAATCTGGTGACGGAGAAAATGGCTATCAATCTAACCTAACTTAGGGAAAGAAAGAAAACGTAACCATGAGTTTGAATGCACAAGTGACAACACATCAAACTTTTACCAGCCCCTAGAATTATGCTTCTTTTAAACCAAAGAATAGCAAATACCATTAGCACACTGCATTCCATGAGTAAGTTAATTTATAAGAAACCTATTTGAAATGACTGCCCAGTACTCACAGAACCTCCCTAGCACCCACATACACATTTATTTATTTCAAAATGACATTATAGGCTCCTTGATTGCGAAATTCACCCACAATCCACCACGGTCAGCCACCTATTTACTTTCCAGTGTGTTGGGGGAAAAATATGAGGAAGATTTCTTTCCCCAAATCTACGTGAAGAAAACGAAGTTATCAAGGCTTTGTAACAGAAAAAAAGAAAACAAATTACCCATGCATGGGACAGAAAAACCACCTCATCTGGTCACGTTGTGGCTTAACACTTGGACAATATGTAGCTTAGGTTAAGTTTTCTATCTCCAACCCCACCTACAAACTCTAGGAATGGGCGGTATTGTTGCGAGACCCCGGACTCGACCTCAAGCCACCGAAAAGGATGACAGGTCGGGACTTGCCCCGGAGGCAGGAAGAGAATCTCTGGCGGGTCGCGTAGCCCGCCCCGCCGTCCCCGCCTCCAGCCAGCTCCCCTGGCCGCGGCGACCCTTCTCGTCCTCCCACCTCCACCTCCACCTCCTCACCTCTCGGTCCGGCTCACGCGTTTCCCATCACTCTGTCAGCTCTTGCCACCGCGCCTTCTTCCCTTTCGGTTTTACTTTAACTTCCCACGCCGGGTGAGGAGCTGAGCGCAGGGCCAAAGATGCGAGCGGGCAGCTGTACCGCCGCGCCCCGTCCGCCCTCCAAGCCGCGCTTGCCGGGGTCGCGCCCAGTCACAGGGAACCGCGTGCGAGGACCATCAGTCAGACAGACAGACGCACAGACGCACAGACTCGGCGAGGAGGGACAGAGTGGAGCTGGCGCCGGCCTACACGTCACCGCCCCGCTGCAGCGCCAACGTCGGCACGTCGACTCGTCGACTCCGGGCCCTGCGCCCCGCCCGCGTGCGCGCGCCGCTCCGCCTCCCGCCTCCAGCCTCTAGTCCTCTGGGTTCGGAGGAGCAGAGGCGGAAGGTCCCGGCGGCGGCGAGGATGCGCCCCAGGGCGGGAGCGGGACGCTCCGCTTTACCCTGGCTGCCCGCAACGGGCCAGGCCTGCCGTCTCGACCTCTCTACCTGTGAGTTTTTTCCCTGCATTTACTTCAGTCTGCCGCGTCTTCTCCCCGCCCTTTTCTGTAAGGTAAATATGTGGAGGAAATAATTCCTGTTAAAGGTAAAGGAAAGGAGAGCAATTTGAATGAAGAAACAGGTAGTTGCTATCGTCGTTTTCAGCCAAAGCCCTCTGGCTGCTAGAGAGTATACATGGTTCTCTGGTGTCAAGGCCTGTTTTCCATAAGCTTTCTGGATTCTCAGCTTAGTTCCCTCAAAGTGATCTCTGCAAGTCGGCCCTTCGGTCAGAAGACCTCCTCCAAAAACAGAAAGCCCAAAGATTCCCTAACTCGATTGAAAAGATAGGAAGATACGAAGAAAAACTAACCTAAAGAATTGTGTGGTTTATCTGCAAAGAGTTCTAGACTAAAAGCCAACAATGCAAAGACAGTATGAGTTAATATGTTTGTTGTGTCTCTCTTCTGCCATTCCCGCTTCCTCAAGGTAATGTGCCCCGATGCCTGGTAGAACTGTTTTGTAGAGGCAGCCAATAGTGATCCAGTTATTCTCTTTACTGGTCAGACCACCTCTGAAGTGCTGTGTTCAGCATTTGAAGAAGACTTTAATCAAGCTGGCATTATATCAGGGAAGAGCAAAATGATGAAGAGAACTCAAAAACAGGGCAAGTGAAGAAGTATTGATTAAACCTTCCAGGACTCACCTAGAAGAGAGAAAACTACTGGACTCTCTCCAAATATGAAATGACCTATCATGTGAAGTTGATTTGTTTCATGTGATGCAAACTTCAGGGAACAGATTTAAGATCCTGAAAAGAAGATGCCCTTGTAGCACGACCCAAAGAATTGCCTACCTTAGCATGTGTGAATACCTCAACCACAGAATTTTGCTTCAAGGAGATTCTGAAGCTCACTTAATAGGGACTTGGTACAGGGGAGCCACACATCAACAGAATAATTAGTTGATGGTTTTGTTAAAGATATTTCCGATCTTGAGATTACATGTGTCTTTGGTCCTGGACTTCATAGAGTTTACAAGTTAGTTCATGAGACAAGACAAATGCATCACAAAAATAAATAATGCAAGGAGGCCAAGTGATAATGAGAGGTGCTGATAAGTGCTAGGAATTCACATGACAGATTATTCCCATCACAGTTCCAGAGGCTTAAGGGAGAAGAGAGAAACTGAAAATAGACTACCTACAACTGCTCTATCCATTGGGGTAGCCACCAGTTAAATACATCTCTTGACATTTGAAATGTGGCTTGTCCAAACTGAGACATGCAATGAGTCCAAAATGTACACCAGATTTCAAAGACTTAGAAAACAAATGTAAAATATTGTAATTCTTATGTCGATTACATGTTGAAATAATATATAATGGATCAAATAAAATATGTTAAAATTAATTTCAACTTTATTTTTACTTTTTATGTGACTTCTATAACATTTTTAATTACATAGGTGGCTTGCATCATATTTCTACTAAATAGTCCTGGCCTGGAAGGAAATTCAGTTAGCCCTCTGTATCCATGGCTTCTGTATATGTGTCAACCAACTTTGGAACAAAAACAATTGAAAAAAAAAAAAAGAATGGTTATGTCTACACTGAACATACACAGACTCTTTTTTTCTTGCCATTATTTCCTAAACAATATGGATGTAACAACTGTTTACATAGCACTTCCCATTGTATTAGGTATTATAAGTAACCTAGAGATGGTTTAAGGTATATGGGACAATGTGCATAGTTTGTATGCAAATACTATACCATTTTGTGTAAGGACTTGAGCATCCTGGGGTTTTGGTATGTGGGAGTGTCCTGGAACCAATCCCCTGTGGACACTGAGGGGTGGTCTTACTTCATTGAACTCTAAGAACTATCTTTGTCCTCTTTATAGTCCCCAGGGTTTCCCCATTTTTTTTTTCAAGAGATGGGGTCTTGCTGTATTGCGCAAGTGGAAGTGCACTGGCTATTCACAAGCATGATCATTGTGCACAACAGCCGTGAACTCCTGGGCTCAATGATTCTTCTGCTTCACCCTCTCAAGTAGCTAGGACTACAGGTACCTGCCATCAAGCCCAGCTTCCCCAAATGTTAGTGGAAAGACAACCTAATGAAAATGGCCCTGATGACAAAGAGAAAGACCTTCCAGAAAGTATGCCATGAGCAAAGACAAGAAACAAGACTATAACTTCATTCTAGATAATGAGTAACCTATTTATCTGTAATGGAACATTGTAAATAGAAGGTAGTGACAAAGTTAAAATGTAAACAAACTAGTCTATAAGGAAACTCAATTTTAAATTTAAAGAATTGAGTATAATAGGCAGTCAGTGTTTGGCAGTCACAAAATGGGATTGGGAGATTATTTTGGCAATATTGGGTAGGGTGGGTTGAAATCAGTGCATGGCTGGGAAACCAATTAAAACTCATTGCAGTGGGCTAGGCGCAGTGGCTCACACCTGTAATCCCAGTACTTTGGGAAGCTGAGGCAGGAGGATCACTTAAAGCCAGAAGTTCAAAAGCAGCCTGGGCAACATAGGAAGACCCCCATCTCTACAAAAAAATAGAAAAAAAATAGTCAGACTTGATGGTACATACCTGTAGTCCTAGTTACTAAGGAGACTGAATTTGGAGGCTCTCTTGAGGCCAGGAGTTTGACGCTACAGTGAGCTATGATCATGCCATTCAGCTCCAGTCTGGGCAACAGAGCAAGACCCCATCTCTAATTGAAAAACAAAACAAAACTCCACATTGCATTTAAAAATATATCATATGGCTGGGTGTGGTGGCTCACAGCTGTAATCCCAGTACTTTGGGAGGCTGAAGCAGGTGAATTGCTTGAGCCCAGGAGTTTGAGACCAACCTGTGCAACATAACAAAACCCTTTCTCTAAAAAAGAAAAAAAATATATATGAAAATTAGCTGGGTGTGGTGGCATGCACCTATAGTCCCAGCTGCTCAGGAGGCTAAGGCAGGAGGATCACTTAAGCTGGGAGGTCAAGGCTACAGTGAGCCATTATCACACCCCTGCACTCTAGCCTGGGTAACAGAGTGAAACACTGTCTTAAAAAAAAAAAAGTATCATACCAAAAAAAGGCTCAATATTGGATTTATTTAAATAAATTGTAATACATCTCTAAATATAGAGGCATTAAAAAAGTATAATGTGAATCTGTATTGCTTGATATGGTGATATGTCCAAAATGTACAGTTGTATGAAAGAGCTTGCAACACAATCTATACATAATATGAACACATTTAGGTAAAATTATATATGTTTGTGTGTGTCTTATGTATGTGTGTAACATGATCATTTTGCAAAGAGTGCCTTAAATTATCTCAAAATTGTCTCAAGAACAGAAAATTTCAAGGTGGACGTGTTTCCAACCTATTTCTTACAGCTCAACAAAATCATTCATGCTTTTGACTTTTTTCATTTCTATGTTTCATTATCCTTAGTATGTTAGCCTTTCATTATCAGACTTGTCACTTCATGGGTTGTAAGGATGGGCTGCCAAGTTTCAGAACCATTTCCAGCCCATCAGTCTCTGGATACCTCCTTCAGTATGTGTGTCCACTAGGTCTGCCTAGCTCACCAGTGTGCCATAGCCTCAGCTTCTAGGCCTTTCTTATTTTATCTATTGTCAGTCAGTTCTTCCCTGTCCTTTTTCACCCCTGCCTTATCCTGCAACACCGAGTCTTAAAATTCCATCTTTACTGCACTCCAGTGCAGTTCCTGCTCTGAAGTTGATGCTTAACCTTTGAGGAATGCTGATTAATAAAAGACTCAATTCTACGATGTTTTTCCACTCTTTTAAATAAATGATATTAGAAAAGAAAAAAGTTAGATTACTACCATGGCAGACACTGTTGTTTGCCTCCTCAACCACCATTTCTTTCCTCTTTCTTAACTAGTAAGATGATTTTTTAAAAGTACCAAACAACTCAAAAAATGTGAGCTTCTCCCAAAGTAATTTCATTTCCCTTTGAATAAGAATGTTGTAGAGGTGGGCATGTGGGCCAAGGGACAATCAGCTTTGGAGAATGCTGCAATATGTTTTACCCAGGTTTCAAAATATATGCTTACAATATATAAAGGGTTTTTCTTGAATTACTGTTCAACATGGTGAACTTGGCATATCATTTGCCTACTATCCTTTCCTACACACCATAGAAATAAAAATGAAGAAACAGAAAAAATGAAGAATAAGTAAAGGAGTAAAGATGATGTGTGCCTGTATGCATGCACTTACATGAGTAGAAAAAAGTAGATGATGTCAAGAAAAGCAAATGAAATTTCAAAAATGTGTTGGGATACAAAGCAAATAGTAGTGATTTGATCAAAACCATAGCCTAAAAAATATAGTGGAGAAGCTACACAGGTTAGGGCAGAAGTGAGAATAAGGGCTGAAAATGGGGATAAAATATGGCACAATTGAATCTATCACCATACACATTTCCCTTTCTCATCCATATAGACTGAGAGCAAGCAAAAGATATTAATATCTGCCACCAGACAAAAAGACCAAAACTGACCCCCCAAATCTTCTCCAAATAAATTGAATAACTAGTACAGAAAAGTGAAGACTTTTAGGTTGATGACACAAAGGAAAAACATTCTTATTCAAGCATTCAGGGCCAGCATCCTGAGAATAAGCTAATTGCCTACTCATGTAAAGTGAAACTTCATATTTGGCATTCCTGGCCCTGTCCTACCTAACCCAGCCACGTATTCACAATTCCTACATAGGAGAGAGAGAGAACTGGCAGACCTCCTACCTACAAAAAGAAAACTGCATCAACTACCAATTATATATATATATATATATATATATATGAACAAACATGAAGAATTAACAGGCAAATAAGGAAAATCAGCATCATGAGAGAAAAATACAAAGAAAAACAGAAAAACTAACTCTAAAGAAGGCAAGGAAGCATAAATAAAAGATTTTAAAGAAGCACCCGAATTAATATGGAATTCAGAACATACTATGTCTACAAGATATGAATAAGATACTTTGAAAAAGGAGCAACGATAAAACAAAAAGAGCTGCCAGACATTAAAAATTTGTTAACTTAAAAACTCAAGAGAAGTACTGGAGATTAAATCGAAGAAATCTTGTAAGAATATAGTATACATAGCAGAGAGAAAATAAGAAAGAAAACATAAGAATGTCATGGAGAACCAATCCAATAGGCTCAACCAGTAGATGAGAAAGATTTTTTAAAAAAAGGGGAGGGGGAGTGAGAAAATTATAAGTTTTTTTTTTTTTAGAGCAGAGAAGAAAATAACTTTTCAGATTTGAGTAGACTCAGGGTATTGAAAAATAGATTAAAAAAGACTCATGCCTGGAGATATTATCATGTAATGCCACAAATAAAAAATTATGAGGAAGAAGAATTCCCCAAAGTTCCTAAACATAAAAGACATATAATCAACAAAGGAATAGGGACTGGTGCTATCAGCATCACTGCATACCTGAAGACAATGACAGAATATTTTCAAAATTGTAATTGTAGATGTTTTTCAGTCTACAAGTCTATACTCATTCAAATTATCAATTAACTATGAGAGTAAAATAAAGATATTTTCAGACTAACAAGGATGTAGAATATTTTTCTCCTGGGTGATCTTTTGGAATGTCACTAGGCCATACAATCCAACAAAATAAGGACAAAAAGTTATGCTGATGCTAGAGAAAGGTAAGGACAAATCTCTGCAAGATGGCTGTGCAGCAAGTCTAGAGAGCAAGCAGTATACATTGGAGAAGAGCATGGAGGATTCAAGAAGTGAGGTCACATAAGAGAAAAAAAAAGAAGGAATTCAATAGACTAGATGGTAAGATAGGAAATTTGAAAAACAAAAATATGAAACTGTGGTATATATATACGATGGAATACTACTCATCCATATAAAGGAATGAATTAATGACATTCACAGCAACCTGGATGAGATTGAAGATTATTATTCTAAGTGAAGTAACTCAGGAATGGAAAACCAAACATCTTACATTCTCAACTCATAAGTGGGAGGTAAGCTATTAGGATGTAAAGGCATAAGAATGACACAATGGACTTTGGGACTCAGGGGGAAAGGGTGGGAAGGGGATGAGGAATAAAAGGCTACTAATTGCGTGCGTGTGTGCTGCTCAGGTGATGGGTGCACCAAAATCTCACAGATCACCAGTAAAGAACTTACTCATGTAACCAAACACTACCTGTGCCCCAACAACCTATGAAAAGAAAAAATTTCAAATAATAATAATCAATATTTAAAAAAAGTAAAACAAAAAATGAAGATATAGTAAACCAAATAGTGCCAGAATAAAAGGGAGGAAAGAGTAGTTCCTCAAAAGAAATTTTTAAAAAATATTACCATGGAAAGGGTAAAAAACAGTACATATCCAGGAAAATTAGTACCGAAAGGAAGAAAGAGAGCCAATGAAGGAGAAAAAAAGAGTGGCTAAAGAGTTATGAGATAAACGAAGAGTATATTTAAAAAGTTTTCTTCAATCACCAAGGTAATTCCTGCTTCAGAGTTAAGGAGGGTGAAGATTGAGTAAATGTCTTTGGAAATTTAAGTGGTTGATGATTTGAAGCAATTTAGTAACATGGTAGGCATGGCATTAGATGTCAAGTGTAAGAGAGTAAATGAGAAGTGAGAAAGTGAAAACAGTGATGATAATTGTTTTTGTCTAATAAATGAATGAAAAAAGCAGGGCAATATATGGAAGAAATATCAAGGTCCAGAAAAAACCTGTCACCTGCATGTTGTTTTTAGGATAGAAAAAAAAAACATATAAATAGAAGGAAAGAACCTATAAGAAGTGAATCAAGTAAGGAAATAATAAGGTAAAGGCAGACAAGGATACACTCAAGTCTGTGGGTGAAGCTATTCTTAACCTTGGTAGAGAGAAGTTTTCCTGGGACACAGGAGGGAAGAAGTAGAGGACGTTTGAAAATACAGGGAATATTTAATGTGTTGAGGAATGTATAGCTATACAAATTTTGAAGTGAATATGCAATATGAAAGCCATGTTTCTTTTGGTGTCCTTGAAATTATGAATTGTTCATTGCAAAAATATTTTAAACTACTTCCAATCAGGTAGTGAGATATTAAATTTTTATAAAATACAAAAATCAGACAAAATCCAATTTCAAGAATGCAGTCATAGATTAGGTTGTAAAAAGCAACACCATTCTCAGTCAATATAAACATATGAAATAAAAACTACAAGTCACAGTTGTCACTGGTTAATTTAACCTGGTGTCCAATTGGTTCCCTAAATGCCAGGTGATACCCCATGATAAATGTGGGTATACCTATGAACATATGTTAGTGTGTGTTCATGGGACCTAGGGAAAAGAAAATTGGAAGTAATTAGCTTCAAAACTAATGATTTTTATGTAGCCTTTAATATCTGAAACTAGATTTGACTTTCTTATACAAGCAAATAATCCACCAAAGTTTGGGGCTGAAATATATTTATCCTTAAAGCATTGTGTGAAAAGGGAAGAATCATTCCTTGCCAACTGTTGTCTTTCTATCATTCCTCCAAGAGATAAGTTAGGATATGAGACCCCAAACCAACAACTTAATAGAGTTTTCTTCTCATATAATAGGCTAGTGATGGGTACTCCTGAAATTGTGTAGTTGCTTTCTCAATTTAGTCATCCCGGGATGAGAGTACCTTCTTTCTTGTCACTTTGCCATTTCTAGAGTGTTGTTTTCATCTAATAGTTCAAAATGGCTCACAGTCATGATCATATATATTTCAAGCAGCAGTCTAAAGGAAGAGGAGAAGAAAAGGACATATCTTTGGGAACATGAGTTGAAAGTACACCTATCGAGGAGGAGCCACGCGCTGCTGGTGCTGCTGGTGCTGTTGCCGCCGCTGCTCTCGCTGCAGTCAGTCAGGCTGTGCCTGCTTCTTCAGGGCCCAGTCCCTTGGACACATCGCCGCTTGTAGACCCTCCTGCAGTCTCGGATATTGCTGGGAAAATGTCTGATGAATTTTCGTTGGCAGATGCACTACCTGAACACTCCCCTGCCAAAACCTCTGCTGTGAGCAATACAAAACCTGGCCAACCTCCTCAAAGCTGACCAGGCTCCAACCCTTGGAATAATCCGAGTGCTCCACCTTCGGTGCCATCTGGACTCCCACCAAGTGCAACACCCTCCACTGTGCCTTTTGGACCAGTACCAACAGGAATGTATCTCTCCGTGCCTCCCACCGGACCACCTCCAGGACCCCCAGCACCCTTTACTCCTTCTGAACCATCGTGCCCCCCACTTGGTGGTCCTTATCCAGCCTCAACTGTGCCAGGCCCTGGCCCATAGGGCCATATCCTAGACCAAATATGCCCTTTCCAGAGCTACCCAGACCATATGGTGCTACCCACAGATCCAGCTGCAGCTGGTCCTTTAGGTCCATGGGGATCCATGTCTTCTGGACCTTGGGCGCCAGGAATGGGAGGGCAGTATCCTACCCCTAATATGCCCTATCCATCTCCAGGGCCATATCCTGTTCCTCCTCCTCCCCAAGCCTCTGGGGCAGCACCACCTGTTCCATGGGGCACCGTTCCACTAGGAGCCTGGGGACCACCAGCACCATATCCTGCCCCTACAGGATCGTATCCCACACAAGGACTCTATCCTACTCCTAGTAATCCTTTCCAAGTGCCTTCAGGACCTTCTGGTACTCCACCGATGCCTGGTGGCCCCCATTCTTACCATTAAGTTAACAATGGACGAAGAGATGACGCTTTGCTTTTTGAAGTACGTATATATGCACATGAATGCATATATAAAAATTGCTGGTTTCACTATTAGAGGGCATTCATGAAAGAAAAACTCTTGCACCTCTCAGAGAAGATAACTGCCTCTTGTACTTGGATGTGTAGTACATCATATGTATACAATCAGATAAAAGCATAGAAGTAAATCATTCAGATGTGATTTTTATTTGGTTTTCATGGAAAGTTAAAGTGATAAAGTATATTCACTAGCTCTTTGACAGAATTTGTTTAAACTATGAAACTACACACTTAAAAATCTAAGATGTGGATTATTGTTAGAATCTGTGACTTCATTGGCAAATTACTTCAAGTATTTTTCTATAATCACTTTCCCCTTCTAAATAAATAAACTTTGAGAATAACCCATCATAATCCAAACAAGTGATGCCTCAACATTTTGAGCTGCTCTGTTGGACAAATAAACCTGGTCCTCTTGAGGTTATATTTTGGATATCATTTTTAAACTGTCAGTAATTATTGTCAGATGTGGAGTGCAATAGCCAGCCAGTGTTCATTTTTATCCTTGAGCTTTTAGTAAAAACTTCCTGGTTTTATTTTTAGTCATTGGGTCATACAGCCCTAAAGTCTGCTATTTATGGAAACTAACTTTTTTGTTTTTAATCCAGGCCAACATGTATGTAAATTAAATTTTTAGCTAATTGATTAAAAAAAAAGTACACCTATCACTTACAGTCACATTTTATTTACGAGACTTAAGTCACATGGTGACACCCAGTTGCAAGGAAAGCTAGAACATACAGTCCTCATTTTAAGCAACTATATACTTAGTTAAAAAGCATGGGTTCTATTACTGTAAGAGATAAAGAGATATTTAGAGATAAATGTTTCACCCGTAAAGCTTTTCCTCAGTTAAAGCAAACATACTGGTATTAAGCAGATAAGGGTAGCCTCTCTTCAGTTCTTATCAGAACTGAACCTCAGGGAACAGAATGGAATGGAATGTCAATAATAACTTTTATCTCTTTCAAGCATATGAAAATTGAGCTAGTAGAAGATGGCAAAATAAAATGCTGGATATTAATTATTTTAAAAATTAATTTTTCCTGAAACTTAAACTATTCTTAAGTATTTTTATGATTAAGTGAAATTTTCATTCACTCTACCCACAACTAATTAAGCATATATCTCATAATCCACACTTTGCTAAGCATTGTGAAACATTCCAAAGAAAAATATGATATGATCTCTATTCTCAAGGAATTTACAAGAACTTACAGTTTGGGTAGGAGACAAATTTAACATTCACAAGACTTTTCAAGAACAATTAGGTGCTGAGTTGTGTGATACTTCTTTTATGAATACAAAAGGAGTCTAAATTAAAGATAGGCCCCTGTTGGCTGCAGGAGATTAAAAGCCTTTGTGGAAAACTGAAATTTGAATTGATCATATAAGTATAGGTAGAATTTATTTATAAAACCTTTCATATGTAAACTCTTAAAAGGTGTATTTGTAGGATTCATTCTAGAGTATAAAGATACTGAATTTTAAAATTCTAATTTGTTGCTGGTGATAGTTTAAAGGATAAAAGTGGCTGATTCAGTGTATATGCCAGTTTTCTGTGTTTTTGCTTTAGGTTGTATCCACAAGTACCAGCAGAGTGCCTGACATAAGTAAGTATTTGTTAAATAATTTTCTCTTTATAATAGTGTTTCCTTTATTGTTTGACCAAGAACTTTTAAAAATTGAGCTATAGCTTTTTTAAACATTGAAGTGTTCCAAAGTATAGAAACCTTAAGTGAACAGTGCTATACACCACTTCATGCAACTGATAGATGCAGGAGGACGATAAGGGAGGGTCCTGGGAGAAGCTCCCACTGGCCTGGGCATGGGGAGGATGGGGTGGAGCCTCAGGAAATTCACGCCATTTGCCGGGGGCAGGAGCCTGGGCTCATCAGTTCCTGTGTGGTGACCTGGGATTCAATCTGTGAGGCCTGTTAACAGGAACCCCTCTCGCTTTGCAAAGTATTTTTTTCCTTTTTGCCCAGTAAATTCCATTCCCCCTCACCCTGCAAAGTGTCTGCATGCCTAATTTTACCTGGTCACTTGGCAAGAACTTTTTTTTTTTTCTCAACATTTTTGGCACCCAGAACTTGGGACATGAAGAAGGGTGAGTGAAATGTGGACTGAAAACCTCTCACTTTTATTTCTGAGTATTTTGTTCCTATGACATTTTTCTTCTTTTTTTGAGGACAGTGACAGCATCTATCTTTTCTCCTCCCCTCCCCTCCCCTCCCCTCTCCTCTCTTTTCTTTTCTTTTACAATAATGGGAGGTGGTCCACACCCACCACAACAGCCACAAGCATGCCTGTGGGTTGGTTGGGCAAGCAGTGGCTCCCCACCCGCCTTCTCTCCCAGCTGAGTGGGGTGCATGGCCCTGACTGCCACATGTGTGTGCAGTGTCCAGCTGCATGGCAGGAATGAGCCACAGTCACTATCCAGGCACCAGGGCCGCCTTGGGGGCTTGGGCTCTGCACAGCTGGCTGGCCAGACTCCTGCTGGGTCCATGCCCGGGGGGAAAGGAACCAATTTGCAAAAGAATATGAAGTTCTTCCCCCAGGCATCTTTCCAACCCTGCACTTTAACTTTTGTTTCCTTTTCGCTATCTAGTCAGCAGTTAATTTTTATGTGAGAGGGTTACTTTTTTTTTTTTTTCTTTTTGGAAAACATTTTAACCAGGCCAGGACCCCAGTGATCACTGTTTATATTCTCTGTAAAGTTTCAGTTACGAAAAGGGATTTGTGAGATTGGTCTTAAGTGATAGCCAGTCCGGTGTGCTTTGCATGACTTTCTGAATGATCAGCAACAAACTTTGCTATGGGCCTCCCTCTTCTTTTAGGTCCTTGAGAGCATGATGTGTAACCCTGTGGCAATGCTTTGTTTAGCGTCTACACAGCCAAGATTCAATCCTGGCTTAAGAAATGACTCCTGTTTGGTTTTTTGTTCTTGCGATAGTTTATTGAGAATGATGTTTTCCAATTTCATCCATGTCCCTACAAAGGACATGAACGCATCATTTTTTATGGCTGCATAGTATTCCATGGTGTATATGTGCCACATTTTCTTAATCCAGTCTATCATTGTTGGACATTTGGGTTGGTTCCAAGTCTTTGCTATTGTGAATAATGCTGCAATAAACATATGTGTGCATGTTCTCACTCATAGGTGGGAATTGAACAATGAGATCACATGGACACAGGAAGGGGAATATTACACTCTGGGGACTGTTGTGGGGTAGGGGGAGTGGGGAGGGATAGCATTGGGAGATATACCTAATGCTAGATGATGAGTTAGTGGGTGCAGTGCACCAGCATGGCACATGTATACATATGTAACTAACCTGCACAATGTGCATATGTACCCTAAAACTTAAAGTATAATAATAATAAAAAAAGAAATGTATAATACACCTAAAAAAAAAAAAAAGAAAGAAATGACTCCTTTCTGCTTTGATATCTGTGCAACCTTTGCCATTTATTGATTCTCTTCCTCTACATGAACCACCTTGGATTTTCCTTTCCCTGAGCTTTCAGTAAAGTTTGAAAGCCAGAAATATTGGCCGCTTGGCACAGCTAAAGTCAGGTAATAAGGTGTTAAAAGGATTTTCTTAAAGAGCATTCAGCTTAATTGAAAGTGGATATCCAAATTATAGGTATATTTAAAAGATCTTAATGTTTTTCTCTTCTGGGATCTTGTTTGGCTGGAAAAAGTGTTTTTTTGTTTTGTTGTGTTTTGTTTTGAGACGGAGTCTCACTCTGTTGCCCAGGCTGAAGTACAGTGGCACGATCTCGGCTCACTGTAATCTTTGCCTCCCAGGTTCAAGTAATTCTCCTGCCTCAGCCTCCCAAGTAGCTGGAACTACAGGCATCTGCCACTGCGCCCAGCTAATTTTTGTATTTTTAGTAGAGACGGGGTTTCACCATCTTGGCCAGGCTGGTGTTGAACTCCTGACCTTGTGATCCACCTGCCTCGGCCTCCCAGTGGAAAAAATTTTGTTCTCAGTGAATGGAATTCTTTTTCTCCGTTTTGCCTTGCCACTTTCAATGCATGCATGAGAAGGAAGAGACCTCTGTTTTCCTAATGGAATTAAAAGTGGATAGATTCCTCTTAAAATCTGTTTTTGCCCCCAGTTATGCCTATTTATTAGGCCTTAGAGGCTATGTGTTTTCCTGGCCCTGTCTCTTAAAGGGCTCCACCAGGAGGCCAGTAATCCAAGTAGGAGACTGGCAAGCAAAAGATCTTATGGCAACTGGGTTTTCTTCTGCCTGTCTGTGTAGTTTTATGTATGTGTTGTGTTTGTGATGTCTATAAAAATAGCTTTAATTGGCCTAAAGGAAGATGAGTGCTTGCATCAAATATTTTTTAAAGGGAAGATAAAAGCTGTGATACTTTTTAATTCATGTGACTTTAATCTTTGAGAAATAAAAACAGCCTTAAAGATTATAGGGGCCAGGTGCGGTGGCTCATGCCTGTAATCCCAAGATTTTGGGAGACTGAGACAGGTGGATCACTTGAGGTCAGGAATTCAAGACCAGCATGACCAACATGGCGAAACCCCATCTCTACTAAAAAAAATATAAAATTAGCTGGGTGTGGTGGTGCATGCCTGTAATCCCAACTACTTAGGAGACTGGGGCAGGAGAATCACTTGAACCCAGGAGGAAGAGGTTGCAGTGAGCCAAGATCACACCATTGCACTCCAGACTGGGCAACAAGAGCTAAACTCCATTAAAAAAAAAAAAAATTATCGGTAAAATCCCAGATATCGTCAAAATGTAAATAAGTGAACTAAATTATGGAGGTCTAATACTTGGTTTGCTAAATGTTTTAAAGTTATACTGCTTTTTGGGTTGTGAGTACTCTTTGAATTGCCTGTTCCACAATTGGTAAGGCCCAGGGACATATAAAATTGACTATGCCCTTAAGTATGCTGGAAGGAATCAAACCTTGGCTGCACCTACCGCATAATTAAAGCTACTTGCTAGGTTTTATATTAAAGTTAAAAATTGCTGGGAGTTACCATTATAACATTATAACATTAAAACATAAACTACTAGAAATAGATTTACATGTTTGGTGTGTAAGAACAGTAACTTTTTTTAGTAAAAGATTATAAAAAGGCATGGAAGTGTAAATTCTTGCCTAGGGTTAAAGAATTGTTTTAAATTAGATAAGATAAAGCTAAAGTTCAAACAAGTGGTGGAAGGATTGTAAAAATTAATCTTGCAAAAATTCCATGTGTGAACATATTGACAAAATTCAAAAGGGTGTTATATGGTTTTTCTGTAAATTGAGCATTGAAATAAAAGCACAACAAGATACTCTTAAGGCACTAATCTGCTCTTTAGCAAAATTTATGAAGAGTTACAAAAGGTTTTTACTTTTTTACATTTCTGAGTCATTTTGGCAAAATAAATAACTTATGGTAATCTGGAGTTTCGTTTCATAACATCAAGTATTTTAAACCTCTTCCTATTTAAAAGGCTTCCCAGAATCAAACTTCAGTTTTGAAATTGTCTTTGCTGATGCCTGGCTTTTAGATGCTACAGAGGGCCCCTGGAGTATTTAAAAGAGAGGTAAACAGGATTATTTGACATGTTTAGCTGCATGGGATTGCCAAAATGGTGTTCAATCTTCTTTAGGTTATATTTTGGTGGATAATACTAATATATGTTCCAAAATTGTATGACATTTCTAAAGTTCTAATGTCTAAAGTATATGCTATCAATCATAATTAAGGTACTTATGTTAAGTTATTGTAAAACACAGAGATAATGAAACTTCTATGGATATTTTGTTATTCACAGACAATCGTCTTGTTTCAATCCTTTTCAAAAGATGGTTTATAATAAGCTATAGTACTCTGACAGGTGCTCTCCAATACAGGTTTCTGATAACTTTGGAAATGTGACATTGGAATAAAGGAAAAATGCACAGGACTCATGAAGAGCCAAAATGTTCACTGATACCAAGCAACACAAGAGTTAACTAAATGGACTGAACTCATAGAAAACTGAAGCAATCTTTTTGACTTTTGCTTGGAATATTGCTGATCCTTGTTTTGTTTTTCAGAGTCAAGGAAATTTATTTTGAACTATTTACAGCCTTTAATAATTGAGAAAAGTATACTCCTCTGAACAAAATCCGGAGCATGTTTGTCTCTCTTTCTGCTTGGCTTTTCCAGAATATGGAAACTAGTTATGAGTATTCTTTTTTTTTTTTTTTTTTTGAGTCAGAGTCTCACTCTAAGGCTGGAGTGTAGTAGTGCAATCTTGGCTCACTGCAACCTCCACCTCCCGGGTTCAAGCAATTCTCCTGCCTCAGCCTCCCGAGTAGTTGGGATTACAGATGTGCACCACCGTGCCTGGCTAATTTTTATATATTTAGTAGAGATTGGGTTTCACTATGTTGGCCAGGCTGATCTTGAACTCTGGACCTCAGGTGATCCTCCCGCCTCGGCCTCCCAAAGTGCTGGGATTCCAGGCGTGAGCCACCATGCCCGGCTGTTATGAGTATTCTTAACTCATGGCAATATAGTTGTTTACATCAGTGCAATAAGAATCTATTTTCTTTTGCAACAGGATGCAATTGGAGAAACTGGTTGTTTTAACAAGGCTTTGACTGGAAGGGTATATGCTTTCCTTTAAGGAGTCAAGTTCAACTTGCAGAGCTGATAAAAGCCCCTTGGGAAAACTGGCCTCATACCCTTGTCTATGCAGTCCTTTTAGGTTTTCTGACATGTAGTAAGTAAAGAATGTCACTTCCTGACAGGCCCAGGAGCTCCAAGTTTATCTTGGGACCTTAAGAGGAGAGGATTACCCAACTCACAGGTATTCGAGGGTACAAACCCATGGCTGGGCTCGGCTTTAAAAGGTCTTATGTGAGATTCCTTGTGGAACAGAGTTCCATCAAAGCCAATCTAAAAGCCCTGTTTCTAAAAGAAATAATTATTCTAGCTGCATTTTATGCAAATAATCAGGCCAAATATAAGACTAAAGTCTATTTTGCAAACTCGTTCCCATCATGATTTGTTTTTTTTTACAAAACTGAGGATCCTCATGTTTCAAAACTTATCATACATTTGCCATTAGATTCTATACTCATTAGCTGTTTTTAAGACTTTGCCTACATTTTAAACTAACCCTTCTTGTTCCTGTGAACCGATCAGCAATCTCCAGCTGCAGCTCAGAAGGAACAAGAGGGATGGGTAATGTAAAAATCTAGATCAATATTCTAGTTCTGAATAATTATCCTGCAAATCCTTCCAGGTCATGGAAATAAATAGGATGTCTATCACTTGCAGGTTTCCTTTTTGGGAAAGTAAGACCAAGGGAGCTAACCGGAGCCAAGCACCATGCACCCAAATCTTAGCAAGCATAACTATAGCGACAAGTTATCTGGGCATATCACAAGACATCCTTTTCCTTCCCTTGTTGGAGGAGTACTCCATTCCACAGCTATACCCTAGCATTTGGCTCATGATGAGGAGTCCATGCAACTCCCCCTGAGACACATTTTGTCCCAAATTCAATTCCAAGCTTTGGTTCAAAGCCCTAGAAAGAAAAAATGGATCTGAGGGATCCAGAGGTAAATGATAACAGAAGTTAAAGGGCGGCCGGGCATGGTGGCTCACGCCTGTAATCCCAGCACTTTGGGAGGCCGAGGAGGGTGGACCATGAGGTCAGGAGATCGAGACCATCCTGGCTAACATGGTGAAACCCTGTCTCTACTAAAAATACAAAAAATTAGCTGGGTGTGGTGGCGGGCACCTGTAGTCCCAGCTACTCAGGAGGCTGAGGCAGGAGAATGGCGTGAAACCGGGAGGCGGAGCTTGCAGTGAGCCGAGATTGTGCCACTGCACTCCAGCCTGGGCAACAGAGTGAGACTCTGTCTCAAAAAAAAAAAAAAAAAAAAAAAGTTAAAAGGCATAGTGCAGGTGAGCATGACTAATTCCTGCCAATTAGGCCAAGCTTTCTATTTCATGGATAAAGGTCATTCTAGTATCCATGGCATAAATGAGGTCTAGGGAATTCAAAGGCTACTGACAGCAGGGGAGATAGGGCATAAGTGGGTAAGAGAAAATACTCCCATTCCCTGCCCCCCCACCCTGTTAACATGAGTGAAAGTCACTTTGACAACCATGGGTGGCACCCTGTCGCAGTTGCCAGGACTCAGGGATACAGTAACAGAGGAAAGAAAGAGCAATGCCTTGCTTTCTCTCTCTCATGTATCCCAGTTATTTGCTAGGAAGAGATGGGAACCAGGGATGCCTGCTCCCCTCTTTCTAGATCATTAGGCATTCATCTTCAGTCTGTACCCCTTTCGAATGCATCCTGAACCCCTGGGGCTCCTTTGAAACAGGAGTCTTTTTTCCTTTTTCCTCCTCTGTCCTCTCTTAGATAGGTAATTGTGTCTTTGTACTACAGGACACTCTCCTCAGATGCATACTGCAATCTTGCCAGAGTTAATTTCCCAAACCTTAGACTGGTTGGCTTAGGATTGGGCTCGGGGGAAGGGAACCCAGAAGCCTGACATGCTGGCAAAAGTAAACAGCTGGGTTTTTGGCCTCCCTCTCCCTGTGCAAATTGGTAAAGGGCCTTGGGATTTTTGAGCTGTCCTTACTCCACCCTTGTTTCATTTTGATACATGTTTTCTAATAACTGAATTGTCTCTTCTCCCTTTCAGGCCATCAAATTCTAAACAGTCATGCAACCGGGGCCTCAGACAATGGCCCTTTTTGCTAGGGACCCTTAGATAGTCCTCTGAGGGAGCTCTAACTGCTGTTTTCTCAAAACAGCACTCCTTGTCAACAGGAAGCAGTTAAGATCGGTCTTTGTCCTTATCTTTATCCTAACAGCACTTAGATGTACTTCTTTAGTGGGAGGAATGATAGACATAGGAGGAAGATAAGGGGGAGGGTCCCCAGAGAATCTCTGACCAGCCTGCGCACTGGGGGGTTGGAGTGGAGCCTTGTGAAGTTCGCGCCATTTGCAGTGGGGAGGAGCCTGGGTTATTCAGTTCCTATGTGGTGACCTGGGATTCAGTCTGTGAGATGGTGATGTGTTAACAGGAGCCCCTCTGGCTTTGCTGAGAGGTTTTTTTCCTTTTTGCCTAGTGAATTCTATTTCTCCTCACTCTTCAAACTGTTTGTGTGCCTAACTTCTCCTGTTCATGTGACAGGAACCCATTTTTTTCTACAACATAACCACCACCCAAATCAGGATTTATAACATTTCTAACACTCCGTACAACTCCCTTGTGATTCCTCCTAGTCAGCACCTAAATCCCTACCCCACCTCACCCACCCCAAATTAGCCACTATTCTGATCTCTATAAACATAGACTAGTATTCCTGATTTTGAACTTCTTATGAAGGAAATCATATGTCACTCACTATTTTTCAGTTTGTTGCCATCCTGGCTTTAATTTGTGAGGCTTTTTGATACTTGAAAGAGGTATTTCCCACCCTCTATTTTAAGACTTTTCTTATGGGAGAACCTAATAACAGTGTGGAAAATGTTTTTTATTATACAGTTTTATACATTAAAGATGTCATTGATCTTTAGACTTCAAAGACAGGTTGTGCTTACCTTAAGGATAAGCCAAAATCAGCATAACTTTTATCCTGCACCATTGTAGTGCAGCTTGGTACTTCTAAAATGACAGCCAAGTTAATTTGCTGTGATTTTTTTTTATTAAAACAAACCTGGAAATCCCCTGAGAAGTTTGGGCCAATTACAAACTTAGAGGCACAGTACCCACCCTAATTTCTGAAGCCAACTGGAGGTTTAAAGAGTCCCCCAAACCAGATCAGTTTTGATAATTTGCTAGAAAGACTCAAAGAACTCACTGAAAGCTGTTATACTCATGGTTATGGTTTATTAAATGGAATGGGTACAGATTAAGATCAGCCAAAGAAAGACACACATGGAACGTTGTCCAGGAGAGTTTTAAATATGAAATTTCACTTCTAGCCATGAAATCAGGATATCACTGTTCTGTCATCTACGTGTGACAGTATGCATATAGTATTGCAAATCAGGGAGGTTTACCTGAGTATTGTGTCCAGTGGTTTTTTTGGGGGGGGACTTCATCATATAGGCATAATTGATTGATTGTTGCCCGTTTGGTTAATCTTAGAATCCAGGACCATTGATACTGTGACACTGTGTGACCCAAAGCTCCTCACTTAAGTTATATTGTTGGTATTTTTGGTTGTCTAGCCCCAAACATAAAACTGTATATGTGTGGCTAGTCCCCACCCTAAATCACATTGCTAGATACCTAGTTTGACCCAAGTCCCCCAGACAAACAGACAGTCCTATAAGGCTAGGCCTTCTCTTTGAGCAAGCCCAAATTCTTTACTTACTACATGCCTTCTGAATCTTCACTTCTCTATGTGGAGAATTGGTTGCTTTTAAACCCTAAAATTAAATTCTTTTTACAAAATTTGTCTCCTCAATGATTAATTCCATGAATTTTTATTTTGAAAAACTCTGAATGATCGTGAAGCATCTCAACATATTTGACAAGAGAATTAATATCAAAGTAGGAGTACTAACATTTTCTTCCCCCACCAATTATATAATACATATAAGTATGAGAATTCTACCAAGATTACTAAACTTGAGCATTCCTTTTAAAGTTGGGCAATAGTTACAAAATAAAATTGAGAGTTTCCCAGTAGACTGTAATGCCAGAACTGTCATGAATGGAAAACAAGGCTAAGTAGCAGCATTTCAGTGATTTTCAGGGTTGGGGTTCGGGCAAGTATACAACTCTCCCCCAAGAAAGAGTGAAACTCCTAAGGAGCTCTATAAGAAACAGTAAATTCCTCAAAAATTGTATCTAAATTTTGAAGAAAAATTTTTTTTACGTAAGTATGTTGAAGAGTCATCACTATGGAACTATTATAGTAAAAGTGAAATTAAAATATTTAAAAGTTAAGGGGCTACTTAGTATTATTCATGTCAAGTTTCTGTTTAAAATAATTTTCAATAACTATTTTGATAGATTTAGCACCCTTCCAAGTTTAGATATGAGTTGCCAAGTTTTTTTTCTTCTTGTTAAGATATTTAACAAGTTCTGTGTTTCTACAGAACTTAAATGGATGAAACAGGCTGGAGACTGAAATGCCACCTTAGCAGCTCAAGCAGGACTGGGGAAATTGAAGTCAATCAAATCACAGGCCAGGCAGGCAGCTTTTACAGAATTATGGGTCAGGAAGGGCAAGGTTCAAGTCAGGCATGAGATTCGGATTTCATAGGCTCAAGAGGCTGAAACTAAAAGATTTATTTAGCTAGTTCTCTTGGTTAATTTGAAGTTTCATCCATTCATTCAATTGATATATATTGAGCAACTACTATGAGTTGGCAAAGTAACAAGACAAGAAAACGATGTTGCACCTTTTACAGATGATAGCTGACTTGCTGAACACTTAACTTGCTGTTTGCCAGGCATTGTGCTATGCTCTTCTTTCTGATAGTTAAGTTTATTAATTATTACCTAGGTTAAACAAATAAGGAAATTGAGTCTCTGACACATTTACCATTTAGCTGAGAGAAAACATCTCAGAGCCGCTTGGCCTATGCTCTGAAGTGGAAACTTCTTCCTGTCAAAGGCCCTTGCCAGTTGTGGTGGTCACAGTTTCTCAGTGTTAGAAAAAGTATCCTTATCTTCTCTATCACTTTCAGCTTCTGTGCTGGATACAGGAACCATATCTTTTGGCAAACTATGAAATTTCATAAAGAAGGCCAACCTCAGGACTGATGACGAACCAATTATGGGTTACTTTATTTTCTTCTTTATTAAAAAGATTTTGTTTTTTCCACCCAGGATATCAGTATTTTCTAGAAAAGGAGATGCTCTGTTTGGTTACAGCTCTATCACTTGTTGTTTATTCTGCCATTATGCAGAAGAAAGAAAAATAGGGGTAATTTTAGCATATCAGTATTTAAACTATATATTCAAGGTTGCATTAAAATAAGGTCTTCCCTAATAATATGATATTGGTTTCACTAATATCTCATTTTAAAATTTAAAATCTTAGTACAATTAATTAATGAACAAAGTGAAAAATTGTCCTTGCCAGAACATAAAGTCTCAGATTTAAATACTCTGCACAGCCTTGGCTATTTAATCACTAAAGTGAATTTTTACAAATAATTGCTGACATATATGCTCTTTGGGAGAATGTCTCCTTTTTTTTTAACTTTCACAAAGACACAGCAAGGACTTATAAATACATGTATCAGCACAAGATTAAGTGGCAATTTTATTATGTATGTAGCACTAATTATTGTTTTTTCTTTTATGAAAGCAGAAAGAATGTAATATCCTCTTGCAGTTTGAGACTCTGAAAGTGGAAAACTATATTCTAGGAATAGCAAGTTTGTGTGTTGAGACAACCTTCCACCTGATATGAATAGAGGTTACCAATACCCACAGCTGACATCAGTCTCAGAATTTTGTCTTTTCCTGTTTAGCTATCTTCTGACCTTATGGAACCAACTCAACTTGCCAGATGTCACAAGTTTAAAAAAATAACATTTTAAAAAGCAATATTTACTAAAAGTGTAAATGTTGTTTTCATGTTGAGTAAGCATAGCTTTTGACATATCCAAAATTAAACTTTATTTTTTTTCTCTTACAGTTTCTTTAAATTCTACTTGGTGCTGGAGGTGGGTGGAGTTGATTGGTGGGGATTTCCTGTACTTAGATGAAAACTCTGGTGGGATCTACGGCTTTGTTGTTGTTTGCTTTTAAGTAATATAACATTTCGTAATCGTTGTAGGTCACAAACACTTTTCCAATTAGACTCTTGCAACTAGACTATAGTACTATGTAATAATAAAAATTCAGAATTGAATTTAGTATTAATTCTTTTCCTGTTCCCCCAGCATAAGCCTACTTGAGGCTGAGAGCCTGAACTGAGGAAGTAGAGTGGACCTTCTTCTCTCTCCTTTCTCCATATCATGACATCCTCCCACCCCACTTATCTCTCATTTCCAAGGCTACACATGTCCCTTAATAGTTGGGGGATTGAGAAAAGATCAGGAAATCAGGAGATATAGGAAGCTTCTCTATATTTATTTATTTATTTATTTATTTAAGACAGAGTCTCGCTCTGTCACCCAGGCTGGAGTGCACTGGTGTGATCTTGGCTCACTACAGCCTCTGCCACCTGGGCTCAAGCAATTCTCATGCCTCAGCCTCCCTAGTAGCTGAGATTACAGGCTTGCATCACCATGCCTGGCTAATTTTTGTGTTTTTAGTAGAGAAGGGGTTTTGCCATGTTGGCCAAGCTAGTCTCAATCTCCTGGCCTCAAGTAATCTGCCTGCCTCTGCCTCCCACAAGTGCTGGGATTACAGGTGTGAGCCACTGTGTCCGGACAGATATAGGAAATTTCGTGCTTGATTGCAAAGCCCAGAGGTCTCCCTCTCTGGATCTAAAGGCAAGGATTCCTGGCAAGTTCCAGTAAAGGATTAAAACAAACTTTTTCTTGGGAAACACTTTTGAGGACTCCTTGAAGTTTCTCAACTACACCCTCCCAACTCCTGCATTTCTCTGGCTGATGCATCTTTCCTTCCTCCACTTCTGGGAAATCTGCTGTGCACCTACACTTTCTTTATTGAGGGGAATTCCTTACTCCTCCAGCTGGTTTTATTGGAGAGAACTTGTGATGGTTAATTTCACGTGTCAACTTGACTTGCCTAAGGCATGCCAAGATAGCTGGTAAAACATTGTTTCTGGGTGTGTCTTTGGGGGTACCTCCAAAAGAGATTAGTATTTTTATTAGTAGACTGAGTAAAGAAGATCCACCCTTGACAATAGGGCAGGCATATCCAGTGTTTAGAGCTTCCTGATAGAACAAAAAGTCGTAAGCAGAGCAAATTTGCTCTCTTCTGGAGCTGGGACACCAATCCTCTCCTCCTGTTGCACATCAGTGCTCCTGGTTTTTGGGCCTTGGACTCTGGGACTTACACCAGCACCCCACTCCCACCCCCACTTCTCCCAGTTTTTGGCCTCAGAGTGGGAGTTACACTATCGGCTTCCCTGGTCCTCAGGCCTTTGGACTCAGACTGAATCACACTACTGGCTTTTCTGGTTCTCCAGCTAGCAAACAGCATATTTTCGGACTTCACAGTATCCATAATCACATGAGCTAATTCCCATAATAAATCCCCTCATCTATATTTATGTCTATATCACCCATAGCTGTCTGTCTGTCTATCTATCTATCTATCTATCTATCTATCTATCTATCTATCTATCTATCTATATATCTATCTATCTAATCTACCAATCATCTATCTATATTGACTCTGTTTCTCTGGAGATCTGAGAAACTTCACTAACATAGAACCCAGAATGACCCACACTAGGGATTTTATATTCAGAACAACTTGAATCTATACTCCTGGGAAATAATTTTAAAACATAAACAAAATTTAAACCAAAATAGAATGATCCACTCTAACTCTCCTTTTGGTGGCTTACATTCCTTGCCCTGATAAGCTTTAAGAATGAAGGCCAGTCTTAAAGCAACAGTACCCTCCTGGCTCTACCACCAAGCAGACAGTCATCCTTTTAGCCTCTAAATTACCTGAGGTGAGGTTAGACCCCAATCTGCAGTCCACTTTAGCTTTTTCTAGTGTCAGTGCAGCACTACTTCTTTGGGTTTTCTTTTTTTTTTTTTAATTAACTTTTTTTTTTTTGTAGAGACAGGGACTCATTATATCTGGTCTCCAACTCCTAACCTCAAGCAATCCTCCCATGTCAGTCTCCCAAAGTGCTGGGATTACAGGCGTGAGCTACCACATCCAGCCTTGGGTTTTCTAACCGCATAAAACACATTTCAAAGCTTTTCTATAGTCCCCTTGTGATACCCCTTGCTTCCCTTGAGGTTAGAAGGTAATACTCATGTATGCCTATTCCCTAGAGGGGTGGGTACTCATAACACCGTAACAGCTCTCCCAAGAAGTTTCTCCTCTACTTCTCTGACACTTTTTAAAAAATATCTTTGATTTCTGGTTGAAGGCTCAAATAATCATGTAACAGTTTCTTGGATCCATTTCTTTAGTAAACCTGTATATGTAGGGAAGAATGTATCTCATACTCAGGTGTCTTATCATCTATTGGTGCCTCAATAGAAACTAGGACAAACAGAAAGAAGTCTGTTCTAAGATCCTTTTAGAAATAAAGGCACGAATAAGCAGACACATTATAGAACCTAGGTTAAAGCAGCATTACTATATATCACACCAGGGTTTAAATATTTCTTAAATTTATGTCATTTCCCCCGTCTATATTTACCCATATCTTTGTTCAAAAGTTCATAATCTGTAACAAGTACTGTTGAAGTCACTTGTCTGTGATTTGGGTTTTATCCCAGTTAAATCTGTTCTTCAAAATACCTTTGGATTGGTTGATCTGAAATGCAAATATTATCTTGTCAGTTCTCTGCTTTAAATCTTTCAAGATTTCTCAATAGCCTTACCTCTTACTTTGAGAAGAGGCATACTTCTCAAACTTTAGAGTGTATAAAATGATTCGGGAATCTTGTTAAAATGCAGATTCTATTAGAATAACGTTTGGAGTGTGGCTCCTAACTTTGCATTTAAAAAAAAAAAAACTCTGAGGTGATACTGATGCCAAAAACATAGAGAAGTTTTGACTCCTTAGCTGTGCTGTATGAAGACCTAGTCTATGTCTCTGATTTCATCTCTTATCCATGGCCACAATTCATGCTTTCTTAGCATTATGTTACCTTTAAAAATCATGCTGTTTCATGTCTTGTGATGGTTTCTTTTTTCCTTTTCTTTTTTTTTTTTTTAATTGATCATTTACATGTAGTAGTAACTGGCTGAGATCTTTTTTTCCCTTCAAGGTTTCTTCAGCTCAGAAGGCAGTACCTGTATTCACAAGCTGAGCTAACTGTTTTATATTTGTTTCTTTTAACATCTGTAGCAAATTACCACAAACTGGATGACTTAAAAGAACAGAAATGTATTCTCTCCCATCTCTGAAGGCCAGAAGCATGAAATCGAAGTATCAGGAGGGCAATGCTCCCTCTGATGGTTTTAAGGGAAAATCTGTTCCTTGCCTCTTCCATCTTCTGCTGCCTCCAGTAGTTCCTTGTCTTGTGGCCAAATCACTGCAATCTCTGCCTCCATGGTCATGTGGCTATCTCATATGTCTTAAACCTCTCTGCCTAATATTTATTTTTTGGAAAAGCATATCATTGCATAAGGGCTCACCTAGATAATCCAGAATAAATTCCTCCTTGCAAGACCCTTTACTTAATCACATCTTTCACCATATAAAGCAATATTCACAGATATGGGGATAAGGATGTGGCCTTTCTGCAGGCCCCCGTTCAGCCAACTACATGCCTCTTTTAGAGTGCATGGCATCAGTAGAATAATAGCTCCTATGTATTGGGGACTTATTATGTGCCAGCCTCTAATAGCCTTTTACTTATGTAATAAAAATGTGACTAAACCCTTTGAGCAGCCCTTTCTCTTGCACCCAGTCCACTCTGAGAACAGACACAGAACTTCTGACATTCTCTGAAAAAGCAAGTCCAACTTCAAAAGCATTGGTCAGTAATGTAAATGTTGTGGAATTTTCTTGGGGAAACTTGTACACACAAAGCAAACTATAAGTAATCTTCTTTATCAGATGTCTCTGTAAATCCCTTTAAAAATATTTTGTGGAAGACAGTGTAGCGATTCCTCAAGGATCTAGAACCAGAAATACCATTTGACCCAGCAATCCTATTACTGGGTATATACCCAAAGGTGTATAAATCATTCTACCATAAAGACATATGCACACCTATGTTTATTGCGTCACTGTTCACAGTAGCAAAGACTTGGAAACAACTCAAATGTCCATCAGTGATAGACTGGATAAAGAAAATGTGGCACATATACACCATGGAATACTGTGCAGCCACAAAAAAATGAGTTAATGTCCTTTGCAGGGATATGGATGAAGCTGGAAATCATTATTCTCAGCAAACTAACACAAAATCAGAAAACCAAACACCACATGTTCTCACTCATAAGTGGGAGTTGACAGTGAGAACACATGGACACAGGGAGGGGAACATCACACACTGGGGCCTGTCGGCGGGTAGGGGGTTGGGGGAGGGATAGCATTAGGAGAATTACCTAATGTAGATGACAGGTTGATGGGTGCAGCACACCAACATGGCACATGTATACCTATGTAACAAACCTACTCATTTTGCACATGTACCCCAGAACTTAAAGCATAATAAATTAAAAAAAATTTTTTCTTCAGCCAGATGTGGTGGTGTGAGCCTGTAGTCCCAGCTACTCAAAGGACTGAGGAGGGAGGATCACTTGCAACCAGGAGTTCAAAGCCAGCGTGGGCAACATAGTGAGGCCCCATTTCTAATTTTAAAAATCTCTTTATTCATCCCTACAGGATCTCAAATCCCATTTTGTATTGAGGTATTTTGCTACAGTACAACAGTAAAACAAAATTAATAAGACAGTAAACTTTAGTTCATTATTTTACACTTGTTAGCTCATGTATTTTAAACATCACAATTTTAGGAGGTAGCATTTTATAGAGATAGAAATAAACTAAATAACTTATCCAGTGTTACACAAGTAGTAAGTAGTAGTGCTGGATTCAAACCAAGATCTTCTAGTGCCTAAGTCTATGATTTTAACCATTTTTTAATTTTTTATTTGTATTATACTTTAAGTTTTAGGGTACATGTGCACAACGTGCAGGTTAGTTACATATGTAAACATGTGCCATGTTGGTGTGCTGCACCCATTAACCTGTCATTTACATTAGGTATATCTCCTAATGCTATCCCTCCCCGCTCCTCCCACCCCACAACAAGCCCCGATGTGTGATGTTCCCCTTCCAGTGTC
This sequence comes from Gorilla gorilla gorilla, assembly GCF_029281585.2. NCBI lineage: Eukaryota > Metazoa > Chordata > Mammalia > Primates > Hominidae > Gorilla > Gorilla gorilla. The sequence continues at coordinate 125,066,527 of NC_073229.2, forward strand.
CACGTGTTCTCATTGTTCAATTCCCACCTATGAGTGAGAACATGCGGTGTTTGGTTTTTTGTCCTTGCGATAGTTTGCTGAGAATGATGGTTTCCAGCTTCATCCATGTCCCTACAAAGGACATGAACTCATCATTTTTTATGGCTGCATAGTATTCCACAGTGTATATGTGACACATTTTCTTAATCCAGTCTATCTTTGTTTTATATTTGGGTTGGTTCCAAGTCTTTGCTATTGTGAATAGTGCTGCAATAAACATACATGTGCATGTGTCTTTATAGCAGCATGTTTTATAATCCTTTGGGTATATACCCAGTAATGGGATGGCTGGGTCAAATGGTATTTCTAGTTCTAGATCCCTGAGGAATCGCCACACTGACTTCCACAATGGTTGAACTAGTTTACATTCCCACCAACAGTGTAAAAGTGTTCCTATTTCTCCACATCCTCTCCAGCACCTGTTGTTTCCTGACTTTTTAATGATCGCTATTCTAACTGGTGTGAGATGGTATCTCATTGTGGTTTTGATTTGCATTTCTCTGATGGCCAGTGATGATGAGCATTTTTTCATGTGTTTTTTGGCACATAAATGTCTTCTTTTGAGAAGTGTTTGTTCATATCCTTCGCCCACTTGTTGATGGGGTTGTTTGTTTTTTTCTTGTAAATTTGTTTGAGTTCATTGTAGATTCTGGATATTAGCCCTTTGTCAGATAAGTAGATTGCAAAAATTTTCTCCCATTTTGTAGGTTGCCTGTTCACTCTGATGGTAGTTTCTTTTGCTGTGCAGAAGCTCTTTAGTTTAATTAGATCCCATTTGTCAATTTTGGCTTTTGTTGCCATTGCTTTTGGTGTTTTAGACATGAAGTCCTTGCCCATGCCTATGTCCTGAATGGTATCGCCTAGGTTTTCTTCTATGGTTTTTATGGTTTCAGGTCTAACATTTAAGTCTTTAATCCATCTTGAACAAATTTTTGTATAAGGTGTAAGGAAGGGACCCAGTTTCAGCTTTCTACATATGGCTAGCCAGTTTTCCCAGCACCATTTATTAAATAGGGAATCCTTTTCCCATTGCTTGTTTTTGTCAGGTTTGTCAAAGATCAGATAGTTGTAGATATGCGGCATTATTTCTGAGGGCTCTGTTCTGTTCCATTGGTCTATATCTCTGTTTTGGTACCAGTACCATGCTGTTTTGGTTACTGTAGCCTTGTGGTATATAGTTTGAAGTCAGGTAGCATGATGCCTCCAGCTTTGTTCTTTTGGCTTAGGATTGACTTGGCAATGTGGGCTCCCTTTTGGTTCCATATGAACTTTAAAGTAGTTTTTTCCAATTCTGTGAAGAAAGTCATTGGTAGCTTGATGGGGATGGCATTGAATCTATAAATTACCTTGGGCAGTATGGCCATTTTCTCGATATTGATTCTTCCTACCCATGAGCATGGAATGTTCTTCCATTTGTTTGCATCCTCTTTTATTTCATTGAGCAGTGGTTTGTAGTTCTCCTTGAAGAGGCCCTTCATATCCCTTGTAAGTTGGATTCCTAGGTATTTTATTCTCTTTGAAGCAATTGTGAATGGGAGTTCACTCATGATTTGGCTCTCTGTTTGTCTGTTATTGGTGTATAAGAATGCTTGTGATTTTTGCACATTGATTTTGTATCCTGAAACTTTGCTGAAGTTGCCTGTCAGCTGAAGGAGATTTTGGGCTGAGATGATGGGTTTTTCTAGATATATATCATGTCATCTGCAAACAGGGACAATTTGACTTCCTCTTTTCCTAATTGAATACCCTTTATTTCCTTCTCCTGCCTGATTGCCCTGGCCAGAACTTCCAACACTATGTTGAATAGGAGTGGTGAGAGAGGGCATCCCTGTCTTGTGCCAGTTTTCAAAGGGAATGCTTCCAATTTTTGCCCATTCAGTATGATATTGGCTGTGGGTTTGTCATAGATAGGTCTTATTATTTTGAGATACATCCCATCAATACCTAATTTATAGAGAGTGTTTAGCATGAAGGGTTGTTGAATTTTGTCAAAGGCCTTTTCTGCATCTATTGAGATAATCGTGTGGTTTTTGTCATTGGTTCTGTTTATATGCTGGATTATGTTTATTGATTCGCATATGTTGAACCATACTTGCATCCCAGGGATGAAGCCCACTTGATCATGGTGGATAAGCTGTTTGATGTGCTGCTGGATTCGGTTTGCCAGTATTTTATTGAGGATTTTTGCATCGGTGTTCATCAGGGATATTGGTCTAAAATTCTCTTTTTTTGTTTTGTCTCTGCCCGGCTTTGGTATCAGGATGATGCTGGCCTCATAAAATGAGTTAGGGAGGATTCCCTCTTTTTCTATTGATTGGAATAGTTTCAGAAGGAATGGTACCAGTTCCTCCTTGTGCCTCTGGTAGAATTCGGCTGTGAATCCATCTGGTCCAGGACTTGTTTGGTTGGTAAGCTATTAATTATTGCCTCAATTTCAGAACCTGTTATTGGTCTATTCAGAGATTCAGCTTCTTCCTTGTTTAGTCTTGGGAGGGTGTATGTGTTGTGGAATGTATCCATTTCTTCTAGATTTTCTAGTTTATTTGTGTAGAGGTGTTTATAGTATTCTCTGATGGTAGTTTGTATCTCTGTGGGATCAGTGGCGATATCCCCTTTATCATTTTTTATTGCCTCTATTTGATTCTTCTCTCTTTTCTTCTTTATTAGTCTTGCTAGCAGTCTATGAGTTTTGTTGATCTTTTCGAAAAACCAGGACCTGGATTCATTGATTTTTTGAAGGGTTTTTTGTGTCTCTATTTCCTTCAGTTCTGCTCTAATCTTAGTTATTTCTTGCCTTCTGCTAACTTTTGAATGTGTTTGCTCTCGCTTTTCTAGTTCTTTTAATTGTGATGTTAGGGTGTCAATTTTAGATCTTTCCTGCTTTCTCTTGTGGGCATTTAGTGCTGTATATTTCCCTCTACACACTGCTTTGAATGTGTCCGAGAGATTCTGGTATGTTGTGTCTTTGTTCTGTTTGGTTTCAAAGAACATCTTTATTTCTGCCTTCATTTTGCTTTGTACCCAGTAGTCACTCAGGAGCAGGTTGTTCAGTTTCCATGTAGTTGGGCAGTTTTGAGTGAGTTTCTTAATCCTGAGTTCTAGTTTGATTGCAATGTGGTCTGAGAGACAGTTTGTTATATTTCTTTTCTTCTACATTTGCTGAGGAGTGCTTTACTTCCAACTATGTGATCAGTTTTGGAATAGGTGTGGTGTGGTGCTGTAAAGAATGTATATTCTGTTGATTTGCGGTGGAGAGTTCTGTAGATGTGTATTAGGTCCACTTGGTGCAGAGCTGGGTTCAATTCCTGGATATCCTTGTTAACTTTCTGTCTCGTTGATCTGTCTAATGTTGACAGTGGGGTGTTAAAGTCTCCCATTATTATTGTGTGGGAGTCTAAGTCTCTTTGTAGGTCTCTAAGGACTTGCTTTATGAATCTGGGTGCTCCTGTATTGGGTGCATATATATTTAGGATAGTTAGCTCTTCTTGTTGAATTGATCCCTTTACCATTATGTAGTGGCCTTCTTTGTCTCTTTTGATCTTTGTTGGTTTAAAGTGTTTTTTATCAGAGACTAGGATTGCAACCCCTGCTTTTTTTTTGCTTTCCATTTGCTTGGTAGATCTTCCTCCATCCCTTTATTTTGAGCCTATGTGTGTCTTTGCACGTGAGATGATTCTCCTGAATGAAGCAAACTGATGGGTCTTGACTCTTTATCCAATTTGCCAGCCTGTGTCTTTTAATCGGGGCATTTAGCCCATTTACATTTAAGGTTAATATTGTTATGTTTGAATTTGAGCCTGTCATTATGATGTTAGCTGTTTATTTTGCCCATTAATTGATGTAGTTTCTTCGTAGCATTGATGGTCTTTGCCATTTAGTATGTTTTTGCCATGGCTGGTACCAGTTGTTCCTTTCCATGTTTAGTGCTTTCTTCAGGAGCTCTTGTAAGGCAGTCCTGGTGGTGACAAAATCTGCCAGCATTTGCTTGTCTGTAAAGGATTTTATTTCTCCTTCACTTATGAAGCTTAGTTTGGCTGGATATGAGATTCTGGGTTGAAAATTCTTTTCTTTAAGGACGTTGAATATTGGCCCTACTCTCTTCTGGTTTGTAGGATTTCTGCTGAGAGATCCACTGTTAGTCTGATGGGCTTCCCTTTGTGGGTAATCTGTCCTTTCTTTCTGGCTGCCCTTAATATTTTTTCCTTCATTTCAAGCTTGGTGAGTCTGACAATTATGTGTCTTGGAGTTCCTCTTCTTGAGGAGTATCTTTGTGGTGTTCTCTGTATTTCCTGAAGTTGAATGCTGGACTGCCTTTCTAGGTTAGGGAAGTTCTTCTGGATAATATCCTGAAGAGTGTTTTCTAACTTGGTTCCATTCTCCCTGTCACCTTCTGGTACACCAATCAAATGTATATTTGGTATTTTCACATAGTCCTGTATTTCTTGGAGGCTTGTTTCTTTTCCCTCTTTTTTCTCTTATCTTGTCTTCTCTCTTTATTTCATTAATTTGATCTTCAATCACTGATATCCTTTCTTCCGCTTGATTGAATTGGCTATTGGAGCTTTTGCATGGGTCACTAATTTCTCGTGCTGTGGGTTTCAGCTCCATCAGGTAATTTAAAGTCTTCTCTACACTGTTTATTCTAGTTAGCCATTTTTCTAATCTTTTTTCAAGGTTTTTAGCTTTTATTGCGATGGGTTAGAACATGCTCCTATAGCTTGGAGAAGTTTGTTATTACCGACCTTATGAAGCCTACTTCTGTCAACTTGTTGAGGTCATTGTCCATCCAGTTTTGTTCTGTTGCTGACAAGGAGCTGAGATCCTTTGGAGGAGAAGAGGCGCTCTGGTTTTTGGAATTTTCTGCTTTTCTGCTCTGGTTTCTCCCCATCTTTGTAGTTTTATCTACCTTTGGTCCTTGATGTTGGTGAACTACAGATGGGGTTTTTGTGTGAATGTCATTTTTGTTGATGTTGATGCTATTCCTTTCTGTTTCTGAGTTTTCCTTCTAACAGTCAGGCCTCTCAGCTGCAGGTCTGTTGGAGTTTTCTGGAGGTCCACTCCAGACCCTATGTGCCTAGGTATCACCATTGGAGACTACAGAACAGCAAATATTGCTGCCTGATCCTTCCTCTGGAAGCTTCGTTCCAGAGGGGCACCCACCTCTTTGAGGTGTGTGTTGGCCGCTACTGGGACGTTTCTCCCAGTCAGGCTACACGGGGATCAGGGACTCGCTTGAGGAGGCAGTCTGTGCGTTCTTGGAGCTCGAAAGCCATGCTGAGAGTACTACTGTTCTCTTCAGAGCTGTCAGACAGGGATGTTTAAGTCTGCAGAAGCTGTCTGCTGCCTTTTGTTCTGCTATGCCCTGCCCCCAGAGGTAGAATCTAGAGAGGCATTAGGCCTTGCTGAGCTGCAGTGGGCTCTGCCGAGTTCGAGCTTCCCGGCCACTTTGTTTACACTATGAGCTACTCAGTCCTCAGCAATGGTGGACGCCCCTCCCTCTGTCAAGCTGCAGCATTGCAGGTTGATCTGAGACTCCTGCGCTAGCAGTGAGCAAGGCTCTGTGGGCGTGGGAACTGCTGAGCCAGTCACGGAATGGTATCTCCTGGTCTGCTGGTCGCTAAGGCCATGGGAAAAGCGCAGCATTTGGGCAGGAGTGTCCCATTTCTCCACGTACAGTCTGTCATGGCATCCCTTGGCTAGGAAAGGGAAATCCCCCAACACTTTGCACTTCCCGGGTGAGGTGATGCCCCGCCCTGCTTCAGCTCGCCCTCTGTTGGCTGCACCCACTGTCTAACCAGTCCCAATGAGAAGAACCAGGTACCTCAGTTGGAAATGCAGAAATCACCCGTCTTCTGCGTCAATCTCGCTGGGAGCTGCGGACTGGAGCTGTTCCTATTCAGCCATCTTGCAAGTGACTGGGCATTGATATACTGTTTTAAGGTCTTTATTTTGGTTCATTATTTTACTTCTGGAGTTTAATATTTAAGTAAATTATGGTACATGGATGGTATATCTTCTGAACCTTTGAATTGCTAAATATTTTTAGTTGTTTTCAAATGAAATAACTTTCCTGAATTTTAAAGACATTGGTTTAAACAAATATACAAACACCTTTAGTTTCCTTGTGTGACCAGTCTGATGCTTGCCTCCAGCTAAGACCATTTCTTTAGCTTCCTTTCCCTTCCCTGTTCTGTTCCCCTCACTTCTTTTCTGAGAGCATTCACCAAATAAATCACTCCACATAGCTTAGATTATGACTTCTATGGTCTATGATTTCAACCACCTAGGAGATACTGGCTCGCTTTCCTTAGTTGTAGTTTGAAAAACCTTACAAAAGACTTTTGGTGGCTGGCTTAGGTGAGACGTCTTTCCTTCCTGGATTAAGCATCTATGGCAGGCAGTTGAGGGCTTGGTTATCTATCTATCTATCTATCTATCTATCTATCTATCTATCTATTCATTTCATCCATCCATCATCACCTATCAATTATGTACACTTCATCTCACTGGATGGAGGATCTTATTGCTCTAAATATCATTTGTAAGTTGATGACCCCCAAACATTCCAGATCTAACCTGGCCCCAACTCCAGGATTTTATATCCAAATGTCTACAAATCATTTCCGTTAGAACATCTAATGGTGACTTAGGACAGACTAAGTAGCAATTAACTCCAAAATCTCAGTGGATTAACAAAATGTTTATTCATTTATGCAAAGTCAGCTATGGGTCTGTGTAATTCTTCAGAGCAATTCTATGACTTCAGCTCACAGCTCATTAACCAAAATTGGTCTCATAGTCCCACATAAGGTGGTAGAGAAGTATAATCCTCCAGCATGTTTAAGATAACAGAACCAGTACCAGTGAGCACTAGACATCCCTTTCACAGAAAGTCGCTTCTTTAGTGAATCCTATTCCTAATACCTATACCATATCTTTCTTTTATTGGTTATCACAATAAATGAGGCCCATTCCTTTTCTCAAGCCAGAAATCTTGTAGTCTTCTTCAATTCCCTCAAAGCCCACATCAAATCAATTTGTATCAATATACAGTCCTGTCAGTTGGCTCACCTTAAAAATATATTCATAAAAGACCAAGAAAATTTGTTGAAATGTTCCATATTAAAGGAACCTAAAGAGACACAGCAACTAAATGTAATACTGAATCCTGTACTAGAGGCAAGAAAAAGGACATTCATTACTGGTTAACTGACAAGATTGGGACACAAATGGTAAATTACATAAAGGTATTTTATTGTGTTAAATTTACTGGAGCTGATCATTGTGCTGTGGTTATGTAAGAGATGATCCTTATTCTTAGGAAACACGGAAATACACACTGCTAAATTTAGAAGTAAAGGGTCACAATGTAAGATGAAAAGAACTTACCTTCCAATAGCTAAAATGAAAGAAAAACACTATTTGTATATAAATTTATATATATTATATTACATATTATATATTTATATATTGCATACTATATGATATATTAATATATTTGACATATTATTAATATAGTCTTTATATTTTATATTAATACATATTTATATAAATATAAGTTTATACATATATACATATATATTGAAAGAGAGAAAGGAGGAACTGATAAAGCAGACAGGGTACAATGTTAACAGCAGGTGAAACTAGATAAGGGTTCTGTCTTTAGGTGTGCACAGCTCCAGAATCTGACCGCACCTTATCACCCAGTACAAAGCCACCTTTCTCAAGCCACCATCCTGATTCCACTCTTGCCCAATCTACAATCTGTTCGCCACACAGCAGCAAGACTGAGCCTTTGGATATGTAAATATGATCATGTCACTCCTGCTCAAAATCCTCAAACGGCTTACCATCAAACATGTGTAATAAAATCCAAAGACCTCTGCAGAGCTATGTCCTGCCCCTTGGTTATCTTTTGATCTTATCTGCTATACTCACCCCCTCAATCTAACTCTTTGCTCCAACCATCCTGCCTCCTTGCTGTTGCTGAATATACCCAGCATGCTACTGCCTTAGAGTTACCACCCCAAATTTATACTCACCAAAACTCAGTTTTTTCTAGAATGGTTGACATAAACATCCTTGAGGTTATTTAAACATTTCTTTCAGTATTTTGCATTTTGCCATAAGATTTAAAAAAAGCATAAAAACAAATGAAAAGTAGGTCATAGCTAGTAGCCAAAACAATATAGTGGCAATGAATCTGAAGAAATAAACAATAAGCAACCGTTTTCATATAGAATCTTATTTCAGTTGAAGCTGCCACAAATTTTAATACTATTATAAGAATCCCTTTTACTTCATCTTTTTAGAACTGATTTTTAAGAAGTTCTTATGGGAACGGTTCATATTTTTAATAAGCATTTTATTTCTTCACAATGAAAAGAGTCTATCCATATATTCAATATTATGCTATTGTATTTTATTGAAGTTATTTGTTGGAAGGATAAATGTTTTCTCAAAGGAAACAAATTATATATTATGAATAGTAAAATAATCATATCTGAAAGTTTTCATTGAATGTATATTAATTTAATAAAATTGCACATGTAAGCAGGCCTTTATCAAACTGCTTCTATAAACTCAAAGGAAGGAAAACTACTTTTAAGAAATAAAGGTAAGTGAATGTGCAATCAGAATTTAATTTTGTGCAGGATTTAAGTGCATTTAAATTAGAAACACAAAATGACATATCAGAAAGCAGATTAAGGGCAAAAAGTTAGTCTTTTGGTGTTTTCTGCAGGAATATTGAGGATTACAGACAAATTTCAAACCCCAAATATAAACAATGGCTCTTTGCTATTTCACAAGGATGAGGAAAGTTAGAGTTGGGAAATAGGGGTAATCAGGGACTCAAAGATAGAGATTTACCTGGAACTCAATTCATTCTAATCTAACCATTTTGAATGATGCCTTACTTTATCATATCTATCATGGATGAACTTTTTTTTTAGATACATAACGTTACGGTTTCATTTCCTAAAGATACTAGGTTATTTAAAATACTTTATTTTAAAAGTATCATAGCTGAACAGTTGAGCATTTTTAGGGTAGTAGCTCCATGAAATTGGCTATATGTCCAGTGAGTTCATGCACCATTTCGATACATATATAAAAGAATAAGAATATATGTGTGAAATATACATTTCATTTCAAGAAATATAATTAATTGCCATGTAACATTATAATAACAAAAAAATATAATTTACCATTCATCTTTCTTTCTGCATGCCTATGAACCGTATTTTTTTTTATACTCTCTAAATATTTTTGCCTAGATAATTACAAAAATTTTAGCTAGTTGTAGTCACGGGTTCAGATTTATATTTTCAAATATAAGCATTTCTTTACCTGGCTTCTTAGCATTTTAAAATATCATTTTAATCAGTGCATAATATTTCATCAAGTGAATGCACAGTGAATAATTACTGTTTCATCACTTGTGAATATTTAGGAGCATATATATGCTTTTTTTTTTGGAGTGTAGAGATTTTTTAAAAATTCAATTTGTGTGGTTTGGATTAATTTTAATTTTTAATTTAGTGAATAAAATAAAGCAGTTTTATTTTATTATTAAAAATAGTAAGGCAGAGTTAGGAATTCTATAGAGGACTATTGAACCAAAGCAACAAAATAAATTGAATTTATATTCTTTTCATAGTGAAATATAAACCATTCAATTATTTTAAAAAAAGAAAAATAAACATTATTTAATAATTAAGAACAATATCTCAAAGTATACTTAGGTTATGTAAATCCTTTGAATATTAAGGAGCAAGGAAAAAGGAGAGGCCTGCAGGAGAGAGATGAGATAGAGAGACGTGTGTAAGAAAATGGACACACTGGAAGAGAAACTTATACAGATGGGTATTGTAATCTCTGCTTGTTTTTCCTGTCTCTTCATAGCTGGAGGATTGTATATGTCACTGAGAGATTCTGACCTGTATGACTGCTTGGAATATTTTGCCCTTTGGGCAGAGAGAATGGGAGGGACCTAAGTCATGAATTAGCTGGTATCACTTTGACTTTGCATCCCAGTTCTTGTCTCTGACATACTGTCTGGTTTCCCTGTGCCTGAGTCTCTGCCTTGCATCTAAGACAGAGTATTCTACCTCTTATGGAGCTTAGCTTCTTTTTTGTTTGCTTGTTTGTTTGTTTACCATTCAGTCCTTACCCCATGAGGGTTTTCAGTTATCAGCTTCTGGATCTTTTGAATGATGAGTGTACCTCTGGTCCTTCTATTGCTATGTTTTGTACATCTACTGGAGATCTCACCTACTGTTGAATTTTCCTGATATTGTAACTGACATTGACCTTTGCTGACCATGTCTGGGCTGCACAGGTCTAGTCCACTCACTTGCCTTGCCTATGGATGGATATTTATTCAGTTCAGACGTAGGTCATCTCAGTTTGGTCCATCTGACTGGTGGTCAAAATCCAGGGACCACCCAACAAAACTGTAAATAGTAGTACTTAAAACTTTTAATTGACTATTCTAAATATTTTTAAAGTGTTCAGCATGCAAATTTTTGAACCCCTTTTAACAATGGCTTGATATATTAACCATATTGTTTAGCAGAAAGTCAGGTGCAAAAGCTCCAGGACTTGATAGGATAGTTCAATAACTAATTATAAATTATATACAAATGGCTTTCGACAAATGTTAAGAATCAAAGGAAGATGAAAGCAAGCTACGTATGAGAAAAGACTACAGGACTTACAATGTGATGAACAAAGTTGGAGACCCAGGTATATCCCCTCGTGGTTTTTTATTTGTTTGTTTTTGAGACCAAGTCTTATTCTGTTGCACAGGCTGGAGTACAGTGGTGCAACCACAGCTCCCTGCAACCTCAAACTTGTGGACTCAGGCAATCATCCCACCTCAGCCTCCCAAGTGGCTGGGACTACAGGCACACACCACCACACCTGGCTAATTTCTTATTTTCTATAGAGACAAGGTCTCACATGTTGCCCAGGCTGATCTTGAACTCCTGGGCTAAAGTAATCCACTCATCTCAGCCTCCCAAAGTGTTGGAATTACAGGTATGAGCCATTGTGCCCAGCCTGTATCCCCTTGTTTACTATGACACTGGACAAGCTACTTAACATCTCTGAGCCTCAATTTCCTCATTAGCAAATTAATGACAATAGCCATCTAAAGGTCTGAGGGAGAATTAAATTGAATAATATGAAAGAAGATATATAACATATAGTGGGCCCATAATCACTGTTTTTTTAAATATAAGGTAATTGATTATTTTATATAAAATAAGATGTCTCCTATGTACAAAACCTGTGAAATAGTCCCAAGCATAGATGGAACATATTTTGAGTTTTCAGGTTGTAACCTAGTGACTCAGTCACTTATGCACTAAATATTTCTTAGCTTTTAAAAAATAAAGTCCCTATAGTCAAGTAGTTCATCATCTAGTAAACCGTGTTGTAGTAAACCTGGGCTATGAGGAAATCCCTGTAAATGGGACCAGAGAGCAAAAGTGAACTATATCCTGAATGTCTTTACTTGTAAATGCTGCTTAAAGCATTGCTTTGGATCAGACGACAAATGAGATTCAAAAATTTGATATTAGTTATATGATCTTATTTGCTGTAGGCATTAAATCATGCAGAAATGTGGAAAGTAAGAGAGAAAGATCCAACTTCCAGGTATTGATTGTTCTGATCAAGAAAGGAAAAGGAAAACTGCCAGGAGAAGCAATTTTCTGCACCTAATTTGAAAGCCTAAGAAGCCAGAGATACTTCTCTATTCACTCAGCAAACATTTCTGAATGCCCACTCTTTGCCCTGTCTTGTTATAGGCTCCAGGAATTCAAAGGTGTAGTCTCAGTCCCCATGTCTAAATGGGAGCCATATATGGAAATCATTACAAGGTGCTAATCAAGATATGTACAAAGACTGTGGAAGCACTGAACAAACTGCAGTCCATTTTACTTATTTGGGTATGAAATCTATTCAGGGTCTTAAAAATAATCTTGAAGTCACCAAATATCTAGGAATTTTCTAGACCATTAAGACTTAAGCAAAAACATAGGGTGGAAAGAAATTACATGACATATGTAGGAAAAGCGTAAGATACATGAGAGTGAGTGGAAAAGGATTGGAGGCTGAATTGGGGGACTTCAATCATCTAATTGAGGGGTCAAAAAACAATGGCCGAGGGGCTGGCCCATCACCTGTTTTATTACATAAGGTTTTATTGAACACAGACACACCCATTAGTTTAGGTATTACCCACGAATGCTTTCAAGCTGCAACAGTAGAATTGAGTAGCTGTGAAAGAGTTGCATAATATATTTATGATATGACCCTTTACATGAAAAGTTTGCTGAATTCTGGTCTAGGTTATAAATGACAAAGACCTGAACTAAGGAAGTAGTATGCATTGGAGGAAAAAGAATTTGTGAAGCATTTTAAAGAGAGTTTTTTCCTTATAGTATATTTAATTTTATTGCTTTTTATTACTATATATCCCTGTAAAAGTAATAGCTATTTATTGTAAACAATTTAAATAATGCAGTGTATATAAAATAGTAAAAACTCAAATAGCAAAACTGTATTAATATAAAGAGAAGGTGAATGTTCTCAGAGGCAACCATTGTTAACAGTTTGAACATTTTTCAAGATGTTTTCGTGAAAATATATTTATTCATATTCATTTGTTTTGTTTTATAAGTGGGATCGTTTTATTCAGACTATTCTATAATCTGTATTTATCACTTAACAGTATAGCACAGACTTCTTTTCATGTCATGACATACAGAGCTGTCTTATGCCCATTAACAGTTTTATGTTGTAGACTTCCCTTTGTAGGGAAGTTTAATTATTTATTTATTCTACAGATATTTATTGAGCAATGAAGTGCACATCTTTGAAACTGTCTACTGAGTACCCCACCACACAAATCTTCTGAGGACTACTATCCCCATCCATTTGTGTACCATGATGGCCATTATACTAGTAGAATTTAATTCTGCTTCCTGGCCTCTATTCTTTGTTTCAATTGTGGGGATTTAACACAAGTCAGCTATGCAGAAATGGCTAATCATCACTAAAATTTAGGCTTTCTGACAACCTACGCAATACCATCTTGCACATGGGAATGGACAATGATTTCTTGACAAAGACACCAAAAACAATTGCAACAAAAAGCAAAAATTGGCACGTGGGATCTAATTAAACCTAAGCACTTCTGCACAGCAAAAGAAACTTTCAACAGAATAAACAACCTACAGAACAGGAGGAAATATTTGCAAACTATACACCTGACAGCCATCTAATATCCAGCATCTCTAAGGAACTTAAACAAATTTACAAGAGAAAAACAAACAACCCCATTAAAAAGTGGGTAAAGAACATGAACAGACACTTCTCCAAACAGACATACAGGTGACCAACAAGCATATGAAAAAAAGCTCAGTATGACTTATCATTAGAGAAATGTAAATCAAAACTACAATGAGATTCCATCTCACATCAGTCAGAATTGATATTATTAAAAAGTCAAAAACGTAACAGATGCTGGGAAGGTTGTGGAGAAGGGAAAATTTATACACTGCAGGTGGGAGTGTAAATTAGTTCAGCTGTTGTGGAAAACAGTATGGTGATTCCTCAAAGACCTAAAAGCAGAACCACCATTGGATCCCATTCCTAGGCATATACCCAGAGGAATATAAATCATTCTACCATAAAAACACATCCACATGAATGTTCATTGCAGCATTGTTCACAATAGAAAAGACATGAAATCAACCTAAATGCCCATCAGTGGTAGACTGCATAAAGAACATGTAGTATACATACACCGTGGAAAACTATGCAGCCATAAAAAAGAATGAGAGCAAGTCTTTTGCAGGAACATGGATGGAGCTGGAGGCTATTATCCTTAGCAAACTGATGCAAGAACAGAAAACCAAATACCACATGTTCTCACTTATAAGTGGGAGCTAAATGATAAGAACTTATAAACACAAAGAAAGAAACAACTTTCTTGAGAGTGGAGGGTGGGAGGAGGGAGTCTACTTGAGAGTGGAGGGTAGGAGGAGGGAGAGGAGCAGAAAAGATAACTATTGCATATGGGCTTAATACCTAGGTGATTCAATAATCTGTACATCAAACCTCTGTGATGTAAGTTTACCTATGTAATAAACCTTCACGTGTACCCCTGAACCTAAAATAAAGGACAAACTGAGGCACAGGTTAGATAATGTCCAGATATTAGAATGTGTTTTGCAGATAATACCAGCTGTCCACCAAAAGCTTTTCTCGTTTTCTTACTGGGTATATGTCTAGCCTACATTTCTTACACTCTCTTGGTCATATGTGGTCCAAGTAAATTTTTACCAGTGAAATGTGAATGGAAGTAATGAATACCATTATATTAGTTATCTCTTGCTATACAAATGATAGCCTAAAATAACAATAAACATTATTTCATACAGTTTCTATGGAGTTGCAAATTCAGAATTGGCTTTGCTGAATGGTTCTAGATCACAGTCTTGGTTGTAGTCAAGATGGCAATGGGGCTGCAGTCATCTGAAGGCTTTGCTGGGACTTGAGGTTTCACTTCCAAAATGACTTATTTACATGGCCTTTGGCAGGATACCTCGGTTTTTTTTTTTCTCCACATGCATCTCCTGAAAAGACTACCTGAGTGTCTTCATAACATGACAGCTGTCTTTGCCCATAGCAAGTGACCCAAGAGAGGAAGGCAGAAGCTGCAGTATCTTTTGTGACCTGGCCTCAAAAGTTGTATGTGGTCATTGCCACAATATCAGATTGGTTATACAGGTCAGTTCCTTTCAATGTGGGAGAGTACTACAGAAGTGTGGATACCCAGAGGTGGAATTCACTGGTGGTGGCGGTGCATCTTGGAGGCTGCCTACCACAGTCCTTTAAGAGAGAAGCTAGGCCTTTCTGACATTCTTTTTCTTCTTCTGATTGGAAACTGGATGTGGAACCTCATCCTAGATTGTAGAGATAATGGGGCCCTAGGGGTTGCATGGCCACAAGATGGAATGAATGTATATATTTGAATCAGATTCCTCTACTCAAATTACAGGGTCCTGGACATCCTGTAGATAATAGTGGTCTTATGACATTGCCTCTTGATGTAGTAGCCAGATGGATTTTTGAGTGGCCTCCCCTGAGGACAGGAGTTTGTTGTGTTTATAATAGGATGTATGGTATTTGATGTTGGCAGACAATTCTCCATGAACATTTTCACATTTCTTTATGATTCATATCTTCAAAGCAAGGGGTGCTGTCTGAATAGCAAGGGACTTGAAAGCTAGAAATTTAGAGATTTGTCTCCTCTCGAGACATTTGCTTACATTCCAAAATAATAAAGATAAAGATCTTCCCCTTCTTTCCTGGAGAGGATTTGTTTACATTTCAGAATAAAACATACTCTCTCTTTTTCTCTCTGGAAATGAAAATAGGCATATATACAGCAGTCCCTATATAAGCTCTGATCCTCATAAGTTTAGAATTCCTCTCCTTGGATGCATTTCTGTTATATGCACAAGTAATATCTCATTCTCAATCATGTTGGCCCATGGAGACTGGAGCTGGGGAAATTGTTCCAGAAAGCGTCTTTCTTTCTGGAAAGAAGCTGCTCTGGCTGTTTTTGCTGTAAATAATAACTTATTTGTCTTATCTGAAAAACATTTTTTCTCCTGTCAAGATAGCTAAATCTATATGTCTATAAAACTGTGGCAAGCTAACTTACTGGCTTGCAAGCAGGATAAGATCTCTGACCTTTGACAGTTTCTGACTTAACAATTATGAACATTATGCCAATAAATTAGACAACTCAGAGCAAATGAACAAATTCCTTCAAAGACACAGACCACCAAGCTCATTAAAGAAGAAATAAACTGAATAGCCCTATGTCTATGAAAGACATAGAATTTGTAGTGAACAACTTTACTACAATGAAAACTTCAGTTCCAGCTGGTTTCATTGGTGAATGCCAACAAACATTTAAGGAAGAAATAATACCAATTCCCCACAAACTCTTCCAGAAAATTGAAAATGGGAGATACTTCCTAATTCATTCTATGAGGCCAAAAGTACTCTTATAGTCAAACAAAGAAAAATATTTAATTTTTGTTTGTGTATATGAGTACTTTGGGTATTAATACCTTTTTGATGTTGTTGTTTAGGAATAAGAGTACTTTTTGGCCTTACAGAATAAATTAGGAAGCCTCTTTGGGAGGTTAACGTGGGTAGATGGCTTGAGTCCCAGAATTTGAGACCAGCCTGGGCAACATGGCAAAATCCCATCTCTACAAAAAATACAAAAAAAATGGGCATGGTGGCATGCGCACGTAGGCTGACAATGGAAAGATCACCCAAGCTCGGGAGGTCGAGTTGCAGTGAGCTGAGCCATGATTGTGCAACTGCCCTCCGGGTGACAGAGTGAGACCCTGTCTTAATTAAAAAGACAAAAAAATAAAAGACATTACAAGGAAATAAAACTACAGATCACTATTTCTTATAATCATACATAGCAAATGTTAAACAAAACTTTTTTTTTTACAAATCTAATAAAAACTATGTAAAAAAGATAATACAGAATGACTAGGTGAGGTTTATTCCAGGAATGCAAGATTGAGTAAACATTTGAAAAACAATTGATGTAATTTACCACATTAACAAACTAAAAAGAAAAATTACATGATTCATCTAAATAGGCACAGAAAAATATAGGAGATAACACTGGGTTACATAATACTTTCTTGGATATGACACCAAAATCACCATTCATTAACATAAATTGATAAATTGGACTTCATCAAAATTAACAACTTTTGCTCTGCAGAGGAAGCTGCTTGGAAAATGAAAGACATGAATTGGTAGACAACATTTTCAAATCATGTATTTGATACATGACTCTTGGCCAGAATATATAAAAATCTTTCAAAACTTAACAGTAAAAAAACAATTCCCAGAAATGAGCAAAAACATTTGAAAAGACACTTCACTAAAGAAGATATTCAAATGGCCAATAAGCACATGAAAAGTGCTCAACATCATTAGTAATAAGGGATGTGCAAATTAAATTCACAATGTGATTCCACTACACACCTACTGGAATGGCTAAAATTTAAAAAGACTGATTTTGGCAAAGATGTTTAGGAAACGGAACTCATATACACTGTTGATGGGAATATAACATGGTATAACCACTTTTGACAGCAGTTTGACAGTTTCTTAAGAAGCTGAACATACATCCTTCATGTGATCCAACAATTTCATTTCTAGCTATTCACTCAAGAGAAATAGCCAAGCACAGTGGTGCAAGCCTGTAGTCCCAGCTACCTGGGAGGCTGAGGTGGGGGAATCACTTGAGCCATGGAGTTCCACAGTGCCATATGATTGTGCCTGTGAATGGCCACTGCCCTCTAGCCTGGGCAGCATAGGGAGACCTCATCTCTTAAAAAAAGAAAAGCAAGTGTCCACACAAATACAGGGACACAAATGTTTACAGTAGTGTTATTTGCAATAGATAAGACCTAGAAACCACTCAAATGTCTATTAAAAGGCGAATGGATAAACAAATTATGGAAGATATTGCAGTGGAATGCTTCTCAGTAATACACTTGAGATTACATTTGGTGATATCTCCTTCTAAAGCAGAGGAAGCTACAGGAGATAGTAGATAAAGACCTAGTACAAGACAAATAAACAAAATAAAACATCTTTTCAGAGCAGCTTATGCCCACAGAAGGTTTTGAGTAGCCACAGGAGGCTACTCCTGTGGCACAGAGGGAGAATGCCAGTGGAGAGCCATGTAACTGAGACCGGGCCTTTACCATGAAATATACTTCCATTAAAAAATATGTGAAATTGAGGTTTGTTCATCCGGCAGAATTTTGACTACTGTCACTTTTCTATTGAATTTTATGTGGTGTTATTGGCTTTTCTTTTTTTAAAAAATAATAATCCCATGTTTCTATATTGTGGCCCCTGAGCTTACGTTTAAGAAGTTTGTGGGGAGATTTACCACTTTTTCAGGCGAGGACTTTAAAAGAGCGATACTCATTATCAGAAACTTAAGCCTTCAGTGGTAGAAGTCAGTTGGAAATAAATAATTTTTTTAAGTCACAGTTGACTATTTACTTGAGCTATGGGATTGTAAGTAAATAATCAAATATAACCTCTGTCTTTTGAATTTTGATTATATAATTAATCACTATTAATCATGCTTCAACTATTCCCATCTTTTTTTTAACTTTTATTTTAGGTTTGGGGGTACATGTAAAGGTTTGTTACATAGGTAAATATGTGTCATGGGGGTTTATTGTATAGATTATTTCATAACCTAACCTGGGTATTAAGTCCAGTACACAACAGTTGTAGGTAAACTCGTGTCATGGGGGTTTGTTGTACAGATTATTTCATAACCCAGGCATTAGGTCCGGTACACAACAGTTATCTTTTCTGCTTCTCTCCCTCCTCCCACCCTTCACTGTCAAGTAGACCCCAGTATCTGTTGTTTCCTTCTTTGTGTTCATAAGTTCTTATAATTCAGCTCCCACTTATAAGTGAAAACATGTCGTATTTGGTTTTCTGTTCCTGCAATAGTTTGCTAAGGTTAATGGCCTCCAGCTTCATCCATGTTCCTGTAAAAGACATGATCTCATTCTGTTTTATGGCTGCATAATATTCCATAGTGTATGTGTACCACATTTTCTTTCTGCAGTCTGTCATTGATGGGCGTTTAGGTTGATTCTATGTTTTTGCTATTGTGAATAGTGCTGCAAAGAACATTCATGTGGATATGTCTTTATGGTGGAATGATTTATATTTCTCTGGCTATATACCCAGTCATGGGATTGCTGGGTCAAATGATAGTTCTGCTTTTGGGTCTTTGAGGAATCACCATACTGCTTTCCACAATGGCTGAACTAATTTACACTTCCATCAGCAATGTATGTGTTCCCTTTTCTCTGCAACCTCTCCAGCATCTGTTGTTTTTTTACTTTTTAAATAGCCAACAATCTTTAAATCTTAAAAATAAAATTCTGTTCTGAATGGGGCATGCTAACATCAAACACCAGAAACATTATTTTCTGGATATAGAGTGCTCTCACTCAGGTAACATAAAATCAAATGCAGATTATGGCTATGTGCCAGTTTTTTAAATTTTGGATTTAAGCATGACGTTTATGAAGTAAATTTTTTATTTGGCATTTAATATCACACTTTTGGTTTCTTCTTGTCAAGCCAGTTATCCACTTTTTTTCTCAGTACAAAAGATAAGAAAAACTCCAGACGGCCTAGACCTTTCTCATATTGACTACATTCAATGATCTTTCTCTTAACTTTCTGAGAAGTTAGGAAACAGGGAAAAGTAATTGGGTTAATAATAGCATTCTGTAATATTTCTGGTATTCCTTTGTCAAGATTTCTACTTGATTTTTGACCACTCACTTTGTTGCTGGCTTTCTAGTTGTCTGTATTCCTAGACCTGTTGGTTGGTACAATCTAATGTGACCTCTTGGTCTCTGGTATATCTCTTCCTCTGAAAACCTAGGCTATGGTCATAATTCTAATTCAAAGACCTCTGCTCATTTCAGATTGGGAGAAAAACAAAGAAAACAGAGAAAAAAATTATGGACAAACATTTTGAAAATACATACAATAGGTCACAGAGAATATTTGGTGCAGTTGCATGTAGTTCTTTGTAAACTATCATCATTAAAGAAGAGCAAATAAAAATCATGTCCTACTAAGTTTAGACCCATTGACGTCTTTCTGACAGAAGATTCAAAAGCAACTACAAGAACCTTCAGCAAAAGGACAATGTAACACTTTCTTACATGTTAAATTCAGGTTATAGCATTTCTTCTTTTCTCTTCTCTTCTCTTCTCTTTTCTTTACTTTTCTTTTTCTTTTCTCTTTTCTTTTTTTTTCAGGTTGTGGTCTTGATATGTTACCCAAGCTGAACTGGAACTCTGGGACACAAGCAATTCTGCCTCAGCCTCCTGAGTATCTGGGACTACAGGCATGCACCACAGCACCCAACTACAAGCATATTATCTTTCATTTCTGGAGGTCAGAAGTCTGAAAATGGGTCCTATGGGGCTAAAGTCAAGGTGCCAGCAGGGCTAGTTCCTTCTGGAGGCTCTGTGGGAGAATATGGGAGAATCTATTTCTGCCTTTTCCAGGTTCTAGAGGTTTCCCATATTCTCTGGTTTGTGGTTCCTTCCTCCATCTTCAAAGCTAGCAGCATAACCTCTTCAAATCATCTCCCTGTCTGACCCCTGCTTCTATCATCACATCTTGTCTGATTCTGGCTCTCCTGCTTCCTTCTTTCCCTTATAAGTACTCTTATGTGGTGTGAGTACTCTTATATGGCCCAACTAAGTAATCCTGAATAATTTTTCCATCTGAAGATTCCTAAGCACATATGCAAAGGCCCCTTTGACATGGAAGGCAATATACACAGGTTTTGGGGCATAGTGTATGGACATCTTTGGAAGTCTACTATTCTGTCACTGCAAGGTCCCTGAGAGGGAGAATAGAGAGTGCAGTGGAACAGTATGATGATCTCTACAATGCACCATTCAGTGGAAGCAAGGAGCTTGAAGCCAGAGGGGGTTATGAGAATGTGCCTTTCACAGTTTTTGAGTAGTGCAATGATATAATAATATCTGTGCTTTAGGAAGATAGTTTTGTGATAATATATAAGATGAATTATAGCATAAAATAAATATCAAAATAGTTAAATAACAGCTCAAGAGAACAATAGGTATGTCACAAAGTAGTACATGATTAATTGCTAAAAGAACTCTACAGACAATAATTACTCTTATAATTTTTTAAAGTAAATTAGGATAATGATGATTAGTGAAACTGCTCTAAAGAGGCCAAGGACATGAATTTGATTTTTTTTTTGTGGGTCAGAATATTCCGGGTGTTAAACACTTAATCACAACTAATTATTTTGCAATTGGAAGGATGGAAGAGGTACAAAGAAAATCAAGAAAGAAAGGTAGAGTAGTACTAACATTTCATCTGCACTAAAACAATTTCAATGTTTATGTCCTTCCGATGATAGATTAGTACTTTATATATTAAAGATGGTATTTTACTCATATAATTAGACAAAATTAGGTTTTATAAAATGCATACATTTGTGACAAGCACATTCAATTTTTAAAATCATAGGCATGCTTCTAAATATTTGTGTAAATGAAATTCATGTAAATTTCCTAATATTTCAAATATATCTTTTAGAAACTATATAAAAAAGAGTATGCAATTTTATTTCCTAAAAACAAAATTTATATGGAAATTAAGATTATAACACAAAGTTTTCTTTTTTTCTATTTTTTAAAAACTTTTATTTTAGGTGCAAAAGGCCATGTGCAGGTTTGTTATGCAGGTACATTGCATGTCATTGGTATTTGGTGTACAGATTATTTCATTACCCAAGTAGCAAGTGTAGTATTCAATAGGTAGTTTCTCAATCCTTACCCTCCTTCCACCCCGTACCCTCAAGTAGGTCCTGGTATCTATTGTTCCCTTCTTTGTGTCCATGTGTACTCAATGTTTAGCTCCCACTTATAAGTGAGAGCTTGTGATATTTGGTTTTCTGTTCCTGCATTAGTTCACTTAGGATAATGGCCATCAGCTTCAGCCATATGGCTCCAAAGGACATGATCTCATTGTTGTGTAGTATTCCATGGTGCATATGTACCACCAATTGTTGTGCATTTAGGTTGATTCCATGTCTCTGCCATTGTGAATAGTGCTGTGAGGAACATACACGTGCATGTGTCTTTATGGTAGAATGATTGATATTCCTTTGGGCATATATCCAATAAAGGGATTGCTGGGTTGAATGGTATTTCTGTTTTAAGTTTTTTAAAGAATTGCCACACTGCTTTTCACAATGACTAAACTAATTTACACCCTAACCAACAGTGTATGAACATTCTCTTTTCTCTGCAACTTCACCAGCATCTGTTATTTTTTTGACTTTTTAGTAATAGCCATTCTGACTGGTGTGAGATGGTATCCAACCGTGGTTTTGATTTGCATTTCTGTAATGATTAGTGATAATGAACATTATTTCATATGCTTGTTGTCCACATGTATGTCTTCTTTTGAAAAGTATCTGTTCATGTCCTTTGCCGACTTTTTAATGGGATTTTGGTTGGCATTTACTGGTTAGTTTAAGTTCTTTATAGATTCTGGATATTAGACCTTTGTTAGATGTATAGTTTGCAAATATCTTCTTCTATTCTTTAGGTTGTCTGTGTACTCTGAAAATACATTATTTTTTAGCAGAAACTCTTTGGTTGAATTACATCCCATTTGTCAATTTTTGTTTTTGTTGCAATTGCTTTTGGTGTCTTCATCGTGAAATCTTTCCAGGGCCTACATCTAGATAATATTGCCTAGGTTATCTTTCAGGGTTTTTATAGTTTTAGGTTTTACACTTAAGTCTTTAATCCATCTTGAGTTGATTTTCATATATGGTGTAAGGAAAGGATCCAGTTTCAATACGATGTTGGCTGTGGGTTTGTCATATATGGCTCTTATTATTTTGAGGTATGTTCCCTTAATGCCTAGTTGGGTGATCTTGGTACTGATTTCAATTTTTATTTTCCTGTGGTCCAAGAGTGTGGTTGGTAGGATTTTGCTTATTTTTAATTTGCTGCAAATTGTTTTATGACCAATGGTGTGGTCAGTTTTAAAGTATGTGCCATGTGCCAAAAAGAATAATGTATATTTTGTTGTTTTGGGGTGGTGATTTCTGTTGGTCTCTGTTAGGTTCATTTGGTTAAGTGTCAAGTTAAGGTCCTGAGTATCTTTGTTAGTTTTCTACCTCAATGATCTGTCTAATTCTGTCAGTGGGGTGTGGAAATCTCCCGCTATTATTGTGCAGGAGTCTCAGTCTCTTTGAAGGTCTCTAAGAACTTGTTTTATGAATCTGGATGCTCCTGTGTTGGACACATATGTATTTAAGATAGTTAGGCCTTCTTGTTGAATTGAACCCTCTGCTAACGTGTAATGCTCTTCTTTGTCTTTTTTGATCATTGTTGGTTTAAAGTCTGTTTTGTTTGAAATTAGAATAGCAGCCCCTGCTTTTTTCTGTTTTCTATTTGCTTGGTAAATTTTTCTCCAGCCCTTTACTTTGAGGCTATGGGTGTCACTGCATGTGAAATGGGTGTCTCGAAGACAGCATACTATTAGGTATTGCTTCTTCATCCAACTTGCGACTCAGTGCCTTTTAATTGGGGCATTTATTCCATTTACATTCAAGGTTCATATGAATGTATGCATATTTGATCCACTCATCGTATTGTTAGCTGGTTATTATGCAGACTTGATTGTGTACGTACTTTATAGAGTCAATAGTCAATGTACTTAGCATATTTTTGTGATGGCCAGTAACAGTCTTTCCTTTCCATATTTTGCACTCCCTCAAGGACCTCTTGTAAAGCAGGTATGGTGGTAACAAATTCCTTGCTTATCTGAAAAGGATCTTATTTCTCTTTTGCTTATAAAGCTAATTTGGCTAGCTATAAAATTATTAGCTGGAATTTCTTTAAGAATGCTGAATATAGGCTCCCTAATGTCTTCTGGCTTTTTAGGCTTCTGCTGAAAATTTCATTGTTAGCCTGATAGGGTTGCTTTATTAGGTGATCTGCCTCTTATCTCTAGCTGCATTTAACATTTTTTCTTTCATTTTGATCTTGGAGAATCTGATTACTATGTGTTTTGGAGATGGTCATCTTGTATAGTATCTTAGGTTCTCAGCATTTTCTGAATTTAAACGTTTCCTCTCTAGTGAGGTTGGGGAAATTTTCATGGATGATATCTTCAAATATATTTGCCAAGTTGCTTGCTTTCTCTCTCTCTTTTAGGGATGCCAGTGAGTCATAGATTTGGTCTCTTTACATAATTTTACATTTCTCAGAGGCTTTATTTATCATTCTTTCTTCTTTTTTCTTTTTTTTTTTTTTGTCTGAATGAGTTATTTCAGAGAATTGTTCTTCAAGGTCTGAGATTCCTTTCTTAGCTTGGTTGATTCTGTTGTTAATACTTGTGATTGTATTCTGAAATTCTTTAAGTTTGTTTTTCAGCTCTATTGTATCAGTTTAGTTGTTTCTTAAAGTGACCATTTTGTCTTTCAGCTCCTGTATCATTTTATCATATTTCTTAGATTCCTTGGATTGGGTTTTGACTTTTTCCTGAAGTTCAATGATCTTCATTCCTATCCATATTCTGAATTCTATGTTTGTCATTTCAGCCATTTCAGGCTGATTAGGACCATCATTGGGGAACTAGTGCAGTCATTGGAAGGCAAGAGGACACTCTGGCGTTTTGAGTTGCCAGAGTTCTTGCACTGGTTCTTTCTCATCTGTGTGGGCTGATGCTCTTTCAGTGTTTGCATTCACTGTCCTTTAGATGGGTTTTTATCACTTTTATCTTCTTTGATTCCCTTCATTTGATTCCCTTGGGTTTGATTGGGTATAAGGTGGGTTTAGTCAATTGGCTTAGTTTCTGGAAGATTTTAACGGGCCAAGGCT
The DNA here is from genome assembly GCF_029281585.2 of Gorilla gorilla gorilla. NCBI lineage: Eukaryota > Metazoa > Chordata > Mammalia > Primates > Hominidae > Gorilla > Gorilla gorilla. Next base: position 125,091,135 of record NC_073229.2, read on the forward strand.
CAGCTCAGCACTGCTGGGCTATGTGCTATAACTCTGGGGGCCTGGTACCAGCCCCCACCAGAGTTATAGCACATAGCCCAGAAGTACCCCAGTACCCCCTGGTACCAAGCCTTTGTTCTCTGGCCCCTCAAGTTTAGAAACCTGCTGTGCTGGAGGGGCTGAGGTATTCCTGGTCCACTCACCGCAACTCTCCGATGGGTGGCACTGGCCAAAGTGCTTCGTCAGGGCAGTGTCAGCAGGATCTGTGCTCACTCATGCACGCCTGCAGACATGGCAGTACTGCGGACTGCACGTGTGTTGGCTGGGGCAGGGCACCAGTAGGGCTACAACATTTTCTTGATGAGCATACATCTAGAGCAAGAAGAATTAGAAGACCTGTGTTGTAATATATAGAATATGGACTTTGGAATCTAACAGTGGATCTGAGTTTGAGCTCTGCTTTTTATTAGTTGTGTGGCTTTAGGTAATTTAACTTCTCTGAGTCTCTAGTTCTGTTTTATAAAATAGATATAATAATGCCTACTTTTAGGATTGTTTTGAAGAGTAGAGATTGTATATGTATTGTTGGTACATTACAAATGGTACTTCTTTCAGAATCTATTTCCTAGGGAAACAAATGGTATTTTTGTTAGCTATTAGCCTGATTCACATGTTCAACATCAGTAACCTAATATAACTATCACTTTAACAGGGATATACCTGGTATTAGGACCAGGTTTAAAATGTGATTACAGTTTTTCCCTTTCTTTTGTCTCTTCTGTTGTTGCTATTAGGGTATCAGCTATCTGTCCAATTTTCTTTTCTTCATTGGTAACCTATCTTTTCTTTCTGGTTTCTAAGTGTAAATTACAAATGTTACGTAGGTAACCTGAACATTTACAAGTGTCATGGCTTTAACAAGGTGAAAATAAACCAGTTGCCAATAAATGTACATGGATCTCTTATGGACACAGAAAATATTTTCCCTGAGTCATTATAGAAAAGCATATATTGAACAAAGTTCTCAATATTTACCTTTCTAACTACCCTAAAATGGGCCTTCATCCTCCATCAGTATATTCCCTTACTCTCATTTAGAGTTTTTAAATTGGACCAACTGTTTCTTGACATTAAATTTTATATATATATATATATATATATATATATATATATATATATTCTGTTTTCTGCCCAAAATGTTAGCCGTTCATTGAACTGCTTCACAGTGCACCACCACACCAACCGTCTTGGATTTTTTTGTATCTTTATTCAAAATAACTTTTCTCAGTGTACTACTTTACTAGGGCTGCCATAACAAAATACCACAGAATGGGTGCCTTAAATGACAAAAATTAATTTTCTCTAAGTTCTGGAGGCTAGAAGTCCAAGAATGAGGTGTTGAGAAGTGTGATTTTTCCTGAGGCCTCTCTCCTTGCCTTGCAGATGGCTTCCTTCTCACTATGTCTTCACAAAGCCATTGTGCATGCACATGCCTGGTTTCTCTTTCTCTTGTAAAAACACCAGTCATATTGGATTTGCATATCCTAAAGTCATATTTTAACAATTACCCCTTAAAGGCCCTATCTCTAAATATAGTCACATGTGAGGTACTAACGTCAGGGCTTCAACATATGAATTTGAAGGGGTGAGGCATGATTCAGTCAATAAACTAAACAAGGAGGTCTGATCGGCTTAGTTTAAGCCTCTAGCCATATGAGTAAGAAGAGTACTGAGGAAACAGGAACCCAGAAAACAGTAGAATAGGTTGAAGGTATTTTAAAAGCCTAATAGTTACCATGTGTTCCCTGAGGAGGAATTAAAAGGCAGCTATCCTATGTTGCTAGTTAACTGCAGAGATGGAACGTCTAGTTTTAGGTATTTTGTTTATTGTGGCAAAAAGCCCATAACAAAATTTACCATCATAAACATTTTAAGTATATAGTACAGTACCATTAACTATATGCCCACTGTTGTGCAACAGGCCTCTAAGACCATGGTTTTTTTTTTCCTTTTTTTTAATGGCTCCTTGTAGAGCAGGGCTAATGCATAGGCAGTATGACCAGAGTCAGCCTAGAACATTTTTTATCTTGTAAAACTAAAACTCTATACCTCTGAGCAACGACTCCCCTTCTCTTCCTCTGCTCAGCCCCTGGTGACGACCATTCTACTTTCAGTTCTGAGAGTTTGAGTACTTTCGATGCCTCATGTAAGTCACATCATGTAGCATTTGTCTTTTTGTAACTAGCTTATTTCACTTAGCATCATATCCTCAGTATTATAGCATAGGTTTTTTAAAGGCCAAATAATGAGTTGCAGATATTTTTATAAAGGCAACAAAATATTTGCTCACCTTACTTCATATTTCATGTACATCATTTTTTGAATTTGTTTCTCTTCTTACTCAAGTATTCAAAATTGTTTTCAAAGTATGCCTTAGCATAGCAAGTACTGTGTTATTAACCACATATGAAATAGTGTCTCTGTTTTTGTGTTTTCATGAAACTTGATACTGGATTTACTTTAGGATTTCTTTTCTTCCTTCCTTTCTCACTCCCTTTCTCCCTCCCATTTTTCCTTCCTTTCTTTATTGTATGTTTATTGGGTGTCTGCCTTGTATCAGCTATATGGTAATAATTGAGAATTCAAGAGAAAATCTAGAGCAGCAAAGCTTCTGAGATATTACATATTTGAGAGTACTTTATTATGTCTTCACATTTTAATAGCAATATGGAAAATTATAGATTTTTTCTTTTTTTTCGGTGGCGCCTTGCTCTGTCGCCCAGGCTGGAGTGCAGTGGCTCACTGCAAGCTCTGCCTCCGGGTTCATGCCATTCTCCTGCCTCAGCCTCCCGAGTAGCTGGGACTACAGGTGCCCGCCACCACACCCGGCTAATTTTTTGTATTTTCAGTGGAGACAGGGTTTCACCGTGTTAGCCAGGATGGTCTCGATCTCCTGACCTCGTGATCCGCCCGCCTCAGCCTCCCAAAATGCTGGGATTATAGGCATGAGCCACCACGCCCAGCCATGGAAAATTCTAGATTTTAAGTTCTTCAGTATTTTGAAGACTGCTCTATTGTATGCTTATATTGCTATTGAAAAATCTCAAATCAGTGTAATTCTATTTTTTTGTATGTGATCTGTTCTTTCTCCTTGTAAGTAACAAATCTTGTATATTCATCTTGTATATTCATAAATGCCACTGTAATGTGTCTCAGGGTGGGTTTTATCTTTATTTCTATGCTGGCACTTTTTCGGCCTTTTCAATCTAAAGTATTTTACATTTAAAACAATTCTGGAAAATATAACTTCATTCTTTCTTTAATTATTTCCTTCTATTCAAGGGCTTTGAGAGATGGTCAAGTAAATAGTGAGAAGTCATTGACCCTCACTCTTGGAATATTGTATTCACATGGTTCAATTTTATAGGCTAGATTTCCTTTTCCTTAAATTCAATCATACAGTGTGATTCTGTAATGAATAATAATGTAAATACTTTCTATTAGCTTTCAGTTTTCAGAATCAACTATAGGCAAAAAAATGAAAGAACTAATCATTGTTAGAGAATAAAATGCAAATTCTACAATCATCGGCAGTAAAATAATAGTGTATCTGACTGAAATTGGGAGGTGGAAGGAGGAAGGAGATGTGGAATTAGGTACAGAAGAACTAATTCTTTCATATTTGTAGTAAAGAGTTAGAAAGTGCTATTTAAAGTCTAAAAAAATAAGTTCGAGATGGTGGATATGCTATTTACCATGACCTGATCACTATACATTATAATGTATCAAAACACTACTGTGTACCTTATGTATATGCACAATTATTTGTCAATTTAAAAAATAAAATTAAAAACACCTGAAGAAACAGAAAAGTTAAAAATCAAGTTAAAATTATGTTTATGCATATTACTTGAAGTTTGAGAGTAATCTAACCAAAATAATAATGCAAAAAAGATTGAATGGGGAGTGGAGAGTGTCAGAGGAAATGAACTAATTTTTTTATCTTTTCTGGTAAGGAGGACAGCTGATAAAATAAATAGAAGTGTAAAGATTTAAGCATATTGTTTGTAGTCATAAAGATAACCTCAAGAAGAACTAAATCCGGAAATAGTAATAATAAAATGGTTATATATGAGGGGTAAAATTGGGCTTGGGAGACTAGAAGAAAGGCTTGTTTTTCATTTTAAACTCTTCTATACTTTTAAAAGATTTGTTTCTGGCCGGGCGCGGTGGCTCACGCCTATAATCCCGGCACTTTGGGAGGCCAAAGCGGGCGGATCACGAGGTCAGGAGATCAAGACCATCCTGGTTAACATGGTGAAACCCCGTCTCTACTAAAAAAATACAAAAAATTAGCCGGGCGTGGTGGCGGGCGCCTGTAGCCCCGGCTACTCGGGAGGCTGAGGCAGGAGAATGGCGTGAATCTGGGAGGCGGAGCTTGCAGTGAGCCGAGATGGCGCCACTGCACTCCAGCTTGGGTAACAGATAGAGACTCCGTCTCAAAAAAAAAAAAAAAAAAAAAAAGATTTGTTTCTGTGTATATGTATCTATTACTCTTATGACACAAATAAAATAAAAAATTTTTTTTTAAAAAAGAAATTTCTGTCAGTCTGGAGAAAGATAAACATCGTTATCTTCAGAATATTTGTCATGTTGTAGTTCTATATCCACATCCTTAAAATATCTGATTATCTTCAGATTACCCATTGTCTAATCATAACAGAAGGCTTATTACTATTTTTTAAAAAAAGAATACTAGATTCATTTGCTCAATTAGGTTAGGGTTTTGTGAACATTTGTACTTTCTATCCAACCTATGGGTCTTAGTTTAAATTTTCCATCTGAATTGCCCTGGAGTGTTACCATGAGGGACAGTTATGAAAGTTCAAAAATAAAATTTAATAGATCTTTATATTTTGAGACTTCAAATAATAGTAGTGGGGATTTATTTTCAAGTGCCTTCTGTTAGGATATTTACTTTTACCTTGGCTTCTTTTGCAATTTATCTTTTTTCATAGTGACTATTCAGTGCATTTACTTCTCGTAGCAGCACTCGTCTAGACATACTTAAAACTAATTGCCTGAGTCTGGAGGTGAACAGTTTTTCTGTTCTATTTGTCCTTGTTCCAGCGAATGAATGTTAGATTGTTGTTTTTTAAGATAGTCCCTAGTCAGCAGGTTAATATCCTTAGGATAGTACTGATCCAAGTGTTTCCTTGGACTAATATTAAAGTAGAATGAATTTTCGAAGACTATTTTTGTCATTAAGAGCTGAAGCAATTTACATAAAGGAAGAAAATAACACAGGATTGTAAAATTCAAATAACGAATCATATGTGTACATAGTTATTTTCTCTCTAATCCTGAATTCCATTCCTTATTGTTTCCTGATAGTGCTTATGATTATGTTTGTACTTATATTTTGGGCTAAGGCATTTAAATTAAATCACCAAAGAAAGGAGAAAGAATATTTGAAGACCATTACCTTCATATCTCAAATCTCAAATTATTCTACTGCTATAAGTCAAATTCACTCAAATCTTTGAGTATCAAAAGGCTACTCTATGTCCAGTTTAATGCAAAGTATTATGGGCAAAACAAAAAAAATAGTAGTTCCTGTCCTTGGAATGTGAGCTATCTAGCTGTGGAGACAGCATTCAGAGAAATAAACAAATGCAAGATAATAATTTGCAATATAATACCTATATTTCAGTGTTGAAACTGTACATATTCTAACAATGCCAAAATGACAAATATCAAGATGAATCAAAATTGTACAACTTGGTGATGGGCAAAGCATTTTTATCTCAGGCTTAAAGAGATTATAAGGTTTAGATTAATTATTGAGAAGGAAATGTGCATCCTGGAGAAAGCAAGAATTTGGACATGTGGAAAGAGAATGACTTCTTACTTGCTGTTTAGAGTACATGGTGGTGCAAACACAGTTGTGTAATTAGCAGCTTGTGTGTGTGTGTGTTGAAAACTCATGGGCCCTACTTTTGTATGATATGCTGAAATGATGGTGATGGGTGATTGTAAGTTCCCTTATGTTTCCTTTCTGTTATCCCTGGTCCTTCAATAAAGATATGTTACAAATTTCCATTTCCTCTTTAGCTACAGAGCTGGATGATGTGCTATGGGGAATTGAAGAGAAGTATCTATCTAATCTTTATGACAGACAATGAATGGGCAGGATTTGTTCTTCTGAGGCCAGATGGTGGTATTGGAAGCAGCCACTGAACAAGGACAGTTATGGTCAGTGGTAGGACAATTGGTGGAGGGTTGTTAGCACAAAGGTAACAGTGCCGGGCTGAGGAAGAAGCTGATGCTAGAACATGAGAGCACATGCAAAGGAGTACTTGATGACATTATCAGAAATCACTCATGAACAGTTTCAAAGGGAGCTGCTTTCTAACAATAAATCCAGCAGAGCCTCATTCCAACATATTTTGGGCCACATTTGTGAACATCATTTATTATTCTGCAGGTTTCCTTTGCATCCCTGCTTGCTTTTTTTCCCCACAACAAATAGGAAAGCTATTAGGTGTCTCAGGTCCCAGTGATATTCTGAGGAGTGGTTAGTATTTTGAATTTTGGGGATAGAAAATATTAATTAGAATTAATATTTGAATTAATACATTAGTTAACTAATATATTCTTAAACATGAGAATAGTAGCAAGGGCTCAGATGCCCATCTACACAATGAGAAGATTAGACAAAACAACCTCTAATTTTCTTTCTTATAAAAATCTTAGCCTACCCTCCCTTAGCCATATATGTTTTCCATCCATCCTCCAATGCTAAGGCAAGATCTTTGATTCACTATACCTGTCTGCTCTGTATTCCCAAACTCAACTTTAAAAACATATTCACAGCCAGGCGTGGTGTCTCATGCCTGTAATCCCAGCACTTTGGGAGGCCAAGGTGGGCAGATCACTTGAGCTCAGGAGTTTGTGACCAGCCTGAGCAACATGGTGAAACCCTGTCTCTACAAAAAATACACAAATTAGCTGGGCGTGGTGGTGTCTGCTGATAGTCCCAGCTACTGGGGAGGCTGAGCGGGGCAGATCACTTGAACCTGGGAAGCAGAGATTGCAGTAAGCTGAGATTGTGCCACTGCACTCTAGCCTGGGTGACAGAGTGAGACCCTGTCATAAAAAAAAAAAAAAGTGTATTCACATGAAGCTGGAAATTAAGTCACTTAACTCAGTTCTCTGGGAGAACATGCTGATTTGAGCTTGCTATTCTTAATCTTTGTGTTAAAATGATTAATACAAATCAAGATTTACTTTCTGTTTTTTTACTTTTTTTTATTACACTTGAAGTTCCAGGGTACATGTGCACAACGTGCAGGTTTGTTACAAAGGTATACATGTGCCATGTTGGTTTGCTGCATTCATCAACTCGACATTTACATTAGGTATTTCTGCTAATGCTATCCCTCCTCCAGCCAGCCCCAGTGTGTGATGTTCCCTGCCCTGTGTCCATATGTTCTTATTGTTCAACTCCCACTTATGAGTGAGAATATGTAGTGTTTGGTTTTCTGTTCTTGTGACAGTTTGCTGAGAATGATGATTTCCAGCTTCATCCATGTCCCTGCAAAGGACATGAACTCATCCTTTTTTATGGCTGCATAGTATTCTATGGTGTATATGTGCCACATTTTCTTAATCCAGTCTATGATTGATGGACATTTGGGTTAGGTTATAAGTCTTTGCTCTTGTGAATAGCACCGCAATAAACATACGTATGCATGTGTCTTTATCGTAGAATGATTTATAATCCTTTGGGTATATGCTCAGTAATGGGATTGCTGGGTCAAATGTATTTCTAGTTCTAGATCCTTGAGGAATTGCCACATTGTCTTCCACAATGGTTGAAGTAGTTTACACTTCCACCAACAGTATAAAAGCATTCCTATTTCTCCACATCTTCTCCAGCATCTGTTGTTTTTTGACTTTTTAATGATCGCCATTGTAACTGGCATAAGATGGTATCTCATTGTGGTTTTGATTTTCATATCTCTAGTGATGAATGATGATGAACATTTCTGCATGTGTCTGTTGGCTGCATAGATGTCTTCTTTTGAGAAGTGTTTGTTCGTATCCTTTGCCCACTTTTAGATGGGGTTGTGTTTTTTTCTTGCAAATTCATTTAAGTTCTTTGTATTTTCTGGATTTTAGTCATTTGTCAGATGGGTAGATTGCAAAAATTTTATTCCATTCTGTAGGTTGCCTGTTCACTCTGATGATAGTTTCTTTTGCTGTGCGGAAGCTCTTTACTTAGATCCCATTTGTCTATTTTAGCTTTTGTTGCCATTGCTTTCGATGTTTTAGTCATGAAGTCTTTGCCCAGGCCTATGCCCTGAATGGTATTGCCTAGGCTTTCTTCTAGGGTTTTTATGGTGGTAGGTCTTACATTTAAGTCTTTAATCCATCTTGAGTTAATTTTTGTATACGATGTAAGGAAGGGATCCAGTTTCAGCTTTCTACATATGGCTAGCCAGTTTTCCCAGCACCATTTGTTAAATAGGGAATCCTTTTCCTATTGCTTGTTTTTGTCAGGTTTGTCAAAGATCAGATGGTTGTAAATGTGTGGTGTTATTTCTCAGGTCTCTGTTCTTTTCCATTGGTCTATATATCTGTTTTGGTACCAGTACCATGCTGTTTTGGTTACTGTAGACTTGTAGTGTAGTTTGAAGTCAGGTAGTGTGATACCTCCAGCTTTGTTCTTTTTACTTAGGATTGTCTTGGCTATGTGGCCTCTTTTTTGGTTTCATTTGAATTTTAAAGTAGTTTTTTGCAATTCTGTGAAGAAAGTCAGTGGTAGTTTGATGGGGATAGCATTGAATCTGAGAATTACTTTGGGCAGTATGGCCATTTTCATGATATTGATTCTTCCTATCCGTGAGCATGGAATGTTCTTCCATTTGTTTGTGTCCTCTTTTATTTTGTTGAGCAGTGGTTTGTAGTTCTCCTTGAAGAGGTCCTTCATGTCCCTTATAAGTTGGATTCCTAGGTATTTTATTCTCTTTGTAGTAATTGTGATTGGAAGTTCACTCATGATTTGGCTCTCTCTTTGTCTATTATTGGTTTATTGGAATGTTTGTGATTTTTGCACATTGATTTTGTATCCTGAGACTTTGCTGAAGTTGCTTATCAGCTTAAGGAGATTCGAGGCTGAGACGATGGGGTTTTCTAAATATACAATCATGTCATCTGCAAACAGGGACAATTTGACTTCCTCTTTTCCTAATTGAATACCCTTTATTTCTTTCTGTTGCCTGATTGCCCTAGCCGGAACTTCCAACACTATATTGAATAGGAGTGGTGAGAGAGGGCATCCTTGTCTTGTGCCGGTTTTCAAAGGGAATGCTTCCGTTTTTTGCCCATTCAGTATGACATTGGCTGTGGGTTAGTCATAAATAGCTCTTATTATTTTGAGATATGTTCCATCAATATCTAGTTTATTGAGAGTTTTTAGCATGAAGGGCTGTTGAATTTTGTCGATGGACTTTTCTGCATCTATTAAGATAATCATGTGGTTTTTCTTGTTGGTTCTGTTTATGTGATGAATTACATTTATTGATTTGCATATGTTGAACCAGCCTTGCATCCCAAGGATGAAGCCAACTTGATTGTGGTGGACAAGCTTTTTGAGGTGCTGCTGGATTTGGTTTGCCAGTATTTTATTGAGGATTTTCATATCGATGTTCATCAGGGATATTGGCCTAAAATTCTCTTTTTTGTGTATGTGTCTCTACCAGGCTTTGGTATCAGGGTGATGCTGGCCTCATAAAATGAGTTAGGGAGGATTCCCTCTTTTTCTGTTGATTGGAATACTTTCAGAAGGAATGGTACCAGCTCATTTTGTAGCTCTGGTAGAATTCAGCTGTGAATCTGTCTGCTCCTGGACTTTTTTTGGTTGGTAGGCTATTAATAATTGCTTCAGTTTCAAAACCTGTTATTGGTCTATTCAGAGATTCAACTTCTTCCTAGTTTAGTCTTGGGAGGGTGTATGTGTCCAGGAATTTATCCATTTCTTCTATAGTTTCTAGTTTATTTGCATATGGGTATTTATAGTATTCTCAGAAGATTTACAGTTTAATTTCATTTTTCCCTGTGAAAGTTGCTTTACTACTTAAAATAAATGAAACATTTATTTTCTCACATAAAAGAAATGTTTGTTTCTACAATGTTTATTTTTATAATGTTTTTTATAAAAAGCATAGTAAAATAAAATATGGAGACAAAAACTATCTACAATTTAAAAACATTATCCAGAATCTCATGTTTTTTAAGTAACAAGAGGTAACTTCTTTTTTACATTTCAGTCTTGATAGTTTCTTATGCTGAGGTAGATAGAGTATATTAATAACATCCTTAAAGAAATATGATCATTTTACTCAATATTAAAACTGAAGCATTTTCTCTGGTTAGGCAGAAGTTTTGGTGGCTGCTGTGTAATGTGTCTGTGTACTACATTTTATACAATAATTTTCCTATTATTGTGCCTTTAGTTATTTCCATTCTCTGCTATCATAAAAAAACCTATAAAGAATATTTTTAAATACAGATATTTGACCACATATTTAATTATTTCCTTATTTTAGCTACACAAAAGGAAACTAAATGAGCCAAAAAAGTATGAACATGTTTAATACTCTAGGATGAATCATGTGAGATTTTTCTTCTAGAAGTTTTACCAGTTTATATTCCTACAAGAAAGTATGAGTGCATGTCCTCACATGTCCTTGGAAACATGGAACAAAAAATTTGTCATTTGATGGTGAAAATTTTATTTTATTGTAATTGTAATCTGCATTTCTTTCATTATAGTTTTATATATTTTGCCTGTTTCTTAAAAATTGGACTGCTTTTCTTTATTATTACATTTTAAGAGTTATTTATATATACTGAATATAAGTCCTTTATCAAATACGTGATTTGCAAGTGTTTTCCCAGTTTGTGGCTTTTCTTTTTATTCTTTTAATAGCACCTTTTGCAGAGGCTACTATTATACTATATTTGCTGCATTTGCATAACTTTAGTTAAAATTAAAAGGAGCCAGGGAGAGGGAGAATGAGAACGAGAGAGAGAAAGAGGAAGAGAAGGAGGAAAGATAGAAAGAGAAAGAGAGAAGATAGGGAGGGAGACAGGGAGAGAGAGGGAAGGAGAGGTGAGGAGAGAAAAACCTATTCGTTTAGGTTGGGTTACGTGCTCATCTCTTGGCAGGTTAGGTGCTCATCAAAGACAGGGCACTTTGATATTTTCACCAGAAAGATACAAAATGGGTGTTCCTCAAAAGAAACAAGAAAAGGGTAATGGTGGTGTAGTTTTATCTGATGAAAGTTATGGACTCTTTACTAGAAAAGGTACAAATGCAATGCATAATGCATTTTGCATACAGATTTTTAAGAACATTTACAAACATGGTCAGGATGAGAGCACTGGCTTGATAATTCTGAAAATACGACTCCATAGCCTATAATTTGCTTTATTATAATTGAGAAATCTGGCAGTATCCTAACCTTCATGATTCTGAATTCTTTAGGCTGTGTCTTCAAATGACAGTATGCTTTTTATTTTTACTTGAAGACATCCTAAGACCTTCCAGGTTTCAGGTTCTTTGTAGGAGTTTGGTCAGCTTGGTGGGAAAAATTATAAAAATTTTAAGGAAAAGACACAAACCTCTTGGAATGCTGGGAGGTTTTGCAAAAGCTTTGGGAAAGGATTTGGCTGAAGGCAGCTGAATCCTCTCAGAGTAGGTAACAAGGAAGCATAAGGGAATTGATCTATATAAGTTAGTTTACTTAGGCCTTGGAACAGGGCCTTTAATCATCTGCATGCAGGACTGCTCTCTGGGTGGGGGTGGGGGGGGGGTGGTGTGACCATGTTAATTACCCACAAGTGTGTTGACTCAAGGCTTTTGTCATTAAATCTGTACTGAATAAATGCCCGCAGGGCTGGCTTGTTGAGGCTGCAGCCATTGTGACTCTTTATGGCATCTTCCTCGATGTCTGTGAGCAGCCCAGTTCCCTAGCTGCATGGCCAGGCAAAAAACCTGTGTCTGCATACGTTTTTTCAACTGTCATTTGACCACTGGGTCACACCCAGCAGGTGGTGCCCCGTGTGAGGAACGCTGCAACGGATCACAACGGAACCCTCAAAAACGAAGAAGAGACTGCGCAATCAGTAAATCAGTAAGCCATTGGTACTCACTCAGGATTTCCAAGTTCAAGGGAATTGTTCAGGCTAGGGTTTCATTATGGGACAACAGTTATCAGTTCAACAGCAACAGTATATAAAAGTATTGAAACAGCAGCTTAAAGCTAGTGGAGCCTCGGTTTTGCAGGCTCAACTAAGGGACCTAATGCAAACTTGTTTCCCATAACTAATGGTTCCTGGAAGAAGGTACACTAGACCTAGAGCTCTGGAAACAAGTGGGGAGAAATCTTAAACAACATCATGCACAAGGGCAACAGGTCCCAGTAGCATCTCTAACGTTATGGGCTTTAGTTAGGGTGGATCTGGTCCCACTCTACACACAGGAGCCTAAAAAGGGAAGGGAGGAGGAACCATCAGCTACCTTACCACCTCCTCCTTCTCCCTCAGCCCTGCTGTTTCTGGGCAAAGATACCAAAGAAAAAATGGAGGTTTTGCCAGAGCCCCCTCCTCCAATAAGTTAGAAAAAAGACAAGAGATATGCTGCAGCTATGGGACCCTGTCTTAGGCAAGTGGCATTAGAAGGGGAGCTCTTAGCCTGCCCAGTAATGCAAGATTGACAAGGCAATCAGGTACGTGAACCCGTTTCTTTTTTTGAGACGGAGTCTCGCTCTGTTGCCCAGGCTGGAGTGCGGTGGCGTGATCTTGGCTCACTGCAAGCTCCGCCTCCTGGGTTCACGCCATTCTCCTGCCTCAGCCTCCCGAGTAGCTGGGACTACAGGCACCCGCCACCATGCCCGGCTAATTTTTTTGTATTTTCAGTAGAGACAGGGTTTCACTGTGTTAGCCGGGATGGTCTCGATCTCCTGACCTCATGATCTGACCGCCTTGGCCTCCCAAAGTGCTGGGATTACAGGCATGAGCCACCGCACCTGGCCGAACCTATTTCTTTTAACGCTTATAAAGAGCTAAGAAAGAGCATTACAGAAAACAGAGCTGCTAGCCCATTTATGAAAGGAATGATTACGCCATGGCAGACAACTTCCGTATGACCCCATGGGACTGGTCAGTGCTAGCTAAAACAACTTTGGAGCCCAGCCAATACCTCCTTTGGAGGGCAGAATATGATGAGTTGTGTGAACAAGAAGCCAACCGGAATCAAGTGGCCGGGCAAGACATAACAGCTGCTATGCTCCAGGGGAGGGGTCCTCATGCTGATGTACAATAACAACTAAATTTTCATTCCCAGGCCTATGCACAAGTGTCTTTGTGCTCTCTCATGGCTTTGGACTGAATTCCCAGAAGCAGAGTTCAACAGTTTATAAATGTTTGACAAGGGCCTCAGAGCCATTTGTTGAATTTATCAATCGGTTAACCCAGGCAATTAAGAGACAAATTAGTCATGCCAAGGCTGCTGATATCTTATTGTTGCAATTGGCTTATGAAAATGCTGATGTTGCCTGCCAGCAAGTAATGCAGGCAATCAGAGGAAAGACAGCCACAGTTGGGGAACTTATATGAGCATGTCAACTGGTAGGGACTGAAACCCACAAAGCCAAAATATTGGCTATGGCATTAAGACCTCCTAAAGTGAAAAGGGAGAGAAACCCAAATTGTTTTCTATGCAGAGAGCCAGGTCATATGAAGAGGGAATACACCAATAACAGAGACCAAGGTAACTCAGGGAAAGAACCCCGTTCTATATGCCCCCAATGTAAAAAGGGGAAACATTGGGCAAATCAATGCAGGTCCAAATTTAATAAAAACAGCAACCCGATAAGTAACCAGGTGGGAAATTTCATGAGGGGGCCAGCCCCAGGCCCTGCTTCAAACTGGGGCAATGCCAGTAGCTTTCCTCGGTCAGATGGAAAGCCCACAGTCCTTCTCTCAGAGCAGCCACCACTGGCAGCACAGGACTGGACTTACTTTGCCCCAATGATTTAATGCTAAGAGAAGGAGAAGACCCAAAAAGGGCTGCAACTGGTATCTGGAGCCCACTGCCTCCAGAAACAATGGGATTAGTCCTAGGGCGATCAAGCCTATCCAGTAAAGGAATTAATGTGTTCACCGGGGTAATTGATAGTGATTATCAAAGTGAAATATTAGTTGTGATGGAATGTAAAGGTCTGCATATTCTTCCCCTGGATCAAAGATAGCTCAGTTACTACTTTTACCATACTGGGTCCCCAATGCCCATGGAAAGGAATGGGGAAAGGGAAGTTTTGGAAGCACAGGAGCCACAGGAGTATATTGGAATCAATTAATCACTGATCATGATCACCTTAAAAATTGGAAATAAGAATTTTACTGGTTATTGGACACAGGAACAGATATTTTGATTATTAGTGATCAAAACTGGCCAGAAGCTTGGCCTTGGGTCACTCAGAAACAAAAAATTGTCAGCACTGGGGAAGTGCACACAGCCAAGCAGAACATGTGCCCCCTAACATGAGAAAAACAGTTACACAACCTCTAATCATGCCCATCCCTGTTAATCTTTGGGGACAGGACCTATTAGCCCAATAGGGGGTCACTCTGCAGACCCCTTTCTAATAATGGCCACTGTTATTATCCCTCCCCTACCCGTGACATGGCTCTCTCAAGATCCAATTTGGGTAGAACCGTGGTCTTTAAAGGGAGCTAAATTACAAACAGCCCATAAATTAGTTGAGGAGCAATTAAAAGCCAGCCATATAGAACCATCAAACAGCCCTTGGAATTTGCCCATCTTCGTCATTCCCAAAAAGTCTGGTAAATGGAGACTTTTGCATGACTTATGTGCTACTAATGCTAATTTGCAACCTATGAGGCCCCTTCAACAGAGGCTCCCTTCCCCCGTGATAATTCCTCAAGATTGACCTATAATCATTATTGACTTAAAGGACTGCTTTTATACTATTCCCCTTGCAGACCAAGACAGAGAAAAATTTGCATTTACAATACCAGCTATTAATAATGAAAGGCCAGCTTACCGATTTCATTGGAAAGTCCTTTCTCAAGGGATGCTAAACAGTCCTACCATGTGTCAATATCATGTAAATCAGGCTTTACTGCCCAGTAGAAAAGAATTTCCTAATTGTAAGATTATTCATTTCACAGATGATATTTTACTAGCAGCCCCAATGGAGCCAGTACTTTTAAGTTTATATGCCTCTGTTGTAAAGAATACACATTTAAGAGGTTTAATCATAGTACCTGAAAAAGTACAAATGTCCTCTCCTTGGAAATGTCTTAGGTACATACTAACTTCTCGGTCGGTAAGACCTCAAAAAGTTAAATTAAATACTAGCAACTCACACACCTCAAATGATTATCAGAAATTACTAGGTGATATTAACTGGCTTCACCCCACCTTGGGCATAACTACTGATAAGTTACAGAACCTGTTTTCTATCTTAAAAGGCAATGCTGCCCTAGACTCTCCTAGGTATTTAACTCCTGTAGCACAAAGGGAAATTGAGGAAGTAGAGCAAGCTATTTCTCAGAGGCAACTAGATTGCATAGATCAACGACATTCAGTTCAGTTGTTTGTTTTTCCCACTAAACATTCCCCTACAGGGTTAATAGGACAGATGGCCCCAGGGCTATGCTTCCTAGAATGGGATTTTTGCTCACATACCAGGACTAAAACACTCTCTCCCTATGTCCAGCTGGTTAGTAAAGTCATCTATTCAGGCCAAAGGCGATGCAATCAGTTGCTAGGTTATGACCCTGATGTCATCAGAATTCCTTTGAGTATAAAGCAATTCGAAGCAGTATTGCCCTTTAGGCCTGCAAATAGTACTCTCTGATTACACAAGCCATATAGAGCATGCCCTTCCTGTTGATAAACTACCTCAGTTCTTATCTCATACTTCTGTGGTTTTGCCTACAAAAATACTTCACTCCCCCATACCGAAAGCTTTAATGCTGTTTACTGATGGCTCTGGTATACACAGAAAAGCAGCTGTCTGGTAGAGATTGCATAATTCCCTCACTCATTCTGGATTTACTCGCACTCAGAGAGCTGAGGTTGGAGCCTTAATATTGGCCTTGGAAACTTTTTCCACTCAGCCCATCAATATTGTTAGTGACTCTGCTTACTCTGTTTATTTATTACAGAACCTTGAGACAGCCTTCATTAAGTCCACTCTGGATCTCACCCTGTGTGCACTTTTTCTTCAACTTTAGCAATTGCTAGATCAACGTACACATCCTATTTTTATTACACATATTTGGGCCCACAGCTCACTGCCTGGCCCATTGGCTTATGGCAGTGATCAAGCAGACCTACAGGTTATGACATCACAGCTTGACCAAGCCACCTAATTGCATCATTTTTTCCACCAAAACTGGAGAAACTTATCTAAACAATTTCAACTTACCCAGAGACTAGCTAAACAAATTATCCTGCAGTGCCCAGATTGCCAGCTCACAGGCACATCCCCTCCTTCAACAGGTGTTAATCCTAGGGGACTAGAACCTAATCAGTTATGGCAAACAGATGTTACACATGTCCCTGAATTTGGAAAACTTAGATATGTACATGTATCCATTGATACCAATTCCCACTTAATTAGTGCTCACCTGATATGTCATTAGACATCTTTTAACTTTTGCATGTATGGGGCGGCCCACAAAAATTAAAACTGATAATGGTCCGGCTTATGCCAGCTCACAAGTTCAACAATTTTGTCACACGTGGAACATCCAACATTCCACAGGCATCTCGTATAACCCCCAAGGACGTGCCATAGTAGAACGTACCCAACCCACCCTTAAAAATATGCTCAGAAAACAAAAAAGTGGTAATGTGAGTAAGGACCCTGCAACACTAATAGCACAAGCCTTATTTACCCTTAATTTTTAAAATTTAGATGATAAATTTAAATCAGCTGTAGGAAAGCACTTTGCTAAAACCTCTCAAACATAAAACCTGCAGTTTTATGGAAAGAGGCAAACAGTAATGTATGGTGAGGTTCAAATAAATTGTTAACGTGGGGAAGAGGATATGCTTGTGTTCGCACCCCCTCAGATCCTCTTTGGATTCCAGCATGATGCATCAAACCATACCGTGGTGTGGCTAGGACCCCTTGCTTTGTCTGCAACCTGTACCTGCTACACTCTATTGGGCTCATCTCCTAGGTCCGCCTTTCTTCCGCCCCGTCACCTGGGCAGACACCCCTTTCCCAGCCTCTAATAACATAACTGCTTGGCTGGGAGGGATAGATTTACCCCCAGTTGGATCCATCATTAATGGCACACATTGGACTAAGGTGTCAGTAACACTACATATCACTCCACTATCCTCCCACTGTGTGTAAGTTATAAAAATTCTAACTGTTACTATGTACCTGCCCAAACATAATTATGGCTACATCATGGCAAAGGAAATGCTTTAACAGTCTTAGTTGCAGGAGTCCTCAAACTGGGCAATGCAGTCAATGCTACTTTCCCAAACATTCCTTCCTGTGCTAAAGAACAAAGCCGGGAAAGCAATGGATTCCACTTTAGCTGGGAGGTGTCTCACAGGGTACATGCCTGTAGCCTCCAGCTAGGCAATTATAACGTCTTAGACTGGAGCCCCCACAGCCATTTGCAGGGTGATCGCACTGATGTCCGCATCTATTATGGCATCAAGGACAGTTTCGTATCCATGTCCCATTCCCCTATAATTTGGGCCAATAAGGGGATGGGATATCCCAGACCCCAAGTAGAGTCCATGCCACCCCAAGACATTTTATGGCACCTGGGACTTCTTAGCACCCCCCCTTAACACCTGGGATGGAACATATCATAATTCCAGTCACAATTACACTATGACCTTTTTTCATAATCACACTTATCAGTGCCTGATTTGCACCACCCATCCATACGTTTTCCTTGTGGGGACCAATATTTCCATTACACCCCAAAATTCCATGTTTGTGACCCAAGTTCAGGGACAGGCTTGGTACGCCTCTTGTATCACTAATTATAATATATCTAATTTAAATATTACTAGTGTCATGGTATTGAGGAGACAATCTGAGGCTTTCCTACCAGTCAATTTAACACGCGATTGGCAAGGTTCCTCTGCCCTTGCCACCTTAGAATGTGCCTTGTCCCAGGTCAGACACAAAAGATTCATAGTTACACTTATAGCCTTTATAGTCTCAGCCATAGTCATCCTAGCAACTGCCAGTGTTGTTGTAGCATCTATTACTGAATCAGTACAAACAGCTATTTTTGTAGATAATTTGGTCAGAAATGTGTCTAATGAACTTCTCTTACAGCGGGGTATAGATCAAAAGATTCTCACATGTCTGCAAGCCCTCAAGGCTGCCTTGGAATATGTGGGGGAGCAACGAGATGCACTGGCCTTCCAACAGCAATTAAACTGTGACCCGGAGCTTAAGCACATCTGTGTCACCTCTCTACTTTGGAATCAATCAATACATAGTTGGGATGAGGTGAAACAACACCTCTGGGGAACCTTTCATGATAATTTAACAGCAGATATAAAGTAACTTAAAACTAAAATTCTAGCATCCCTAAATGCCATAGATCTACGTGCCCAACAAACAGGCGTATGGAAGGGTGTGTGAGATCATCTCTCCTGGATAGACCCCTATTCCTGTGGGGGGATCACTCCTTGATTGGAGAAGAATGTTGCTAATTATACTCATGTTTGTCTTATGTTATTTGCTAATTCTGGCATGCAAAGTTGCAGTACGAGTTACAACCGCTGCGCCTGACAAACCTGTTGTTTCACACATTTGCTCTCTTCAATCAACTAAACCTGATGCAAAAAACAGAAAAGGGGGAGATGTAGGAGTTCAGTCAGGGTTGTGTGGGAAAAGTTATAAAAATTATAAGGAAAAGACGCAAACCTTCTTGGAAGGCTGGAAGGTTTTGCAAAAGCTTTGGGTAAGGATTTGGCTGAAGGCAACTGAATTCTGTCAGAGTAGATAATAAGGAAGTGTAAGGAAATTGATCTAGATAAGTTAGTTTACTTGGGCCTCAGAACCTGGCCTTTAATCATCCATGTGCAGGACTGCTCTCTCTGGAAGGTGGGGGGGGGGGGGGGTGACCATGTTAATTACCCACAAGTGTGTTAACTCAAGGCCTTTGTCATTAAATCTGTAATGCATAAATGCCCGCAGTGCCGGCTTGTCGAGGCTGCAGCCGCTGTGACTCTTTACGGCATCCTCTTGGAAGTCTGTGAGTGGCCCTGTCCCCTAGCTACGCGGCCAGGCAAAAAAACCTGTATCTGCATACATTTTTTCATCCGTCACTCAACCAGGGTCTGTGAGTCAGACCCGGCAGTTCTTTAAAAAACATTTATAGGTATCATTGTTCAGTTTTATTTTTGATTCCATTAATTCTAAATTTGTACCATGTTATCTCTTTCATAAATCACATTCATATTCATTTTCTTCATTATTCTATGTGTATTCCTCAAGTTTATCACTTGTTTCACTTATCAATTTTTTCTGTAATATTTCAATAATGTATTGCTTCTGTCCATTGAATAGTATTGAATGAGTTATATTATTCAAATAATTATTTGAATAGTTCTTCAGTTTATCTTTTCACTCTTACTTAATAGTTGCTAATATCACCGAGATCCACTCTAAAACTACTGGTTTGGATTTCTGGATATTGCAGCGAAAGACTTGACACAAACCAAATTTGAATATTTATTTACATACCTTAGGCTGTGCATATTGGTTTACAGCACTTCATCCTTATGTAACTGTAACTATATTGACCACCTCCTCTGAAGCTAGGACAAGGCTCAAAATCATATCTGGTTTTTCTTTCCATATAATATTTTTTTAAACCAGCTTCTCTCTAAATACAGTTATATCCCCAGCCAAAGGAAATTCCTCTGTCCACTTTTCTTCTCATACTAGATGCAAAACTTCTCTTAAGAACATCATATGACTGTAAAACAAAATATTTATTTTCCAGGTATATGTGATGTTTAATTTTATGTGTCAACTTGACTTGATTAAGGGCTGCCCACATAGCTGGTAAAACCTTATTTCTGGTTGCACGTGGTGGCTCATGCCTGTAATCCCAGCACTTTGGGAGGCCAAGGTGGGCAGATCACTTGAGGCCAGGAGTTTGAGACCAGCCTGGCCAACATGATGAAACCCTGTCTCTACTAAAAATACAAAAATTAGCCAGGCGTGATGGTGCATGCCTGTAATCCCAGCTACTCGGTGGCTGAGGCACGAGAATTGCTTGAACCTAGGTGGCAGAGGTTGCAGTGAGCCGAGATTGTGCCACTGAACCCTAGCCTGGGCAACAGAGCAAGTCTGTGTCTCAAAACAAACAAACAAACAAACAAACAAAAAAAACCAAAACACCTTATTTCTGGGTGTGTCTGTGAGGGTGTTTGCTGAAGATATTAGCACTTGAATTGGTAAACCGAGTAAAGAAGATCCTCCCTCACCAAATCTGTTGAAGCCCTGGATAGGACAAAAAGGTGGAGAAACTGAATTTATTCTCTCTTCTTGAGGTGGGATATGCATCTCCTCCCTTTGATGCTATTAGACAGCAGTGCTCCTGGTTCTTTGGCCTTTAAAGTGAATTATACCACTGGCTTTCCTGGGTCTCCAGCCTGTAGACAGATCATGAGACTTAGCCTCCAGAATCATGTGAGTCAATACCTATAATAAATCCCCTTATGTTCTATGTATATCCTATCGATCCTGTTTCTTTGGAGAATCTTAATACATTATATTATGTCTGTTATTACTCCTCATTCATCTAGTCCATTGGTCTTCACCATTTTGTGCAGTGCTCCATCATATCTGATCTTTTGTGTGCCACACTTAAAATTTTCTTACATTTTTCTGTTTTGCGTCTTCATTCTACAACACCTCAATAAGTAAAATGACAAAAGATTCTCCTTGATAAGAGGTAACATCTTCATATACCTGTGAGATCTATTCTGGGGTAAGATTTACTTCCCTCTTTTTACTTTCATCTTTTCCAGTTTTCTCAATATTGTCATTTAATTATTATTTTAAAATATTTTTCTATATCTTATTCAGATTATTTATTGATCTGTGGAGAACTGGTCTTAGAGGATGCTGTTTTAAAAATCCTTTCCAGCTGACTTTTGCTTGCAGATTGCACTCTGAGTTAGAAATATATCTCTTAAAATCATGTTGTTAAAGAACTACTAGTCTGGGGAAGCTTTTATTTAGTTTGCCTAAATTATAAAAAGTGGATCGAGTTGGTTGGAATTCCCTTAAATGCACAGTTTTAGTTTATATGGATCTTTCTTAGTTGTGACCCATTAGAATTAGAGTCTGCAGAAAGTCCAAACTCTATACTCTCATAAGAGGCTTAAATATTCTTATTGTTAGTATTTTAGATTTTATTATAGATTTTTTCTTCTCTTGATGCTTTCATGATACTATTTTATTAATTAATTTTACAAATTAAAATGTGAAAATGTTTTGGGGTGCAGTTTTAATGTTTTTATTTTGTTTTTACAGAAGGGAAAAGATTTCCTATTTTAATATACTTTTGAAAATGTTATCTTTGTGTTTAAATAATATGAGAGTGCCGTGAACATGAATTAATTAATCTTGATTCAGTTTATTTTGCTTGCTAAAAATAAGACTGCAAACCAGAAATATTATTTCAGGATATTCCTGTAGGTCAGTTTTATCAGAAACAATAGTCTGCTTACCTGGGAAGAAACAGTTTGTTAAATAAGAGCTTACTTATCAAAGTTCATTTAAAAATGCTCACATTGGCCAGGTACAGTGGCTCATGCCTGTAATCCCAGCACTTTGGGTGGCCCAGGTGGGCAGATCACTTGAGGTTAGGAATTCAAGACCAGTCTGGCCAACATGGTGAAACCTGGTCTCTACTAAAAATACAAAAATTAGGCTGGGTGCAGTGACTCACGCCTGTAATCCCAGCACTTTGGGAGGCTGAGGCAGGTGGTTCACGAGGTCAAGAGATCGAGACCATCCTGGCCAACATGGTGAAACCCCGTCTCTACTAAAAATACAAAAATTAGCTGAGTGTGGTGGCATGCGCCTGTAGTCCCAGCTACTTGGGAGGCTGAGGCAGGAGAATCGCTTGAACCCGGGAGGCGGAGGTTGAAGTAAGCCGAGATCACGCCATTGGACTCCAGCTTGGTGACAGAGCGAGACTCCTTCTCAAAAAACAAACAAACAAAAAACAAAAATTAACCAGGTGTGGTGGCAGGCACCTGTAATCCCAGCTACTAGGAAGGGTGAGGTAGGAAAATCACTTGAACCCGGGAGGCGAAGGTTGCAGTGAGCTGAGATCTTGCCATTGCATTCCTGCCTGGGCAACAGAGCGAGACTCCTTCTCAAAACAAAACGAAACAAAACAAAACCCCTCACGTTGCTGTCTACCAAATTGAAACTATTCTATCACAAACTATGTTCATTTTGAACCAATTTCCTGCCTCAAAAATCTTGCCCTAAACCACCTAATCCCAGAAACAATTTTGATTTCTCTTTTCTGAGACACTGCTAAGATTCTTTCAAAGGGATGCTTTCCCTATTATAGTGAGTTCAAATAAATTTATTTGATTACCAAGTTGCTTGGTGAGATATTGGTGGGTTCAATAATCAGAAACAGTAATGTCTAATAGAACTTTATGCAATCATAGAAACATCCAATATGGTAGTCATTAGTCACATGTGCACTTAAAATATGACTAGTCAACTAAGGACCTCAGTTTTAATTTTATTTAATTTTAACTGCTTTAAATTTAAATTGAAATATACATACACAGCTAAGGTCTCTCATATTAGAGAGAGCAGATCTGGAGGTTCCACTGACATTCAGTTGAGTTCTCACCTCACTACTGTGGTTGAGATTTTTTAGTCAGAAACAGTACTTCCACTGAGATTCTTTCACCTTCCTGCCTAGTAGTCTTGCTGACTGTGATAGGGGAGAGGAAGATTTTGATCTGTTTTTTTTTTCCTTTTGTCATGAAATGCTAAGTTTATATTCTCTTCTAGGAAATACAATTTTGGAGGAGATTGTATAATAATGCTTTTATTATTTTCTGATCAGATTTGAAAGCTGTTATCTTTGTTGAAAAATCAGCTTTGTTATTCATAACTCTACTCTTTATCTTTGTCCTTGCTCTGTGTGTGTGTGTGTGTTTGTGTCTGTGTGTGACTCTGTAAGAAGAAAGTGAATAAGCATAAGCCCCAATAAGTCTGTTTCTCAGAACAGACCCAGGGACTGAGGACTGCAGAAAGTTTTCACTTAAATCAGTTTCTTTTGGAGAAATTTTGCCTTACATTATTATCAATTAGTGTCTAATGAGAATTTTCCTTAGTTTTGTCTTGTTTGCTTCCCATGAGAACTTGATTCTGGAAGATATCTCTCATCCAAAGTTTCCATCTACACAGACTTTGAAGTCTGTGTAGTTGACTGATTCTAAGGGAGAGGTTGTGTGATGTAGAAGGATAAAGGCCAACCATTTGAGGGCCCAAGACAAAAGGTGCATCAACAATACTGTTGATGGGTTGATGCTAGAATTCTCATGAGTTTATCTCATTTTAAACTAAGTCTGTGCCTCAGTCTGGTCAATTCTCCTAACTCTTACATATTTTTACACATCAATTTCTGTAAATATCTTTCTAAATGACCTGATTTCACCTTGAATAATTTAGATCATAGTGGTCACTTTGAGAAACTTTTGATATGAACAAAATTGTTTATTTGAGAAGCACTTTGGAACAGAAAGGGAAAAAAATCCCAAACATCCAATGGCGGACATTGATTTTATTGTTATAATGAAACTCCCAAAAGAAACTCTGATTCCAAAATTGCTTCCTTAAAAGTTTCGTTGGCTAATAAATGTGAAAAACTTGAAATTATCTTTCTTTTAGATAGTCCCAATCAGAACTTGAACTTAATGGCTTTTGTCTTACTGTCTTGCTTCATCTTTTGCTTTTCCATTATACTCTACCACTACTCCTCTTTCTGATCTGGTTTTCTTATCTTTTGGGTGTCCAGAAACCCCCAAAGCTGACCCATCTCTGAAAGTTAAATTCCCTTTAGAAAAGGCAAATCTTTTCTGGTTGACTTTAAGCCCTAAGACTCATAAAAAGACTAGCGTTAGATCCTTTTGTAATTTATAAGCATCACGGTTAGGATTTAATGCTCATATGTGAGCTGAGCCTCCCTCAAACATTGTTAGGACATCAACACAATACCAGTCTGATATGGAAAAAAAAAGACTAGTATTAGATGAAAGCCATTGTCAAAGACTTTCATACCTGTAGATGAGATAGAAATTTACAAAAGCATTTAGAATAGCTTTAAAAACATAAAACCCAGGTTTCTGGATCAATATCAATTGGTTTATATGTTAAGAGTAATCTTATATACAAAAATTGGATTAAAAAAGGACTAAATGGGCCGTTAAGAATTACTACTTAAGAAGCCTCTGAATTGCACAGGAAACCAGAAGGATTTACAAAAGCTGTGGAATTGCTAAATTAAAAATTCTCCCTTTTAGAGCAGTTTTAGTTTCACAGCAAAATTAGTAGAAAGTAAAACAAACAAACAAAACTCTCCCAATTATCTTTTTCTTCAAGTCTTTTAGAATTCCCCTGTTGATAATCAGATTATAGATTTTTAGCTAAACTAAACTTTGACTTTCCAGTATTTTTGTATCTACATGAAGCCCAGGTTGAAGATCTTCGTGCTAGATTCTTTATGGGCAAAAATTCTACTGATATTTGCAGAATTGTTGGGGATGAACTAGTTAAGGTTCAGATTGATCCAAGGCTTTTATAATATCCTCCAAAACCAGAAGCTACGAAAGTTCTCAAGTCAATAGCTAAAAGCCAAGTAGGCAAAGAATATTAGTCATACATTATACTGGTCTTTGTACCACTCCAATTCATTTAGCCAAGAAAATGAATGGGTGAGGATATAGATTGTTCAGGACCTTAAGCCCAAATAAAAGTCAACCCCTGCTTTCCTGTGGTACCAAATCCCAATACTATTTAATCTTCAATGCCGTCATTATAAACTTTGTTCTGCTTTCTTTAGTGTCCCTTTAGATTAAAAATAGTCAATACCTGTTTATTTGTTTGTTTTCTCCTAGGAAAGTTAAAATATTTACCTGGGCAGTTGAAGGTTTATGGAGTCACCCTTCCATTTTTCACAGGTGCTTAACAAGGAACTTCAGTACTGCAAATTTTTCTTAGTATGTTGACTAACTTTTGCTATGTTCTAAAGACAAGTTGAGCTTGAAGGCTGATTTTGATTTACTTAATGTTCTAGCTCAGAATGGTTATATCATTTCCTGCCCCCCAAAATTACAATTTTGTCAAAACACAGTGCATTATCTGGGACAAAATTTATCCTAAGGGGAGTACATTCTTCACCATTGATAGGTTACAAGCCACTCAAAATTTTCCTAGACTGATTACTAAGAAATAATTAAAAGGTTTTCTGGTTTTCACTGGCACCTGCAAGCAATGGATTCCTAGCTTTTAAAAAATCATCTCATCTTTATGTGACTTATTTAGTCCTTGGTAGCTGAAACTGTTTTCTGGGAATCTATATATTAACAGGCATTTTGTGACATAAAATTACCTCTTCAAAAGCCTCAGACTGTGGGCCTTTCTAATTATAAACTCTCTACCTATTTGTGTATGAATGCTCTGGGAAATCCCTCAGTGTTCTGATCCAAAGCCATGGGAATCATCACAGACAAATTACTTATTTCAGCCTTTCCCTAGATCCATAATCTTGTGTAAGCAGCAGCAGCAGCCAAACAAGTGGAGGCTTCACTGGCTGAGTTTTAGGATCTTCCTTAAGCTTGATGTTTTTTTTTTTGCGGTGTGTAATCTGTGTTACTTACTGAAAATACATTCCATTTCTCAGCAAGCAGGCTTAACTCCTGAAATTTTATTACTTTCTCCTTCACCAATTCTGTCCATTTTTGTAATATTTTAAATCCTACTAACCTCTTTCATTACCCAAAGAAAGGTAATCCCACAATTGTTTAGCTTCTGTTCAATAACTGACTATGTTTGAACAGGTTTATTATAAATTGCCCTAGAATATTCTGACTCAGTAATGTTTGTTGATGGGTCATCTCTTACCTCTGAAACTGGAAAATATCAGGCAGTGTATTCCATGACAAATATCAATTCACTCCTAAAATATACCTAATCAGAAGTAAATTTAGCCTTGATGGTAGAATTTTTTGCACTTGCCAGAGCTTGACAATAGCCAAAGACAAGGTTGATTTATACCCTCAGAGCAGGTAAGCCATTGGATAAGTCTACAATTTTGGAATGCTTAGGAAACGACATTTTAAAAATTGTAGTGTTCTGTTTCTATATATTACTCTATATCTGTATATATAACTGTGGCATTAAGTACATACACAATGTTGTACAACAATTACCACTATTTCTAGAACTTTGTCATCATCCCAAACAGGAACTCTGTACCCACTAACTGTTCCCCACTGCTCCCAGCTCTTGTAACCTGTATTCTACTTTCTATAGCTATCAATTTCCTTATTCTAAGTAACTCATATAAGAGGAATTACATGGCATTTGTTCTCTTGTGTTTGGGTTTTCTTGCTAAGCATAATGTTTTCAAGGTTACATGTATCAGAATTTCATTATTTTTTTATGTCTGATTAGTATTTCATTATATGTCTATACAACATTTTGTTTATCCATTCCCCTGTTGATGGACACTTGGGCTGTTTCCACCTTTTGGCTATTGGGAATAATGCGGCCATGAACATTGGTGTACAAGTATCTGTTTGAGTCCCTACTTTCAATTCTTTGGAGTATATACCTTGGAGTGGAATTTCTGGGTCATATGGTAATTCTATGCTTAACTTTTTGAGGAACAGCCAAACAATTTTCCAGAGTGACAGCAACATTTACATTCCCACCAGCAATGCATAGGGGTTCTAATTTCTCTACAACCCCACCAACACTTGTTATTTTCCATACTTTTGACAACAGCTATCCTAATGGGTGCAACGTATTAATAAATGTTTTTAATCTTAGCAATTAACCATTGCTATGGAATTGTGTCCCTCCAAAATTCAAATATTGAAGTTCTAACGCCTAATATGATGGTTTTTGGAGGTAGAGCCTTTGGGAGGAAATTAAGTTTAGATGAGATCATGAGGGTGGAGACTTTTTGATGGGATTCATGCCCTTATAAAAAGAGGCTTTCTCTTCTCTACTGAGGAAGACCATGTGAGCACACAGAAATATGGCTCCATCAACATGCCAAGAAAAGAGCTCTCACCAGAACCTGCCTATGCTGGCAGCCTGATTTTGGATTTCCAGGCTCCAGAACTGTGAGAAAATAAATTTCTATTGTTTAATCCACTCGGTCTGTGGTATTTTGTCATGATAGCATGAGCTGACTAAGACCCCAGATAGAAATGGTTAACAGATTAAATACATTTTAAATATTCTAGAACTTCCTGACAATTGGCTACCATAAAAGTTGAAGCTATGCAAAAACATATAGCATGGAGTTAAAGCAAATGCCTACATAATCAGTATGGCAGGCAGATAGCCCTCACTAAGATTCTGGGCACCATGATAATCCTTGAAGCCAATTCTTTTGAAAGGTTGAAATAAGCTATTGTAGAATGCCAGTGATTGACCCCAGAAACTGAAAAGAGTTACTGGAAAAAATCTGGTTGTAAATTTCAAGAGGATATTCTCTGACACTTTAGAGTAGATACTTGATGATACCAGAGGATCTCAACTGAAACCTTGCCAAAAATTTTACATGAAATCATCTACTACAACAAGGACAAATTGATCACTATAGTCAGTCAATGTAAGTGAAGAATTTTTTACTAGGGTTGCTGAGGGTGTCTCTGGTAGATGTTTATAAATGTACGATATGGACAAGAACCCATACCAATACGGACAAGAACTTCCTGTCAACGTCTTCAAAGAGTCTATATAACCTACTTTCTTCTGTGGGTTTTGAATATGTTCTGATCAGTATTTGCTAATGCTTAGAGTGAGCTGAAGTATTTACTTGCTAGAGAGCTGTGGTTCTGAGAGTATCAAACACATTGTTGTGTTCTCAACCTGGAATTCCAATCCCTCCAATGATACAACACTCATCTTACTACAACTGTTAGAAGATTTTGTAAAGCTTTGTACTTACTCAGAAACTTCATTGTGCCTATCACTCTCAAACCTTAGGTAAATTAGGTAGGACTAATCATATTTTAAAACTCAAACTTGCAAAATCATCTGATATTTTTTGTCTTCCTTGCCCAAGGTTATTCACTCTGGCCCTTAAGACAATGAAGTTAACACCTCCCAGCACTCATTGCCTCTTATCACATGGACTTTTAAAAGGTCATACTATGAGACTGGCTATTTCTTTACTAATTTTGGACTGTACTTCAGATATACATCTCAGATTAATTAGACTCAGAAATGAGCTAGACTCAGAAAGGGAAAATGTGGAATGCATTTAATACCTGTCTCTCATGTTTACAGACTTTACCAACAAGGTTTCCTATGTAGGTAAATCTTTGGATTCTTTATAAAATATAACATTTCATCTATTTCATGACATCCTTACTGCATGTTCTCCTATCTGGCACCTAATTATCTCTAAAGAGTGTCAAAACCATACAATACAATTTAGCGTCAATGAAGGGGTATTTTGGCCAAGAGCTTGTTATTTGGGAAGCCCCCTACCACAGGTATTGAATTTGTGGCACAAAAGCCTTTTGAATATTATCAGTAACTTAGACAGGAACTTATCTTTGTAAATTAATGCTTGTGTCAGGCTACTCAGGTAGTCTTTGCTATCACTCTGGCTACATTTTGATTGCTATTTTTCCTTCTCAGAAAAAGGTAACTACACAGCTTGTTTCAAAGAAGAAAATAACTATGTCTTTACTAAGATATGAAACCATAACTACACAGGGAAATTATAGATGGTTTTCTTCTGCCTTCAAGCCTCTTTATATCACTTTTTATTAGAGGCATGGATGATGGGGAAAATATTAACATGTTATGGTTCAGATATTGAAAGGAGAGTTAGACAATGTCAGTAAGTTCATAGAAATCAATAGAACACCTTCTTTGTTCAAAAATAGAGTCCATAGACATAAATGGACTGTAGAGGTATTATGTGTACCATTTTAGGAAAAAGAATATTCTTTTTACCCCCATAGATATTTCTGATAATTTTAATATTGATAAGAAGGTCCAGGAAACCAATAAGAACATTATAAAATTAGGTAATTTGACTAAAATGCCCATATTTAGTCTATAGGCTTTTTGGTGGATGCAGTCTGTTTTCTGGATTTAGTTTAGTTTGGCCACCCTTGGCTCTTGGCTTATGTGTAGATTACAGAATCTGATCATAGTATTCTTGGTATTTCACAGTGGTACTACAATGTTCAAATGCGTAATCTCTAGCATCTTAAATGCTTTTCATAACCACTGTTCCATCAAATGATAATCCAACAAAAAGAACAAGGAAACCTGGTGTATGCAGTGGTTGAAATGACCAACAACAGAATTCAGATATGTAATGATGACTGTACAAACATCTATGTAATCATCTCCCCCATGTGATAACCATCTGTTTTCCAGATCAGGCTGAAGAATGACCATGATGGAGAATTGAGAAACAAGACCATTTGCATCAACAGGAATTTGGTAAGATTTTAGACTATGTCGACCTGACCTAGTTGTTTGTTCCAGGAAAATTTTGTCTGGGAGAGATAAAACTATAAACCAATATATAAATTCACTGTTTGTTTCAGAACTTTCCTACAGACCAATTTATTGGACATAATCTGGTGACCTGGGAATCTGGTGACCTGGGAAAACTGCTCACTTATCAAACAAGGGCTTATTTTTTAAGATTTGCTTCGAGACCCTCACTGTGCTATGTCTACT
Organism: Gorilla gorilla gorilla; assembly: GCF_029281585.2. Taxonomy (NCBI): domain Eukaryota; kingdom Metazoa; phylum Chordata; class Mammalia; order Primates; family Hominidae; genus Gorilla; species Gorilla gorilla. The sequence goes on from NC_073229.2 coordinate 125,121,203, forward strand.
AATCCTAAATGAATATACCAAAAACTTTTATCCAATCCTAATCAGTTCCCTGTCTTGAAAGACCTACCTTAAATCACCTGATTTCAGACCTCACCATCTTATAACAATCTCAGTGCTGATAGCCTTCTTTTGAGATACTGCTAAAACTTTCTCAAGATGGTGTTCTCCTTTAGTGCAGAAATTCCAAATAAAGTTGGTTTTGCTATATTAACAAGTTGTTGGGTGACATTTTTGGAAGTTTAGCAAAAATCTCTATAAACATCTTTAGAAAAAATAAGGTTACCATTTCTTATGTTTAGATTTAATATGTTGAGGAGATTACTTCAGAAGTTTAGAAAAACTACTGATTTTAGAGATTGAAAAAAAATTATTATTGAATTTTTAAGATTTCTCTTTAAAATTTATTCAAAAAGCAAGTATATTATGAAAGTTGAATAAACCAGAGCTGTTGGCATGTGAGGGTTAAGTAGCATTGTTTGTAGTGGTAAGACGTTATTTCTACACATTAAAAAAAAAAAGTTTCAAGTTGTAATTTAGGTGAAAAAAGAATCAATTGCTGTGGCTTATTCAATGCCCAAAATTTCCAAATGAAAAATAAGAAAAAATGTGCAAGCTATTGTTGACAATGTGAAGAGAGGTATTGGGAGCAAAATGAAAAGAACTTTAAAACATTGAGCATTAGAGGGCATTTAAAAGAAAGATAACATTTGGGAAAAGGTTTGATTGAGATAAAGTTGGTTAAAATTTGTCCTCTATCAAATTGAGTATTGATTTTGTGCATGTATATATTGTGCTGACTGAAATTAAAATGATGAAACTTAGAGATTTGGAAACTAGAATAGGGGAAAAAAAGAGGGCTGTAGGGTGACCTAAATTTCAGTTAGATACTACTGACTGCAAGTAGTAAAGGGACTATTTAGATTTCAAAGGAAAAAATAAGAAATTTAGCTAGGTGAATTAATACTGTAACTGACTTTAAATCAAAAGAATATGGATTATTTACATTGTACTTATTTGAAATAGGAGTTATATAAACTTACTCTTTTATTTTGATTTTGTCTACCCTGTGCCGCTCCAAATGTTCTGACTGTGTTAGGAAAGAAAATGATTCAGAGAAACTCTGATTGATTAAAGCAGCATTATGAGTAGTATTCTGGGTGTTTTAGAAACTAAAACACATTAGTAAAACTTATTTTTTGAAAAAGTATAAATTTGGTCATTTACTGGCTTAGTAGTGATTTTCATTTTAGTGCAATTATGCTTATATTCTTCCTGAAAGATCATTGGGTATTATCATAACATACCACTTTTATAATCTCTGACTCTCAAAATATCTTTGAGATAGAGATAAAAACTTGCTACACTTTTAATGAAGTGATGATCATTGAAGTCAATAGGTTGTACATATTATACACAATAGAAGCGTTTTGCAAATCCCTCTCTGTATTTTCTTCATTGTTGATATATGTTATCAACAAGAGTAATATGCAACTGGAAAGCAAAATTCCTCTTTATAGATGCCACATTTTAGGGACTGTAAACAGAATCACAAATCAGTGGTACCATATGCTGACAATACTTTTTTGGTAGAAAGCATCTCTATTTGCCATGATTATGAAGAATCACACTTTTTATGTTTCAATACTTGAGAATAATTATAATAACCAGCAACTCAAGCTTTTTTTAAAAAATGTTTGTTTGTTCTGCCTTCTATCCTGTCATGTCATAGAATGGTTGCTTGTTCCTAGTAGGGCCACATACTGCTTCATTTATGATCAATGTGACAGAAAGCCTTCCTTCCCACATCAGGATCAAAAGTCTTCCTTTTGAACCACTCAGATAAGTTGACACAGTGTGCTAATTGGCTTAGGCCTAGAAAATCTGGTCCAGTGACTGTGGGATGAAGAATGGAATTACCAATTGCCTGGGGCCAATGTAGGACTCATTCCTAGAACTGGGATCATTAGCTCCTACCCATGGAGCTAATGGTGCCAGGAATGGATGTTGGGAGAACAATCACAACATAATACTGCCTGTCTCCAAACTGATGTCTATGATGCTTCTCTATAATTAAATGTTGACCTTTCTCTTCTTTCTGTTTATTGAAATACTCATCTTGTAAGGATAGGGTAAAGATTTATTTTCTTGCTACAAGACACCTTTGACTCTTAATCCTCATTATCTATTTTCTCTGTTGGACTTATATTTTATACCATATAATATACAGCTAGATTATATGCTGCCATTTAAAGTTGACTCAGCTAATTTTTAATAGTTTTAAGGCACAAATAAATAACAAAGAATACTCTTATTTTTACCCTGCACTTGTTTCATGTGAGTACCTTTTGTTTTTCAAGCCAGGTTGTACACTCTTTGTGACAGATGTTTTTCCCTTGTTTTCTGCTGTGCCTCACAGAGTTAGGTTCAGAGTAGAAATGGCAGACTATTGTTGTCTAATTCTTAATGGTCCAAAACACAGAACTGCTAATTATTGCTATGTTGTTGGTCATTAAAATTTTAAAGCTTAATTTTAGGTATTATATTTGGTTTTATCTTAAAATGATATCAATTTTAGTTTAAAAAACCATTAAAATTTTAATTTAATCACATAATAGTCTTAGCTTCTTATGTTTTAACTAAATATATATTACAGAGGAATGAAGACTATATGTGAAATTATTTTAAATTGCAAAAAGATTCTCAGCTGTGCAAGAACTGTTACTCAGAGTCTCTTGAGTGCTTAATAAATATTTGGTCTCATTACTGTCTAGTTCATGTTTGCTTATCCATTGGAAAATTGAAATAAATCTCCTAATTTTCATAATGATTTTATAATATATCAGTCTTCTTTATAACTCCTCTGAGAAAGGATGGTCAATGAGGCATTCTGTAAAAGAAGGTTAAAGGTTTTGTTATTTTAAATCTGCATATTAAGCTCATAATTCGAAATGCTTATGGTTTTCTCAAGTTCCTTCTAATGGCTGTATTGTTTTATTTACTCCGCTTAATGTAACTTCTAAATAAATTATGAGTTATCATAAGCTTTCTCTAAAATACGATGATTTTGAATCATAGAAAAATGATTGATGTGCTGTAAATTATCATTCTTAGGAGTAGGGATCTTTGGAGCCGCGCAGGGATCTTTGGAGCTGTGTTCGAATCCTAACTGAATGACATTAAACATTAATTGGATGACACTGGGCAAGTTACTTAACTTCTCTGGTGCCTTAGCTTTCTCATTTGTACAACAGTGATAATAATAGTACCTACATTACAGGATTCTCATGAAGGTAAAAGTTTGGTTTAACTTTATTTCTGCATATGAGTTGTATGCAAAATGTCATCATGGAATTACAGAATTAGACATGGCAAAACCTATTTGCTCTTTATTGAAAGATGACTATTCTTAAGTACTACTTAAGTTAGCATAAGTAAAATGCCTAAGTTATAAGTATACAAGGGAATCCTTCTAGAATTCAAAGTAGAAAATACAGCTGCCATTCACTAGGTCTGGAATCAGGATTTGGAAAGCAGCAGAAATCAAGGCAGCTTCTCTCCCTCCTTTTCCCTCTTTATTGTGGGCTGTAAGGACTCTCTGCTAAGCATCTTTTTGTGTAAGCCTGCTTTATGATTCTCTGTTTTTCCAGATACCCTTCCTCTGCTCCATTTGCTCATGAGCCTGACTTAGCTACCTTACCTTGGCACTGTATCCCTTAAGTGAACTGCCCATCAGAGATAAACTAGAATTCTTGTATCCTTATAACTGATTTTGGGAGAAATCATAATTTGTCCAGCTCAGACAAGTTACCCACAATCATCTAGTAAACTATGCCAAGGGGAGGGATAACACAGCCCCCTGTCCATTCAGAAGGGGGTTTGGGGCCCACTATTCCTAGAACAGGCATTGACTAACAGGGAAATTGACTAGCAAGTACTGTTTAGCTCTGTTTTGAAGATGGACTTAAAAATTTAACAGAAGGAATGTAAAAACAAAGTAGAGAATATTTATTAAGTAATTTCCTAATAAATTTATTTTTAAAGTGACTTACATACATTTTCACTGATCACCTTTCCATGTGTCCCCTTAGCCTCATGTCTGGCACATGACATGGAGGATGGTGGCTGTCCTGTCTACTCCTTATATCATAGGAATAGGGGATGAGTAAAATGGAGGCCCAGATGTCTAAATATTTAAAGTTACAAATCAAACCAACAGATTGTTGAATAAAATATGTTTTATCCTATTTCTTTTACAAATTGACCTTCATAATTATTTGAAAGGCCAGATTTAAAGTTAGGGATCTCAGACTCCATGAAGTTCTATGCTCAAATGAGGTGGCTTACCCATTTTTCTTTCTACTGCTGCCTCTGTGAGGGACTTACGTCCACATATATGCTCAACTTGGTCCACCTGTCCAAACTCTTTCCACGTCTCCTACAACCAGCCACCTCTCAGACCTATGAAATGCACACCTGCAGTACAATCTACCCTCAGGAGAACTGAACTGAGGCAGAGGCTTTTGCAGGCCTTAGAAACTGGCTCTAAAAAGTGCAGAGCTCAGGTCCGTGTTCCCTCTTACCTGAGCCTAAAGACAGTTCAGGTGGTGAAAGGAAGTATGTATATCCATTAGATTATGATTCCAGGTGTCAATGAGATTTATCATTGAATGAAAATAAGGAGAGTATTTAATTTTCATAAAGTGGGAGGTTTATGTCATTAACTAAGAAAGGCCAGAGAACATTGATTGTTAAATATGGAGGTTTTACTTTTGCATTTAATAAATGGAAAATATGGAAAAAAATATTAATCATCTCTTTTTTAAAGAAGTCCAAAGCACAAGAAATGCAACAATTATACTTCTTGATATCAACTGTTAAGAAAAAGTTAATAAATTAGACAGTGTAAAAAGTGGATTAGTATTTCATGGAAAACAGAAAAAAGCAGGGTTACAACCTTAGTTTCAGACAAAACAGACTTCACATCAACAAAGATTAAAAAAAGACAAAGAAGGGCATTACATAATGGTAAAGGGTTCAATTCAGCAAGAAGAGGTAACTTTCTTCAATATATATGTGTCCAATACAAAAACACACAGATTCATAAAGCAAGTTCTTTGAGACCTTTGAAGAGGCTTAGACTCTAACACAATAATAGGGCGAGACTTTAACTCCCCACTGACAATATTAGGCAGATCATCAAGATAGAAAACTAAAAAAGATTTGCAGGAGCCGAACCCAGCTTTGGATCAAGAGGACCTGCTAGATATCTACAGAACTCTCCACCCAAAAACAACAGAATGTACATTCCTCTCATCGCCACATGGCACTTACTCTAAAATTGATCACCTAATTGGAAGTAAAACACTCCTCAGGAAATGCATAAAAACTGAAATAATAATAAACAGGCTTTCAGACCACAGTATAATCAAATTAGAACTCAAGATTAAGAAATTCGCTCAAAACCACACAACTACATGGAAATTGGACAACCTGCTCCTGAATAAATCTTGGGTAAATAAGGCAGAAATCAAGAAGTTCTCTGAAAATTATGAGAACAAAGAGACAATGTACCTCAATCTCTGGGACATGGCGAAAGCAGTGTTACGAGGGCAATTTATAGCACTGAATGCCCGTATCAAAAAGCTAGAAAAATCTCAAGTTTACAACCTAATATCTCAACTAAAAGAGCTAGAGAACCAAGAGCAAACAAACCCCAAAGCCAGCAGAAGACAAGAAATAACCAAGATCAGGGCTGAACTGTAGGAGATAGAGACATGTAAAACCCTTAAAAAAATTAATCCGGGAGAGGTGTGGTAAGATGGCCGAATAGGAACAACTCCAGTTTGCAGCTCCCAGCATGATTAATGCAGAAGACAGGTGATTTCTGCATTTCCAACTGAGGTACCTGGTTCCTGTCATTGGGACTGGTTGGACAGTGGGTGCAGCCCACGGAAGGCAAGCTGAAGCAGGTTGGGGCATCGCTTCACCTGGGAAGCACAAGGGGTCGGGGGATTTCCCTTTCCTAGCCAAGGGAAGCCGTGACAGACTACCTGGAACAAGGGGACACTTCTGCCCAAATACTGCACTTTTCCTAAGGTCTTAGCAACCGGCAGACAAGGAGATTCTCTCCCTTGCTGGGCTCGGTGGGTCCCACGCCCATGGAGCCTTGCTCACTGCTAGCACAGCAGTCTGAGATTGAACCGCTAGGCGGCAGCCTGGATGGGGGAAGGGCATCCACCATTGCTGAGGCTTAAGTAGGTAAACAAGCATCTGGGGAAGCTCAAACTGGGTGGAGCCCACCACAGCTCAACAAGGCCTGCTGCCTCAGGACTCCACATCTGTGAGCAGGGCATAGCTAAACAAAAGGCAGCAGACAACTTCTTCAGACTTAAACGTCCCTGGCTGACAGCTCTGAAGAGAGGCAGTGGTTCCCCCAGCACGACATTTGTGCTCTGAGAATGGACAGACTGCCTCCTCAAGTGGGTCCCTGACCCCCGTGTAGCCTAACTGGGAGACACCTCCCAGTAGGGGCCAATAGACACCTCAAACAGGTGGGTGCCCCTCTGGAACGAAGCTTCCAGAGGAAGGATCAGGCAACAATATTTGCTGTTCTGCAATATTTCCTGTTTTGCAGCCTCCGCTGTTGATACCCAAGCAAACCGGGCCTGGAGTGAACCTCCAGGAAACTCCAGTATACCTGCAGCTAAGGGACCTGACTGTTAGAAGGAAAACTAACAAACAAAAAGGAATAGAATCAACATCAACAAAAAGGACATCCACACCAAAACCCCATCTGTAGGTCACCAATGTCAAAGACCAAAGGCAGATAAAAACCACAAGGAGGGGGAGAAACCAGAGCAGAAAAGCTGAAAATTCTAAAAATCAGAGTGCCTCTTCTCCTCCAAAGGATTGCAGCTCCACGCCAGCAATGGAACAAAGCCGGATGGAGAATGACTTTGATGAGTTGACAAAAGTAGGCTTCAGAAGGTCAGTAATAACAAACTTCTCCAAGCTAAAGGAGGATGTTTGAACTCATATCTAGGAAGCTAAAAACCTTGAAAAAAGCTTAGATGAATGGCTAACTAGAATAAACAGTGTAGTGAAGACTTTAAAGACCCGATGGAGCTGAAAACCATGGCACGAGAACTTCATGAAGCATGCACAAACTTCAATACCCGATTTGATCCAAGTGGAAGAAAGGGTATCAGTGATTGAAGATTAAATTAATGAAATACAGCGAGAAGACAAGGTTAGAGAAAAAAGAGTAAAAAGAAACAAACAAAGCCTCCAACAAATATGGGACTATGTGAACCAAATCTACGTTTGACTGGTGTACCTGAAAGTGATGGGGAGAATGGAACCAAGCTGGAAAACACTCTGCAGGATACTATCCAGGAGAACTTCCCCAACCTAGCAAGGCAGGCCAACATTCATATTCAGGAAATACACAGAACACCACAAAGATAATCTTTGAGAAGAGCAACTCCAAGACACATAATTGTCAGATTCACCAAAGTTGAAATGAAGGAAAAAATGCTAAGGGCAGCCAGAAAGAAAGGTTGGGTTACCCACAAAGGGAAGCCCATCAGACTAACAGCAGATCTGTTGGCAGAAACCCTACAAGCCAGAAGAGAGTGGGGGCCAATATTCAACATTCTTAAAGAAAAGAATTTTCAGCTCAGAATTTCATATCCAGCCAAACTAAGCTTCGTACGTGAAGGAGAAATAAAAGCCTTTACAGAAAAGCAAATACTGAGAGATTTTGTCACCACCAGGCCTGCCTTACAAGAGCTCCTGAAGGAAGCACTAAACATGGAAAGGAACGACCGATACCAGCCGCTGCAAAAACATGCCAAATTGTAAAGACCATCGATGCTAGGAAGAAACTGCATCAACTAACAGACAAAATAACCAGCTAACATCATAATGACAGGATCAGATTCACACATAACAATACTAACGTTAAAAGTAAGGTTAATTTAATTGGGGCTAAATGCCCCAATTAAAAGACACAGACTGGCAAATTGGAAAAAGAGTCAAGAACAATCAGTGTGCTGTGTTCAGGGGACTCATCTCACGTGCAGAGATGCAGATAGGCTCAAAATAAAGGAATGGAGGAAGATCTGCCAAGCAAATGGAAAGCAAAAAAAAAAAAAGGGAGGGGTTGCAATCCTAGTCTCTGATAAAACAGACTTTAAACCAACAAAGATCAAAAGAGACAATGATGTGGAGAAATAGGAACACTTTTACACTGTTGGTGGGAGTGTAGGGGTGTAAACTAGTTCAACCATTGTGGAAGACAGTGTGGCAATTCCTCAGGGATCTAGAACTAGAAATACCAGTTGACCCAGCCATCCCATTACTGGGTATATACCCAAAGGATTATAAATCATGGTGCTATAAAGACACATGCACATGTATGCTTATTGTGGCACTAATTACAATAGCAAAGGCTTGGAACCAACCCACATGTCCAACAATGATAGACTGGATTAAGAAAATGTGGCACATATACACCATGGAATACTATGCAGTCATAAAAAATGATGAGTTCATGTCCTTTGTGGGGACATGGATGAAGCTGGAAACCGTCATTCTCAGCAAACTATCACAAGGACAAAAAACCAAGCACCTCATGTTCTCACTCATAGGTGGGAATTGAACAATGAGAACCCATGGACACAGGAAGGGGAACATCACACACCAGGGCCTGTTGTTGGGTGGGGTGAGCGGGGAGGGATAGCATTAGGAGATATACCTAATGTAAATGATGAGTTAATGTGTGCAGCACACCAACATGGCACATGTATACATATGTAACAAACCTGCACATTGTGCATATGTACCCTAAAACTTAAAGTATAATTAAAAAGATTTTAAAAAAAAGAGACAAAGAAGGCCATTACATCATGGTAAAGGGTTCAATTCAAAAAGAAGAGCTAACTATCCTAAATATATATGCATCCAATACAGGCGCACCCAGATTCATAAAGCAAGTCCTGAGAGACCTACAAAGAGACTTAGACTCCCACACAATAATAATGGGAGACTTTAACACCCCACTGTCAATATTAGACAGATCAATGTTGTTAATCAGTTAATCAGTAGATTAACAACGATATCCAGGACTTGAACTCAGCTCTACACCAAGCAGACCTAATAGACATCTACAGAACTCTCCACCCCAACTCAACAGAATATACATTCTTCTCAGCACCACATTGCACTTATTCCAATATTGACCACATAGTTGGAAGTAAAGCACTCCTCAGCAAATGTAAAAGAACAGAAATCACAACAAACTGTCTCTCAGACCACAGTGAAATCAAATTAGAACTCATGATTAAGAAACTCACTCAAAACTACACAACTACATGGAAACTGAACAACGTGCTCCTGAATGACTACTGGGTAAATAATGAAATGATGGCAGAAAAAAAGATGTTGTTTGAAACCAATGAGAACAAAGACACAAGGTACCAGAATCTCCGGGACACATTTAAAGCAGTGTGTAGAGGGAAATTTATAGCACTAAATGCACACAAGAGAAATCAGGAAAGATGTAACATCGCCACCCTAACATAATTAAAAGAACTAGTGAAGCAAGAGCAAACACATTCAAAAGCTAACAGAAGGCAAGAAATAACTAAGATCAGAGCAGACCTGAAAGAGATAGAGACACAAAAAAACCCTTCAAAAAATCAATGAATTGAAGAGCTGGTTTTTTGAAAAGATCAATAAAATACATAGACCACTAGCAAGATTAATAAAGAAGAAAAGAGAGAAGAATCAAATAGACACAATAAAAATGATAATGGGGATATCACCACCAATCCCACAGAGATACAAACTATCATCAGAGAATACTATAAACACCTTTATGCAAATAAACTAGAAAATCTAGAAAAAAATGGGTAAATTTCTGGACACATATACCCTCCTAAGACTAAACCAGGAAGAAGTTGAATCGATGAATAGACCAATAACAGGTTCTGAAATTGAGGCAATAATTAATAGCCTACCAACTAAAAAAAGTCCAGGACCAGATGGTTTCACAGCCGAATTCTACCAGAGGTAAAAAGTGGAGCTGGTACCATTCCTTCTGAAAGTATTCCAATCTATAGAAAAAGAGGGAATCCTCCCTAACTCATTTTATGAGGCCAGCATCATCCTGATACTAAAGCCTGGCAGAGACAAAACAAAAAAAGAGAATTTTAGACCAATATCCTTGATGAACATCGATGTGAAAATCCTCAATAAAATACTGGCAAACCAAATCCAGCAGCACCTCAAAAAGCTTATCAACCAAGATCAAGTTGGTTTCATCCCTGGGATGCAAGGCTGGTTCAACATACACAAATCAATAAACGTAATCCATCACATAAACAGAACCAAAGACAAAAGCCACGTGATTATCTCAATAGATGCAGAAAAGGCCTTCGGCAAAATTCAACAGCCCTTCATGCTAAAAACTCTCAATAAACTAGGTATTGATGGAACGTATCTCAAAATAATAAGTACTATTTATGACAAACCCACAGCCAGTATCATACTGAATGGGCAAAAACTGGAAGCATTCCCTTTGAAAACTGGCACAAGACAGGGATGCCCTCTCTCACCACTCCTATTCAACATAGTGTTGGATGTTCTGGCCAGGGCAATCAGGCAACAGAAAGAAATAAAGCGCATTCAGTTAGGAAAAGAGGAAGTCAAATTGTCTCTGTTTGCAGATGACATGATTGTATATTTAGAAAACCCCATCATCTCAGCCCCAAATCTCCTTAAGCCGATAAGCAACTTCAGCAAAGTCTCAGGATACAAAATCAATGTGCAAAAATCACAAGCATTCTTATACACCAATAACAGACAGAGAGCCAAATCATGAGTGAACTCCCATTCACAATTGCTATAAAGAGGATAAAATACCTAGCAATCCAGATTACAAGGGATGTGAAGGACCTCTTCAAGGAGAACTACAAACCACTGCTCAATGAAATGAAAGAGGATACAAACAAATGGAAGAACATTCCATGCTCATGGGTAGGAAGAATCAATGTGGTGATAATGGCCATATTGCCCAAGGTAATTTATAGATTCAATGCCATCCCTATCAAGCTACCAAATACTTTCTTCACAGAATTGGAAAAAACTACTTTAAAGTTCATATGACACCAAAAAAGAGGCCATATAGCCAAGACAATCCTAAGCCAAAAGAACAAAGCTGGAGGCATCATGCTACCTGACTTCAAACTATACTACAAGGCTACAGTAACCAAAACAGCATGATACTGGTACCAAAACAGAGATATAGACCAATGGAACAGAACAGAGCCCTCAGAAATAATGCCACATATCTACAACCATCTGATCTTTGACAAACCTGACAAAAACAAGCAATGGGGAAAGGATTCCCTATTTAATAAATGGCACTGGGAAAACTGGCTAGCTATATGTAGAAAGCTGAACCGGGATCCCTTCCTTACACCTTATACAAAAATTAATTCAAGATGGATTAAAGACTTAAATGTTAGACCTAAAACCATAAAAACTCTAGAAGAAAACCTAGGCAATACCATTCAGGAGGTAGGCATGGACAAGGACTTCATGACTAGAACACCTAAAGTAATAGCAACAAAAGCCAAAATGGACAAATGGGATCTAATTAAAGTAAAGAGCTTCTGCACAGCAAAAGAAACTATCATCAGAGTGAACAGGCAACCTACAGAATGGAAGAAAATTTTTACAATCTACCTATCTGACAAAGGGCTAATATCCAAGATCTACAAAGAACTTAAACAAATTTACAAGAAAAAAATCAAACAACCCCATCAAAAAGTAGGCAAAGGATATGAACAGACACTTCTCAAAAGAAGGCATTTATGCAGCCAACAGACACATGAGAAAATGCTCATCATCACTGGTCATCAGAGAAATGCAGATCAAAACCACAATGAGATACCATCTCACACCAATTAGAATGGCGATCCTTAAAAAGTTAGGAAACAACATGTGCTGGAGAGGATGTGGAGAAATATGAACGCTTTTACACTGTTGGTGGGAGTGTAAACTAGTTCAACCATTGTGGAAGACAGTGTGGAGATTCCTCAAGGACCTAGAACTAGAAATACCATTTGACCCAGCCATCCATTACTGGGTATATACCCAAAGGTTTATAAATCATACTAGTATAAAGACACATGCACACATATGTTTATTGTGGCACTATTCACAATAGCAAAGACTTGGAACCAACCCAAATGTCCATCAATGATAGACTGGATTAAGAAAATGCAGCACATATACACCATGGAATACTATGCAGCCATAACAAAGGATGAGTTCATGTCCTTTGCAGGGACATAGATGAAGCAGGAAACCATCATTCTCAGAAAACTATCACAAGGACCGAAGACCGAACACCACGTGTTCTCACTCATAAGTGGGAGTTGAACAATAAGAACATATGGACACAGGGCAGGGAACATCACACACTGGGGCTGGCTTGGGGAGGGATAGTATTAGCAGAAATATCTAATGTAAATGTCGAGTTGATGAATGCAGCAAACCAACACAGCACATGTATAAATATGTAACAAAACTGCACGTTTTGCACATGTACCCTAGAACTTAAAGTATAATAATAAAAAAAGTAAAAAAAAAATTTGCAAATTAATAGATGTGATTCATCACATAAACAGAGCTAAAGACAAAAACCACATGGTTATCTCAATAGATACATAAAAGGACTTCGATAAAATTCGGCATCCCTTTGTGCTAAGAAGTCTTGGTAAACTGGATATTGAAGGAACACACCTAAAAATGATAAGAGCCAGATATACAAACCCACAGCCAATATCATACAATGGGCAAAATCTGGAAGCATTCCCTGTGAAAACCACCACAAGACAAGGATGCCCTCTCTCACCACTCCTATTAACCACAGTATTGAAAGTTCTGGCCAGGGCAATCAGAGAAGAGAAAGAAATAAATTGTATTCAGACAGGAAGAGATGAAGTCAAATTATCATTGTTTGCAGATGACATGATCCTATGTCTAGAAAACCCCATTGTCACAGCCTGAAACTTCTTAACATGAGAAGCAACTTTCACAAAATTTTAGGATACAAAATGAATGTGCGAAAGTCACTAGCATTCCTATACACCAACAACAGTCAAACCAAGAGACAAATCAGGAATTAAATCCCATTCACAATAGTCACAAAAAGAATAGAATACCTAGAAACACAGGTGACAAGGGAAGTGAAGGACCTTTTCAAGGAGAACTGCAAACCACTGCTTAAATAAATCAGAGAGGGCACAAAGAAATAGAAAAATATTCCATGCTAATAGATAGGAAGAATCAATATTGTGAAAATAGCCATACTGCCCAAAGCAGTTTATAGATATATTCCCATTAAACTACCATTGACATTCTTCACAGAATTTGGAAAAACTATTTTAAAATTCATATGGAACCTGAAAAGAGCCTGAATAGCCAAGACAATCCTAAACATGAAGAAAGCTGAAGGCATCACACTACTCGACTTCAAACTATACTACAAGGCTACAGTAACCAAAATAGCATGGTACTGGTGCAAGAACAGACACAGACCAATGGAACAGAATAGAACTGGAAATAAGACCACACACCTACAACCATCTGATCTCTGATAAACCTGACAAAAACAAGCAATGGGGAAAGGATTGCCTATTTAATAAATGGTGCTGGGAGAACTGGCTAGCCATATGCAGAAAATTGAAACTGGACCCCTTTCTTACACCATATAAAAAAATCAACTCCAGATGGATTAAAGACGTAAATGTAAAACCCAAAACTATAAAAACCCTCAAGACAACCTGGGCAATACAATTCAGGACATAGGCACAGGCAAACATTTCATGATGAAGATGCCAAAAGCAACTACGACAAAAGCAAAAATTGACAAATGGCATCTAATTAAACTAGAGCTTCTGCACAGGATAAAAAGCTATTGTCAGAGTAAATAGACACCTATAGAAAAGGAGAACATTTTTGCAATCTACCCATCTGACAAAGGTCTAATATCCAGCATCTACAAGGAACTTAAATTATAATAAATAAACAAACAACCCCATTAAAAAGTGGGCAAAGGACATAAACAAATGCTTTGTAAAAGAAGAATACTTATGGCCAACAAACATATGAAAAAAAGCTCACTATCACTGATCGTTAGAGGAATGCAAACAAAAACCACAGTGAGATACAATCTCACACCAGTCAGAATGGCTATTACTAAAAAGTCAAAAAAACAACAGATGCTGGCGAGATTGTGGAGAAAAAGAAATCCTTATACACTGTTGGTGGGAGTGTCAATTAGTTCAACCATTGTGGAAGACAGTGTGCCAATTCCTTAAAGATCTAGAGGCAGAAATACCATTTGACGCAGCAATCCCATTACTGGGTATATACCCAAAGGAATATAAATCATTCTATTATAAAGATACATGCACACATATGTTCACTGAAGCACTATTCACAATAGGAAAAATGTGGAATCAACCTAAATGCCCATCAGTGATAGATTAGATAAAGAAAATGTGGTACATGTACACCATGGAATACTATGCAGCCATAAAAGGAAATGAGATCATCTCCTTTGCAGGGACATGGATGGAGCTGGAAGCCATCATTCTCAGCAAACTAGCACAGAAATAGAAAATCAAATACTGCATGTTCTCACTCTTAAGTGGGAGGTGAATGATGAGAACACGTGTACACATCAGGGGAACAACATACACTGGGGTCCATCAGAGGGTGGGGGGGTGGGAGGAGGGAGAGTATCAGAAAGAATAGCTAATGAATGCTGAGCTTAATACCTAGGAAATAAGATGATCTGTGCAGCTAATCACCATGGCACATGTTTACCTATGTAACAATCCTGCACATCATGCACATGTACCCCTGAACTTAAAATAAAAGTTGGAAATAAACAAAAAAAAAGTACATTTTGGAGTAGAGACCTTTTCTTTCCATCTATCTCCAGATTTAAGACTCAGCACTTTCTAAGAAATTATGTACCTTGAAAGTCCGTTTACCTCTGGAATAAATGAGTCTATATATTTCCTGGATATTGAAGACTTTAACAAATATAACAAGAAAAGAATAAGTGATTTAATATTTAGCTTTTTATTTTTAAAAGTATTCTTCAGAAAATTGCTAGAGGAAAAAAATCTGGCCTAATTAAATAACAATTTCTATATACTCTGTACTTACTTTTCAGAGCTGCAACAGAACTGTCTTTTTCAATGTCACATAAACACTCTCCACAGTCACTAAGAAATTAAGAAAACCGCCGGGCGCGGTGGCTCACGCCTGTAATCCCAGCACTTTGGGAGGCTGAGGCGGGCAGATCACGAGGTCAAGAGATCGAGACCATCCTGGCTAACACGGTGAAACCCCGTCTCTACTAAAAATACAAAAAATTAGCCGGGCGCGGTGGCGGGCGCCTGTAGTCCCAGCTACTTGGGAGGCTGAGGCAGGAGAATGGCGTGAACCCAGGAGGCGGAGCTTGCAGTGAGCCGAGATCGCGCCACCGCAGTCCGGCCTGGGCGGAACAGCGAGACTCCATCTCAAAAAAAAAAAAAAAAAAAAAAAAAAAAAAAGAAATTAAGAAAACCTCATTTATTTTTCCAGGGCCCATTAACAAGTCCATATTTTATTTGTCTTTCTTCTTCATTTTCAGCTGCACTTTGCTAATAAGAAAAAGCTAACATTTTTTCTAGCAATCAAAATCTATTCACAATACTGATTTCCAATTATTTAAAGAATGAATTGCATTTTGCAATTTTGGCTGGTTTAAAAAGCGGATTCAGTAAATATCTTGCCTGGAAAAAGAGATAATAGGTTCATCATGGCTATTGTCCCTTAAGTCAGAGTTACACAACTGTAGTTTGTTTAATCCTTTTCTTTTTCTTGCCCTTGGTAAAGACATTTCATTAACATTTTAACTTATATGGAAATAAATTATTTTAGTTTGGAGCTTTAATAACCTACCTAGCGTGTATTTTCTGTGAGCCTGCATTTTTTTTAATAAAAAAGATTCTAACAGGTTTTAACATTGGTTTTAATTTTGTATTCTTAACAGTGTCTACTGACCCACTGAAATTTTCAATACTGAGTTTGAGCCATGTTTATATTTTAAAGAAAGACCAAACCATTAACTGCATGGACTCAGGTTATAATAGAAGCAGATTCGTGTACCAGGTTTTACTCTGATATAGTGAAATAATATCATTCAAATGCAATCTTGATCATGGGTATCCCTCAGATCACCCTTTTTTAAGGGAATTTGCCATGAAACACTGCCATTTCCTTTCTGTTGTGTAGGAAGGGTACATGCCTCTGTCATGCACAGGTTTACTGGGTGTCAGTCCTGAATTTGGTAATTAAAAAATTGATAATTAAAAATAATAAGCAAATGGTCTTTTAGAATTCTCCTTGGACACTTTCTTTAAAATTGGCTTTAAATATAAAATATCTGAATTTACTAAATAGCCAAATTAAACATCAATGACATTACAATGTACAACAAAAAGGAATTTAGCTTTGCCCCTAGATGAAGAGAGCCACCTCAGCATTTGTCCCAGTGTCTTCATTGCCTGTTCTCTTCCATCTTCCCACATCTTTTTTATATGAACTGGTTCAGTGTTTACTAAATGCTAGTTATGTAACTGGGGTTTGCTTTTCTGGATACAAATGTATTTATGTGTTCATTTTCCCTTTCTCCTGCTGTCACTCTAGTTGTTAACGTTCTCTTTTCTGCTCCACTTTTTCTCTTCTTTATTCTTTATGTTAAATGACTCACTCTCCCTCCCGAGCCCCATCATGCTGTGGCCTCTCCTGCTCCTTTTATCTGCGCTCACCCTTTCAGAACCACTTTCACAAGCTCACCCTCATGCCTGTTGAGTTGCACAAATTTGCTTTGAGCTCTCTGGGCTTTCCCTCTGTGCTGTTCATCTGGGCCCAGAGGTCGTATGTTTTGGGACCAGCTACCCTGTAAGGAGAGAGCTTGTGTCACTTGTTCCCTAAAGGTGATGTTCTTATTTATGTTATCCACCACTTAACACTTCATGTTCCCTCTGCAGTTTAGGTGGGAGTGCCTACTAGCCAGCAGACAGCCAGGTCATTCTGGACACTGGTACAGTCATTACATTATCCCATGGTCATTGATCCATATTTTCCTCTTTTGTCCTCTCTGAATGATATTATAGAAAGAACTGTTTTCTCCCTTTAAGAAACTAAAATATTTGTAGAGAAGAATCTAGCTGTCAAGCAACTCCCTTGAACCAAACTATTACTTTATAATGCTTTCTGGTCTTCTCCCTACACATCTTCATTGTAGCTAGGAAGCAGGTTTAAGGAATTATCTTTCAAAATTTTAAAAATTTAAATTACTTATTGCCCACTGCATGTAAGTTGCTAAAGATCTAGAATTATTAAAGGCTTACTGTAGGTTTCAGTGAATGTGAAATTCAAATAAAATTTAAGTGAAAGTCTCAATTACTAAGAATGATCATAATCAGCTTGATTCATTCATTCGGTAAATATTTATTAAAAATTTTTAAGATAGTAGTTTAGATGCTGAATATATAGCAGTGAATGAAATAAACTCTTTGCCTTTGTGTAGTTTACATAATAGTCAGGGGGGACAAGTAAAAAACAAGTTAATATATAATGTAATGTCAACTGGTGAATATATGTGGAATGAAGAAAAGGATATCTTAATTAAAATAAGTAATATATCGAGGTCAAAATTTCTTTTTGCAACCTCACCACCAAATACAACTTCTATAAGCTACTCCTAAAACATGAACATTGCTTTGTCATGTGTTTTATAATGGAATTTTTAGATCATAAACTTCTTGCTAAAATATACCATGCATAGGAAGAACCATACACCAAATACAACTTCTATAAGCTACTCCTGAAACATGAACATTGCTTTGTCATGTATTGTGTAATGGAATTTTTCCATCATAAACTTCATGCTAAAATTTACCATACATAGGAAGAGGGCACAAATTATAAAAGTGCAGCTCAGTGAATTTGTTTCACTAATGAACACACTGGTGTAACCATTACTCAGATAAATAAACAGAATAATTACCAATAGCTCTTCCCAGTCACTAACATCACCTCCCAAAAGCAACCACTATTTTTACTTCATGTCACTAATTAATTCTGTATGCTTTTAAACTTTAAATAGATGAAGTTGTATAGCCTTGGTTCTCTTGTGTTTGTTCTCTTTCATTGAGATTATCAGTGTTGTTGTGTGCAACAGTGTTTTTCATTCTTATTGCTATTTAGCTTTCCCTTGTATGAATACATTATAATTTATTAATCCATTCTACTGTTAAAAAACATTTGTATTGTTTTCAGTTTTTGAGTAATACAAATAGTGCTACAATAGCATTCTTATAAACGTCTTTTAAAAAATTTTACTTTTTTTTCCTAGGGAAGATCACAGATGGCCATATAAATGTCTTTTGATGAACATATTTTTGCATCTTTGCAGTGCATATACATAGAAGTAGCAGTGCTTCATCATAGATTATGCATGTATCTAGATTTAGTGGATATTGCCAAACTGTGATTACACTAAGTCACACTCTCAGAACAGGGTATGAGAGTTTAGTTATCCACATTCTGATGAACACTTGGTATGATTCTTTTCAATTTTATCTATTCTTATGTTATCTCACAAGTTTTACTTTGCATTTCCATGAGGAGTAATGATTATGAGAACATATTCACATTTATTCTCCATTTTAGATCATCTTTTATGAAGTGTCCATACGAGTCATTTGTCTATTTTTAAAACTGAATTATCCACTTTTTCTTTATTGTTTTATTTTATTTATTTTATTTTTAACTTTTATTTTGGGTTTGGGGATACATGTGAACCTTTGTTACATAGGTAAACTTGTGTCATGGAGGTTTGTTGTACAGATTATTTCAACACCCAGATATTAACCCAGTACCCAATAGCTATCTTTTCTGTTCCTCTTCCTCCTCCCACCCTCCCTCTTCAAGTAGACCCCAGTGTCTGTTGTTTCCTTCTTTGTGTTCATAAGTTCTTATCATGTAGCTTCCACTTATAAGTGATAACTTGTGGTATTTGGTTTTCTGTTCCTGCATTAGTTTGCTATATATTTTTTCTTACTGTTTTGTAGGAGCTTTAGGTACAAGTCCTTTGTTGGCCAGATAAATATAAAATGTTTTCTTTCCTTCTTTTATTTTTTTTTTTTTTACTTTTTAAGATGCCTTTTTTTGTTGTTCTTAATTTTAAGGTAGCTCAGTTGATTCATCTTTTCTTTCCTGGTTAGTGCTTTTGAGGTTCTGTTGAAAATGTCTAATATAATACAATATAGTACAATAAAATATAATATGAATTTCCTATGTTATTTTTTAGAAGCTTTTAGTGTTATACACTCCATTTAAACTTAAAATACATCTGGAAGAGGTTTTCTTGATGGTGTAATGTAAAGGTCAAGATTTATATTTTTTCTCATGTAGGGATGTCATGGCCTCAGCATCCTTTATTTAAAAATCACCCTTTTCTACTACATTTTAGTAGCTACAGTTTATTTAAAAAGCACCCTTTTCTACTATGTTGTACTACACTACTACCTTGTAGTGGCCTTTGTCATAAATCAAGTGACTATATATGTTTTGTTTGTTTCTGTATTCTCTATTCTGTTGTATTGGTCTATTTATCCATCCTTGGGTTCATATCACACTGTCTGCAGGAGCAAGTACTCCAATTTTGATCTTTTTCAAAAATGAGTGTTTGCATTTAAATTTAAATATTAGTGAATATATGTATATATACACATGCACATACATGTACAGGCAGACAGACACCCATGCACTCTAAAATTGTAATTATAATTGCATTTAGTCTATAAAATAATTTGAGAACAAACTGCATATTCACAATATTAAGCCTTCTCATCAACAAACAAGGTATTATTTAGACCTTTTTTCCAGTCTCACTATTTTTTTGCTTTCTGTACAAACATCCTCCAAATATTTCCTGAGATTTTTTCCTATGTCTTAAAGTTGTTTTTCAATGCTGTTTTGTAAAAGATACTGTTTTAAAATTTTTATTTTCTATGTGTTTATTGCTATTGTACAAATTTCAATTGATTTTCGCATGCTGAACTGGCTTTATATTTATTTAGAGACAGAGTCTTTCTCTCTCACTCAGGCTGGAGTGCAGTGGTGCGATGTTGGCTCACTGTAACCTCCACCTCCTGGGTTCAAGTGATTCTCGTGCCTCAGCCTTTCGAGTAGCTGGGATTACAGGCATGTGCCACCATGCCCAGCTAATGTTTGTTTTTTTTGTTCTGTGTTTTTGAGACAGGGGTCTCACTCTGTCGCCCAGGCTGGAGTGCAGTGGCAGGATCTCGGCTCACTGCAACCTCTGCCTCCTGGGTTCCAGTGATTCTCCAGCCTCAGCCTCTCAGGTAGTTGGGACTACAGACATGAGCTACCAACACCTGGCTAATTTTTGCATTTTTTGTAGACACAGGGTTTTGCTGTGTTGGCTAGGCTTGTCTCTAGCTGCTGGTCTCAAGTGATCCACTATCCTCGCCCTCCCAAAGTGCTAGGATTACAGATGTGACCTACTGGGCTCAGCCTGGATTTTCTATATATATATGTAATCATGCCATTTATGAATATAATCTCATTTCTCCCTTTCCAGTTCTTATTCCTTTTACACGTCTTATTGAGCATACTAGGCCCTTTAGAGTATGTAGTTATAGCCTTGTATTAGTCTGTTTTCACAATGCTATAAATAAATACCTGAGACTGGGTAATTTATAGAGGAAAGAGGTTTAATTGACTCAGTTCCCCATGGCTGGGGAGGCCTCGGGAAACTTACAATCATGGTGGAAGGTGAAGGGGAAGCAAGCTTGGGCCTTCTCACATGGCAGCAGGAGAGAGTGAATGAGTGCAGGAAAAACTGCCATTTATAAAACCAACAGATCTTTTGAGAACTCACTTACTATCAGGAGAACAGCATGGGGGAACCACTCCCATGATCCAGTAACCTTCCAGAAGGTCCCTCCCCCAACAGGTGGAGATTACAATTCAAGATGAGATTTGGGTGGGGACACAGAGCCAGACTGTATCAACCCTGTAATATTTCACTGTTTAACATGATGTTTCCTTTAGGTTTCTTTAGAAGCATATAACCAGATAAAATTAATTTGGAACATTACCAAACTTTAAAGAAAAGATCCAGAAATGTTTTTGCAGCATTTATTGAGATAATCATATGTGATTGCACCTTCATTTTTCCCTCTTAATGTGGGGAATTACATTGATGTTTCAATTTAAAACCGAACTTTCATTCCTGAAATAAATCCAGCTTGCTCTCAATGTATTGTGCTTTTTGCATAATTTAGATTTGAATTGCTGATATTTTGTTAATGATATTTGCATCCACATTTATATGAGTGATAAAACTATAATTCTCCTTTCTTGTAATACCTTTGTCACATTTTGTAGGCAGTATGGATTTGGATATTGTTTTCATAATCCAGTCTGTCAATTTTAATCTTTTTGTTAGATTATTTAGTCTGTTTACATTTAATGTAATTACTGATATATTTGGATATACAAATATAAATATACATATATATGTACTCTCTTGCTATTTTTCATTTGTGCCATCTGTTCTCTGGTAAAACTCTACCTCCTGTTCTTGATCTTCTTGAGCATATTAATTACAATTATTTTATTTATTTATTTTTAAACATTTTAATTTTAATTTTTTTTGACACAGAGTCTTACTGTCTCCCAGGCTGGAGTACAGTGGAGCAATCTGGGCTCACTGCAACCTCCGCCTTCCGGGTTCAAGTGATTCTGGTGTCTCAGCCTCCCGAGTAGCTGGGATTACAAGCACATGCCATCATGCCAGGCTAATTGTTTTTGTATTTCTGGTAGAGAGGGGGTTTCACTGTGTGTGCCACGCTGGCCTTGAACTCCCGACCTCAAGTGATCCACCTTCTCGGACTCCCAAAGTGCTGTGATTAGAGACATGAGCCACTGCACCTGACCACAATTATTTTAAATTCAATTTTTAATAACTCCAAAATATGAATCAACTATGAATCCCTTTCTATTAAATTACTTTCCCTATTCTTTTGTCTTCCCTTTTGGTTCTGGTAATTTTTGATTGGCTGCTAGATTTTTTGCATTAAAAAGTTTTAAAGGCAGGGCACAGTGGCTCACGCCTGTAATCCCAGCACTCTGGGAGGCAGAGGCAGGTGGATGACGAGGTCAGGAGATTGAGACCATCCTGGCCAACAAGGTGAAATCCTGTCTCTACTAAAAATACAAAAATTAGCCGGGTGTGGTGGCACGTGCCTGTAGTCCCAGCTACTCGGGAGGCTGAGGCAGAAGAATTGCTTGAACCTGGGAGGCGGAGGTTGCAGTGAGCCGAGACTGTGCCACTGCACTCCAGCCTGGTGACAGAGCAAGACTCCATCTCAACAAAAAAAAAGTAAAGATTTGGGTGATACTATATTTCTCTAAATGGGACTTAACTTGTCCTCTGGAAAACAGCTAGGTAGAAGCAAATCACCTCAATTTAATAAGAGAACAAGGTGTCTTAAGGTAAGTTCAACGTTTGTAAAACTCTGTTTACTTCTGGGACATATCTCTCTAGGGGTCCCCAGATAAAGTCTGTGATGTTTGCTGGCCTTTCTTTCTTAGGGCAATCTACAAAAAACTTTGCTCTACTTTATGGTGACTTTCTACTTAGCTTCTCACCATGCACAGCTTAAGATTTGGCAAATATCTTTTTTTTTTTTTTTTGAGACTGAGTTTCACTCTTGTTGCTCAGGCTAGAGTGCAATGGCGCGATCTCGGCTCACTGCAGCCTCCGCCTCCCGGGTTCAAGTGATTCTCCTGCCTCAGCCTCTGGAGTAGCTGGGATTACAAGTATGCACCACCATGCCCGGCTTGTTTTGTATTTTTAGTAGAGACAGGGTTTCTCCATGTTGGTCAGGCTGGTCTCGAATTCCCAACCTCAGGTGATCCGCCCACCTTGGCCTTCCAAAGTGCTGGGATTACAGGCATGAGCCACCACGCTCGGCCTAAGATTTGTCAGATATCTTGAAAGGAGAATTAGTGTACCATGTCGGGCTCATTTCTTCTCCTCAGATTCTTGTTTTCTTAAGTCCTGGCTGCCTGATCAGGCCTAAACTCAAATTCTTTATTTCCCCACCTCCTTGAGACCATTGAAAACTTTACTCATCCACTAATATTTTCTTCTTTTATTGACCAGCCCCAGTGTCCTAAAGATTTGGCAAATGCCTAAAGGGGAAAATTGATACACAAGATATCAAGTTCATGAACACGAAGTACCAACAGACACTGGGGTCTACTTGAGGGTGAAGGGTGGGAGGAGGGAGAGGAGCAGAAAAAATAACTATTAGATATTAGGCTTCATAACTGAAATATGAAATAATCTGTGCAACAAACCTCTATGACGTGAGTTTACCTATGTAACAAACCTTCACATGTACCCCTAAACCTCGAATAAAAGTTAAAAAAATCTTTTAAAAAATGTTGAGTTCACTCTAAGAAGCTTCTTGTTTCTTTGGCTTCTTGTCCCCTTGAGTCTTGGCTGATTTGAATCTCTCCAATACCTTGAAAATGGTTTTCATTTTATGTTTTATTCAGCTTTTCTAGTTGTTTTTGGTGTGAGTGTTGATTTGCTAGTAGCTACTTTGTCATAGCTAAAAATGGAAGTTGTAGTGGCGTTTTCTTTATAGAAAAATGATCTAATGACAGATGGTCATTAATCTAGTACTTAGAAAAAATACCAGAGAAATATCTTAATTAAATCTTAAACAAAATTAAAAATAAAGGATTGAATAGCTGAGGAAAGACTGAGATATTAAGCCAAAGAAAGTGTAATATAGGTCATAATTCATAAAAAATATGGAGGAGATGAAGATTATATTCTTCCAATATGAGAATATTAGACTGCTATCAAATATAAACATTAACAAAAGAGGTTGAGTAGTTTGTTAATGATCTAATCAAATTTAACAGACTTTTTTCTCCCAATGTCTTTTGTGAGAAAGGCTTTCATTTTCTTGCTCTTGAACAAGAGCTACCAATTATGGCTGTTGATTTTATTTTATCTGTTTTCAATGAGAAAAAAATCACAACTTTTTCTGTAGTGAGTTGTCAGGGGAATGCATGTTTCTAACTGCAAGAAAAGCAAGACAGTTCCTACTATAGAGTGTCCTGACACCAGTCTGGGTAACATGCTTTTTCAGACCTGTGAAGAACAGATAAAAATAAAATCACAACCTCAATGAGGAGCAATGTAAGTTTGAGAGAAATTTGAACAGGGTCAGCTGTTATAGCTCATATATATAATGGAATATTACAGACTTACATAACAGAGAAACAGAAAATAGAAAACAGTAATGTACATCAGGGCCAGCCTTCATAACCCCCAGACGATTTTACTCTCTGCTGGCTGTAGATCCCCTGAGGCTGCGTGTCCTACAGGCTTTGGGACTAAGAGGAGTTATGCTTTTGCAGGAGGGAGATACCAGTAAGTCACCTA
This sequence comes from Gorilla gorilla gorilla, assembly GCF_029281585.2. Taxonomy (NCBI): domain Eukaryota; kingdom Metazoa; phylum Chordata; class Mammalia; order Primates; family Hominidae; genus Gorilla; species Gorilla gorilla. The sequence continues at coordinate 125,145,840 of NC_073229.2, forward strand.
ATTATAATAAGTATTTCTGCATGTAGCTTTTAATAGTATCTTTAAATACTGCTTTGTATATGCAGGGACTGAGATGCAAAGATATGTGAGACTGATTACCATCTAACGAGCATGTAAATATGGAGAGATTTTCTCCAGTCTGGTGGGTGACTTAAGCTAATAATAGATTATGAAGAATGGAGGGGCCAATACAACCTGAAGTTTAAGAAAGGTGTTATCAATAAAAGATGGAGCATAATTTTCTAACCTACTATATCAGTTGAGTCTTGTTCAGCAAGCATCTATTGAGCATTTATTATTTACCAGATATTGTATTTTGTGCTGCATACAAAGACTAATAATTTGTGGTTGGGTGTACCTTGAAGAATGGTTTCTTCAGCTTCGATATTATCGAAACTTTGGGCCAAATATTTTTCTAGTGGGAGGCTGTCTAGAGCATTATAAAATGTTCAGCAGCATCACAGGCCTCTACCCAGTAAATTCTAATAGCACTTTCCTGCTAGTTGTGACAACCAAAAGTATCTCTAGACATTGCCAAATGTGCCCCAGAGGGCAAAATAATCCTCGGTTGAGAACCATTGCCTTAAAGAAAGTTAAATCAAGCGGAAGATACTGAGGAGTAAACAAATAATTTAAATAATGCAAAAAGTGTGGTGGATGGGGAATGCAAATGTGCTTTGGGAGCAAAGAAGAGGGATAAAAAATAATTAACTGTTTTAGATCCAGGATGGAATGCAGAGAGGGTTATTGGAGGAGTATGAACTGATTTTGAAGTGTAAGAGAGATTTAGGTCTTTCACAAATGAGAATCAGTATATGTAACAAGAAGCAGAATGAAACCTGAAATCAAACTATCGGATTCAAACTCAGCTCCATTTTTAGCTGGATAAATTTGGACAAGTTACTTTGTCCCCCAATATTCCCTCAGAAAATTAGAATATCTCCCTCAAAGTTTGTTGCACAAATGGAATTAAAGAACCGTGTGATGTGCTTAGCTCACCACATGTAATGAGCACTCAATAGCTATTGAATAGATATTATTGTTGTTGTCATTGTTGTTAATAACCTTCCAGAAATTCTCTCAAAAAGATTTATTCTAAAAGGATATAGTAAATGTCTGCTGCTATTGCACCCGAATCAAAATCAATGTGCAGATAAGTCCCCAAGCTCAAAGTTACACAGTCTTATTTAGGGTTGTGCCTGCATGCGTGTTTATGTTTTCAGCTGCGTAGTTTTTCCAAAGGAAAGCCATTTAGAAAGGAGCATTTGTCACAGAATTCAGTTGAGAATCCTGGCTACAGGCAAGAATCCTATAAAACTGACTGGAGAGGTTTTACATGTGAATTTGAAAGAAATGCTGTCTTGTTTTTATTGCATACTCCTTAAATAGAGGGATTAAAGAAGTATTCTAAAGAATCTGAAAATTACTAAATAGGGCTTGAATGCAAAATTGGAAGGAGAAATGCAGAGACTCAGCAAGCACATTTACTAAGTGAGACTTGACCATATGTTGCTTTCAGGACATTTATAATCACTGAGCCAGACAAAATTCACCTTGTACTCAGTTACCCAAAACAAGCTTTCTGAGTATTTCTGGTTTTGTCACTTTTAGCTGAAATGTGGCCAATTACTGTTTAAGGGACCAAAGGAGATACATCTTCCTTCTGTGACTAAGACCTATGAATTACAATATGACTACACTGGGAATTACATTATGAATTACAGTGTGAATTACACTATGCAGACTATCTGGGAAAACTAAGTATTTTATACGACTGAGCAGAATGAAAAATCTGGAACCATAAACAAATGACATGGTATCTAATATGTATAAGGTCTAGATATATATGCCCTTTGGCCTACTGGATTTTCTCCGTGAGCAAGAGCTACTCCGTTTCTCTATTTATAGTTCTTAGATAGACTACTATTTTACTACTAGGAATAAGGTAGGTGGATTATTTTCCAATAAATGACATGCTTTTATTAAACATGATTAATCCATTACAGAATGGATCTTTATCAGTTTGCATATTATTCCCATTTTGCATATTATGTCCTCCCATCTGGAGGCCAGTCATTGAAAGATTGAACAGTCTTGAAGTGGGTTGTTCCTGTTTATCTTACGGTCTAATTAAGCTCTTAGAAGAGCTACGAAAGGTGACAGACACATTAATTAAATGCTTTGGATATTACCAGTATCTTTCTATGATGTGACAAGCAGGATTGCCTCAAAATAACCCTGGCAGATTATAAGTGACTATACCCAAACTCAGCTTTCTATGGTTAGTTTCCCAAGGGATTGATGACTTCTATCCCAGCTTCCTATGAGCTGAAGGTCTCCAGCTTCTTGCTTTCTTATACAACTCCATACACAGCTGGAACCTCCAATCTGGACTCCTCTGCTTCAGCCCTGTGCTGTTCAATATGGTAGCCACTAGCCACATATGACTGTAGAGCACTTGAACTGAAGCTAGTCTAAACTGAGATTGCTGAAAGTGTAAAATACACACTGTATTTCAAAGAGTTTGCATGAAAAATATAAAGTATCTCAATAATTATTTAAAATTGGCTACATGCTAAAATGATCACATTTGAATATATTGGGTTAAATAAACTAGATTATTAAAATTAATTTTATCTGCTTTTAAAGTGTGGCAACTAGAAAATTTAAAGTCATGTTTGTGGCTTGTGTTAAGTTTCTATTGGATAGTGGTGCTATATGTAGTCTGTTTAGTTTTTATCAATACTATTGCTCTCACCTTGTCCTACTAGAAAAGAAAGCAATAGAAGTCATTGTCCTGAACACAGACCCATACTATATGTTCAGCAGAGAGCCTTGATAGAGGTAAGACTCTTTGAGTAAGCTTTATGCCTTTCTCTTGTGTTTGCTTTTGCAGATCAGCTTACTCCTTTCAAGGCTTTTTTTTTCCTCTTTATCGTTTTCTGAAGAGCAGATTGAAGGTAGCCTTCATGCTACAGCTGGTTTAGCTCTACTACTAAGGCATCACTCTTCTGGAACCTTATCTAATCCTCTGGATGTTTAAAAAACACTTCTCCACACTGACTGTTTGGAACTAGAATGTCTCCCAGCCCTGCCTGAGCCTTGAAACTTGTTCAGTTGGATCTTGATAGCTTTTTACATTACCCTATCCATGCACAGCTGGTTATTTAGTAGTGGACTCAAGGAATTCCTGTGCAGATTACAGGATCTCTTTTTCTGCATGTCTTCCTTCTCTATGGGAGTTTGTACCACAAATTCCAACCACCACACTCTCCTCAAACTCTGATTTCTAGATTCTCAATTCAGTGAGCCATCCATGCTGTGTTTGGTTAAATCATTCTTGTGTTGTAGCCTTGAAAATGACTCTACATGGAAAGCTGTGGCAATAGTCAGTCCTATGTCATTTATTTTTCTTTCCTCTGGACTCACAGTCCTCTGTTGCCTTTATTTTAATCTCTGGAAACATCTGTTTCATATAATTTGTCCAGGTTTCTAGTTGTTTTATGGTGGCAGGGAAAGTTCAGTACCTAATCCATCACGGTACAACCAGAAGTTCAATTAAGAATTTTAATTCAGTATTTCATTGTTAATTGTTAGTTTTACATCCTTTTATTTTTCTTTAGTAGTTGCTATATATTTTATAGCCTGCAACCTTGGCTTAAAAAGTACAATATAAATTTGTTGTTTTATTACTTCTTGGGAAATGCAAGAGTCTTAGAACATTTAATGTAGTCTCTACTAGGCTTTTGCGCTATTTCTATTCTGTGTTTATATAACACACATATGCACATACACACACACAACATCAAGACCTCATTTTTTAAAATACAGGCAACTTTTATTTATATTTGTTTACATATTTACTTTTTCCATCAGTCTTCCTTTTTTTTTATTGCCATGCTTCCATCTACGATTATGATTCTTCTGCCTGAAAACCTCATGTTGGTATCTCTTCAGTATAGGTCTGCTGGAGTATAATCCTCTGTTTTTATTTATTTAAATATGTTTTTATTTCACCTTCATTTTTTTGGTAAATTTTTGACTGGAAATAGAAATTCTAGCTTGGCAGTTATTTTCTTTCAACATTTTGAAGATATTTTTTGGCTTCTGCTTTTTTGTTGTTGTTGAGAAGCCAGCTTTATTCAATCTTATTTTTGATTCTTTAGAAGTAATGCTTCTTTTGTCAGATGGATAGATTGCAAAAATTGTCTCCCATTCTATAGGTTGCCTGTTCACTCTGAAGATAGTTTCTTTTGCTGTGCAGAAGCTCTTAAGTTTAATTAGATCCCATTTGTCAATTTTGGCTTTTGTTGCCATTGCTTTTGGTGTTTTAGTCCTGAAGTGTTTGCCCAAGCCTGTGTCATGAATGGTATTGCCTAGGTTTTCTTCTAGGGTTTTTATGGTTTTAGGTCTTATGTTTTAAGTCTTTAATCCATCTTGAGTTAACTTTCGTAAAAGGTGTAAGGAAGGGATCCAGTTTGAGTTTTCTGCATATGGCTAGCCAGTTTTCCCAACACCATTTATAAAATAAGGAATCCTTTCCCCATTGCTGTTTTTGTCAGGTTTGTCAAAGATCAGATGGTTGTAGATGTGTGGCATTATTTCTGAGGCCTCTGTTCTGTTCCATTGGTCTATATATCTGTTTTGGTACCAGTACCATGCTGTTTTGGTTACTTTAGCCTTGTAGTATAGTTTGAAGTCAGGTAGTGTGATGCCTCCAGCATTGTTCTTTTTGCTTAGGATTGTCTTGGCTATATGGGCTCTTTTTTGGTTCCATATGAGATTTAAAGTAGTTTTTTCTAATTCTGTGAAGTCCAGAATCTACGAGGAGCTTATACAATTTACAATAACAAAACAACCCCATCAAAAAAGTGGGTGAAGGTTATGAACAGACACTTCTCAAAAGAAGACATTTATGTGGCCAACAAACATATGAGAAAAAGCTCATCATCACTGGTCATTAAAGAAATGCAAATCAAAATTACAATGATATACCATTCTCATGCCAGTTAGAATGGTGATCATTAAAAAGTCAGGAAACAACAGATGCTAGAGAGGATGTGGAGAAATAGGAACGCTTTTACACTGTTGGTGGGAGTGTAAATTAGTTCAACCATTGTGGAAGACAGTATGGCGATTCCTCAAGGGCCTAGAACCAGAAATACCATTTGACCCAGCAATCTCATTACTGGGTATATTTCTAAAGGATTATACATCATTCTACTAGAAAGACACATGCACCCATATGTTTCTTGCAGCACTATTCACAATAGCAAAGACTTGGAACCAACCCAAATGCCCATCAATGATAGACTGGATTAAGAAAATGTGGCACATATATACCATGGAATACTATGCAGCCATAAAAAAGGATTAGTTCATGTCCTTTGCAGGGACATGGATAAAGGTGGAAACCATCATTCTCAGAAAACTAACGCAGGAACAGAAAACCAAACACCACATGTTCTCACTCATAAGTGGGAGTTGAACAATGAGAACACGTGGACATAGGGAGGGGACATCACACACCAGGGCCTTTTGGGGGCTGGGGGGCTAGGGGAGGGATAGCATTAGGAGAAATACCTAATGTAGATGCTGGGTTGATGGGTGCAGCAAACCACCATGGCATGTGTATACCTATGTAACAAACTTGCACATTCTGCACATGTATCCCAGGACTTGAAGCATTAAAAAAACAAAAAGAAGAAGTAATACTTCCTATTCTCTCATGCTGTTTTAAAGATTGTCTCTTTATCTTTTATTTTTTACAGTTTTGTTATTGTATGTCTGGATGTGGTTTTCTTTGTATTCTTCCTGTTTGGGAATTACAGTGCATCTTGTACCTGCACCTTAATATTTTTCATTAGTTTAGAAAACTTCTGGTCATTATGTCTTGAAATATTGCTCTGCTCCATTCCTCACTCCTCTTGCTGAGATTTCAAGATATGTTAGACACTTTTACCAAGCCCCAAATGTTTCTTAAGCAGTATCCTGTATTTTCCATTATTTTTTAGTTTTCTTCTTTAATATGGGTGCTTTCTTTTGACTTACATAGACTTCCATTGTGAATTACAATTTGTAGAGGTAACATGAGGTTTGAAATGATGACCTCTTTCTCCTGAAAGAATGTACTTTTGCTTCTTGCAGGAAGTTAGGGTAGGATAGGGCATTTTAAACAGAGATCAAGTTGATTTAAAGCTGGAGTTTTGCCTTTGTGAACACTCTTTAGTCAGAGGTTGTTTTTTTGATTTTCCCATCTCAAGGTTTTCCTTTGGTCCTTTAGTTTTCCCAACTGAAGGCCTTCAGTATTTTAACCTGTGTCTCTTCTTGGCAGGCCCTGAATGTAGTTTTTGTGTCTTTACCCCTGTGAAACTGCTGAGTGCTCTGCTTAGCTTCTTTTTTTCTCATCTAAAGCTTTCAAACTAGCTAATGCCTGCAGGGTAAGAGAGGTTCCCAACATTTGCCTCACCTCTCTGGGCTTCGCTTTTTCTCTGGAATCATGTTTCTTTAGGTTGTAATTGCTTTGGTAGCTCTCCAGTGACTTCAAAGAGATGACTTTTATGTTTATTCTTGCCTTTCAGATTATTTTTGGTGAGTGTGTAGTCTTGAACAGCTAGTTCATTACTGGCTGGGAAAAGAGATTCCCTATGGGTTGGAATTAGAAGGGTGTTGTATAGAACCTGTCTTCTCCAAACAGAAAGGATGCTCCATGAGGGCTGCACTTCTGTCCTTCAGCTCTACTAGACTGTTAGCTATTGTTCAGATTGGCCAGACTTTCTTCCGGCTCAGATCCATTGTATTTGCTATTTCCTATACCTGGAATGCTCTTGTTGTTTCTCTTCATTTAACAAACTCACACTCATCTTGCAAATCTTAGACTAAACATCATTTCATAGTGAAGCCTTCCTTCACCTCCCAAACTAGGTTAGATTCCCCTGAATTTTTCTCTTTCAGTAATTTGCACACTTAGAATTATGAAATTAATTATGATTTAATGTCTGTCTTATCCAGACAGGAATTCAGTCTGCTTCTCAAGATTGTGCCAGTACAATGCCAGTCACGTAGTAGATGTTCCAAAAATAAATATAATCTGCACTGACATGCTTTAAGCTAGACTAATATTTTCTAAAATGTGTTCTATGACAAAGATGTTCTAAGTTGAGATAACCTTTGGAAAAACTTCATTGTATAACTGCCTTGGGGAAAATCATAATAGACAATAACATATATTTAAAACTTAGAAATTCCATGTTAAACAAAGCTGCTTGACTTTGCTTATTCCTGAGTTTAACATTTAAAATATAAATATTAATTCTGCAGAATATACTTCAAAAATCATTTGGTTACATATTTTCTAGAAATGGAACCTCAGAGAATTTTTCAGTTTTAGGAAAAACAAACTTCATCCCAGAATGAGTCTATATATTGAAAAATCTGGATGAATGAAGTCAAAATCAAAGAGGCTTGAAGGACAACTCCATTCCAGCAATATGTGCAGGACTAGAGTTAAGCTGACATGGACAAAAGATTTTCTGCCTCCAGTTTACTGCAATCTGTATAGCTCCAGAAATTGCACAAAACAGGAAGGTTTTAAGCACTGATTTCAAGGGACTGTCCTCATGAGCTGAAGTATTGTATATTGAATGGCCTATTTCAGCCACATTCTCTTTTTTGCAGTCAGGTAGCCCCAGCAAATACGTTGCATTTGCCAGAATGATGTTGACAATTAACTAGCCCTTGCATCAAAGAAGAATGATATGAGAAGTAAAATTAGATGGAAGCAGCATTTCAACTGGTAAATAAAACAATTTTCTTTTCAGAGAATTCCCAGTAGCTAATTGTAAATTGAAAATTGTTTCATCATTAAGTAATATCTAATTTACATTAATTCCTATTAGCTTTCCCTCTTCTCTTTCTTTCCCTCTGGCTCTTTCCTTCATTTAATGAATTTGGAATTAATCACTAGAAATAAACCATGGTTATACTCACATCTGTATAACTGTTCCTTCTCTAACACTTCAGCTATTTTTCTTCTCCTTCAAAATATATTTGCCCCTTAAGATTTTATGCTAAATCTCCTCTCCTACCCTCTCTTTCTCTCTTCTATTTCATGCATCCCTTGTCCCTTTCAATCCACATTGTTCTTTTCCTCTTTATTACAAATATCTCTTTGACTCCTACTTTTCAGAAATAGTATTAGCTTTTATGCATCATGGAATTGTGGGGGATGTAAACACGATGTGGGGCATAGTTGGAACAGCAAAATTATGCTGAGCACAAATAAAAAGTGTAATAGAATTAATTTGAACCTCACACTTTTTCCATTTTCTCCTATTTACACAGACTATACCCTTTAGGATTTCTAACAATATCTGGCTTCAGGATGTTGCCTGCTCTTGGCTTTTGACTCAGCCTCGCCCTATTATTATATTTCCATTAAGGTATTTTCACACAGGGAGTCTATGGCACCATTTATCAGCTGGTGGATGAATGTCAAATCTGTGTCTTCATCCATGACAACTGGATATCAGTCTAAGCTAACTTTTGGATATGTTTACATAGTTATTCTAATAGTATCTCAGATTTATTATGTCCAAACTTTAAGTGAATATCCATAATACTTTCAGCTGAGTATTTGACAAGGTAGAGAATTCCAGTTCTCTTTCTTCTTACATCAAACATACTTGTTCCCATTATTCTCTCCATTATTTTGTGAATGATGCCATTATTTTGTGAATGATACATGGTGTCATTAATAAATAAATCCAGCACACAATTTGTATTTTTCTCCCAATTTTTTTGAACAAATATTTAACTGCATCTTCTGTTTTAAGAACAAATGTTGGGATTCTATACTTAGGAGGTCAGTTATGCTCCCCATAACTTTGCTGTTTAGTGGAGATTCTGGCAGAGAAACAAGTACTAGAGTAACAATGGTAAGCACAGGGTACTGTGGGAGCATAGAAGAGGACACTTACCCAGCATGGGAGAGTCACAGAAGATTCCCTAGAGGAGATGACTAGTATCTCCAGTATCTCAAGTTACAAAACACAAGTAAAAATTATTTCCAGAGAAAGTGAGGGCAGTGAATGGTGGCAAGAAGAGCTTTTCAAGGAGCAGGAGAAATATGTGAAGATCTGAATACACCCCCACCCTACCCTTTCTTTAACAGGGAAATAAGTGGGGACATGAACAGGGTACTGCACAGGTCAAGATAGTCCTTGTGTACCTAGTTAAAGAGTATACATCTTGAGGGAAGAACATCAGTGAATGGTTGGCATGAGGCAGGGCTGTGTGACTGGTTCTGTCCAATGGGCTTTGAGGGTGAGTGACAGTGAAAAGTCACTGACTATGCTATTTTTCAGTCTTTCTTCAACTGCCATATCAAGTAAGGATGTGGGTTTCAGATGGTACAGCTGCAGGAAGGTAGAGACCCCACTGTCCTGTGCTGCTCAGTCACTGTACAAACATCACTTACCCTGGAGGGTGTCTGACATGGAGCAGACAGCCTTACTGAGATTTTGGGATCACTTGTTACCAGAGCAGAATACTGACTGTCTAATTGATATTCATTCATAGAAAGATATTTCCTTATACCCAATCTAAAATTGCTAGCCTCTTTTCAGTCATCATCACATAATTCAAAGCAATTATCATCATATGAAACAATCTTTCATTTGTTTATTTTTATTGTCTGCATTTATCTTCTGTAATATGAACTCTGCAAAGTAATGAACTGTCTCTCTTGTATTCCAGAGCTTAGAGCAATGTGTGGCACATAACATAAAAAAAGACCATTTCAAACTGAGGATACTTTTGCAGAAAAAATGAGAAAAGGATGTAGTACATAACCATTTTGTGAATTGCTTACAGAAAGAGAAATTTAATTTTATTTCTTACACAGTATGCAAAATATGGAAGGAGAGAGTGAAAGGCTTTATATAGATTACTTTAGTCAGAAACAGAGGCCTGGGCACCAATTTGGGTGTGAAGATAAGAATAAGGGAGTTCAGAATTCAATTAACTTGAATCATTGCTGTTGTCATTACTGATTTTACACCTTGTGATAGCAATAACTTATGGTGGCAGATTTCAGAACTTCCCCTGGTATTTTATGGTTTGTGTGTATGTCTTTCAGAGGCCCTTCTGTTATTTGTTTCACACAAGTACATTTTCATTCCTGATTTCTGTTAGTGATAGGAATACTGCCCTATTGCTCTTATTGATTTCCCCAAATTAAGATATAAAGTTACCATGACAGACAACAGCATCTTATAGCTTGAGATTAGATGATGCTGAATAAAGAAACATCTTAGTTTCTGAATCACGGATGATGAATTTTGGAACAAAATATAAGGTTGCTAAGCAAAACAAATTAGTGGCATGCCAATGATCACTAAGAGTATGATGAATACTCATTGAAACAGTCTATAAGATTTAGCCTTTAAAGTCTAACAAACTTAGAGTTCTCTTGCTGGTTTTCTATCATTATATGAATAAAGTGGAGGTTATAACAGCCTCAAAATCATAAGGTTCTAATGGGAGATTAAATGGATAACTCATCTGAAGCACTTAGCATGATGATTGGCACTTAGTAAGCACTCTTGGAAAGCCTTCATTTTCCCCTTTTATCTTCTTCTTTTACTTTGATTTTTGCCCAAGTCCCCACAGCTGGTGGAACAGCCTACATTCTTATCTAGTATATTTTGAATCCAGACTCCTGTGCTTTTTGTATTGTGCAATTCTGCAGATTACTTGTGTTACCAATTATACAAACAAATAAGTGGACACTTTAAAAAATCTTATGAGGTGGCTTCATAATATTTTCATTGAAATATTGTGTTAATGTTTTATTTTGTTGTATTTTTTTCTTCTCAGCATACTGTGTCAACTTCTTCTAACAAGAGCATATCTCTTTTCTTTGAGACCCATTCCTTTCCCACAACCCATTACATTCGATCTTGTGGGACTGCCGGTTTCAGCATCTTGGCCCAATAGTCACGATGTGATCATGTGAGCATAAGATCTGTCATAGGGCTGTGATCTCCTGGATGCAATGGTGATTCCAACAGTTGGATGTGTGACTCAAGTTGAGGTGTTGTGATAAAGAGTTTGACTGCATGTTTTAGTTTTGACTGTAACCACTTTTAAGCCTCACTCCTCTGTCTTCCCTTCTGCTTCTGGGAAAGCTGATAATAAAAAAGCCAGTATTCTCTCCTTTGGTGATGGTGGATGATTCAAGCCACATAAGCCCCTGCCCACGCTTGGGAATCCTCGCCCAGACCCCCACCTCCTAACCACAATACAAGCCTTAGGTCAGTTGCCTTTTCTTTTCTAAACCCAGCTTGGAAAGTCTATCCTGCTTTCCTAGAAAACTTCATTATATAAGTAGTAACCCATTTTAATGCCTTCATGGTGCATGTGTGGTGTCATCAGTTTTGACATCTGATTCAAACTTTGAGTAAGGATCCATCCTGCTTCTGAAAAATGGCAATAATGGATATTATGTGGATCTCTTTTTTCACTTGAATTGTGAGCTCTAATGATATGACCCTGAGCTGCCAGTCACCATATCCCTCACAACATGAACAGGTCTGAGAGAACAGAGTCAACATCCAGAGAGAAGCAGAGTCAGTGAGAGTGTCTTGATGTCACGTGCCTGTTCTAGGGTCCACTCCACACTTCCCAGTTACAGGTGCCAAAAGTTTCCCCTTCATAGCTTAAGGTAGTTTTCGTGGTTCCAGTAACTTTCAACAAAAAGAATCCAGACTTACAAGGAGATTATTTAGGAAAAATATCTTAACAGGCTTTAGAAATACAGGTGAGACCCCAAGACTCTGAGCATTGAAGAAAGTTTTAGAAAAGAAGATTGAGTTGCTCTCTATGAGGCAAGGAAAGGCTTTTTTTTTTTTTTTTTTTTTTTTTTTTTGTTGCATTGGAATATTAAGAAAGACAAGGGAAGTGTGCAACATGGGGGAGATGCCAGGAGAGATATGTGTGAGCACAGAGAGTGGAAGGGCCCTGGGAGGAATGGAATGTCTAGAAAGAATCTTAAAATTGTTAGGTGACTCCTTCTCATGATCCTGACCTTCAGTAAGGTGTTCTGTTCTTAATAATGCAGATGTTGCTTCTGTGGAAATGCAAGAAGTGGCTGTTGAAATTACATTTGTTTTGCTAAGAAGCAAAACAGAGACTCCACCTCTAAGAATGCAGAGGAGGCCTCCATTAGTTCACTGGCAACCTGAGAAAGCCTTTCAGCTTGCACAGGCTGCGGAATAGAGGTGGGACTTTGGTGACAATTTTACTTAGAGTTTAAAGGGCAGAGATTTCATGCTGACATCTGAATTATATACAGTTTGGAGTGAATAAGAACAAATCTGATTTGTAGACAACATTATTCGAATAAGTCACTGTGAAAACTGTACTTTTTTTCTCAAACCTTATGGGTACCATTTAGTAATTTATTACTGTGCATTAGTAGTAATGTGGTGACTTATAAAAGTTAATTTTCTTTATATGCCTAATTTATGTCCATGTCATAACCTAGGTACTGGGGAAAATTCACTCATTATATGCTCAAAAATAGATTTTTAAAAAGCAACACGGGCAAAATCTATTAAAAATAGATTTTTTAAAAAGCCCGTAATTTTAGTTTTGTTTTAATTCATTGATATTGATCTGAACTAAAGGTTCATTAATTTAGCGTTGCCATATTTTTGCTAAGTAGAATATTATAGTACTTGTATTAACTCAGTATATCCCAAGAATTTTTCGAAGTTTTTAAATAAGTAATCATAGTTATTTATGTGGGTTTGTAAATTAATGTTTTTTTAAAATTTTGAATAAAAAGTACTTAATAAGCATATAGAATTAGAATTCTAGAGCTGGAAGGGGCCTTAAATTTATACGTTCATTCTTAAATTTAAATTGTTCATTCTGTTCCCTTAATTTATACGTGACTAATTGAGACCCAGAAAAACTGAGTGGCTTGCTCAAACCATACACGTGGAATTGAAACCAGAACTTCAGACACTTGGTTCTTGGTCAAGTCTTGTTTCCAACATGGCATTTTCTCCATCTATAAAATGAAGGAGATAGACTACATAATTTTTATGGTTCTTTTCTCCTCTAATATTATCCAATTAAAAATCTAATGATTTAGGTAGTTTCTATATTTTTATGTAAACTTCCAAGTAACTGGGAACAAAAGCTACTTATCAGAACACATGGAGCTGAAATGTGTCTTGTGCATAGTGGCTCTCATAGTGGCTCTCAACATGTTTATCAGAACACGTGGAGCTGAAATATGTCTTGTGCATAGTGGCTCTCAACACGTTTATGTAATCCAGGAAATATCATGCAGCTGTTAGTCATTCGATTGCTTATTATGAAATAGAACACTTTGTCTAGTTGCTCTCACCTGCCATTATCTTAGCAGTTTGTGTAAGGGACCACACTTAAGAAATAAACACTTTCCACATGAGAAAGGAGGTGTAAAATCAGGCTCCACAATCAAACAGCAAGGTTTTATTGCACTCTTGCTGTATATTTAGTATGGTGCCAGAGATAGGACTGGGTAAAAAAATGTGTAAGGCACCACACTCAATAGCGTCTTACCCCAGGGGAGGAGATAGAGCTATTTTATATATTTTTTTTAAACCCGGAAAAATTATATGCTATGTTATGTGCTTCTGACTCCATGTGAAATAAGAATTCCAGGAAGAAAAAATCATCTTCTTTATAGCTCCCTATTTCTTTATACTTAAGCTGCATTTTTCACACTTTGGAAATAAAGTTTGGATAGTTGGCATGAGCTACTTAGGGTTTTAAAAACCAAGGTGAGGAATTCTGACCTGATGAGAAAAGTAAAAGAAGCCACTAATATATGTGTGTATAGGCAGGTGAGGTGATGGAAATGCAGTTTTAAAATTAGTGTCAGGCAGTGGGTATGCAAGCTGAACTGCAGATAGGAAGTTTGAATGAAGGAAATAAAAGCAGTTTCAGCAATCCTAGATGATGTAATGTGGATGTGTTAAGATATGTAATGCTGATTGCTGAAACAACTTCAAAAGTCAGTGGCTTAACACAATGAAGTATTATTCCTCTCTCATGTTGCAGTCCCATATGGATTAGTGGGAGGTTTGGTGCAATAAAATCATTTAGGATCTTATGTAATTTACAGACTGCTATTTTGACGTTTTTTTTTTTTTGAGATGGAGTCTCTCTCTGTTGCTCAGGCTGGAGTGCAATGGCTTGATCTCCGCTCACTGCAGCTTCTGCCTCCCAGGTTCGAGTGATTCTCCTGCCTCAACCTCCCAAGTAGCTGGGACTCCATGCCTGGCTAATTTTTTAGCATTTTTAATAGATACGGGGTTTCACCATGCTGGTCAGGCTGGCCTTGAACTCTTGACCTCAAGTAATCCACCTGCCTCAGCCTCCCAAAGTGCTGGGATTACAGGCATGACCCACCGTGGCCAGCCTGTTTTGACATTTTAAACTTAGTTTTCAAGTTCACATTAGATTATATACCACCATCAAACTGGAGGGAGGGAGATGAAGAGAAAGAAGAGATACTATTTCTGCTGACATGGTTAATCTCATAGGATCACCTAGAGCAAGTCCTGGGAATTGTAGTTTAGTAGTGTGACTAGGAAAGGGAAACTGGCTTGGTAAACATCTAGCCAGCCTCCTTTCCAAGGATCTCTAGGAAAATAAATTTTGACAAATGTAAAAAAATGTAAATAACACTAACATTTACTGAATGGAATATGAACTGTGCAGTATAGCAATAGTTCCTAAACTTGCGTGATGATCCTGATTATTTGGGAAACTTATTAAAAACATTCATTTTGAGCTGTGTACCTGGATCTCTGGAGGAAAGGTCGTGAAATTTGTGCTTTTAATGTTTTTCAGGTGATTTTGATCACTGGCGAGTTTCAAAAGCACTGTTTTACACAAATACAACCTTTTGTGTAGGTGCTTTTAATTTTCCATTTTACACACGAGGTTTTTGAGGTTAATTAACTTGCTCAAGGTCACAGAAATAGGGGGTGGCATAAATAGAACTTGAATTCGATCCTGCCAGACCCTAAAGATGAACACTTAAACTTTCTTTTATCACTCCATGAGAATTACAACTAATTATTAAGGAACTTATGGACCTCCACATATTTTTTATATATCTACTATACTTTTTAGTATTTGTATAAATGCTGTGATATTGGATTTTTAAATTTTTTATTTCTGAATAAGAGGGTATATTCATAAACACAAAAACATGAAATTTTAGGACTAGACATACTCTCCACTTCAGATCAAGAGAAGTTCAACACAGATGTAATATATGCTCTTGGTTGCTATTATGTCGTGAATTTCAGAAACTAAAAATAAATTGAGTAAGTTTGGCGGTGCCTCAAAAGATAGTTTTGGCCATTTGTAGGAAAAATATCCCATCATCTTCAAGGATAGACTGGGTGAGGCATAGGTCAACTGAATGGCCCAAGTCAGTCAGTGATGCTGCTCTAAAAACCAGGATAAACACAGATAAACATCCTGAGGCAGGAATATCTCACCTTGGTAATGACAAGTAATTGCTGGGGTAGAAATGTCAGTGAACAATCTTTAGTGATAAAAATTCAAAGATGTGAAGCAACAAACTAGCAGAAAAAGAAATCAAGAAAGTTCTATTTATAATAGCTAACAACAACAAATATCTAGGAATAAATTTAATCAAGGAGATGAGAGATCTCTACAAAGAAAACTATGAAACATGATGAAAGATATTGAAGAGGACACAAATGCAAAGACATCCTATGTTTATGAATCAGAATAATTAATATTGTTAAAATGACCATATTACTCAAAGAGACTGATTCAGTGCAATTCCTATCAAAATGCCGATGATATTCTTAACATAAATAGGAAACAAAATTCTGAAATTTGTATGGAATCATGAAAGACCCCAAATAGCCAAAGAAATCTTGAACAAAAAGAGCTGGAGGCATCACACCACCAAACTTCAAAATATCTTACAAAGCTATAATAACCAAAACAGCATGGTATTGGCATAAAAACAGACACATAGACCAATGGAACAGAATAGAGAATGCAGAAATAAATCTAAAATTAGTTGGCTATACTGACACCCAACTGAATGTTTTGAGAAAGGTAGTGACAACATTCATTGGGAAAGGGATAGTCTCTTCAATATATGGTGCTGGGAAAACTGGATATCCTTATGCAAAAAAAAAAACTAGATTTTTTTATCTCTCACCATATATAAAAATCACTCAAAATGAATTAAAGACTTAAATATAAGACCTGAAATTATAAAACTACTGAAGAAAACAGGGGAAATGCTTCAGGACGTTGGTCTGTGAAAAGATTTCATGGAGAAGACTTCAAAAGCACAGACAACAAGAGCAAAAGTGATCTCAAGGTTTTTTCATATGCTTGTTGGCTGCTTGTATGCCTTCTTTTGAGAAGTGCCTGTTCATATCCTTGGCCCTACCTTTTTAATGGAGTTGCTTTTCTCTTGTAAATTTGTTTAAGTTTCTTAGAGATGCTGGATATTGGACTTTTGTCAGGTGCATAGTTTGCAAATATTTTCTCCCACTCTGTAGGTTGTCTGTTTACTCTATTGATAGTTTCTTTTGCTGTGCAGAAGCTCTTAAGTTTAATTAAATCCCATTTGTCAATTTTTGCTTTTGTGGTAATTGGTTTTGGTGTCTTTACCATGAATTCTTTGCTCATGCCTATGTCCAGGATGGTATTGCCGCGGTTGGCTTCCAGGGTTTTTATAGTTTTGGATTTTACATTTAAGTCTTTAATCCATCTTTAGCTGATTTTTGTATATGGTGGAAGGAAGGGGCCCAGCTTCAATCTTCTGCATATGGTTATAACCCAGAACCATTTATTGTATAGGGAGTCCTTTCCCCATTGCTTGTATTTGTTAGCTTTGTCGAAGATCAGATGGTTGTAGACATGTGGCCTTATTTCTGAACTCTCTATTCTGTTACATTGGTCTATGTGCCTGTTTTTGTATCATGCTGTTTTGGTTACTGTAGCTTTGTAGTATATAGTCTGAAGTTGGGTACTGTGATGCCCCCAGCTTTGTTCTTTTTGCTTAGGATTGCCTTGGCTATTCGGGTCCTTTTTTGTTCCATATAAATTTTAAAATACTTTTTTTCTAGTTCTGTGAAGAATATCATTGGTAGTTTGATAGGAATAGCATTGAATCTGTAAATTTCTTTAGTCATTTTAATGATACTGATTATTTCTATCCATGAGCATAGGATGTTTTTCATTTGTGTCTTCTATGGTTTCTTTGAAGAGTGTTTTGTAATTGTTGTTGTAGAGATCTTTCACCTCTCTGGTTAGCTGTATTCCTAGGTATTTTATTCTTTTTGTGCAATTGTGAGTGGGATTGCCTTTCTGATTTGGTCCTTGGTTTGGCTGTTGCTGGTGTATAGGAATGCTAGTGATTTTTGTACATTGGTTTTGTATCCTGCAGCTTTGCTGAAGTTGTTTATCAGCTGGAGGAGCTTTTGGGCCAAGACTATGGTATTTTCTAGATATAGAATCATGTCATCTGCAAGCAGAGATAGTTTGACTTCCTCTCTTCCTATACGGATGCTCTTTATTTCTTTCTCTTGTCTGATTGCTCTGGCTAAGACTTCCAATACTATGTTGAATAGAAGTGGTGAGAGAGGGCATCCTCCTCTTGTGTCAGTTTTCAAGGAGGGTACTTCCAGTTTTTGCCCATTCACTATAGTATTGGTTGTGGGTTTGTCATAGATGCTTTTTATTAGTTTGAGGTATGTTCCTTAAATATTTAGTTTATTGAGAATTTTTTAACATAATGGGTGTTGAATTTTATTGAAAGCCTTTTCGGCATCTATTGAGATAATCATGTGCTTTTTGTTTTTAGTTCTATTTATGCGATGAATGACATTTATTGATTTGTGTATGTTGAACCAACCTTGCATCCTGTGCCCCCACAGCTCATGGGCTGTGCCTTCTGGTGGAGATGGCAATGTGTGGACACTGCCAAGATTTACCACCTGTGCCTTCCAGAGGGGAGGTCACTGCAGCCTTCAGCATACCTGGGGCAGCTGAACAGTGTGGCACCAGAATGCAGGGAGTAGAACCTTGAGGCAGCACCTGGAAACAAGTGCAAAGGTCCCATGCAAGGAATAGGGGACAGAACTCTATCAAAGAGGTGCCCAAAGCCCCTCTTTGATAGAGTTCTGTCCCCTATGCCTTGGCTCAATATCACTGATCATTAGAAAAATGCAAATCAATACCTCAGTGAGGTACTATCTCACACAAGTCAGAATGACTATTATTAAAAAGTAAAAAAATAACAGATGCTGGTGAGGTTGTGGAGAAACAGGAACACTTATACGCTGTTGATGGGAGTGTAAATTAGTTCAACCATTGTGGAAAGCCATATGGCAATTCCTCAGAAAGTTAAAATGCTGAATCATTTGATTCAGCAGTCAACCCCATTACAGCTGCCTCCACCTAGATTTCAAAAAATGGAGCTGCCAGGGGCCTTGGGCACATGACCCAGGGAGAGAGCTGCCAGAAGGGCTGAGCCCTTTCAGAAAGCACACACTAGGGAAATGCCCAGTGGAGCCATGGGGCAGGTATGGCCCTAAGACCCTAGAACTGTAGAGACACCAGTGTGCAATGCCAACCTAAAAGAGCTCTGGTATCTGACTCCAAGCCATGAGAGCTATTGTGTGGGCTGTTCTCAGCAAAGCAATTGGTCTGGGACAGGCTGGAACTCTGGGGCCTATTCCCCACCTCAGTATCAACACAGCAACCGCTTTGTGGGTAAATTACATTGATGAACAGTGGTCTGCCTATTTGAAAAGATGTTTTTCCTTCAGAAATTGTTATGGGTTGAATTGTGTAGCCCAAAAGTCGTATTTTTTAGTTCTAATCCCTGATAGCTCAGAATGTGACCTTATTCAGAAATACGGTTTTTACGAATGTAATTCATTAAGTTGAGGTCATACTGGAGTAGGATAGGTTTCTAATCCTATATGACTGGACTCCTTATAAAATAAAAGAGACTTGGACAAGAACACACATGCAGGAAGAACAGCATGTGAAGATGGAGACAGAGATCTGGGTGTCATAGCAGAAGCCAAGGAATACCCAAGCTTGCTAGGAAACCACCAGAAGCTAGGAGGGAGAGCTGGAACAGATTTCCTCTTACAGCCCTCAGAAGGAACCAACCCTGCTAGCACCTTGATCTGGTTTCTAGCGTCCAGAACTGAGACAATAAATTTCTGTTATTCTAAGGCAGCAAATTTTGATACCTTGTCACAGCAGTCCTAGCAAACCAATACAGGGACTATAAATGACAATAAGAAACATAAAAATAAATATTCCTCCCTTGGGGGATTTTGAGATTGCAGAATACAGTTGGCAGTCTAGTATAAATGAAAAATCAGACAGGTCTGGATTGAAATCTTACCTATATCATGGTCTGGGTGGGTTTCTTTGACTGAGTTATCCAGATTCTCAGAGCCTCAATATCTTTATCTAAATAATGGAGAAATAGTATTTAATATTTTGGTTGTTGTTAATGACTGAATAATATCTGTACTATTTCAATTATTCTTTTGAAAATGCAATTGCTGCCATTCCACTATGGTTTGAATGTGTCCTCCAAAGTTCATGCATTGGAAACTTTTTTCTCAATGCAACAGTGTTGAGAAATGGGACCTTTAAGAAGTGATTAGGTCATGAGAGCTCTGCCCTCATGAATGGATTAATGTAGTTATTGTAGAAGCAAGTTTGTTGTTGAGAGAGTGGATTTGTTATAAAAACAAGTTAAGCTCTCTCTCTCTCTCAACATGTCATGCCTTTTATCATGTTATGATGCAGGAAGAAGACCCTCACCAGATGTGACCCCTTGATCTTGGAATTCCAAGCCTCCAGAACTGTGAGGCACTAAATTTCTTTTCTTAATAAATCACCCAGTCTCACGTATACTGTTAGAATAGCACAAAACAGACTAAGACATATTCGCTGCTTAATATGCATTATTTCACAACAAATCAATGAAGATATTACTGTATTACCTCCATTTAGGGAAAAGTGATTAGACTTATGCATGGGTCATACTCTTTTTAAGAATAAACCTGTCATCTAAGGCAAAAGTCACAAACACTGTACCTCTCACTTCTTGGATTATCTGCCTAGTGAAGAACATATGTCTGTTGCATTTGCTTTATATCATATCATATCGTGTGTGTGTGTGTGTGTGTGTGTGTGTGTGTATACATACATATTTGCAATATTCTGACTTCTGTACAGGAGCTTGAACCAGAAGTATGGCTCCTTTATTTTTCAAGTATTTCTAGCAAAATTATAAAGTAATGATTAATGATTAACATGGCATTAAATCATAAAATGCCAGAATTATACCTAATGTAAAAATAATAAACCAAATGAGAAAATGATCCATCAATTATTTTTTACAGAAAATACTTTCTTTCTCATGCAATACAAGAAGTTATGGTATTTTTGGCATCCCCCTATGATTTAAACTTTGATTTCTGTTTATTTGTCATTTCACCATAGTACTTGAGTATAATATTTTGGAGCATGTACTTTAAAATAATTGCTAGTCTAAAGAAAAGTATTATACAAAGTCAAACGACTTTTGTGCTTCATTTAAAGAGATAATTATATATAACTTTCATGAAACTATGGTATTAATTATTTATCTGTAGATTATAATCTCTTTTCAAGATTATTGTATACTCATTATTTCTCTTCATGGAACCCAGAACAGGGGCTTGCACAAATTACATGCATAATAAGGTTTGCTGATGATAGTGTAGGTCACTCATACAACTTATTTAACTTGCAAGTATCTTTAAAAATAATGTATTTCTTTCATTGATCCTGCAATTCTTATTTTGAATATGTAAATGTACTCTTCAGAAAACTGGAAAAAAATCCCAGTAGTTTTATTCTTACATGGTGATTATATATTAATACTAAAACTCCAAATTTATCTATACTAAGTAAAATTTATCCATTGCACAGGAAATGAATGATTTCGTACTTTTTGAGAAGTTCTGAGAACTCAGCAAGCGTTGAACTAAATGGTATGATGGAATATGGATGATCATCTCCAGCTGTGGAATATCTGTTCCAATCCCAGGGTATCAGGACCCTTTAAAAAGAAGAAGAGATGCATGAGCTTAACTGTTGGTTCTTCATTATTATATGAAATTCTATAAGATGTGGATTGGAAGTTTACACGATTGCATTTGGAAGCAGTTTGGTGAAATTTATCTATGATGCATTTCAGTGGTTCAGTTGTTAGCCTCATCTATCCTGTTTACAAGAGTACATTTGGAAGCAGTTCATTTGGTGAAATTTATCTAGGATGTGTTTTGGTGGTTCAGTTCTTAGCCTCATATATCCTGCTGTGTCCTACAAAATGCACATTGGGAATTTAAAGTCTGTTTAACATTCTGCTTTTAGAGTATGTGAGCCATGTCACTTGAACTGTGAATGACCATTTGGTGGTCTTTTAATTCCTGAGGATACTTCATTCCTTTGAAATAAGAAACAGTCTTTAAGAGGATAATTTCTTTGAGAAATAGTAGTAAGTGCACATGGTAGTAGTTTTCTATCATTCTGCTTCCTAAATGATTACCCTTAAAACTGATCATAAATCCTACCTAAGTGAGGGCAATGAGAAATAGCTCAGGAAGCTGATCAGGAAGGTGACTTTGGGAGTATGTGAGTTAACTGAGTGGTGCCAACATAGCATTACCACAAAGCACTCATCAGGTATTAGTATATGGACTATGAGAAAATTTTTCCTTATTTTTCAAAAGTGACTAACATCTAAGAAAAAAAGAGTATGAAATAAATTCCTGTCTTGAGAAAGCTGCTCTCTGATAGTCACATCTTCAAATAATTCTATAGTCATAGTTACATTTGGGAAATCAACATTTGATAATAAAAGTTCTATCAATGGCTGAATAAATAGAATGTTGTATAAGAGGAAAAGAAGCCCTGGGATCTTCAAATGCTTTATATTAAAGTTTACTTGGTGGCACATTTATGTGCAGCATTTTATAGTACTTTATGAAGCTGTATCCTCCAGTCATCTTGGTTTTAAGGACCTGAGGAAAATTTTACTAATTTCTCTAGACCTTGAGTAGCAATTGTAGAAGATTAATTTATTCACTACCTTTATGATAATATAGCATAAGATTCAGAACACTGGCTATGAAGTTAGGCTGCCTAGGTTTGAATCTTTATTATGTTTTTATTAGCTATATGACCTTATTAGGCATTTGCAAGTCAGATAATCTCTTCTGTCATCTTATCTGTAAAATAAAGATATAATCAGTGGCTATTTCATAAAGTTTATCAAGGCTAAATGAGGATAAAGCATATAAGTAAAATTCTCGGGATAGTGTTTGGCATACAATAAGTGTTCAAACACGTAGGACACTCTTTTCAAGCCAAGAAGCATGAAAATGATCAAGGTGCAAAGAGAGTAAGGAAGGCACCCTTTGGGATTTGTATTTCCCTTTGCTTCTCTCTTGCTCATCAATAGTTTAGGGAGCTTCTCAGGAAGCCACAGCAGATATTACCAGAGATGTCATATAGAGCTGAAAGTGTATTCAGAAAAACCAGAGTGCTGCTTTTGTGTGTCAGTAACCACAAATGCAACACTGCGATTGTCTGCACAAAAATAGGTAATGTCAGGTAGGCTTCTCAGTAGTTAAATGATACAATTAGAAGAACTGTTGAACATACTTTTCACAAAATGGAAAAAAACTTCATACAAGATCTAGCGGAGCTAAAATTTAAATAACCAGCTCGAGTTATGTGCTTCTAAATATAGCTCTGTTTCTCGTTATCTGCATGGCTCATCTTCCAGCATGAAGATTAGCATGTGCTTATATCCATAAAATTGGCAGGTATTTAATTTACGGTAACTGGGTTTTTAAATTTAAATGTTAGATTTAATAGGCTAGATAAAATGTAACAATTATGTATGAAAAAATTAACTGAGTCTGTTGTAATTCATTCAAGTAATGCTGACAATACAGGATAAATGGGAAGTAAATCTTTTAGAATCTGCCACTTTACCTTTTTTAGTAGTTGCACAGTTCTTCCGCACAGTTTTATGGCATAGTCCTTATTTAACAGACATACATATTTAAGCAACTTATGTAGAATATGTCATAGGAAATAATTGAAAATCTAAGTTATGATGGGTGTTGAGATCTATCCTGTTTTGTTCCTTAAATACCAGAAAAGTATAATCAATTAATTCTTTAGACAAATCTTAAAAGGGTACTTCTTAACTCAAACCCATATTGTTAAACTTTGGCTTCTCTCCTACAAAACTACTAAGCAAAAAACAAACTCACTTTAAAAAATTGCTGTAGCAGATGCTTTTGGTGCCTGACATGGTTTGGATCTTTGTCCCCACCCAAACTGCATGTTGAATTACAATCTGCGATGTTGGAGGTGGGGCCTGGTGGGAGGTGATTGGATCATAGTGGTGGTTTCTCATGAATGGGTTGGTACCATCCCTTTGGTACTGTACCTGTGATAGAGTTCTCACAAGATCTAGTTGTTTAGAAGTATGTAGCATCTCCTTCTTCTCTCTCAGTCCTGCTCCTGCTTTGCTTTTGGCCATGAGTAAAAACTCCCTGAGGCCTCCCCAGAAGAAGATGCTGCCGCGCTTCCTGTACAGCCTGTGGAACTGTGAGCAAATTAAACCTCTTTTCTTTATTCTAAGATGTTTCCTAGAATAAAGAATTCTAAGATTTTTTCAAGCTCCTGGCTCCTGGCATACACACTCTATCTCACAATTATTTAATCAAACACTAACCTAGGTGCTGCTGTGAAGAGATTTTTCAGATGGAATTAAAGTCCTAATATGTTCACCTTAAGATAGGAACACTACTGACCTAATTGCATGAACCCTTTAAAATCAGAGTTTTTTTTCCACTGCTGGCAGAAGACGAAGTCATCAAGATTCATCCTTACTGGCCTAAAAGAAAGCAAACATCCGTTTTGTGAACTGCCTGGGGCCCTGGGAGGTGCAGGTGGGGAGAGGGCACCTGGCAAGGAAATGTGGGCAGTCTCAGTGGAAACTGAGAGCAGAACTGAAAGTGAAACTTGAGTCCTACAGCTATAGGATGAATTCTGCTAATAACCAATAAGCTTGGAAGGGAACCCTGAATCCAGATGAGAACGACAGTCCTGGCCAACACCTTCATTTTAGTCCAGTGAGACCCTGAGCAGAGAATCTATGCCACACCTGAACTTCTGACCTTCAGAAACTGAGCTAAAAAATGGGTATTTTTTTAAAGCTGCTCCCTGTGGTAATTTATTGTGCAGCAATAAAAAAACTAATGCACTAATGTTCAACTGTTGCTAATAGTTCTGTATGAGCTCAGACTCACCTCATACCAGCATCATCCTACCTTAAAGATTCACTATGTGTCCATCCTCTTTCTACCCCAGGGTCTTCTCCAATGAGTAGAAGCTTCTTTGGCCCTGTGCAGTCACAGCTTGGAAGTATAAGGGACATGATACTCTACACCACTAATCCAGTGGAGGGTAAAGTCAGTAGATGAAAGTTCCAGCCTAGTGCTCTTTGAGTGGACAATTCCACATGTTTCACAGAAGTGCTGGTAGGACTGAGCCTTGATTCCTAGAGCAGTGACCTCAACTGCTCACCATCTCAACATTTTATTAACTTATCCTTCTTGTCTCATTTTCTTTCTACAATAAACTTTCCTGCATGCAAGTTCTTCTCTCAGATTCTGTTTTCAGGGAAATCCAAACTAAGAGAGTTGCAAGCCTTTTAAATGAACTAGATAAGAAGCAAGCAAATTTTCCCCTCCTTGAGTGCTACATCTCTTGCGATTATTACCAAGAGATGCAGTATCAAAGATAAAAAGAAAATGTCTCTTCAGCAAATCATAAGAAGAAAATAATACTTTCAGATTGAAAGAGTCAAAATTAGATGATTGTGTGAAGTATATTCTGAAAAATTCTTGAATCAGCATGTGTTATCACTTCTGTCAACTCCCAAAACAATGATCATTACAATTTCTTTCATGTGAAGAATGCTTCATATTTATAAAGTACACTCATGTGTATTTTTTTTTTTATTCCCACAACAATCTAGATTATGCTTTTAGTATTCCAATTATCTTGGGATATTCTATAGCTTGAAGGGGGTTAAAAATTATTTTTGAGCAATAGATATTATGTAGTTGTTAATTTGAAATTTTCTTCTTATGATTTAATAATGTCTTCCAAAGAATATCATTTAAGCCCTTCTTCATTTTACAACTGTTACATGTTTTGATACAGGTAAATTTTTTGTTATCTAGTCTGCCGATTCAATGATGGTTAAAAATTCTTTCAATATATGGAAGAAACACAGAACTTAGTGGAGAGTTATAACTTATTTCTCTTTTTGTTTGTAGCCTCTTTATTTAGTATTTGTCTCATGTCTTCACTTACTAATACTCATTAATGTTTAAGAAATTAGTAGTTTTCATGATATTTCTGTTTGGAATAGTGAGATTCTTGAGAACTGTGATTTTTTTGAGCATTTGAAAAACTATTTATTGAATAAGTAATACATTCACATAGGTCACAATTCTAAAGGAACAAAACAGCCTACAATACTGTTAATGCTATATGAAAACTGTGAGTTTTAAACAATTCCTGGGCCCTAAATTCTCTGCATTGTGGAACTTTGCTATTATTTCCAAGATAAATTCTGGCTGATTAGATTCTGGGAAAGTGGTCTAACAGAACCCAGGAAATCTCTTTGGGAAAATTAGACATTCTCTGGAAGGTCCTTTCTGTCTCTATGTTATGTTCTCTGAATTTCTACTGCTTAGTTCTTTGCTAGTTCTTTTTTTTTTTTTTTTTAATTTGACAGTCATTTCCTGCTGCTTTTTTGAATCTCAAAGAGTAGTCCTCTGTTTGAGGTATCACAGTTGGTTGTTACAGAAAAAGTTTTTTTATGTTACAATTGGAAGATTATGACTTCAGGAAGGTGAAAGTAGCAAAGGAAATAGAATCCAAACCAAAATCTTTAATGGAAAAAAATAGAAGAACACATGTAGAATTGGTCTCAAGTTTTCTATTATGTTTTAAAATTTCCCCATAAGCCATCATAACTCTTAAGAGGCATATTAAAATAGATGGCTTAAGGTGAACTCTTTTACCCTTACTATATTTTTATTTTTACCAATTCTAAGTTATTTTTTCCCAACTCCTTTATCATGATCTAACTTTCAGTAGTGCTAACAAAGATGATATTGTTTTGTATTTTTGCTTTAAAAAATGAAGCAACCCATACCTATATATATTCATAATTGCCTTAGACAGTTGAAGGTGAAATTTTGGAGATCTTCATAGTTAATCTAGTGACAATTCCTTTTCTCACTTATGCATTTATAATAAGCCAGTGTTTTCTAAAACTAGAACTATGACTACTGTGTTCCCAGGCAGCCAGCAGTTACCATGCCTCATAATTGACTGATCATACTCCTGGAAAAGCCCTTGTCAGAACCTGAAGCCTTATGGCCTTAATCCTACATCTCACTAATTAATGAATCATGTTCATTCTCAGGTCTGTTATTTCTTAGCACGTGATCATTTTCTCATAGTCTGTGATTGATTTGGCTTCCTAAATCATTTAACGTTAGAATTTCCACCCTTGTTTGTATGATATTGTACATGTCTTTATGCTCACACAAATTATTCATACAGCCAGATTTAGACTGATGATTCAACATACATCATTGTGGTCATCAATCAGTGTTCTTATACAAACCTAATTTATTACTTTGAATAGTCTTCCTATGAAGACATGGAAAATAGTCTTCATGTCTCTCTACAAGGAATAATTACCAAAGTTGATCTGTACTTCTGAGGACTGTGGTAATGTGATAGTCACTGAAATGGATAGGGGGCAAGGGTCAAACTTAATCTGAGAATTGTAAATAGCATCATTAAAACCTTAAATATATATCGCCACATTAAAATGGACCTAAATTATTAGGGAGCCATAATTCGTTAGACAGCCTACTTTAAAAAGGTAATGAAATTAGAGGCGCCTTCCCTTAGAATGTTGGATTTGGGTTGGGGGAGTATTTGGAAAGAGTCCAGAAATTTATTTATAACATATACATTTCTCATCGACATTCTTTTTCTCTGCAAAGGACATTATCTACTAACATGATTTAACACAAACAAATAAAGAACGTTCACACTTCTAGACCAGATTACTTCAATATCTTGACATTTCTTTTAAAATTTGCAGCGGTAATTACAGCTTTGTCAGCTAAGTAATCAATTAGGTAAAAGTTTAAGTGCAAAGTTTTATCTGACATGAGAAGATTAATGTGTGCTTTGCTAATAACTACATTTAGTAGGATGGATCTCTTTAGTAGTTCTATTTGTCTACTGTGCAAATTCATGATTACATTTCCCAATTACCTCAGATACTGCTGTCATTGTTTTTTTTCTCTAGAGGTGTTAATGCTTTAGTTCTTGGCATTAATTATATTGGAAATTACTTTATAAAAGAAATATGAAAAAGAGTTTTTTACTTAGAAATAGCAACAGAGGTTGGGTGCTGTTGCTCAGTCATACCTGTAATTCCAGCACTTTGGGAGGCCAAGATGGTAGGATCACTTGAGGTCAGGAGTTTGAGGCCAGTCTGGGTGACATAGTGAGACCCTGGCTCTCCAAGAAGAATAAAATAAAATAACAATAATAAATAAATAAATAAATAAATAAATAGAATAAAAGAAAGAAAGAAGTAGCAACAGAATTTGGTGTTTCAGTGAACATCTTTTTCCTAGCCCAAACCAGTTCTCTTACCCAAAGTTTTGGAAAAACGAACAAACATATTTTTGTCATATCTTGTTAAGCAGATAGAAAACTATTCACTATAATTCCACAAATATTTAGTGAACGTTTGCTATGCACCATGTATATTGCTAAGTTGCATGGGTGCAAATGGATACAATATGGTCCTTTTTCTCAATTTTCTCAAAAAGGGGAAAAGGGAAAGGCACACAACTAAATATACTATGATAAAGACATTGACAAAGTGGTTTTGAAGCTCGGAGGAGTGGGCATTTACTTCTATCTATAATATTTCTATCTAGTCTTCCTTGGGTATGTTAGATTTTTAGCCGGCTCTTGAAGGATGAGTATGAGTTAGTCAGATGGAGAAAGAGGAAAAGCTTTGCCAGGCAGAAAAAATAGCATAGATAAAGCAGGTATGGTAGTTTTCAAAAAAGGAAATTATAGAGAAAGGATAACTGTATTAGAGGAGCCCATTTCCATCCTGCTAAAATCCTTACATGTCCAACAAGATAAATGGGGTAAGCAAATACCTCAAATAACCTTTGACAGCATTGCCAACATAATACTGAAATTAATCTTAACCCAGCTCACTCCCCATCTGGACACCAAACTCACAGGCAATTGTGCAACAGGCAGATCATGGACTTTGAGATCATATAGATTTTTTTTTTCAAAATGTAGATTTATCACTTGCTAGTTGGATAGGCTTGAGAAATCCGGACTTCTGTGTCACAAAAGTTTCAATCTATAATATGAGGATAACTGCAACTTTACAGGGTTATTGTGAAGGTGTAAAGAGCAATATGTAAAGATCTTGGAACAATTTATGTATTCTGTATATGTTTGCTTCCATTTCCTTTTCTGTTCTTGAATGCCTGTGCAAAGCAGAAAAGTATGGAAATATACACTTATTTGCAGAGCACTGCTTAGACTCCAAGGGCTAAACTGTAGTACAGACAGCTTTGGAGGTCAGAGCATGAGACTGAACATTAATATCAGGCTTCATGAAGGGTCTTATTATCTTATGAGACAGTCATATTTTTTGTATTGTGTGCGATGAGGAGTGTATAAGTTATCCACTGCTGTATAATAAACAATCCCCAAAACATTGTGGCTTAAAATAATAACTGTTTAATAATACTCACAAGCCAAAGGGTGAGCTGGCTGGTAATGCGGATCTGGCTGAGGCTCAGCTGAACTTGGCTAGACTTGCTCCTTTTCAGTGGTTGGCTAGGTGGGATGGCTTTATTCACATGTCTGGTGCTTGGCTGCCAGTTAGGTGGAGCGATGAAGGCTATTGGACTGAGTGTCTCCTGTCATCCATCAGGTAAGCTTAGGCTTGTTCATAGTTGGTGACAGTGTTTCCAGGAGTGAGAGGAATAAGACTCTACCTCTTGATAAGAGAGCCAGCAACATCACATTGCAAAGGGACCTGAGTATAAACAAAAGTAGAGAGTTGTGGCTATTTTTTGTAATTTATTGAAGAAAGCTACTTACATATGAATGAATGAATAAATGGCAGAATCAAATTTGTGTCTAGAATAATCATTCTAACAGCAGTAGGAGAAATGGAAAGGAGATAGAGTGGACAAAAAGCAAGAGTAGCTGTGGACTTTGTAATTGTTCTGGGAAAAATTATTGTATCAATATTCTGAGTCCTTTCTTTACCACTTAGCAAGGAAAGAAGATACTAATCTTGTTTACTTATTTTCTTCTCTACCCATCACCTCTAAGGAGATTTCTGCCATTTCCAGAGTCCCTCTGGGATGTTGTTAGGCAGAACAGGGAGAAGAGGGAAAGACTAGGGCTGAATGGGATTGGAAGAGTATATACAGAGTACGTTTTTACTGGTAGTTTGAGAGAGGGTGATATGGTAGGACTTGTGGTGTGAAAGAAAAGTTAATGGGAGAGAAAACAAAAGGAGTTTTATAAATGTTGGCACGGGCTACCACCTTTATGGTGTTCAAGAAACAGTGAAAAATGTCATGTGCCAAGTATCTTCCATTTGCCCTTCCAAATTCACTCTCTACTCTTTTCTACCCTGCTCTTTTCTCCATGAGGCTGACCTAATATGGATTATTTACATGGACAACTTTGACCATTGCCTTCTGATAGGGCAATGAGAGCCTAGAAGGACATAAGAAGTGAAGAAAAGGAGATTGGAGTATTTATTCTCTCAGCCAGCCAGCCAGCCAGCAAAGAATGTGGACCGTCATTATACACATTTGTTAGATGTTGCTGTTATTTCCAACTCAATTTTTTTTAATTCTAGGAAAATCGACTATAATTTGTTCAGGTTTTAAAATATATATTATTATGTTTAGTCCTTACAGAAACTCTTACGAGGAAGGTAATATTAGTTTTACTTTACAGGTCTGGAAACCAAAGTTCAGATATAGATTAAATGAGTTACTTACCACCCAAGGTTTTATTTCCCCCTGAGGCTTTTAAAGCTGCTTTGGAAGAAAATCATTTTTTGTGTCTAGAATTAATTTTGGAGCCCTGTAACTTCTCAGTAGAATAGAGAGGAAGTGGTCAGGATTTAATTTTCTTTCTTAGTCTTCATTCCTAAGAATTAAGATTAAAATTATTCCTTAAACCTCTTTGTTACCATTCCTAAAAAGAAACTTAAGTAAGAGAACAAATAGAGATAGTAGCAAACTATCTCATTTTACATGTAAAAAAAGCAATACCAGTAATTTGTAATTTTTCTGCTTGATTGATTTACATAGGGAAATTCTATGTCCACAAACCAAGTTTTTTTTTTGTTTGTTTTGTTTTGTTTTTTAAACCGGGGCAATAATAAACTTCCATTTGTTTAGGAAAACTCTTTCTATGACACCTAATTGTCAAATAATTTTCTAAGTACTGTGGAAATCCTTCCATAAATTCGTGTAAGTAGCATCTAATATGCTACTTGAGTGTTGCTATTTAAACACAGTGTATTTATGGTTTAGAAAAAAAATTGAAAACAAAAAAGTTTTACATGTCTCTTTTTTTCATGTATAATCTAGGCCATCTAGTCTTCTTGATTTGTACCTAGTAATATCATTTGTATCTATGTCTATATCTATATCTTTCCTAATAAATATTTAAACCTTTACTTAAAATTTTTCTTCTTGCCATTCCAGACTAGTATATGCTATTAACATTTGGAAAGCTCAAGAGGTAAATTGAGAACAGCTGTGGAATGATTAATATTGATGCCTTGGGTACGATGTTCTGTCAGTCTTGTGAGTGGCAGTAAATCACCAGCAAAGTGGAACTGAACTGTATCTTTTCTCATCTTGCTACATATATTAGCTGCCACAATGACTGACTAAAAAAGAATGCATCTCCCCCAACTTTCTGGCTAACAACTGCATGATTCTCGTTTATATAAGGTTATATTTGAGGATATATTTATATAGTTTGCTATATAATGCATATTAATAACTCATTTAGCAATTGTCTATCATGGTGATTGGTTTGCAAATGACTTCGAATTCTTTCATCAAAGATGGAAACTGAGTAGTTTGTTTTTAAAATTTGGTCGTTTGATTTTATTTCGATTTGTTCTGTTTCAAAATGTCAGTGATCTTCAAAATGGCACCTTACAGTTTTCAAAACAAAATGTCTTCTTTCGACTAGCATCAGTGGCTACACTGACTTTACAGGTGAGAAGCAATATCAAAGGTGGTCCATGTATTGTGCATGTGTTGTTCAGGCAGGGTTTAACCATGAGTAGTGTAGAAAACTACTCTCAAGGGTATTTCCACAATCAAGAGATGCATTCTTTAAAAAGGAGGTGATGCTTCATTTATGTAGCAATTATGGAGTTCTTAATGCTATTAGCATTCAAATAATCACCCTTGTCTTCCTAATTTCACATCTTTAGATTAATATTCTATTTTATCCACTTATCTTCAATGGAGTGTTATAAGCAGATAATTTGTTTTGGATGTTGGCAGGGGAGGAAATGGAAGACAAACTTTCCTCTTATCCGGCATTGGGCCTTAGCCTATTCAGTGCCCAATCAAGTCTCCTAATATTTTGCTCATGATAGTTTCCAGGAGTCATGTACCTCTGTATCACCATATATTAGGATAGATCCTAGTATATTTTACAGTTAAGCAATTCCATCCAAGTTTGCAAATTTTAATGACTACAGCAAAAATTGTTCCTATGCTATATCAGAAAAACTTTCCATCCTCTGGAATACATAATTTTGAAAATAGTTTCCACACTGATCATTACAGGATCTCATGATGTACTAGAAATTTCTCTATTACTATAGAAGGAGAAAACAATTCAATGAGTTCCTCAGACTTGACCAGATTTTACTTGACCACTTTCTTACTCAATTTACAACCACCCTCATCCTGGGTTTATTCCAACACTCCATTTCCAAGGGAAGTGTTCCATATGGATATGGAAGCAGTGTTACAGTAGCTTTCTGCAATAATTGGCATTTTGTTGTGTGGTAGAATGGTTGTAAAAATAAGTACAATTATTTGTCCTTTTTGTATCTATGCCCTTTGCAGTATGACTTTGCAGCTTCTCACATCTAGAGGTGGAGTCTATTTCCTCATCTCTTTAGACTGGGTAGGTCTTGTGCCTTGCTTTGGCCAGTATAATGTGATGAAATTGTGCCAGTTTCAAGCATTGGCCTCAAGGGGTCTTGAATGCTTCTACTTGTCCTCTTGGTTTCCTGCCCTACCACATGAACTAGCCCAGGCTAGCTTGCTAGACGACCAGAGACACATTATCATTGGAATATAGTAGGTACTTGCTAAAAATGTGTTTAAATAAATGAATGGTATTACACACGGTCTTTGCTCACTTCTGGCCATTTATCTTCTCTCTGGGTGTGGTAGATTGTATGCCTCAGCTTCACCAATATCTGCTTTTCTTCCCCTTCTTGAGGAAGGATTATATCTTCCCATTCATTGAAGTCAGGCTTAGCCACGTGACTAGATTGAACAAAGAAACATGAGTGGAACTGGTTAGGGTTAGTATTAGGGTGTCACTTTCAGGCCAAAGCTTTAAAACTGGATTATGGTTTGCTACATTGTCTTTTTCCTTACTATTACAAAAGGCAAGTACTCCACATAGGGCCTGCTCTGTCCTCCTGAGCTCATGAATGAAGATGAAATATGGTAGAGTTGGTTGGTTCAACCAACTCTTTATGGGCACGTTGCAAGAGCAGGAAGAAAAACTCTTATTATTATAAACCACTGACATCTTGGAGTTGTTTGTTATTGCAGCATAATCTAGCCTATTATAACCAGTATGCTGGATGATCACTACCACTTATATACTGTTTTTATTACTACTTAAATACTTATGACAAATATATATCACTATCCGTATATATTGCTGGTGGGCATTTAAGATGATACAGTCACTTAGTGAAAAAATTTGGCAGTATCTTAAAAAGTCAAACATACACATATGATACAAATGAGCCATTCTACTTCTACATTTATACTTGAAGGAAATGAAAGCATGTTTGTACAAAGACTTTTGCAAATGTTCATCATAGTAAAAAAAAATGGTCAAATGTCCCTCAACATGCTGGTGGGTAAACAAAATTAGTATATCTATCTAATGAATATAACTCAGCAATAAAGAGGAAGAAACTGCTTATGTATGCAGCAAAATGGGTGAAGCTCAAAATCAGTATTCTAAGTAAAAACAGCCAGACAAAAAAAGTATCTATTTTATATGATACCATGTCTGTGACATTTCCAAATCCATAGAGACAGAATGTAAATCAGTGGTTGCATGGGATTCAGGGTGATATTTTTCTAAAGCTGGATTGAAGCAGTGCAACAATTTAAAAATTATTGAGCTATGCATTTACAGTGAATGAATTTATGGTTTGTAAATTCTACCTCAATAATACTGAAAAGAAAATTAGACCCATTTTTTTCCTGAGTTACAGATGTATATCTAACTACTGACTAGCTATTTCTGCCTAGACAGCTCACAAGAGCGCTTCAAAATTACACAAAAATAGGCTGTATATTTCCTTTGTGCATCTCTCCAAATTATATTTCAGCACCCTATTACCTATAGTATTACCACACAGAAAGTTGCTGAAGCTAAAGAACTTTTTTAGACTCCTTGCAACTATTTACCTCTCTATTCAAGTTGTCCACACACTATTAATCCTATCTTTCGCATACCTCAAACTCATCAGCTCCTCTTATTTTCATTCACTTGCTAACTTTTTTTCTCATCTCCAGCACTACTCTAATGCTCTTAATTCTAATGTTGCCATATTTGGAATTGTCTCTTGAATGGCCAGAGACTAAAGATGTTTTATAACAATGAGAATGAATATATCATAAGTTATTATATTCACTTTATAAGTATATGCTGACATGCCTTCCCTACCTATATTATTGAACAAAAATACATGAGAACATTCTAAAACCATTCAATACAATTAACTACTTAAAATACTAAAAAGTGATTAAGTTCCACAGTGATAGTAATTCTGGGTATTGCCAAGTGGTATAAAAACTCAGTTGGTCTGAAAGGGAAGTTTGGAATGGAATGCAGAGCTTCTATGTTTCAAGTCTGAGTCAGCATTACCTTAGCATTCAACTTGAATTTTCATTTACTCTAAGATAGTGATAAACAGCCCATAGCCCTTGGCCTCCCTCTATCCAGCCTAATTTCAAAACATGGTTTTGAGCTATTTTCAAGGGTAGTCTTTCAACTCATTCAAAATATTGAGTTTAAGGTGGAAAATGCTTACAGAAAAGTTCTGTTAGACAGTACAGGAATGGTCCAGGTTTGGGGAAAGGGATACTGCTCTCTGAGAGGGGAAAGGCTGCATCTCTTTCTAGGGCTAGAATCATATTACTGATTAAAACTATGAGAGATGTCTTACTAGAGGCACCTGGCATTCACCTACTCCACAAAGAAGGACCAAAACAGCAAATAGATAATCACACTTTAAATAGAGCATCTAAGAAAGAATACTGGAATTCGGCATGGAAGTGACAGGGAACATCTGAGGGACAGAAAGTAAAGGAAGTGAGGCACACAGCCTGGCTAGGATCAGCTGGGATCTAGAAGAGGATCCCCAGTACAGGGAAAGAGTAAGTGAGAGATTCCCAGTGGTCCACTTCCCCAGCATGAACTCCTGCAATCTTAGCCATGGGTGAGCCACTTGGCACTAATAGACCCTGAGAATAGTATAGGGCTCTACCTGGAGTCTGTGTGACGGTATTGTTCTAGAGAGGCAGTCTGCACGGGGTCCCACACATCCCCTGAGACCCAAGCAGGGGCAGGACAGCACCATTTTGAGAGCCTAGCCTTCACCAGGCTACATCCTGCCCAGAGGCCCAACAGCACCTGCATCTCCGTATTTCTGGAGCCCCATAACATTCTCCTGTATCTACCTGGTAGGCTGCAGTGTTGTGATACTGTCTGAACCTAGTCATGCAGCCTAGTCCCCAGCACTTTAGCCAACACAGGGTGCTATATTTTAGGGAATGAGCAGTGCAGTGTAACAGGGAGGAGGCTGCCCTAGGGACAAAGGGAGCCAAAATGCATGCTCGCCATAGCCTGAGAGCTACCTGCCTGAGGCTGCTGCCACTGAAAGCAACCTTACCCTCTCCTCCAGGAGCAGGGCTGTCATTCACCTACATATGCCTTTAATGGGCCTGAAGACAGACCCACCTTGCCCTGTGCCATCGCCACCCGAGCACGCCAGCTAGGTATCTATTGCAGTTGGTGCATATGAGAACCATCAGGAGGTTTGACAACAGGCCCAGACTGCCTGCTACCAGTTCCTGAATGTATCTGCCAGGGGCCTAAGGATTGCCCCAACCTGCCCTGCACAACACAGCTTGCACCTGTGCACATCATTGGGGTGGGGGTGGGGGGCGGATACTGAGGATTGGCCCACCTGATATGCTTTATGCTTTGGCTCTGTGTACCCACCTAAATCTCATCTGGAATTGTGATCCCCATGTGTGGAGGGAGGGACCTAGTGGGAGGTGATTGGATCATGGGGTTGTTTTCCCCCATTCTGTTCTCGTGATAGTGAGGGAATTCTCATGAGATCTGATGGTTTAAAAGTGGCAGTTTATCCTGCACATACTCTCTCTCCTGCTGCCTTGTGAAAAAGGTGCCTGCCTCCCCTTTGCCTTCCACCATGATTGTAAGTTTCCTGAGGCCCCCCTAGCCATGTGGAACTGTGAGTCAATTAAACCTCTTTTGTTTATAAAATACCCAGTCTCGGGCAGTTCTTCATAGCAGTGAGAAAACAAACTAATACAGACTATAGCAGTGTGAAAACAGACTAAAACAGTGTAAAACAGACTAGTACCACCCTACCTGGTACTGCTCCTACCAGTACCTGAGCATGCCATATGGGCACCTGGGGATTGATTGACCAACCCTGAATGTCACCACCGGCATGTGTGTGCACCATCAGAAGGCTGAAAACTGACCCAGCACATCTGCTGCAAGGATCTGAGTGTGCTTTCTGGGGACCCGGGTTTAACCCACCCCACCTGCTGTCACTGGCACCCATATATAGCTTCCAGGGTCCTAAGGACAGGTCTGAATAGCCTGCTGGTGCTTGTACCCATCTGTTGGAGGCTGAGGGACCAACAAGCCCTACTACTGCAGCTTGTGCCTATGTGCACTACTGGGGGCCTGAGGACAGAACCGCTTCACCTGGTGTCATTCCTGCCAGTTCCCAAGTGCATTGTCTGGGGGCCTGGGGATTGTTCTGCCCTGCATTCCACTGATGGCACCCACACATTCCTCCTGGGAGCCTGAAGATAGGCCTACCCAGCCTGCCATCACCAATAACACTGGCATCCACCCACATACACCACCTAGGGGCCTGTGGACTGACCTGCCTAGCCTACTGCTGCCTGTATGTGCAACTTGAAAGCCTGAGGGTTGGCCTGCCATTACTACTGCCATCACTGATGCCACGCACACCACCCAGGGAACTGAGGACCTGCCTACCTACCTGACCTACTTCTGCCACTGGTGGCATGCAAACACATTACCTGGAGGCTCAAGGATCAGTCCACCTAGATTTGCTAATACCATTGTCCATATATGCCACATGGGAATCCAAGGACAAGCACATTTGGCCTTCTGCCACTGCCACTGGGGCCTGAGGGTTAGCCTCAGCAATAAAGCCTCAACAAAGCCGCATCACAGCCTCTGTTAACAACCTAAAACTAAGCCACTTAGGAACTCACAGACACCACTGATGTTCATTACAGCTGAAGAAGTCATACAGAGACTACATTACCACATGTACTCAGAATCAAAACTAAAGCACCCTATGCAACCAACACTATGGTTACAGCTATAGGAAAAAGTCTTTGCCTATAAAAGCCAACTCAAAAAATGGAAAGAAGTAACTATTACACCAGATGTGTAGATCTGAATGTAAGAACACAAGAAACATGAAAAAGCAAGGAAATATGACACCACCAATGGAACACAAAATTTCTCTAGCAACAGATTTTTTCTTTTCTCCACTCTGTCAGCAGTTCACACAGCCCTGTGCTTTAAGCTGTTTTTTTTTTTTTCTTTTCTTCACTGGGAGTTAACTTTTACATGGAAGGCTTTTTTTTCCCCCTTTAGAAGACGTTTTACTAGGCCAGGACCCCAAATATCACTGTTGACATTCTCTGTAAAGTTTTAATTATGATAAAGGATTTGTGAGGTTTGTCTTAAGCTGTAGCAACTCTTTCATGATTTTCATGTCTTTCTGTATGGTTCCATCAGAAAGAGGGGTACCTTAGGATGAGATGTGGGCCTAGGATTTTATAAGCCCACTCTTCAAGCCAGCCTGGAAAATTGGTCAGTAGTAAACTTTGCTGCAGGCCTCCATCTTGTTTTATGTCCTTGGGAGAACCACGTGGCAGTGCTTTGTTTTGACCTCTGCCATTTTACAGTGGTGGCCCAGGTTCAATCTGGCTTAGGGAATGAGTCCTTTCTGATTTGATATCTGTGTGATCTTTGGCATTTGTTGATTCTCTATCCCTCCATGAACTGCCTTGAATTTTCCTTTCTCTGAGCACCTGGGAAGTTATGTTTGGTAAAGTTCAAAAGCCAGGAATATTAGCCACTTGGTGTGGCTAAAGACAGGTAATAAGGGATTTCCAAGGATTTTTCTTTTAGAGTGCTCAGCTTAATTAAAAGTGGATATCAAAATTACAGGTATATTTTAAAGGCCTTTATGCTTTTCTCTTATTGGATCTTGTTTTGCTACAAAAAAGTTTTTTTTTTCAGTTGACTGAATTTTCTCCCTTTTGTCTTGCCACCCTTAATCCATGCAGAAGAGCCTCTAAGATAATTTCTGATGGTCTAGGAGTCCTTGGGAAAAGCAGAAAAGGCCCCATGGATTCCATTTTGGGAGAGACCTCTGTTTTCCTCATGGAGCCCCAGGAATTAGAGGCAGATGGATACCTCTCAAAATTCGTTTTTGTCTTCCAGCTATACCTGTTTATTAGATCCTAGAAAATCACATGTTTTCCTAGCCTTGCTCTTAAAGGGCCCCACCCAGAGGCCAATAATTCAATTAGGAGCTTGGCAAACACAAAATCTTACAGCTACTGGATCTTCTTCTGCCTGTGTGTGTAGTTCTATATGTTGTTATGTGTGTGATTTCTATAAATAAGAGATCTAGTTAATTGACTTGAAGGATAAGTGCTTGGATCAAACATTTTTTACAGGGATGATAAAAGCTGTGGTACCTTTTAGTTCACATGACTTTAATCTTTGAAAAATAAAAACAGCCTTAAAGATTATTGGTAAAACGAAGATGTTGTCAAAATGTAAATTTTTGCCTACAGTTAAAGGATTCTTTTGAATTAGATAAGATAAAGCTAAAAGTTTAAACAAGTTGTGGAAGGATTATAAAAATTAATCTTGAAAAAAATTGTGTGAACATTGACTAAATTGAAAAGGGTTATAAAATGTTTTTCCTTTTTTAAAATTTCTGAGTCATCATTTGACAAATAAATAACTTAAGGTAATCTGGAATTCCGTTTAATAACATCAAGTGTTTTAAACCTCTAATATGTTTAACAGACTTCCCAAAACCAAACTTTAGTTTCAAAAATTTCTCTCCCGACTCCTAGCTTTTAGATGTTACAGGGGGCCCCTGAAACATACAGAAGAGAAGTAAACAGGATTATTTGACATATTTAGGTACATGGGATTGCTAAAATGATCTTTAATCTTCTTCAGGTTATATTTTAATGAGTAATATTAATAATGTTCTGAATTTGTATGGGATTTCTAAAATTCTAATGTCTAAGTATATGCCATCAATCACAATTATGTTAAAGTTATAGTAAACCACAGAGATAACCAAATTGCTTTGATAATTGTGTTTCTGACTCTAACTACCCAGGACATTTTGTTATTCAATTGTTGTCTTGTTTTAATCCTCTTCAAAAGATGGTTTATAATCAGCTATAGAACTATGACAGGTCCTCTCAAATGCAGTTTTTTTTTATAACTTTGGAGATTGTTACACTGTAATAAAGAAAAAATATACCAGATTCAGGAAGAGCTGAAATGTTCATGAATATAAAGCGGAACAAGAGTTAACTGGGTCGACTGAACTAATAGAAAACTGAAGTAATATTTTTGACTTTTGCTTGGAACATTACTGATCCTTGTTTCATTTTTCAGAGTCAAGGGAACTTATTTTGAGCTATTTACAGCCTTTAACAATTGAGTAAGGTATACTCCTGTGACCAAAATTTGGAGCATATTTGTCTCTCTCTGGCTTCTCCAGAATTTGGAAACTAGTTGTGAGAATTCTTAACTTCTGGCAATATAGTTGTTTGCATCAGTGCAATATGAATTTATTTTCTTTTGCAACAGGACACAATTGGAGAAACTGGTTGTTTTACCAAGGCTTTGACTGGAAGGGTGTGCCTCCCTTTAAGGAGTCAAGCTCGACTTGCAGAGCTTGTAAAAGCCCTTGTTAGGAAACTGTCTTCATACCTTGTCTACACAGTCCCTGTACAGGGTTCTTAACCTGTGGTTAGTAGAGAATGTCACGTTCTAACAGGCTCAGGAAACCCATGTTCTTTAGACCTCAGGAAAAAAGAAGTTTACCCAACTCACAGGTATTTAAGGATACAAACCTATGGCTGGGCTCAGCTTTAGAAAATCCTATCTGAGATTCCTTGTGAAACAGAGTTCCATCAAAGCCAATCTAACAGGCTTATGTAGAAATAATTATTCTTGCTGCACTTTATGCAAACAATCAGGCCAAGTATAAGACTAAAGTCTATTTTGCAAACAACACAGTCCTATCATAATTTGCTTTTAACAAAAATGAGGACTGGAGAGAGTAATTGTGTTTCAAAACTTATCATACATTTGTTATTAAATTCCAGACTCACTGATTGTTTTTAAGTTTCTTTCCTACATTTCAGACTAACCCTGCTTATTCCTGTGAACCAACCAGCAATTTCCAACTGCAGCTCAGAAGGAACAAAAGGGATAAGAAATGTAAAACTCTGATCGATATTTTAATTCTGAGCAATTATCCTGCAAATCCTGCCAGGTGATGGGAATAAATAGGGTGCGCATCACACAGAGGTGTCCTTTTTGAGAAAGTAAGGCCAAAGAAGCTAACCAAAGTCAAATCCCTTGCACTCAAATCTTAGCAAGCATTACTATAGCCACCAGTTATCTGAGCACGCCACAGGACATCCTTTTCTCTCTTGTTGTAGGAGGACTCAATTCTACAGATTTGCCTTAGCATTTGGCTTATGATAAGGAGTCTATGCAAAACCCCTGAGACACATTTTTTTGGTATATAATTTGTATATATATATATACATATATATATTTTTATTATACTTTAAGTTCTAGGGTACATGTGCACAATGTGCAGGTTTGTTACGTATGTATACATGTGCCATGCTGGTGTGCTGCACCCATTAATCTGTCATCCACATTAGGTATATCTCCTAATGCTATCCCTGCCCCCTCCCCCCACCCCACAACAGGTCCCAGTGTGTGATGTTCCCCTTCCTGTGTCCAAGTGTTCTCATTGCTCAGTTCCCACCTATGAGTGAGAACATGCGGTGTTTGGTTTTTTGTCCTTGTGATAGTTGTGCTGAGAATGATGGTTTCCAGCTTCATCCATGTCCCTACAAAGGACATGAACTCATCATTTTTTATGGCTGCATAGTATTCCATGGTGTATATGTGCCACATTTTCTTAATCCAGTCTATCATTGTTGGACATTTGGGTTGGTTCCAAGTCTTTGCTATTGTGAGTAGTGCCGCAATAAACATACGTGTGCATGTGTCTTTATAGCAGCATGATTTATAGTCCTTTGGGTATATACCCAGTAATGGGATGGCTGGGACAAATGGTATTTCTAGTTTAGATCCCTGAGGAATTGCCAGAGATTCTGGTATGTTGTGTCTTTGTTCTCTTTGGTTTCAAAGAACATCTGTATTTCTGCTTTCATTTCATTATGTACCCAGTAGTCATTCAGGAGCAGATTGCTCAGTTTCCATGTAGTTGAGCGGTTTTGAGTGAGTTTCTTAATCCTGAGTTCTCGTTTGATTGCAGTGTGGTCTGAGAGACAGTTTGTTATAATTTCTGTTCTTTTACATTTGCTGAGGAGTGCTTTACTTCCAACTATTTGGTCAATTTTGGAATAAGTGCGGTGTGGTGCTGAGAAGAATGTATATTCTGTTGATTTGGGGTGGAGAGTTCTGTAGATGTGTATTAGGTCCACTTGGTGCAGAGCTGAGTTCAATCCCTGGATATCCTTGTTAACTTTCTGTCTCGTTGATCTGTCTAATGTTGACAGTGTGGTGTTAAAGTCTCCCATTATTATTGTGTGGGAGTCTAAGTCTCTTTGTAGGTCTCTAAGGACTTGCTTCATGAATCTGGGTGCTCCTGTATTTGGTGCATATATATTTAGGATAGTTAACTCTTCTTCTTACATTGATCCCTTTACCATTATGTAATGGCCTTCTTTGTCTCTTTTGATCTTTGTTGGTTTAAATCTGTTTTATTAGAGACTAGGATTGCAACCCCTGCCATTTTTTGTTTTCCATTTGCTTGGTGGATCTTCCTCCATCCCTTTATTTTGAGCCTGTGTGTGTCTCTGCACTTGAGATGGGTTTCCTGAATACAGCACACTGATGGGTCTTGACTCTTTATCCAATTTGCCAGTCTGTTTATTTTAATTGGAACATTTAGCCCATTTACATTTAGGGTTAATATTGTTATGTGTGAATTTGATCCTGTCATTATGATGTTAGCTGGTTATTTTGCTCATCAGTTGATGCAGTTTCTTCCTAGCATTGATGGTCTTTACAATTTGGCATGTTTTTGCAGTACTGGTTGTTCCTTTCCATGTTTAGTGCTTCTTTCAGGAGCTCTTTTAGGGCAGGCCTGGTGGTGACAAAATCTCTCAGCATTTGCTTGTCTGTAAAGTATTTCATTTCTCCTTCACTTGTGAAGCTTAGTTTGGCTGGAAATGAAATTCTGGGTTGAAAATTCTTTTCTTTAAGAATGCTGAATATTGGCTTCCACTCTCTTGTGGCTTGTAGAGTTTCTGCCGAGAGATCAGCTGTTAGTCTGATGGGCTTCCCTTTGTGGGTAACCCGACTTTTCTCTCTGGCTGCCCTTAACATTTTTTCCTTCATTTCAAGTTTGGTGAATCTGACAATTATGGGTCTTCAAGTTGCTCTTCTCGAGGAGTATCTTTGTGGCATTCTCTGTATTTCCTGAATTTGAATGTTGGCCTGCCTTGGTAGGTTGGGGAAGTTCTCCTGGATAATATCCTGCAGAGTGTTTTCCAACTTGGTTCCATTCTCCCTGGCACTTTCAGTTACACCAATCAGATGTAGATTTGGTCTTTTCACATAGTTCCATATTTCTTGGAGGCTTTGTTTTTTTCTTTTTATTCTTTTTTTCTCTAAACTTCTCTTCATCGCTTCATTTCATTCATTTAATCTTCAATCACTGATACCCTTTCTTCCAGTTGATCAAATTGGCTACTGAAGCTTGTGCATTCATCATGTAGTTCTTGTGCCATGGTTTTCAACTCCATCAGGTCATTTAAGGAGTGCTCTCCATTGGTTATTCTAGTCAGGCATTCGTCTAATCTTTTTTCAAGGTTTTTAACTTCTTTGTGATGGGTTCGAACTTCCTCCTTTAGCTCGCAGAAGTTTGATCATCTGAAGCCTTCTTCTTTCAACTCGTCAAAGTCATTCTCCGTCCAGCTTGTTTCATTGCTGGTGAGGAGCTGCATTCCTCTGGAGGAGGAGAGGCACTCTGTTTTGTAGAATTTTCAGTTGTTCTGTTCTGTTTTTTCCCCATCTTTCTGGTTTTATCTACCTTTGGTCTTTGATGACGGTGATGTACAGATGGCGTTTTGGTGTGGATGTCCTTTCTGTTTGTTAGTTTTCCTTTTAACAGTCAGGACCCTTAGCTGCAGGTCTCTTGGAGTTTGCCTGGGTATCAGTGGCGGAGGCTGCAGAACTGTGAATATTGCTGAACAGGAAATGTTGCTGTCTGATCGTTCCTCTGGAGGTTTCATCTCAGAGGGGTACCCGGCTGTGTGAGGTGTCAGTCTGCCCCTACTGGGGGGTGCCTCCCAGTTAGGCTACTCAGCGGTCAGGGACCCACTTGAGGAAGCAATCTGTCCGTTCTCAGATCTCGAACTCTGTGCTGGGAGAACCACTACTCTCTTCAAAGCTGTCATACAGGGAGATTTAAGTCTGCAGAGGTTTCTGCTGCCTTTAGTTTGGCTATGACCTGTCCCCAGAGGTGGAGTCTACAGAGGCAGGCAGGCCTCCTTGAGCTGTGGTGGGCTCCACCCAGTTTGAGATTCCCAGCCGCTTTGTTTACCTACTCAAGCCTCAGCAATGGCAGGTGCCCCTCCCCCAGCCTTGCTGCCACCTTGCAGTTCGATCTCAGACTGCTGTGCTAGCAAAGAGTGAGGCTCCATGGGTGTGGGACCCTCCGAGCCATGCACGGGATATAATCTCCTGGTGTGCCATTTGTTAAGACCATTGGAGAAGTGTAGTATTAGGGTGGGAGTGACCTGATTTTCCAGGTGCTGTCTGTCACAGCTTTGCTTGGCTAGGAAAGGGAATTCCCTGACCCCTTGCACTTCCCGGGTGAGGCAATGCCTCGCCCTGCTTCGGCTCACACTCGGTGTGCTGCACCCACTGTCCTGCACCCACTCTCGGACAAGGCCTAGTGAGATGAACCCGGTACCTCAGTGGGAAATGCAGAAATCATTCGTCTTCTGCGTCACTCATGCTGGGACCTGTAGACTGGAGCTGTTCCTATTCGGCCATCTTGGAACCACCCCCCTGAGACACATTTTTGTCTCAAACTAAATTTCAAGCTTTGGGTCAAAGCCTTAGGAAAAAAACAAAACAAAACAAAACAAAACAAAACAAAAACTGGATCCAAGGAATCCAGAGGCAGACCATAACACAAGTTAAAAGGCACTGCACAGGTGAGCATGACTAATT
This sequence comes from Gorilla gorilla gorilla, assembly GCF_029281585.2. Taxonomy (NCBI): domain Eukaryota; kingdom Metazoa; phylum Chordata; class Mammalia; order Primates; family Hominidae; genus Gorilla; species Gorilla gorilla. The sequence goes on from NC_073229.2 coordinate 125,190,270, forward strand.
CCTGCCAATTAAGCCAAGCCTCTCATTCCATGGATAAAGGTCATGCTAGTATTCATGGAATAAATTAAGTCTCGGGAACTCGAAGGCTACTCACAGCAGGCGAGACAGGTTGTATGTAGGTAAGAGTGGGTATTCCCACCCCTAGGCCCTCCTTTTAACATTGGCGAAAGCCGCTTTGACACCCATGGGCAGCACCCTTTTGCAGTTTGCTTCTGTGAACATTCTTAAACAAGTCTCTGTGTAAGCATACGTTTTCATTTCTCTATGAGTAAAATTACTAGGTCATATGGTAGGTGTATGCATGACTTTATGAGAACCAAAGTGGTTGTACAACTTAATGTTTTTACCAGCAATACATGAGAGTAACAGTTGCTCCAAAACCTCACCAAAACATGGTATTTTTAGTTATTTTAATTTTAGCCATTCTAGTGGGTGTGTCATGATATCTTGTTGGTCTTCCAACTTGCATTTCCCTAATGAATAAATGTTGGGCATCTTTTTGTGTGCTTATTAGCCATTCATATATCTTCTTTGATAAAGTATATATTCAAATATTTTGTCCATTTAAAAATTTAATTGTTTATCTTTTTATTATTGAGTTTAAAGAGTGTTAAAATACAATCTACATAAAAATTCCTTGGCAGTTAAATGGTTAGCAAATATTTTCTTCCAGTTATTGGCTTGACTTTTCATTTTATTAGTGGTGTCTTTCCAAGAGCAAAAGTCTTAAATATTGAAAAGTCAAATTTGCCAATTTTTTTCTTGTGACGGTTTATATTTTTGTGCCTATCTCAGACAATGTTGACTACTAAAAGATTATAAAGATTTTCTTCTATGCTGTGTTCTGGACATTGTATAATTTTAGCTTTTACATTTCTGTCAATGATTCATTTTAAGGTAAATTAAAATGAGTTTTTAATTTACTTACTTTTTTTTAAGAGAGGAGTTTTTAAAAGAGGATCTTTTCCTCCAAAGACATCTTGTTATAAATAGGGTACCTATATGTGTATTGCTCTTTTTCTGATTTCTGTCTTTCCATTAATCTGTAGGTCTAGCTTTATACTAATTCTACACTGCCTTGATTACTTAAGTCTTTCAACTTTGTCTTATGTTTTGAAATAGTGTTTTTCTGGTTCTTTTGCATATCTATATACAGTGTAAAATTAACTTGTCAATTTCCACCAAAAAAAATCTTTCTAGAATTTTGTTTGTGATTACATTGAATCTATAGCTCAATTTAGAGAAAATTGACATCTTAACAATAATGAATCTTTCTATTAATGAACATGGTGTATTCCTCTACTTACTTAGGTCTTAATTTCTCTCATTAATACATTGTAATTTTTGGCATATATATCTTGTACATATTTTATTAAATTTTCCTTAATAATTTTACAGGTTTGGTACTTAAAACTTTCAGCTTTCAAATTTTCATTGTGAATATTTAACAATACAATTGATTTTTGCATAGTGAGTGTATCATGTGATTTCCAAAATTTAATTATTGAGTCTAATAATTTTTGGTATATTTCTTAGAATTTTCTGCATTATCTTATCATTTGGAAATAATGACAGTTTACTATTTTGGTTACAATGTGTGTTACATTTATGTTTCTTGCCTTATTTCACTTGTGTGTCTGCTGGTGAAACCTCTAGGACCAATAAATATATTCAGTTTTATGATTTAGGATTAGATAGTTGTGGGGAAACCAGAGTTAATGACTAACCTTTAAAAATCGTTTCGTTTAGTAGCTGAGCACTTATTGATTCAAATCCTCTAACTTTTTTGATAAATTTAAGCTTACCCACTTTAGTCTGTGTTTGGTTTAAGTTCAAAGCTGTACAGAAGATGTACAATATATGTGCAAATGGCTTGTCAGAAACCTGCCTTCTTCTGCTTTTTTGCCCTTCTCCTTCTCTTTCTCCTTCTTCCTCTTCCTCTCCTTCCTTCTTTCTCCTTCTTTCTTCTTTCTTCTTGCCAATTTGTTATGTACATGGCAATTTGAACCTTCTGGGTAGGTTCTTAGGCCTGATCCACCACTCATATACCTGAGTCTTTACTGTGTAGGATGACTTTGATTCCTTCCGGACAGAATGAATTATGTTGCATGGTTTATTTTCTTTTACTGTGTTGAGCTCACACTGGAGAAAATATTAATATTTTCAAAGCTTGTACCACAAAATACTCAGTTTTGAATAAAAGATTAAATTCTAGTAAACTCTTTCACAGTAGGTGAGGTATTTGCAGTAATAAGGTCTAGAAGAAATTATCTATAAATACAATGTGGGATTTGTAATTCTGATAACTTTGGACAATGAAAGCATACAGTAACTTCAAATGTCCTTCTTAATAAATATGTAAGGCTTACTCTATGTTTTGCTTTTCAAATTGAAAAATGAAAGGTAATTTTGAAAACAGAAGTCTGAATAGTTGATATGTAAATTTGTTAAAATATTTTATTTTAAAACCATGTTATTTTGATTTGGTGTTATAAATATAGACTTCACTGATTAAAGATTTGTGTTTGCAAGGAAGTAGACAAGACAAAAATTAGTTTTAACATTATTTGAAACATACCCTTTTAAGGAAACAACATAACTAAGGGGAGCTTTATTTATGAAGGATTTTTTCAAGATATTTGAAGATGTTCTTCTGCACAATTATCTATTTGCATTCAAAAACTTAACTTGCTTATACAAACAGGTTGATCTAATCCAAATTACTATGTACATTTTTTTTTTTTTGAGATGGTGTCTCGCTTTGTCGCCCAGGCTAGAGTGCGGTGGCGCGATCTCAGCTCACTGCAAGCTCCGCCTCCCGAGTTCACGCCATTCTTCTGCCTCAGACTACCGAGTAGCTGGGACTACAGGAGCCACGCCCAGCTAATTTTTTATATTTTTAGTAGAGACAGGGTTTCACCGTGTTAGTCATGATGGTCTCGATCTCCTGACATTGTGATCTGCCCGCCTCAGCCTTCCAAAGTGCTGGGATTACAGGCACGAGCCACCACACCCGGCACTATGTACATTTAAAACAGCAAACTTTCAACAAATTTGGAAATTCTTTCAGTGATACTATACATTTAGTGTTATTTAATGTACACCTATTTAACAATGTTATATTTTCTTATGTTATTCACAAATTTTAAATTCAATATAGACTTTTTCCTCTTAATTCCCTCATTGTGTGCTTGTGATTTTTAAAGCTTGATGAGAGTTATAAAATGATTTTGACTTGACTTTTTTTGGTTAATGTAAATGAAGCAATAGGTGTTTTTGCTTTTTATAAGCATTCAGATGCTTCTCTACATGGGGTTGCAGTAGAAGTAGGAACAATCTTCAAAGGAGAATTGCAGGAATTCTGGAGTTTCCTAGATACCTGGTTGGCAATAGTCAGGGAAATGTGGGTAATTTTAATTCAGTAAGTTTAGCAATAAAATGTCTACTGATAAAAGGGAGGAAATATGCACATAAATAAGACAATGTATTTAGTCTTTCAGTTGAATGTATCTTCTTTACCTGAATACTATGGGCCAATTATGATTTAGGAGATGCTGGATGTTGTTAACCTCCTTATGTACAGTTAGTGAGTCTTCTAAAAACTGTTGAGGTTGAGAAGTGGGGCTAATCTAAACCTATTAAGATCAGAGATAAGGTCTACTTTAGATGACTAACAAAACAAACGGGTCAAATATTGCAAGATTCCAAGATTGAAAACTTTTTCTGAAAATAAAATCTTAAAAACAAAAAGCTATACAGAAAAGAAATTGTAACAAAAAATGCATTGCATGGATCAGCTCTTTAGAAAAATGCAAACTGAATAGTGATTTAAGAAAAAAACCATAATGATATTGGGGCAAAGGGTACGTGTGTGTTTGTGTTTTGTGTGGTGTGAGAGAGCCATATCTTAGCTTTCTGTAATAGAAAATCAATAGCGAATGTAAACATTGACAAATGGAAACTTGTACCTTAACCAAAAAGAAAAAGATCTTTACACTGGAATTCACTGGAGTCGTCATAGGCCTGTGAGGAGAAGCTGCCTTTTTTGACTGGCTAGCATGATAAATTCTTGGCTCATGTTAAGGGCTCGGTAAATGTTGATTGAATGTTTAAATATTCTAGTTGTCTCATTTACCTAGTGATACCCTTTCCCACTGCATGTAGTCAGTTTAGAACCATGGACTGTCACCACTCAAAACAGGTTACATGACTGATTACTTGGTATCTACACGCAGGAAAGCATTGATCAAGTACTCATTATCAACAGACATGCCAGGGGATCTTGAAACTGGTGGAGAATTATGAATTTATGTAATATTATCAAAAAGAAAGAAGAATAAACTGGGAAAATCCTGGAAGATGGTGCTGAAGGCACTATGCAGACTGTATGTGGTGAGATTAAGAGACTGCTCAAACTGAGAACTAGGTGGAAAAATCACACTGGAACTCCCAAGAGTTGGGGGCTGAAGTTGTAGTATCGGCCCTAAAGAAAATCCTGGATGGTTTCTGTGTTGATAACTAGGGGCCACATGACCATAGGGAAATTTTGGGTGGCCTATGTTTAGAAATGAAGGGAGTTAACTCTGGGCATGTATCCCTGGAGGTGCCGAGAGGCCCTATTCACTCAACTTCACTGCTGTTTCACACAGATTGTGAGTGGCAGAGTGTGTATCATATGTTTGTCATTCCTGGTCTAGGATCTGGGACATTGGTCAATTAAATGTCCAATTTAATTGGGATCAAGGCAGGGAAGGCTTAGGAATCTACTTTCAGAAATTCAACGATACAGAATTAAGGAGTACTATTAGGTTGAACCATATGAATAGCAGTTTATTTGACCTTTTTCCAACATTCTATTATGAAAAGTTTCAAATATCTAATAAAGTTAAAAGAATTTTGAGGGGGAACAGCATTCAATTGTTTTTTTGACTGCAAAACAGGAATTTCATTTCATTTACTTTGGACACCTTGACCAGGTATGGTTAGGCTGATGATGGAGGCAGTTTGTTTGTTGGCCTCCTAAGTACTACACACTCCAAGCACCATAGCTAGAACCTATGAATATAACTTGTTATTAAAAGTGCAGAGAATGGTTGTAGGTGAGATCTTGATGCATAACACAAAAAAGCTATCCAAATATATTTTATTCACTGTCGCTATAAACCCAGGTAATAAAAATGCTTCATAAACAACAAAATACAAACCAACAAAAAAGTTGATTGTTTTGAGTATGAATATATATTTGCTTATTCAGAAGTTTTGATACTTTTATGAGAAAAGCCTTTAGCAGGTGATTATTTTAGTTTTTTTTAAATATTTGCATAGACTGTATTTTCTCATTATTTTCACTTGTGAAAATGGAATTTCTGAAAGAAGCTGTATGCAGACTAACAATGAAATGGTAATCGATTTGAATGTAAAATAATCTCTTATGATTTGCCATGTTGGTAGATACGATTCAGATTGGAGATTTTGAGCCACAAAAGATGTCTTTCATGTATCTCCCTAGTCTATTAATCTTTCACATTAATCAGTATTCTTTAAATCAATTGAAACATTTTTTATCCCTGCCTAAAGGTGGCTTCTTGAAAACCATAACAGTAATTGAACTGTGACAGATATCTTGATTAAAAAACAAAAATGAAAACAAAGAATAAAATCACCAAGCTCTAGGCCATGCTGTTGTTTTCTGTAAAATGAACTTGGGCATAACACAGGTAAGTCACTTTTTTTCCTGGAATATTATTAGGTGATTTAACATAATTACAGCAACATTTATGGGAAACTGTTGGCATTTCAAGTTTATGAAATGGCTTTTAAATGTGCACAGAAAAGAGCACCTTTGTTTCTAAGGCTACAAGCATTGAACCAAACAAATAACTGTAAGCTACCCAGTGCCACACCTGACAAATTGTGATTTGCTATGTAACTTACTGTTTGGACAGACTTGCATATACTAGAAAATGCATATATTTGTGTATGCACGCACAAACACACACATCTCAATTTGATGTTTTTCTTTCAATTCATAAGAATTAACATGTTAGTCTTAAGGGTTAAAAGGAGGGGTATGAAAGATAGGCATTTTATAGAAAATTACAAATTACATATATATAAAATACATATATGCACACATATATGTCTATACATATACATGTGATTTTTACTGTGTATAAATTGATAATGGCTTGCAAAATTATTTTATAATTAATTCTTTCACCTCGTGATCCCAAATTACAGCATAAGACTTCATAGATTTCAAATGGACATTTTTGGGCACTCATCAGGGAGTCAGAATACAACTCTGAAGGCCATTAATTTTAACTATGAACATACAGCTATGCTATTTATTAATCTTTTCTATCATTTTTCTTATCAAACTTACATTATCACAGAGTATAGGATAGATTTTTAAAAAATTTTTCTTTTGCTGTATGCACCAGGCAGGTGGCTGACTTTTGATCTCAAAATATGTGTCATCATTTGTGATGAGCAACTATTGAGGTTTTTTTTTTTTTTTTTGAGGTGTAATTGGAGATTTAGCACCTTGTTCCACAAAAGACTTTCTCAATATAGCACTTACTTTTATCTGCTTTAGAGTGCTAGGCTGAAATCTGAGGGAAATAACAGCTTCCCCTCTGTTGAATTCTGTTTTTGATTGACGCTGTAAGGTTCAACATTTTTGTCTTAGTTCTTTATAATATTGTTAGTATATGTACATTAGACCCCCCCATGCCTTATTCTGTAAGAACCCTACAGATGTAAATTATATGAATCATGTCTTTCATGGGCTTTAAAAACATTTAGAAAGAGAACAGGTTTAATTGGCTCATGGTTCTGCAGGCTGTATAGGAAGTGTGGCACCAGCATCTACTCCACTTCTGGGGAGGTCTCAGGGAGCTTACTCATAGTGGAAGGTAAAGGGAGAGCGTGAATAGTGGAAGGCAAAGGGAGAGCGTTCCACATGGTGGGAGCAGAAGCAAGTGAGTATTGGGGTGGAGGTGTCATATATATATAATACTTTAAGTTCTGGGATACATGTGCAGAATGTGCAGGTTTGTTACATAGGTGTACATGTGCCATGGTGGTTTGCTGAAGCCATCAACCCATCATCTACATTAGATATTTCTCCTAATGCTATGCCTCCCCTTTCCCCCAACCCCCTGACAGGCCCTGGTATGTGATGTTCCTCTCCCTGTGCCCATATGTTCTCATTGTTCATCTCCTACTTATGAGTGAGAACATGTGGTTGGTTTTCTGTTCCTGTGTTAGTTTTCTGAGAATGATGGTTTCTAGCTTCATCCATGTCACTGCAAAGGACATGAACTAATCTTTTTTATGGCTGCATAGTATTCCATGGTATATATGTGCCACATTTTCTTAATCCAGTCTATCATTGATGGGCATTTGGGTTGGTTTCAAGTCTTTGCTATTGTGAACAGTGCTGCAATAAACAAACGTATGGGTGTGTCTTTATACTACAATGATTTATAATCCTTTGGTATATACCCAGTAATGGGATTGCTGGGTCAAATGGTATTTCTGGTTCTAGATCTTTGAGGAATTGCCACACTGTCTTCCACAATGGTTGAACTAATTTACACTCCCACCAACAGTGTAAAAGCATTGCTATTTCTCCACATCCTCTCCAGCATCTGTTGTTTCCTGAATTTTTAATGAACGCCATTCTAACTGGCATGAGATGGTATCTCATTGTGGCTTTTATTTTCATTTCTGTAATGACCAATGATGATGAGCTTTTTTTCGTATGTTTGTTGGCCTCATAAATGTCTTCTTTTGAGAAGTATCTGTTCATATCCTTCACCCACTTTTTGATGGTCTTGTTTGTTTTTTTCTTGTAAATTTGTTTAAGTTCTTTCTAGATTCAGGATATTAGCCCTTTGTCAGATGGATAGATTGCAAAATTTTTCTCCCATTCTGTAGGTTGCCTGTTCACTCTGATGATAGCTTCTTTTGCTGTGCAGAAGCTCTTTAGTTTAATTAGATTCCGTTTGTCAATTTTGGCTTTTGTTGCCGTTGCTTTTGGTGTTTTAGTCATGAAGTTTTTGCCCATGCCTATGTCCTGAATGGTATGGCCTAGGTTTTCTTCTAGGGTTTTTATGGTTTTAGGTCTTATGTTTAAATTTTTAATCCATCTTGAGATAACTTTTGTATAAGGTGTAAGGAAGGGGCCCATTTTCAGTTTTCTGCATACGGCTAGCCAGTTTTCCCAATGACATTTATAAAATAGGGAATCCTTTCCCTATTGCTTGTTTTTGTTGGGTTTGTCAAAGACCAGATGGTTGTAGATGTGTGGTGTTATTTCTGAGGCCTCAGTTTTATTCCACTGGTCTATATATCTGTTTTGGTACCAGTACCATGCTGTTTCAGTTACTGTAGACTTGTAGTATAGTTTGAAGTCAGGTAGCATGATGCCTCCAGCCTCATTCTTATTGCTTGGGATTGTCTTGGCTATATGAGCTCTTTTTTGGTTCCACATGAAATTTAAAGTAGTGTTTTCTCTTTTTATAGCATACATATGTACACATGTGTAAAGGCATGTCAATTACTCAATCTACACAAAATGCCAATATTTTTATAAATTCAAGAATCCTTTGTGATAAATTCAGGACCACCAGGAGCTCAAAAATTCCAAGTTTTTATTTGTTTGTTATTTTAAATTGGTGGGGGTTTGTTTGTTTATTTTATTTTATTTTTAAATTTCTTCCTTCTTTTTTGAATTATACTTTATGTTCTGGGATACATCTGCAGAATGTGCAGGTTTGTTACATAGGGATACATATGCCATGGTTGTTTGCTGCACCCATCAACCCATCATCTACATTGGGTATTTCTCCTAATGCTATCCCTTCCCTAGCCCCCCACACCCCCGAGAAGCCCCAGTGTGTGATGTTCCTCTCCCTGTGTTCATGTGTTCTCATTGTTCGTCTCCCACTTATGAGTGAGAACATGCAGTGTTTGGTTTTCTGTTCCCGTGTTAGTTTGCTGAGAATGATGGTTTCCAGCTTCATCCATGTCCCTGCGAAGGACATGAACTCATGCTTTTCCTTTTTTTTTTTTTTTTTTTTTTTTTGAAACAGACTCTCGCTCTGTTGATCTCCGCTCACTGCAAGCTCTGCCTCCTGGGTTCATGCCATTCTTCTGCCTCAGCCTCCCGAGTAGCTGGGACTACAGGCACCCACCACCATGCTCAGCTAATTTTTTGTATTTTTAGTAGAGACAGGGTTTCACTGTGTTAGCCAGGATGGTCTCGATCTCCTGACCTTGTGATCTGCCCACCTTGGACTCCCAAAGCTGTGGGATTACAGGCATGAACCATCACACCTGGCCCAAACTCATCCTTTTTCATGGCAGGATAGTACTCCATGTTGTATATGTGCCATATTTTCTTTATTCAGTCTATCATTGATGGGCATCTGGGTTGGTTCCAACTCTTTGCTGTTGTGAACAGTGCTGCAATAAACATATATGTGCATGTGTCTTTATAGTAGAATGATTTATAATCATTTGGGTATATATCCAGTAATGGGATTGCTGGGTCAAATGGTATTTCTGGTGCTAGATCTTTGAGGAATTGCCACACTGTCTTCCACAATGGTTGAACTAATTTACACTCCCACCAACAGTGTAAAAGCATTGCTATTTCTCCACATCCTCTCCAGCATCTGTTGTTTCCTGAATTTTTAATGAACGCCATTCTAACTGGTGTGAGATGGTATCTCATTGTGGTTTTGATTTGCATTTCTCTAATGACAAGTGATGATGAGCTTTTTTTATCATATGTTTGTTGGCTTCATAAATGTCTTCTTTTGGGAATTGTCTGTTCATATCCTTCACCCACTTTTTAGTGGGGTTGTTTCTTTTTTCTTGTAAATTTGTTTAAGTTCTTTCTAGATTCTGGATATTAGCCCTTTGTCAGATGGATAGATTGCCAAAATTTTCTCCCATTCTGTAGGTTGCCTGTTCACTCTGATGACAGTTTCTTTTGCTGTGCAGCAGCTCTTTAGTTTAATTAGATTCCATTTGTCAATTTTGGTTTTTGTTGCCATTGCTTTTGGTGTTTTAGTCATGAAGTTTTGCCCATGCCTATGTCCTGAATGGTATTGCCTAGGTTTTCTTCTAGCGTTTTTATGGTTTTAGGTCTTACATTTAAATCTTTAATCCATCTTGAGTTAAATTTTGTATAAGGTGTCAGGAAGGGGTCCATTTTCAGTTTTCTGCATATGGCTAGACAGTTTTCCCAACACCATTTATAAAATAGGAAACCCTTTCCTCATTGCTTGTTTTTGTCCGGATTGTCAAAGATCAGATGGTTGTAGATGTGTGGTGTTACTTCTGAGGCCTCTGTTTTGTTCCATTGGTCTATATATCTGTTTTGGTGCCAGTACCATGCTGTTTGGTCACTGTAGCTTTGTAGTATAATTTGAAGTCAGGTAGTGTGATGCCTCCAGCTTTGTTCTTTTTTCGTTGGATTGTCTTGGCTATGCAGGCTCTTTTTTTGGTTCCACATGAAATTTAAAGTAGTTTTTTCTAATTCTGTAAAGAAAGTCAATGGCAGCTTGATGGGGATACCAATGAATTTATAAATTACTTTGGGCAGTATGGCCATTTTCATGATATTGATTCTTCCTATCAATGAGCATGGAATGTTTTTCCATTTGTTTGTGTCGTCTCTTATTTCCTTGAGCAGTGGTTTGTACTTCTTGAAGAGGTCCTTCACATACCTTGTAAGTTGTATTCCTAGGTATTTTATTCTCTTTGTAGCAATTGTGAATGGGAGTTTGCTCATGATTTGGCTCTCTGTTTGTCTATTATTGGTGTGTAGGAATGCTTGTGATTTTTGCACATTGATTTTGTATCCTGAGACTTGCTGAAGTTGCTTGTCAGCTTAAGGAGATTTTGGGCTGAGATGATGGGGTTTTCTGAATGTACAATCATGTCATCTGCAAACAGAGACAATTTGACTTCCTGTGTTCCTATCTGAAAACTCTTTATTTCTTTCTCTTGCCTGATTGCCCTGGCCAGAACTTCTAATACTATGTTGAATAGGAGTTGTGAGAGAGGGCATCTTTTTCTTGTACCAGTTTTCAAAGGGAATGCTTCCAGCTTTTGCTCATTTAGTATGATATTGGCTGTGAGTTTGTCATAAATAGCTCTTATCATTTTGAGATATGTTGCATCAATACCTTGTTTATTGATAGTTTTAGCATTAAGCGTTGCTGAATTTTATCAAAGGCCTTTTATGCATCTATTGAGATAATCATGTGGTTTTTCTCATTGGTTCTGTTTATGTGATGGATTACATTTATTTATCTGTGTATGCTGAACCAGCCTTGAATCCCAGGGATGAAGCCAACCTGATTGTGGTGGATAAGCTTTTTGATGTGCTGCTGGATTTGGTTTGCCAGTATTTTATTGAGGATTTTCACATCGATGTTCATCGGGGGTATTGGCCTGAATTTTTTTGTTGTTTTTGTCTCTCTGCCAGGTGTTAGCATCAAGATGATGCTGGCCTTATAAAATGAGTTAGGGAGGATTCCCTCTTTTTCTGTTGATTGGAATAGTTTCAGAAGGAATGATACCAGCTCCTCTTTGTACCTCTGGTAGAATTCGACTGTGAATCCTTCTGGTCCTGGGCTTTTTTTTGGTTTGTAGGCTATTAATTACTGTCTCAATTTCAGAACTTGTTAGTAGTCTAGTCACGGATTCAAATTCTTCCTGGTTTAGTCTTGGAGGGTGTATGTGTCCAGGAATTTATCCATTTCTTCTAGATTTTCTGGTTTATTTGGTTAGAGGTGTTTATAGTATTCTCTGATGGTAGTTTGTATTTCTGTGGATCACTGGTGATCTCCCTTTTATCATTTTTATCTTGGCTATTTAATTCTTCTCTCTTTTCTTTTTTATTAGTCTGTCTAGTGGTCTATTTTGTTGATCTTTTCAAAAAACCAGCTCCTGGATTCATTTATTTTTTGAAGGGTTTTCGTGTCTCTATCTCCTTCAGTTCTGCTCTGCTCTTAGTTATTTCTTGTCTTCTGCTAGCTTTTGAATTTGTTTGCTCTTGCTTCTCTAGATTTTTTAATTGTGATGTTAGGATGTTGATTTTAGATCTTTCCTGCTTTCTCCCATGGGCATTTAGTGCTATAAATTTCCCTCTAAACACTGCTTTAGCTGTGTGTCAGAGATTCTGGTACATTGTGTCTTTGTTCTCATTGGTTTCAGAGACCTTATTTATTTCTGCCTTCATTTCGTTATTCACCCAGTAATCATTCAGGAGCAGGTTGTTCAGTTCCCATGTCATTGTGCAGTTTTGAGTGAGTTTCTTAATCCTGAGTTCTAATTGTATTGCACTGTGGTCTGAGAGACTGTTTGTTATGATTTCCGTTCTTTTGTATTTGGTGAGGAGTGTTTTACTTTCAAGTATGTGGTCAATTTTAGATTAGTTGTGATGTGGTGCTGAGAAGAATGTATATTCCATTGATTTGGGGTGGAGGGTTCTGTAGATGTCTATTAGGTCTGCTTGGTCCAGACCTGAGTTTAAGTCCTGAATATCTTTGCTAATTTTCTGTCTCATTGATCTGTCTAATATTGACAGTGTGGTATTAAAGGCTCCTGCTACTATTGTGTGGGAGTCTAAGTCTTTTTGGAGGTCTCTTAGGACTTGCTTTATGAAAATAGGTGCTCCTATATTGGGTGCATATATATTTAGGATAGTTAGCTCTTCTTGTTGAATTGATCCCTTTACCATTATGTAATGCCCTTCTTTGTCTCTTTTGATCTTTGTTTAAGTCTGTTTTATCATAAACTAGGATAGCAATGCCTGCTTTTTTTTGCTTTCCATTTGCTTGGTAAATATTCCTCCATCCCTTTATTTTGAGCCTATGTGTGTCTTTGCATGAGAGATGGGTCTCCTGAATACAGCACACTGATGTGTCTTGACTCTTTTTCCAAATTTTCCAGTCTGTGTCTTTTAATTGTGGCATTTAGCCCATTTACTTACAAGGTTAATATTATTATGTATGAATTTGATCCTGTCATTATGATGGTAGCTGGTTATTTTGCCCATTCGTTGGTGCAGGTTCTTCATAATGTCGATGGTCTTTACAATTCGGCATGCTTTTGCAGTGGCTGGTACTGGTTTTTCCTTTCCATATTTCGAGCTTCCTTCAGGAATTCTTGTAAGGCAGGCCTGGTGGTGACAAAATCCCTCAGCATCAGCTTGTCTGGAAAGGATTTTATTTCTCCTTCGCTTATGAAGCTTAGTTTGGCTGGATATGAAATTCTGCATTGAAAATTCTTTTTCTTAAGAATTGTGAATATTTGACCCAACTCACTTTTGGCTTGTTGGGTTTCTGCAGAGAGATCTGCTGTTAGTCTGATGGGCTTCCCTTTGTGGGTAACCCGATCTTTCTCTCTGGCTGTCTTTAACATTTTTTTCCTTCATTTCAACCTCAGTGAATCTGACTATTATGTGTCTTGGGGTTGCTCTTCTTGAGGATTATCTTTGTGGTGTTCTCTGTATTTCCTGAATTTGAATGTTAGCCTGTCTTGCTGGGTTGGGAAAGTTCTCCTGGATAATATCCTGAAGTGTATTTTCCAACTTTCTGCCATTCTCTCCATCACTTTCAGGTACCCCAATGAAACGCAGGTTTGGCCTTTTCACATAGTTTCATATTTCTTGGAGGCTTTGTTGGTTCCTTTGTATTCTTTTTTCTCTAATCTTGTCTTCATACTTTATTTCTAAGTTGATCTTCAATCTCTGATATCCTTTCTTCTGCTTGATCAATTCAGCTATTGATAACTTCTGTATGCTTTACGAAGTTCTTTTGCTGTGTTTTTCAGCTCCATCAGGTCATTTATGTTCTCTAAACTGATTATTTTAGTAAGCAATTCCTCTAACCTTTTTTCAAAGTTCTTAGCTTCCTTGCATTGGGTTAGAACATGCTCTTTTAGCTCGGAGGAGTTTATTATTACCCATCTTCTGAAGCCTACTTCTGTCAATTTGTCAAACTCATTCTTCATCCAGTTTTGTTCTGTTGCTGGCAAGGAGTTGTATTCCTTTGGAGAAGAGACGTTCTCGTTTTTGGAATTTTCAGGCTTTTTGTGCTGGTTTTTCCTCATCTTCATGGATTTATCCACCTTTGATCTTTGCTGTTGGTGACCTTCAGATGGAGTTCACGTGGTTGTCCTTTTTGTTGATGTTGATGCTATTGCTTTCTGCTTGTTAGTTTTCCTTCTAACAGTCAGGCCCCTCTTCTGCAGGTCTGCTGGGGTTTGCTGGGGCTCCACTCCAGACCTTGTTTGCCTGGGTGTCACCAGCAGATACTGCAAAACAGCAAATATTGCTGCCTGATCCTTCCTCTGGAAGCTTCGTCCCAGAGGGGCACCTGCCAGGTGCCAGCCGGAGCTCTCCTATATGAGGTGCCTGTTGACTCATGCTGGGAGGTGTCTCCTCGTCAGGAGGCACAGGGTTCAGGACCCGCTTGAGGAGGCAGTCTGTCCCTTAACCGAGCTGGATCACTGTGCTGGGAGATCTGCTGCTCTCTTCAGGGCCAGCAGGCAGAAATGTTTAAGTCTGCTGAACCTGCGCCCACAGCCGCCCCTTCTTCCAGGTGCTTTGTCCCAGGGAGATGGGAGTTTTATCTATAAGCCCCTGACTAGGGCTGCTGCCTTTCTTTCAGTGATGCCCTGCCCAGAAAGTAGGAATCTAGAGAGGCAGTCTGGCTACAGCAGCTTTGTGGAGCTGTAGTGGGCTCCACTCAGTCTGAACTTCCTGGCAGCTTTGTTTACACTGTGAGGGGAAAACTGCCTACTCAAGCCTCAGATATGGCGGATGCCCCTTTCCCCACCAAGCTCGAGCATCACAGGTCGACTTCAGACTGCTGTGGTGGCAGCAAGAATTTCAAGCCAGGATCTTAGCTTGCTGGGCTCCATGGGGGTGGGTTCCGCTGAGCAGGGCCACTTGGCTCCCTGGCTTCAGTCCTCTTTCCAGGGGAGTGAACGTTTCTGTCTTGCTGGCATTCCTAGTGCCTCTGGGGTATGAAATAAAACTCCTGCAGCTAGCTCAGTGTCTGCCCAAACAGCTGCCCAGTTTTGTGCTGGAAACCCAGGGCTCTTGTGGTATAGGCACCTGAGGGAATCTCCTGGTCTGTGGGTTGTGAAGACTCTGGGAAAAGTGTACTATCTGGGCTGGATAGCACCATCCCTCACAGCACGGTCCTTCATGGCCTCCCTTGGCTAGGTGAGGGAGTTCCCTGACCGCTTGCACCTCCCAAGTGAGGTGACACCCTACTCTGCTTCTGTTGGTCCTCTGTGGGCTGCATCCACTGTCTAACCAGTCCCAGTAAGATGAACTGGGTACCTCAGTTGGAAATGCAGAAATCACCCACCTTCTGCATTGATCTCACTGGGAGCTACAGACTGGAGCTCTTCCTATTCGGCCATCTTGCCTGGGAATCCCCCACATATGTTTAAATGACCAGATCTCATGAGAACTCACTGTGGTGAGGATAGCATCAAACGATGAGGGATCTGTCTCCATGACCTAGACACCTTTCACCAGGCCTCATCTCCAACATTGAGGATTACTTTTCAACATGAAGTTTGGGAAGGGAGAAATATCCAAGCTATATTATTCTGTCCCTGGCCCCTCCCAAATCTCATGTCCTTGTCACATTTCAAAATACCATCATCCCTTCTTAATAATCCCTCAAAGTCTTAACTCATTTCAGCATTTGAGACTCAAGCCAAGTTCTTTCCACCTATGAGCCTAAACAATCAGAAAAAGTTATTTACTTCCAAATACAATGGGGATTCAGGCATCGGGTAAACATTCCCATTCCAAAAGGGAGAAATTGGCCAAAAGAAAGGGGCTACAGGCCCCTTGCAACTTCAATACCCAACAGGGTTGTCAGTAAATCTTAAAGCTCCAAAATAATCTTTGATTCTATGTCCCTCATCCAGGGCACACTGGTGCAAGTGGTGGGATCCCAAGGCCTTGGGTGGCTTTGCTGGGTTCAGCTTCGACAGCTGCTGTCATCATTTGGCATTGAGTACTTGCAGTTTTTCCAGGTGCATGTTGCAAGCTGGTGGTGGAGCTGCCATTCTGAGGTCTGGAGGACAGTGGCCCTTTTTCCACAGCTTTGCTAGACATTGTTCCAGTGGGGACTCTGTATTGGACTTTCAGCCTCACACTTCTCCACACTGCCCTAGTAGAGGTTCTTTGCGAGCCCCAGTGGCAAGATTCTGGCTAGGCACCCAGACTTCCTCATGCATCCTCTGAAATCTAGGCAGAGGCTGCCATGCCTCCTTCACTGTCACACTCTGTGCACCTGCGGGCTTAACACTACATACAGGCTGCCAAGGCTTATGGCTTGCATTCTCCAACATGGCAGCCTGAGCTGCGCCTGGGCCCCTTTGAGCCACAGCTGGAGCTGGAGTGGCTAGGACTTAGGAAGTAGTGTCCCAAGGCTGCACAGAGCATCCAGACCCTGGGGCTGGCCCACAAAATCATTCAGTCCTCCTAGACCTCTGGACCTGTGGTAAGAGGGACTGTCATGAAAGTCTCTGAAATGCCTTCAAGGCAGTTTTTCCCAGTGTCTTGGCTATTAGTACATGGTGCATAACTAAAGTTATGCAAGTGGTTGCTCACAGCCTGCTTGAATTCCTCCTCTGAAAATGGTTTTTCTTTCTCTGCTACATGGCTAGGCTGCAAATTTCCCAAAATTTGATGTTCTGCTTCCTCTTTAAATGTAAATTTCAACTTTAAATTATTCTTTTGATCCCTCTCTGAGTGTAGGTTGTTAGAAATCAGGCCACATCTTGAATGTTCTGCTGCTTAGAAATTTCTTCCACTAGATAGGCTAAATAATCATTTTGAAGTTCAAACTTTCACAGATCCCTAGGGCATGGACACAATTCAGCCAGGTTCTTTGCTAAGGCATAACGTGTGTTACCTTAGCCAAGTAAGTTCCTAATTTCCATCTGAGACCTTGTTAGCTTGGACTTCATGGTACATATCACTATTAGCGTTTTGGTCACAATCATTTAAGCAGTCTTTAAGAAGTTCCAAACTTTCTCTTGTTTTCCTATCTTCTTCTGAGCCCTCCAAACTCTTTTAACCTCTGCCTGTTATCCAGTTCCAAAGCTGCTTCCACGTGTTTAGGTATGTTTATAGCAGTGCCCCACTCCTTGGTACCAATTTTCTGTGTTAGGATCTTCTTGCATTGCTATAAAGAAATGGGTAATTCATAAGGAAAAGAGGTTTAATTGGCTTATGATTCTACAGGCTGCACAGGAAGCATGGTGCCAGCATCTGCTTAGCTTCTGAGGAGGCCTTAGAGAGCTTTTACTCATGGTAGAAGGCAAAGTGGGAGCTTGCACATCTAATGGCAGGAGCAGGAACAAGAGGAACTTTTGTGAACTTTGGAATGAAATGTTTATGAACTAGAGAAACACATTTGTTTCCCTTTTACCAGATCATTTGAAATTGATGCTGTGAAGGACCCAGGTAATTTGTTTTTGGTTCACACTCTTTAAGATCCAGGAGATTTATGGGAATTAGATATCATTAAGGGGGTCGTAGTTACCATGTGGCCCCCTCAGCATTCATGGCCAGTCTGAAAATTTGTTTCAAGCCTCTTAAAGATACGCTCACTGATGTTTAAATGGGACAGATGGGAAAAAAAGTAAATGAAACAGATGGTTGAATTGTTCCTTTCTGTGTGGCATTAACAGATCTCCTATTAAAGCATACTGTTCTCAGTATGGTTCTGAAAAAGCATTTATCAGTAGCTAATATTTTATACAACATTGTTCTAGATAATACAGAAAATTATTAAACATTGACTCTGTCTTCTAGGATCTTAGTGATATCATTTCATAGGACCTCTGAGAGATGAAATCTTCTTCAATATGATTAGAGTCTTGTGGACAAAATCTGAGATGCCTTTAAGACCCTGTGTATTTCATAGTTGTTTCTAAGGACATTGTGAATTCATATTATAGAGAGGCTATTACATTATAGGTAGGCTAGAAGCCAATTCATACTTTTCTTGGATTGTGGGGATCTTGGATTGTGGGGATCTCCTTTTTGTATGGGAATCTTGAGATTCCCTGGGATTCCTCCCTTGGAAGGAGATGAGGTTGGAAAAGTTGGTTATCTTTGCCCTTTGCAAATGCTGTCTCTTAGTCTATATTTTTCTTATTCCTAGTTCTTCTCTTTTATTCCCCTTTGTTCCCCTTCATTTTGCCTCTCATTTTTTCTGTCTGCTATAACTTGGGATATTAGGTGGGCAAATGCCAAATATTCCATTATATCACTTCTATGAGTTGTTTTTATCATTGATACACTTCATTTAGAGAGAATACAAATGAAACAATATTTCTAGTGAGTATAGCAAAGAAATCAAGTGAGCTGGTATAGGCATAGGCCTACTTTAAGAAATAGACATGAACTAACATGATCTTAGAACATTTGTACTAGAAGGACCACCGGAGTCTCCTCTAATAATTCATGTAATTTTATAAATTATGTACGGAGATTTGGGCCTCGTGTAAAATGACACAATGAATTAGTGGCAGAGGTAGAATCTGCACCTGAATATTCTGACTGACTCCTAGTCAGAAGTTATGTAAGTGCATAAATTCCCTTCTATTCACAAATGACAATCTAGAATGGGCCTACATCCAATTTTTAGATTCAAATCGGTGGTCACATCCTAATGAGCTAAATTGGATAGCTAAATCTCAAAGCTGCTTTTGGACCAGCTAACTGGAAATAACTACCATGTAGCATAGTGGAATACTTTGCCCTCATATTACTCTCAGCCCATGTTGGTTTCAGTCATATTGGTAAACATGAGAGGTGTATCTAAGGAAATGAATACATTATGAGATCAGTTCCTCAAAGCTACATAACACCTCATGATGAACTATGGAACATGCAGACAAAGAAACAAGGAGACATTAATTAATTTCTCTAATCAGAAAAGTATTTACATAACTAATTGAATGAAAAATGGGACTAGATGACTTCTACTGTTCTTTCCACTCAAGAATGTTCTATTAAACTTGGCCAACAATTTGCTGGGTCTATTACTTTTTAGTGCTGTGTAATAAATTACCACAAGTTTACCAGCTTAAACCAATGTAAATTATCTTTTTACAATTTCTGTGGGTTAGGAGTCCAAGTATGAGTTAAGGTCCCACCACGTTGAAATCAAGGTATCATCTGGGGCTATAATCTCATCTGAGCCTTGGAATCTTCTCCCAGGTTCATTCAGGCTGTTGGCAAAATCCAGTTGCTTGAGCTTGTAGGACTGAGGCCCTTCATTCTTAGAGGCTGGCTCTTTCCAAATGCAGTTTACAGCATGTCTGTCTGTTTCTCAAGACCAGCTGGAGAGTGGTGGCTTTTATTATTTTTTTTGCTTCAAATCTCTCTGAAGTCTGTCTCTGATCTCTAAACCCCCTTCTTTTGAAAGGTCCTGCCTGATTATGTCAGGTCCACCTAAGATAATCTTCCTTTTAATTAACTTAAGTTTAAGTTATTAAAGACCTTAATTGCATCTGCAAAATCCCTTCACCTTTGCCATATAACATAATCTAATTACAGGAGTGATATCCTATGATATGCATAGATCCCACACTCAAAGGGAGGGGATTATACACAGTGTGTACAGAAAGGGGGATCATTTTAGCATTCTGCCCACCACATTGGGGAGCAGGAGAGTCCCATGTCTGTTAAAATATTGAGAATAATAAATTTATAATATCCAGGAGAAAATATTTTTCTAGCTCAGTTTGCAAGGACTAACATTTTTTAAATAATTTTAAAATGACATATATTTTCCTTATATGAGATTAAGACATAGCCCCCACTTCAGAAATAGACAAAAACAAGAGCCCCATAGCCAAATGAATTAGGCTTTCTCTGCATTGCGCTGGCTTGTCTGAAGGATTGTTTTTGAGAATGTTTCTTTTTCCAACTGCAGTTAAAATACATAATAGATTTATCCTCCTAGTTCCAAAAAATTTACAACTTAACTCCTAAGTCACATTAGTAATAAAACAACACCTGTATCCCAGCACTTTGGGAGGCTGAGGTGGGTGGATCACTTGAGGCCAGGAGTTTGAAACCAGCCTGGCCAACATAAAGAAACCTTGTCTCTACTAAAAATTAAAAAAAAAAATGGCCTGATTAAAAATAAAAGACAATAAAAAATATATTTTGTCCTGAAAAATAGAAACAATAAGGAATATGTGAACGAAATCGATTTCAGTCCTTCCTCCCCTATGCATAATTCAGTGATTTTGAACATTAGTCCTGTTTTAGACCAGTGTCTGTATGTGCTGGTGTTTTTTTCTGAGAATAGAAAAGGAGTCTTTTGTCCTTTTGATTTCCCTTTATAAAACTATTGCTAATACTTTGCTGTATGACTGGTATATGATTTTCTTTATAAGTATAGCTGAAGGTGGGTTCTTACTAAGGGAATTTGCTATTTACATTTTATTCCTAGGCTGCTAACTTCTAGTTCTCAACTCTATTGAAGGCAATGGTTAATCGAAAAAAAAAAAAAAAAGGAATTATTTGTCAGTAAATGCCTGTCACAAATACTCACTGTTCATAGCCCAATTGTATATGCCTATAAACCGAAGTTTTTATTTATATTTACGAACGTGCTTAATGAAACAATGAAAGTATAAAAAATGCCAATTGTAGGTCTGCAATTTATCTGTGTTTGATCTGATAAATTCTGGAGTGTGTACTTCCCATAAACCTTGCTTTAAAATAGTTTTATGTTATTCCAACATCCAAAAGCTTCATGTTTTAAGGACTGGCAAGTAGGTCACCCCATGGGGGTGTGCAGTGGTGAATGAGGACATGTAGGGTCAGTTTTAAAAAGCTGGCAGAGTCAGCTCCTTTTCTCCCCATTTAGCTGATGATAACACATGGATTTGGATATACCAAGCCAGGGGGGCGGCAGATGTCTCACCGACTCTCTGTAAACACTCTGGTCATATTGACCTATCAGCTGTCCATCACTCACCTTTCTCAGCTCAGGCTGTCCACCTGACTCATCATAAGGGGCTCAGCGGCAAAACTGCAAACTTCACTAAGATGCTAACAATGTTTCTTTTTCTCTCAAAAACAGTGAGCTTGTTTCATTTTTGGGATTGTTCCAAGTCCTCCTCACAACCCAGTGTGAAAGAGCATCCACATTCAATTTACTCAGTACAGCATACTGACCTTCAATGTGTTTCTTATAAAAAATAAAGAAACTTTAATGAGGGCTCAAGGAGGTATGGGATTGCTTGAAGGCCATCTGCAGTAGCAGCTTCGCTTTTTAGGGCCATTTCTTTCTCATCTATGTTACAAGCTTTTAGCTTTTTAAAAATATATGTGCTGACTCTTGGAGGAGATAGTGAAAAAAATCTTGCTCTTAAGAAAAGAGGTTTAAAAATTCAGCGGTTAAAAGAATATATATTTATGTTTTTTGACATGATATGACACTGATTAGTTACTTAGAGTCTCACTTATTTAACAATGTTTCTTACTGGTAAATTTTAGTGAAATAAAATTGAAGCAGGAAGATCAGTGTTTAATATATTCTCCCACTAAATGGAAAGATCATATATTCTACTATAACTGCCAGTTTGTTTTCCAAAAAGTTAGTAACAACTGAGACTTTTACCAACAGCATATGAAAATATCTGTTTTTCCACAGCTTATCAATCTTTTACATTTTTGTCAATTTTGTAGGCCATAAATGAGAACATTATTTGTAAAGGCTCAAAGATATGAGGCAACATGGCACATTAATAGAATGTTGAGTTGCAGTTACAACATAAGGAGTATGTGGAGGTGACAGGAGATGAGGTTACATATGGGAAGAAACCAGATGGTTCTGGGTGGTGTGTGGTGTGTGTGCACGTACAATGCTGTGCCAAGGATTGGACCTTATCCTGGGGAAATAGGAAAACCGTGGAAGCATTTTACAGAATAGAGTTGTGTGATTAGATATCATTTTGAAGCTAATTTTAGTAGGTTTTTTTTTCAGGTTGATTTCAGATTGCAGGCAGAAAGAACAGTTAGAAAACTCTGATCATATTCCAGAGAGGAGATAATGAGGAATGGAATTGAATCAGTACTGTGGGGATGAAGAATAAGGCACAGTTGTTACAGAGCTGAGGTAGACTACACTCATTGCCTTTGGGTGTTTTGCCTAAATAATTTTCAGATTTGGGTGCCCAAGAAACTGAGAAAATGATGATGCTGTTAATATGAAGAAAATACAAGAAGAGATAAGGGTTGAGGGAAAAGATAATAAATTCAATTTTAGACAGGTGAAGTTGGAGGGGGCACAAGGAATACTTCAACCAAGAGGCCTAGAAGATAGGAGAATTGGGTATGGAACTCAGGAAAGAGCTCTTTCTAAAGATGTGGATTTAGGATATGGTCACATGTAGGTAGTAGTAAATGCCATCTTCTGGATGAGATCAATGGGAGAATATAGCTACTGAGAAGAAAATACGACTGAGATTGGAACTCTGAGGGGTATAACATTCAATGGACAGATAGAAGAAAAATAGTCCACATAATGAGTGCTTAGAAAATTACTCATTTGAAAGGTGACAGTGGAGATTATATGAAAAAGTTGGTACTGTAATGTTATATATAAAATATATATATATATATATATACATACATACATACATACATACATATATATGTGTATAGTAAGTATTGGCTTCCTTCTAGATTCTGGACCCACCCATTTATTAGTTTATTCTCATACCAAAATCCTGAATGATTACAGTGCCAGTTAACATGACATTCTTGTTAGAACCAGAGTTACAAATCTGTCGCTTCCAAGATGGCCAAATAGGAACAGCTCCGGTCTGCAGCTCCCAGTGAGGTTGACTCAGAAGATGGGTGATTTCTGCATTTCCAACTGAGGTACCTGGTTCATCTCATTTGGACTTGTTGGACAGTAGGTGCAGCCCACGGAGGGTGAGCTGAAGCAGGGCAGGGTGTTGCCTCACCTGGGAAGCACAGGGGGTCGGGAGATTTCCCTTTCCTAGCCAAGGGAAGCCATGACAGACTGTACCTGGAGAAACGGTACACTTCTGACCAAATACTGCACTTTTCCCACAGTCTTAGCAACCGGCAGACCAGGAGATACCCTCCTAAGCCTGGCTCGGCAGGTCCCACATGCATGGAGCCTTGCTCACTGCTAGTGCTGCAATCTGAGATCAACCTGCGATGCTGTACCTTGACGGGGCGAGAGGCATCCACCATTGCTGACACTTGAGTAGCTCACAGTGTAAACAAAGTGGCCAGGAAGCTCGAACTGGGCAGAGCCCACTGCAGCTCAGCAAGGCCTACTGCCTCTATAGATTCCACCTCTGAGGGCAAGGCATAGCAGAACAAAAGACAGCAGACGGCTTCTGCAGACTTAAACGTCCCTGTCTGATAGCTCTGAAGAGAGCAGTGGTTCTCTCAGCACAGTGTCCGAGCTCTGAGACTGGACAGATTACCTCCTCAAGTGGGTCGCTGACTCCCATGTAGCCTGACTGGGAGACATCTCCCAGTAGGGGCCGACAGACGCCTCATATAGGCAGGTGTCCCTCTGGGATGAAGCTTCCAGAGGAAGGATCAGGCAGCAATATTTGCTGTTCTGTACCCTCTGCTGGTGATATCCAGGCAAACAGTGTCTGGCGTGGACCGCCAGCAAACTCCAACAGGCCTGCAGCTGAGGGGCCTGACTGTTAGAAGGCAAACTAACAAACAGAAAGGAATAACATCAACATAAACAAAAAGGACATCCACACCAAAACCCCATCCGTAGGTTGCCAACATCTAAGACCAAAGGTACATAAAACCACAAAGATGGGGAAAAACCAGAGCAAAAAAGCTGAAAATTCCAAAAACCAGAGCACCTCTTCTCCTCCAAAGGATCACAGCTCATCGCCAGCAATGGAACAAAACTGGATGGAGAATGAATTTGATGAGTTGACAGAAGTAGGCTTCAGAAGGTCGGTAATAATGAACTTCTCCGAGCTAAAGGAGCATGTTCTAACCCATTGCAAGGAAGCTAAATACCTTGAAAAAAGGTTAGATAAATGGCTAACTAGAATAAGCAATGTAGAGAAGACCTTAAATGACCTGATGGAGCTGAAAACCACAGCATGAGAACTTCATGACGCATGCACAAGCTTCAATAGCCGATTTGATCAAGTGGAAGAAAGGATATCAGTGATTGAAGATCAAATTAATGAAATAAAGTGAGAAGACAAGATTAGAGAAAAACGAGGGAAAGAAATGAACAAAGACTTCAAGAAATATGGGACTATGTGAAAAGACCAAATATACGTTTGATTGGTGTACTGGAAAGTGACGGGGAGAATAGAATCAAGTTAGAAAACTCTTCAGGATATTATCCAGCAGAACTTCCCTAACCTGGCAAGGCAGGCCAACATTCAAATTCAGGAAATACAGAGAACACCATAAAGATACTCCTCGAGAAGAGCAACCCCAAGACACATAATTATCAGATTCACCAAGGTTAAAATGAAGGAAAAAAATGTTAAGGGCAGCCAGAGAGAAAGGTCGGGTTACCCACAAAGGGAAGCCCATCAGATAACAGCAGATCTCTCAGCAGAAACCCACAAGCCAGAAGAGAGTGGGGGCCAATATTCAACATTCTTAAAGAAAATAATTTTCAACCCAGAATCTAATATTCAGCCAAACTAAGCTTCATAAGTGAAGGATAAATAAAATTCTTTACAGACAAGCAAATGCTGAGAGATTTAGTCACCACCAGGCCTTCCTTACAAGAGCTCCTGAAGACAGCACTAAACATGGAAAGGAACAACTGGTACCAGCCACTGAAAAAACATGCCAAATTGTAAAGACCATTGATGTTATGAAGAAACTGCATCAATTAATGGGCAAAATAACCAGCTAATATCATAATGACAGAATCAAACTCAAACATAACAATATTAACCTTAAATGTAAATGGGCTAAATGCCATAATTAAAAGACACAGGCTGGAAAATTGGGTAAAGAGTCAAGACCCATCACTGTGCTGTATTCAGGAGACCAATCTCATGTGCAAAGACACACATAGGCTCAAAATGAAGAGATGGAGGAAGATCTACCAAGCAAATGGAAAGCAAAAAAAAGCAGGGGTGGCAATCCTAGTCTCTGATAAAACAGACTTTAAACCAAAAAAGATCAAAAGAGACGAAGAAGGCCACTGCATAATGGTAAAGGAATCAATTCAATAAGAAGAGCTAACTATCCTAAATATATATGCACCCAATACAGGAGCACCCAGATTCATAAAGCAAGTCCTTAGAGACCTACAAAGAGACTTGGACTCCCACACAATAATAATAGGAGATTTTAACACCACACTGTCAATATTAGACAGATCAATGAGACAGAAAATTAACAAGGATATCCAGGAATTGAACTCAGCTCTGGACCAAGCAGACCTAATAGACATCTGCAAAACTCTCCACCCCAAGTCAAGAGAATATAATTCTTCTCAGCACCACATTGTACTTATTCTAAAATTGACCACATAATTGGAAGTAAAACACTCTTCAGCAAATGTAAAATAACATAAATCATAACAAACTGTCTCTCAGACCAAAATGCAATCAAATTAGAACTCAGGATTAATAAACTTTCTTAAAACCACACAACTACATGGAAACTGAACAACCTGCTCCTGAATGACTACTGGGTAAACAACAAAATGAAGGCAGAAATAAACATGGTCTTTGAAACCAATGAGAACGAAGACACAATGTAGCATAATCTCTGGGACACATTTAAAGCAGTGTACAGAGGGAAATTTATAGCACTGAATGCCCACTAGAGAAATCAGGAAAGATCTAAAATCAACACCCTCACATCACAATTGAAAGAACTAGAGAAGCAAGAGCAAACAAATTCAAAAGCTAGCAGGAGGCAAGAAATAACTAAGATCAGAGCAGAATTGAAGGAGGTA
This sequence comes from Gorilla gorilla gorilla, assembly GCF_029281585.2. Lineage (NCBI taxonomy): Eukaryota > Metazoa > Chordata > Mammalia > Primates > Hominidae > Gorilla > Gorilla gorilla. The sequence goes on from NC_073229.2 coordinate 125,216,312, forward strand.
GAGACACAAAAAAACCCTTCAAAAAATCAATGAATCCAGGAGCTGATTTTTTGAAAAGATCAACAAAATTGATAGATGGCTAGCAAGACTAACAAAGAAGAAAAGAGAGAAGAATCAAATAGACGCAATAAAAAATGATAAAGGGGATATTACCACTGATACCAAAGAAATACAAACTACCATCAGAGAATACTATAAACACCTCTATGCAAATAAACTAGAAAATCTAGAAGAAATGGATAAATTCCTGGACACATACATCCTCCCAAGACTAAACCAAGAAGAAGTTGAATCTCTGAATAGACCATTAACAAGTTCTGAAATTGGGGCAATAATTAATAGCCTACCAACCAAAAAAAGTACAGGACCAGAAGGATTCACAGCCGAATTCTACCAGAGGTAAAAAGAGGAGCTGGTACCATTGCTTCTGAAAGTATTCCAATTAATAGAAAAAGAGGGCATCCTCCCTAACTCCTTTTATGAGGCCAGCATCATCCTGATGTGTCTGGAATTGGTGGGTTCTTGGTCTCCCTGACTTCAAGAATGAAGCCACGGACACTCACAGTGAGTGTTACAGTTCTTAAAGATGGTGTGTCTGGAGTTTGTTCCTTTAGATGTTCAGATGTGTCCGGAGTTTCTTCCTTCTGGTGGGTTTGTGGTCTCACTGACTTCAGGAGTGAAGCTGTAGACCTTCGTGGTGAGTGTTACAGCTCTTAAAGGTGGCGTGTCCAGAGTTCTTCATTCCTTCCATTGGGTTTGTGGTCTCACTGGCTTCAGGAGTGAAGCTGCAGACCTTCGTGGTGAGTGTTACAGCTCATAAAGGTGGTGCAGACCCAAAGAGTGAGCAGCAGCAAGATTTATTGCGAAGAGCGAAAGAACAAAGCTTCCACAGCATGGAAGGGGACCCGAGCGGGTTGCCGGGGCTGGCTTGGGCAGCCTGCTTTTATTCCCTTATCTGACTCCACCCACATCCTGCTGATTGGCCCATTTTACAGAGAGCTGATTGGTGCATTTACAATCCCTGAGCTAGACACAGAGTGCTGATTGGTGCGTTTACAAACCTTGAGCTAGACACAGAGTGCTGATTGGTGTGTTTACAAACCTTGAGCTAGACACAGAATGCTGATTGGTGTATTTACAATCCTTTAGCTAGACATAAAAGTTCTCCAAGTCCCCACTAGATTAGCTAGACACGGAGCACTGATTGGTGCATTTACAAACCTTGAGCTAGACACAGGGTGCTGATTGGTGTGTTTATAAACCTTGAACTAGACACTGTGTGCTGATTGGTGTATTTACAATCCTTTAGCTAGACATAAAGGTTCTCCAAGTTCCCACCAGATTAGCTAGATACAGAGTGCTGATTGGTGCATCCACGAACCCTGAGCTAGACACAGAGTGCTGATTGGTGCATATGCAATCCTCCGGCTAGATATAAAAGTTCTCCAAGTCCCCACCCAACTCAGGAGCCCAGCTGGCTTCACCTAGTGGATCCCACGCCAGGGCCGTGGGCAGAGCTGCCCGCCAGTCCCGCGCCATGTGCCTGCACTCCTGTGCCGTTGGGTGGTCGATGGGACTGGGCACCGCGGAGCAGGGGGTGGCGCCCTTCAGGAAGGCTCGGGCTGCACAAGAGCCTACCGTTGGGGGGGCTTTGGCATGGCAGGCTGCATTGATACCAAAGCCTGGCAGAGACACAACAAAAAAAAGAAAATTTTAAGCCAATATCCCTGAAGAACATCGATGAGAAAATCCTCAATAAAATACTGGCGAACCAAATCCAGCATCACATCAAAAAACTTATCCACCACGATCAAGTCAGCTTCATCCCTCGGATGCAAGGCTGGTTCAACATATGCAAATCAATATATGTAATCCATCACATAAACAGAATCAATGACAAAAACCACATGATTATGTCGATAGATGCAGAAAATGCCTTTGACAAAATTCAACAGCCCTTAATGCTAGAAACTCTCAGTAAACTAGGTATTGATGGAATGTATCTCAAAATAATAAGAGCTATTTATGACAAACCCACAGCCAATGTCATACTGAATGGACAAAAACTGGAAGCATTCCCTTTGAAAACCCACACAAGACAAGGATGACCTCTCTCACCACTTCTATTCAACATAGTGTTGGAAGTTCTGTCCAGGGAAATCAGGCAAGAGAAAGAAATAAAGTGTATTAAATTAGGAATAGAAGAAGTCAAATTGTCTCTGTTTGCAGATGACATGATTGTATATTTAGAAAATCCCATTGTCTCAGCCCAAAATCTCCTTAAGCTGATAAGCAACTTAGGCAAAGTCTCAGGATACAAAATCGATGTGCAAAAATCACAAACATTCCTATAAACCAATAATAGACAAACAGAGAGCCAATTCATGAGTGAACTTCCAATCACAATTACTACATAGAGAATAAAATACCTAGGAATCCAACTTACAAGGGATGTGACGGACCTCTTTAAGCAAAACTACAAACCACTGCTCAATGAAATAAAAGAGGACACAAACAAATGGATTAACATTCCATGCTCATGGATAGGAAGAATCAATATCATGAAAATGGCCATACTGCTCAAGGTAATTTATAGATTCAATGCTATCCCCATCAAGCTACCACTGATTTTCTTCACAGAATTGGAAAAAACTACTTTAAAGTTCACATGGAACCAAAAAAGAGCCCAAATTGCCAAGACAATCCTAAGCAAAAAGAACAAAGCTGGAGGCATCACACTACCTGACTTCAAACTATACTACAAGGCTACAGTAACCAAAACAGCATGGTACTCATATTAAAACAGATACACAGAGGCCTCAGAAATAACACCACACATCTATAGCCATCTGATCTTTGACAAACCTGACAAAAGCAATAGGGAAAGGATTTCCTATTTAATAAATGGTGCTGGGAAAACTGCCTTGCTATATGTAGAAAGCTGAAACTGGATTCCTTCCTTACATCATATATAAAAATTAACTTGAGATGGATTAAAGACTTAAATGTAAGACTTAAAACTATAAAAACCCTAGAAGAAAACCTAGGCAATACCATTCAGGTCACAGGCATGGGCAAAGACTTCATGACTAAAACACCAAAAGCAATGGCAACAAAAACCAAAATCGACAAATGGGATCTAATTAAAGTAAAGATCTTCTGCACAGCAAAAGAAACTATCATCACAGTGAACGGGAAACCTACAGGAAGGGAGAAAATTTTTACAGTCTACCCATCTGAAAAAGGGCTAATATCCAGAATCTAAAAGGAACCTAAACAAATTTACAAGAAAAAAACAACCCCATCAAAAAGTAGGCAAAGGATATGAACAGACACTTCTCAAAAGAAGACATTTATGCAGCCAACAGGCATAAGAAAAAACGCTCATCATCACTGGTCATCAGAGAAATGCAAATCAACATCACAGTGAGATACCATCTCATGCCAGTTAGAATGGCGATCATTAAAAGTCAGGAAAGAACAGATGCTGGAGAGGATGTAGAGAAATAGGAATGCTTTTATACTGTTTGTGGGAGTGTAAATTAGTTCAACCATTGTGGAAGACAGTGTGGCGGTTCCTCAAGGATCTAGAACTAGAAATGCCATTTGACCCAGTAATCCCATTACTGGGTATATACCCAAAGGATTATAAATCATTCTACTATAAAGACACATGCACATGCACACGTATGTTTATTGTGGCACAATTCACAGTAGCAAAGACTTGGAACCAACCCAAATGTCCAACAATGATAGACTGGATTAAGAAAATGTGGCACATATACACCATGGAATACTATGCAGCCATAAAAAGGATGAGTTCATATCCTTTGCAGGGACACGGATGAAGCTGGAAACCCTCTTTCTAAGCAAACTATCACAAGGATAGAAAACCAAACACCGCATGTTCTCACTCATAGGTTGGAGTTGAACAATGAGAACATATGGACACAGGGTGGGGAACATTACATATCAGGGCCTGTTGGGGTGTGGGGGGCTGGGGGAGGGATAGCATTAGGAGAAATACCTAATGTAAATGACGAGTTGATGGGTGCAGCAAACCAACATGGCACATGCATACTTATGTAACAAACCCGCACACTGTGCACATGTACCCTAGAACTTAAAGTGTATATATATATATATATAAAGAACTTAAGTTACAAATCATAATTCATGATTAGGTCATTATGAGTCATTAAATAGCAAAAGCAAAGCATTGTTATATGCAGAAAGTGCCTTCACTCCATGGTAAGATCCTTGCCAAAATTGAGACAGTGCTGTTGCAGGGCCCCATTTCCTTAGCATACACTGTGAATGACTCCCCCCGCCCCAACTGCCTGGATTGGTGTGACACTGAGGCCTTGCTGGCTGCTGTCAATCTTTTTGTTCACCTTTCATGAGGAGGCTGGGGTAAATAATGGGAAGCCTGCATATGGACAGGAAAGGGTTTTCAGGACAGGACAGCAGCAAAAATCATCTAAAGGGCATGCTTTTCTGATAGTGTTCCCATGTCCTAAGGATGGCAGCATAGTCAAAGTATTTAGGCAGTCAAGGAAAAAGTGGTTCAGGGAAGAGTTGAATTAGCTTGGTGAAGCTAGGGCTAATTTTTCATGAAGAGCTACATATATGTTTCCATGGAGGTTGGGTGGCTTGGAGAATGCCTTTTAAGCTTAAGCTCTTTTTTCAAAAAATTATTTTCTCGAGATGAAGTCTCACTTTGTCACCCAGGCTGGAGTGCAGTGGTGCATTCTCAGCTCACTGCAACCTCCACTTCCCAGGTTTAAGTGATTCTCCTGCCTCAGCCTCTGGAGTAACTGGGACTACTGGCCTGCACCACCATGCCTGGCTAATTTTTTTGTATTTTTAGTAGAAACAGGGTTTCAACATGTTGGCCAGGCTGGTCTCGAATTCTTGACCTCTGGTGATCCCCCTGCCTCGGCCTCCCAAAGTGCTAGTGAGAGGTGATGGTGTGCTAGCAGCCCTCGCAGCCCTTGCTCACTCTTGGCACCTCCTCGGCCTCAGCGCCCACTCTAGCCATGCTTGAGGAGCCCTTCAGCCCACTCTTGCACTGTGGGAGCCCTTCTCTGGGCTGGTCGAGGCCGGAGCCAGCTCCCTCTGCTTGCTGGGAGGTGTGGAGGGAGAGGTGGGGGTGGGAACCGGGGCTGCGCTTGGTGCTCGTGGGCCAGTGCGAGTTCCTAGTGGGCGTGGGCTTGACAGGTCCCACACTCAGAGCAGCCAGCCAGTGCCACCGACCCCGGGCAGTGAGGGGCTTAGCACCCAGGCCAGCAGCTGCAGAGGGTGTGCCAGGTCCCCCACCGGCACTGCGCTCGAATTCTCGCCGGGCCTCAGCTGCCTCCCTGCGGGGCAGGGCTTGGTACCTGCAGCCTGCCATGCCCGAGCCTCCCCCACACCGTGGGCTCCTGCACGGCGCAAGGCTCCCCGACGAGCACTGCCCCCTGCTCCACGGTGCCCAATCCCATCGACCGCCCAAGGGCTGAGGAGTGCGGGTGCATGGTGTGGGACTAGTGGGCAGCTCTGCCTGCGGCCCTGGTGCAGGATCCTCTAGGTGAAGCCAGCTGGGCTCCTGAGTCTAGTGGGGACTTGGAAAACCTTTATGTTTAGCTAAGGGATTGTAAATACACCAATCAGCACTCTGTGTCTAGCTCAAGGTTTGTAAATGCACCAATCAGTGCTCCGTGTCTAGCTAATCTAGTGGGGACTTGGAGAACTTTTATGTCTAGCTAAAGGATTGTAAATACACCAATCAGCACTCTGTGTCTAGCTCAAGGTTTGTAAATGCACCAATCAGCACTCTGTATCTAGCTAATCTAGTGGGAACTTGGAGAACCTTTATGTCTAGCTAAAGGATTGTAAATACACCAATCAGCACTCTGTGTCTAGCTCAAGGTTTATAAACACACCAATCAGCACCCTGTGTCCAGCTCAAGGTTTGTAAATGCACCAATCAGTGCTCTGTGTCTAGCTAATCTAATGGGGACTTAGAGAACTTTTATGTCCAGCTCAGGGATTGTAAATGCACCAATCAGCACCCTGTCAAAACGAACCAATCAGCTCTCTGTAAAACAGACCAGTCAGCTCTCTGTAAAATGGACCAATCAGCAGGATGTGGGTGGGGCCAGAGAAGGGAATAAAAGCAGGCTGCCCAAGCCAGCAGTGGCAACCCGGTCCGGTCACCTTCCACACTGTGGAAGCTTTGTTCTTTTGCTCTTTGCAATTAAATCTTGCTGCTTCTCACTCTTTGGGTTTGCACTGCCTTTATGAGCTGTAACACTCACCGTGAAGGTCTGCAGCTTCACTCCTGACCCAGCGAGACCACGAACCCACCAGAAGGAAGAAACTCTGAACACGTCCAAACATCAGAAGGAAAAAACTCCGCACACACCATCTTTAAGAACTGTAACACTCACCGCTAGGGTCCACGGATTCATTCTTGGTCAGTGAGACCAAGAACTAACCAATTCCAGACACACTAGGATTAGAGGTGTGAGCCACTGCACCCGGCCCTTTTAAGCTCTTTCTTGAGAAATTTATTACAATTTCTATTTGGTGGAAGAAAACACTTTCTGTTCCAGGATTTTCACTGTACTATAACTAGTGAAAAACATGCCTGCTTCTGGCCGGTTGCGGTGGCTCACGCCTGTAATCCCAGCACTTTGGGAGGCTGAGGCGGGTGGATCACGAGGTCAGGAGAGCGAGACCATCCTGGCTAACATGGTGAAACCCTGTCTCTACTAAAAATACAAAAAAAAAAAAAAAAAAAAAAAAAAAAATTAGCCAGGCGTGGTGGCGGGCTCCTGTATTTCCAGCTACTTGGAAGGCTGCGTCAGGAGAATGGCATGATCCCAGGAGGCGGGGCTTGCAGTGAGCCGAGATCGCGCCACTGCACTCCAGCCTGGGTGACAGAGTGAGACTCCATCTCAAAAAATAAAAATAAAAACAAAAAACTGTGCCTGCTTCTTTTTCTATTGTGAGCTCATTAAGGGCAGGGAGTGTGTCTTGTGTTTTCCATGCTTAGCTAGTTGTGTGGTGCTCAACAGATGCTACAGAAATAAATCCCTGCATGTCACAGAAGCTAAACTCCATTCTTAGAAAGACATATTGCAACTAGACTTAAATATTCAATTTTCTCTACATTTGCTTATATAAACAGTAGTTTGGGGATTTGAGTGATATATGCATAATTGATGTGTTAATTGATGTGTTAGTATACATATAGGGGTCTTCAAACAATTACAATATAATATTTCTTGTTCAAAATTATGCAATATGTTGTCTGAAAGAAAAGCCAATTGGGGTCTAATTGCTTTTTTAGGCAGTAAGTTACCTCAAAATCATAAATTGAATAAAAATCTTCAGAATTTAGATAAATTTTTACTATTATTCTATTGGGTTTAATAATTGATCAATATGATGAAAGAATTACCACATCAACTAAAAGTTTCTCCTATGAAATGTTTTCTATAACCTTAATAAAAAGAAGAAAAGAAAAAAGGAAAAAAAACCAACAAAGTCTGAGGAGAATCAGAATAAATGCTGAGGAAATATCTATTTCTGGTTCTGCCACTAAATTATTTTGTTTTTTAAAAGCCTTTTTAGTCTTTAGATTGTATGAGATCCAAAGCCATAACAGTGTCAAACATATTCTTAGAACCTGAATCCTAGACCTTAAGGCAACGTTAAAATTCTATGCTATTAAAGTTGAACATTCCTAAGAAGTTGGCAGAGGTCATTAATTATTTCTAAGGATCTTGAGGTATATTGAAAAAAGAGATTTAAAGAATATTACTGTGGGCCAGGCATGGTGGCTCACACCTGTAATCCCAACACTTTGGGAGGCTGAGGCGGGCGGATCACGAGGTCAGGAGTTCAAAACCAACCTGGCCAATATGGTGAAATTCCATCTCTACTGAAAATACAAAAATTAGCTGGGCGTGGTGGTGTGCACCTGTAGTCCAGCTACTTGGGAGGCTGAGGCAGAATTGCGTGAACCTGGGAGGCGGAGGTTGCAGTGAGCCAAAATCATGCCACTGCACTCCAGCCTGGACAACATAGCAAGACTCAGTCTCAAGAAAAAGAAAATATTACTGTGGTATATTGATTTTAAAAATGGCCTCAGTGTTCTACCCCTCCTTGTAGCCACACCTTTTGTAATATGACCTCAAAGAGTAGAGTCTATTTCCTCATGCCTTGAATCTGGACTGGCCTTGTGACTTTGGTCAATTTCATGTTTTGATAGTATGCCATCTCTGAGCCTAGACCTCAAGAATAATTGTCCTCTTCTGTCTCTTTTGCAGTATTGCTACCACAGGTTGGTCTAGTGGAGTGGGAGAGACCAGTTGTCCCAAGTAAGATTATCTTAGGCCAGCCTATCTCCATCTGACTTGCCAGTAGCCACATAGTTGAGCTCCACTGAACCCAGCTCAAAGCAGCAAAATTAGTCAGCCCATAAGACTACTGAGCACAAATGTTTATTGTTGTATGCTACTATGCTACTGAGATTTTGTGGTTGTTATTTTTATTTTACAGATAGTAATATTTTTGTAAATACAAATCAGAATAACAATTATAATAGTGTATTTCTTTTATGCTTTTGGGGGACCTTGGGCAACCTAACAGAATAACATGAAGCGGAGCCCAACAGTTTGCTTTCTAAATGTACATTGTGTGTTTCTGGCTATTCTGGCATCTAAGTGACTGAATATATTGAATATTTGCTTTGAAATAAAAATTATAATGACCATTGTTCAATATTCTTGAAAAAATTGCAAGCTAATCTATGCAATTAATTTTAAGGAAACTCCATTTATTGTAAAAATCTGAATACATACATTCTAAATTTGAGGTTGCAAACTGACATGCCTGTGGAAGTTTGGCATGCAATATAATTGAGACACTCATGTTTGGTATAAAATACTAGGCAGTAGGGGGGAATTGGCAGAGTGAAGGACACGTTTCCAATCCAAAGGAATTAAATTCAAATTTTTAAGAACATTGTGCAGGCCAAACAACACATATATGAGGATCAGCTCAATCCATGGGTTGCCAGTTTACAACCTCTATTTCAAAATTTTGATTTCTGACCTATGTTCAAGCATTACCTCAAGTTTTATCTTTATCAGGTTTGGGGCTGAATTTTGCAATTAGAAGAGACTGAAAGAAGACTGAGATGTTGTATGTCATTTGCCTCCTCCATCTGCCTTCAAGTACTACTCAGTATATATTAGATTGGTTCCAGCGTCTTTCCGTTTTATTTCCTGTCCAGGTGTAATGAGACAGAATTTACTCTTCTAGAAAAGTAAAATATTCCCATTCCGGAAGACCTGTCTGTGCAATAGTATTTGGAAACAATGATTGTAACTGTGGTATACACACCTCCCCTTTGGTGTAAAGGAGAGGTTCACCAAGGCACCAACCTGGCACCAACTTGCAGTGCTTTATCACCAGCTGTCACAGCCCACCTTGAAATGAGTCTTATAAGTAGGCTGAAAGCATTGGCTTTTCAAGATTTTAACACACACACACACAGTTTCAGGGTAGCTGCAGGACGTATTTCTCCCTGAATATTTGGAGAGAGAAAACCAAACATCCATTAAAATGGCCTTTTGAGCATGGTTCAGAGATTCAGGCAGAGTGAATACCCAGCCAATTTAAAGTGAACTCATTAATAATATATTTCAGTTTCTACCAGCATTTTATTCTCTCTATTCCCCACTTTATCTCCTGTATACATATATGCATGTATGTGCACATCATAACTCTAACAGTAAGAGAGGTTTATGGAAAGAACATATATAAAATTACTACATTCTATATGAAACAGTTTTAGAGATCTAAAGAGGAAAGATGAAGAAAATACTGAAGAAGAAAATTATCTTGCAGTTTAACTATATAGTACTAGTAATTGTAGAATAAACTGAAGAGAGGAGCAGTGGTAGCCATAACACTTACTGATTTAAGTAAAGAACATGAATAGGTGCTTGTTTTCAAAAGCTCCCATGGCTTCTCGTAATTTGCAGAGAAAAGCTGTTAACAGAGTGTAATAGCCACTCAGCAAATACTTGTTAAATGATTGACATGGTTGAAAATCTGTCACAAAATTTAGATATGGCTTCTTTAAATTTTATCAACCCCATTAGGAGGAACATTCTTACTCTTTGCATTAGCGATACATATATAGAATAAAATGTTCTCCACAACTAAGTGTATTACTTATGATTTTTTAGTTGTATTTATTTATCTCTTCCTGGAAAGCACCTTTCAAATCTCCTGGCTGATTATGATCATTTTATTCATTCAGTCATTCATTATTCACTCAAACAATAGTAATTGAGTATTTTAGGCATTATCCTGGGCACTTGGATATAGTTATAATCAAGGGAGTCATGTTCTTGTTATCATGTAACTTATATTCTAGTTGGGAAAGGCAGACAATTTTTTAAATAAAATCATTAATAAATACACAAGTAATTAAACAGGATAATTTCAGGTTGTGATAAATGCTCTAAAGGAAATAAGATAATATGAAGGAAAGTAAAGGAATGAGGATGAGGATGAATTTGGTTATCCATGGTAAAATAAGGCCTCTCTGAACACAGTAATATTTTTATAGTCATCTAATGCTTAAGAATAAGCCATCTTCCATCAATAAAAACTCAAAAAAAAAAAAAAAAACCCCCACAGATGCTGGTGAGGTTGCCGAGAAAAGGGAATGCTTATTCACTGTTGGTGGGAATGTAAATTAGCTCAGCCACTGTAGAAAGCAGTTTGCAGATTTCTCAAAGAACTTAAAATATAGCTACCATTCAACCCAGCAATCCAATTAGTGTGTATGGATCCAAAAGAAAATAAATTATTCTGCAAGAAAAACACATATACCTGTATGTTCATCATAGTAGTATTCACAACAGCAAATTCTTGGAATCAACCTAGATGTCCATAAATGGTGAACTGGATAGAGAAGATGTGGTAGATATATACCATAGAATACTACACAGTCATAAAAAGAATGTAATAATGTCTTTTGCAGCAAAATGGATGCAGCTGGAGGCCATTGTCCTAAGTGAATTAACAAAGGAACAGAAAACCGAATAACACATGTTCTCACTTATAAGTGGGAGCTAAATATTGGGTAACATGGTCATAAAGACAGCAACAACAGACACTGGGGACTACTAGAGGGGGAAGGGAGAGAGAGAGGGAGACAAAAGTTGAAAAACTATTGAGTACTGTGCTCACTACCTGAGTGACAGGATCAGTAATACTCTAAACCTAGCATCATGCAATATACACATGTAACAAACCTGCAGATGTGCTCTCTGAATCTAAAATAAAAGTTAAAATTAATAAAAAATAAAAAACAATAAATCATCCTGAGAGCAATTTTTAATAATGGCAGACTAGTTTGTTTCTGACCAACTCTGCCATGGAAGCAATTATAAAATTAGAATAAATATTAAAAATACATTTGATAACACCAGAGAAATATCAAGATAGTGAGGATGTATATAAAAACACACACACACACACTGAAATGATCCAATATTTGGTGCCAGTTTTCCCCTTGAGACATTTACTGATTCAAAAGGGGAAGCTGAAAAACTGAAGTTAAAACCTTGGCTTAGAGGATAGGAGGGTAAGCAAAGACTTCAGCAATCTCTAGGCACTGGGAGACAAAAATCAGAGTTTGGGGCTCTCTAAGGAGAAAGGATTTTGGTAAATACCTGAAATTTTCAGTTGGGACTCCTAAGGACTGAGCTCTAGGAGTAAGGTTATGCTAGTAATAAACCATCCCTCAAAATGTTAGAGGCTTAGTTTTGAATTAGCTCAATCCCTGATTAGATATGGTGATCTCTTCCTCCCTAGCCTAGTTGCCTGCCAAGAGCAATTGTAAATCCTCTCTGATAGAAAAGAACATCATTTAGAGTTCTCAAAATATTTGGCACCCAGTGTAAACAAATTAGATGTATAAAAAGATAAGAATTGAATGAGAGTTAAGAAAATAAAACCTAGACCAATAGAACATACAGAAGATTCAAGTATTAGATTGATGGCAATATCAAACTTGGAATTTAAAGTAAAATAATTAATATGTTTTATAAGTTAAACATGAAGGTGAAGATTTTGGTAAAGAAGTGGAAATTACACAAAAAGAATAAATAGAATTTCTAGAACTGAAAAGACTATAACTGAAATTAAGAATTCAATGAATTATTAGATTAATCACAGCTGAGGAGAGAATTAGTGAACTGGAAAATAGGTCAAGAGAAAATATCCAGGCTGAAACACAGAAAAGTAAAAGAATGGAAAACACAGAAGAGAATACGTATGATATATGGATTCAACAGGTGTATAATTAGAGTCTCAGAATGAGTGAAGAAAGACAATAGGTGGCAGAAACTACATTTGAAGAGATAATGGTTAAGAAAGACTTTGAAGCACATCCAGAAAGTTTCTACCAACCCCAAACAGGATGACTAGTTAAAAAAACAAACAAACAAACAAACAAAAAAAACATAGGCACAGCATAATTAAACTACAGAGAAAGACAAAAAGGCAATGTTATAAACGGAGGAAAAAGGTATATTATCTTCAAAAGAACAACAATTAGGCTAACATTGTAATAGCCTCTTTAAAGTGCCAAAAGAAAACAACATCCAATCCATAATTTTATATTCAGCAAAAATATCCTTCAAAAATTTAGGTAAAATTAAGACTTTTTAAACAAAAAGTGGGAAAAAAAGTCTCTAGCAAATTCAAATGAAAGAAATACTATGAGAATTATTTAAGCAATGGAAATAATCACAGATGGAAGCATGAAGCTACAGAAAAGTATAAAGAACATTGGAAAGGGAAAATACATGAGTAAACGGATATTGATATGACAAACTATTGCTTTTGACAACACATATGTGTACACACGTATGTGTATAATCACACTATACAATAACAAGTGTACAATTACAGTGTGTGTACCAAAAATCTGTTCCAGTTGCGATGGCTGCATAATGAATTACCCTAAAACTTAATGGCTTAAAATGATTACATTTATTTTGCTCACAATTTGGACAGGTGTTGGCAGAGATAGCTTATTTCTGCTTAAATTGGTATCAGCTGGAGTGGCTCAAAGGCTGAGGACTAGAAAAATCTGAAGGCTTGTTCACTTGTCTAGCAGTTAACACTGGCCGTTGGCTGAGACCAACATGTTGCACCTGACTTCTAAGAGAAACTGCCAGACAGACAGAGAGGTAGGGAGGAGGGAGAGAGAGAGGAAGAAAATGAGCCAGCTGATTGAAGATTTTTCTAGGCAAAGAAACAGCAAGTACAAGTGTCCTGAGGTAGGAATTGTGCAATGTGTTCAAAAGATAGAAATAGAAAGGCAAGTGAGGCTGAATGAGGGACCCATTGGTATTAGATAATGTTAGAGATAGGCAGGTGAGAAAGGTAGAAGTGTATCATGTTTCAATCAGTGAAATACTATTGTAGAAGATACTATATAATGTGCTGGCTTGAACATCTCTGTATACATAAGCATTTCCAACATAAGGATCCCCAGCAAAGGTAGATAATGTATCGCATTTAGGAATACTCTGTGAACCTACTGTAGAAAATGATCATTAAAATTTGTCATCATGGACATTTTGATTTCTGTAATTTTAAAATAGCTTTATGTTTAAGAATAAAGATGTTTTATGGGTACACTATATCGGATAAATGTCTGCTATGGTCTAAATGTTTCCCCCAAAATAATGTGTTAAAAACTGAATCCCTAATGCGACTATATAGGGAGGTAGGGCTTTTGGGAGGTATTTAGGTGATGAGGGCTTTGTCCTCATGAATGGATTAATGCCACTATAAAAAGGGCTTGCAAGAGTGAGTTCACCCTCTCTTGCCCTTCTGCCTTCTGCCATGTGAGAACACAGCAAGAAGGCCCATAGAAGATGCTGGCACCTTAATCTTGGACTTCCTAGCCTCCAGAAGTGTGAGGAAATAAATTTCTGTTCTTTATAAATTACCCAGTCTGTGGTATCATGTTATAGCAGCACAAAATAAACTAAGGTAATACCCTAGTCCTTAATTTTACTAATGGCATATAACTTCACATATCAAACACATTTTACAGTCATCACTGAAATTTCAGTAAGTGAGATCTTATTGGGCATGATATGTGGAGGATTCAAAAATAACCTGATCTGCATACAAACCATGGGAGATTACTGAAAATTTGCTCAACATGGGAGATTACTGAAAACTTTTTCACCATGGGAGATTGCTCAAAACTTGCTATTTTTTTCCAAAAAATTTTTTTAGAGACAGAGTCTTGCTCTGTCACCCAGATTGGAGTGCAGTTTTATAATCATAGCTCATTGCAGCCTTGAACTCCTGGACTCAAGCAGTCCTTCCACCTCAGCCTCCTGGGTAGCTGGGACTACAGGTACACTTTCCCATGCCTGGATAATTTATTTTTAGTTTTTGTAGATATGGGGTCTCCTTATATTGTCCAGGCTGATCTCAAACTCCTAGCCTCAAGCGATCCTCCTGCCTTGACCTCCCAAAGTACTGGGATTATAGGCATAAGCCACCACATCCAACCTGAAAACTTGCTATTAGTATCATTTGCCACTTTTTATTTTTTTAAATATATAATTCTGACTAAATAATAGCTAATCAAATGGTACTGGAGATAACTTCCCTTCCTTTCCACTCTCCTTCACCCTCATCTGACTGTTTATGCAGGCTAAATCACACAGAGATAAGATCATACTCTATTCAACAAAGACTTGTAATATCAGATTGGAACAAAAGAAAACATTTGGAACTAAAAGAAGAAAGTATTTTTTTCCTTTCATAGGGCCTAACTCTGTAGCTTTTAATTGGATTACTTAAAGCAGAGACAAAGGCCCTTTAGCAACTTTCAAAGATCACTGACATAAACACTTTGTAATTTTGCTGCTTAAGTGCCTTGCCTTAATGGCTTTAATAATACATTCAGTTTTCTGGCAGGGGATATATTCCTTTGGAATGTTCCTCAAATCCAAATAAATGCAGAATTACTAGAGTGCCCTGATCCCATTATTTGATTTACAAACTGAAAATAATATAGTCCTTTGGGGGATATTTGGTGTTAGAACAAGATAACGTTTTGCTTTTCCAGAGATTCCATGTTTTGGGGGGTCCATCATGCCCCTCCTCTGCTTGTAATCTCTGTTCCCCTCTTACATGCCAACAGAACCCTATTCACCTGTGAAAAGACTCCGCACATGGGTTACCTTCAGTGGTTTCTTAAATCCTCCAAGTAAATCACTGTCCGCTCTGGATTCCCACAGCAAATAAGTCATAAAAAACTTTACATGCTTTTTAAAATTGATTATTATTTTTAACCTAAGATGCTACCTTTTTAAGTACAAAGATTGTTCCTTATTCTTAACTTTTCTTGTGTACCACTAGCCGCAGTCCCTGGTGCACACGGGACACCTGAAGTAAGCCTGCAGAGTGTATTGCCTTAAGTCCAACATGCACAGTCACCACATATCTTCACATATTCCAGGCTTTCTGTTACACAATATCTTTTATTAGCTATAAAATGATTCATAGAGTTGCAATGAGTATTTAGGAAAAGTACAGATTAATTATCTGACAGAGCAAAATGTCATGACACTTTCAAAATGATTCATTACAGACAAAAGTAGTCAGAATAAGTACTACAACTGAAATCCATTCTTTGCAGTGGATGTGTTGATGAAAAAAAATGATACTGGATTTTCCCACAGCAATAAAGCATATGTTATTTGATTTCCTGTCACAATTAGGGGAATTGATATGTGTAAAATTGCCCAATTTACATTCAACACAAGTAGTTTAAACTAATGAATAAATATATTATGACAGCAAATATTATTTGATGTATTCTGGCTATGAGAGATGATTTGAGCTTTAAGTTAAAAATAAAAACAGACAGGTTGTTTATAGGCATCAGACTCTTGGGAACCAGTCTTCTGTATATTGATTCACCTAATTTTATGAGGATTAAAGCCAAGACTAAATAATAAAAGATCTCACAGGAACAGTTCTTATATTCATATGAATAAAGTAGAAGATGTAACAATCAAAATGACGACAAAAGGTGTTTATTTGCAAAAAAGTATCTTTCTTATTTATTCAGTATAGAAAAAAAAATTTTGCTTATAGTAGAACATTTCATTTGTTAGTTTTTCCTCTGAATCTTTTCAATTATTTTAAAAAATTCTTTAAAAAGTCACTTTATTTATATTCTACATTAATGTAGAAATAAATTGTAATGAAAACATTAAGGCAAAAAAAAAACCCACTGGAAAAATGCATAAAAATAAAGAATGAGTGAGCACAAAGAATGCAGCTATAATGGACTGAACAGTTGTCACAACACCAACAGGAAAGGCAGAGGGCACTAAAATAAATAATTATTGGTTAATGCCCTTATTGTTAAGTTAAATTAAATGTATACAATTTGATGGAAATTTAATTCAGCTTATTACAATTTCATCTAACTGTATTTTTTATTAATTACATTATAGTTATGAGTACGTCAAAGAAATACAAAGTATGTTTCTGCGTCCTTTTAGAAGTCTAGTTAGAAATGGCTACTTCTGTTTTTCTGTTATTCTTATCTGAGAGGACAAGTTACATTTGTGAGAACATATTCTGCTATTTTGGGAATATTCGTAGGAGTGAAATTTCTGGGTCTTGGGATATGCACATATTCAGCTCTAGTAAAAACTGACTTTCAAACACATACCAACTTATACTCCCACCAGAATTGTATGAGAGTTTTGTCTTTTCCACATTATTGACACACTTGGTGTATATACATATATATTTTAAAATTTTTATCTTGCTGGTGGGTGTATAGTGATACAGTATTGTACTTTCAATTTGTATTTTGTTTTAGAGAGATAGTTCTTACAGTAATATATTTTGGATTGGGGAGAGAACATAATGGATTTAGGCTTAATGGGACTTGGAGCCTTGATATGAGAGGGTGATCACAAAATAACTCTGAGGTTGAGAACCTAGGTAACTGGAAAAATGACAATGCCATTTGTAAAGATGGGGACATAGTCAAAGTAAAGGCTTTTGGGGAGAAGATGATGAATGCTCTTGAATTTAAGGTATAATTAGTATTTTACATAGGGTTGCCATGGTTTTGGACTTCTCAGAGGTTTGTCATTTTCAGATCATTAAAAACCATAGTTTTCTTTTTTCAAAGGGCAAGTTATATCTCTCACTAGCCATGTTGTGATAATGAATCAAAGTAGGCTTTTTAAAAAGGTACCAGAAACCAGTGAAGGGATTTTAAAAAGACATGGTTGTTAAAAGGCTATGTGTGTATGCTACTACGCAGTATTTTGTAGCATGTTTTTACTCTTTTAATGGCAAATTTCAAAAGATCATACAAGGTTTATGTAAAACTAAAGTCATAAAGATGGGAAAATGGGTAAATTGTCATGTGGTTGGATACAAATATTCTAAGATAATTGTCTACTGTAGAAATAGATATGTGGGCTGGATGCGGTGGCTCATGCCTGTAATCTCAGCACTTTTGAAGGCCGAGGCGGGTGGATCAAGAGGCCAAGAGTTCGAAACCAGCCTGACCAACATGGTGAAATCCCGTCTCTAATAAAAATACAAAAATTAACCAGGCGTGGTGGCACACGCCTGTAATCCCAGCTACTCAGGAGGCTGAGGCAGGAGAATCGCTTGAAAACAGGAGGCGGAGTTTGCAGTGAGCTGAAATCATGCCATTGCACTCCAGTGTGGGCGACAGAGTGAGACTCTGTCCCTGCCCTTCAAAAAAAGGAATAGATGCATGGGCAAAGTTCTTAATATTTTCAAAAGACTTCAAGAGACTTTATTCACGTTTTAACTGATTAAAACTTCTACAGATTAAAGAAGTATTAAAGTTTGTTAGGGAAAATGCCATTAATCAGCCTATTTTAAGTAAAATAAGTTTTACTTGCACAAATATGGGTCCTTAAATAGAGAATTTTTAAGCAATTTATTGACGTATTGACTCTAAATGTAAAAATGGAATTTTGTGTTCTTTTTTCCTCCAACATTTATTCCTATATACAACTATTTCTGTTTTTTTTTTCTGTGATAAAGATCTATTCACTGAGTTATGGGTTATTACTAGCTGTTGACAATAGACATTTTGTTCTAGATTTTACTGGGCTAAATAATTAAATTTAGAAATAACGTGGTGCTTGTAGTTGAAAATTACTGGAAATTTGTTTTTCAGGTTGAAAGGTGTTTGTCTTCCTTCTTTTGTACACTGTGTGAATTTCAACGAGTTCTTTCAGGGTAAATTAGTTGGGAAAGGAGGGAGGTGGGTATAATCGAGTAACAAAAACCTCCCAAAGTTTTAGAGCTTGTTACACTGAAGGTTCATTACTCACTCACATTGCAAACCTGTGGGGTCATTGGCAGGGATTTATTTCAAGTAGCTGGGACTTGTGAGATCGTGAGAAAAAATGAATGAAGTGCTTGGTATCTGGATGTATTTACACATCTTTAGAAGAATTCAGTCAACAACGGCTGTTGAGTGTCTTATTAGTCATAAGAAAAGCAAACAGGAAATTGTAGTCATTATATAAGAAAGATAATTTCTTCTTGGGGTTTTGTGTCCATAAAACCAGCCATCTAGTACAATGGGCAATGTCCTTTATTCCTGACTCCAGGCCTGATCTTACTCTTCTTAGGGAGTTTGCTTTAGAAAACCTATAATTGTAAATTCTTTCTTTGCCCCATTGAGATGTAAATCTACACTTTCCTGAGGCTGGAGGAAGTGAGGGGCTGTCTTTCTGAAAAAAACTGGGAGTCATCCCTTTGAAATGAAATCATCAAGAAAGATAGTGTTTCTATCTCTCATTCTCCCTCAGAGGTAGGAGCCTGATTTCCAATGTAACAAACACAGACTGCCTAATGACATGGACTAACCTCCCCTCTAAGGTCCTTCAGTACTTTTTCACTAGCTCATTCCAGTGCCTAAGAACTCTTCTTTTGTTTCAGGGGTATTGAATTTAAGCTCTGATCCATTTTGCATTAGTTTTAAATAAAGTCTTTCTTTTATGTTTTACTTTATCGAGTGCAATTTTTCTTTGTCGAGAGTAGCCAATATATAATTCAAAAATAATATTCAATTAAAAGGCTTTTTAAAACCCTGTTTCAATTACCCTACAAACTTTGTTCTTATGAGAGTTGTTCAGAATTTTGAGTATTTTTTTTGAAAATTTTGAAATCTAAAACCATGGAATAAATAATATTTTTAGACAACAAGGGACTTTTCATTCTGAAACCTTAACCATCGTGTGTCTCTCTCAAGTGTTAAAGTTTTCCTTTTTTCAGTATTACAACTCAGTAGTAAGGAGATTTTCAAAATGCAGACAAAACTTTAATCAAAAGTATTCAAATTAAGGTGTTATTTCTAAATGCTAAATTATGACACATCTAAGTCACAGAAAAATACTGATGACATATGTTAAATAATAAGACAGGAATCAAATGTATAATCAGTACCAAAACATAATGAGTTGCTGTCATTGGTTGGCTTATTATGGATAATTTTTATTTTCTATCTTTTTCTATAATTTAAAATTCAAAAACCATTTACTTATCAAATGATAAATATTATTTAAAAATATATCTTCATGAAACAATTTTAGTGACTCTCCAAGAACTTTGCTTTTCATGATCATAGGTTGAGAGAAAATGAATAATGCATTGTAATTGGGAGTTTCAAAACATTTTCTCTCTGAATAAATGTTTTTTCAACTTGATATTTGAATGTATCTATACATTAATTTTCACAAGCTTTAGTATTTATTGTAATCATCTACCTTTAAAATTTATATTCTTGGATTTTGAGAATTTTTATAGCTTTTTTCTGTAAGAATTTTTTCTTTTTGTATTATGAGTCAGATTCCAATGTGTAGGAAAATCTGCTTTTTAAGTGACTCCAAATGAGCACTGTTTCTTATTCTGAAGATTTTTATTGTCATATTTGTTAATAGCTTAATTATACTTTACAAGCTGGAGCATCATATTTTTCCAGGACCAAGAGGAGAGAATGTTTCTTAAGTTTTCTCGTATTTTAAGGTCAGCTTGAGTATTTTCCCATAAAGTTATTAAGTATAACTTCTGATAACACATAGAAGAGGTTACAAGCTTCCACCACAGTCCAGATGGTTTATGTCCTTGTCATTCTCTTCAGTGTTGGGTATAACACATTTTCTGATAGGTTTGGTTTTACTAACCCATTTATCATTCAGCCTTTCTTAGTGAGGCAAAGTTGTGGTCGAGTAGATTAGGGTCAGGTTTGTTCTGGCTTTAAAAGGGTTTGTTTTTCCACCTGGAATGCGGCCCCTCTCATTTTTTTCAGGATTGTGGTTTGTGAAAGAGTGAACTAACCAACACAAATAGGGTACTTAATCTTCATTTGTCAAAGCTGTAGGTGCTCTGCTTCTTTGATTTACATAATGAAAAGTTAAACAAATTTCTGCAAGATTCAATTTCCACAAGTTTTGTATTTTTATGTTGTACAAATAAATTTTTATAACTTAGCTGGTAAACACAATAAGTAAGGAAAACAATTTAATGTTTATTTGAATTTGCTGTGGAATAACACTATTTGCCTTATTTATGTATTATTTTCCTTTCCAATTTAGTTGCAGTAATTACTAAAATATTTTAAGATGGACATTTCTAATTTTGTAAATACACAGATTCATGAGATGGAAAATATATGTTGTAGTTAAATCCACCTGTTTAAGAAATTTTCTTAAAACACATATAAAGTTAATTTATTCCTTAAGAAAAGACTAAATGCTGTTCATTAGTAAAAATATGCAGTTACTAGACTTGTATTTGATTAAAAATTGTGACCTCTTTTCTATATAGCTGCTTTATTCAATTTCACTGACTATTCCCAAAGGTGGTCCTAGAAATTTCAAAAGCTTTTGAGTTCTTTTCTATTTGATTGATAGTATGGTTTTTTTTTTGTTAATTTTTTTTCTTTTTTTTGCCTCAGGTAACATTACTGAGGTAATTGGGATCATAAAATAATCACAGAAATTGCTTAGGTTAGATTTCACTGTATGAAACCAACAACCATTTGATGATTGCCCAATAAATGCACATTACTATAGTCATATCTAGTAATCAGGGGACTGTGATGCTTGATAGGACCAAACAAATATAATTTAGAGTACTTAATGCTTGAGAAATGTGGTTACTTCTCAAAAGAACTGTTTCTCCCTAATAAGCTGGAATAGTATATGAACAGATAATTAAAGTCTAGCAGGAAGGAAGCAGGGAAGAAAATTTTCTAAAGTAGTATTCTGCTTTATTACTTGTACCACTTAGGATCTCAGCAGGGAACGGAGTGGTTACTGCAGCTGAAGGAGAGGAGGACCAGAGAGGAGCTGTGAATTTAGGCTAAGGAATGTAGCTACTGCTAACCTGCACTTCACAGGGAGGAGTGCCCCATCTCTCTTTCCTTCCATTCTCTAATCGGCTACTAGTGCTTCTTGCTGGCAAAGCCAAATAGGATCACAAGGCATAGAGGTCAGCCTCCTGGGCACAGAGCAGAGCAGAGAAGGCTGGAGAGCATATCTGCAGCTTGTCCCTTCACTGTTGATTACTTCTTTTGCAGTGCATAAGCTTTTTAGTTTAATATAGTTCCATTTATCTACTTTTGTTTTTGTCGCCTGTGCTTTTGAAGTCTTAACCATAAATTATTTGTCTAGATGACCAATGTCTAGGACAGTTTTCCTTAGGTTTTTTTTTTTTTGTAGTTTTATAATTTTAGAGCTTACATTTAATCTTTAATCCATTTTGAGTTGATTTTTGTACACAGTGAGAGAAGGTTCCATTTTCATGTGGCTATTAAGTTTCTCCAGCATCATTTATTAAAGAGGGTGTCCTCTCCCCAAAGTAATTTCTTGTCAGCTTAGTCAAAGATTAGTTGACTGTAAATACGTGGATTTATTTCTGGGTTCTGTTTTCTATTCCATTAGTCTATATTTATTTTTAGACCAATACCATGCTGTTTTGGTTACTATAGCCTTGTAATAAATTTTGAAGGCAGGTAGTGTAATGTGTAATGCCTTTTACTTTGTTCTTGTTCAGGATTGCTTTGGCTCTTAGGATCTTTCTTCTTCTTCTTCTTCTTCTTCCTCTTCCTCTTCCTCTTCCTCTTCCTCTTCCTCTTCCTCTTCCTCTTCCTCTTCCTCTTCCTCTTCTTCTTCTTCTTCTTCTTCTTCTTCTTCTTCTTCCTTCTTCCTCTCCTTCTCCTTCTCCTTCTCCTTCTCCTTCTCCTTCTCCTTCTTCTTCTTCTTCTTTTTTTTTTTTTTGAGATGGAGTCTCGCTTTGTCACCCAGGCTGGAATGCAATGGCGTGAGCTTGGCTCACTGCAACCTCTGCCTCCCGGGTTCAAGCGATTCTCCTGCCTCAGCCTCCCAAGTAGCTGGGACTACAGGTGTGCGCCACCACGCCTGGCTAATTTTTTGTATTTTTAGTAGAGATGGGGTTTCACCATGTTGGCCAGGATGGTCTCTATCTCCTGACCTCGTGATCTGCCCGCCTCGGCCTCCCAAAGTGCTGGGATTACAGGAGTGAGCCACCGCGCCTGGCCTCTTTCTTCATTTTACATGAATTTCATAATTGTTTTTTCTAATTTTATGAAGAATGACTTTAGTATTTCATAGGAATCACACTGAATCTGTAGATTGCTTTGGTCAATATGATCATTTTAATATTAATAATATTAATTCTTCTATTCCATGAGCATGGGTTATCTTTCCATTTTGAGGGCATCCTCTTTAACTTTTTGTCAGTGTTTTGAAATTTTTTCTTGTAGAGATCTTTAACCTTGGTTAAAGTTTTTCCTAAGTATATTTTTGTAGCTATCATAAATATGTTTGCCTTCTTGATTGCTTTCTCAACTGGTTTATTATTGGTGTATAGAAATGCTACTGGTTTTTGTATACTGATTTTGTATTCTGCAGCTTTACAAAATTTATTTATCAAATCTAGGAGTTTCTGGTGGAAACTTTAGGTTTTTCTACATAAAACATCATATCATCAGCAAAGAGGGACAATCTTCCTTCTTCCTTTCCAATTTAAACCTCTTTAATTTTTCTTTTCTCTTGCCTAACTGTTCTGTTTAGAACTTCCAGTACTATGTTGAATAGGAGTGGTAAAAATGGACGTGCTTGTTGTGTTCCAGATGTTAGAGGAAAGGATTTCAGCTTTTCCTCATTCACTATGATGTTAGCTGTAGGTTTGTCTTACTTAGTCTATTATTTTGAGGTATGTTCCTTCTATTTATAGTTTGTTGATGGTTTTTATCATGAAGCAATGTCAAATTTTATTAAATGCTTTTTCTGCATCTATTGAGATGATCATGTCATTTTTATCCTTCATTCTGACGATGTGGTGTTTCATATCAGTAGTTTTGCATATGTTGAACCATTCTTGCATATCTGGGATAAATCCCACTTGATTATGGTGTTTTATGATGTGCTGGTGGATTTGGTTTGCTAGTATTTTGTTAAGGATTTTTGCATCTGGGGTCATCAGGTATATTGGCCTGTCATTTTCTTTATTTATGTGTCCTTGTCTGAGTTTGTTATCAGAATGATGCTGGCCTCATAAAATGAGTAGGAAAGAATTCACTTGTTTTTAATTTTTTGGAATGGCTTCAGGAGAATTGGTTATGTTTATCTTTTGTACATTTGGTCGCTATCAGCTGGGAACCCATCTGGTCTTCATCTTTTCTTTGTTGGGAGATATTTTATGACTAACTCAATCTTGTTATTCATAATGGTCTGTTCAGGTTTTCGATTTCTTCCTGATTCAATCACAGTAGGTTGTGTTTCCAGGAATTTATTATCCATTTCCTTCAGATTTTCAGTTTGTTAATAAATAGTTATTCCTAATAGTTTCTGATTATCTTTTGTATTTCTGTGGTATATGTTGCAATGTCTCATTTTTCCTTTCTGATTTTGTTTGTTAGGGTTTTCTGCCTTTTTATTGGTTAATCTAGATAGTGATTTATGAATTGTGTTTATATTTTTAAGGAACCAACTTTTTTGCTGATCCTTTGTAATTTTTTTTAGTCTTTATTTCATTTGATTTTACTCTGATTTTTATTTTTTCTTTCCTTCTGCAAATTTTGGGTTATGTTTATTCTCGCATTTCTGGTTCCTTGAGGTACATTGTTAGGTTATGTGAAATCTTTCTGTTTTTTTGATGTAGGCAGGGGGTTATTAATATAAACTTTCCTCTTAGCACTGCTTTTGTTGTGTCCCTCAGGTTTTGGTATGTTATGTTTCCATTTTCAATTGTTTCGGGAAATTTTTTGATTGCTATCTTTATGTCTTCATTGTTCAAATGGTCTTTGAGGACATGTTGTTTAATTCCCATGTATTTGTAGTTTCCAAAGTTAATCTTGGTATTAATTTATAGCTTTGTTTTATTGTGGTCTTAGAAGATACTTGATATAATTTAAAATTAAAAAAATTGTTGAGGCTAGTTTTGTGGCCTAATACATGGTCTATCTTGGAGAATGTTCTATGTGCTAACGAAAAGAGTATATATTCTGCAGTTGTTGGATAGAATTTTCTATAAATGTCCATTAGTTCCTTTTGCTCTAAAGTCCAGTTTAAATCTCATGTTTCTCTATTGGTTTTCTAGATCTCTGTCTAGATGATCTGTCTAATGCAAAAGTGAGGTGTTGAATTTCCTTACTATTACTATATTGGAGGCTATCTGTCTCTCTTTAAATCCAGTAATGTTTGCTTTATGAATCATTGTGTTGGGTGCATATGTATTTAGAATTGTTATATCCTCTTGCTGGATTGTTCTTTCCCTTTATCATTACATAGTGACCTTCTTTATCTTTTTTTTTCACTTTTTTTTTTTTTTACCTAAAGTCTATTTTATTTTCTGTAAGTATAGTTACCCTTGCTCACTTTTGGTTTCCATTTGTGTGGAATATCTTTTTTATCCCTTTACTTTGAGTTTATATGTATTTTTATAGGTGAAGTGTTTTTCTTTTAAGCAGCATAAAGTTGAATCATATTTTATCATTCATTCAGCCAGTCTATATATTTTAAGTGGAGAGTTTAATCTATTTACATTCAAGATTATTATTGATATTTGAGGTTTTGGTAATGTCATACTGTTAATTATTTTCTGTTGTTTTGTATTTTCTTTGTTCCTTTCTTTTTCTCTTATTGTTTGTCATTGTGGTTGGTGGTTTTCTATAGTGGCACCATTTGAGTCCATTGTCTTTCTCATTTGTGTGTTTGCTTTACCAGTGAGTTTTATACTTTTTTGTGTTGTCACGATGGTAAATGTTGTTCTTTCAAGTTTAGGAATCCCTTGAGTATTTCTCATAGGTCTGTTCTAGTGGTGATTCATCCCCTCAGCATTTGCTTTCCTGAGAATGACTTTATTTCTCCTTCATTCATGAAGAATAATCTTAATGGAAATAATATCCTTGGGTGACAGGTTTTTTTCCAGCACTTTCAGTATGTCATTTTATTCTCTACTGGGCCTTAAGGTTTCTTCTGAGAAATCTGCTTTTATTCTGATGATTTGTTAGAAAATAGATGACTAGATGCTTCTCTCTCTTTTGTAGAATCCTCTCTTTGAAGCTGTCGTGGACAGTTTGACTATAATGTACTGTAGAGAAGACCTTTTTGCATTGCATCTTTTTAGGGATCTTTGTGCTTCCTGTATCTAAATATCTAAGTCTCTTGCTAGGCTTGGGAAGTTTTCATCTATTATTTTGTTAAATAGGTTTTCTAACACTTTTGTTCTCTCTTTGGGGACACTAATAATTCGAGTATTCTATTGCTTTATGTTCTTCCAAATATCCTGAAGTCTTTACTCATTCTTTTTAATTCTTTTTTTCCAAAAAACTGCCTTCATGTTCTGAAATTCTTTCTTCTGCTTGATTTATTCTATTGAAGTTTTGAAGTATATTTTGTATTTCATTTGATAAATTTTTTTGTTCCAGTATTTGTTTTGTTCGTTTAAAAACATCTATCTCTTTGGTAAACTTGTCATTCATATCCTGAATTGTTTTTCTGATTTCTTTGTATTGTTTTTCATATTTCTCTTGTATTTCACTGAGCTTCTATAAAATCAATATTTTTAATTCTTTGAGAATTTGTGACTTTCCTTGTGATTGAAATCTGTTGGTGTAGAATTATTCTGTTCCTTTGGAGGTTTTATATTTTCTTTCCTTTTCATGTTCATTGTGTCCTTACTTTGATATCAGCACATCTGATGTAAGAGTTGCATTCCAATTTTTAAAATTTGTTTTCATAGGGTATGATTTTTCCTGATGATGTATCTATGGTGTTCACTGGGTAGGGCACTTTGGCTTTGATTTTTAGTCCTGCAGAAATATAGTCTCTATATGATTTCTTTGGATGTATATAGTTCAGTTATATCTGTGATTTCTTTAGTGGCTTAGGATGGGGTTATTCATGGAAGCTGTGGTGAAGTTCTACTGGAGAGTCGGTGCTAGTTGGGTCAGTCTTTTGGCCCCTGTGGTGACAGCATTAAGCTGAATGTAGCTGTTAATGATCCCCAGAAGAGAGTATGTTGGCTCTGGTGTTAGGGGTCCAGGTGGGCTGACTCTTGGGCCTCGAGGCAGCTTACCCAGATGCCAGTAGTGGCAGTGCTGGGCCAGGTGTGTGGGTGGGCTCTCTGGCCCCTAAGCAGTGGGCATGATGTCAGCAATGGCAGTAGTTGTGGTGGGGCAACCCACTGAAACCCAAGCAGTGGGTTGATGCTGATCTTGGCAGTGGCTGCAATGAGTTAAGTGGGGCAGTCTTCTGGCCAACAGGTAACTTGTGTAGGTGGGTTCCCGCTATGGTGGCATTGATAGTTTGGGTCAGCCTGACCTCAGACTCCAGGAACAGTGCTCAGGTTTCAATGGTGCCGGGCTGGATTGGGCAATTCCCAGGTGCCTGGATGTTGTGCTGAAGTACTAGGGAGACAGGACTGGGCTGGTGGATGTGTCATCAGGCCTCTTGGTAGTACTTCAAGTGTTGGCCATGATAGGCAGGAGCAAGGTGGTCACCATGTCACTGGCAGTATGCTTAGGTGGGAGCAGCTGCAGCTGCACTGCAGACCTGCCACCAGAGAGGATGTGGCCACTGTCAGTCAGACAGCATAGGAAGGTAGCTGTGGGGCATAGCTTGGTTTGCTTGCACCTTGGTCCTACATCCTAAAGCAGCAGCAGTGGAATTGGCAGCAGCAGAAGTGTTGCTCTCAGGGCATAACATAGTCCTCTTGGGACTAAGCTCTCAGAATGGCACCATGTTGCAGTTGCTCAGGTCTTGGAAACCTGTGGGACTCACCATGAGTTCCCCCTCTGGATCAATGCCTTTGTGCAATGTTTAGCAACTCCCTTTGTTAGTCTCAGGACCCATGAGGGTCAAAGGGCTCTCTCATAGCTAGGGTTGTAAAAGTCCATGGTGGGAATGTGGAGCCCTTGAGGTCTCTCACTTACTCTCTTTACGTATCTGAGAGCTTCACCTGGCTCCCAGTGGATCGTGGCCAAGAAGGCTGCTTTGTTTCCCTTTCTTTTTTTTCTTTTTTTTTTTTTTTGCTTTTCATGCTTCTTTTAACTTTTCTGTTGAATTCCAGTGTTCTGTCATAGAAGGTCTATTCAAAATGTGAATATCCACTTGCCACTTTGGTTCCTATCCTTCGAAGCAGTGCATACTAGCTGCATCCAGTCAGCCATCTTGCCCCATATCTCAGTAAACTTGCTAAAACAATTGCCTTTATATGAGGCAAATTCTAGTAAACCAGTCACTGCCATTGTCTGACTATTGGTATATAAGGTGAAAGTTCCATAGCCCTATGAACAGAAGCACCATCTGTTGTTTTCTGACTTGAACATTTTATGCTCCCCTTTCTTTATCCTTCTACCTTATGAAATTCAGATGCATTATAATTTTAACGTGAAAATTCCTAACTACTTTATTAACTATTTAATAAAGCTAAATGTATGGAAAGATAAAATTTTATCATTCTAACATTCTTACTTACCTTTCAAAACCTAGTTAATTCCTTTAAACTGCCTCTATCCAATCATTCTATGACTTTTTACCCAGTCAAGTTACTATTTATTCATGTACTCTGTAAACATTTATTGATAAACCACTAACCTACCAGAAACTGAGCAAAACTCTGGGAACCCAAAATCTTTATACACAGAATTAAACACAGTTCTGTAGTCATAGTCCAGTGGTGGAGTTAGATATAAAACCAGATAAATACAAGACCATGCTTCCAGAGCCATTACAGCAGCACAAACGAAAAACAGAGAGGTAAAATAAGGGATATAAACAGGTGAAATAAGGTATCAACTCTGTATTTGAAATCTAGGAAGGAAAAAGCCAAAGAATTCTTGAAATGGATCTTAAAGGATGAATAGGAGTTTTCCAAGCACAAAGAGTTATGAAGTACTTTCCAGGTAGGAAAACTCAAACTATTGTGTGAAATGTGTGGGAGCTGGGCTTATTTGAGGAATAGCTTGAAGTTGGCTAGGAGCATGGGATGAGATGGAGTGCAGTGGGAGATTTTGATTGGAGGTGGAGGGTGGGCCCATTTATGAAATAAGGCAGTTGGGGAGAGAAAATTATCCTCTCATATTCCCTTTACTCCTGACTCTTCCAGTATCATTTAATCTTCCACAAATTGTCATGGAAACTACATGTCAGAAGCTATGGGAAAGCAAGATAATTTACACTAAAGAAATTAATGACTAATATTTACTTAACTCTTCTATAGGTATCTGATAAATAAAAAGTTTCAGAGAGTCTATGGGTTACAGAAGGCATTTTTGAGGGACTATCATTCCATAAATCATGCTATGCAATCTACTTTTCTTAGATGCTTAAATTATAAAATGGAGATAATAAAACACATCTTAAAGCATTCTATTTGATCACACAGCAGAGGGACTATAGTCAATAATACGTTAATTGTACATTTTAAAATAATGAAAAGAGTGTAACTGGATTATTTGTATAACACAAAGGATGCACATTTGAGGGGATGGATACCCCATTCTCCATGATGTGATTATTTCACGTTGCATGCCTGTATCAAAACATTTAATACACCCTACAAATACATACATCTACTATGTACACACAAATATTAAAAATAAAAAATGAAAAAATAAAACACATCTTACCAGGCTATTGTGAATTTCAACTAAGATAATATATGTGACAGTCTTTAGTAACCTGCAAAGTGCTGTCTACCAATAGAATTTTATGTAAATTGGCCCTGGATCCCAGCCTTCTATTACTTTCAGAACCAGCCACAAAAGTTTCTTTTTTCTTTCTATAACTGAGTCACTTTTAGGCCTTTTTTGCCATTTTTGCTGGATGTGGTGTTGTCATGGGGTGTCTGCAAACAGCTCTGAGATGGAAAGTTGAGTAAATTAAGAGAAAATTTGTTGCTTGGAAGAGTTCTCTGGAGATACCCCTATATGGAAATGAGGAAGGCCTTTCAGAATTTTTTCCATTTGAGGAAACAGGCCAACTTTTGGCCTTTTATTAGCCAATTATCAGCTTGGAGCCATCTCTGGGTGAGGTGGTTCCTGGCCAAGGGCCTTTGCATGTGAACAGGCGGCTCTGAAGCATCAGTAGCAGATAACCTCAGTTGCTGGGGGATGGGTACTTCCACCTGAAGATAGAATATAAGCAGACATCACAGCACCCACTACCCTTTCCCTTCCTTCACCGGATTCCAGGATGAAGTCTGAAGGTGAGCTACCCTTGTCAATGAAAAGACAAAGAAGTTCAGATAGTTCCCACTGAAAAAGCAGGGAGGTCCTAATCTTGAGGACTCTCTGTGTTATGCATTCAGAGATTTCAGAGAGATTTTCATTGTCAAGTTGTCTCTTCACTACACAATTTCTCTCTGTTTTATTTATCTGAGCCCACAAATGCTGGTTTTGAGTGTGAAAAACTTTAAATATGTAACCCACTGTCATTTATATCTAATGATGACTTAAATCTGTGTAGTATATTACTATATTAAAAAAAAACTTCTAACTCACTAAGTGTAGCATAACTCAAAATTTAAAAAGATATTTATGTGTATACATGCATATAGAAGAAAAACTGCAACGTTACACTCTGAAATAGTAATGATTATTGGATGATAGAATTATTTGTAATTTGAATTTTTTTCTTTTTTAAAAAATTTGCATTTATTATTTTCTTTGACGAAATATTATTTTGCAATTATAAACAAGCAAGAAGTGTTTTGAATAATTATATGGTTCTTTATAATTTACAAAATGCTT
This sequence comes from Gorilla gorilla gorilla, assembly GCF_029281585.2. Lineage (NCBI taxonomy): Eukaryota > Metazoa > Chordata > Mammalia > Primates > Hominidae > Gorilla > Gorilla gorilla. Next base: position 125,246,721 of record NC_073229.2, read on the forward strand.
TTATATACATTATTATATGTAATACATCTTGCATCTTACCATGTCAGATAATAGAAGGTCTTATGGGAATCATTTTATAGATGTGAAAACTGATCTTTAAAGAAGTTTACATAGAAGTTTACACAGCTATTACATCGTTAGAATCTCTCCTAGAAATATGCAGGGCGCGGTGGCTCATGCCTGTAATCCCAGCACTTTGGGAGGCTGAGGCGGGCAGATCACGAGGTCAGGAGATCGAGACCATCCTGGCTAACATGGTGAAACCCTGTCTCTACTAAAAATACAAAAAGTTAGCCGGGCGTGGTGGCAGGTGCCTGTAGTCCCAGCTACTCGGGAGGCTGAGGCAGGAGAACGGTGTGAACCTGGGAGGCGGAGCTTGCAGTGAGCCGAGATCATGCCACCGAACTCCAGCCTGGGCGACAGAGCGAGATGCTGTCTCAAAAAAAAAAAAAAAAATCGCTCCTAAAAATTGGGTCTTAAAAGTCCAAATCTAGTGCTTGTTTTTGTCCTTATTTCTTCCAAACTATTACGCATCTCTCTGGTACTCTGCTACTTGCTGGTTCTGCAAGTAGAATATTGGGATCCATGGCCACTTTAGATAAAATTCTATTTGAAGATAGCACTTTGCTTATTATTTCAACAATTAACTACATTCTTCATACATATACAGCCTCCTTGGTTTGTTTCACGTGTTGTGTAGCTATCTTCTCCCTCCTTAAAAAAAATTTAAAGTGTCTATGATTATAGCAGCCAGCAGAAAATGTTCAGGCAAGAATATTCATTAAATTCAACTAACTCCTTTCTAAGTGACATACTCAAATGTAAGCCTAAGGGAAGTATAAAGTTGAGCTTTTCCAAAAACCGTAAGGTGTATTTCATCCCTCACCTATTAGAATATTTTAGATATTCCATCTTGCCCATAGTATAGCAATATGAAATAATTTAAGAATCTCTACTTTAAAAGTATTCTGTATAAATTTTATATTACCTTAATACTTCTTATACATACATTATAATTTTATACTAAAATAATGCTTTATGTTAAAATATGTATGTACATGAGAAATTTGGTAAATAAACTTGGTCCTTTAGTTTTCCTTAAAGGACTGTGCTTAAGGATATATTTCTCAGTAAAAGATCAGGTAATTCACCTGGAGCAATATAAAATAGTAGGATTTCTATTTTATTTTATTTTAAGTTTCGGGATACATGTGCAGGATGTGCAGGTTTGTTACATAGGTAAACATGTGTCATGGTGGTTTGCTGCACCTATCAACCCATTACCTAGGTATTCAGCCCAGAATGCATTAGCTATTTATTCTGATGTTCTCCGTCACTCCCCACCTCAACCAAGCCCCACAGGCCCCAGTGTGTGTGATTCCCCTCCCTGTGTCCATGTGTTCTCATTGTTCAACTCCCGCTTATAAGTGTGGTGTTTGCTTTTCTGTTCCTGCATTAGTTTGCTGAGGACAATGGCTATAAAATAATTTGATGGCATAATTTATGAAATGCTGAATAATTGTCTTATTGCCGCTTCAAGGGATTGGTGATAATATAATAGTATATTGAATGCAAAATAACTAGATATTTCCTTCTCTCTGAAGACAAGTGGATACAAACAATTCTCTGTGGTCATAAATAGACAAATATCTGCTTTGTAGTGAATACAGTCATGTCCTTTAGGAGAAGACCATGAGTTCTCTGGGCATTTTGAGGCTTTTAGAGGAGGAGCTGGTCAAAGAGGTTTTAGTTGTTTTGTTTGAGGTTATAGCAGAAAGTGAGGAGAGTCTTTAAGGAGACATAGCATCGAAATATGTGGAATGTCAGGGAAATAATTCCCAGGTGAGGAAACAATGTGACCCAAAGACACAAATGTAGAATCAACTCTGGGCTTTTGGTCAGATTTTGAGATTTAGGATGTGGTGAGATATTAAAAAGTGCTGTATTTGCTCAGACAAGTGTTGTGATGACTTATTGTGTACCACATAATTAGTCTGGCAATAAAGCCAGCTAGGTTTTGGTAATATAAACTTGAAATTAGAAGATTTTCATTAGGCTACTAGTCTTAAAAATTACAAAGAAGGAATACACATAATATTTTTTAAATTTAGTAACACTTTTTCATAAAGACATAGGGTATAAAGCTTCATTGATAATTTGATTTCTAATTTATTTAAACATTTTTAAAAATATGTATTATAAAACAGAAAGAATTTAGACCCAGAAGGACTGGAGTGATAGTGGCTGCGTATTGTAGAAATGAGGGAACTGAGTCCTTAGAGAAGTGAAATTTTTGGTCCAGACTAATGCAGTGATGTAGTGGCAAGACCCTGGATTTTGTACCAGGAGGCTGGAGTTCAACCCTAGGTTTTGCCACTCACAGGCTTTGTGACCTCAGGCAAGCCTTTATATATATATAAAGGTAAATATACATATATATATATATAAAGGTAAATATACATATAAAGGTAAATAAATATATTTATAAAATATATATTTTTTTATAAATTTATATATATACACCTGTGTTTACTCTTTTTTTTATTATTACACTTTAAGTTCTGGGATACATGTGCAGAACGTGCAGGTGTGTTACATAGGTATACACATGCCATGGTGTTTGCTGCACCCATCAACCCATCAACTACATTAGGTATTTCTCCTAATGCTATCCCTCCCCTAGACCCCCACCCCCAATAGGCCCCCATGTATGATGTTCCCCTCCCTGTGTCCATGTGTTCTCATTGTTCAACTCCCACTAATGAGTGAGAACATGTGGTGTTTGGTTTTCTGTTCCTGTGTTAGTTTGCTGAGAATGATGATATCCAGCCTCATCCTTGTGCCTGCAAAGGACATGAACTCATCCTTTTTCATGGCTGCATAGTATTCCATGTTCTATATGTGCCACATTTTCTTTATCCAGTCTATCATTGATGGGAATTTGGGTAGGTTCCAAGTCTTTGCTATTGTGAACAGTGCTGCACTATACATACATATGCATGTGTCTTTATAGTAGCATGATTTATAATACTTTAGGTATATACCTAGCAATGGTATTGTGGGGTCAAATGGTATTTCTGGTTCTAGATCCTTGAGGAATTGCCACACTGTCGTCCACAATGGTTGAACTAATTTACACTCCCACCAACAGTGTAAAAGTGTTCCTATTTCTCCACATCCTCTCCAGCATGTGTTGTTTCCTGACTTTTTAATGAACAACATTCTAACTGGCATGAGTTGGTATCTTATTGTGGTTTTGATTTGCATTTCCAATGGAACAGAACAGAGGCCTCAGAAATAACACTGCACATCTACAACCATCGGATCTTTGACAAACCTGACAAAAACAAGCAATGGGGAAAGGATTCCCTATTTAATATATGGTGTTGGGAAAACTGGCTAGCCATATGCAGAAAACTGAAACTGGACTGCTTCCTTACACCTTATAGAAAAACTAACTCACGATGTATTAAAGACTTATATGTAAGTCTTAAAGCCATAAACACCCTAGAAGAAAACCTAGGCAATACCATTCAGAACATAGGCATGAGCAAAGACTTCATGACTAAAAACACCAAAAGCAATGGCAACAAAAGCCAAAATTGACACATGGGGTCTAGTTAAACTAAAGAGCTTCTGCACAGCAAAAGAAACTATCATCAGAGTGAACAGGCCACCTACAGAATGGGAGAAATATTTTGCAATCTATCCATCTGACAAAGGGCTAATATCCAGAATCTACAAGGAACTTAAACAAATTTACAAGAAAAAATCAAACAACCCCATCAAAAAGTGGGCAAAGAATATGAACAAACACTTCTCAAAAGAAGACATTTATGCAGCCAATAAACATATGAAAAAAGACTTTTAATGTCTAGAAAGATGGGCTTTCTTTTGTGCAACAAGTACAAATAGTAGAACCTGCCCTGTCTATATGCAACCTCATGTGGCTAATGTGAGGATTAAGATGCTTTGCCAGTTGCACAGCTGTATGGTATGATGATGATCCATAGGCAGGCTGAACTAGAATTCAGGTCTCCATTATTCTCTGTGATCAAATCCTTTTTGCTTGCTTTACTTTTTGCTCATGGATATATAAAGTTTGTTTCTGAAATCCGATAGCATGTCACATTCTTTATGGGAAAAAATCTCAGAAAAGCCACTCTGTAGATCTAGTGTCCCCACAGGCCTCAATCCCAATTTTTGGAAATATTTTCAAAATTTTTCTGAAGATTTCTAATAGGCAATCCTATTACTTTCAAATAATGACAAATTTGTCTTCTGCATTCCAATATATGTAACTCATTATTTAATATTTTTTAAAGAGAGAAACATCTTGTTTCATTCACTGGAATTTGTAGAAAAGTAAGGGTATAGCAGGGATATGGTAGGCTTCCATTCTTGTTCCTGACTTTGAGAATATCTCCTCTTCATTGTTTCACTGTTAAGTGATATTGGCTTAGATGATCACATATCTTTTTAAATAGCCTTCAATTTTATTAAATAACATGCTGGCAGCTGTTAATATGATGGTATAATTTTTCTTCTTTGACTTCTTAGTGTTTTATTAATTATGTCAAAATATATTAGCATAATGTTATATTAATTGTTTTAATAGAGTTTCTTGTGTTGAAGCATCTTTACTGGAATCAGCTACTAGAATATATTTTTTTCCTGGATTACTTTCCACTTTTTTTTCTTTCCTTCTCAGTCTCAGTCTCCTTTGCTGATTGCTTTTCTTTCCTTTTCTCCTTTTCTTTTTTTACAATAGATGTCTTGAACTTATTCCTCCCATCTAACTGAAATTTTGTATCCTTTGATGAACATCTCTCCAATTTCTCTTTCCCTACCAGCCCCTGGTAACCACCATTCCACTCTCTATTTCTATGAGTTCAACTTTTTTACAATCCACGTATGAACAAGATCATGCATTATTTGTCTATTTGTGCCTGGCTTATTTCACTTAACATAATGTCTTCCAGGGTCATCCATGTTGTTGCAAATGGCATGATTTCCTTCTCTTTAAAGGCTGAATAGCATGCCACTAAATATAAATACTATATATAAAATGTATTTTCTTTGCCTATTCATCTGTTGAGGAACATTTATGTTGAGTCCATATCATGGCTATTGAGTATAATGCTGCAATGAACATGGGAGTGGAGATATCTCTTTGACATATTCATTTTATTTTCTTTGGATATATACCTAGTAGTGGGTTAGCTGGGTCATATGGTAGTTCTATTGTTTTTTGGAACCTCCCCACTGTTTTCCATAATGGCTATACTTTACTTTTCCACTAACAGTGTTCAAAGGTTTTCTTTTTTCCACATTCTCTCCAATACTTATCTTTTGTCTTTTTGATAATAGCCATTCTAACAAGTGTGAAGTGATATCTCATTGTTGTCTTAATTTGCATTTCCTTGATGATGAGTCATGTTGAGAATGTTTGCCTATACCTCTTTGCCAGGTATATATCTTCCTTTGAAAAATGGCTGTTCAGACCCTTTGCCCATTTTTTAATCTGGTTATTTATTTTCTTACTATGGAGTTGTTTGTGTTCCTTATATTTTTTAGATATTAATCCCTTATCAGATATGTGACTTGCAAATATTCTTTCCCCTTTCATAAGTTGTCTTTTCACTCCCTTGATTGTTTCCTTGACTATGCAGAAGCTTTTTAATTTGATGCAGTCCCATTTGTCTATATTTTCTTTTGTTGCCTGTGCTTTGGGTTCACATCAAAAAAATTATTGGCCAGACCAATGTTATGGGGTTTTCTCCTATTTTTTCTTCTAGTAGTTGCACAGTTTCAGGTCTTACATTTAAGTCTTTAATCAATTTTCAGTCTAATTTTTGTATATGGTGTGAGATAAGTGTCTAATTTCATTCTTCTCCATGTGTATCTCTAGTTATCCCAGGACAATTTACTGAAGAGGGTGTCCTTTCTTCATTGTGTGTTCTTGGCAACTTTGTTGAAAATTCATTGACTCTAAATGTGTGGATTTATTTCTGGGCTCTCTATTTTTGGTTTATCTCATTGGTTTATGTGTCTGCTTTTATGCCAGTGCCATGCTGTTTTGATTACTCTAATTTTGTGTTATATTTTTAAGTCAGGTAGAGTGATGCTTTCAGCTTTGCTCTTTTTGCTAAAGATTTCTGTGGCTGCTCAAGATTTCTTTGGCTCTTCAAGATCTTTTGGAGTTTCAGACAAATTTTAGAATTTTTTTTCCATTTCTGTAAAAAATGTCTTTTGAATTTTCACAGGGATTGCCCTGTGCTAGTTTCTTCTCTCTATCCTTCCAGTATTCTGTCCCAAAGCTCAGTCTTTGATTTGTCTTTTTCTATCCTTGAAATTATCTAATCTAATGGATTTAAATACTATATATATATATATATATATATATATATATATATATATGCCAAAGACTTGCAAAAAAAATCCAGTCCAGACTCTTTCCCAAATTTCAGATGTTTATCTAGCTGCCCACCTGATGCCTCCTCTTGGAAGTCTAAATTCCTCTTAAATACAACATGTTCAGAATACTTCCTTATCTTCCTCTTCCAAATTTGGTTACTTGCAGTCTTCCTAATTAGAGTTGAGGTCAACTTCATCTTTCTGGTTGTTGAGGCAAAAAAATCAATGAAGTTATCCTTGCCTCTTCTCTCTCCAATTTATCAGCAACTCCCTTTGGCTATTAATTCAAAATATATCCAAACTCTAACCACTTTTCACCACCCCTGCAGCTATGACACTACTCTCCTTATCTAAGCTACTCACTCCCCTGCAATACACAATAAGCTCCTGTTTTCCCTCATCCCACCTTTTCCCCCTACAGTCAGCTCTCAACACAGCAGCCAGAGCGATTCATTTACAGTGTAGGTCATATATGTTACAGCTCTGCTCAACCCCCAAGGTCACCCCAGTTAACTCAGAGTAAAAGCTAAAACCTTTATAATGTAACACTGAAGGATCTGGCCCCATTACTTCTCCAACCCGACTCCTCCTCCACCCCAGCTTCACTCTGTTCCCACCCCACTGACCTCTTTGGTGTTCTTTGAAATTTCCAGGCATAATTAGGCCATAATACTTTTGGCCTAGTTGCATCCTTTGTCTCAAGGAATCCACAAAACTAATTCCATCATTTTATTCATGTTTTTGTTCAAATGCTAGCTGAGTTCAAATGCTCCACTGAGTAGTGGAGGTCTATTCTTGAACTACATATTTAAAGTTGCAACCAACCATCTATTCTCATCAGTTCTGGTCTCTTTATCTAGCTCTAGTTTTTCTTCTCCTGTATCACTCCTCATTCTCTAACTATTGTGTAACTTATTTATGATTCAAGTTATTTGTTGTCTTCATTCATCTGCTATAATTTCCATGAGACAGAGATCTTTGTTTTGTTTGCTGATATAACCTTAGTAGTGAGAATTATGATTCACATTATAGATGTTTAATAAACATTTATTAAATGAATGAATGCATGCACAGAATCCCACTTAATCATGTCAGATCTTTCCTTTCATTCTTTATAGGATATGATTTACTTATGTTTTGTTTAGGATTTTTGCATTTAAATTAGTGAGGTTGCTATTTTAGTATTTTTTTTTGGTGACATATTCATCATGTTTTAGTATTAAGATTGATAACTTCTTTAAAAGAATCGACAAATTTTCAAGATTTTTCTTTATCAGAAGTGTTAAAATAGCATAGGAATAACCTCTGTTGTGAGGAAAGATTTCTGTCGTAAAACTCAGCTTGGCCTCTTTGGACAACATTTTAAATTGCTTTTATCATTTTTTCTTTAAAGTTCTTTCATCAATGATTCTAATTATTTTAGGTTTGAATTTTTAAAAATTTGTTTAATTGACAAATAATACTTGCACATATTCATGGGGTTACATAGTGATGTTTTGATACATATAATATATAGTGATCAGAACAGGGTAGTTAACATATTCATCATCTCAAACACTTATCATTTATTTGTGTTGGGAACATTCAATATCCTCCTAAGTAGCTATTTGAAACTATATATTATTTTTAACTATAGTCATCCTACAGTTGTAAAGAACACTAGAATTTATTCCTCCTACTAGCTATAATTTTGTAGCTTTTAAGAAGCCTCAATAATTCTAATTTTAATGTTAACGTAGTATTACTTATAATTTAAAGATTTCCCATGTATCTGAAGTTCTATCTTCTTTCTCATTATGTTGTGTATTAATATTATTGTTTTGATAAACTCATAGTTCACTTTCCCAGTTGTACATTAGGGTTCCAAAGTATAAAGTTATAACTCTTGGTTTCTTCTGAATATAATTTGTTTCAACGTCTAAATGTAGCATTTTCCTAATTGAAAATATTGCAACAACCAGAAAATAAGTTTAATGTGTAAAATGTTTTATGTCATGATTAAAAATAATAAAAGTGAGGTTTAATGACATATATTGATTTTTTTCGTGCTGGAAAAGACTCTAGAAATAACATTGGCTAAAGATCTAGGCCTTATTATTATTTTTTTGGTGTGTAAGGAAACCAAAGCTTTGAATAAGTGATTTCCCCAGAATAACACACCTATTTGTTGTGGTTAATATAAAAAGAGGGCATTTTAGTTTGTTTCCAAAAGTTGGAACTGTTTTTTAAAAATTAAGCATTCATCAAAATATTATATAGATAAAATGATGATGGCGTCAGATGCAGCATTTTAACAGATGGTTGTTTTCTGATACAGTGTTTTAGAAAAGTAACATGATGACAATCTGCATTTGCTAGAGCAGACAGGCATTTTGCAAGATGTTAAGGCAGTTTATATTAAAGAAGACTGGAGAGCTGGGGATTCTGACCTCAGCCAAAGTTTACCACTTAAATCCCTCAAATAAGTGTTCTTTATCATTGCTGGGACATTTGGCAATATCTGTGGATATTTTTGGTTGTGATAATGGTGAAGGGTGGGGGTAGAGGTGCTGGTATCTAGTGGGTAGAAGCCAGGGATACTGACAAACATTCTGCAATGCACTGGGCATCCCCCTACCAACAAAAAATTTTCTGGCTACAAATGTCAATAGTGGTGAGATTAAGAAAACCTGACCTAAAGTGATGACTCAAACTGAGTGCCCCAGTCCTGTATTTATGGTTGCTTGCAATGACTTCAAAATAAATACTACATTGTGTTTTTAATGCATCTCCCAAAGTATGTGCAAGAAAACATTAGTTCTATCAGATATTCTTTGAGAAAAGGGTCAAATATACTTGCAAAACAATGCATATTATGTTTCTTTCTTGAATGTCTACATTAAAACTAGCACATTAAAAGCTCTGAGAAGTCCTACAGTGAGAATCTACTTAACTTTGCTTAACCCAGCATATCCTATCTTTATTATACCATGGAACATTTTTGACATAGCCTCTATGAACATTTCTGAGAAGAGTCTTCAAGAAATGCAGTCACTTTGCTTTAGAGTTTTCAAAGCCCTTTCACTTTGATTTCACTGGAGTCTAACAACCATTCCATAACATGTAATTCTAAAATAACCTCAGCATTTTCTCCCAAATAATTCACCTGTCTTAATTTATCGTTTCTTCTTCATTTACTAGAGCCAATAAGAAATTTTCTGTTAATTAATATGGATTTATTATAAAACATAATTATTTAAAAAACATATAAAATGCAAATAAGCGAAACAAAAATTTCCCCACAACTGCTCCATTGTTCATACATTCTGATATTTTTAGATTTGATTCTGCCAATATATTTAAAAATAAAATTGTACTGTGATTTTATAAACGTGGGCTTTTGTTGGTTAATATATTTAACATTTTAGAGTTTTCATTTAATATGATTTTATTATATCATGTTATAACAGGAAATGAACATTCAAATGTCAGTTGGATAGTTAGTTGGGTATTTCATTACATGGCAACATGAAGCTTTACTTAAGGAGTCCCCACTAATGGATATTTAGTTTCCTTTTTCTTTTTTGGCTAATTTTTAGAATACTCTAATGAACAACTTTGTACATATATATTTTCACACATTATTAATTATTTCTTTCCCTAGAAAGTTCCTAGAAGTGGAATTGTATTAATAGGTGGGGAAAGATATAGAGACAGTAATGTGGTGTTGGTCGTGATGGTGCTGGTATATCTTAAGGCTTTGGTCCTGGAAAATTGCCTACTTACACTGTACAAATTTACAGTTCCAACAGTAGTATATACAAGCATATATAAGGTCTTATACTGTATTCTTATAGTGTTTGGATTTGCCTCTTTCTTTTCATTTTCCCTGCTATGGGTTAGGTCCGAACCCTTGATTTTTTGGCTTTCCGGTCGTCATACTGGCTGTTCTTTCCCCACCTCTTTGCTCATATGGGCTCAGTTCAAATTATTGTTTCTCTTAAAAGTCTTCCTATATCAAAGAGCACCAAATTCCACACTTCACAGTTTGAAATGGCCTTTTGTTGTACTTAACTGCTAATGTATATATTTTAGGTTTCTGACCAGCTCATAAGCACTAGTAGAGCCCAACTCTGAATACTCACTATGTCAGTCACTGTGCTAGGGCCTGAGGCTGCTAGAATAAGGTAGACATGGTCCTTGCTCTTGAGCTGCGTACAGTTTGTAGAGAAAATAGAGAAGAAGCAGACTATGAAAAGCGCTATGACAGCAGTAAATAGGGTACTATCAGAGTACAGACTGGGGATTTGGAGGGCTAGGGAAGGCCTCCTGGAGGCATCCTCTGAGGGGAGTTTTAAAAGATGAAGAAAGGTTCTGAGTAGTGAAGAATGAGGAGTGAAAGAAAGTTTGTATGTAGCAGCATTGTGTGTGCGTAACATATCAGAGAAAGATGGACAAGAACATGAAGTATATGTGGCAAAGTTGCAAGAAATGAATCTGGAGAGACAGGCAGAGAAGACAAAGCCTGATGGGGCTGTAGGTGCAATGCGAAGACATATAGGCTTCATTCTGGTGATACTAGGAGTGAGGAAGGTGGGTTGGCTGAGGCAAAGGATGCTGGAGGCTATGGTTACAGTTCCTCTGCATACCCGCTGTACCAAGCATGGGGCCAGCCCCAAACCTCTGTGTGTGCCTGTGTGTGTGTGTTTTCAATCATCACTTTGCAACTGATATTTAAAGGATTATTGGATCTGTCATTTAATTTTCTTGGGCCGTTTCATCTAAATGATTATATTCACAATCATACTCTTACTAAAGGACTTAATGGGGATGAGAATGAAGCATATTATTTAGTGAAAATGTGTCTGAAGTCGTAGGCAAGTTTTATAGTCGTTACTCTCCTATTTGGCCTACGACTATAACTATGTTTATGATGCATTTGTGCCCTGCTACTTCTACCTCAAACTCATTTAATGAGGTTGTGATATTTAGGGCTGGTTTATTTAATCATTTGAGTTGCTTTGGGAGACTTTTTTTACTTGATTATATACAGGAGATTGATGAATAGAGTTAGGAAGACAGGAAAAACTTTTTGCAGAGTTGTATTTTTGTCAGGATATAAAAATAATTTTTAATCTACATAGAAAAGGAAATTTTGTTTATGATATTGAATTTTTAAAAATTTAATTACAGCTTTTAATATAAAGCTTTGGATTCTGAAAACATAATACTAATAACGATAGAAACCATTGAATTCTTTTCCTTGCATGGGGATTTCTACTCAATTTAAGAACTCATTGTTTAACAACTAGGCTTAAAATCACTTTTATTTGCCACCTTACTCATATTTCGATAAAATAAAAGACATTGCCACTTTATAGTGTTTTTTTTGTGCAAAGTTAAGATGCTGACAGCAACTTTTCACACTTTGCTGGCTAGCTTTACCTAGTTACAGAATAATTTACTACACTGACAAAGAGTACTGAGTATCTAATATTACTCAGGAGAAAAAAATTATTTAAATTCAAATTGCCATATTATAATTTACAGTGAATTGTATTGGCTGTCTTCAAAGAACCTTATTAAAAGCTTTAAGCAGGCTTGTCATCCCCATGACAAACTTCTCACTTTATGGATGAAGAAATTGAAGTTAAGTGATTTGCTTAGAGTCAAAGGAAATGGATATATGGAACCTGGTATTGAGAAAAGGTATTTTTTCTTAGAAAAGCTGCTAGGGCCTTACTCAGATCACTGATCCAGACCTATCCCCTCTTCCTACAGTGAGAATATGCCAATGGCACAGATAGGCTGTCTAGGGGCAATCAGGCTAATTTCAAAGAACCTATTCTTTGGTGATTGATCTCAAGACTCTTTCAAGCAACTTGATATCCTAACAAATTCTAGATGATTTGCTACTCAGTGTATTTTGTTGTGAGATTGTGAAGTGTCTCTCATGTGGCAGAGAAACATTTGGGGAGGCACTGGATATTATCTTAAGGTAAAGTATACTTATAAACCAGGGATTTATATCTAACATAACTATCAAAAAGGAAGAAAACCTATTGTTATCTACTGGCGTTTAAACATTAGAGACGCTCAATGATTCATGTTTCCCTAGAGAACTAACATGTTTCATTAGCAGGAATGGGTTTTATGCCTATAAATAGACACATTAATTTATTGTTAAGTTTTAGTAGAAGATAATTTCCATTGCATGCATTTATTTTGGTATTTGTACCATTTTATTTACTTTGTATTCTCTGCCACCCCAGGACTCATGCAGAAAAATGCATTTTTTATGAATATTTTGGAAATATTGTTGTATATGAAGAAAAATGGAGAAAAATGAACCATTTAATGCTTCAGTTACATTAATAATCATTACCAGCATAGTCTAACCTGGCAACTCTGACAGTAACAGTCTTCAGCAAGAATCTATGTCTTGGATGAAATGTGGAAGTCTACCTCTCATACCCCTTAATGATCCTTGCATGACTAATGCGCAGTGACATTTAAGGAGCACTCATCTAAAACCGTTCATATTCATTTTAAAAATATTCATCTGTGCCATATTCACCAGCAAGAAATGCAGCTGAAAAATCATTAACCCCTTCTTCATTGGTGTTCATAGAATGTTACAGGGATTTATTCTTTCAGATCACACTTTGCTAACACGACCAACACAATACCATATAGATTAAGGAGTTTGCAACATAATCAAAGACATTATTAGAAATACAATCTTTAAAATGATGAGGAGCTTTTGGGAGGCCTATAAAATGTGGATCCCAGAGTGAAAAACAGTACAATAGAAAATAGTCTGAGGAGGACATTTAAAAATGATTAGAATAGTAACACAATGAAAGCCCTCAAATGAAAGCAGTCTGTGGAGCTAATTAGGCTGCTGTGTGACAGTTTATCACAGAATGATTGAAAATGTCCTCAGTGTTTGCGTGAGTTAATAGAACCACCACTAGTCTCATCATGAGAGTCTTATGTTATTTTAAGATAGTACATTTGGAAAGATTTTGCAAGTGAAATTGTTCCATTTCACTTCATTAATTTCACCACTGGTGATTTTCTTTTTAAAATTTCCAAGTCTATGTATTAAGTAGAGTTTTTCCTATATTTTTCTCTGTCTATATGGATATAATATGTGCATACATATCTTTAACTACATACTTCTATTTTTAGCTCTCCATTTGAGCTCTAGGATTGCAGAGGGGGAATAAGTACTCAATATAGAGCTTTATCTTCACCTCCTGGTGAAGAACTTTTCAGCATCTCTGTCAGATGTGAACAGCTTCCTTTTTCATGGGAAGGAAGCTCATTGCTTTTCAAAATAGCCCAGCACATTTTTTGTCAATTAATGATTGCTATGTTCCTCCACATACTTAAATTCCACAATTCCTTCCTTCCTTCCTTCCTTCCTTCCTTCCTTTCTTTCTTTCTTTCTTTCTTTCTTTCTTTCTTTCTTTCTTTCTTTCTTTCTTTCTGTCTTTCTTTCTTTCCTTCTTTCTTTTTTTCTTTTTTTCTTTTCTCTTTCTTTCCTGAGATGGAGTTTTGCTCTTGTCTCCAGACTGGAGTGCAATGGTGTGATCTCAGCTCACCACAACCTCCATCTTATGGGTTCAAGCAATTCTCCTGCCTCAGCCTCCCTAGTAGCTGGGATTACAGGCAACTGCCACCATGTCTGGCTAATTTTTGTATTTTTAGTAGAGACAGGATTTCTCCATGTTGGCTGGGCTGCTCTCAAACTCCTAACTTTACATGATCTGCCCGTCTCAGCCTCCCAAAGTGTTGGGATCACAGGCGTGAGCTGCCACCACTAATTCCACAATTTCTATATCCTGGTTCGCAGCAAATTTTAGGGACCTATTCAAATACTCCCTCCTTTACGTCATGTTTCTACCCAACGTACATCTCAATTTTTGAATGGTAGTACCATTATTTTAGTATATTTATTTCTCCACTCGTCCTTGATGTTCTTAATCTCAGGGCTTTGCACCATGTCTGGGGCAGTTCAGGAAATCAAGAAGCAGATAAGTGAATATTATTTTTCTGTCTGATCATGATTGTTTCTACTGTTAGCTTGTTGCGTCCAGCTGGGTCTGAATTGAACTCAACTGCTGTATGAACCTGTGACCTGCCCAAATTATACTTTGGATCAGAAACTTATTTCCCAGTCAAGTCTCCAACAGCTTGCTCTGTCCCATTTACAGTATGATGGAATCTACGGAGAAAGTTCAAGTGCCAGCTAACCAGAGATGTTACCTTCTAGCCCCAGCTTCAGGCCCTGAAAGAGTCTGACATCCTACAGACACATATTCAGGACCAATTGACATGTTAAGGGAGGTTGATAAGCTGTCAAAAGATATTCCCATTCCTGACCATATATATTTGTGCTTATTTATACATGTTTTAAGATTATGGATCTTCAAATATCCATTTTTTATTCTCTTTAAAAATACCCTCTTTTTATAAATTAGGCTCATAGCAAGGCATATGAAATATTGGTTTGCATGTTTATAGATTTTTTTTAGACATTGAGACAATAAATAACAATGTGTCCTTCTAGTAGAGTGTCATATTTAAAAAGATATCTGCAGGAGGATGTGCTGACCAGTAATTGTAGTCAAGAAAGCAAGAATCAGGACAAATCGGAGGACAGTGAACATAACAGAGATAAGCTACATTACTAAAAGTCTAGATATACTGTTTTTTATGATTAAAACAAAAAATAAAGACAAGTGGGTGAGAATGAGTGAAAGCAAGAGAGAATGAGCTCATGTGCTGGATGGGAAAATATAGAAGACTTATTTGAAATCTCAAGCAAAGTTTTGGAATTGAGGAGAAGAGAAGATGTGGGATCAAATCTGAAAAGTAATTTAAAGTGCAATTGTTAAAACCATGAATTTAGTGCCATGAATAGAAAGAGAAAGGCGCAGCTGGGAGGGGGAAAATGAATGAGGAGGAAGTAAATTAGTCACAGATGTGAGTACTTAGGGAATTCAATACTTGTTGATTTGCTGTTTGGAATGATGGTAGATCCACAGGTTGAGCAATCAGTATTAGGGTTCAGAATCATGGAGGAAAGAAAGAGGTGGAGAGAAAGCTTAGTTTGGAACAGTGGTTTTCAACTTTGGCTGCATACTGAAATAACCTGGGCAGCTCTAAAAAGTACTGATGTCTAGGTCTCACCCTCAGAGACTCTTAATTTAATTGCCTTGGTATGTTGCTAGTGAATTGAGTTTCAAAAGCTCTCCAGCTGATATTAATGTGCAGCTAAGATTGAAAACCTCTGCTCTAGAGTTAAAAAAGGCCAATATTGTTTTAGGAAAACAGGTGAAGAATATTAGTTAGAATTCTTCAACTTCTCAGGGTCCAAAGTATACTTGAGTGAAGAAGTGAAAACTTGTAGAGAAGAAAACAGGTTAGGACAAGAAGTTACTTAGACTTGGGCCAGCAGGTGATATCATTTTTACAAGGTGAAGATGAGAAGAAAGAAGAATGAAATAGTTAAAAGAAGCATAAACTGGACCTGAAGGCAGAATCATAATTCAAAGTTCAGGTAAGGTTCCTTTATTCATTCATTTCACAACTACTTCCTGAGTGTCTACTATATCCCTGGCACTGAGCTTGGTATTGTGGTTACAGCAGTAAATAATAAAATCATAGATCTCACAGAGCCAAAATTTTAGTGAAAAAGGAGACAGGAAAAGAGAGAGGAGAGGGGAAAAGGAGAGAAGATATGCCTTGAAAGGATTATGGGTGTGGTAAATGGCACACAGAGCTAGCTGGAATCAAATAGATGAGAAGCAAACTTTTTGAAAGAGAGTTGTATACCAAAGAAATCACAGTGTGAACTAGATATGTTTGTGTTCCTTGGGTCCTCAAATATCTAAAGGTAGGAAGCAGGCTCAGTGCCCAAAGGGGTGGGAGGTGAGGGTTGGGAGGGCATTTTCTCCAATGACTATTTTAGAAGTGGCCATGTTGGATGATGAAAAAGAAAGATCTTCTCCAAGGGCAGAGCCAAGGTCATGACAAACAATGGACTAGGGAATCTCTCTCCAGGAGAATTGGAGCCTAATCAAAGAACATTCTCCACCCCCAGGTAGAATTTCATAATTACAATGGAACATTGACTACTTTGGTCTTCCTCTCATTCTTTTGCTTTCTAAATGGGCATGTTTATTGCAGTTATCCTGACCCTGTTCCACTATTGTATTTTGGGTATATGTGCGGAAGTTTCTGTTTCTTTATAGTCTCCATATTAAGAGAAGCCACACTAAGATGAGAGCCCATCATATATCATCAAGAGATCCTGAACTTTGAGCTTAATACAATGTGGGTTGTCTCTCTGGAGTACAGGTAGTTATTGGGCCTGTGGGAAAGATGGTGAATGGAATATTTGATGACTAAAGGGGCAGACTTTGTAGTCACTAGTGCCAAATATTTCTCGTTCTTTTTCTTTCTTGGTCACTCAGATTTTATGGTTGTTGGAGCATCATCTAATCTATCTTGACTCTACTTTTTTAGAGACCAAGTGAGAGATAATGGTGACCAGGAATATGATAATGGCAGTAAAAATGGAGGAAATACTCTAATTCAAGATATATGCTAGATATAAAAAAATACAGAAATTGTTGAATGCTTGGATTTGGGAAAGAGAGGGAAGGAAGAATAAAAAATGATCACCAGGTTTTGTAGTGGTGCTGTGTACTGAGATTGGGAAGAGTGAAGGACAGGTTGAAAGGACAAAAAATACTTAGCTTTGGACATAATAATATTGAGATGTGTGTGAAATATTTAAGTAAAGATGTTAGGTAGCTGAATATGTGAGTCGGGGCTCAAAGTAGAGATTCATGCTAGTTTCTGGGAGAAACATATTAACAGTATTTTCAGTCAGAATGCACACCATCCTCGAAGAGGAGAAGGGAAGTTGGGCCAAGACTGAGCATTGAGAATTACCAATATTTATAGCTTTAGTATGGGGGCTAAGGAGCCTAGAAAGGAGAGTGACAAGGAATAACCAGAGAAGCAGTAGGAAAACTCAGAATGTAAAGTCCTGCCCTCAGTGGAAGGATGAAATTGTCAACTCTGATTAATGCTCCTGAGAGGTTAAGGACAAGAAGTGTTTGCCAGAGCAGTGGGGAGCAGGAACCAGAATGAAGGGGGAATGGGAGGTGAGAAAGTGGAGGCAGCACCAGTAATGCCTCTTGAGGAATCTGGCTCCAAAGGAGGGAACAGAAAATTCTGGGATTGAGAGAGGTTTTTGCTTGTTTTTGCTCTGTGATACTGCAGCATGTTTGTATAAAGATAGAACTGATGCAGCAGAGAAGGGAAAATGGCTGATGCACAAGGGGGGGAGATTGACTAGTGAAGTCCTTGAGAAGGTGAGAGATAAGGTGGGAGCTTGAGCATACATTCACAATGTAGGCTTTGACAGGAGGAAGGAAGAAGAAAAAATGGGTGTGGATGCCGGTAGGTTTATAGGTTTAAGGTTGAGAATATAAAGTGGATCATTGAGTTTTTTATTTTCGAAGAGTAATGAGGTGAGACTGTTATATGAGAGTGAGGTTGAAGTATGTATAAAATAGTTCTTGGTGAGTTAGGAAGTTATACTACTTGAGAAACACAGCAGGATTGCCAGCCAGTAGTGAGTATCTACTTAAGGTTGGTAGTCATGAATTTAAAGTAAAACCAGTCAGGTGTGTTTACTAATTTTTCTTTAGGAATGTTTGACTGCTTAACTAGGCAAGGATAAGCGATATTAACCATGAGTGTGGTGGAAGGAGAAAAGAATGAGAGAATCAAGTATATTTTCAGAGCAGCAAATACAATATTAGACCTTGAGTATATGGGCTGGATAAGGAGGGCAGTGAGTCCAGGTAGGGACTGACAGAAGGTGCAGAAAGTAAAGGGGTTAATGGATTCGAGGTTTCACTGTGGCTGGTGGAATAGGTTAGTGGGTGTACTTGAGAGACTGAATAGGAGAAATATATGTGAGTGGGAGGTTTGAAGCTGAGTTTTCAGAAATGTTGCAGCTTCTGTTGATGACAAATGGGACAATGGGAGTAGGTGGCTGAGGTGGAGGGGAAGGCATTGGAGTTGAGGAGGTTGAAGAGCTGAGCAGCCGTGGTTCATCAAGTGGATGTTGATGATACTGAAAACGATGATAGGGTGGGTCTAGAAAAAATTGTGAAAAAGAGTTAAAATATTCAACAAATGGTTGTGAATGAGCAGGGATTTGTCAGATGGTTGCAACAAGTATAGTGGGGATAGAGTGACACATCTGCTTAGCAGGAGCTCAAACGAGCAGAAATTTTTGTAAGAGGGAGATATAGATAAGCAACGGGAAGCAAGAACAGCAGCCATCATGGCAGGGTGTGATCAACAAATGAAAGAGCTTTTCCTCAGGGGGGTTTCAGGGCAAGTAGTATCCAACAGACTCCTTTTAAAACAAGAGGCAAAGAAATGTTCCAAGAAGAGCATAAGAAGAGCTTACTGATTGCAGACAGGAGATCCAGAGGGCACAGTGGGAGGGTTTAGGGGAAAGGGAGAGCAGAAGTGGGAGGCTGGGTCACCTTAGGGGCTTTTTCAGCTAAGAAAGTGCATAATAATATATAACTGGGAAGAACATTTAGTGGCAAAGGAATTGGAAAAGAATCTTTTTCTGTAGTCATCTAGTATATCTGCATTCTTGTTTCACATTTGCCATCATCTTCACTTTTCTGACCCTTATTTGCTACCATCTTTCTTGTGTCCTGTCTTTTGCTATAGAAAGAAAAGCAGTTTGCCAGTATTGGCATTTCTTACCCACACTAGATGTCACTGTTGCTTGCCTCCTAATTTCAGTCCTATGGCTTATTCAATGTGACTGTTCAGTGGCAGTGATCCCTCCCGGCCACCCTTTGCCTTACCCACACAAAGACACACACACAAGATTTAATGAGACTGGTGCTTATAAAACCACTGAGGTGTTAAATAGCTTAGGGTTAAACAGAACTTCTTATGTATGTATTCTAAGAAGCTTATTAGTTTTTTTCTGCATTTAGGAATGAAAGGCTGAGTGAGAACTCAGACTGGAATTCTTAACAGAAAACACATCTATTTCCTCCTGTGAAAATATGGCATTTTATACTTAAATTCAAACTTGGTTAATGAGCTGCCCCCTCATCCTCTGTTGTTGGGAGCAGGAAGCCTGGTGTGAAATCGCACTTGGTTACTTCATTACCTTGATGTGTGGTGAGTAAATTTCCTGTCCTGAGCCTGGTGTGGTGTTACCATATGAGGTTGTCTTCTATGGTCTGATTTAGGTGTGCAATCCTGGGTGATTTCTTAGTCCGGGGAGCGTGAAAGACCCTGCTAGCAAAGGAGAGTTCAGACTGTTATCTGGGAAACTGGCAGAGGCTACAAACAATGTATGTCCCTTGTACTGGCAGAACCAGAAGTTGCTGGGGGCTGCAGAGCAGTTTCTTTCTTTCTTACTGGCAGAATCCTACTCAGGAAAGGGGAGAAACTTTCAGAAAAGGGAGTGAGGGGTGCGTGGTAGAAACCATTATCTTTTGAATCATACATTCAGTCAATTAGTCAGGTAACAAATATTTATTGAACTACCATGTGTCAAGTATTGTTTAAGGCACTGGGGACACACTGGTAAACAAACCTGAATTGGTCCTGCATGCATAGAGCTTAACTCCATTGGGGAATGGGAAAGAAATAAATATGCAGCATTTTTTTCAGAAAACTGCTCTGCAGAAAATAAAACAGTGATGAAATAGAAAGTACTTGGGTGGTGGTGACATCTAAGAGGGGTCCTGTCTGATAGGATACAACAAGGAAATGATCTGGGGGAAGGAGGTAAGTCATGCAGAGGGAAATCTGACTTGGAAGTCCTACTTGGAGAAGTCTTCAGCTTGTTCACACAATAGGCAAGGGTAAAGGCATTCAAGATGGAAGTTGAAGTACAGAGTATGTGAGACCTTGTGTGTCACATGGACGGGGCTTAGATTTTATTCTAAGTGCAGAGGCAGATGAATGAAAGTTTCGTGAGATGCAATGAGGTGATTTGATGTATGCTTTTAAAAGATCACTCAGGATGATGACTAGAGAATGGGTGGGAGCCAGTGTGAAGAGTAGGGAGATCCCTTAGGAGGCATGAGTAGTGGGGCAGGGGAGAGAATGATGGGTTGCGCTAGGTTGCTGGAGGTAAAGATTTGCGATTACTCCTTTAATGACGAGCAACTTTTATGCATTAATCTGACTTCTTATAGTCTGTAACTTGGAAGTTTCAGGATTCTTTTTCTGTGGATCAGTTCTTAGTCAAAGGTGAGGAAGGGCGTGAGGAGCTAATCTTAAAGGAAAAAAGAAGAATTCAATAGTACTTCCCTAATGGCTGTTTTCATTGTCTAAATCATCAGCATTTTTTATTCTAGAGCAAACTTGCTAATATTATTCACAGTATAAAGTTGTTGGCTTTTTTGTTTTTGTTTTTCTCTCATTAAATGTCACATAGAGCAGAAAACAACAATACCAGCATTACGGCACCTGGAGTTCCCTAGTGGCTGAGGCAGGGAAAGGACAGTTTCCTTTAATGAAATCCCTGAGGGACCAGGGAAGAGACAGAATGCTAATATGAGCTTCCCAACATAAATCCCAACAAATCAATATGCCGGAACCTAGGAAAAGCTGGGAGTGGTATTGGTGTGTGAGTGCAACAGACTTACCTGGCAGATGGGCCTCCATCATGTATAAGCTCTCACTGTGTATTAGTACTGCACTCACAAATTTATATTAGTATCCCGATTAATTCTCACTTTAGCCCTGTGAACTAAATGGTATCAGCACAAACAGTTGACAGATGTGGAAGATAAGATGTAGAATGGTTAAAATCACATGGCTAGTCAGTGGCAAATCTAAACTGGAACTCTTAGTCTTAATAAATTTGCTATGTTGTCTCCCAAAGTCTTTTGCTAGTTATATATTGTTAAGTTACATTTTTACTTATACAGAGATGGACATTCCTTACATAATTTTTCTTTCAATAGCTGCATTCTGTTAGTTTTAGTGACCAATCCTTTGTTGTGCCTATTATGTGACGTAACACGCCCACAATAAAAATCTTTAATTCTGACTATTCTGTCTCTGAAACAATATTTTTTATCAGGTGAATCCTTAGAATTATGAGGATTTCATTATATAGAGAGATGTGTGGAAGAGTGGGTATATTTCCATCAAGTATTATTATTCATTTCATACATAGAACAAAACATATTAGAGCAGTGCCGACAACACTTTACAATAAGAAAACCCTCTACGTGTCAGTCAGGGTTCTTTGTTGCAAGCATCAGACACTGACTCTTGTTAACTTCAGCAAAAGAGAGATCTGCTGGCAGAATATCAGGAAGCTCAGTTGTTTGCGGAGAAGCCTGAAGACCCTATAAACTGGCAAAAATGCAGGCAGGTTCCTCAGCAAGAACCACAGCCAAGGTCATGCTGCAGGAACAGCCTGGTTGGGATGCCCCGCTCGGCTCTGCTGCTGTCACACTACCCTCGGCCTCCACCCTGGGCAGCGCTGCACTTCCCGCTGCAAGATGCCTCATGAAATGAATTCCAAACTGTCCCTGCTCCTTTCTATCACTTGCTCACAATGCAAAGTGGCAGGAAGGATCATCAGATTGGCCAAGCCTGGGTCACCTGATCTACCTGTCGGAGCAGGGAGAGGTAGTCTCTGACCCCCTTTGAATTTCAGAGAAATGAAAACTAGCCTTTCACCAAGTAGGAAAGGGTTTCAGTTGCTGAACAGCTACAGAAACAGGATTAAACTGTAAAAGTAAAATATTTTTAGCCATTAAGTACTCACATGGAATTTTTAAGGTGTCATGAAAAGGCAACATAGTCTTTGAAAGAAACTACTTTCCTATAGTATAGACTTCAATTATCTCAAAATAGCTATTGAGCTGGGAGGGTCACTTACTCTACATTTGCATACAGATGATCTTGCTAGTCATTTGGTTTTGTGTTGAGAATTCCAATATGACATTCGGCAGTTACTGGAACAAAGACCGAGTTTGCATCTTCCTTCCATTTATTTCATTTATCTCTGATAGGCTTTGTGGGAATCATTGTCTCTAATCCAAGCTATCAGAAAGCCTTTTACACATTCCTTCTGGCGATGCCTAATTTTCAGTGTGCTTGGAGTAATCAGTTTGCATTTTTTTATTGAGCTCGTTTAAAAGCAACTCCTCCCCACAAAGGAATGTTATGTTTCTGAATTTTATTGTTCTGCTCAGAGATTAAGCATTTGTATCACCATAATATGAAATGTATTCTGCCAGCCTATTAGTACTACAATAAAACTGATGTGACAAAGTTTTAATTCATACAGTATTTATAGTGTTTATCCCTAGCTTTAAAAGCAGAGATCAGAGTACATGCAAGAGACCATATGAGATCTTTAACATAGCATGTTTATTTTATTATACTGGAATTGTATCTTCATATGATAGAAGGCTAATCAAATTTGGTATGTTAAAGATGAATAAAATGGCATTATTACAAATGCAGCCAAAATAAAATTAACAGTGCTAAATGTCATGGAGACTGCAACTGTCAGCCTAAGGCATGAGAGGAACTGTAGTATAATTTTTTTAAAAAACTGCTTAAAGAAACAAACTGTTAGTCTTGTCCTAAAAGGGGCACTCAGTATAGTCTTAATATAGCGAGGCTTGATTCACAAATAATTATTCACTTGCAAAATCCATGATATTTATTTGATCCTTAAAAAATAGATATATATTATTTAACACCCCTCAGAACTTCTTCCCCAAAACATACATGAAAATCCTAAGTTCATTTTTATAGTTTAAGTATGCTGTACAAAGAATCTGAAGAGTCAGCCTCAAACAGGCTTTCTTTAAAAAAGGATCAAATTACAGTACAAATCAGAGAAAAAAATACAGGATTAACGTCTGTAAAGAAGTGAGTAAAAGACTCAAGCAAAGAAATTCTTAGCTGTGCGTGTTTTAGGAAGAAAAAGGTTTCATTTGAAAGAAAGTTAAAAAGGTTAAATATTTAATACTCTTTGTGTATACTAGTTGATATACTTTGGGTATTCCTACCTATCTAAACCTCATGTTGAATTGTAATCTCCAGTGGTGGAGGTGGGGCGTTTTGGGAGGTTTTGAATCATGGGGGCAAATCTCTTCTGGCTTGGTGCTGTGTTTGTGATAGTTCTTGTGACATCTGGTCATTTAAAAATGTTCCTTCCAACCACTCTCTCTCTGACTTGCTCCTGCTTTCATCATGTGATGTGCCTGCTCCCTTCACCTTCTGCCATAATTGAAAGCTTCCTGAGGGTTCCCCAGGAGCAGATGCCACTATGATTCCAGTATAGCCTCCAGAACCGTGAGCCAATTAAACCTCTTTTCTCATAAATTATCCAGTCTCAGATATTTCTTTATAACAGTGCAAGAACAGCCTAATACACTAGTTATTGGTTCTTAGCATAATACTAACCCTCCTCTTTTGACTACTTCTCACGTGTGAAGCACTGTGCTAAGCATTTTCATATCTTATTCAACTTAATCTTTTTTTTTTTTTTTTTTTGAGATGGAGTTTCATTCTTGTTGCCCAGGCTGGAGTGCAATGGTGCGTTCTTGGCTCACCACACCCTCAGCCTCCTGGGTTCAAGTGATTCTCCTGCCTCAGCCTCCTGAGTAGGTGGGATTACAGGCATGCACCACCATGCCAGGCTAATTTTTTGTATTTTTAATAGATATGGGGTTTCTCCATGTTGGTCAGGCTGGTCTTGAACTCCCAACCTCAGGTGATCTGCCCGCCTTAGCCTCCCAAAGTGCTGGGATTACAGGCGTGAGCCACTGCATCCGGCCAACTTAATCTTTTAATAGCCACATGAGGTAAATATCATTAGCACCATTTTATGGGTACAGAAACTGAGGCTTAGAAACAATGAAGCATTTGAACCTTACCTTGGCTTCAGTGTCTGTACTGTAGCCCTATGTTGCACTTCTGCCTTTGAGTATTCCACTTCCTTTAGTATTGGTGAAGCAAAGCCGGGCTATGTCTTACCATGCTATTTGATATGAGAAATCATATACCAATGTTTTATACTCCATGCTTATCTAGGACAGTGTCCCAGAGGCTCTCAGAAAACAGTTGAAATTATAAAGTTACTGACTTCTCCAACCTCGCAATAAACTTCTAATAATAACCCTTGGAGTTTCTCTACAGTGAAGTTTAGGTATGCATACTATCAGATTTGGGGCTGAACTTCAAAGTTATCCTGCTTAGGCAACCTCAGGAGGGAGAGGGTGGACATTTTGGTGGGCTCTTAAAATCATGACTAAGGAAAAAAGGCCTGAAGAGGTCATACTTGAGACCCTTCCCCATAGGATAACAGGGTATTCCACCAGAGGTGCTGCACTGCTTTCTAAAATGTTAAACAAAAATTTGGCTTCCAATGAGAACACATATAACCAAATTCAATATCATTGAGAGTTGTCAGTGGAATGTGAAAAAAGAATTGATGCTAAGCTGATAGGGTTTTTTCTCCCTAGTATACTTTACTCTTAACCTAGATTCTCTTAGTCTTTCTTTTCTAGTCTGCACCAGGTGCTTCTACTTCACTATAGGAATGAGTTACTTCCCTTGTTTTAACTTTCATAAAATCTTAAATATTTAGAATTGAATATTCTTATATTTGAACCAAGAATATTTGAACGACAAATATTCTTAATGAGAAAAGGCTATTTTTATAGAGGCACGATATGTCTTTTTCTCATGAAGTTTTAGAAACTTATAGTACAAATAGTTTGTATTATATATATAATGATATACTTAGGTCATTAGCGAATCAGGGCTGAAGTTGTTACAGGGACCCCGTTATTGTATTATATTGTCTTTCATACACTCTGGTATTGTTTGAGGACATTACATTACATCATATTACATTATTAAATTGTTTGAAAATGTTTTGAGGAGATGAAATAATCTTGCCAAGAAAAAAGGGCTGTATAAAAAAGCTTAGCACTTAAGATATCTGTATTCAAAGTTGAATGTGAACAATCACATTCACTGTTTTCCTATTTCAAATACTTCATCTGGCATGAAGCATCTGGATTACATATCAATGGCATCAGTTGAAGTTTTGTTTTGAGCCAGGGTATAGCCTGCCTGAGGAAAATTTTCTTGTTTATATTAATATAGTTGAATGTATTTCTTTATTTCAATAAGAGATTAAATATTGTATCTTGTATTGGAGGGCTATTTTTGGTGGCATTTAGATTAAGCGGAGCATATATGTGTGGGGGCATCATGTTATTTTATATGGGATGATTTTGGTGCCACAATTCAAAAAAATATTTATCGAACACCTATGTTTATGCACATGACATGATACAGTGCAGGCATATGATGATAAAGCAACATTGTCATTTCCCTACAGTAATGCATGAAATGAAGTTATTATAAATTTCTGTTTAATGGGGAATTTATTGATTACATATTCATGTTATTATCAAAATGGAGAGGTTGGACTTCTACCTAACCTGAGGATCCACAGGGTCTTCTTGGAAATCTGAGCCAAGTCTCAAAGGATTGTAAGGGGAGCTTTTTTCAACAAAGATGATTATTATGGCTCCATGCCATTTTATCATATCAGTTCTGTGGAAATTAGGGGTGGTATTTTATTTGCTTTACTTACCCATTCTTTGTTCTCATTTCAATAAAATATCCAGGCACAATTGAATTAGCTTTTTCCCTGCAGAAGCACAGAATGCTGGTGACTCCTAGTGATGTTCAGTTCTCAGAACTAGTGTAAATATCCCTATGTTTCAGAGCATAACACAAGGGATAGAGAGGGGAGTTCTTTATTTTCTAAAACTGAACTTGAAAAATAGTTATCAAAGAGAGAAACCAGAAGAATATGGGTGTGGGAAGGACACTGGGCAAGACATTTCTGCCCAATACCGTTCCTGTTGTTTTTTTCCAAGTTCAATCATTATAAGGCTTTCTGTATTTCTTAATCTCAACTTCCTCGTAGTGCATTATTTTCCGTACTATTCTTATCTCACCTGAGGGACTTTAAACCTTAAATCCATCTAAGTCTGAAAGTTGCTGAGACATGCTTATTAAATGGCCTAATTCTAGCAAGAAAAATAAATCTAGGTAATCTTGTATTTGCTCCCCTTCTCTACTGCCATTATGTTTATGTATGACAGTCTACTGCCAATAATCTATATTAAAATCCATCCCTCTCACCAACCTTTTAAAATTTCTTTTTTATTAATTTATTTCTAATTGACAAATCACTTTATATATATTATATGGAATATGATGTGGTGTATACATTGATCTATGTATACATTGTAGAGTCAATCAAACTAATTAACATTCCCATCACCTCATCAGCTTTTTGTTTGTGATGAGGACATTAAAAGGACATTAAAAATCTATTCTTTTAGCAATTTTGAAATATACAATATAATTAACTGTGGTTCCTAGGCAGTGCAATAAATTACTAAAACTTATTGCTCCAGTCTAACTGAAACTTTGTACCCTTTGATCCGTATTTCTCTCCCTTTCTACAACATTGTGGTTAGGATTAAAGGAAACCAACAATAGATGGTAAAAGACTCTAGGGTAACAACAACGGTAAGCCTCTGCCACCTCTAAGCCTTAAAGTACAGGAGAAGGCAGTTACTGTAACCTGGCCACCAAACAGGACTTGTAATCTTAAGTTTAGGAATGCAACCATTGCCAAATTTTGGCGTAGAGTGAAGGAGCTATGTGAATAAGTATCCCTATTCTTTCTTTTCTGATCAACTTATTTCCTGCTATTGCTTGAGATTTACAGAGATCCGGAAAGTCTTATAATTGTAGTCTATGTAGGTAAGCGTCCTGAGATACAGAACAGAGTGGAGAAGTCAGGAGAGTAGATCTGGAGGAAATGTGAAATATTTTTCATACTCATTTGATCTTCAAAACAATCTTCAATAAGTACTATATTCGTACTATTTTTAGATGAGGAAACTGAGGCACAGAGGGGTTAAGTCACTTTTGTAGGGTCACATAGAAAAGTGCTAAAGCTAATTGAATGTTTACTTCATTAATTTTTAAACTTTCTTCTTTACTAACACAAATGTTTATGTTTATAAATAATGCTTCCAATGCATTCTACCCAATTTAATATGTAGTATGTTCATTATCTTTCAGTTGAAAATATTTTCTTATTTTCCTTGGGGTTTCTTTTTTTATCTCCTTGATTATTTAGATATTTCTTAATATCCAAATATATGGAGATTTTAATGGTTATATTTTCATTATTGATTTCTTCTAAAGTTATTAAGATCAGAAAATGTGATGGTTATACTAGCCCTTTAAAATTTGTTGAGATTCGCTCTTCATTTATCTGACGAATTTTATAATGTTCTCTGTGAGTTTGAAAACAATGTGTATTCTGCAATCGTTGGATCCAGTTATTTATATATTTTTATGTATGTAAAGCTTGTTAAGTGCACCTATTAAATATATAACTTACTGATGTAACAATAATTTTTGTTTGCTTAGGTTGACTTCTTCCTGTAATTCTTGATTGTTGCTATTTATGCTTAAAAGGCTACTATATGAGTAAAGGCTTAGGATTTTTATATATTTCTGAATCTTTTATTAAATATGTAGTAATATTTTTATCTGTAATAATCCATTTTTTCCCTTCAAGTCTATTTTGTCTGATACCATTAGCGTGACACCAGTTTCTTTTGATTGATAAATCTTTTTCCATCATTTTACTTTTAATATTTCTGAATCCTATGTCTTAGATGTATATTTTATAAATTGCTTTTTAAAAAGAAATCTGACAGAATCCAATAAATTAATCATAATCTTTATTTTTTAAATTTTTTTTGCATTTGCATTTATTGGAATTACTGATATATTTGAAATTTTTTCTACAGTCATAGTTTGTGTTTTTGACTATCTTGCTTCTATGCTTCATTGTTCTCTATTCTTGCCTTCTTTTGGATTATTTTTCTTATTTAAATTTTTCTTCTGTCAGTTTGAAAATATAGGTTTTTAAATGTATTTTTAATGGTTACTCTATCAAATTTAACATGAATATTTTTTGAAGTCTAAATTTAATCAATATTTTCCGTCTCTTTCAAAACAATATAATTTAATGTCTGTAAATACAATTATTTCTCTTCTAAATATGTTTTATTGTCATGCATTGTAGTTTTATCTTTTCTATCCCAGAATACATGGTTATTGTTTAATACAGTCAATATATATTTAGATTTATTTAAATATTAACCAGTTACTTTCCTAGTTCTAGCTTAGAAATGTTTTACATTCTCAGCTTGAGGTTTTCAGATTAAATAAGTAGCATGAGTTCAAATAAAAACCATGTGAAGCCTGGATTTTGTTTACAAATTATCAAAGGAGTTCTCCTTTACAGAGAGCCAAGGGGATTCTCTTTATGGTCATTTTTTGAGAAGCGGGTGGTTGAATGAATTATTTTAAACTCACTCTCACCTTTTCACTGAGATTGTAGTGTTTGAGGTCCAGTCCAGTTTATGAGGGAAGGACATTTCATATTCTTTTCCTTTTACTTCTCAGATTTTCCATAAGAATCACTTTCCTTTTGCCTGAGACATATAATTTAGAGATTATTTTAGTGATGGTCCACTGGTGAGCAAACCATCAGGTTTTCATTGCATAGAAATATATTGTATTATCTTTTTCTTAAAAGATATTTTTACTTGGTATAGAATTTAGATAAAGAATTTTTTTTCAACACATTGAAAATATTCCACTTGCATCTGGCTTGCATTGGTACCACTGAAAAGTCTGCTGTCAGTATAATTGTTGTTTCTTTAAAGGTAAACCTATCATTTTCTTCTGTTTTAAGATATTCTTTGTTTTATTAGTTGTAGTTTTGTAGTGATTTGATTAGGGAAATTTTTTATTCATCTTGCTTGATAGTTTTCAAAACATAGACAATTTAACTGATTAAAATTTTTAGATCTTATTCTCTCTTCTATATGTCTTAACATTTCATTTATGTTTTTCACATCTTTGTTTTTTTGTGCTGCAGTTTTCAGATCTAACTTACTGTTAAATAAAACTTTATTAAATTCACTATTTGAGTTTCAACTTTAATTGTTATATTTTTATTTCCAAAAATTGTTTGGTTACTTTTCAAATATGGCTGGCCATTTTTAGTTTCTGATCTTTATACTATTGATCCTTCCTATTTTAAAAAACATAAACATTTATTTTATAGTTTGATAGTTGAATATTTTAAACTGTTTGTCTGTCTGATTCTGTTTTCTTTTTTTTGTACTAAGTGACATATTTCTGTGTTTTGTAATTTTGACTGAGTAAATATTTCTTGGAGCATGAGACCTAGAATAAAGTTAAGTTTATACAAAGAAGATTTGCATTTTCTTCTACTAATTCTAGTCTAGAAATGTTTTACATTCTCAACTTGAGGTTTTCAGATTAAGTAAGTAGCGTAAGTAGCATGAGTTAATGTAAAACCCATGTGAAGCCTGGATTTTGTTTATAAATTCTCAAGGGAGTTCTCCTTCAACAGGAGCCAAGGTGTTTTTCTTTGTAGTCTTTTTTTTTGAGAGGTGGGTGGTCGGATGAATTATTTCATGCTCGCTCTCACCTTTCCACTGAGATTGTAGTTCTTTGAGGTCCAGTTTTATGAGGGAAGGGCTTTTCATATTCTGTAAGTTAGGAGACCTTGGACTTCCCCCACCCCCATATAACCCCTGACAGGTTCCGAAGTCATAAAAATGGAAGTAAAAATGTATCAGAATTTGGCAAATGCTCACAAGGTGAAAGCCAATTTCAATGCTTCCCATGTCTTTTTGGTTTTTTGCCTTAACTCAGTATTTCTTATTTTCTTGCCAACTCATACATAAATTTAAGCTTTTAAAAAGACATTTGATTCAATATTTACTCTTCTGTTTTTCTAGGAGTTTCACTCGAGGGACTTTGGTCACATATTCTGGGACATGAGTTGGCAATATCACTGACTAATGGGGAATCTTGATACAAGTATTTCAGAGTGTTGGTAGACGATTCGGTAGTAGTGTAAGGAGGGAATGGACAACAAGGCTATTTGGTGGTAGGGAAATGAGGTGGCTGCTATTCTATATCTACACCCATCCCAGTTCCCTTCCTTCTTTCTTCTATTCACAGAGTCCAAATCTCAATACTCTACCAAGATGGGAGCCACAGTATCTACAATTTTAGTCTTTATTTATTATAGATTTAAACACTATAGGCATCACAGAGTTCAAGGAAACCAAATTCTATTCTGTTAAAGTTTCAGAGCCAAGTAATAAATATTCTTTTTATGATTTATCAATTTCACTGATTACTAAAATACTGCAATATTTTCCCCCAACATTCCATTATTTATTTTATTATATTCTTATAATACCTTGTGACCTTACTGTCAATCTTGGGTCTCTTGGGACTAAACTGGCCTTTTTGGAAGCAGTTCAACCTCTGACAAGTGATGCCATTTCCAGATATGTAGATTCAGCATAGCTGAATGGAACAGGCAGCCCAGCAGGAGCAGCAGCAAACCGTAAAATCCACAATTTTAAAGTGTCAGGATAAGTATTTCATGGACTCATCCTGTTACTGTAAAATCAGATCAACTGGGAACATATATTCCAGCCAAATTTTGACAGGTGCAGCTACTGCCATGGCTCTGCTATTCTTTCTCTAATCTGCCCATCTGCTCTCAGGATTCCTCTGATTCTCTTTGAAATATTTAATCTTCCACTTTCCTTATCCTCAAATACTCCACTTTGTCCTTTAAGAGAAGGTCCACACAAACAAGTCAAAGCAGAGAGGAGCAGAGCTATTATCTGTAATTAGAGCAGTAAAGGCAACCAGTCTAAATAATTTCATCTTCCAAATTGGTTTTCTTAGCTATATTAGTCTAATTTTTTAATATTCTCTGCATTTTTAAAGGATTTTTCTGTCTGTACCTAAGCAAGTAAGATAGCTAGTTGTTAGTAATGGATAAAATGTTGAAATGGATTCATTCATACAAAAGATTTTCATGAGCATCTGGTAAATGTTAAACACTATTTTTTTCATGGCAGTTCACAAAGCATTCCTTGTTTTCAAGAGCTTATAAAATGTAATATTTTTAATGATATCTTCATTAGTATTAAATTTTGGCATGAATCATTTTGTTTACTTTTTAATAAAGATCAGAAGAAAAAGTTGTCACATTTCTGGTTATGTTGCGTGCCTTGTAGACTAGACTAGAAATAGCTCACAAGCTGTATAAAAATAGGAAGTGGGCTGGATTTGGCCCATGGGCCAGAATTTGCTAATCTTTGCCTTAGAACAATCAAATAAAAATGATTTATTATTTTCATTTTTCGGGAAGAACTAGGAGAACTTAGGTCAAAGTAGCAGAGCTTTGAATATATTTCTAGAATTCTTTCTCATATTTCTCAAAATCCTATGTGACTCTCCTTTTTTCTGTTGTGCAAGTTTCTAGGAGAGGCCGGCATAAAAGTTACAGTGTTGAATGAAAAATTGGGAGAGTTTGGGACTCATGAGGCTGGTACCCCCTACCTGCTCCCTGAAAGCATATATGGTTAGCCTGATTCCATTCCCGATTCTGAGAAAAATAATAAAATGGATTAGGTGTGTCTCCCACCCTTTCTCTTCTTAGTCATAGTCCCTTAGGGGCATAGATTTTTCACACACTTCCTAATATCCTGGGAAACCCATACTCAAGGAGGAATCCGATATAGTTATACTACATTGTTAATGAATGATGAGGCCACAGATATTACCCTAACCAAGGATTTGCATTTTGACTGGGGGCAATGCCCTGTGCCAAAATATTTAATATCTTGTTGCTATTTCAGTCATCTATGAAGAATACAGATGAGGATAATATTTTTGAGGTTCTGATAAACAGATATCCATTTTCCTATCTGTCCATGAAGGTGACTTTAAGTCAATGTTTCTGAATTTTAAAGTATTACTCAGTTTACTGTCAGTCTTACCCATCTTATGAGTGTCTTTTATTTTTTAATCACTAAAAGAGGAAGATAGGGACTAAATATTTTTATATGTAAATGTTTAAATGAAATAACATTTTATATTTTAGTATGCATCATATTTGCTAGGTAGTTTTATACCACAGTGCAGTAAATTTGTATTTGTGACATATTCATAAGGTTTATAGAAGTGCAACCAAAAAGACAGCAATATCAATGATTCACACAATATCAAGAAATATGGCTTAGACATTTTGTAACCTTTTCTTTTGGTGTCAAGAGCAGATAATACGTGAAAATATGTTGGCAGAGAATAGTATGTATACACACAGGCGCTTGTGTGTGTAAAAAAAGAAAAAAAAGTGTATCAGTTATTTATTTTTGGTAACAGGCTATCCTAAAACCTAATGACTAAGGTAACAGCCATTTATATGCTGATGATTCTGTTATTTGGGCTGTGTTCAGCTGGTGGTTCTTCTGTTGATATTGCCTGTAGTCACTCCTGTGTCTATAGTCCTCTTATGGTTCAACTGGAGCTGGATAGTCCACAATAACATTACTTACGTGTCTGAGAGTTATCTGTAGATATTAGCTAATGTGCCTGTGTTCTCCATGTAGTTTCTCCAGCAGGATACTACCAAGGTTATGGTAGTATTCCAAAAGAACATCCCCCTCAATGTGTTAGCATCTTTCAGGCCTCTACTTGTGTCATATTTGCTTACATCCTACTGCCAAAGCAAGGCATGCTCCACACTTAAAGTCACTGTGAGAGAGAACTACACAAAGATGTGGATACAAGAAGATGTGACACACTAGGAGTGTTATTATGGCCAGAAGATCCCTATCTAAAATAGTTCGTTTAAAGTTGATTTCTTTTTTTACTATCACAGAACAAATACATTCATAATCTATATTACATAACTCTATATAGCTGATTTCAAATACTACTATGTTTAATATTTTGTGTTAGGACAATTTAAATAATTTCAATTGTTTTTATAAGATGTTGTGACCTTGCATGGGAGTGAGGGAACATGCGGTGAAGCTACATTTCAGTTCAGAGGCAATACCACCAATGCTTTATAGTACTTAAGAGAATTTCGATTAAAAACGTAGACTTTAATTGCCAACTCTCCCATTTGTTATCTTGGGCGAATTCTGAACCTATGTAAGTCTCAATTTCCTCAACTAAAGTAGTTGATAATAAGAGTGTGGAGGACATTATGGATTGCATAAAAGTGTTTCTCCCAGTGACTGCCTCATATTAAACCATGAAAAATATGATCTACTACTATTAAGTAGAAGTACAGAAAATTTTCTCTGTGTACTCTTCCTAGATATTTCAATAACTCTTTATCTAAATATTAGCTAGCTCAGCCTTTTCCTTATTAATTTAAAACTCATTGAAATTTTGTGATATATTATATGGAGTTACCACTACCACAAAAGGGAACAGACAGTATTCCCAGTTGGCCTCATCTTCAACTGGATCTTCTGGCTTGAATACGCGTCACTTTCCTTCTGAAATGAATACATTCACTCCTTCCTGAAATAAGTTTATATTAATTGGGAATCAAAAATATTTCGTAGTTGTTTGTGCATTTCTATTTCTATCTATCCTACCTTTTGTAAAGCCTATGGTGGCAGATTTAGTAAAAACAACTGAGTATTTGAGATCAGAGAGATCTGCATGGAAATTTCACCTCTGTCACTTATAACTGCATGACTCACAGTTTCAATTTTTCATCTGTAAAATGGATGGTTCTGAGAATTCAAAGAAATAATGTTTGTAAATTGTCCAGTACATATAGCCAGGTTGAATAAACAGGAGCCCTTGTAATAAATGTAAAGGTACTTTTGCAGGATTATATGGATTCATTGTCTAATCACAGTCTAAAAAACAAGCGTTATGACATCTTAGTGTATAAGAATATTTCTGCTGCCAAAGCTATCACTGTAAATTTTAATCAAACATTCCAGATAACTGTGATTACTTTGCATTTCTGTGTCAAGATTGCCTTAGGACATATCCAAGAACAAATAGCCTACTGTCTGATGGAAATATGGAAA
Source organism: Gorilla gorilla gorilla (assembly GCF_029281585.2). Lineage (NCBI taxonomy): Eukaryota > Metazoa > Chordata > Mammalia > Primates > Hominidae > Gorilla > Gorilla gorilla. The sequence goes on from NC_073229.2 coordinate 125,281,259, forward strand.
CAGACTTTGGAACACTAGCATGCAGCTAGCTCACCATGACTGTTTCTGAAACACTGCAAAGCTACTTCAAAAACCATAAAAGACAGAAGGAAACATCAGGGAATATTTATGGAAAATAATCAAGAGAAGATAAATTAATTAGCTTTAGAAACTTCCTATAATAATTTTCAACTTCTTTCCCTTTCCAAATAAATATATTATTTTTAGAATTTCAAGAAAAACTATATATCGTAAGACAAATATCTGAGCACAAATTGAACAAAACCTCATCTTTTCCCCCACCCCAAATACGTGGTCTGATTATGTTTAGCCTATTTGAAAGTGACATTAACTCTTTAAAGCCTTCAGGTTACTATTTAGTAAACAATATCTTCATTCCAATTAATGGTATCTTAGTAGACCAATAGCATTCAAGATCTTTCAAGAAATATCAGGATTTTGGAGGGTCATGATGTGTTGGGGGTTGAAAGACAAAATATCTACCTAACCAACTCATTTCGAGTTTCTTGTCTCCCTTTATTTCCAAGGTAGCTGATCTAGGAATGCAGCCTGAAGAAATCAGCACCTCCTAGATACAGAATGAACAGAAGGGCTCAGAAGAAATATGAGGACAGATAGGTAAGCTAAGGACTGGCATAAGAGACCAGATCCCTGGAGTCTTATATTCTACCACAAGAAGATAGATGATCAACAGTAAACTTACTAATTAAATTATTACATAGCATGTTAGAAGACTGCATGCAACAGTAAACTAAAAAGGAAAGGCAGGCAAGGGGGATCTAGAATGCTGGGTGGCAAGAAGGGGGAAGGTTGCAAAATTAAATAGATTGATCAAGGTAGGCTTTATTGAGAAGGCAAGCAAAGACTTAAAGGAGATGAGGAAACCAACTAAACAGGTATCTAGGGGCAGAGAGGTCCAGAGAGAAGGAGCAGTAAGTACAAAGTCCCTAAGGAGGGCTGTGCTTAGCGAGTTCAGGGATCAGCAGGGAGGCCAGTGTGGCTGGAGCAGAGTGACTGAGGAGTTGGTGGTAAAAGGGTCAGATGGCCAGCAGGGAGCTGTGCCATGTAGAGTTTATGGGCCATTCTAAAGGTTTGGCTTTTACTGTGTGAGGTTTTACTCTGTTGCAAGGTTTTGAAAAAAGTCACAGCGCAGAACTTAGGTTTTTAAAAGATCAATCTGTCTGCTGAATTGGGAAAAAATTATGGTGACGAGGTAAGGGAGATGAGGGTAGAAGTCCATAAACCAATTAGGAAGCATCTGCAGTAATCCTGGCAAGAGATGGTGGTGATTCAGTCCAGGATACAGTTAGATGGTCAGAACTATTGTACCCTGAATACATTTTGAATGTAGAGCCATCAGGAATTTTTAATGGAAACCATCAAGGACTTTTTGGCATGTCAGCCTCATTTTAGTGTTGTCCATCACTGACTCCAAGTTTCTAATAATCAGCTGAGAAAACAATTATAATCCTTCTCAGCTGCTCAAGGCAGTACACTGAAAAATTCTTTGATGTATTTGACCTTACAGGTATGCTAGACTGAGGCAGAAGAGGCTTGAATATTGACTTCATCTTTTAAGATAACTCCCCAGGTAAGACATGATTCCAAGCAATGGAGGAAGAACTTCATCAGACAATGAAGTAGTGGATATGTCAGCTGACAAGGGAGGGACACATAGGTGTGAATAAGAGGTTGGAGTTTAAAGTATTTTGTGTCTTCTGAAGCCTTTTATTTATACCTGTTCTAATTTATAGGGTCTTACTTTTTCTTCATCAATACCATAACTTCTATATAAAAGGAAGTGGTGAAGCTATAACTTCCATGGACATAATTCAACAAATTACTGCTGGATGCAGTGGCTCATGCATTTTGGGAGGCCAAGGCAGGAGGATCACTTGAGTCTAGGAGTTTGAGACCAGCCCAGGCAACATAGCAAGACTCCATCTCTAAAAAAAAAAAAAAAAAAAAAAAAATTAGCTGGACATGGTGGCATGCACCTGTAGTCTCAGCTACTTAGGAGGCTGGGGTGAGAGGATCACTTGAGCCTGGGTGGTTGAGTCTGCAGCGAGCCATGATCATGCCACTGCACTCCAACCTGGACAACATAGTGAGACCGTGTCTTAAAAAACAAAAGATAAAAAACCCACACAAATTACTTGCCCACCCCCAAAGTTTGGGCTTTTTGCCACCTCTGCCCTGAAGTTTAACAGTGAAGCAATTCTTTAGTACCTTCACAGAAAGCCTCTGGGTATCAGTTTGTTCTTTTAGCCCAACATTTGAGGATATGAGCTTATCATGTCCTCTCTTATCTACTTAATGCCACTGAAAGAAGCACCACCCCAGGTCTTCATGTTTTCATACTTTCTTTGTTGCAGTGTGGCCTTCTGCATCTTGCCTTCAATGCTGTGGCCCCTCCTTAGGACCAATTTTTGTTTTTCAGGTTTTCTAGTCACAAGAAATAAAACTAAACCAAATTTAAGCTGAAAATGAGTTGGTTGGAAGAGAAATTATAGAAGCAATAGAAATGCTGATGAATTAAGCTTAGAAATGGCAAGAAGTAAGGCCACTTGCAGTCATAAACAGCCTAGATCATGCCTTAGAAAAGCCTGAGTACTGCTTGAGGCTTCCCAGTCTCTGTTTGCTTATTGGAGGTGACATGGTTTTGGTCTAGGCCTCCACCGTAGATTCCAGCCACTGAATGTTTGCATTACTCCTGCAGGACTGGAAGTCCCTAGTAGAAACATCCAATTGACAGATCTTAGGTCATGTATCTTTGATTTGGCTCTCTGAGGGCAAGGAGGGAGTTCCTGGGCCCTTCAGCCTGTGCAATCAGAGCCCTCATAATATATGATGAGGGATTTTCTCCAACCAGAAAATTTTGGGGCACAGAGTAGGAAAACATGATAATAAAATAATGCAACTAGAAACATTTAAAAGGAAAAACATTTGTATAGAAATGCATAATGGTTTGCACCTGTCTTGCATTTGGCCTAATGGACTCACTCCATGCTCTATCTTCAGATACTTTTCTACTTAAAATGTTATTACTGTTGACTTAGCAATTGTTATGCACTGAATGTTTATGTCTCCCCAAATTTATATGCACTGAATGTTTATGTCTCCCCAAAATTCATATGTTGGGATTTCATATGAAATCCTAATCCCCATTGTGATGGTATTAGGAGGTAGAGAGGTAATTTGGTCGTGGATCTGGAGTCCTCTTGAATAGGTTTAGTGCCCTTACAAAAGAGACCCCAGAGAGCTCTCTAGTCCTCTTCCTACCATGTGAGGATACAACAAGATGATGGCAGTCCTGCAGCCTGGAAGAGCGCCTTCACCAGAAACCGACGATGCTTACACCCTGGTATGAGACATCTGGCCTTCAGATCGTTGGGAAATAAATTTCTGTTGTTTATAAGCCACCCAGTCTATGATACTTTGTTATAGCAGCTGAACTAAGATAGAAATTTTGTAAAAATTAATTTTTATAAATCACAATAATCTTTTCCCCCTTTCTTTGCTCAATTTTCATTACTTCCAGTGCATAAACATCTATATTTTTCTTTTCCTCTCCTTTTTGGCTTCTTATTGACTTTCTATCATGTTTCTAAATAATTATTTTATCCAAAACATCAAGTAGATATAGTTTTCCTTTCTTTTCCTATCACAAAAAAATACACTGGTGAGAACGTAAGTGAAGTCATGTATGATTTATTTATTTATTTATTTTTGAGACAGAGTCTCGCCCTGTCACCCAGGCTGGAGAGCAGTGGCACGATTTCGGCTCACTGCAACCTCCACCTCTGACGTTCAAACGATTCTTTTGCCTCAGCCTCCCGAGTAGCTGGCATTACAGGTGCCTGCCACCATGTCCAGCTAATTTTTTTTGTATTTTTAGTAGAGACAGGATTTCACCATGTTGGCCAGGCTGCTCTCAAACTCCTGACCTCATGATCCGCCCGCCTCAGCCTCCCAAAGTGCTGGGATTACAGATGTGAGCCACCACGCCTGGCTGTACGTTTCATTTTGAATCCTACCTCTTCAACAACCCCTCTACCCAACCCCCTTAGCTTTACCACCATCACTTTTAACGCTTTACCTCTCCCAGGTGTCCAGGGGGTTCTATGTATGTTGGAGATAGCAATGAACCTCAGAAAGGCTATGCAGCACAATGGCTCCGAATGTGTTATCTGGAGTCAAACTACTGTTATCAATTGTAGAATATAATAAAAATACCTTCTTCATCTTATTGTTAAGAAGCTTACATGAGTTATTGCTTGTTATGTATTTAGAACAGTGTCTGTAACATAGTAAACACAGTATAGGTGTAAAGCTCTTATTATTAATTAGTGTTATCAAGGAACACTAAATTAATTAGTGTTCCTTGCCCCATTATTCTAGGTCCTCTTGTATAATTTCTAAAGTATTAAGATGATGAAATTATCATAATATGTTCATGGATTTACATGGTTTAAGATCTTATTCCAATCCAGGCAATGTATCTCTATTTCAACATGAGAGCTATAAAGCCACTTAACCAAAAGACATGTACATATATTTTGCTACTCTGGTGAAGATATTTTTTAAGAAAATGGGCCTTTGAGTTTTTTGATACTCAGTTGAGGTGACCACTCCACATTTAATGTCTAGAGTTTTTTTTCTCTTTAGATCTTTCAGTCAGGTATCTTTCCTACCCCCAGATGGCAACATTTTATTTTGAAAGTTTTTAAACATACAACGAAGTTGAACAATTTTATACTGAATGCCCTTATTCCTACCATTCCTACTATAGAGTCCTATAATTTGCACTTTCATTTTTTTCCTTTCCTACTACAAATAATAGTGTGCATTGTTGTGTACATCATTAGATTTAGTTGTAGTAGGGAAGGAAGCAAAGAACACAGGCTTTGCCTTTGGAGACCCACATCTGAGTCCCTTTACTTGGCTTCCAGTGGTATTCCTTGGGTTAAAAATTTCTTAGCCTGCTAGAGTTTAGTTTCCTTGTCTGTAAAATTTGAGCAATAATATTGACTTTAAAATGTTGCTGTGATGATTTAGCTTAATCGCATAATAGACACTTGGCAGATGTTACGTCTCTTCTTTTTTGTATTTTTGCATTATTTATTGTAGTCATTTTTGAAATAATTACATTCCAGATGAATGGTCTTTCTTTAGTGTTTTCCGTCTACCACATTCATAAAAAAAATTGACACAAGTGATTCAAACAACGACGTGGGAAACTAGATTTTGTGGTAACTTATTGTGGGTCGATTCATTTTGATTGTCTACTTTTATGACCTTCATGTATTCTGTTTAGCCTTTTGGATCCTTCTCTGTCATTTTAAGTGAGAATATTTTATTGAGATAGTAATGTCTTCAAACACCTCTATTTTATTTTCTTGGCGTGCAATTGACATTTCTTTCTTTGCTTCAATGTTTGAATCATATTACCTTTTAACATACTAAGTTTTGGTATATTCTTTTTTTGTAACCTTTTCCAAATCTTATTTTTTCTGCTTAAATATTTTTCTCTCATTTCTATATGTGTAATATGAGCTCGACATTACCTGAATGCCTATTTTCCTCCAATTCTGATTGCTCATTTTTGTTCCATCAATTCTTTGCAATGTTTCTTGATCTTATTTGTGATGTTTACAATTAGGAAACATTTAAGCTACTTTTCCGCCTGGCTCCTTTTTCCATTTGAAAAGACACAGGCATTTCTTTCTTCGATCAAGCTAATCCTTATGCATTTTTATATATTTTTCGTCTTGATTTTGTGGCACTTGGTACCATTCTTTTTTTTCCAACTCCTTCCATGTTTTCAAGCTACATTATTGAAATATGCTTATATTCACCAAAGTGCTTTCCCCCTTTTTAGTTCTTTATTTGTATTGTATTTGTATGCTCCTCATTTATCCAGTCTAGTGTTAACCTTAACTAATCTACTTTAAATTTTAATTTTTCTCTATAAAACCACATTTCAGAAACAAACAATTGAATTTAAACAACTGTTCGGTAAGACATCATTATTAATAAGTTGTTATTTTCAATTTAACTTTTAATAAGTTCCTTTAAAAATGACTTGCTGTTTGATGAGTTCTAATTCATATGGTAGCTTATACTTTCACTTTTCCTTATCTACCTTATAAACATTTTAATAGTACCCAATGATAGATGTTTGGCTTGTGCTTGTCAACCAAATAAGTATAGTTAACATTTCAATTATTTGGCATCATTAATTATAAGAAACAGCTGTGAATCCAACAGTACTTAATAAAACCCGAGTTTGAGAAATGCAAAAAATATCCTATAAGATGTAAAGACGAAAACCTACTATGTCCAACAAAGCCCTCTCACACTAGTATCCATATGAAACCCCATTATGTTCCTTGAGGTAAAACTCACAATTGTTGAGGGTGGGTAGGGTCCTAAGACTATGGCCAGAAGGAGTTTCTCACTTTCATACTAATCTGCTCTAAACTTCCAGTAATTAGTAAAAAAATTACCACTTAAGTATCCTTACCAGTTTATGGTTCAGTGGATTCTGTTTCATGTAAAAAGATCTTGCTGCCATTCTCTATATTCACCCATCTCTCCAGATTTCAGGGGTGGCAGTTTGCCCTGCAGCCTCAATTCTCTGCTAGGTCAAGAAAAGTCATCAACTTTTGAGTTCATCCAGCTTCTTTTCTTGTTATATGGTTTGGAGTACTCACTTCTAAGCTTTCTGCATGTTGAACCTGATAATGGAAGTCCAGGATGTTTTCCAACAAAGACGCTAGAAGGGGACAGCTATATGAAACAAAAACCTTGATCCACAACTTGCACCAATTTCAAAAATCAACTAAAAATGGATCATACACCTCAATGTAAAATCTAAAACTATAAAACTTCTGGAAGAAGTATAGAAGAAAATCTTTGTGACATCAGGTTGGGCAAAGTTTTCTTAGAAATGATATCAAAAACACGATCCATAAAAGAAAATTAGATCAATTTCACTTTATTAAAATAAAAAACACTTTTCTTCTTAAGACGTATGCAGTTTAGAAAAATCAAGACAAGCCATTGCCTGAGTAAAATATTTTCACATCACATATCTTATAAATGACTAGTATCCAGATATAAGAAGAACTCTCAAAATACAATAATAAAAAATTGAACTGACTTACACCAAAAAGAGATGTGGATGGCAAATAAGCACATACAACAATTCTAAATATTTGTTATCAAGAAAGTGCAATTTAAATTCACAACAAGATGTCACTACATACCTATTAGAATGATTAAAATACAGAGAGAAAACTGGCAGTACCAAGTGCTAGCTGAGATATGGGGCAACTGGAGCTCTTGTACATTGCTGATGGGAATGCAAAATAGTACAGCTACTGTGGAAAAGTTGGAGGTTTTTTATGAAGGTAAATGTATGTTTATCATAATGTTCAGCATTCCCACTCTTAGGTAATTTATTCAAGAGAAATTATAAAAATGTACACTAATGTTTATAGCAGCTTTATCTGTAATGGCCCCAAACAGGAAACAACCCAAATATCCTTTAGCTGGTGGATGGATACGCAAACTGCAGTCCATTCATAAAATGGAATGCTACTCAGCAATGAGTTAAAAAATGGACTATAGATACATGTAATGATATGAATGAATCTCAAACTTCTTTAGAACTGTATTATTTTACTCAACATAATCAACACTTTTGATAAATTAGATCATCATTTTGAAAGATTTTGTTTGTAACAATGGGACAGAATCAGAACAGTGGTTGTCAGGTAATGGGAGTAGAAGAAGAATTTGACCACAAAGAAGCACAAGGAGATTTTATGAGGTGATGGGCCTGTTTTGTATGTTGGTTTGGTGAGGGTTACAGAATTCTATGCATTTATCGGGATTCATAGAACTGACGGTAGAAATTTATAATTAAAAAGTGTACATTTTAAGTAAATCATATTTTAATAAATATGACTGAGAAAAATCAATAGACTATAATCTTTTAATTTATAGCAATCTATAAATTAAAAATTAAACTATAAAATTAAAATCAAGAAGTAGCAAAAAATGTAAGTATAAAAAACACATCATTTCCTACTTCTCATCTTCTTAATTTTCTATTATCTCTAGGGCAAAATATTTGGTACAGGTAATTCATGAGAATTTCTCTCCCTTTTCTAATGTCAGCAACCTTCATATTTAAGGTATAATATTTATTAAAGAACTGTTAATATTGCATTTTGTAAAACTCTTTTATTGAGATTTTCAGTATCTTTTAATGGATATCATCTGCTGTATTTTATTGTATCTGAACAATATAATGGTGGCCTTACATGGTTCTCAAGGCTTATAATTTTAAATTAACCATAAAACTGGACATGCCTTATTCTCTATGCTCACTATCTGCTATTTTGAGAATGTACATCCACTTCTTTTGCCTCTGCTATTTTATTCATGAAGCATCGCTTTAGTGGTTCACATGTAGAATCTTTCAATCATGGCTGTTACCTAAGGATTTGGAAAGGCACTATAGAAACTGGTTGGGCTTTTAACATTTAATTATTTGACTCTCAAAATTTGTCATCCACTGGTATATCTTTCTTTAGGAAAAGAAAAATACATGTATCTGTTTAGTAGTTAAAGATTTATCAGTTGATTTTGAGTGCTTTGATCATTGAACAATTCCTCACCTATAGGTTTTGATGTAAAGAGCGACTGATTATCCTTACAATGTGCTTGATCAGTTCTCATGAGTTTCCTATCATGAGAATAAACAAGCAGTAAACAAGCTAGAGTAATTTATTAATCTAATCGAGTTTTTACAGTCCCATTGTATTAGTTTCTAGTACAATAAACTGAGCAATTTAAATAACAGAAATTTGTTGTCTCATAGTTCTGGAGGGTAGAAGTCGAAGATCAGGGGTTGGCAGAGCCATACTCCCTCTGAAGGTACAAGAGAAGAGTTAGTACGATGCCTCTTTCCTAGCCTCTTGGTTTGTGGCAGCAGAACTCCGATCTTCACATGGTGGGCTCCCAGTATGCATGTGTGTCTAAGTCTCCACTTTTTGTAATGACACCAGATATACCTTACTCAAGTAATACTTCACTTTAAATAATTATATCTGCAAAGATCCTACTTTCAAATAAGGTCACATTCTAAGGTGCTGGGAGTTCGGACTTCAACATATGAATTTCATGGCAGAACTGAATCCATGACATCTGTATTTACATATGTGAATTGATGTTTGATGCCAGAGATAGAGGCTTCAGCCAAGACCCGCCACCTTTTCTGACATGATTTCTATAGCATGGTTGTATACCACTGTAAAAACTAATGAAAGAACATTAGAAGCAGACCACCCCACTGATTATAGTATTTAGAGGAGGTCTTCACACTTATTTTGTGATTTTATCCACTTAACAAAGAAAACCCTTTGATTTTATATTTCTGTTTCTTTTTTAATTAAGCTGTTTTTTTTTTTTTTTTTTTTTGAGACGGAGTCTCGCACTGTCACTGGGCTGGAGTGCAGTGGTGCCATCTCGGCTCACTGCACCCTTGCCTTCCAGGTTCAAGTGATTCTTCTTGCCTCAGCCTCCCAAGTAGTTGGGATTACAGGTGCGCACCACCATGCCTGGCTAATTTTTTTGTATTTTTAGTAGAGATGGGGGTTTCACTTTGTTGACCAGGCTGGTCTTGAACTCCTAACCTCGTGATCAGCCTGCCTTAGCCTCCCAAAGTGCTGGGATTACAGGTGTGAGCCACCACTCCTGGCCACTGTTCTTTAAGCAATTAAGGACAGATGTTTATCATGAAAGATTATAAACCAATAATATATTTCAACTTTTTCTTTATTCCAATGAAATGATAAAAAGGATGAATTTATACCTTCAGAAAAGTATTCTGTAATAAAATAGTTTACTTTGTCCAAACCCCTTATCCTGCCATGCAGTTATTATTAGTAGCTTCTGCTCCTTAACTACTTTCTCTTGTTTTCACAGCATGTTGTAGCCTTGGTCCTTAATTGCAAGAATTTGATAAAAACACATAGGAAAAGAAATTTAGGAAAGCTCAGTTGCTAGATATAAAGTGTCAACCAAACATCTGCACTCCTGCTTTGGTTGGTATTGCACTTTATTTCACTGGTTTATTTTCCTTTGGTTTATATATTCTTAAATGTAGTAGACATTATTTTCTCTTTATTCTCCTTGAATATAATATTTACAAATGCCATTGTTTCTCTACTCATTTTTCTTTACTCTGAACAATTAGTTTTAAAAAATATTTTCTTTGTTTTCTGAACACGTACGTTGCAATTATCTGCACATCTGTCTCTTCTTTTTCTTTCAAAGTTTTGAAATCAGCAGGTAAAACCGAACACTGCTTTTGGTGACATTGTAACTTCATAGATAGGAATGAGTACTCTCCATGTTAGATCAAAACTGAGGGTTCAGGTAAGCTATTCTCAGAAGCTAGACACAAACAGGATCTTTTGCTGTTTCAGGTCTGGCCCTCAGGCAGCCAGAAAGTCACTGAAGTTCATTCAACTGAAATAGAAACCTCTCTGGGAAGTCACTGCTCCTGACATTCAATTAGGTCATTCAGGGTGACCCCCCAGCAAAGGGAAGCTTTGTATTGCTTCTGTGTAAAACAGAAAAAGTAAATGAAAGCGAGTCCGCTTGAGGATTCTGAGGTTTTTAATCAAAGACCAAAATTGGTCTCTAGTCTTCTGGAGAACAAGAACCAGGCAATTTTTAATCTCATATGCTACCTAGTCCATTGTACTGTGAGCGTTCTGTAAGGACCAGATCAAAAAATTAACCATTGCTACTTGAATTCATATCCTTCAGGATTATTGAACGCCTCATTCACATAAATCTTGTAGAAATCTACCATGGAGTTCTTTATTCAGGATCCTTACTAGCTTATGTATTGTTGTTTCTCTGCCAAGCAAGTGTTGATGAAGACTTCCTATAGTCATGAAGAAGAGATAGCATTCCTACTCTCAAGAGGATATTACTGAAGTGACCAAAAATGCATGTTGGGGTTGGTGGAACAGATTTTCAGATCATGCTTTTGGGAACACAATGACTCCCTGGAGATGTTTCAGGATAGTGAAACAGCAAAGTACTTTCCACCTAACAATTAAGATTTTAATTACCCGAGGACCTCATTCAGCATTTTATGATTTTATATAATGTATATTTTTATACATCACTTACCATTTTATATAATGGGATTCTGTATAATATATTATTTGAAAAAATAGCTGTTAAGATTATTTCAAACCACTTGGGTGGTGGAAGGGCAGGATGTCAGCAGCGTTCTGGTGTCAGCCATTCCCTCACCAGCTAAATAACCTCAGATAAGTCTTTTCAGCTCTTATTACTGAAAGGTTAGGTTCAGAAATGGGTCTAAGTTACTGAGAACAGTGATTTAGAAGAAATAAGGAAAGGTGTAGGCAATAATATAAATGTTTATATCACATATATGCCTTAATATTTTGGTTATTACAACAAAAAGTAAGTAGAGGTGAGAAAAAAGTCTTCTAAATTTTTTTTGTAAAAGAGAGAGGTTGAACTTTGTGCCTTCCCAACTATATTGTGAGTTCCCTGAAGCATTTCTTTTCTGTTTTTATTACTTTATTTCTTTATCATTTGCTGGTTCCCCATACTTGGCACATTGTAAGCACTCCACAAACTCTTATTTAATAAGTAATTGAATGAATTGGTGAATGAGCCAATGAAAAGACAAGCTCACTGTCTTATCTCTAAGACCCTCCCATAGTCTTTTTTGTTTTGTCAAATTGGCCATCAACAACCTGACTTTGGACAACATGGCTAATGTGAAAAATGAAAGAGCTACACTGCAGCTTAGCTAAATGCAGATTTTTTCCTTTCCTGTTAGAAAGTTGAAAGTTCTGTTCTTTCTCTGTCCTGGATTTTGAGCAGCAATGACCTACTATATACGTGAAGTAGCAAGTAGGCCAGCAGACACTACCCTTTTATCGTGAGTCATAAAAGTGGACAGTTTGGATTTTTGACATTTAGTTTAGGCTTTGTGACAGAACTCCATCTCTAGCTTTCTACATGACATGTGGAAGAAAATTTAGTACATCAAAGTCCCATATGTACTTGATTCCTTGCTGCATGTGATGTGCAGTAATAAAATGGATGAGGAAATTCTTTTTACTAGACCTAGAGGCAAAATTACAAATACAGACATAGAGAATGATACAAGTATGCGACTTCCAAAATTATACATGTTATATCAAGAGCCAGGGTCAAAAATATAGATGGACACCTTTATATAATGTAGGTGATCACATTTTCCATAATTTTTGGCCAGTAGCCCAAAGGCTTAGAAATACATGAGTAGCTTCTGGCACTATCATTAAAATTTAACTTTTCATTTAATGTCTGTTTAACAGAGCACTATGTACAAGATGGTTATATAAAAATGGGGCAAGATATGGGCTTTCTCCTCAAGAAGCTTATGAATCAATAGTGGGGTGAAGATAAGAACACAAATAATTGTAATAAAAAAGTAAGAAAAGTACAATTTTTTTGTAATTTTAGGTTTAGGAGTACATGTGTAGGTTTGTTATATAGCTAAACTGCATGTTGTGGGGATTTGGTATGTAGATTATTTCCTCACCCAGATAATGAGCATGGTACTTAATAGGTATTTTTTGGATCCTCTCCCTCCTCCCATCCTCCACCCTCAAGAAGGTCTTGGTGTCTGTTGTTCCCCTCTTTGTGTTCATGTGTTCTCGTTGTTTAGTTCCCACTTACAATTGAGAACATATAGCATTTGGTATTTTGTTCCTGTGTTAGTTAGCTTAGGATATTCCAGCTGCATCCATGTTGCTGCAAAGGACATGATCTCATTTTTTTTATGGCTGTGTAGTATTTCATGGTGTATATGTACCACATTTTCTTCATCCAGGCTACCATTGATGGGCATTTAGGTTGATTCCATGTCTTTGCTATTGGGAATATTGCTGCAATAAACATATGTGTGCATGTGTCTTTATGGTAGAGTGAATTATATTTCCTTAGGTATATACCCAGTAATGGGATTGCTGGGTTGAATGGTATTTCTGTTTTTATTTATTTGAGAAATTGCCACACTGCTTTCCACAGAGGCTGAACTAATTTACACTTCCATCAGAAAAATTTACTTTTTGTCTGCAACCTTATCAGCATCTGTTATTTTTTGACATTTTAATAATGGCCATTCTGATGGGTGTGAGATGGCATCTCATTGTGGTTTTGATTTGCACTTCCTCTAATGATTAGTGATGTTGAGCATTTTTTCATATGCTTGTTGGCCACAAGTATGTCATCTTTTGAAAAGTGCCTGTTCCTGTCCTCTACCCACTTTTTAATGGAGTTGTTTGCTTTTTGCTTATAAATTTGTTTAAGGTCCTTATAGATTCTGGATATTAAACCTTTGTCAGGTACATGGTTTGCAGATATTTTATTCCATTCTGTAGGTTGTCTGTTTACTCTGTTGATAGTTTCTTTTGCTGTGCAGAAGCTCTTTAGTTTAATTAGGTCCCATTTATCAATTTTTGCTTTTGTTGCAATTGCTTTTGACATCTTCATCATAAAATCTTTGCCAGGTCCTATGTCCAGAATGGTATTTCCTAGCTTTTCTTCCAGGGTTTTTATAGTTTTAGGTTTTACATTTAAGTCTTTATTCCATCTTGAGTTGATTAGTGTGCATGATGTAAGGAAGGGGTCCAGTTCAATCTTCTGCATATGGCTAGCCAGTTATCCCAGCACCATTTATTGAATAGGGAGTCTCTTCTCCATTGCTTTTCTTTGTCAGCTTTGTTAAAGATTAGATGATTGTAGGTGTGTGGCATTATTTCTGGGTTCTCTATTATGTTCCAGTGGTTTATATGTCTGTTTTGCACCAAACTAGTTAAAGTAATTGAGATTTGTGAAAAGGATGGCATTAAGATGGGCATAAGGGATGGGATTTTGATTGGTGAGAAGTACAGGGGTGGAAGAATGAAGCATGTGAGCAAAGCTAAATGGTGGGAACATGGTCCATATTTTGAAGGAATAGGGAGTAGTTGAAGGTAACTGAGATCTGAAGTACAGTTGGAGACTTGGTGGAAAATGAAATTAGAATGACACTTGAAGAAGGGTCTAAATATTAGGTGAAATATCCAGACTTAATTTCATTGGAAGTAGAGAGCCATTGAAAGAATTTGAGGAAAAGAAGAGTAGGTTTGGTGCTATAGTTAAAGAAACATGGTCTGGCAGAAATTAGGCTAGACTGAGATTAGAGGAGAGAAGATAAACTGTTAAGTTATTGCAATATTTTAGTACCTAGATTACTTAGAAAGGAGTGGGATTGCAGGGTAGAGATGTAAGAATTGTTACATAGAGTTCAAACAGAAAACAAGTGGTATACTCAATTTGGGTAATTTGGGAGAAGTTTAATAATGGAACTGTTTTTACAGCTGTCAACAGCATGGGAAAGTTACTGGGGATAGACGATGCAGTTCCTTGGATGAGTTAGAGCAGGTAGCATCACCACCCCTATGTCTGAAGTGGTGAGAAAGAAGCATTATCAGAACCCAGAAGGAAAGAATTGTGTGGGACAGAAAACCCTTTGCAGAGGGAGGCAGCTGGTTTATTGCAACCTCAGGGAAAATAGCCTGACTATTTTCTTCCCTCCTTTTGGTTTCTGGCTAGGACTTCCCCTTGGCCAGGCAAACTGGAAACCAGAGGGCAAGAGGACTGTTGATGTCATCCACTTATGTCAGCCTCCTAGGGTGCAGAGTAGGGTGAAGGGTGGAGAATGATCTGGAGGGCTCATGAAAGCTATCCTGTGCAGTTATGGTTCAATGCAGGGCACTTCAGTTGAGATGCTAGGCAGAGTTGAAAATGCAGATTTAGAGCAGAGAGGAAGATTGGGCTATGGGTGAGGAGGTTTAAACTGTTGAAGCTATGATAATGGATGGGATTATAGGGAAAGAGGCTATAGAGAAAGAGTAAGTTCCTAACATAGAGTTTTGAGGAAATGCTACATTTAGAAGAAAGGGAAATGAGGAGGAGACAGTAAGGAGGATAAGGAAAAATGGAAGAAAATGACACTTGGAGCAGGCAATTTAATGGAAATCAAAGGGAGAGTTGGCATTAAGGAGGAGAAGGAGGCAGTAGACAAGATAAAGAAGCCCAAGGCAGAAAACATTTTTGAGAATAGATGGAGTAAAAATGTTGTTACTAGCTTTTTGCCAGCTGAGGATAAGCTGTTGATTTTACCAGTGCTGACTTGGACTTCTGTTAGGGCTGTGTTCTGGAGCTGGGGAGATAGGAAAGAGATAGAAAATGATGATGGTCATAGTGAAGAAAGTAAGATGAGGAACAAGTAATTATAACCTCACTATTTCATTTAGTGCTATTCCCCCCCATCCTCCTGTTTTTTTTCCTTTCTTTTCTTCTTACTCCTTCACATTTACTAAGCATCCAGAATATTCTAGACAACTTACCTATATACAGCATCTCACTTATTCCTCAAAACAACCCAGTGAAGTAGGTATTATGCTCATCTTATCAAAGAAGATTGTAGAGAGGTAATGGATCTTGCCCATAGTCACACGTTTAATAAGGGGTAGGCTCATTTTAAAAACCAGGACCAGGCCAGGCACAGTGTCTCTAGCCTGTAATCCCAGCACTTTGGGAGGCCTAGGTGGGTGGATCACCTGAGGTCAGCAGTTTGAGACCAGCCTGGTCAACATAGTCTCTACTAAAAATAAAAAAAATAGCCGGGTGTGGTGGCGCGCACCTGTAATCCCAGCTACTTGTGAGCCTGAGGCAGGAGAATCGCTTGAACCTGGGAGGCGGAGGTTGCAGTGAGCCGAGATCACACCATTGCACTCCAGCCTGGGCAACAAGAGTGAAACTCCATCTCAAAACAAACAAACAAACAAACAAAGAAAAAAACCCCAGAACCTTCAGACTCTAAGCTCTGCATTATTTTAACAGTATCAAGCACTGTATTTGACACACAGTAGTTATTTATCAGATAACTGAAGAAAAAATGAAGTGTGGCATAGAATGCTACATCAGAGACAGGCAATCTGGGTTTCAGTGCTAGCCTTGCTATCAAATACAATGTAATCTCCCTGTTAATAAAACTTGCTTTTAACTGCTGTGAGAATAATTAGGTCATTAAAACACTCTCCTTAAAGTTGTTGTATAAATATTAGATGAATCATGAATATTTTCTATAATGCAAATGTTGGGGTCAAATTAAATATCTTCTTTGTAAGTTGATTACAGTAAAATATCTTTATCATGTTAGCCATACTGATTTTGCCCCAGAAAATGGATGACATAATTCTAGATGTTTTATGATGTGCCATATTCTTTGTTCAATTTATGAAATGTAAATCAAAATATTGTCAATTACTCACAATGTGATCATAGAAAGTTGTTGTGAAATCAGTGACATCAAAGAGTTCAGGCCAGAAGAGAAAGCGGAATCTTGTGTAGTAAGGAATGATGGGAGCCCTCTGATCAATGCCCTCCCCAAAAAGGGAAAAATCACTGAATAGCATTCATTGTTCATTCTCTTTGTGGTTGAAAAATGAGAACTGAGCAATCTGGTCTGCTCTTAAAATATATGCCTTAAATAGGAAATGTCCATAGTTTTTTAAGCATCCCCGCCAACACAAATAACACAGCCTTCCATTCATGAACTCTTGCTATACTGTTAAGAGGGGATAATCTGTCTGCCATGTAACATTTGTAATAATTGTATATGATTTTTATATCAAATGCATTAGAATTACAGAAATTGTTTAATAAATATATTGGCCATTTTTTAAAAACTTGCGATTTAGCCAGTACACAGATTTTCTCATCTTTCCCCTTTAGCTCATTTTTCTTTAGATGATTCTTTCAGTTCTGTGTAACTCTACATAGTGCTGTTCTTAGGCTACTTGGTAAATGTTGCACATAATTAACATCCACTCACACTTATAAGGTAGAAAAGTCACACGTTTCATTATTCTCACGGTACAATCAGAAAAATGATACTGAGAAATGTTAGTTGATTTGTTTAATGCAAGATTACCAGAGCCACAGAGAGACCCAGTGTCCAAATAACAAATTCAGGATTCTAGCATATACCAGTTGGTCAGATTGTGTTCAGAGAACTGAACTCTCTAGTTATAGAAATAAAATAATCTCCAAACCCACCTTTTGATATGCCAATGCATGTGATAAAATTGACATGGCTATGAAGTTGAAGTCTGAGGTTGTCTTGGTCTCTTATCTCATTTTTGCGCTCATTTACAGACACTCTTAAAGGTAAATTTTAATTCTCTTCTGTTTCTCCTATTGCAAATCTCCTACTATCTTCAAATAAGTTTCTTCAGGGGAAGGATGAAGTGCTTCTTACATATTGCTAAAAACAAAGAATTCAACATTACTTTAGAACTTTTGTTATGACAGATTTTGAGAGAAACATCAGGAGTCAAGTTAAAGTGAGTTTTTCAAGCCAGCAATGGTCATATATGATTAAAAGATGAGAATATAAAGAAAGTCTAAATGATTATGACAAAGTTAATGCAGTATTAAAATATCAAGGAAGGGGGAAAATTCTCTTTTGAAGTAGTAGACCCTAAATTCATTTCATGACAAAGGAATGCATTGACTTGATCAGAGATGTTAACATACACATTTAAGAATTTATTAAATGTTTGTTTTCTCCTGACTTCATAGTCTTCTAAATTCTCAACATGAATAACTTCTGTTATCAACTAACTTATTTATTCAGCAAAAATCATTTTTAAAGGGATTGTGTTAGAAGATTTTTTACTGTCAAAATCCACAATTAATTAGCATAGTACACCAAAAGAGGTATGGTCAATTGAGTGGTTATTTGGGATCTGGATAAAAATAAATTCAATCCTAAAAATATAAAAATAAACTCTAAGATAAGCATAGTGATATTACTTTTATTTCTGGGTGAGTCAATATAATTTTCTTAATATATCAAGCTCATTATATGTAAATGTAAATTGAATTAAAAAAGGAATGATTTCTCAGCTGTCATGCATTGTTTGAAAATAATCACAATTACCTGTTTGTTTGAAGCTGTTATTTAATGTGTTAAAAGGCAATTAAGTGCCATGTCCAATCACTTCATTATGCATTAGGATTCAATTCATGGTACCAGCTTCTTTGAACTAACAATCTATGAAGTTTTTGTGGAAAAGATGCAGTCCTGTGTAGATCTTGGTAAAAAGGACTGTGGAATTGTAAAAAGGAAAAAAAAAAGGTCAATAAATACTGAGATATCTGTAATTTTATCTGAAAGGTTCTTAATTTGGACACATAGAAAAGACACTACCTTGGGAGGACAGAGAGTCACAGATAAATTACTAATTACTTGTGGAACCTCAGGCTAGTCTGAATTTCTTTCGGCTTCAACTTTTCAAATCTGTAAAATAAAAGAAGTTGAGTGGGATTTCTAAATTTTGATTTGACTTTAAAATATCATATTGGGTTATATTTTCACTTGGAGTCAGTGATGTTGGACATTTTGATTATACCAGAAGCATCATTGTCTCATGCCTGATAATAAATCAGAAACACAGTCTGGGAAGCATTGATTAGATTCAGGACATACCCAGGTCTTGGGAAAGAAGAATGTCATTTAAACATATGAAGAAAGATAAACACTGGTAGCCTAGGACTTCCAGCACACAGGTATATGACCACTCTTGAGATAAATGAAATTACTCTTGCAAGTAAGATTCCTGGAACATCATGAAGCAAAGTTACTTTCTCAGAATAAAGCTTCCACAGATTAAAAAATATTATCTATTCTTTGTAGAAACTGACATTATTATCTGTCTGAATGTTTTATCTCCTTTACTAGATCTGTATACTCCTGGAAAGACAAGCCAGTATCAAACATAACTTTGCATTCTATGTAATAAATGCCTTCTTTACTGCCTTCCACATAATAGGTGCTCAATAAATGCTACTGAATGAATGATGCTAATACAAGCAGTTTTAAAATTTGCATGAAGGAAAATTAGTGGGCTGGTATTATCATTAAGCTCAACCATCAACTGATATCCATTGGCTCAGTCTGTCTACTACTAATGTTAGCAGCCTAAATTAAATGTTGAAAATTTGGAAAAGGTGAAGAGAAAAAGAGGATTAATTTCAACCTTGTAGGAATAGGTCTTGGCCTTACTAACCCCAAAGAAAAAGTTATTTGAAGAAATAGGGCAAGGTTATATTCAATTATGTATGAAGGTATGCTATTATATGAACAAAGTTAAAATGTGGTTTATGTTAAATATTTTTGGAAATATTTGAGTTTCATGCCGTATATTAACTACATTAAGTTGAAAATGTCTTACTAAAATCATGTGTTTTCAGCTCACAACATGCCTTTATATATAGTATTTCATTTGTTCTCATTTAACTCTTACAAATATCCAGAGAGGCAGATAGATTAGATATTATCATTTTGATTTCAGGGAGAACAAATTGCAGCTCAGACAGGTTAAGCACTCTTCCTGGGAACACATGATCATTAAGTAGAACAAAGGTTTTCTGGCTTCTACTGTGGTGTCCTTTACAATAGGCCACCTTGCCTGAGAGGTAGAAATGAAATCACTCCCAGTCAAAAATTCTAGGTTCTCAAACAACATATAATACGTCCTTCCAACAGAATTCAATATTGTAACTGAATTAGACTTTTGGATCATATGTAGTTAGTATTAACAATATTTTATATTTCTATGAACACATTAAAGGTACAAAACACATTTACAGCCATAATTATGAGGTCTCTTCATCTGAATTCATTTATCTAGAGTTCACTTGATTTGAACTTTCAAGGATAAAATTGTGAAAACAGTACACATTGTTATGCTGATGGGTTAATTCCCTCCTTCTGCCTTTAAATGCTTTAAATTTGTCAAGGAAAGGCACTTTCTCTCCCTAGTATGCCTCCTAACTTTAAAAGGGGAGGCAGGAGCCCATTGAGAGAGGTGGCTTGGCTGCACAGCATGAGCTGTCCAAGCTAGCTGGAAACAGTAGCTCAGGCAAAAAGAAAAACTGAGAATTTCAATTGCCAGCATGATCCTCCAAATGGAATTAACAAGAAACAGATAAAGAACTATAGGCCGTAATTATATTCTGTCAAAAGGATCTGTAGCTGCAGAATTTTCCTGAACTTCTAATCCAAAGAGAAGGAAACAACTAATAGTATAATTTTCCCCATATCATTTTTTTTTTTTTTTGCCAATTTAGTAATTAGAAGAATTTGAGTGCACAAAGAAAATTACCTGCTAGGACAATGAAAACAAACTTCTGTCTACAAAGAGGAGGTGATGTGGATGGATTTTCCCCTTTCTAATTATACAATAATCCTTAAAGGGCATCTTACTAAAATAATTCACATAAGTAAAAACTTCAATGAACATTTTTGCAGTTCTTCCAATTTACAAGGCACTGATTGGGTGATCCAGTCCTGTCTCCAAAGAGTTTGCAGTCTGGTGGAGCATGCACATAATAAGTATTTGTAGTGATAGAAAATGACAAGCTTCATTACAGAGGTATAGGAAAGAAAGGATGGGAAGTCAAAAGCAAGAGAGATATTTCTAGTTGGAAGAAATTAAAGTACTTCTTATAGGAATTAGATTTTGACTAGATTTAAATGATCATACATTTTGAATATGTGGACATGGTGGAGGCATTATTAAAATACTTTAGATGGAGGAAACAATATGAAAACAGGATCCAGTGTGTGGCACAAAAATGATAAAAATGGAATGTACATAGTTTAGTTTGACCAGAGCATAGTGCATGTGAAGATTAGTGGGAAAGTAAGAATGGAAAGATGGAAAGGTCAGCTACAGGCCAAAAGGAATTTGGATTTTATTATGTGGACAATGGAAAATTACTTGAGTTTCTCGAGCTGGGAATGAAATGATCGGAGCTGTGCTCCAGAAGATTAATCTGGTAGTGAATTGTAAAGTGTGCCAAAGGGAGAAGAGACTGGGAGGGGGAAATTCTAGTTAGGAGGTTATTGCAGAGCTTAGAAAAATGATAATGCATGCCTGATTTAGGAGAGGTAGTAGGAATGGAAATAAGTGGGTGAGTAAAATGTGCTGTTCATCTGTCCAGCTACTATGTATCGGATACCCTGTGCTCTGCTAGGTTTTGAAATAATATTGGTGAGCAAAGTAGAAATGGGCTTTGCTTTCAGAACGTTTATAATATAGTAGTGGAGAAAGAGATTATTTAAATAATCCCATAATTGCATCACTGTAAACACAGGATGGGCTATGGAGGGAAGACATTTGGCGCTGGAAGAATATGTAGTGGAAGATCTGATGCAGGCCTGTGGAGATATAGGGAAGGCTTCCCTGAAAAATAACATTTGCTAGGAAATCAGAATGGGTAAAAATCAAATATGAAAGAGGGAGAGGGAGTTGTGGAATAGCAGTCTAGGCAGAAGAATAAGCACATCAAAAGCCTCAAGGTGAACAAGAATCTGGTATTAAGTTCAAGGAACTTGGAGGAGATCAGTGAGGTTGAGTCAAAGAAAGCAGGAGGGAGAGCAATGTGATATGAGAGTGAAGCTATAAATAGGGTCAAGATCATCCAAGGTCTGGTAGGTCAAATTAAGCCTACATTAGTCTTAGAGCACTGGACTTAAAACATGGGAGAGATATTTTTACTGTTGAGTTGTTTGATGAATGGATAAAGAAAATGTGGTATATATACAAAATGGAATAGAATTTGGTCATGAAAAAGAATGAAATCATGTTATTTTCCTTTTTTTAAATTTATTATTATTATACTTTAAGTTTTAGGGTACATGTGAACAATGTGCACGTTAGTTACATATGTATACATCTGCCGTGCTGGCATGCTGCACCCACTAACTCGTCATCTAGCATTAGGTATATCTCCCAGTGCTATCACTCCCCCCTCCCCCCACCCCACAACAGTCCCCAGAGTGTGATGTTCCCCTTCCTGTGTCCATGTGTTCTCATTGTTCAATTCCCACCTATGAGTGAGAACATGTGGTGTTTGGTTTTTTGTTCTTGTGATAGTTTACTGAGAATGATGATTTCCAATTTCATCCATGTCCCTACAAAGGACGTGAACTCATCATTTTTTATGGCTGCATAGTATTCCATGGTGCCACATTTTCTTAATCCAGTCTATCATTGTTGGACATTTGGGTTGGTTCCAAGTCTTTGCTATTGTGAATAATGCCGCAATAAACATACATGTGCATGTGTCTTTATAGCAGCATGATTTATAGTCCTTTGGGTATATACCCAGTAATGGGATGGCTGGGTCAAATGGTATTTCTAGTTCTAGATCCCTGAGGAATCGTCACACTGACTTCCACAATGGTTGAACTAGTTTACAGTCCCACCAACAGTGTAAAAGTGTTCCTATTTCTCCACATCCTCTCCAGCACCTACTGTTTCCTGACTTTTTAATGATTGCCATTCTAACTGGTGTGAGATGGTATCTCATCATGCTTTTGATTTGCATTTCTCTGATGGCCAGTGATGGTGAGCATTTTTTCATGTGTTTTTTGGCTGCAGAAATGTCTTCTTCTGAGAAGTGTCTGTTCATGTCCTTTGCCCACTTTTTGATGCGGTTGTTTGTTTTTTTCTTGTAAATTTGTTTGAGTTCATTGTAGATTCTGGATATTAGCCCTTTGTCAGATGAGTAGGTTGCGAAAATTTTCTCCCATGTTGTAGGTTGCCTGTTCACTCTGATGGTGGTTTCTTTTGCTGTGCAGAAGCTCTTTAGTTTAATTAGATCCCATTTGTCCATTTTGGCTTTTGTTGCCATTGCTTTTGGTGTTTTAAACATGAAGTCCTTGCGCATGCCTATGTCCTGAATCGTAATGCCTCGGTTTTCTTCTAGGGTTTTCATGGTTTTTGGTCTAACGTTTAAGTCTTTAATCCATCTTGAATTGATTTTTGTATAAGGTGTAAGGAAGGGATCCAGTTTCAGCTTTCTACATATGGATAGCCAGTTTTCCCAGCACCATTTATTAAATAGGGAATCCTTTCCCCATTGCTTGTTTTTCTCAGGTTTGTCAAAGATCAGATAGTTGTAGATATGTGGCGTTATTTCTGAGTGCTCTGTTCTGTTCCATTGATCTATATGTCTGTTTTGGTACCAGTACCATGCTGTTTTGGTTACTGTAGCCTTGTAGTATAGTTTGAAGTCAGGTAGTGTGATGCCTCCAGCTTTGTTCTTTTGGGTTAGGATTGACTTGGCAATGCGGGCTCTTTTTTGGTTCCATATGAACTTTAAAGTAGTTTTTTCCAATTCTGTGAAGAAAGTCATTGGTAGCTTGATAGGGATGGCATTGAATCTGTAAATTACCTTGGGCAGTATGGCCATTTTCACAATATTGATTCTTCCTACCCATGAGCATGGAATGTTCTTCCATTTGTTTGTATCCTCTTTTATTTCCTTGAGCAGTGGTTTGTAGTTCTCCTTGAAGAGGTCCTTCGCATCCCTGTAAGTTGGATTCCTAAGTATTTTATTCTCTTTGAAGCAATTGTGAATGGGAGTTCACTCATGATTTGGCTCTCTGTTTGTTATTGGTGTATAAGAATGCTTGTGATTTTTGTACATTGATTTTGTATCCTGAGACTTTGCTGAAGTTGCTTATTAGCTTAAGGAGATTTTGGGCGGAGACAGTGGGGTTTTCTAGATATACAATCATGTCGTCTGCAAACAGGGATAATTTGACTTCCTCTTTTCCTAATCGAATACCCTTTATTTCCTTCTCCTGACTAATTGCCCTGGCCAGAACTTCCAACACTATGTTGAATAGGAGTGGTGAGAGAGGGCATCCCTGTCTTGTGCCAGTTTTCAAAGGGAATGCTTCCAGTTTTTGCCCATTCAGTATGATATTGGCTGTGGGTTTGTCATAGATAGCTCTTATTATTTTGAGATATGTCCCATCAATACCTAATTTATTGAGAGTTTTTAGCATGAAGGGTTGTTGAATTTTGTCAAAGGCCTTTTCTGCATCTATTGAGATAATCATGTGGTTTTTGTCTTTGGTTCTGTTTATATTCTGGATTACATTTATTGATTTGCATATATTGAACCAGCCTTGCATCCCAGGGATGAAGCCCACTTGATCATGGTGGATAAGCTTTTTGATGTGCTGCTGGATTCGGTTTGCCAGTATTTTATTGAGGATTTTTGCATCAATGTTCATCAAGGATATTGGTCTAAAATTCTCTTTTTTGGTTTTGTCTCTGCCCGGCTTTGGTATCAGGATGATGCTGGCCTCATAAAATGAGTTAGGGAGGATTCCCTCTTTTTCTATTGATTGGAATAGTTTCAGAAGGAATGGTACCAGTTCCTCCTTGTACCTCTGGTAGAATTTGGCTGTGAATCCATCTGGTCCTGGACTCTTTTTGGTTGGTAAGCTATTGATTATTGCCACAATTTCAGCTCCTGTTATTGGTCTATTCAGAGATTCAACTTCTTCCTGGTTTAGTCTTGGGAGAGTGTATGTGTCGAGGAATTTATCCGTTTCTTCTAGATTTTCTAGTTTATTTGCATAGAGTTGTTTGTAGTATTCTCTGATGGTAGTTTGTATTTCTGTGGGATTGGTGGTGATATCTCCTTTATCATTTTTTATTGCATCTATTTGATTCTTCTCTTTTTTTTTTCTTTGTTAGTCTTGCTAGCAGTCTATCAATGTTGTTGATCCTTTCAAAAAACCAGCTCCTGGCTTCATTAATTTTTTGGAGGTCTTTTTGTGTCTCTATTTCCTTCAGTTCTGCTCTGATTTTAGTTGTTTCTTGCCTTCTGCTGGCTTTTGAATGTGTTTGCTCTTGCTTTTCTAGTTCTTTTAATTGTGATGTTAGGGTGTCAATTTTGGATCTTTCCTGCTTTCTCTTGTGGGCATTTAGTGCTATAAATTTCCCCCTACACACTGCTTTGAATGTGTCCCAGAGATTCTGGTATGTTGTGTCTTTGTTCTCGTTGGTTTCAAAGAACATCTTTATTTCTGCCTTCATTTCGTTATGTACCCCGTAGTCATTCAGGAGCAGGTTGTTCAGTTTCCATGTAGTTGAGTGGTTTTGAGTGAGATTCTTAATCCTGAGTTCTAGTTTGATTGCACTGCTGCCTGGGAGACAGTTTGTTATAATTTCTGTTCTTTTACATTTGCTGAGGAGAGCTTTACTTCCAAGTATGTGGTCAATTTTGGAATAGGTGTGGTGTGGTGCTGAAAAAAATGTATATTCTGTTGATTTGGGGTGGAGAGTTCTGTAGATGTCTATTAGGTCCTCTTGGTACGGAGCTGAGTTCAACTCCTGGGTATCCTTGTTAACTTTCTGTCTCGTTGATCTGTCTAATGTTGACAGTGTGGTGTTAAAGTCTCCCATTATTATTGTCTGGGAGTCTACGTCTCTTTGTAGGTCACTCAGGACTTGCTTTATGAATCTGGGTGCTCCTGTATTGGGTGCATATATATTTAGGATAGTTAGCTCTTCTTGTTGAATTGGTCCCTTTACCATTATGTAATGGCCTTCTTTGTCTCTTTTGATCTTTGTTGGTTTAAAGTCTTTTTATCAGAGACTAGGATTGCAACCCCTGCCTTTTTTTGTTTTCCATTTGCTTGGTAGATCTTCCTCCATCCTTTTAGTTTGAGCCTATGTGTGTCTCTGCACGTGAGATGGGTTTCCTGAATACAGCACACTGATGGGTCTTGACTCTTTATCCAGTTTGCCAGTCTGTGTCTTTTAATTGGAGCATTTAGTCCATTTACATTTATAGTTAATATTGTTATGTGTGAATTTGATCGTGTCATTATGATGTTAGCTGGTTATTTTGCCCGTTAGTTCATGCAGTTTCTTCCTAGTCTCGATGGTCTTTACATTTTGGCATGATTTTGCAGTGGCTGGTACCGGTTGTTCCTTTCCATGTTTAGTGCTTCCTTCAGGAGCTCTTGTAAGGCAGGCCTGGTGGTGACAAAATCTCTCAGCATTTGCTTTTCTGTAAAGTATTTTATTTCTTCTTCACTTATGAAGGTTAGTTTGGCTGGATATGAAATTCTGGGTTGAAAATTCTTTTCTTTAAGAATGTTGAATATTGGCCCCCACTCTCTGCTGGCTTGTAGAGTTTCTGCCGAGAGATCCGCTGTTAGTCTGATGGGCTTCCCTTTGTGGGTATCCCGACCTTTCTCTCTGGCTGCCCTTAACATTTTTTCCTTCATTTCAAGTTTGGTGAATCTGACAATTATGTGTCTTGGAGTTGCTCTTCTCGAGGAGTATCTTTGTGGCGTTCTCTGTATTTCCTGAATCTGAATATTGGCCTGCCTTGCTAGATTGGGGAAGTTCTCCTGGATAATATCCAGCAGAGTGTTTTCCAACTTGGTTCCATTCTTCCCATCACTTTCACGTACACCAGTCAGACGTAGATTTGGTCTTTTCACATAGTCCCATATTTCTTGGAGGCTTTGCTCATTTCTTTTTATTCTTTTTTCTCTAAACTTCCTTTCTTGCTTCATTTCATTCACTTCATCCTCCATCACTGATACCCTTTCTTCCAGTTGATGACATCGGCTCCTGAGGCTTCTGCATTCTTCACATAGTTCTCGAGCCTTGGTTTTCAGCTCCATCAGCTCCTTTAAGCACTTCTCTGTATTGGTTATTCTAGTTATACATTCTTCTAAACTTTTTTCAAAGTTTTCAACTTCTTTGCCTTTGGTTTGAATGTCCTCCCATAGCTTGGAGTAATTTGATAGTCTGAAGCCTTCTTCTCTCAGCTCGTCAAAGTCATTCTCCATCCAGCTTTGTTCCGTTGCTGGTGAGGAACTGCGTTCCTTTGGAGGAGGAGAGGTGCTCTGCTTTTTAGAATTTCCAGTTTTTCTGCTCTGTTTTTTCCCCATCTTTGTGGTTTTATCTACTTTTGGTCTTTGATGATGGTGATGTACAGATGGGTTTTCGGTGTGGATGTCCTTTCTGTTTGTTAGTTTTCCTTCTAACAGGACACTCAGCTGCAGGTCTGTTGGAGTACCCGGCCATGTGAGGTGTCAGTCTGCCCGTGCTGGGGGGTGCCTCCCAGTTAGGCTGCTCGGGGGTCAGGGGTCAGGGACCCACTTGCGGAGGCAGTCTGCCTGTTCTCAGATCCCCAGCTTCGTGCTGGGAGAACCACTGCTCTCTTCAAAGCTGTCAGACAGGGACATTTAAGTCTGCAGAGGTTACTGCTGTCTTTTTGTTTGTCTGTGCCCTGCCCCCAGAGGTGGAGCCTACAGAGGCAGGCAGGCCTCCTTGAGCTGTGGTGGGCTCCACCCAGTTCGAACTTCCCGGCTGCTTTGTTTACCTAAGCAAGCCTGGGCAATGGTGGGTGCCCCTCCTGCAGCCTCGCTGCCGCCTTGCAGTTTGATCTCAGACTGCCGTGCTAGCAATCAGTGAGACTCCGTGGGCGTAGGACCCTCCAAGCCATGTGCAGGATATAATCTCCTGGTGCGCCATTTTTTAAGCCCGTCGGAAAAGCACAGTATTCTGGTGGGAGTGACTCGATTTTCCAGGTGCCGTCTGTCACCTCTTTCTTTGACTAGGAAAGGGAACTGTCTGACCCCTTGCGCTTCCCGAGTGAGGCAATGCCTTGCCGTGCTTCAGCTCACAAATGGTGTGCGCACCCACTGACCTGTGCCCACTGTCTGGCACTCCCTAGTGAGATGAACCCGGTACCTCAGATGGAAATGCAGAAATCACCCATCTTCTGTGTCGCTCACACTGGGAGCTGTAGACCAGAGCTGTTCCTATTCGGCCATCTTGGCTCCACCCCACGAAATCATTTTATTTTCAACAACATGGATGGAACTGGAGGTCATTATGTTAAGTGAAATAAGCCAGGTACAGAAAGACAAATATCACAAGTTCTCAGTCATGTGTAGGAGCTTAAAAAGTTGATCAATGGAGATAGAGAAAAGAATGAGGGATACCAGAGGCTGAGAAGGGCCTGTGGATGGTGAGGGAGTGGGTAAAGAGGGCTGGTTAATGGGTACAAAAATATAGTTACATTGAAATAAGCTATAATGTTTGATAGCAGACTATAGTTAATAACAATATTTTGTACATTCAAAATAGCTAGAAGAGAGGACTTGAAATGTTATCAGCACATGGAAATGATAAGGTGATAGATACCCTAAACATCCTGACTACATCATTACACATTTTATGCATGTAGCAAATTATCACATGTACCCCACAAATATGTACAAATATCATGTATCAGTAAAAAACGTGGGAGAGATAGTTGATTGTATTCAAACTGATTACTCTGACATATATGGAGAATGATTTTGAGACAGGCAAAATTTGATCTTGGGAGACCAATTAAGAGGCTACTACAATGGTCCAGGTAGGATGTAATAGTAGGTTGAAGTAAATTAGTTGCAGGGGAAGAGAGAGAAGTAAATTATGTAAGATTTATTGAAAGACTCATTGTAGAATTAGAGAAAGTGACTCCTTTGGTTCCTTTGTTGATTCATGAAACCATTAAAAAATTATGGGGGAAATGATTATTTTGGTTTTAGGAAAACTGAACTTAAAATTGGCTTTGAGTCATCTAAGTTGAGAAATCTGGTAGGTAGTTGAATACACAGGTCTGGAGCTGGAGATAATTTGGGAATCATCAGATGCATTATAACATGAGCAAGATAAAATCCCAGGCAGATCTATACATGGCTAATATATCTATAGAGTACAAAGAGAAGAGGGACTAAGCCTGATACTTGAAAATATCAATATTTAATGGCCAACTTAGGGAGAGTGAGCCAGTAAAGGAGCTAGATAAGGAAGAGCCAGAGACTTTTGAAAAAAAACTAAGTGAGGGGCATCATGGGAGCAAAGGAAGGAGAATGTTTCAAAGGGAAGGGAGTGATCCACGGTGGTAAGTACTGTGTGTGGTCAAGTACAGAGAGGTCAAATAAGAAAAACACTGAAAATATCCAGTGGATTAGGTACTCAGATGCCATTGGGGACCTTAGAGTGAGATACTTCAGTGATGTGATTGGGTTACAGTGGAGTAAAATTCGATTGGAGAGGTTTGAAGAGAAATGAAGTCAACAGTAAGCATGGAAAATGAAGTTTGAGTATGCAGTAGATGAGATAAGGTGGTACTAGAAAGAGAAATGAAATAAAGATTCTTTAAAATAGAGTTGCCTCCTTCAGAAAATGAGTCACTTTGTGATAAATGTTTTAAATGTATGATAATGTCCAAACACAGAAAAGTAAAATCTTGTGAAAGCAAAGTAAGCAGATAGCCTATTTATGAGGGATGAGGTAGTGAATATAATTGAAGATTAAATTTTATTCAGTACTTTCTGGAAGCCAGTACAAATAAGGAAAGACTGTGGGTCAAATAAGCCTCATTATTCAATATAATGCCCCCATATATCCATATAAGCCTCATTATCCAATAACAATAATCAAACTAGACAATATTAATGAATATTACACATGTAGAATCTCATTTAGTCCTAATTAGAGCTCATTAAGTAGTTATTACTGTAACTTTAATTTCCCAAATGCAGACACCTGGGCTAAATAGGGTAAGTAGCTTGGCTAAGATCACTAAGGTAATAAGTGGCAGAGAGATGCTTAGAACAAACTGGGCACTCTTGCTCAGAGCCCACACTCTCACAACCATGCTACACTGCCTTCATTTGTACTGCTTCTTTAGGGAAGACAAAGTTCCTTCTGGCAGTAAATTCCAAAAGGAATTCGTCATATGGGATCTTATGTAAGGGACATTGAACAACATGATGAAGATCGTCTGTATGCTTTGAGCAGCTACATTAGCCACTGAGTTTTTTGACATCAATGAATGTCCCAGGTGGGTTGGAACTTTTAGCAGCTACTTCCTGGTTTATGCCTGAAGAACCAGCTGATGGCAGCTGCAGCTCCCCTCTGTCCTACTAAGGGAGTTTGTATAGGTTCTGCTTCCCACCCTCAACTTTAAAGCCCTTGCTCACCTGTTTGTGGGATTTTCAGCCTTGTCTCCTGTAAAATGCTTCCCCTCTGCCAAGCTTCTTAGAATTACTGGTCTATTGAGATGGTCAGAATGTCTTTTTTTGCTTTTATAAATTACAAAAGTAATACATGTTTCTTATAGAAAATTTGGCCAATTCAGACAAATTTTAAAAAATCAAAGATATTTGTAATCCTTTTACCCCTACATAACCATTGGTAGCATTAAACATTCTTACTGTATTTGTTTTCTGGATTTACATATGTTTGACAAGTGTCTTTTAATTTAGGCTCTGGACTACATTCTTGTCAATATTTACACAAATAAAATAACATTACAATGTTTTATAAGATGCTTTTTTGCTTATATATTTTGAATAATTTTCCATGTCATTAAATATTTCTCTACAATATATCTTGAAAAAGCTTAATAATATTTCATTAGAAAGGCAAACATTCTTATTTACCTAATTCTACATTGTTGGACATCTAGGTTTTCTTCTTGTTTTGGCAGTTATAGATAATGCTTTTGTGAACAAAATTATACGTAACTTTCTGTGCATAGGTCTAATTTTTTTTCTTAGGAAAATTCCTAGAAAGTAGGTTGCTGTGTTAAAATTAATTAAAAATTGGCTTTTCTTCAGAGTACTGTGTCTTAGATTAAATATAAATGCATATAGTAAATAGCACAGTGCTTTGCACTTAATAGATGCTCAGTAAATGATGATGATTATTATTCAAGGAAAGCAAACCAAAATTTATTATTGAGCTTATGGGGGATATTAATATCAAATGGGAATAATTTTTTAAAGTAACATCTTTACTACCTAATTTTCTTACACAATTTCTCTGTTTCTTTATGGTATTCCCATATGAAAGTAATAATGAAGAACACTTTTTGGAGCTTTTTAATTTGGCAAGCACTGAACCAAGCATTTTTCTGTGCAACACGTCATTCATTTTTATGCAATAGGCAGTTATTATACCCTTTTTATAGATGAGGAAATTGAGACTGGCAGATGTTATTTATGTCCAAAGTCACATAGATTGTAACTGGCAGAGCCAGGCTTCAAAGCAGGCACTCTAATCCTAGAGTCTGCCCATTTTACCACTGCTCTGAGATGAGAGAGAAGGAAAGTAATATGAATATAGGATAATAATTTGCAAATTTATTTCCTGTTAACTGAAAAACCCAATGTTGACTTCAAAGTTAGGCAGTAACAGTTTATCTATGACATGCCAAGTAATCTTTCTGTGTTTTCTCCCCAACCCCACCTTTTAAAAAACTCATCCCTAGCTTTCTCACATTTTTCCTCCATTACTGCTAACAAATCTATTCTTACGAATGGGTCTAATAAGTCATTTAAAATTTGCATGTGTTTGCAATTGTATTTTAATAGGACCTAACATTTTAAATTCACTCATACAAGTCTGAATACGGCATTTTAAACCTTAGTAAACTTGTGGGAAAGGAAATTTAAGGGGCAGAGGAGACTTTCTGAAAGGACAGTAGTTGGCAGCCATAAACACTGCCTACTCAGAACACCAGGCTTTAATCTTGGGCTCATTTCTCTCTCTCTTTCCTCACCTTCTTCCCTGACTTCTTCCCTCAGCTATTTCTTGAGAGCAATTTAGAGAACGTATCTTTAGGAAAGTAATAAAAATGAATGCATCAGTGCTTTTGGAAGGGAGTAAAGTGTCTGAAAGTGATGTTTATATTCATTACTTTCTGTTCCTTCAAGCTTTTGGTTTTTAGCTTCAGACTTTTGATCCACAGAAAAGGCATTGTACTAGGCTGGCTCAAGTGAGGAATAATGGAGACACACAACAGCAATGGGAGCACAGGGGCGAAGCAGCTACAAGTATTAGTAATCTTCACAATGTGTTAGTCTTAACTCTGTGCTGGCACATTGTGATTCACATGTAGACTATTCTTAATGGAAGGATCGCCTTGAATTAAAGGAGAATGTTTAAGAAAATGATGGATACACAAGATTTCTTCCCTCCTGCCAGCTGTGAAACTGATTGATCTTAAAGTTTTTGCCATGGTTATTATCTCAAGGAGAGAGAAATGCGTGTAGGAGTGGAAATTATTCAAGGATATCATCTTTCTTGATTTTCTCATTTCCTTCTCAAGTGGGTGGAAGATAATTTTGTGAGGTTCAAAGATATGCAAGTGAATCCTTGGTAATGTCAAAAAACATCCATGGACCATCTAAACCAACTTTTGAATTCTAGTATAACCAACCATCCAATGAACCCAAGGAGCTTCACTGGACAGAGGGGTCAAGTTGACAGTTTTGAAATGTTATCAGTAAAGGTTTTCTTCAAAATTTTATAAACAAATAACTGCAGTTTACTCTGCAGTTATTAGATTAGGCTCTGCAATCACATAAACATCATGATACATTTATGAACATATGTTAAAAATTCACTATTTCTGTGCTATATTTTGAGATCATGGATCTAACCAACTGAACTAATTGGCCCAGGCTCATCACTGATTTTTCAGGGAAGGAAGGTGGTTGTTAAAGAGAGGCTGAATTAAATTCTTGTTTCTGTCCTTTACCCTTTACAAGGGTACCATGTTCCACTTAGAGCTTCACTTTTGTATATTAGTTTGTAGAATTGGAGAACTTAGGGGGAAGTAGACTTGCTTCCTTTTTTCAGCTCCGTAACAGATGAACCAAGAGGAAGTAAAGTTCTTTCAATTCCAACTGTATAGTGTTTATATTCCCATTTTGAACAACTGTGTTCACTTTTGAAGAACGTAAATCAAAAGAAGGAGTGAAGTGATTGGCATCTCTAAAATGTGAATAGTAAAGCTTGCTCTTATTGCTTTACAAGTGATCTTCCAGGTGTAAAGTCTACCTCGTCCATTCACTCCCACCCTCTGAAACCTGTAATTACAGTTGCCCTAAAGAAGCACTCCATTCTTAATCTCATTATCACAGTGGGGCTGGGATTGATGATCGGTTTATACAAAATAGTGAGGTCTAATATGAGCCTTAGAGTCAAGAAATCCTTTCAGTTCTCTGATATGGTTTTATTAGGCAGATTTTGGGGAATTTTTGAAAAGATATGAAATTTCAGGGAAACCAAGCTTCTAGAACAAAGTATTTGCATGCAAAAAAGTATAGTGTAAAACAAAAGAAAATTTAAAATGGTGTAGAAATGAAGATCTTCTAAGTTCAGTTAAGCTGTTTGAACTTCCTCTACTGACACCCACACAGATCCTTGACTCTTGAGTGTATCCATCCACGTCCCAGCCTGGACACATGGAAATATGTTTGTAAATTCTTGCCAAGCCAAAGCAGGAGAAAGGAGCCATCTGGTGTGGGAGGTGCGTACCGGTTAAGTGTATCAGGAAGCAGGTGGCTGAGCTGCAGGAGGTTTCCAGGCTGAGAACTAGAAAAACTGCAGACTTCATTGGTGTGATGGACACTGAGGCATCAAAACAAGAGAAAGAAGCTTACTGAACTGGGAGAAAGAATTTAAGAAGGATAAACGGCTCCTTTTGCTTTGTTTTCACTTTGGCTAGCATTCAGTTCCATTCTGCAAACATTTACTGAGTGCCTACCGCATGTAAGACACTGTGTCTTTTGGGAAATAAATAAGAAGAAATGTCATGGAAGAGAAGGAAGAGTAATTCTTTAGGGAAGAAACAATTCTAATGGGCATGGTACCTCATAACTCCCTAAATACCTGTGAGACCACGGCAGGCACTGTGCAAAGTCATTTTGAAACTGTTTTTCTTCTCTTCCAGGAGGTAACAACGTAAATACAAGACTCAAACTACATTGCAGGATTGTTTTAGAAAGATGGATATTCACTGTATTTTCAACACATATGTATTCTCTCAGGCATGAACTCTCTAACTCCCTATCTCTCTCTCTCTCTCTCACATCCCTCCTTCTCAAATATAATTTATTTTAACCTTTTAAAATTTTGTTGCTGAATGCCTGTGAAAGGTAAGGTTACAACAACAGCACAGGATAAATATAGAAAATTTGTAAATTTATATTTTTCTATAACTAGAGAAAAAATTAATTGGAATGGGAAATCCCTTTATTTAATGAATGAAGAAATCAAAGTTCAGAGAAATTAAATGTCTTCCCCAAGGTCATACAACTCAGTAGAGGTAAAATTGGGGAAAATTATTTCACATGCTCTTTAATCTAGAGGTTATAAAATGACAATATATTGCCTCTTGAATATGAGAAAACAAAATACATTTTATTGGAACATGTGGGTGAGCTCCATCTCACTAAGGCTCGACCTATTCCATTCTTGCCAGCATTGTTGCCCTTCTGCTATACATATGCTTTTCATAAATTAATCATTATTTTTGAAAATATGTGTGACTTTTATTCAATAGTTATTCAGTGAAGCTTTAGCTTGTTTTTTGTTTGTTGTTTCACATTCTGCTATTAGATTACTTTTTTGATTATTTTCTAAATTAGCTATTTATTTACAGCTAAGCTTTCTTAAAGTACATTTTGGCTGAGCCTGTAACATTAGGATTATTACAGGTTAGTGTGAAAATACCTTGTGATAGATTATCTTTGCACAATATTCTCCCAAAATATAGCATCATGCCTTAGCTCCAAATTGCTTAATTCCTAGGCTATCTCACACAGTGAGTTATCCTCAGCTCTTGGGAAGTGCTACTTTAAAGGAAATCAGAAAGAAACAGTATTCTTGACTATGTTTCTCAGGAAAGAATCTCCTCTATTCAAATCTATATTTTTTTAGTATAGAAGCTTCAAATTTTTTAAAATGATTTATGTATGGTGAGCTGGGGGGAGATACTAGAGGACATATGTTTTTATGTGATGGAGAAAATGTTTATACTTGGTTTTGAAGATGATTGTAAAATATGTTTTTTATTCTTACAATAGTAGAGTTTTATTAGCAAAATGTGACAGAAACCCTAAGGAGATGTAATCAATGTTTCAAGAAATATTTAATTAATTATAACTTAGAAAAGATCTGCTCTTGCTTTGTATTTTATTTATAACTTGTTCTTACAAAGACACATTAGAAGAAACACTCTTTTCTGGCAAAACACTGGGTAACTATAATGATATGAAGACACTGTCTTCCTGATATGATATATTAATAAAGGGCATGTAGTGCCCCGGTGAAAATAATGAAGTTTGTTTCAGTTGCCTAACCCTTCCTGTTCTTTTACTCTGTTCATTACAACTTTGCTTTGGGTCTACCAACGAAAGGCTAGAATTCTTTATACATAGGTACTTTTATACTAGAGTTAAGGTTTTACAAACAATTCTGTGAAATATTCTCTCTGCTCCTCTAATGGCTAACATTCATTGAATGCTTGTTATAGTCAAGGCACTGTGCTAAGTGCCTTATAGCATAATATCATTTATAATCCTCCCAACCACCTAGAAGACACTGCTTTTATTATCTCCATTTTACAGATGAGAAACCTGACGCTCAGAGAGATGAAGTTAATTGCCAAGGTTACCCAACCAGTAAGTGGGAAAATTGAAAGTTGAGTCCAGATCCATCATACTCAGAGGTTATGTGCTCTGTCCCTGTGCTCTGGTGCTGCAGCAGAGATTCAGACTCTTTATGTTAGCTCCGTGACTAGTAAATTGGGAACCAGCAATGCTCTTCATGATTGGTCTCCGTTGTCAATGGGGCACATAAAAATGGATGTTAAGTAGCAGAAGGAAGATAAAATTTCACACAAGCACGGAAGAGACATTTAGCTCATCAAGTGGCTTGACTAAAGGTGGTAAGCAGACCAGCAACGTTAGCATCCCCTGGGGGCTTGTTAGAAATGCAGGCTCTTTGCCCTATCCCTGGGTTCATCAATTAGATTCTAGCTTGATAGTTCACACATACATGAACCAAAGAGCCATAGATGTCTCAACCAGTGTCTTTTAGGACTATGGAGAGCCTGAAATGTTCAATGAGAGAAGTTCAGGTTTGATGTTTTTTTCTTTCATTGTGAGCTTTCGCTAAATCTAAGACTCCAATAGTTCATTTGATATATAAATTTTGCTGCTTAAAAAAAGCTGAAAACCATGGACCTATATCTGATCATGAAGTTTATC
Organism: Gorilla gorilla gorilla; assembly: GCF_029281585.2. Taxonomy (NCBI): domain Eukaryota; kingdom Metazoa; phylum Chordata; class Mammalia; order Primates; family Hominidae; genus Gorilla; species Gorilla gorilla. The sequence continues at coordinate 125,317,383 of NC_073229.2, forward strand.
CATGAGGAGGGTGAAGTTCAGTGAATGATTTGCCCAAAGCATATTCTTGACATATCTAAAACTAGAACCTAGACCTCAGCTTTCTTGCTTTTTGATTAAAAACATTTGAGCACCGTGTTGTATGACAGTGGGGAAATGAGTTTAGAATCAGGAGACCAAAGTTCTAATCCTGGATCTGTTTAGAATCAGCTGGGTCAACCAAAATAAACAATTTAATTTCTCTGTGATTAAGTTTCTGTGGCTATAGAAATTAGAGTGGTGGTATGTATAATCTTTGTTTTTTTTTCTAACTTTTATATTTGGCGATGTATATGTTGTTACCCAATTCTTATTTTATTTTATTTTATTTTTTTGAGACAGGGTCTTGCTTTGTCACTTGGGCTGGTGTAGAGTGGCACAATCCTGGCTCACTGCAGCCTTGAACTTCTGGGCTCCAGTGATCCTCCCACCTCAGCCTCCCATGTAACAGGGACTACAGGTGTGTGCCACCATGCTCAGTTAATTAAAAAAAAATGTGTAGAGATGAGGTCTCACTATGTTGCCCAGCCCTAAAATATCTTATTTTTAAAACAAGATTAAAACTAATATAAAAATAATGACATGGTAACAATAAGCTAATTATAGCAGAAGGGTCTAATGAAAAATTAAAAATCTCCTCTTTCCTGTTTCTACCACTGGCCTGTGCCACATAAGCAAGCATTAATGGTTTCTGATTTTCACTTCTCGTGATTACCATTCAAATAGCATCTTGTCACTCAATTTCTAGGTTTACTACTAGATAATATGGATGTTCTTTATAAAAGATGAAGAATTGATTCCATTTATACTACCAGCAAATCCTTCTCATTTTTTAAGTTATGTCTTATTTTTAGCTTTTCTAGTAGTTACCTTTATGACTTTAAGTAACACATTCTCCTTTTTTTTTTTTATTCAGTCACTTTAGAATATATCTTTGGTATTTTCCAACTCTCCTACTATTATCAACTGTGTAATAGTGATAACGGAAGGGGGCAGAGAAGTGCTGAGAAGAGAATTCTTGGGCAGGTCCCTGGCTAGGGCTCCACCCCCAGGTTTGTGCTCACGGGCCTGGGTGAGGACATGCACGCCTATTTTCGTGCCCAAATGTTGCATTTCCCAAGACCACCCTAGCCTGTGATGCCCCCATCCTGTGCTTATAAAAACCCTGAAACCCTAGCAGGCAAACACACAAGTGGCTGGATGTTGAGAGAAACACATCGGCGGAGGAACACGCAAGGGGCTGGCTGTCCAGAGGACATCGGGAGCACACCGACAGACGCTGACACTGGTGGAACGAGGCGGAGTTTGGTCAGGGCAGTTGGAGGAGAGCCGGGGCTACCCAGTGGCCTGACTCCAGGGGAAAATCATCTCCCTTCTGGCACCCCCATCTGCTGAGATCTACTTCCACTCAATAAAACCTTGCACTCATTCTCCAAGCCCACATGTGATCCGATTCTTTTGGTACACCAAGGGAAGAACCCCAGGATACAGGAAGCCCTCCTCCTTGGGATAAGGCAGGGGTCTAATTGAGCTGACTAATACAGGCTGCCTATGGATGGCTAAACTAAAAGAGCATCCTGTAACACACACCCATTGGGGCTTCAGTTGTAAACATTCACCCCTAGACACTGCCTCACAGTGGTTCAGAGCCCCACAATCTGCCTGTCCGTATGCTCCCCTAGAGATAGGAGCAGCAGGGTACTGAAGAAGCGAGCCACACCCTCATTGCATGCCCTGTGAGGGGGACAAGGGAAATTTTCCCGTTTCAATAGCTGTTATTAACTCTGTACATTGTAGGTTTATTCTAAAAATTGAAAAGCTAAAAATAGCATTTATAGTCATATGATGGTATAAATATTGTTCATACATGTGACAGACACTAGGGTGGCCCCCATGTTTATGCTGTCTCCTTGAGTATGAGTGGGACCTTCGATTTCCTTATAACGAATACAATATGGCAAAGGTGATGGGATGTTACTCCCGTGATAACATTATAGGGGTGTGTATGTGTGTGAGCATGCACACACATGTGTGTGCATGCATACTTGTGTGTGTGCACGCATGCTGTGTGGGCCCTGTCTGACATCCATCAAGAAAATAGAAACCTCAGTCTTACATCCACAAGAAGATGAATTCTGACAACAACCTGAATGAGCTTGGAAAGTGATTGTTCCCCAGTCCAGCCTCTAGATGAGAATGTAGCTTAGCTAACACCTGGATTGCAGCCTTGTAAGACTCTACGCAGAGGACCAAGCTAAGCTGTGCCCAAACTCCTGGTCCACAAAACCTGAAATAATAAATGCATGTGGTTTTAAGATGTCATGACTTGCTATATAGTAATATAAAACTAATACAATATAGATCTAAATAAAATTGTTTTATCCATAGAGAAGAAAATATAATTTTATGTCACTAAATTTGTGTCAACAGAGAAGGAACTTTCAAACATTAAGATGTTTCCTTCTTAATTAATTACTTTATTTACTTTTTAGTAGGACCTCAGATGCAGTGGGTTGAGTTAATCAAACAGCTCAGTTTTTGAAAGATTATTGTTCTTAGTCTGTACATAATCTGCCTCTTATTTATTTATTGCTTTCTTCCTCTCTTTTCACTCCCAGTCTCTCCCTACATTGGGTAACCATTGCAATGTGTTCAATGTGCAGCCGTTTGTTTACATGTGTTCAATATACATTCACCCAAAACTTATGTTTTCTCCCATTCTGTGGGCTGTCTCTACACTTTGTTAATTGTATCTTTTGCTGTGCAGAAGCGTTTTTAACACAGAGAGAGTAGAAGAATGGTTATCAGAGGCTGAGAAGGGTAGTGGGGGACTGGGAGGAAGGTGGGGATGGTTAATAGGTACAAATAACTAGAAAAAATGATGACCTACTATGTGATAGCAAAATAGGGTGACTATAATACTTGTACATTTTAAAATAAAGAGTGTATTTGGATTGTTGCAACTCAATAGATAAATGCTTGAGGGGATGGGTACCCCATTCTTCATAATGTGCCTATTTCACATTGCATGCCTGTATCAAAACATCTGATGTACACCAAAACATATACACCTACTATGTACTCACAAAATTAAAAGAATATACATTCACCCCAAACAACTTTTTTATATTTTATAGCTTCATAATTCATTGAGTTATATATCTCATTTTCTCTTACTTTTTTTCTTACAGCACTGTGTATTTAAGTTCCACCATATTGTTATGTGTGCATCAAGTCCCAGGTTTCAAAAATCCATATAGTAATACTCCACGATAAGCATTTAATTTACTGTCTTACAAAGGGACATCCAGAGCTTCTTCAAATTCCTAACCTTATAAAAATGGTATTTATTAGATTTTATTCTTCCACAGAAATAATTATTGATTGAATCTTGAACTGGAATTTTGATTTAAATTATGATGAATTTAGAGATTAATATGGGAAAACCAGTATTTTTATACTATTAGGATGTGCCTTCTAAAGCATGGAAATACTCTTCATTTATTTATATACTCTTTTATTTTATTTATCAGAATTTTCAAGTGTTCCTCATGCAAGGCTTATATGTTTTGTGTGTGAGAATACCCAGATTATCTTCCCTCCTTTTGTTCCTCCCTCCCTTCCTTCCTCTATCCTTCATTTTTTCCCTTCTTTCATGTAGTCTCTCAGTTTTTGTTTGTCTGGGAAAAGCTTTCTCTCTCCTTCATATTTGAACAGATCAGTATCTTTTCAAATTATTATTATTGAACCTACTATTGTTGTTGTGCAGTCTATGACTTCCTTTACCTTTATTAATGTTTGCCTTATATACTTGGGAGCTGCAGTGTTGGGTGCATAGAAATCCTAAAATTTTCATAACTTCTTGCTGTATTGATCCTTTTATTATTATATAGTGATCTTCTTTGTCTCTTTTACAAACATAGATTTGTAGTCTATTTAATCTTATATAAATATAGTTCTTCCTGCTCCTTTTTGGTTTCCAATTGAATAAATTATCTTTTTTCAACTCTTGCCTTTCAGTTTATATGTATGTTTATAGGAGAAGTGGTTTTCTTGAAGGCAGCATATAGTTGGGTCTTGTTTTTTATCCATTCTATCAGAGTAATCTGCCCCCGATATTTCAATGTAGGTTCTTTCTGTTTTCCGTAAGTGTCGGCCAGTTGAGAAATAAAGAGAAAGAGTACAAAGAGAGGAATTTTACAGTTGGGCTGCTGGGGGTGACATCACATATTGGTAGGACCATGATGCCCACCTGAGCCTCAAAACCAGCAAGTTTTTATTAAGGATTTCAAAAGGAGGGGGGGTGTACGCACAGGGAGTAGGTACAAAGATCACATGCTTCAAAGGGCAAAAAGCAGAACTACTAATAAGGGTCTAACAAAGATCACAAGGCAAAGGGCAAAAGCAGAACTACTGGGAAGGGTCCAACAAAGATCACAAGGCAAAGGGCAAAAGCAGAACTACTAATAAGGGTCTAACAAAGATCACAAGGCAAAGGGCAAAAGCAGAACTACTAATAGGGGTCTATGTTCAGCAGTGCACGTATTGTCTTGATAAACATCTTAAACAACAGAAAACAGGGTTTGAGAGCAGAGAACTCGTCTGACCACTAGTTTACCAGGGCAGGGTTTTTCCCCACCCTAGTAAGCCCGAGGGTACTGCAGCAGACCAAGGCATATCTCAGTCCTTATCTCAGCTGCATAAGACAGACATTGCCAGAGCGGCCATTTATAGACCTCCCCCCAGGAATGCATTCCTTTCCCAGAGTGTTAATATTAATATTCCTTGCTAGGAAAAGAATTTAGCGATATCTTCCCTACTTGCATGTCCATTTATAGGCTCTCTGCAAGAAGAAAAATATGGCTCTTTTTGCCCTACCCCGCAGGCAGTCAGACCTCATGGTTGTCTTCCCTTATTCCCTAAAAATCTCTGTTATTCTGTTCTTTTTCAAGGTGCACTGATTTCATATTGTTCAAACACAGATGTTTTACATCAATTTTTACAGTTAACACAATTATCACAGTGGTCCTGAGGTGACGTACATCCTCAGCTTATGAAGATAATAGGATTAAGAGATTAAAGTAAGACAGGCATAAGAAATTATAAAAGTATTATTTGGGAACTGATAAATGACCATATTCAAATGAAATCTTCACAATTTATGTTCCTCTGCCATGGCTCCAGCTGGTCCTTCCATTCAGGGTCCCTGACTTCCTGCAATGCCATTCAGCTACTTTCAGCCTTTTAATTGAAAAAAATGAGACCATTTACATTCAATGTTATTTTTTTGTAAGGACTCACTACTACCATTTCATTGCCTGTTTTCTAGTTGTTTTGAGAATCCTCTCTGTCTTCTTACTGTCTTCCTTTGTGGTTAGTGATTTTCTCTGGTAGTGTGTTTTAATTTGTTGCTATTTATTTTTAGTGAATGTATTAAAGGTTTTTGTGTTGTGGTTACCCATGAGGCTTATAAAAATATCTTATAGGGATAAAACATTATTTTAAAGAGATGACAACTTATCTTAGAACCCAAACAAAGGAAAAGAAACAAAGACCAAAAACACACAAAAATTCTATACTTTAACTTCACTCCCCCCGTTTTGACTTAGTTGTGTCAATGTACATATTTTTACATTACCTATGTCTTAACTGGTTGCTGTAGTTATTGTTCTTGACAGGTTTGTCTTTTGAATTTCATACTAGGGTTATGAATGAATTGTACTCCATGATTGCAGTAATAGAGTATTCTGGGTTTGTCCATGTACTTAATTTTACCAACGGGTTTTATGCATTGAAAAGTTTTCTTTTTGCATGTTAATGTTTTCTTCTTTCAGATGGAAGAATTCCATTTGGCATTTCTTGTAAGATGGGTCTGGTGGTGGTGAATTATCTCAGCTTTTGCTTGGGAAAATCATTATCTTTTCTTCATATTTAAAGAATTTTTTTCTGTATGCAATATTCTTGGGGGAAAGTCCAATACTCTCACCATCTGCTCTGAGTATTTTACTACTCTGTGGCCCCAGGATCTGTCTCACCCTCATATTTCAGTTCTGGATTGTTGCTGCTGAAAACCTTAGTGCTGTGCATTTGTTTTAGGTTTTCAGCTGGAGAGAGTAGAGCCACCTTGCTTCCATACTGTCATTTAAAAATAGAAACTATCATTATAGTTTTAATTTGCATTTCCCTAATTACTTAATTATATTATCTTTTTATATACAAATGGATCATTTATCATTCATATATATTATTTGGATAAATGTTTGCTTAAATATCTTGCACATTTGAGTTTTGTTTGTTGTCTTATTGAGTAGTTTTGTGAGTTTTAAATAACATGCTGATATAGGTATTTCTTCAGATATTTGATTTTAAGATATTTTCTCTCAGTCTATAACTTTAATTCTCTTCCAAGAGTTGTTCAAAGAGCAGAGGGTTTTAATTTTAACAAAATCCAGTTTATTCATCTGTTCTTTTATAGATCTGCTTTTGGTGTATCTAAGGAATCATTACCTAATTCAGCATCATGAACATTTTCTCCTTTACTTTCTTCTAGAAGTTTTATAGTTTTGGACTTTGCATTTAGGCCTATGATTTATTTGGAGTTAATTTTTATTTACATTGGTAGGTGTAGATGGAAGTTTATCATTTTGTATATGGATTCTGAATAGTTCCAGTATTATTTGTTGAAAGACTATCCTCTTTTTTTACTGTAATGGTTTGCATTTTTTTTTTTTTTGAAAATCAACCAATCACATATACATGGGCCCATTTTTGGACCCTTTACTCAGTCTGATTTATCTATTTCTCTGTTTTTATGTCAATACCACATTTTGGATTAATGTAGCTTTAATGTTAAGTCTGGAACTTAGGTAATATAAATCTTCCAACTTTGTGCTTTTTCAAAGTTACTCTGGCTATTCTATGTCCTCTGCATTTTGCATGAATTTTAGAATCAGTATGCCAAATTCTAAAAGAAAGACTTCCAGAATTTTAATGGAATGGCATTTAATATATAGGTCAATTTATAATAAGTGGCGTTGTAACAAGATTGAGAGTTTCAATCCATGAACACAGTATAGCTTTCATTTTTGTAGGTCTTTATTTCTTTCAATAGTGTTTTATAATTTTTATTGTATAGCCCTTATATACCTTTTGTCCAGTCTTTCTCTAAGTATTTTATTTTTTCTGATGCTATTTCAAAATATTCTGTTTCTAGTTGTTAATTACTAGTGCACAAGAAATATGATTGACTTATATGTACTGACATTGAATCCCATACATTGCTAAACTCACGCCTTAGTTCTAGGCATTTTCTTGTAGACTCTGTAAGATTTTCTTCATACACTGTCATGTTGTATGTAAATAAAGACAGTTTAACTTCTTGTTTTCCAATCTAGCTACCATTTCTTTTTCTGTTTCTTGCCTAATTTCACTCTCTAGAACCTCCAGTACAATGTTGAGTAAAAGTGGTAAGAGAATGGATGTCCTTGCCTTGTTTCTAATCTCAGGTTGCATGTAGGGGGAGTGCTTGCTGCCACAGTCATGTCTTTCCCAATTTCTCCTATCCATGGCCAATGATCAGGCCTTAACACAATGAAGTATTTATAAATAAAATTCCCCTTTTTTCCCCAGCAGTATTAATAAAGTTTTAGGTTTAGCTCAAGTAAAATTACTGCATGCACTGTATTGCTAGATATAATTATATATAAATATATATAATACACACATTTTAATTGGGAATTGGAACATTTTTTTTCCATGAAGTATAGCAAACCTTTAAGTTCAAATCTTTACTATGTACATATAATCTATATATATGATGTATAAAAGGATTAAAGTTTAAACAACATATATATATATATACTTTTTTTTTTTTTGAAACAGAGTTTTGCTCGTGTTGCCCAGGCTGGAGTGCAATGGTGTGATCTCTGCTCACTGCAACCTTCGCCTCCCGGATTCAAGCGATTCTGGTGCCTCAGCCTCCCGAATAGTGGAATTTTTTATTTTTATTTTTTGGTAGAGACAGGGTTTCACCATGTTGGCCCGGCTGGTCTCGAACTCCTAACCTCAGGTGATCCACCTGCCTTGGCCTTCCATAGTGCTGGGATTACAGGCATGAGCCACTGTACCTAGCTAAAAACATCTTAACTGGTTACCACAATCTCAGCACTGGATGGATCCTTTGGTTATCATGCTAGGTAAAGCAGAGATTCTGTAAGGTGCAGAACCCCCTAGGCACACTAGAAAGATAGATGATACTTTGTTTTCTTGGAGGAGTTTTGGCTTCATTTTACTCTAATCTAGGTTTCTCTACTTCAAATAATAAGTTTTCCAAGTGACAGGAAAGGAACCCTCACCCCAGTCTGCGGTGAAGATGAGTAAGGGAATGTAATCAATAAAGTCATTAAGTAGAGGTTTCAGGGGCCAGATCAGGTCCTTTTGTCCATCTGAGTCCTGGAATCTGACCTGACATTGTGGCTTTAGTGTAGGGTCAGACGGAAGGCTTAATAAATGTCCTTGCCTTTAGTAAACTTTTATTTTTGAAACATTGCTTTAATAATATATCTGGGTAATGATTACCAATGGATACCAAAACAATTAGGTGAAAGGTTGAAGGGGGAGCTTTTTTATGGTAGGATCAGCCAGTATCTCCATGCACCCACAGTTAACTGAATCCTGGGAACAAAGACCTGGACCAAATCATGTCTTTGCCATAAAGAACTTTATAAACTTGGGAGGAGGTGGAGGTGGATGTAGTTTGGGAAGACATGTAATTAGATATGTGCAGTAAATTGTAATTGGCATTATGAATAAAACTGTATGTGGTATATAAGAGTGAAGGGAAAAGGAGAGGATAACCAGATATCCTAGTGAGGACAAGATAACTCAGAGAGCTGGTGGGATGTCTGGGTTAAATGTTGAGAAGCATGCAGAGCCCCGCAGGCAGCCAAGCATAATCTTGATTGCACACTCTCATGACACACTGTACTTTTCTTCTGTAGCACTAACAGATTGTAATATTTTATATTTGTAAAAAAATTTTGCTTATTATTGTTTTTCCTACTTGAGAATATAAACACTTGTGGGACTCTTGTTCGCCATTGTATAAAAAGAGTCCTGCGGCTTTTCCCCCACTATAGCCTTTCAGCTTTTAAACCATTTTATTATGTAAAATTTCAAAGATACACAAAAGTAGAGAATGTTGTTTAATAAACCTTCATATACCTCTCAGCAACCTCAATAATTACCATTGTTTTGTCAATCTTATTTCAACTATCATCTAATCCCTTATTGTTTTTTTTTTTTGCTTAAGTATTTTAAAACAAATTCCATGTCATTTCACTTAATAGGAATCTCTAATTGAAAAGTATGTTTTTTACATAAACGCCATCTTCCAGTCCACATTCAAATTTCTCAAATTGTCTCAAATATGTCTTTTTATAGTGTGTTGTTGGAATCAGGACCAAAACAAGGTCCACCAGTTATGCTTGGTTGTTATGTCTCTTCAGTATATTTTATTCTATAATTATCTACCTAACATTATGTTTTTTAAAAAAAATTCCACTAATATATCCTGGAGAATGCCCTGCATTCTGGATTTGGCTAAGTGCGTCTTTGGGGTGTCATTTAACTGTTTCTTCTGTTCTATATGCCTCTTATAAACTACTTGTTATATTGAGGAGTTCAGTAGATGAAGGTTCTACTCTTTTCCTAATACTATTTTGTAAATGAGGTAGGTATTTCCTACTGTATCACATGCGCATCATGAAGCACATAATTATCCCTATTATCCCATCTTTAATGTCCCACCATAGTTAGGAAAAACTTCATTGAAGAAGTAGTATTTGAACAGGGTCTTGAAAAACCCTTGCCAATTGGTCAATGACAGTGGTGCAGAGGGAAGAGCAGGCACGGAGGCAAATAATCATACATACCAGGGGATGATGTGAAAATTAGCAAGCTTAGTTTTTCTTTTTATCAAATTTAGAATAGATAATGCACTTTGAAAATTGCATTTAAACCCAATTTTATTCACCATTACTTTTAGGATAATTACTTTTGAGACTGGAACATTTTATACTCTGGCTAAAGATAGGTTTTGCTATTTAAGTCACTCTTACTAATCAAGTTTTTTTTCTTTTTTCTGTCCTACTGAAGAAAGTTTACTGTTTTTATCTTGAGATATACTGTGGCCTGCAGTAAGAATGTCAAATCTGGAAAGAGTCCTTTTAGTTTAATAACATTGCTTGATCGCATTGTGGCATATAAATAAATAAATGGAATTTGCTAAAATTTTATTCAATTAAATCACAGGTTTTGTTTCATGAAATACTTGACTCTGTGGGTCAAGAGCTATTTTATTGAATGCAGAACACTGTAGAATTCATCATGTACATCCTAGAATAATGTTATGTCTATTTTATTGAATGATTTAAATTGACATTTGGTTAATACGAAACAACAGGACCTGATTAAAAAAAATGTAATGATGGCAGGAATAGGAAAGACTATCACTCAATTAGTGTTTTCCAGGGATGCATAGAGTTTAGTTATATAGATAAAGTACACCTTGGAAAGCTGGAGACTGATTATAGGAAGTAGGATCATTTTATATAGAGGATGTAGGTAGAGCCCCATGAGAAGGGTCTTCTTTCTGGGATATCTCCTCATAATCTTTTTTGCTAATGACTGAGATTTTACCATGAATAAATAATTGTTCATTACTCGAATGGAGCAACTTTAGGTCTGGTTTTATAATAAGCTTTACTAGCTTTAGCACCTTGATGTGTATTAGGTCTGATAGGGTAGTCTGTCCTTGAGAGAATAAGTAGGTGTCAGTAGAGCAATGACATTGAGCAGGTCAAGATGAAGTAAAAGGGAACTTCCAAGGGAGATTAGGCTCACGAGTGGACATATGACTGGAGGAGTTGTGCTGTGAAGTCACTGGCTTGGGTTAGGGTCTGCTAATCTTATAACAACAGCAAGGTCACAGCTGGGTGTGTGTGTGTGTGTGTGTGTGTATATGTGTGTGTATATATGTGTATATATATGTATATATGTGTGTGTATATATATGTTTGTGTATATATATATACACACACATACAGTTTTATGGTTATGATACTTAGTTAATGAAATTGGCTAAAGGTGAGTGTTGACAGGATGCATCTGATATAACTATTTGGTTGATAATTTGTCATATAGAGGAAGTCTGTGGTTAACATAATCTATTAATGCATTAATACATGCATGATTTGTATGGAGTATTCCCCTGTAAGTCAAAATATCATATGAATTATTTCTGCAAGGTGGTGAAACTTCCCCCCGCCCCCAGGGTGGTATATGAGCCCAAAGGTTCTGTTGTTGGGTAGAAATAAAAGGGCTTCGTTTATAGCAGTATTTTGTCAAAATGGAGAGATGGAGCCATAAACAGTGGAATAGCCAAGTCAGAAATAGGATTAACAGGATTGTGTGTCAAACCAAGGTGTCAGCCAGTTCAGGAGTCAGCTGAAAAGGACTTGCATTTGTATGCCCTTGCGTGTGCTAACTGGCATGTGCTCTTGCAGTGGGCACACTTGTGCTAAGGGGTCATCATGGGGCGTGTCCAGTAATGTGAGCAGTGCTTTTTCATGCTTGCATCCAGGAGATTCCCATGCTGGTGTGTTAAATAGTAAACTTCATGTGAATGTCACCTGAAGAAAACAGAAATTCACAAGGTCACGTAAATGCTCAATTTAAAGTGTAACTGTGTTTTAAGTAATGACTTAGTCTGTGTTCTGTTCTGAATTGGTGTTTGGGGACATGAAAACATCCCAAACAAATAGCCACTGAATACATTTTGTGGTAGATGAGGAAGATTTATCTCTACATATTGGGATTTGAGCCAGTATTTTTTTAATTATAAACATAAAATGTGACTAGAATACATTCCTGAGCTATTCCACAATCAAATGGGTGCACTGAATTTGTGAGCTGTGCAAGTAAATAAAGTAAATGTGATTCTGAATGTACATATCTCTGATATAGGGGTCAAACTGAGCTGCTCATAAAGCAAACAGGGAAAGAAGAGTGAGGCATGAATGTACTGGTGGGGCATGAATGTCCTAGCCTCTAATGGTATCATTTCAGAAGCTAATATAATATTTCAAGAAAGAGTTTTAGGTTTCAGCAGTGACTAAAATATAAAGTTTACAAAGAAACCTTTCACTTAGCACAAGGAAGTGCTATGAGATTCCTTTCGTTAGGAGTCTCATAAAAGTCAAAAGGCAAGGACAGTAGATAAAAGACAAGGGACCTCTCAAACCATGCTGCTTCTCTGCTGTTCCATATGTGGCAATCACTGGCACATAACTTCCTCTGTGTGATAACTTCCTGACATTTCTATATCATGCTTAGTTGTGCTTCCCTCTCACTAAATAGCTGCACAGTCATTTATTCATTCAGTAAACATCTATCATCAGCCTTCTATATGCCACATACTGTGCAATGGGCTGAGGATAAAGATATAAAGAAGATACAGGCTTTGTTCTCCAGGAGTTCACAGCTTAGGAAGCTGGTTTATAGCAGTCTTTAGAAGGGCTACTGCTTGATGTTGCCTATTTCAGATAAAAATAGAAAATATGCTATTCCTTCCTCTCTTTTTCTCTCCTGTCTCCCTATGATGCCAAACTTCCAATCAGCAACAGTTACATTTCTAAGCTTCTATCACAGACTATTTCTATTTTTATTCTGGCCAAGGCAACCACCCTACTCAGTTCCGCTCTTCTTTCTTCCTTTGCCCTCCTAATCATTATCTCCTAAAGATAAAATTGTTTTCTTTACTGAAGCAAGTAGACCACTGATTTCAAAGTTACTTTTTTCTTCCTACTCTTCAAACACATTTTAAATATAAAAACTACATTTTATAAAAAAGCATGATTTTCTAAATACTTTATAAACCATATTCACCAATTATATAGATCAGAGGGACCTGATTTTCTGAAAAAGATGTGTGGGCTTGTGTACTTTTACTTGATTAAAGCTAAGGAGTCACCTTTTCGTAAAACTGATCACATTTAGAACAGTTTTGAAAGTTTTTACTATGGCTGCCTCATACAAATGAAATGAATCCACAAAAAAGTAATTCATATTCTTAGAGATCTGGTGACTTTCTGAAAGGCCATTGGGTCAAACCTGAAAAGGAGAGCACATACCATAGTCCACCCAACTTTCCCCAGAAGAAAACAAGGTGGATGAGCTACTTCCCAAAGTGGTAGACATCTGTTCACTAAGTCTTAAGTCTACAATTTGTAATTGGTAAGAATCACCACCTCTGTGCTGAGATTTCAAGTGATGCTCTCTGAATTGTGTGTTTCCTTTTGTCGTGTTTGAATCGGCTTCATGAAAGCACTTTTTAGCTTTCTGCTACATTTTAGGAAAACAACTTTTAAAAATCCAACAGAAAATGTATTTTAAAAAGCAGGAGAGCCTACTATTTTCCTTCTTTTGAGAGCCTGCATTCTGGTGAATTCTTCATTTACTCTGCTTGGTTGTAATGACTTATGACAAGATCCTGTTGTTTGAACACCCGGTCCTCAAGTGCAGACTGAATATCTACAATGACCCCCTTTAGGGTCTAGCAAGTCTCCCTGGACCCTTTCAACATTCTATTAATGAAGATATAATTCATTTTCACTATATCACTACCATTGTGTTTAATTAGTAAATACATCTGAAAGCTTCCATTTAACAAATTGAAACAAAACCTCCTAGATTTTTCTTGTAAATTACTTATTTATAATTTGATAGTCTTTCAGTCTTTTCTGCTAATGGATCAATTTTCTTCTTTTGATGGTGTAACTTTTTCTCTACTCAGTCATCTAGAGGTCATGGATCAGTATTTCAACAACTATCACTGCTTTTTTATATTTTATCCTCCAAAAAGATGTCTCACGTGCTCATTTTCAACAGAGGAGGAATTACAAAAATTCAGTATTCTATTCTTACGTGTACTCATACTCTGCAATTTTAAGAACAACACATTTCTCTTTTAAAACTTGGAATTATAGATAGATATTTAAAAATATATTTATCATAACAAAGTGCTATCAAACCTTTTTTAAAGTGCACAAATATTTCAAGCTTAAACAATGTGTTGCCAAATTAAGTTATAAAAAGATGCTTGGTAAAGTAAGCTAGAAGAAAAACACTTTCAAGTACACTTAGACAAAAATTTTAATAGAATGCATATCAGAGAATTACGAAGAACAAATAACATTTGAGACACTAACTTTTTATTTTATTGAAAGTATAAATTGAGGCTATTTATCAATTGAAATAGAATCCTTAGATAATGCTATACCCCTTTTTGTGGTAAACTCAGGGAAAGGAGCACATAGAATGTACTCTTGAATTTTGGAGTACTTTTGGAGGAGTGACTCAAAATATTTATGTCTTAGCCAGGGCTCTCCAGAAAATATAGCCCGAGGCAGAACTTTCCATGATAATACTTCACTGGGAAGCATAATCCCAGGATGGCAATAGTGAGGGAAAAAGGATGGGGAGGCAGAGAAGGAGGGACAGCAAATACGAAGTGGCTCATGTTCATCTCACTGGGGCTTGTCAGACAGTGGGTGCAGGACAGTGGATGCAGCTCACAGACCGTGAGCCAAAGCAGGGCAAGGCATCGCCTCACCCAGGAAGTGCAAGGGGCTGGGGAATTCCCTTTCCTAGACAAGGGAAGCCGCGACAGATGGCACCTGGAAAATCGGGTCACTGCCACCCTAATACTGCGCTTTTCCAATGGTCTTACCAAACAGCACACCAGGAGATTATATTCCACGCCTGGCTAGGAGGGTCCCACGCCCATGGAGCCTGGCTCACTGCTAGCACAGCAGTCTGAAATCAAACTGCAAGGTGGCAGCGAGGCTGGGGGAGGGGCACCTGCCATTGCTGAAACTTGAGTAGGTAAACAAAGCGGCCACGAAGCTGGAACTGTGTGGATCCCACTGCAGCTCAAGAAGGCCTGCCTGCCTCTGTAGACTTCACCTCTGGGGTCAGGGCATAGCTGAACAAAAGGCAGCAGAAACTTCTGCAGACTTAAACGTCCCTGTCTGACAGCTTTGAAGTGAGTAGTGGTTCTCCCAGCACGGAGTTTGAGATCTGAGAACGGACAGACTGCCTCCTCAAGTGGGTCCCTGACCCCCAAGTAGCATAACTGGGAGGTACCTCTAAGTAGGGGCCATCTGACACCTCATACGGCCGGGTGCCCCTCTGAGATGAAGCTTCCAGAGGAACGCTCAGGCAGCAACATTTGCCGTTCTGCAATATTTGCAGTTCTGCAGCCTCCGCTGGTGATACCTAGGAAACAGGGTCTGGAGTGGACCTCCAGCAAACTCCAACAGACCTGCAGCTGAGGGTCCTGACTGTTAGAAGGAAAACTAACAAACAGAAAGGACATCTACACCAAAACCTCATGTGTATGTCACCATCATCAAAGACGAAAGGTAGATAAAACCACAAAGATGGGGATAAACCAGAGCAGAAAAGCTGACAATTCTAAAAATCAGAGCACCTCTTCTCCTCCAAGGGAATGCAGCTCCTCACCAGCAACGGAACAAAGCTGGACGGAGAATGGCTTTGACGAGTTGAGAGAAGAAGGCTTCAGAAGATCAGTAATAACAAACTTCTTTGAGCCAAAGGAGGATGTTCGAACCCATCACAAAGAAGCTAAAAATCTTGAAAAAAAGATTGAACGAATGGCTAACAAGAATACACAGGGTAGAGAAGACCTTAAATGACCTGATGGAGCTGAAAACCATGGCACAAGAACTATATGGCGCATGCACAAGCTTCAGTAGCTGATTCAATCAACTGGAAGAGAAGGTATCAGTGATCGAAGATCAAATGAATGAAATGAAGCAAGAAGAGAAGTTTAGAGAAAAAAGAGTAAAAAGAAATGAACAAAGCCTCCAAGAAATATGGGACTATGTGAAAAGACCAAATCTACATCTGATTGGTGTACCTGAAAGTGATGGGGAGAATGGAACAAAGTTGGAAAACACTCTTCAGGATATTATCCAGGAGAACTTCCCCAACCTAGCAAGGCAGGCCAACATTCAAATTCAGGAAATACAGAGAACACCACAAAGATACTCCTCGAGAAGAGCAACTCCAAGACACCTAATTCTTAGATTCACCAAGATTGAAATGAAGGAAAATCTGTTAAGGGCAGCCAGAGAGAAAGGTCGGGATACCCACAAAGGGAAGCCCATCAGACTAACAACAGATCTCTTGGCAGAAACTCTACAAGCCAGAAGAGAGTGGGGACCAATAATCAACATTCTTAAAGAAAAGAATTTTCAACCCATAATTTCGTATCCAGCCAAACTAAGCTTCATACATGAAGGAGAAATAAAATCCTTTCCAGACAAGCAAATACTGAGAGATTTTGTCACCACCAGGCCTGCCTTACAAGAGCTCCTGAAGGAAGCACTAGACATGGAAAGGAACAACCGGTACCAGCTGCTGCAAAAACATGCCAAATTGTAAAGACCATCGATGCTGGGAAGAAACTGCATCAACTAATGAGCAAAATAACCAGCTAACATCATAATGACAGGATCAAATTCACACATAACAATATTAACCATAAATGTAAATGGGTTAAATGCTCCAATTAAAAGACACAGACTGTCAAATTGGATAAAGAGTCAACACCCATCAGTGTGCTGTATTCAGGAAACCCATCTCACGTGCAGAGACACGCATAGGCTCAAAATAAAGGGACGGACGAAGATCTACAAAGCAAACAGAAAACAAAAAAAGCAGGGGTTGCAATACTAGTCTCTGATAAAACAGACTTTAAACCAACAAAGATCAAAAGAGACAAAGAAGGCCATTACATGATGGTAAAGGGATCAATTCAACAAGAAGAACTAACTATCTTAAATATATATGCACCCAATACAGGAGCACCCAGATTCATAAAGCAAGTCCTTAGAGACCTACAAAGAGACTTAGACTCCCACACAATAATAATGGGAGACTTTAACACCACACTGTCAACATTAGAGAGATCCATGAGACAGAAAGTTAACAAGGATATCCAGGAATTGAACTCAGCTCTGCACCAAGAGGACCTAATAGACATCTACAGAACTCTCCACCCCAAATCAACAGAATATACATTCTTCTCAGCACCACATCACACTGATTCCAAAATTGACCACATAGTTGGAAGTAAAGCACTCCTCAGCAAATGTAAAAGAACAGAAATTATAACAAACAGTCTCTCAGACCACAGTGCAATCAAAGTAGAACTGAGGATTAAGAAACTTACTCAAAACTGCTCAACAACATGGCAACTGAACAACCTGCTCCTAAGTGACTACTGGGTACATAACGAAATGAAGGCAGAAATAAAGATGTTCTTTGAAACCAGTGAGAACAAAGATACAATATACCACAATCTCTGGGACACATTTAAAGCAGTGTGTAGAGGGAAATTTATAGCACTAAATGCCCACAAGAGAAAGCAGGAAAGATCTAAAATTGACACCCTAACATCACAAGTAAAAGAACTAGAGAAGCAAGAGCAAACACATTCAAAAGCTAGCAGAAGGCAAGAAATAACTAAGATCAGAGCAGAACTGACGGAGATAGGGACACAAAAAATCCTTCAAAAAATCAATGTATCCAGGAGCTGGTTTTTTGAAAAGATCAACAAAATTGATAGACTGCTAGCAGGTCTAATAAAGAAGAAAAGAGAGAAGAATCAAATAGACGCAATAAAAGTGATAAAGGGATCACCACCGATCCCACAGAAATACAAACTACCATCAGAGAATACTATAAACACCCCTATGCAAATAAACTAGAAAATCCAGAAGAAATGGATAAATTCCTGGACACATACACCCTCCCAAGACTAAACCAGGAGGAAGTTGAATCCCTGCATAGACCAATAACAGGCTCTGAAATTAAGGCAATAATTAATAGCTTACCAGCCAAAAAAAGTCCGGGACCAGACGGATTCACAGCTGAATTCTACCAGAGGTACAAAGAGGAGCTGGTACCATTCCTTCTGAAACTATTCCAATCAATAGAAAAAGAGGGAATCCTCCCTAAGTCATTTTATGAGGCCAGCATCATCCTGATACCAAAGCCTGGCAGAGACACAACCAAAAAAGAGAATTTTAGACCAATATCCCTGATGAACATCGATGCAAAAATCCTGAATAAAATACTGGCAAGCCAAATCCAGCATCACATCAAAAAGCTTATCCACCATGATCAAGTGGGCTTCATCCCTGGGATGCAAGGCTGGTTCAGTATATGCAAATCAATAAACATAATCCATCATATGAACAGAACCAAAGACAAAAACCACATGATTAGCTCAATAGATGCAGAAAAGGCCTTCGACAAAATTCAGTAGCACTTCATGTTAAAAATTCTCAATAAATTAGGTACTGATGGGACGTATCTCAAAATAATAAGAGCTATTTATGACAATCCCACAGCCAATATCACACTGAATGGGCAAAAACTGGAAGCATTCCCTTTGAAAACTGACACAAGACAGGGATGCCCTCTCTCACCACTGCTATTCAACATAGTGTTGGAAGTTCTGGCCAGGGCAATCAGGCAGGAGAAAGAAATAAAGCGTATTCAATTAGGAAAAGAGGAAGTCAAATTTTCCATGTTTGCAGATGACATGATTGTATATTTAGAAACCCCCATCTTCTCAGCCCAAAATCTCTTTAAGCTGATAAGCAACTTCAGCAAAGTCTCAGGATACAAAATCAATGTGCAAAAACACAAGCATTCCTATACACCAATAACAGACAAACAGAGAGCCAAATCATGAGTGAACTCCCATTCACAATTGCTTCAAAGAGAATAAAATACCTAGGAATCCAAGTTACAAGGAATGTGAAGGACCTCTTCAAGGAGAATTACAAACCACTGCTCAACGAAATTAAAGAGGACACAAACAAATGGAAGAACATTCCATGCTCATGGGTAGGAAGAATCAATATTGTGAAAATGGCCATACTGCCCAAGGTAATTTATAGATTCAATGCCATCCCCATCAAGCTACCAATGACTTTCTTCACAGAATTGGAAAAACTACTTTAAAGTTCATATGGAACCAAAAAAGAGCCCGCATTGCCAAGAAAATCCTAAGCCAAAAGAACAAAGCTGGAGGCATCACGCTACCTGACTTCAAACTATACTACAAGGCTACAGTAACCAAAACAGCATGATACTGGTACCAAAACAGACATATAGATCAATGGAACAGAACAGAGCACTCAGAAATAATGCGGCATATCTACAACTATCTGATCTTTGACAAACCTGAGAAAAACAAGCAATGGGGAAAGGATTCCCTATTTAATAAATGGTGCTGGGAAAACTGGCTAGCCATATGTAGAAAGCTGAAACTGGGTCCCTTCCTTACACCTTATACAAAAATTAATTCAAGATGGATTAATGACTTACATGTTAGACCTAAAACCACAAAAACCCTAGAAGAAAACCTAGGCATTACCATTCAGGACATAGGCATGGGCAAGGACTTCATTTCTAAAACACCAAAAGCAATGGCAACAAAAGCCAGAATTGACAAATGGGATCTAATTAAACTAAACAGCTTCTGCACAGCAAAAGAAACCACCATCAGAGTGAACAGGCAACCTACAGAATGGGAGAAAATTTTCGCAACCTACTCATCTGACAAAGGGCTAATATCCAGAATCTACAATGAACTCAAACAAATTTACAAGAAAAAAACAACCCCATCAAAAAGTGGGCGAAGGATATAAACAGACACTTCTCAAAAGAAGACATTTATGCAGCCAAAAAACACATGAAAAAATGCTCATCATCACTGGCCATCAGAGAAATGCAAATCAAAACCACAATGAGATACCATCTCACACCAGTTAGAATGGCGATCATTAAAAAGTCAGGAAACAACAGGTGCTGGAGAGGATGTGGAGAAATAGGAACACTTTTACATGTTGGTGGGACTGTAAACTAGTTCAACCATTGTGGAAGTCAGTGTGGCGATTCCTCGGGGACCTAGAATTAGAAATACCATTTGACCCAGCCATCCCATTACTGGGTGTATACCCAAAGGATTATAAATCATGCTGCTATAAAGACACATGCACACGTATGTTTATTGCAGCACTACTCACAATAGCAAAGACTTGGAACCAACCCCAATGTCCAACAATGATAGACTGGATTAAGAAAATGTGGCACATATACGCCATGGAATACTATGCAGCCATAAAAAGATGAGTTAATTGTCCTTTGTAGGGACATGGATGAAGCTGGAAACCATCATTCTCAGCAAACTATCGTAAGGGCAGGAAACCAAACACCACATGTTCTCACTCATAGGTGGGAATTGAACAATGAGAACACTTGGCCAGGTGCGCTGGCTCACGCCTGTAATCCCAGCACTTTGGGAGGCCGAGGCATGCAGATCACGAGGTCAGGAGATCGAGACCACCCTGGCTAACACTGTGAAACCCTGTCTCTACTAAAAATACAAAAAATTAGCCGGGCGTGGTGGCAGACACCTGTAGTCCCAGCTACTCAGGAGGCTGAGGCAGGAGAATGGTGTGAACCTGCGAGGTGGAGCTTGCAGTGAGCCGAGATCGCACCACTGCACTCCAGCCTGGGTGACAGAGCGAGACTCCGTCTCAAAATAAAATTAAAAAAAATTAAAAAATAATGAGAACACTTGTATACAAGGTGGGGAACATCACATACCAGGGCCTGTCATGGGGTCGGGGAAGTGGGGAGGGATAGCATTAGGAGATATACCTAATGTAATTTATGAGTTAATGGGTGCAGCACACCAACATGGCACATGTATACATATGTAACAAACCTGCACGTTGTGCACATGTACCCTAGAACTTAAAGTATAATAAAAAAATAGAAAAAAAACCCACTAAGACACAAACACAGGCATTAGCCTACACAGGGTCAGGATCACCAGTATCACTCATTGTCTCCCACTTTCACATTTTATTCCACTGGAAGGTCTTTAGAGGCAATAATGTTCATGAAACTATCATCTCTTGTGATAACAATGCCTTCTTCTGGAATACCTCCTACCTGAGGTGTTTTTGCAGTTAAATTTTTGTTTTTAATAAGTAGAAGGGGTATACTCTAGAATAATGATAAAAAATATGGTAAGTACATAAACCAGTTACATAGGCATTTATTATCAAGAATTATGTACTGTACGTAACTGTGTGTGCTATAGTTTTATATAACTGGTAGTGCAGTAGTTTTGTTTATACAAGCATTACCACAAACACATAAATAATGCATTGTGCTATGACATTATGATGGTTACTACATCACTAGGCAACAGGGATTTTTCAGTTCCATTATAATCTTACGGGACTACCAGCATATATGCAGCCCATCACACAACTGTATTTTGGTTTATCTATGATTCTGATTTACTTCATTAATAGGAAAAATAATAGCTAATTAAACCAGACACAGAAAGGAGAGCTATGTAATTATTGGAATACTCAGATAATATGCTATATATTTAGAAGACATGACTGCTAGAAAAAAGGTGTTCAAAATTTAACTTTTATCTGTAAATAGCAGCAAAGATGTCATTTGTGTGAGTGCGTGTGTATGTGTGTGTGGTGTGTGTGTATGTGTTTTTTAGAACTAGAAGTGTCAAAATTTCATTTCTCCATGACTCGCTTTTTAGAAAAGCTAGATAAGTGGAATCGGTCTCATTAAAACAAATAAAAAGAGGACTATAAACAGTTTTAAGTACCTTATATTTCAAAAACATTAGGTTCAAATCCCAACTGATATGGCATTTTTATTAAAAATGTCTGAATGCTTTGTTTTCATGGTCAAATGGATGACTAAACATTCAAGATCTATTTTCATCCCAGATTCCTTCTATTTAAGGAAAATCTTTTTAAAGAAATTTAAAGAATGTTTGCAGTAGAAGAGATTCTGATTGCTTTGTCCCTATGTGTCCTTTTAAAACATAACTTTGAAAAGCAGATGGTTAGATGCAGACAACATAGGGTTTAGTTCATTCCTTTGTCATTGCTCATAGCTTGAAATTTAGAAGACCTATATTCAGGAAAGGAAGGAAGATAATCAGTTCATAGTAAGTTTTATTTCACATTTCTCCCTGCATGTGAGTAGGAGTAGCCATGTCTTTATTCTGTTGCGATGCATTTTACATCTATTCTAGGCCTATGTAATGTTTTGAATTAGGTTGTTGGCCTGCCCTCAAACTCCTGCATACTTCCCCAGCTGCTTTGACTTCAGAGAAGCTCAATAAGGTATAATTTTAAAAAATGGAAATGAGGGAATGGTTTAAAGTATTTACCATTTCTTCTAGGTTTGTCAGTCAATTATATTTATTCTAAAACCATTCTGTGCAAAGAGATTTTCTTGGTGGTATAGGATGTTGAAGGGGGGAAAGTGGATAATGGTATTTTCATTGAATATTACTGCGACATACAGAATATGCAATGGGGTCTGCTATTGTGTTATCCTTTTTAGATCAGGTGGAAGAGAGACAGTAAATATCAGTTTTTGATAATATCTGTAAAATCTCGCTTCTCTGAATTTTTTCTCCAATTAAGAAACAGAAATGACACATTCATTCTTGACTCAATGCTTCTCACATATGGAAAGAAAAGAAAGCAAAATGAAAAACAAAATGTAAATCAGAAATCCATGCTATTTCATGTATTTTTTGTTGCAGTTTTTGAATTTGGTGTGACATTGTTTTCTGGACTGTTGTATAATTAATAGACTATTTTCATATCCTTTATATATATTTATTTTAATTTGTCTTTGTCTTTTTAAAAATATTACAAACTCCTGCAGTGAGGAACTAGATATCCTTTTTTTTCTTTCTAATACATTGTTTTCCATCTAGTGTCAATGCTATTTTAAAATGATACATTTGCAATATAATACTTATACAATCTAGAGATTTAAAATTTTGTTCAAGTAATTCTTACCAACTTTAAACATTATTTATGGAGTCCTTTAGTTCAACGCAGTGTGCTAAATACCCACTTTCATCTCTCCTTTTCTCCAAAGTATTATGCAAATGACATAAAGTAAATATCAAAAGAATGAAGTCATAACTGTGCTGCAAGAAAAGAAAGAGCAACATCAACAAGTCAGGGATATTAAGGACCTCATGGAAGATACAAAGCAGACAGGTTGGAACTGACAGGGAAACTAGAGAGACCAACAATGAAAATGAAAGCTATGAATAGTTTTTCCCAAGTGAGCCCCAGGAGATTCTAAGACAGGATCAATAATTACAAAAAGAGAAACTGGGCCATAGATAAGTAGAATAATTAAGAATTGCCTTCTGTATAGCTGAATCTTTCCTATTTATTTTTTCTGCCTTTTCTTCCTTCATTTCATTTAATAAAAATCTGTTGATGACCTGTTATGTGCTAGGCACTTTTAGTTTTAAAACGTGCTAAGTTCGAAGTGTTTTCAAGACATTAAGTAGGACTCTCTTGATATTTCTCTTCAAATATTGTTCTTTTTCCCAGTCTTTCACGTCTTTTTAGTTGGTGTCTTTGTCTGTTTTGTGCCGTTAGAATACCTGAGACTAGGTAATTTATAATGAACAAAATGTATTGGCTCACAGTTCTGGAGTCTAGGAAGTCCCTTCCTGTGTCATCTCATGGTGAAAGATGATAGGGTGAGAGAGGTCAAGAGGGGTTCAAACTCATCCTTTTATAAAGGCACCAATTCCACCAATGAGGGTGGATCCCTCATGGCCTAATCACCTGTTAAAAGTCTCACCTTTTAATACTGTTAAAATGGCAATTAAATTTCAGCATGAATTTTAGAAGGGACAAACATTCAAACCATAGCAGTTGGCTTCATCATTCTCCCAGATTTCTAAGACAATAATCTAAGAGTCATCCTTGATTCTGCTTCTGTTTTTGCAATCTGGTATCTAATCCCACACCAAGGCCATCAATTTAACCTTCAAAATATATCTAGGTCTGACTATTGACAATGTCTACCTCTCCCATTTTAGACTGGACCAGTACAATATCTTTCTAACTGGAATTCTTGTTTTACCATCTATTTTCCAAACAGTCACAGTTATCCTTTAAACTTGTATATCAGGGCCTAGTGTGGTGGCTCACGCCTATAATCCCAGCACTCTGGGAGGCTGAGGCAGGTGGATCACCTGAGGTCAAGAGTTTGAGACCAACATGGCAAAACCCCGTCTCTACTAAAAATACAAAAATTAGCCAGGTGTGGTGGCACACACCTTTAGTCCCATCTACTCCAGAGGCTGAGACAGGAGAATCGCTTGAGCCTGGGAGGCAGAGGTTGCAATGAGCTGAGATCATGCCACTGCACTCCAGCCTGGGCGAAAGACCAACACTCCGTCTCTAAATAAATAAAAAAAAAAAAAAAATGTAAATCAGATCCTTTAACTTCACAACTCAACTGGTGAATCATCACACTTACCAGAGTCTCCCAGGCCATACAGGAAAGATGAAATAGGATACAATAAATAAAGGCAGTTAAAGAAACTCTTCAGAAGATCTACATGCAGAGGTGTTTCTTTCTTTTAAGAGGAAGAAAAATATTTAACTTCAGGTCTAGTCACACTACTTACTATTATTATAAATAGTCAAAAGTTAATAATGTCTTACAATGGTGAATCAAGAATTTGAGGATTCAGTACATTATTTAAACTTAAAAGGGAGACCATTAGAACAACTACATGTAATAATATAACTAAATAAAATGAGGAAGTGGCTGATAAAACATAGTCAAAGCAGTCCTCTTTCATAAGAGATGTCAACAAATACAATCCAAATTGATAAACTGAAAAAAAGTTCACTTATTTTATTTAGAATTGTAATGGCAGTCCCTAAAGATCAAAAACCACATACTTTAAAGTGATCATTTTTGGGAACTAGAAATCGGGGATACAGTATGGGAGATATTACATATATTCTACTTTGTAATTACTCTTTTCAAATCATATGTAGAAATTATTTCCATAATATTAAATCTAATTTAAAAATACTTATATTAATAGTGAATTGGTTAAATAGATTGTAGTATATCCACATATTAGAATAGTATTCAACATTTGGTTTAAAAAATGTATGAGGTTAGTAACAAAACAACTGCAGGTCTAAAGCCTGTAATACAATACTATATCAATTGGATTTAATGTAAAAATGGAGAAACTGACCAAGGTAACATTCACAAAATACTTACATTTATCATAGAATTATTTAACACAACAGATTATTTGGTATAAAATTATGTAATCTGTATAAATTAAATCTCCCACCAACACTTTTCAGGAAGAGAGACAGTATGGGCAGGAGGCCACAGTTCCTGTCTTATGTCAATTTCTCTGGGAAACAGATCTGGGACAGAGATTTGCATGTAGGTAATGTATTGGGAGTGCTTTGGGGAACACCTGTGAGGGAGAGAGGGCTGCCAGATTGGGCAGTGGAAAAGCTGAACTGTGATGCTGTTGGAATACTTAGTTGACCCCATGGGGATTTCTGGGGCTGGGATGGACTTTCAAAGTTGTCATAAATGGAAGCAAGAGTGTTGAGTCTTTGTACCCTCACATTGAGCAGTCTTTGAATATAGGTTGTCCCTGTGGAGGGTATAAGTGTGGGTGAAGGAAGTTTCTTTGGTTGAGGCCAATTCCTGTAGTGGGATTGAGCTATGAAGCGTGGTTGGCAAACATTCCTGGCAGCTGGGGCAATGAGTGCCCTGGTCCTAAATGGAGAATCTAAGTGGAATACCATAGCCTCCATTACAGTGGCATCTAGGTGGTATCTGTGATTGTTCCTTAGTTGCCTTGTAGTGTTCCTCTCCCACTGGTGGCTGCCTAGATCATCACTGTGGATAGGATTCAGTACAAGGATCTCTTGTCAGAGCAAAGTCCAGAGCTTGTGGCCAGAGACTCCACCTTCCAGCGTTGGAACAGTGGAAGAGCAACAGACAGTCCTGCAGAGGAAGCAGGTGTCACGAAGCAGGGTCAAAGCCCTAATATGTTGGTTCTAAATGGGCATAGTGAACATTTGACTCTGCTACAACCTCTTATCTGACTTTGGATTTTACAAATATGTAAATTAGATATTCTTCCTGGTCACAGGTAATTCTTACAGTGCTGATAAATTGTGATAAGTTGCCATAACCAGAACTTAGTTATAATCCATACACATAAATTCTCAAAAGTGGTAAATGTTATGAAGCTATGGAAGTAGTATATATGCATAATTATAAGGAAATATTGTTTTCCAAAAATTATTCCTCAAAAAAGATACAATTACTTTATGTTTGAGACCTCTTGAAATCATATTACAGGATGTTATCTCAATTATCCTGTTTGAAGCAAGAAATGCTGTTTGGAGGATATAGCTTTCAATAATTTTAATCAGTGCCATTTATGCTCTCTTGTTAAGCTCACCTGATGTAATCGATAAAATAGTTTCGAAGAAGTCCAAGTAGTAGAGAAGTAGAAGTAGAGTTAGTTGTTTATTCCTGTGTATATACATTCACAAATAAAAGTGTTTGAAACTGTTTATAAAGTTTAAAAATATTAATTTTAAAGCAGTGCAATAAGTAAATATGTTATGGAAAATGGAAATAAATATCTACTGTAGTGCTTCTCGAACTTCAGTGTGCGACAGAAGCATCTGGAGGGTTTGTTAAAATACAGATTACTTGGCCCCACCCTCTCAAACGTTTCTAATTCATAGGTCAGATAAATGCCAGGCCTGGCATTTTGCATTTTTGGTAAGTTTTCAGGTGATGCTGATGCTGCTGGCTCAGAATCACACTTCGATAACTGCTGGTCTATTAGTTAAATGGAAATAATCCTCATAATAAAAAATTATTGTTCTAGTAGTTTGTGAGTGAGTTCTTATGGTTTGGAATACATTTGCTGTAATGGCATTCCCAACAATTAGATGGAGTTGAAGATAAAACACTTCAAAAAGTTAAGTTACAAGACTCCAAAACTAGCTCTAATGATCACAAATATTTATGTTCAACATACATCTGAAATGTTTCAGTTTCATGAAATTGGAGAGTGGGAGCAAAGTGGTATTTCATACAGTGTTTCATTTAAAGCATGTATCATTCCAAAATTAAGTCAACATTATAAGCAGACATTGGCTATTTTATATACATCTCTAAATGTCTATACACTAAAGCTGACCACCTTCCAAAAATATTGGATCCGCTTATTGGGAAAGTAAAAATTTACCTTATATTTGCAGTAAACTTCTACTTGATATGCACATGGTATTATAGAGCAAAGCAATAAGTATAAAGCAATAAGTTTCCTACTATTTATATAATAATAAATTCATGTATCTTTGTGTTTGAGTTCACAGAAGTATGCTGGTTTATAACATGGATAAAATTCTGGAAAAATACACTCAAATTTTAAGATTGAGAAGTGACACATGGGAAGATTTTCCACATGCTTTCATGCTACCTACAGTTTTAGATTGATGATTTCATGATAAGTTGTACTACTTGTATAATTTAAATCAATTTTGAAGTGGCAATCAAGATTTATTTAAACAGAAGGAAATGGAACATACTTCTAAAACTAAAAGCAATAAAAATTACAGATTTTTTTTGGCATGGAGATGTAGAAGAACATAGAGATAAATTGTTGTAGGGGATGGCATTAAAGAATTCACCCCAGGACTGGGGAATCACACCCTTCAGCAAAGTTGAAGATCACATCTCACTGAGATGCCACATCTCAGTGGCATCTGTGTATAGCACATGTCCTACTTTGGTGTAAAGGGATTATAGGAGAGTTCAGTGCAGAAGGAATGAAAAATGGAAGTTCCCCTCAGCTCATGTGTGGTAGGAATTGCCGAAACCATGAATGCAGGCCTTAATTTCTGGCACAGACAGAAGGATGAGAAATCAAGGCAGAAGTTTTTAATTCTAGTTTCAAGAACTCCCTGAAACAACATGCAGTATTTTATGTGTATTTGCATACGGAAATTTGGGGCAGGGCTCAAAGCAATTGTTAAAAGGGTCAATGATGCAAAACAAGTTAGGAATCTCTTTATTAATTTCGCTCAAGACTCTGTCCAGAAGCATCAGTGTCTTTTCTTGTAATTCTCCTCTTAAGGAATATTTTTTGATTAAATTTATATAGCTCTTCTTGGCCTAGGTTTTATGATACAATTATCTTCTACCCTTTAGTATTTAATTCTTTTTCCTCTGATTTACTTTAATGGCTTTATTACATATTTGTCTATTTCTTTAAGCTCCTTTAAATTATTTCTGAAATTAGTTGGCATACAGACAATAAAATAATAAGTGTTGATTATAATAGGCATGAGTGAAGATCGGATCCTTCATAAACATTTTAGATTTTTACTTTATAGTTTTGTGTAGAATATGCTATTGAATGTATGCATAATAACTAAAGATCATTAAGTCTGAAAAGTATTGTAGAGAGAACCTGGTGCTATGTTCTTATTGTAGACCTTCATTCTTAATCTAGTGATCCAGAGAGAGGGTTACATGACTCACTGCCAGGCACATAGTCACCTACTGTTTGAAGTAGGAGTTGCAGTTACGGAAGATGCCATCACAGTTAGTGCAAATCTGCATTTAAATCTCAACAACCCCATCAGGTCTCTGTGATTTAAGTCATCTGCTCTTCTGGATCTCAACTGCTTATAAAATTAAAGTTTTATGTCTGTGTATTAGGTAATGGTTAATTAATTATCTAATTATGCATTTTTTGGACCAAGATGTGGCCCTTTTCTTCATGTGTAGCATGATACCATATTTCAGCAATTCTGAGATTACCATATTTTTCACATTTAACATCTTTGAAATTAGAATGTGGCATATAATTGATGGTATGTCATAGTTTAATGTCATAGTTCAGTTATCAGGTTTTTAAAAACTTTTGTAGTGGTATATAAAATAATGATGTGTCTTATAATTGATAGTGTCTAAGATTCAATGAAGTACCAGGGAGCTGATAAATAGAAAACAGAAAACCATAACCACCCAACTTCCCTATCAATCAATCTTCTCTATTTCAGAAATGATAGGAGAAAGCTTATTGTTTAATTGATTGTTGGCTTTTTATGCTACCAAAGAGGAGTAATTGCAACAATACAATGATTCATGGATGGCAACCAAAAGAACTGTGATCGCCTAAGTGTAGCAAAAAGAAAATATTACTACCTGATAATTTACATCCCATGAAGTTAAGCACATATTTCATCATTTGAGTGATGTCATCCTCTCTAAAATTTATGCTGAAACTTAATCCTCAATGCAACAGTATTAAGAGGTATGACCTTTGAGAGGTTATTAAGTCATAAGGGCTCCACCCTCATAAATGGGAGTCACATTCTTGTAAACAGGCTCAAGGTTGAAAGGAGAGTTCTCTGGCCCTTCATTCCTTCCATCATATGAGGACACTGGGTTAGTTCTCTCTGGAGGATGCAGCAACAAGACTCCATCTTGGAAGCAGACAGCAATTTTCACCAAACATGCAACAGGCCAGTGCCTTGATCATGGACTACCCAGCCTCTAGAACTGTGAGAAATAAATTTCTGTCTTTTATAAATTGCCCAATTTAAGGTATTTTGTTATAGCAGCAAAAACACACTAAGACAGCATGCATCAGCTCAATTATATATTGAATATTATGAAAGAGTAGTTTAAATTTCAGCTCTCTCTTCTTAAATACATTTTTAGCTTTCATTATTCTATGCTTTCAATTCCTGTGGGTTAATGTAATTTTGGTTAGATTCTTGATTACTCGTTGGAACTATATCTGGATTTAGGATGTAAAAACAATAACTTTAATATTCCCAAGGAAACTGCTGAAATATGCTGTGTATATATAGGATCAGGGCTATCTTTTTCCTTCGTCTACCACTTGTCATCAATCTTTTGCAAGTAGTAAGTGAAAATGGAAGCTGTCATCAAGGCCTCAGCATTTGCTTTGGAGCCTTCAGGCAGCACATTTCTGTTCATTTCTCTTAAGCACTGAGCTTCAGCCTGTTCTTTGTTGATAATCAGAACTTGACTTTATCTGCACCTGTCACTCCAGCCAGTACATAGATTTGCTCATTACACTTGTCTTCCACATCATTTAAAAGACCTAGCATAAAAGACTTAGCTATGATTACAGATTGCTTTCAAAAATGCTTCCTTCTGGTAGTAGCCGTATGTCTTCCCATACATAAACATATGTAGGCATGAAGGCTCTATAGCAACAGAAAGAGTTCCTATAAAATGCTGAAGATGTAGTCTGGTGTTAGTGCACCAATTCAAGGTATGATAATAGAGGTGCAGCTTAAACTTCAAGACTACCTTTATGTCCTTGCACCTAGGAATTGAGAACAGTCTGTTAAGTAATGCATGTGCAGCAGTAATTTGTATAAAGAGATTTATGAGAAAAGTGCCCTCTGAGTTTTTTGGTCTAATGATGAATGTGATCCAATCAAACCATTAAAATGACTTAAGTGCAGCCAAATGTCATTTGTTGCTTGCCATAGTGTTTTAAGAAAAAATAGCCATTACAAACCCTTGAAAAGGTCTTAATTGCTTTATAAGCTATGACAGCTCTGGATGACTAGTAATAGCCATTTGACTTTTGTGGAAATTATGAACTATGAAGGCCTAAATGTCATGTCTGCATGAGGATGCAAAAAGTGTTTATTCGTTTTTTTTTATGTCTTATAATTATCTAGAAAAAATAAAAGAAGTTGGAACTTGAAATAGCCTAATGGCTTATTTCAGTCAGTAGGGTCTCCTGTACTATGACCTAATTTAGGACATTTTAGTTTAGTTATTGTTGACCAAATAAAGTGGTCTTAGATTTCTTATCTTCTGGATTAAAATAGCTTTTATTGAGGAAGAAAGACCCCAACCTACAAATTTCTTACTTCTAATTAAATATATACATACAAATATTTAAATTGCAGACTGTAGTATTTCATAGGTTAGAAAAGAGAACAGTAATAACAAAATCATGAAAAATGCAGTCATCCCTCCATATCCATGGGGGATTGGTTCCAGGATACCCGATAGATACCAAAATCTGAGGGTGGTCAAATCCCTTATATAATATGGTGTAGTATTTATATATAACCTATGGACATCCTCCTATGTACTTCAAATCATGTCTAGATTACTTATAATACCTAAACAATGTAAATGCTATAAAAATAGTTGTTTTGGAGTATTTTATTTATATTATTATTATGATTTTTAATTTTTAAATATTTCAGATCTCCAGTTGGTTGAATGTGTGCATGTAGAACCCACAGACACAGAGGATGGGCTACATTATGTAGCATAAGTAGACCTTTACCATCTTATTAAAAGACTGTAATTCAACTACAATTTAGTGAGTGGAAAGGAAGACTGATTTTCTTTATCATTTGTTTGTTCAGTTTCAATAAATGTTTACTGAACCACTACTATGTTTAAGATGTTAGCATGTGGTTTTTGAATGTTTGTGGTTGTAATAATTTTTTTTAACGGAGTTACCATTTATACAATTATTTATGACTCCTGATAGTTTCCTAAGTTTTCCCTGAGATAGGTGGGGGTAAAGGCAGGTTAGGATTTTTTTTTTCTGAACCTGGTTATTTTTGTGAGCAGTGAGCATCAAGGAGCTGACAGAGGAGGGCACCTGTATTCAACGATGCTTAGTGAGGATAAGGTCAGAGGATTAATGTGATACTTAATGCAGGAAAGGAGAGAGATAGCACAGCTGTGAAATTTTCAGAAGGAGTTGGGTCAAAAGAGAGTAACTGACACTGTCAGGGTGTATATGGCCCTGAAGCCTTGAAATGTTATATGTTCCAAAGTAAGCTTTTATCTTATGTCTTGCACTATACTAGTCATTTTGTCAAGCAATTAAAATTTTTGTCGCCATTATATTTAGGATTCTCACTGTTACAAAACTTGTCCTAAATTGCAAAGAAGTCCAAAATAAGAAGAACATCAGGAGTGGGTATGGTGGGGTTCAGGGGAGAACACATGTATACCAGATCTGCTACCAAAGAATTGCCATAGACTTAAAACTTATGCTTTAAATTGTGAAATCTAAGTCATATTCAATATATGAGTTGTCAAAAAGCATATTTCTCCATCATAATAGAAAACAAAAATAAAGAAAAACATGAGTCATTTGGCATCCCTCAACTGATGTTGCTTTTTCATCATGACAGTTGAAAGCTGGTTGATATCAGTCCTTCTCATTTGCTGATGTCACTCCTGCCTTTACTCTGGATTTCTTGATGGACACGTTTCTTGCTCCACATCAGTCATATGATATTTTGGACAAGGACTATTACGGTCTGAATCTTTGAACGTGTTATTTTAACTACTTAAAATTGATGCCATAATAATGTCTAGAACATTTTCTGGCATGTTGAAAGCATTCATGTTTGTTGACTCAGTGAAAAAAGATTCTCTTTTTTCCTCTCTGGAAAACTTGCAGGGACTCTGCCTGCCTCTCCTAAAGCGCCAGGCATTCGTTCTCCCTCTGCTCTATTTTTCCCCTTCACGATTTCTCCTCTCTCCTACTTTGGAATTCTCTTGAGAGTTGGAAATGTGATAAAAGTGATCAGTGTCCCAAGAATGGGAAAGAGTGGTTCAGGCCTCTGGATAATTATACATAGATGGCACTCTGCCCTTTGTTTTATTGAGCCTGGGACTCTACTGTTTTTTTTTTTTTTAATTATTGCTTTAATGGTGTAAACTGTTGTTTTAATAATGAATTTAATTTTGTCTAGTTTCAAGAAAAGTTAGTATTTTGTCTTGATCATTGAGATATAGGCAAATGAAACAGGTGAGTTTAGTTTCTTGGACTATATGCAAAATTTGTTAAATTCATCCATAATTACAGAAATTTACTTTTTCTCACTAAGATCAAGGATAGATTTTAAAGCTAGTTAAATATTTAGTTTAAAAGGTTTAGTTTTACTATGAATATTATCTAAAGTGATAGCAAAAAAGTCTTCCATTAGTATGAATGTTTTCACTGCTGTATTAATAAGGTTGCTTATTTTTACATGTTCTGCCAGAGCAAAAACAAAAATATGAGTTAAAAATTTTTCATAGAGTCAGTATTCTAAACATATACCTCATTATAGTATGATCGTATTTTCACTAGACTTTTTATATCTCATGATTGGGGGTGCTATTATAGAATCTCAAAGAGCATTTTTTTTGCTACATTATTTAGGAAAAGCATGTTGTTAGATATCTTATTAAATAATTCTAATAAAATGTGGCAATTTATTAAAAATATGGAATATGTACAAGATGTCCAAGTAACGTATAGTGCAAAATATGCTATAAAGTGGTCTGCACACTAGAAAAAAATTATAAATGAAGAAAACAAGGATTAATGGGAAAGAGAAAGGGGCTCATATGTTTCTTCCTCTTTTTCCCCCCACTTTCATCTACCAATAGGCAGAGTCTATTGTAGGAAAGAAAGTTCCCCTCCCTACAATATGAGCTCCACAGCTGCCTGCATTTCCATCAATTAGAGATTCGTTTGTTTAACAAGTTCAATACCTCTGGGAAATTACCACCTGGAAGATTTTCTTCTTTCCAGTTTATAAACAAAAGGCACCTGCTTCAAACGTTGCAGAACCCAGATAGAATATAATTAAAGTTTTAAGCTAAAAGAAGCAACTGGGGAGGGATTCCTGACCTTAACACTATCAAGAGTCTCTCTCTGAATTTTGGCCTTTAGCTCTTGCTTACATTTTCAATTTTATCAGCTCAACAGGTAGAATTTAATTATATGAACTCCCAGGTCTGAGTGTATTCCTTTTAATAAAACAGAGGCACTTTTAATCCCTGTAAAGTATAGACTATTGACTTACTGAACAGTCTGCCCAAAATGTGTGCCATTCTTTTGCCTAGTATGTTACAGGCCTGAATTTATTGGTCAGTATTCCACGCAAGACACATAATTGTGATGGTAGTGATAGGTTGTCAATGCCTGTGATGTTTCAGTACTGTGTTGGTTGAGATTGCTATGATTCCTGCCCTTAGAGCTTATAGTCTAGCAGGGAGATTATACATGAAATGTCTCATTACGTAAGTATTTAACTACTGGGGTATAAGGAACCATTATGCAAAGAGTATGAACCCATTAACTGACTTAGTTATTCCATCTAAACGGTTTCAAGTTACTTGCCCTGATTACTTCAAGGAGATGAGATGGACTTCTATGCAGGTTTATGTATGCTTGTAAGGAGCTTCAATGTCCCATTATCTTCTTTGAATATTGCTACACTCAGGGTACATTGAGGAAGTATTATATTAATACTAAATCAATTCTGCTCAACATCTATCAAAGTTCTTGTTGACAGAAATTTAACGAAGATTGACTTTAAAAATATGCCATTCATCTTCCTTCAGGTACTCTGTCTCTGGATAAAACCAGTTCAATAGGGAGCTGCCTGTGTGAACTTTGTTTTATTGCTCCTGTATCCTGTTGGAGTTTATATTGACTTGCACTTTGACACAATGACATTAACTTAGGTTGAAGGATATTGCGGGAAGCAGCCTGACGAAATGCGTTGCTGCGCATACCATAAGGGTGTTGTGCATTACATTTACACCTTGTTCTCCAAGAGAATCTATGGAGAAACTTCCTGCAGGGGTCAACACACAAGTATTTGTGTTTTTTTCCTTAGCAACCAGTTTGTGTTTATCTTATGGTCTATGTGAATTAAGTAACTAATGCTTTCTGGATGCTAGAAAGTTAAAATAAAGTTTATGGCTCATGTCCAGCAAGTATATAATATATTAATGCACGCATTAAAAATTAACCTCTCTCCTTTTTGTCTTTATCTTTCTCTTATTTCATTTCTCCCATCTTAAATTTGCCTTATCTTGCTGTGTGATACATATTAAGGCATCTTAAAACATTTCTGTAACAAAGAGGGGTATAAAATATAAATCTCATGAAGAGCTAAGCAATTGGCCTGACAGAATTTATTGAAAAACTTTTATTCTGCACGAATCCATGATGTCTTTATTACATATTTAATTTTTTACATATACTAAGCTCTGTTTTGGGGCAGTTTCTTTTCTTTTCTTTCTTTCTTTCTTTCTTTCTTTCTTTCTTTTTTTTTTTTTTGCTCATTCATAATACTACATTAACTCAGAAACTCCACTGCCTGACATTCATCCTAAGAAAATAATTAAGGATCATCACAAATATTTGACTACATAATACTTATTTGTGTCACTTTTTTGCAGTAGCGAAAATTGGAAAACAATCTAAACTTCTAAATATAGAAGATAACTTGAGCAAATTGAAGTGCAGTCATATAATCAAATACTTATGTGATAAGATATTGTAGTTTATTTATTGATATGTTCAAATTTATTAAGAGCAATAAAACAATGAGTGTGTACATCTGATTATATTTATGTAAATATGTATTTAAGTGAGATTCTTTGCTTAATTGCTTAGGAAGCATATAACGGCTTTTCAGTAGTATCTAAAGCACAACACTAGAGCACCTTCCTACAAAGACTGGTGGAATGTTTTTCTCTCCTTGAGGCCCTTCCTCAGATATATTTCCAAGAACACTTTTTGCTGTTTTCTCATGTCCAAAGGACCTATTCTGGTTTTCTTAGCCATGTTGCAAGAGCCAGAATTCAGAAGCTCTGCCTTGAGGCTGAATGACTGCACATTACCACTGAGTGCCAGTTGCTCCATAATAAGTCACCGCACCCCTTAGATTTCTAACAAAACTGAAAGTGAATATTGCCCTTGTAATTTGTCGGTACGAAAAGTGTGTTTAGTGTCCCTTCTGCCGATACATATTTCTGTCCAGTGCAACCCACTCCTTAGGGTGTGAGGGAAAAATGTATTTTCTTTTGTGTTTTCCTTGACCAAAGATACTCAACACCAAGATTGCTTATACTCTAAAACTTAATGGTTGTTGCTGTGTTCACTTATAGCCCTGCTTTCCAAGGCAAATCTACAGTGACTTAGTCCAGAGCATTTTCGAAGTTGTCACAAACTGACGGTAGAATCAGCTCAGAGGACTTAGTCCGGCTCCCAGTTCCTCTCTCTCAGAATAAATATTTCTTTCAGTGGAAACATCCACTTTATTTTGCACACACATACACAGAAAAAGGTTTGAAATAGTGTGTACCACAATGATATTGTGTGATTTTTTTTAATCTGAATTTTGCTTATCTATAGTTTAAAATTTTTCTACATGATTATGTGTCACTAAAGTGTCTTAGTAATCTGAGTTTCATGCACTTTTTATTAAAATTTTAAAATCTTTTTGTTTTAGAAACTTTCAAACATATGGAAAATGGAGACCATAATAGGGCAGAGTGAACTTGTGTACCTATCACTCACAGCCAACAATCAACACTTATTTTTTTACTACTCACTATTACCCATAGCATTTTGTTTTGCTGCAATATTTTAAGGCAAATCTTAGATATTATGTCATTTTACCTATAAATACTTTCATATTCATTTCTCACTGCAAAGTCATTTTTTAACATACTCATTGTGCCATTGTCTTAACTGATTGAATTAATAGCAATTGCTTTGTGTTCTCCCCAGTTTATATTCACATTTGCCTGACTGTCTCTCAATCATGTATTTTTTACACTTGGCTTATTCAAACCAGGAATCAAACGTGCTTTACATATTTTCTTTAATTTATGTTTCTTATGTCCTTCTTCTTCTTCACCCTTTTTATTTATTGATTTATTAGAACACTGATCATTTGTCCTTTAGAATGTTCAACATTTTGAAATTTGGTTGATTGTTTTCTTCTTCTGTTGTTCAGTTTGTTTTCATTTTTTTATTCCATGTATTTCCAATAAACTGGTTGTTAGAATATAAATGTTTGATTACAGTTAGCTTCTTTTAAGACAAAAATAATTCACAGTCATTGGCACCAATTGTTATTGTATTTCATTATTAGGAGATAATGTCTAACTTTTGGTGATGCTAGAGCTGGTCATTGAGTGTATATTGGCACTCTACACATATAATTACTTTTTATAAAAGTAGAACATGCACATGGTTAAAATATGCAGTTGTACAGGGGCCTTATATGGCTCCAGCCTCCTTGTCCTCTGCTCCACCCTGCACTATTCCTAGTTCCAAATTTAACAATTTTCATTTTTAGTTCTTATGGTCATTATGTTTAGCCTTCCAATAAGATGCTTATACTCTTCTTTCTCGGTTGGTGAACTCTTGGACATAATCTATCCTAGACATACTCCATCCAGGAGGTGAATAGCACGGACTTGTTTATACTGCTTCTTCATTTTATGTTGCCCATATTCCTAATACTGTTATTATTTTCAGTTTGTCTGTTTCTTGTGTGTCGCTGTGAAAAAATCATTTCACTTATTATCCTTGTTCTATGAATTTCAGACAGAATTGCTCATTCTCCACCTTGAAAAATGAAGATACTAGCTTTTTATTGTTTCCTCTACCTGTCCTTTACTTGGAGTGTCTTCATTTTTCACCTTCCTCATCTGATGAGGAGAAATGCCATTTTCCTTGAAATGGACTAGCACTTGCTTCAGGTAGAAAGTGCAGTGCCCCCAGTCAGCTGTGGAACATCACCTTTAAGGTTGTGGAAAAAGGTAAAGATGGCTAGGGAAGGAGGGCTGTCCCAGACAACTTTATGGACTGAACCCTCTCTGAAGAAGGGTCAGCTTCAGATCTCAGCCTCACTCTCAGCCTGGGCCCTTTCTGAGGAGACCAGGGAAGACTGTATTCAAACTCAGATCCCTAGAGCATTTGGATGTCAGCATAGTGAGGTTTTTGGTCACAGTTGCATTTATTTATTTATTTCTATGTATTTCTCTTTCATCGCTATGGGTACAGTAGCAGTCTATTCAGGAGTTTGATGCTAGTTAGCTATTCTGGGGGCTTGCTTAAAATTCAATGGGAAAAAATACTAACTGATTTTTTTTGACAAAGCATTAGAATGAAATGACAATTTTACCTTGTGGAGGTAGAAAATATCTTCTTAACAAGATTGAAACCCAAGATGCCATGAAACTAAAATGTATTTCAGTCCTTAAGTAATGAAAAATGTCTAATAATATATAAAAATAACACGACAGAGGTTTAAAATTCTTAATACTTAAAATTATTCTCCCACATCATAAGCAAAAGATGAATAACAAGCAGAAGGAAAACAACAAAAGATAAGAAGAGAAAATACTTGATAGAAGAAATGCAATGGTCCTAAAATTCTAAAATTCAGACATTTCTAGATACGCGTAAAAATGATGTTTAAACTACCATAAAATTGAATTAGAGATTAACATCTATCTAGAAAAATAAGAAAACAGCATAATTTTATAATGTTAATTAACCCACAAACAATCATTACAATAAAATGCACCTAAATATGACTCACCTTGGGAAAGTTAAGCATGTAGAAATAATTTGTTGCTACACCAGCCCTTTCTATAAGGATATATTCTGCTTTTCTGTGTTTTGGATAAAATAAAGCCCATAGTGATTTTAACAAGAAAAATTTTCATTGAAAAGGAAAAGAAAAAAAAAGCAAGAAGAAGAAAAAAGAAAATATAATGCTTAATGCTGTTTCTCTACACAGAATGTCCTTCTGAGCTTCCTCACCTCAGTAAATTACTACATGGCATTTCCTGAACTAATAGTAGTAATTAAACTGTGTTCTCACTTGTCTTTTAAGTTTAAATTGATAATTGTGCTGGAAGCTCAGAAAAAAGATCATTAGTATATTCCACAGCAGAAACTGAAGATAAACTGTTCCTTAGTTGATATTAAATGTATTGTTACATACAACTAAGAATGCTTTTTTAGTCTGGAATGTGTATACATTAGAAGTGTGTTATATTTTGTTGGGCATCGCAGCTTGGCTGTGCTTGGAAAGAGATATCATTTCAGTTTGATATCTGGCTTGATTGCATTTGCCTGAGGAACAGATAGTTGACTGATTGATAGATCGATTGATAGATAAAGTGCCCAAGCTAATTGTCATTGCATTGTCAGCATTTTAACAGCCTTTTGTTTTTCCTTTGCTTTTCCTCAGTGTTCCTAAGTGTTTATGGTGGTAAGCATTTTATTATTTACACATGCAGTAAAAAATTGATGTTCTGACTTCCTCTAACTGCCACACCCCACCTTGTCCTTCATAATTTTTTTAATACAGAATAACCATGAAAGATTCAAGAATATGGAGATAAAATCAGGCAAGAAAATCATGGCATGATATGGTTATAATACTGAAACTGAATCAGTACAGAAGTGTTTGAATTCTAACCAGGAAGGTCTCAGCCTCTACCAATATCCAGAATGAAATTTAAAAAAAAATTTCTCTATTTTGACTGGTGGTTTTTATTAAATCATCAGTTTGTGGGTAGAACATAACAAAAATAGCTGTTCTTTTTATTTTTAGCATTTATCATATTTTGCAATATGATATCCCATCTATCTGTTCACATATCCATCTATCTGTTCACAGGTGTAAAACCTCTCTCTTTTACTGTAAATGAACTCCATGATGGGAGGGTTTAAGCCTGTTGTGTGCACACCTGAATTTATAACACTTGACACATAAAGGTGTTTATTAAATACTGACTAATAAATAAAGAAATAAGAGGAAATCCTACTAGTAATTGTGTGTGAAGGTTAGCGTCTGTTACCAGCTACTGAACGTCATTTCTTAACTAATCCTTCCCATTTTGATTGCAGAGAAACTGACTAGGAGATATCAGAGATCAAGTCCTGCTAAACTTTCTGTCACTTCATTCTAATAGCTTGCTAGCAGGAGGAAGGTGGGTTCTTGCATCTGAATGAGAAGTAGAAAAAGAAAGAAATTGGAATTTGGGGCAGAAAATTGGAATTTACTTAAACAAAATCTATTGTATAAAAAAGGTTATATTAAAAACAGGAAAAGGTTTTACATTTCTAGTATGCTGAAGGAGGCTATAGTAAAAAAGTAATAAAGCAACTATATGATTTGAAAATTATAAAAATGTTTTTTATTATAATTAAGATATGAGTATTTATTAGCAATAATTATTTTAATGTTTTCTAAGACATTCCAAGATATGGATGCACCATTTGGCTCAGAGAATCAATATTGAGCACACATTTACTTAGAAGTCAAATTTACCATTTAAAAAATAGAACTAATGACCTCAAACATTATAAAGTGATTTTTGTTGGTTTGAAGATATAAGACCTCATTAATTCATATTCTACATAATTTGGAATTTGTGATTGTTTGCCAAGGGTGACATTTCCTTTTGCCTTATCTTGAAGAAAGTTTTAACTGAATAGATGAATAGTTTAAAGAAGATGGTTGAAGATATTTAACCTTTATAAAAGAGTCAACATAATTTAGAAGGCTTTAGAACATTGTATGCAAATAGATGCTTTTATTTATGAATTGATTTTTGTCTATTAATTAAAGCAAGTTTAGCATAATTTGTTTTTATAAATATAGTTTTAGTTACTCTAGTATACATATAATAATTCCAAATAATTATTAAAGATAGTACACTGGAGGTGCTTATTATTCATTTATTTACTAAACAAGTATTTACTGAGGGGTAATCATGTACGAAGACAGACATTATCCCTCATATTGTGGAGTTTTTGGTCTAGTGCAATATTTTAGAAACTTGTTTGATTGCACGGCTCTAATAGGAGAAATATTTGACAATGCACCATTGATATATGTATATTTACCTATAAATAACATGCATGTACTATTTTACTAATATATGAAGCACATTAAAAAACTAATTCAAGAATAAATCATGACAGGGTAAGATAAAAGGAAACATGAATTAAAGTTTTAGTAATAAATTTTCAGGTATATTTCCTGGGTCGCCTGCTACCCACGTAGGAAGCTCTGCCTAGTAAATGAGATAGGCATTGAATCAGTAGAGAGAAAAATGTTTATATACTTATAAATATAATAAATTCTATAAAAAGTATAGTGATGAGAGAGAGGAAAAAAAAAAGGTGAGAAAGAGAAAGGAGACACAAATTATATAGTGAGGTTGAAAGATCTTCTGAGGAGGTGCCATTTGAGCTATGTCTGAATTAACCAAAAGAAGTACGGTGGGAAGAGCATTCCAGGGAGAGAGTACATCATGCTCAGAGTTCCTGTGGTGGGAAAGAGTTTGGTACATTTGAGGAGCTGAAAGAAGACCCATATGGCTGGAGTGTACTAAGAGGATCTGTGGCACAAATCTAGGTTGAAGAGTCAGGGAGGGCCTGTGCTAAGAAATCTGGGTTTGTTTTTTTTTTTCTGATTTCACTGACAAACAATTGAAAGATTTTAAGCAGGGAATTGCCATAATCTGATTTACATTTTAGAAATGCATATTGGTGACACTGAGGTTTTGACCTTGAGAAACTCAGTGGTTGTTGCTATACTTATTGAGATGGGAATGATTGGGGGTGAAATATGTGTTGGGGGAATGGAGTTGTATTTTGGACATGTTATATTTGAGATGTATTTGTTAGGCTAATGTTAGCTGCCGTAGCAACTAAACCCCAAATTTCAGTGGTTTACCGAAATAGAAGTTTGGTTTCCAAATTAGCGGCTGGCTTTTGTCAATATATTGATTCAAGGATTCAAGTTCTTTCTCCCCTGAGTTTCCCCAGGCACTGAGGGAACAAAGCCCTCTGAATCCAGCGGGTAGAAGAGGAAAGAGAATATGGAGAATGCACACTTGCTTCTTATTCTTGGAGCAGAATGACACATATATATTCCATTTATATTTTGTTGGGGGAAAATCAGTCATATGGTCCCACCAAGATGCAAAAGGGTAACCATCATTTTACTCTCTACTTTTAAGAGATCAACTTTTTAATATTCTACATATGAGTAAGACAGGCAGTATTTGTCTTTCTGTGCCTGTATTAGTTCACTTTACATAATGTCTTACAAGGCAGTGAGGTAGAGGGTTAGGTGAGTTTGTGGAAATGTTGGCCAAAGAATATAAAATTCCCATTAGAGAGAAGGAATGAGTTCAAGAGATCTTATTGTATAACATGTTGACTAT
The DNA here is from genome assembly GCF_029281585.2 of Gorilla gorilla gorilla. NCBI lineage: Eukaryota > Metazoa > Chordata > Mammalia > Primates > Hominidae > Gorilla > Gorilla gorilla. The sequence continues at coordinate 125,359,535 of NC_073229.2, forward strand.
AGTTAACAACGATATATTGTGTTCTTGAAAAATGCTGAAAGTGGATGTTAAATGTTCTCACCACAGAACTGATAATGGTGAGATAATGCATATAACAGTAGTGAGATTTAGTCATTCTATGATGTATATATACTTCAAAACATCACGTTGTACATGATAAATACATACAATTTTATCTGTCAAATTTAAAAATAAAATAAGATGCAAAAGAATCTGGGAAATATCATCCCCTCACAGCAAGAGTAGCCACTTTCCAGAAGAAACTCTGAATTGGGAAAGAAGCTTTCATTTTTGGTCAATGGCTATGCATTGCCACAGGCATCTATTAAATGATCTGCTGGATACATTAAGTAAAAAGTTGACTATAGAAATGTGTATCTCAAGAGAGTGGTCTACTCTGATTATAAAAATGTAATTTTCATCTGTGTGTCTTTGTAGAAAGATTAGAAGAGATGTCTTACTAGAACCAAACCCCAGAGCACAGTGACATTGGTAGTCAGATAAGGATTATGCAATGAAAACTGAAAATGTCATCAGGGATGTAGAAGAAAACAATCAAGACTTGGTGGCATCATAGGAACTATGAGAATTTTTTCAGAAACATCTAAAATTCTCACTAGTTCAAGTTTTTATTGAATATCGAATTGATATTTTTCTGTCACAATTTGTCTAAATAGACATACTTTCTATATACTATGAAATACAGTTTTCTGACTGCTGTACAAACTACCTTTTAAATTTTTTATTTTCTTTTTCTTTTTGTTTTTTGGGACAGACTCTCACTCTATCACCCAAGCTTCAGTGAACTGGTGCAACTTCTACTCACTGAAATCTCTGCCTCCTGGGTTCAAGCGATTCTCATGCCTTAGTCTCCCTAGTAGCTGGGATTACACGTGTGCGCCACCACACCCGGCTGATTTTTGTATTTTTAGTAGAGATGGGGTTTCGCCATTTTGCCCAGGCTGGTCTGCAACTCCTGGCCTCAAGCAATCCATTCGCCTTGGCCTCCCAAGGCGCCCCCTCAAAGGCGTGAGCCACCGTGCCTGGCCATAATATTTTATCTTTTAAAAAGAGCTTTAACATTTATTGTAAAGCAATAAGCATGACATTTTTAAATTTTAATTTTAAAATTAATAACAGTTTTTAGTATTGTAAAAAATTCTCTCGATTTTAGTTATAAATTTCTGCCCAAATTTATGAGATTTGGGGACTAGTCAATTCATAAGCTAATGTAATCTGTAGTGACATAGAGAAAAATAAAAAAAAAACTTTATTAAACCATCACTTCAATTTAATTTTGTGAAATGCCAATACTTTAATTTATTAAAATATGGATTATATTGAGATAAATTTAGAGCAGAGGTTGGCAAACTCTAGCTTGTGGGTCAATTCCAGTCTGACACCTGTCTGTGTACAGCTGTCAAGATAAGAATCATATTTACATTTTAAAATAGTTTTAAAAAATCAAAGGAATAATGATATTTTTGACACACAAATATATATAAAACTCCAACTTCAGTCTTAATAAATAAAATTTTATTTGAACACAGATACTTCATCCTTTTATGTAACGTACATAGCTACTTTTATGTTACAGCAACAGAGTTAGCAACTGAGACAGAGCCCTGCAAAGTCTAAGATATTTACTATTTAGCCCTTTATGGAAAAGAAAATGCCAAACTTCATTTAGAGTACAGAAAGGAGGACAACTGGCATTTAAGATGATATTTGCAATGCACTGAAAACAGAGACAAACACAGAGCAAGCATTTAATGTGTTACTTTTTCATCTTTTCCCCCATTATTTTTCAGGTTATGAAGTCAGTTCAGGAGAACTTAAAATATTCAGAGTACATTCATACTGTTAAACTCAAATACAATTACTTATTAGAATAGTTTTATATATTTGAATTTATACTGGAATCACAGGTTTTTTGTTAAGATCTTCAGTATACATTAGTTAGTTAAAGTGTTTTAAGTCAGATTGTTGTAAATGTATAAGTTAACTGTAACAGGTATTTAATAGCAATATTATATAAAGGTGGCATATTTCGTTCATTGAACTTTCTTTGCAATTTACTGTTTTTGAAAATCCAAGTGTTTGAAGTAAATAGGGAATATAAACTTTGTCTTGTATCTGTTTTTATTTAATATTTAGAACTGTGGTATGGTGATTAGGTTAGTTGAATATCTATTCAGTTAAATAAATGAAGTATAAATTCTTATGTTGTTAAGTGTAATAGACCAAGTACATAAAATAATAATTATCCATATCATAAATTCAGAAACTATGTCTTTTAATTTTTTATATTCTTCGTTCAACAAAACAAAAGTGTTTCAGTTTGTATAATGCAACTGGTGGTTAGATTAAAATTTTCAAATTGAATCAAAGATCCATTTTTGACAAAACATTTGATCTGGTTTTTTCATTTAGATAGAAATTAATATGATTTCTGCCTATTTAAATTTCCTATAAATTTATGTTACTATAAAGTATAAGGCCAGGGGTTTAGAAATTTGAATCTAATTATTACCTTCTAGTTAAAAATCATTGCTATCCCAGCAATCATATACATTTTTTCTCTTCCTATTTTTTCTTCCCACCTCTGCATTTCTCAATGTCTAGTATTGCTTCTATCCCTAAATACTTTGAGATAAATATTTTTTCATAGTATGAAAAGCACCATTTAAAATGCCATACAAGTATAAAAGTGTAAAGAAAATAAATCTCTGCATTTGTACATTGTAATAAAAAAGAATAAACTCTTTTCCCTCAGGTGTTGCCCAAAATATTATTTCCTTTGTAACTTTAGATCCAAATATTACATGAGAAATACTTTTATGCTGGTAGAAGAAAACATAACTAGTCAAGAAATTAAAAACTTTTTGTATATATAAGCTGTATATTTACATATATATACACATATATAGTTTCCTTTGTTAAAATTACACATATATATGTAATTTTAACTAGCTCTGTAGGTGGTAAAATACACAACATCAGTCTTCTTCACAATATTAAATATAATTTTCCTAAGTGTGGGGATGAGATTATGGGTATAGCCTTCTCCAATGCTGATGAAAACATTTGTTTGTGGGAAGAACATATATAAGAGAGGATGTGGTTGAGAGACAAACTTTTAATCATGTCTAGAGTTCTCCAGGTGAACCAAAAAGAACATTAATCTTGAATGTTGGTGTAGTCATAAGTCCTGGTTTGTCAAGCCCTAAGTCTTTTGACAAGTATTTGTTGTCACTAATGACTTCTTTCTTTTCATCTTTGCCCTTTGTAAAGGACGTGAAGAATCTCACCCTGTTTTTTTTTTTTTAACAAGTATTGCCCATTATTTTTCTTATTGTTTTGAGGCTTGAGGTAGTTCCAACTCCACTTCTCAGATGCAGCTAAGATTTTGTGCTCACTCTTATGTTACTGGCACTGAATAAGAAGATATACTGAGCATTTCTCAATTGTGAGTGAATATCTAGACAGCTTCAGGAATGTGCAAACAGATTTTACATGGCATCATAAAGGTTATCAATGTTTACTTATAACAAGATATGTATTGTTGGTTAAAGCAATTATAATTTACAATAAAAACAAAATAATAGGCAAATAGATAAAATTTATAAAAACGGAAACTGTCTCCATTGGAAAATAACAATATATTCGAAGAGGTAATTGATATCCCACCTGACAGTCAATTGACACTCTCATTCTTCTGAGAGAATGCTTTCCGTCTCCGCAGGATTATCTTGCTCATGAACATTACTGTTAGGACTAACTAGGTCAAATCCGTTCTTTCTCTTATAAAAGCACCTTCTTGGCAAAAAAAAAAAAAAAAAAAAAAAAAAAAACCCACACAACAACAACAAAAATCCACCTCTCTCTGTGCAGGTAAACTTCTTTTCTGCTTCCTTAAAGTGTCAGCATAATACCCTTTCTTTCCTAGTAGACCTTTTTTTCTACTTGTCTAGCTCTTGCATTTCACAAAGTAGCCTCATGTTCCTAAGGCTGGGATATCATTTTTGCCTATAAAGTGCACAAAATTAATGTAACTTAAAAGAAACTAGATTTTTACAAAAATGGATATGTACTTACTGAATAGAAAATAATTTGAGCTGATCCTCAAAGGAAGAAAATACCGCTGGGACATTTAAATTAATTAAGAAAATTTTGAAATAGAATTTAAAGTCTAAGGATTGATTTTATTGATCTTGGAAATGAAGGGTACCCTTCAGTAATCATATTTCTAAAATAAATGATTCTTTTGATAGATTAGGTAACAATGTCAATCAATCATAGACAGGTAAATGGCTTTCCTCTCCCCCCAATAAACTGCCCAAGTATTTAATTGCACTTTATTTTAAAAATGAATTTTTCTTAGTTTTCTTTTTTTGTGTTATTGATAGTAATGATCTTTTTGAAAATGGACTCAACATTAATTTTTTATTTTGCATTTATAATTTAAGATAACTTTTCTTTTTATTTGCCTAATTTTTATATCTGAGATTTAAAGTCACATATTAACCAGAAATAGCAAAGTATGAAATAGAATGTAAAAGAAATTTTGTAATAGGTTCTCACTTTCTGGAGGGTCGGGTGATGATATTTATTTCTTTTGTAGCTTCTATCACAAAACTGAATATTTACAGCTTAAATTTCTATAATACTTCAAAAGCAGATTTCCATACAAATTCTTTAAGGTGCATTATTATTGGATCCAATTTATAAATGAGGAAACAAGATTCAGGGAGTATAGAAGATACTGTCAGTGCTCCAGCCATACTCTTTCTGCATTTATCATTTCTGTGCATGCTGGCTTGCCTTCAAACTGCCAGTAAATGTGACCTTTTGCTTTTCCAGTGCCACAATCGGAGGGCCCACAAAGTGTTTGATTTATCCTAATGGAATTCCACAACATATTGCTTCACTAAGGGAAGTACTTACAAGAATGGAGGTTGAACAGCAGACACATGACCTCAGGGCAATTAGCTCTACCTTTACATGCATGACCCAGAAGCTGCTGGCTTGATGAAGTGCCACCTATTTCTTTTGTGTGTGTTTTATTTATATATCACAGTTGTGCATATTTTTGGGGTACTTGTGATATTTTTACTCATGTATACAATATGTCATGTCAAATCAGGGTAATTGGGATATCCATCACCTCAAACATTCATTTTTTTAAAGGTATGTTGGGGACATTACAATTCTTTTCTTGCTGTTTTGAAATCTACAATAAATTATTGTTGACTAAAATTTTCCTAATGTAGTATCAAATACTGGAACTTATTCCTTCTATCTAACCATTTTTGTACTGAGTAACCAGCTTCTAATTCCTCCCTCCCCCTCCTGCTTCCCTTCCCATCCTATGGTAACCAGCATTCTACTCTCTACCTCTAGGAGAACCATTTTTTTTTAGCTCCCACATATGAGTGAGAATATGTAATATCTGTCTTTCTGTGCCTGATTTATGTCACTTAACATAATGACCTAAATTCCATCCATGTGGCTCCAAAGGACAGGATTTCATTCTTTTTTTATGGCCAAATAGTATTCCACTGTATATATGCCACATTTTCTTTATCCATTTATCCATTGATAGGTCCTTAGATTGGTCCCATATCTTGTCTATTGTGAATAGTGCTGGAATATGCATTGGAGTAGAGATATCTCTTCCGTATATTGATTTCCTTTATGTTTTTGGATGTATACCCAGCAGTGGGATTGTTGGATCATGTGTTAGTCCTATTTTTAGTTTTTTGAGGAGCCTCCATACCGTTTTCAGTAACAGCTGTACTACTTACATTCCTACCAACAGTGTATGAGTGTTGGTGGGAATATAACTGCATCTTTGTCAACATTTGTTATTCTTTGTGTTTTTGATAAAAGCCAGTTTAACTGGGGTGAAATGATATGTCATTGTGGTTTTGATTTTCATATCTTTGATGATTAGTGCTATTGAGCATTTTTCTTTTCTTTTTTCTTTTTTGAGATGGAGTTTTGCCCTTGTTGCCCAGGCTAGAGTGCAATGGCATGATCTCGGCTCATTGCAACCTCCACCCAACAGGTTCAAGTGATTCTCCTGCCTCAGGCTCCCAAGTAGCTGGGATTACAGGCGCCCTTCACCATGCCTGGCTAATTTTTTGTGTTTTTAGAAGAGATGGGGTTTCACTATGTTGGCCAGGCTGGTCTCGAACTCCAGACCTTAGGTGATCCACCCACCTTGGCCTCCCAAGTTCTGGGATTACAGGCATGAGCCACCATGCCTGGCTGAGCATTTTTCATATATCGGCCATTTGTATGTCTTGTTTTTCTTTTTTTTAATTTTTTTTTTTTGAGATGGAGTCTCACTGTGTCACCCAGGCTGGAGTGCAGTGACACCATCTCGGCTCACTGCAACCTCAGCATCCCAGGTTCAAGCAATTCTCATGCCTCAGTCTCCCAAGTAGCTGGGACTACAGGTGCCCACCACCACACCCAGCTAATTTTATTTTTTATTTTTAGTAGAGACAGGGTTTCACCATTTTGGCCAGGCTGCTCTTGAACTCTCTACCTCAGGTGATCTGCCCACCTCAGCCTCCCAAAGTGCTGGGATTACAGGCATGAGCTACCACGCCCAGCCCGTATGTCTCCTTTTAAGTAATGTCAATTGAGATATTTTTCCCATGTTTTAATCAGATTATTTATTTGCTATTGAGTTGTTTGAGTGCCTTACGTATTCTGGTTATTAATCCTTTGTCAGATGGATAGTTTAAAAATATTTTCTTCCATTCTATGGATTGTCTCTTCACTTTGTTGTTTGTTTCCTTTGCTGTGCAGAAGCTGTTTAGCTTAATGCCATCCCATTTATCTATTTTCACTTTTGTTGCCTATGCTTTTGAGGTCTTACCCAAAAAATATTTGCCCAGACCAATGTCCAGTAGCAATTTCTTAACATTTTATTTCGATAGTTTCATAGTTTCTGGTCTTACATTTAAGTCTTTAACCCATTTTTGCATTGATTTTTATATATGGTAATAGATGGGGATGCTAAAAAGCCAGCTTCTAGCTCTAGGGGAAGGGGCCTCTGCTTTCAAAAGATGTTACATTCTTTAAACTGATTGCCATTATTATGATGCAGTGTCTCCTGATAGAAAAGGAACCAAAGAGTGGAAGTTGGCATGGCTCATCTCACTATCAGTCTAATTGACAAATTTGTGATTACTGTTCCCACAACTTTAAACCATGGAATAGAGGTCTTGGTTACTAAGAACAAAAAGTAAGGCTTCTACCAATGGACATGGTAAATGTTCCACTAAGCTTTGGCTATGGCTACCACCTGATCATTTTGTGCTTCTCGTAATAGTGGCCAAGCAAGCAAAGAAAGAAGTTACCACATTGGCAGGATAATTGACCCTGGTTGTCAAGAGGAGCTAGGATTTCTGTTACAAATGAGGGCAAGAAAGAGTATGGATAGAGCTTAGAGTATTCAGTGAGATGCTTTTAGTTCTCCCATGCCTGATTGTAGCAGGACGAGCCACAGACAAAACTCCTCAGACACCGAGTTAAAAAAGGAAGAGGCTTTCTTTGGCCAGGAGCGTCAGCAGACTTGTGTCTCAAGAATCGAGGTCTCCAAAGAAAGAATTCCTGTCCCTTTTAAGGGCTTACAACTCTAAGGGATCCATGTGAAAGGGTTGTGACAGATTGAGATCTATAGATAGCACATGTGGTTAGAGTAGGGGGTTAATCTTTTAACCTCAGGCCTGGTTGGTGGTGCCGGTTGGTCATTTCAGGAATGAAAACAACTTCATTCCTGTTGTTTCTCAGCTTTTAATTCCTCCTTCTCTTCAGAGACAGGAGACAGTAAGAGAAATGGCCTCACTCCTCATTCCCCTCTTTGAGAATCTCACTCACTAGTGCTAGTTCTCACCCTCATCTTCACTACACAGTCCTAACTCATGACAAACATACTTATTTTCTGCTATATAGCCCTTTCCCTATCTAGAGAGCCACATCTTATTTATTTCCATACAGGTCACTGTTGATTGCTGCACAGGCATCAAATTTTAAGATAATTTGTTTGGGGACTCCTTTTTCTTCTGTTCTAGTTATTACTTTACTCACATCAGCATTTCCCCGGTTGCCAGTCCTCAATCTTATTTCAAAAACTGTACTCATAGGGGGCTCAGATGGGTTATAGCACACATCAGGCTGGTCGCTTCCTGGCCTGCATACCTTATACTGGGTGGCATTATACAAACAAGTCCCTTTTAGAGTTCTAGTACGTTCATAATAACTATAAAACAGAAAGACTGTTTTAACTTTTTGCCCTACCTCAGTAACTTGATGTATACACTGGGAACAGTCCTCAGTCTGAGGAAGGTCAGTTGAAGTCCTTACTGTACAAATCCAAAATTTAAGGAAAATAAGTCCCATGATGAGTTTCCTCATGCTTCGGCTGTGTGTGGACCAGTCAGCTTCTGGGTGTGACTAGAGTAGGGCTTGTCATCTTCTTCAAGGTCACTTTGCAGGGGTTGTCCAGGCTTGGTCTCACCTCCCAGGTCTCAGGTGCTGCAGGTTTTACGCGGCTGTGGTAGATCCAGGCTGGGATTCCCTCTACCTTTACAGCTGTGGGAGTGGTCAAGACAACAGTCTGGGGTCCTTTCCACCACGGCCGCAAGGGGGCTACGTTCCAATCTTTGATCCACACCTGTTCACCTGGGGAGAAAGGGTGAACTGGGGAGAATAAGCTGATGGGACACCTCTCATTTACCCAGGCTGAAATTGTTTGTGTAATTTTCCCTAAAGCCTGTATCTGTCGCTGTAACTCAATTTCACCTAGCTCTTGAGAAATGCCTGGGAGTCCCCATGGTATGGGAGGGGGCCTATGATATAATATTTCATAAGGGGAATATCCTGTTCTTTTAGAAGGGGTACATCTAATCTTAATACCATAGGGAGAGCTTGTACCCACTTTAATCCTGTTTCTTGACACACTTTCCCTAAACTATTTTTGATAGTCCGATTCATCCACTCTTCTTTTCCAGAACTCTGTGGTCAGTAAGCGGTATTTAGTTTCCATGTGAGCCCCAATACCTTTGCTGTCTTCTGTACCAAATCAGCCACAAATGCCAGCCTGTCATCTGAGCTGATTTGTAAGGGCAGTCCAAACCTAGGGATGACATCTCGGAGAAGCACACGGGTTACTTCATGAGCTTTCTCAGTTCGTAAAGGATAGGCCTCCACCTACCCAGAGTATGTACACACTAGAACTGGCAAATACTTGTTAACTCCACATTTGGTCTTCTCAGTGAAGTCTACTTGGAGCTCTTCAAAGGGGACTGCCCCATAAGCTTGTATGCCGGGCAAGACGGTTGGACCTTACCTAGTATTGTGCTGCCGGCAGGTGACACACTGCTGCGCCACTGTTTTGGCAAGGGTTGACAGATGCGAGATGTAGAAGTACTGGTTTAACAACTTTTCAAATGACTCTTGGCCTAGATAGGTGGTCTCATGCACAGCCAATACAGTTGTGGCACGGCTATTCTTCCATCTGATAACCGGATCCATCCCTCTTCTATCACCTGGCCCTCCCTCTGCCTGGAGAAAGTCCTTCTCTTCTTTAGAATAAGTAGGTACAAGGTCAGGTGCCTGAGGGAGCAGGGGTCAGTGACTGATGCCCGGTAGGGGGTGGATGCTGCTTTTGAGCCTCTGAGTCAGCTGGGGAGTTCCCCAAGGCAATCGAGGTGGAAGCTCGCTGGTGTCCTCTGCAGTGCATGACTGCCACCTTTTGGGGGCTTCCACACTGCCTCTAACAATTGCAGGATCTCTCAATGATGTTTTATCTCTTTTCCCCCAGAGTTCAACAGGCCTTTTTCTTTATATAACGCCCCATGCACTTGGAGGATTAAGAAGGCATACCAAGAGTCAGTGTAAATGTTTACAGTCTTACCTTCATTTAGCTCTAAGGCCCAAATTAAAGCAATGAGTTCAGCCTTCTGGGCTGAAGTACCCTGGGGCAATGATTTGACTTCAGTGACAGTGTCCAGGGTTACCACTGCATATCCTGCACACATCTCTCCTTGTGGGTTGACCAAGCTGCTCCTGTCCACATAGAGCTCCCAGTCTACTGATGTCCAAGGATGGTCTCAGAGGTTGGGCCTGCTAGAATAAACTGAGTCCAACACCTCTACACAGTTATGTTCAACTGGGCTCTCTAAATACTGCGAGTAAGGTGGCAGGGTTCAAGGTGTTGCAAACGTCAATGGTTATGCAGGGATTTTCACAGAGCAAGCTTTGGTACCTAATTAGTCTAGCATTTGTTAGCCAATGATGTCCTTTGGTATTCATTAAAGTCACCACAGCATGGAGGGCCTTTATGTTCAGATTTTGCCCAAGAGTCAGCTTATCTGCTTCTTGTGCTAACAGGGCAGTTTCTGCCAAGGCCCTCAAATATGGGGGCAAACCTTTGGAAACCCCATCTAGTTGTTTAGAGAGGTAGGCCACCGGCCTTGACCAGGGCCCCGTGGTCTGGGTCAAAACTCCAACTGCCATCTTTTCTCTCTCTGACAGATATAGTGTAAATGGCTTTGTCAGGTCAGGCAGCCCCAGGGCTGGGGCCGACATGAGTTTCTCTTTTAACTCATGAAAAGCTCGTTGCTGTTGGGACCCCCATTCCAAATGTTCCTTGTCACCCCCCTTTGTGACTCCATACAGGGGCTTGGCTAGTACTGCAAAGTTTAGGATCCATAACCTGCAGAACCCCACAGCTCCTAAGAATTCTCTCACCTGCCTTTTGGTCTTAGGCTCTGATAGGTTGCAAACGACCTGCTTTCTTTCTGATCCCAAGTTGTGCTCCGCCTGTTGGATAGTAAATCCCAGGTAACATACTTGCTGTCTGCAGATCTGAGCTTTCTTCTTGGACACCTTTTACCAACATTCCTCCAGGTGGTAGAGCAGGGTATCCATTCCCTTGGCGCACCCGACTGCTGTGGGGTGTCCCAGCAGGAGGTCGTCAATGTACTGGAGCAACATGCAACCTAGGTCTCTGGTGGGAAACTTTTGGAGGTCTCGAGCCAGTGCTTCCCTGAAGATAGTGGGGGAGTTCTTGAACCCTTGGGGAAGCTGGGTCCAAGTGTACTGAGTAGTGGCATCTGACCCTGGATCCTCCCACTGAAAGGCAAACAGTTTCTGGCTCTCAGGGGCTAGTGTGATGCTAAAGAAAGCATCCCTGAAGGATGAACCAGGTGAACCAGTCAGGTGAACCAGCTATCCTCAGCTGTAGCTTGGTTGACCAAGTGCAAATCCTGTGCTGGCCTGTAGTCCTTGGCTTGGGAACAGGCAGGAGGGGAGTGTTCCATGGAGACTGACAAGGGACTCTAATTCCAAAGGACCTCAGCTGCTTGAGATGGACCTGGATACCTTCAAGAGTTTCTCTGGGGACCAGGCACTGTTTTTGTCTGTCTGGCTGGGCCCCAGGCTTAACTTCTATGAGTGTGGGGGCCTGGTAGATTGCCAACCCTGGAGGATTGTCTTCTGCCCACACCTTTGGCCACTGCTTAGTCAGAGCTGATCCTATCTCTTGGCCTGGCCCAGTTAAGAAGAGTCTCCATTCCTCCTCCTGAGGAACCATAAGGGCCACGATGACTCCCGTTCCAAGTAGCTTTAGCTGTAAAGAGCTGTGCTTTGTAAAAGAGATGGTGGCTGTCAGCTTGCTAAGTAGGTCCCTTCCTAGCAAAGGCAAGGGGCAGTCAGGCATGTACAGGAACTGGTGAATCACTTCATGTCCCCCCACAGTGCAGGTCCGGGGCAAACAGAAAGCTTGCTTTGCTGAAACCCCTGTGGCTCTGATTATATCTATTGTCTTTTTGGATAAGGGGGTGACTGGGGTGGTTACTACTGAATGTTCAGCACCAGTATTGACAAGAAACTCAATGTCCTTGCCCCCAACTGTCATCCTGACCATGGGCTCTTGGGGACACATAAGCCTGGTCTCCCTCAGTCCAGTAACCCTTCTGCCAGATTGAACAGGGCCCTTTCGTCCTTCTCTGAGGCCTCCTGCTCAGAGTCGCCTTGTTTCCCTTTCAACTGGGGGCACTTGTCCTTCCAATGTCCTGTTTCCTTACAGTAAGCACACTGGTTATACTGCAAGCGTGGACAGCCAGACTGGGTATGTTTCCTGGGGCCCCCCTTCTCTCACCCCTCAGGGGGACCTCTCTCATAGCTGCAGCTAGCAGGTCAGCATTTCACCAGGCTTGGCATTCACTCTCTCTGCAATTCTCTCTGTGGCTTACTGCATCTCTATTCACAAACACCTCGTTGGCTATCTCCAATAACTGTGAAGTATTCATGCCTGCAAACTCAGCCTGTTTCTGCAGTTTTCTTCTAATGTCTTCTGCACTTTGACTAACTAAAGCCATGTTAATCATGTGCTGATTTTCAGGGTTATCGGGATCAAAGGGAGTATACATACGATAGGCCTCACATAGTCTCTCGTAGAATTGTGCTGGGCTCTCATCTTTCCCTTGAATGACCTCAGAGACTTTGTTAACATTTGTGGACTTCTGAGCTCCCTTCTTTAACCCTTCCAGAAGGGCTTCCCTGTACCGGTTTAGCCTTTGCATACCCTGTCTTCATTTGGGTCCCACTGGGGGTCTGTTCCTGGTAATTGTATCCTCACATACTCTTGTGGGTTTTGGTAATCAGCTGGAACATTTTCTTCCAGGCACTTAGTTGCTGCTTGGAGCACTCTCCTCCTTTCATCTGTGTTAAAGAGGTACATGTTGACCAGTCTATCCCACACAAAGTTCTAAGTTTACTTGGTGTCATAGTAACTCCATAGTCTCCATTAAATCCTTTCTTGAAATTTTTCAACATAGTTCCTAGCAGAGTTGGCTTACTTTGTGTTCCACCCATCTTCCTCCCAAGACAAAACAACACTCACACCACAAGAAGGAAAGGGTAAAGGGGTCACTCACTCACCGTGCCCCTCTCAAACTCAAGCACTCACTTTCACTTTTCTTTTTGCAAACAAGTCAAGCCAAATCAAAATCAATACTGAGACCAAAGTGCCAATAAGGGCACACTGTGGATGATCAGGCCACGCTTCCACTCAAATGGAGTGGGCAAGTTCCAAAGACCGGTCCTACAGTACCAGATGTCCAGATTCCAAGCGCCAGTTCCTTCCCAGTGTTCAGCTGCTGTGTTGATCCTCTGTGGGGGCCTGCCATGCACAGCTCTGATGAGGCGTTCTACCAGGGCAAATGCCTACCTGGGAGTCAGGCTCTGTGTCGTTCAAGCTGGCCAGATGCTCCACAGGGCAGGGCTAAGCCGCCTAAGGGGCTGCCTTGACCGTCTGTTAATCACCTCAATTCCCAGTCAGGGAACCAAGAAATGGAGCAGGACAAGCCACAGACAAAACCCCTCAGACACCGGGTTAAAGAAGGAAGAGGCTTTATTTGGCTGGTAGCATCGTCAGACTTGCATCTCAAGAACTTAGCTATCCGAAGAAAGAGTTCCTGGCCCTTTTAAGGGCTTACAACACTAAAGGGTCCACGTGAAAGGGTTGTGATAGATTGAGATCTATAGATAGCACATGCGGTTAGAGTTGGGGTGGGGTTAATCTTTTAACCTCATGCCTGGTCAGTGGCGCTGGTTGGTCTTGCCGCTGACTTCATTCCTGTTGTTTTTCAGCTTTTAATTCCTCCTTCTCTTCAGAGACAGGAGACAGTAAGAGAAATGGCCTTTCTCCTCATGATTATAACTAAATGGGCACTGCAGCAGCCACATCTGACAAGAGTACAGTAACTAGGCGCTCAGACCCTTCAAGGATGAGAGTCTGAGTCACCCTACCAGGAAAGCAACCTAGAGAAGCTGAATCACTAGTTGAGGATTCTTTTGCAAAAAAGCTAGCACGGGGATGATAAAAGGAGACAGTGCATACCAGTTATGGCTTCAGGATCAACTGAAACTGTAAGCGCTGTAGTTTATTCCACCAATATTCCTAATATAATTTTACAAAAGAAATTGTGAATCAGTGATGGGATTGAATGACCTTCATACAAGTTATGAGTAAATCTGAGTCGCGCAAGGGGAGGAAATAGCAAGACATGCAAGTGCCCTACCTGTGGAATCGGTGTATTTACTATTTTCCTGTATCTTGACACCTCTTCCGACTGATAGGATTTGTGACTCTGAGTGCTCACTCTGATCAACAGATCCTTCTCTGTCTGTTCTAAAGGCAGGCTAGAATTAATCTCCACCCTCCACCATGCACACACACACACACACACACACACACACACATGCTCTCAACCAACACTTGATAGGGGTTGCTATGTAAATACATAGCTTCCTCATCTTGGAGTGGAATAACTTGGTGATGTATCTTCTATACCATATCCTGAGTTCTCTAGCAAAATCAATCTCCAGTTGCCCATGGTGATAATTCATAATACATTTATTACTAACTTTTTTCCTTTTTCTATTCAAATACTGGTGTTCTTGGAATCATCTTCCAAGTCAACTACTTATACTGAAATATTTGAATTAGAATTTGTTTCTGGGGAACCCACACTAAGACAGCAAGTGACTTGTTAAATGCCAGTGGCAGTGAAGATATTTAATTCCCGGTTTTCTAAGTCTTATACCAGTTTTCTTTTTACTATAGCATTCTGGAAGTGTTCTGTATATACTAGACTTAAGATTGATATTAACTCTAGACATTTATGTACACATCAGAAAGGTAGAAATAGAGTCAGAAAATATTCCTTCCAGCTCTTTTTTATGCATATGTGGATTTGAACTTTTTCAAAAGAAAGTATAAGTATTTACCATATTCATATATGCTTTCTCACTCTTGTGCTCCCTTCAAAGGAGGGAGGATTCCATCCTTCATGGATAGGTCAGTTCATAGGCCTTCTTTTTTTGTTTGTTTACAGTTAGGGTGATGTGCTGATTCTTGTGACGGCAATATATTACACTACACCTCTTTCTTCTGCACAGTGGGGTGTCTCAAGAATAGAGAATTTGGGCTTCCAAGTGGGGCATGGTGTGCATGGAGTGATGGCATAAGCATGCAGGAAGGAAAATAGAAAACCACTGTGTAGCAAAGGTTGGTGCACTGATGAACTAAAGAAGGAGTGCCTTTAGCCATTGACATGACAGAGAGAACATATGGCAAGTGAGAAGAGCCATGTGGGTTGAGTTTTTGTAAGTATCTCCATCTGTATAGAGAATATGAATGGCAGTGATAGCTAAAAAGGATTTTAAAGATATTTTACTATGTCTTGTGGGGTTTCTAAAGAGATGAGTGAAGATTTGAAGTAAATTGTATTTAATTTTGTTTTACTGTTTCTTTGATTGTACTGCCATGCCTGGCTGGATCACAGCAGACCCCTATAATTTTCAGGTTAGAAGTCATTACATATGCTAGAGCCATTATAAGTTGAAATACAGTTACTGCTAAATTTAGCTTGTAGATCTTCTTTTACCTGCATTAGAGGCTTGTATTTCTGATGAGGCAGCATGACGGCTCCTGGGATAAGAAGTAAAAGAAGAATAAAGAATGAGGACAGCAACACAGATTTAATTTAGAGATGAAATCCAGAGAAAAGAGCCAGAACTCCTAAAACAATTTTTAGTGCTTCAATCTTTCAATCGAAGGCTAATGACTCAGGTAGGTCAGGTGTTGGAGGAGTCAAGGGAAAGCAACAGAATAGTATGTGCTCAGGCTATTGTGATCCTTGTGGAGAAGGAAAGACTCTTTCTGGGAGAGCCACAGTGGGCGAAGTTTACCTGAGATGACCTCTCAGTGGTATTCCTGAGCTCAGACCAAGCCCACTGTCCATGTCTAGGCCAAATGCAAATGTGGACTTTGAAAAAGAGGGACCATACTTAGAAGCTGAGTTAGTGTGGAAAAGAGAAACAGAAGAAGAAGGAAAAGTAAAGCAAACTAATCCTGTTGGTTTAGATATTTTGTGTTTTTTAAGGATTAACTTAGGGAGGAGCTTAAAAGTAGCCATGAAAGAACTTGTTTAGTCTCTAAAAGAATAGGAGGGCTGCTGGTGATGCCTTCAAGGGGAGAATCACAATGAAGATTTGTCACAGGAGGCTGAAAAGAGTTGTTCAGCCAGGGAACGCAGATTAGAAACTCAGCTGGATTGAACACAAGAGACAGGTTTGAGATAATTAAATTCCTTGTTAATAAATTTGCTGTAAGCTTCATGTTGGGCAAAAAGAAGTAGACTCAACTCTGGAGAATACATAATATGAAAAAGGAGGCCAAGACTCTTGAGATTATTTTAGTAATTCTTCTGAATATGCCAAAACTGAAGAATATCAGGAAAAAAGCAAAGGTCAGAAAAGGAGTGGCCGATAGATATTGTGACTTTGATAGTGGTAAAAATAAAGACGCTATAGCAGAATTGGAAATATAAGATAGGAGAAAAACTTAATTGGGAAACAAAGTGAGACAGAATGACAGTAGGACAGGAAGGGTTTCAAAGGAGATCTTGGGAGAATAACGCAAGTATGTTTAACAGAACTGCAGCAGAAAATACTATGGAGTAGGACAGCATCGAATTCTGATTGGCAGGAGATACTTGAAGAGATATCTGAGGATACTGGAGTCCTCTTGGAAGCTGGAGGGCAAGATAAAAAGTGATTGGTTAGTAAAATCTGGAAAAGAAAGATGGTAAAGGGAGAAAGCAAAGTAAGATTTTAGTCCTCTTAAAATATTGGAGAAGAGCCACAGCAGAAACACTTTGGAGAGTCTCTCCTAGAGAGCAGGGAAAGCCAACTGCTGAGGTCCATAATCTACATACATGAGCAGAAGATACCCAGAGGGTGGCATTATTTCCAGCATATCATTGTGTGGTCTGTACTATATTAGCCTCCAGGAAGGTTGTGTAGGGCTTATGGGATTTAAGCAAAATAAACAAAAATTTACAAGCCTGCTCACCAAGGGAGGTGACAATAGGAGAATCAGAAGATTAACATAAGGGGAAAGATATACTTGCTAGATCCTACACCAAAAAATTATGTGTTAGCAATTTGTTCCTTTAAAACATGAAGAGATTACATAGTAATGTCCCCAAATACGGTTTCTTGTGTTGTCTAAGAGTTAGGGGCATGGGGATACAAGAGGAAGAAGAGGAAGAAGTAAATGAGATATATTAAGTTCTAACTTCAAATATAAAGAGATATTTTCTATCAAAAGCATATTTTAAATTTTATTTATTGCTATAGCATATTGCAAACTTAAAAATTCTGATTATTCTTGAAAGTTGCAGATTTAAATTAGAAAGACAGAGTTATGCATTTTGAAGGCACTTTGGATTAACACATGTTCAAATAATAGACATGTTATTAACACGTGTTCAAATATCTTTATATTATACTCCTTTCTTGGAAAGTCCCTAAGGATTGACTGCTGGAGCCATGTATTCTTTATATTTATGGCAGCATCTGAGGTAGAGATAAATAGATATTTTGAGATGCATTTCATAGATAGAAATAATAGGCAGGGCTTACCTAAATTAAATTTAAGGGGATAAAAAGAAAAGAGAAGAGCCAATGGTAAGGCTATGATTTTAGTTTAGTCTAACAGGAAAGATGGTGGTGCCATTTAATGAGATGGGAAGATTTTAAAAGGAACTGAGGGGTTTATATTAAGAGGGTGATTAGAACATGTCAAATATGAGATGCCTATTGGAGATCTAGGTAGAGACGTAAAGCAGAAACTGGATATACAGGAGTGGAGCTTGGTGCCAGGGATAAGATTTTGGAAGTCAGTTCAAAAGCAGCAATTCTATCTATGAAACTGGAAGAGATTACACACAGAGAGATTACTTACAGAAAGATGAAAGCAAACATCTCAGAACAGAGCCCCTAGGCTCCCTGATATTGTTATCAACTGAATGTACCCCCCCCCCCCCCACCAAATTCATATGTTGGAATCTTAACTCTGAATGTGATGGGATTCGAAGGTGGGAACATTGGGAGGTATTTAGGTCATGAAGGTGAATCTCTCATGAATGGGATTAGTGCCTTTACCAAAGGGACCCCAGAGAATCTCTTACCTTCTTTCCACCATATGAGGATATAAGGAGAAGACAGAATAGGGTCCTCACCAGAACCTGACCATGTTGATATCCTAATCTCAGACTCTATCCTCCAGAACTTTGAGAAATAAATTTGTTGTATGTAAATCACCCTGTCCGTGGCATTCTGTTTTAGCAGTCCAAACTAGGAAAAATATTAATAAGTCAGAGAGGAGGATAGTCTAGCAAAGGAGATGGAGGATAGAAGAAAAGGAAAATCAGGGCTATGTGACACCATGGAAGTGAAGGGAAAAATACTCCAGAAAAAGTGAGTGCTCTGTTAATGCTTCTTAGAGGCCAAAGCAGAGAAAACCAGTGAAGTAGATATGGACTTAACAAAATGATAGTTTTTTTATTGTTATAGATAGAGGCATTTTGATTCAAAAGTGAAGGAAGCCTGAGTGTGAATGGAAAGTAAGGAAGTGAAGAACATGAGAACATTTATTTTTATTTTTATTGTTTCAGTTTTCCTGTGAAGGGCATGAGAGATGAAATAGTAACTGAGGGATTTGGAACCGAGGAAGGTTTATATTTTAAAGAGAGTAGATCTTAGAACCTGTCATTAGCAGATAGTAATGGCATGGTAGAGAAGAAGGAATAAATAATGCAGGAGAGACAGGAATGACCGTGGAATAAAAGCCCCAGAGAAGGTGAGTGGAAACAGGATCAGGAGCATAAGTGAAAAGTTGGCAGGACATACTTTCCACTAATGCAAAAGGGAAAGCAGAGAATGAGGGTTAGGATACAGCGAAGTCCACCAATTTGGTGGTTGGCAGACAAAGGAATTCCTATCTGGACAAAGAAGGAGGAAGCTGCGTGTGACAAATCTATTTGTTCAGGACCAGAGCAAATATTATTCTTTTGATGACACTAGCTAAGGGATATATCAGTTTCTCACTGATGAAGAGGTAAACTAGAGCTGCCATTCACACCATATAATAAAACTTAGGTAGTTTTCTTTACATACAGTTGATTCAGTCATTGCTAGCCAATCCTTATTATTGCCAGAAAATCTACCAAGGAAGAATTCCTCCACGGGTTATTAAAAATAGATCTAAGGATTTGAAGGACCCCATCTTTCTACCAGGTCGCGGTTATGGTGCCCTTCATGGAAGGCCAAGGAATCTGGCTTTCCTCAAGAAGCTCTTGCATTTGAAATAATATTAATAATAAGCCAGGTGCAGTGGCTCACGCCTGGAGTCCCAGCACTTTGGGAGGCCAAGGTGTGTGGATCACTTGAGGTCAGAAGTTCGAGACCAGCCTGATCAACATGGTGAAACCCCATCTCTACTAAAACTACAAAATTAGCCGAGTGTGGTGGCACATTCCTGTAATCCAGCTACTTGGGAGGTTGAGGCAGGAGAATGACTTGAACCTGGGAGGCGAAGGTTGCAGTGAGTGGAGATCATGCCATTGCACTCCAGCCTGGGCAACAAGAGTGAAACTCCGTCTTTAATAATAATAATAATAATAATAATAATAATAATGAGAAGGAGGAGGAAAACAGCTGGACAATTACTGAAGACCTACTATATGCCTATGCTGTATTGAGTGCTATGCATTAATTACCTGTGCAGTCCTCATAACAGAGCTCTGAGGTAGAGATATTACCTTCTTTTCACATTTGAGGAAATGCAGGTTTAGAGAGGGAAGTGACTTGTCCACAAGTATAGTCATGTGCCTCATAACAACAGTTTGGTCAATGACCTACCACATATATAATAGTGGTACCATAAGATTATAATGTATTTGAACAATTACCTCTAGCCATTGTAACAATACAGCGCAACACTTACTAATGTGTTGATGGTGATGCTGGTAAGCAATCCTACTGCACTGCCAGTACTATAAAAGTCTAGCACATAAAATTACATATAGTACATACTTCTTGATAATAATGATAAGTGACTATGTTATTGGTGTATGTGTTTACTATACTGTGCTTTTTATCCTTGTTTTAGAGTGTACTCCTTCTACTTACAGAGAAAGTTAAGTGTAAAACAGCCTGAGGCAGGTCCTTCAAGAGGTATTCTAGGAGAAGGCAGTATTATCATGGGAGATGGCTGCTCTATATATGTTACTGCCCCTGCTGATCTTGAAGTGGGACAACACATAGAGGTGAAAAACAGTTATATTGATTATCCTGACCCAGTATATGTCCAGGTGAATGTGTGTGTTGCATCTTAGTTTTTAATAAAACAGTTTAAAAAGTTAAAAAACAAAAAGTAGAAAAGAGCTTATAGAATAAGAATATAAAGAAAATATTTTTGTATCTCTGTACAATGTGTTTGTATTATAAGATATAAGGTATTTGTATACAATGTATGTAAGGTATTTACAAGACCCAAAAAGTTTTAAAAATTAAAAAGACAAATTTAAGCTAAGGTTAATTTATTATTGAAGAAAAAAGTTATTATAAATTTAGTGTAGCTTAAGTGTCCAGTGTTTGTAAAGTTTACAGTAGTGTGTGGTAATGTCCTAGGCCTTCACATTCACTCACCAATTACTCACTGATTCATCCAAAGCAACTTTCACTCCTTTAAGCTTCACTCGTGGTAAGCGCCCTATACAGGTGTACTGCATTTTATCTTTTATACCACATTTTTACTCTACGTTTCTGTGTTTAGATACACAAATGCTTATTATAATTGTGTTCCAATTACCTACAATATTCAGTACAGTCACATGATATACAGGATTGCAGTATAGGAGCACACCATATAGCTTAGGTGTGTAGTAGGTGATACCATCTAGGTCACTGTAAGTACACTCTATGATGTTTGCACAATGACAGAATCACATCACGGCAAATTTTTCTCAGGACATAACTCCATCATTAAGTGATACATGACTGTATATAGTTAGAGTTTGAACTTAGACCACTATGATTCCAAAGGCAGCAGTGTGTGTGTGTGTGTGTGTGTGTGTGTGTGTATGTGTGTATTCACATGTACATATGCTCATGAATTGTTGGGTAGTTTACCAAATGTTGCCAGGTTTAAAATGTGCAGAGCAGGATACTGATAAATTTTATACTCTGATTTCTCTAGAGTTCAGACCAAAAACAAGACAGAAATCAGTAAAATAAAGTACAAGTGAAAGCCAGAATAAGAACAATAAGTAATATAATATTGCAGAATTTAGAACAGGAAACTGAGAGAAAAAGTTTGATTCTACTTTAGTGCAAGAAACAGATTGAATATAACAGGAAAATAGCTAGCTTGCTAGACATAGATATAATATAAATATAGATATAGATATAGATACAAATATAGATATAGATATTGTTACTGGTTCTTAGAATTATAGAATTTCCAGCACTAGATGCAACCTCACAAAACATTCCAACCAATCTTCCCATTTACAAGTGAAAAAAAGGAGGCCGGTAGAGGAGCAGTAGTTTGTCCAAGGTTAGAGGAAGAGTTAATGTACCGATATTAACCAAAGACTTCTTTCCTGTTTAATGCTTCCCCACTGTATCATGGGGCCTCTTGTAAGCATAGATTTAAAAAAAAGCAAGAGAGAAAATTAAAATATAAGTAACTAAGAGAACAAAAGAAAAAATATGATAAAGATGGGAGAAAAGAGAATTAAAAACAAAAAAGTGGGTACACTCTACATATATTAAAACATTCAAGAGAAGCATGTTGAATGATTTAAGAGAACTGTGGTCAGATTTAGATGAGTGCGATGAAGAAGAGAAGAACTGAAGAATAGTCTATGAAATGAGTTCAGATATCATGAAAGAAACAGGAATTAGGAAAAGAATGCCAAATAGCATGTGGAAATCAAAGCAGGGATGAAGAAACAAAAGCTTGGAAAGAAAAGTAGCATATTTTAGTGGGTCTGAGAGCCACAGAGCTGAATTCAAGACATTTGAATATGTTCTGATCAACCTCTGACAATAGTGTTCAATGATGTATGGAAAAGTGTGAAATGACTACAATATTGCAATAAGGTGCTAGTCATGTTTTTAAAAAGAATATGGGAAAAGAGAGGCCCTTGACATGGTTAAACACAGTTTCAAGTTGCTGTTTTCCTCCAATAATCCTGCTGCAACTGTTCTCATGAATAGTTATTGGATGACACTTGCAGTGCAGTGGTGTTCCATAAATCAGAAGGAAATGGCCAGTGAACTTGAAATTACAAAATATGCTATGAAGAAGGTAGGGAGAATAGTTTAGAGGGACAGCGTTTTTCTCTTCAGGAACATGCTGGGATATATAAGCACAATGCATCCAAATGAACCTAGGATGCCCATACTCAGTGGAGGTGGGAAAAGATAAAATGACAGATGGAATGAAGCAACATATCTGTATTATGTAAGTTGTCCTGTGTTCTTCTTCATAAGGAAATGTGACAAATCTATACCAAGTTAAGAATACAATTGGAGGCTTCCAAATTAGAAAGAAGTATATGGGCCTTGCTTGTTAAATGATATTGTCTGAGCCATAACAGGATGCTGGAAGATACAGGACAAATTATAGCGGTAGGGATAGTATTAAAGATGAAAATTTGCAGAAGAGTAGGCAACAAATCTTTAAAAAGATATTTTTATAGTGTTTTGTAAGACTTGCAACCCTTATTTTCTGTAATGTGTTTTGTCATTGTAATGTGGTGTGATAAAACCTTGAACTATTGGTTTGTAGTATGCATAATTACAGATTTTTTTAATTTGAAGAAAAACCTAAAAAGCATGCCATTAATGGCAATGCACTTTATAACATGCCAAGTATTTTTCTCTGTAGTAAAATGTGCTAATTTTAAAAGTCATAAAATTGGATTGATGGACTTGAAGCTAGACAGGGTGCATTCGAAGATTTCATTTCTAAGGAAGGTAAATAAAACAAGGAAAATAAAAACATGAAAATAGTATATATCTCTTATATTTGCAATTATCATAAGAAAGTTATTGAAATATGTTTGTAATTATATTGCATTTTCTGCCATTTCAATAAAAATTCTTTTGTTGGGGAATTAAAGCTTGTGTTTTGTTTTGTTAAAGTATAGTCTAATTAAGATTTTTTCCCATGTTCTAGGAATATTTAAATGTTTATCATGCAATTGTATAGGGAGTCATAATTTAAATATTCTAGTTCCTAGCTAACCACAAATTATAGATAGTAGGATATTCCAAGGGGATTATTTTAAAAATATTATCTGCAGTGCCCACAATCTAAAACACTTTTATTCTTTGCTTTTCATTCACTCTCTTCAAGATAAAAGTATTGTGAAGAACACTCAGCATCGTTCCTACTCCATCTTATCCTGTCCCCTGTTTTGCTGGGGTCAGAATCCTGGGCACTGAATTCTCTAGAGTCCCTTGCTCATACAGTTCTAGTTTCTACCAAGAGACACTTGATGACATTTGGAAGTTGTAAGGAAAGTGGGGAATGTTATTCCTCCTCCAGTAGTGGTAGATAGTTGTGTGGGCTTCAGAAAATATGACTTAAAACAACAACAACAACAACAAAAACCCAGTGTACCCTGTAAAATGCATTATTATTAAGTTTACAGCTTGGTGAATATTTACATATGCATGTATCTGTGTGACCAACACCGTGGTAAAGACACAGAACATTTTCATCATCCCAGAGGTTTTCTTCATGTCATTTGTCAATCAATACCCACCTGAGGTAACCACAATTGTGATTTCTAACAGTTTAGCTTTGCCTGCTTTTGGAATTCATGTAAATTGTCTCACACAGTTATGTATGGTTTTTGCATTGTTTGGCTTCTTTTATTCAGTATGTTGTCTGTAAGACTTATCCACTTGCTGTATGTGGCAGTATTTCATTTTTTAGTTCTTGTGTAGTAGTCCATTATATGACCATGCCATACTTTATTATCTATTGCACTCTTAATGGACATTTGTATTGTTACAAGTTTTTGGCTCTTAAAAGTAAAGCTGATTCAAACATTTACATATATATGCCTTTAATGGTCATATGTGAAGATGGGAAACTTGCATCAGCCTCCAAATGGGCCTCTTTAGAGAGTTCCCTCAGGAATTATCTCTTTGGTGTTGTCCGTAGCCATGGGCATTGCAACTGGTTTCCTGCAGTTCCTGACATGAGAAGATTTTCCTGAAATCTAATGACAAACTTAAGAGGTAGAAGGAGTCTTCCTGTTATTTTTCCCCCTTCTGACATATTTGCAAGCCTAGAATTCCCTTTATTCAATTCCATTCTGCTTGAAATAACTAAAATGATTTCTCTGGTACCAAAAGCGTGTCTCGGATATAGAATGTCAAAGACAAAGACCTGAAATTATCTTATCTATGGTTGCCAGAGAAGGTACAGAATTCCCAGTCACATTTGAATTTCAGATAAACAAAGAATTATGTTTTATTGTATCTATGGTTCATGCAATATTTGTATTTCTATTTACTAAACTTGTGAACTCTATTCAGACATGGTTAAGACAAAGGCAGTGATGATGCATTTCCCCTACGTTCCAAAAGCTAGCAGATATTGCAGATATCTGCTAGCTTTTGAAACGTAGGGAAAATGCAGTCACAGTAATGCAGCCTGTGGTTGCCAGGAATAAAGCTACATACAATGAAGGCAGGGCTTTGGGATATCAAGTAATACTTTGCTAATTATGTCAAGTCTCAACTTTTTAATGTGATTGATATAATTTTGAATGATAATTTACCTCAGAGAACAGTATTAAAAAGACAATTTACATTATTGTTTCTCTGTTTCATATGACAGTGAATACAATCTAAAATAAGTTGCCCAAAGATTAGGTTTAATCACATACTTAACTAAAAAGTGCTGGGGTATATCTGACTTCCAGCCTAGCTATATTCAATATGCTACCCAGACCCTGGTCATTTCTTGTCTCGGCTTGCTTTATGTTTTTGTTTTTTATTTTTACTTAGCATAATTATTTTAAAATTTATCCAAGTTGTTTTGTATATTAATAGTTAATTCTTATTTATTGGTGAATATTATTTCATTGTATGGATACATCACAACTTGTTTATCCACTTACCAATTGGTTTATGCTTGGGTGGTACCCATTTTTCGTCTATTGCCAAAAAAGCTACTATAGGCCCTCATATACAAGATTTTGTATAGATATACACTTTCATTTCTCTTAGGAAATTACATGTGATATAGATATATTTTTAACTTCTTAATAAAGTTCCAAACTGTTTCCCAATATGGTTGTATTATTTCATATTTTCACCAGCAGTGTATGTGAGTTCTAGTTCCCCCACCACATCACTAACACTTGGTGTGGTAAATATTTTTAATTTTAGTCATTTTAGTAGGTATGTAGTATTATCTCATTGTAATTATCTTGATTATATTTTCTTGTGACTATTTGCCATTAGTATATCCTCTTTCATTTTTGAAAAAATAGAGTTGTTTTCTTATTATTCAGTTTAAGATGTCTTTATATATTGTAAATACCAATCCTTTATCAGATATGTGATTTTTTAAATATTTTCTTTGGTCTGTGGTTTGTTTTTGAATTCTTATAACAGAGTCTCTCAAAAAGCAAACGTTTTTAATTTTGCAAAGGTCCATATATTTTTTGATGGACTATACTTTTGATGTTTTATCTTGTCTTTTGTCTAATTTAAGGATAAAAAAGTGTTTTGTTTTATTCTAGAGATTTATGTTTAATGTATTATATCTAGGTCTATAATCCACTTTAAGCTAACTTCTATATATGGTGCAAATTACAGAAAAAGCTCAGTTTTTTGCATACGGATATTCAATAGTTTCAGCACCATTTGTTGAAAAGACTATCCTTTCTCTAAGGACATGCCTTTGAACTTTTGTTCAATACCTGTTATCTGTATATATGTTGGAGTCTATTTCTGAACTCTCTATTCTGTTCCATTCTTCTTTTTCTCTATCTTTATACCAAATCACACTGTTTTGATTATTGTAGATTTAAGTATTCAAATTAGGTAGTGTTAGTCATCCAACATTTTTTTCTAAATCAAAGTTGTTTTGCTTATTGTACATCCTTTGTATTTCTTTATGATGTTAGATTTCAGAATTTAGCTTGCCAATTTTTAAAACAACGTCTACAAGAATTTTCATTTGAATGACATCAAATCCAAATTAGAAGTGACATCGTAAAAATATTGGGTCTTATGACCCATCAAACAGTGTATAATTCCATTTATTTTGGTCTGCTTTGATGTCTCTTAGCAGTGTATTTTAGTTTTCAATGTATAGGCCTTGCACATCTTTTGTTAGATGCATCCCTATTTATTTCACTTTTTGATGCTATTGTATTATTTTTCCATTTTGATTATTTTCTAAGTTCATCTCTTTTATTATGAACTATGAATTTTCAGTTTTAATAATGATAACATAATTTTTTCTTTTTGAGTTTTTGAATATACCTTGCATTCTTGGGATATATCCCACTTGGACAAAATGTAGTATTCATTTTCTATATTGTTGAGTTTTGTTTGCTAAAATTTTATTAATAATTTTGCATTTGTATTTGGGAGGGGCATTATTTTTAGTTTTATTTGCTTGTAATGTTTTTATTTTGCTTTCAGGTCAATGATGGCTTCATAGAAGAGTTGGTAAGTGCTTTGTACTCTTTGGTTTCCTGAAAAAAATAAACTAGGAAGCTACTTGAGATTGCAGTTTTCTCAGTGGAAAGATTTCTAACTGCAAATTCAATTTCTTTAATAGATATGGGGCTATCCAGATCCTATTAGTGAGCTTTGGTAGTTTACATCTTTCAAAAAATTTATGTATTTATTTAGATTGTCAGACTCATTGGCATAAAGTTATACATAACGTTTCTTTAGTATCTTCTTAATATCCATAGATTCTGTAATGACGCATACCTTACTTCTCACTACTAATATTGGTAATTTGTATGTGTTTATTTTTTAAAAATTGATCATTATGGATGATTAAATGTATTGATCTTCTCAAATAACCAGCTCTTGGTTTCATTGATTTCCTTTGTATTTTTTTTGTTTTCTATTTTATTGATTTTTTCTTTAATTTTTATTTTATTTTATTCTTTCCTCTGCTCACTTTGGGTTTAATTTACTTGTACTTTTTAGTTTTATAAGGCAGAACCTACATTTATTTAAGATTTTCATCTAATATAGGCATCTAGTGCTACAGATTTTATACAAAGTACTACTTTACCTTTAACCCACAAATTTTGTATGTTGCTTCGTTTTTACTCACTTCAAAATATTTATAATTTACCTTTTGATATTTTGACCAATGAGTTCCTTCTATGTGTTACTTATATTTTTTTAATTAGGGAGTGTTCCAGAAATATTTCTGTTATTGGTTTCTAATTTATTTCCAAAGAGAACACAGTATGATTTCGATACTTGAAAATGTATTGAAATTTTGGTTTCCTTTTTTTTTTTTGCCCCAGAATAAGATCTATCTTGTTAAATGTTTCACATACAGTTAAAATAATTTGTAGTCTTCTGTTGTTGCATGCAGTCTTCACTGAACACCTATTAAGTGACATCGGTTAATAGTGTTGTTTATGTCTACTATAATACTTCTTTCTACTTGTTCTCTTAGAGAGAGAGAGGGGTGTTAAAATCTCTGATGATAGTTATGTGTTTGTCAATTCCTTCATGCAGTTCTATTAGTTATTGGTTAATATATTTTAAAGCTGTTATTAGGTGGGATTCTTATGCCTTATTGAGGAATTGACCTTTTTATCATCACAAAATAACTTTATCCAAGGTAATATTCTTTGCCCTGATACTGACTAATATTAATATAACCACTCCAGCATTTCCATAATTAGTGTTAACATAGTATAACTTTCCTCAAATCTTTTGCTTTTAGCGTATAAATTTTCTATGTTTAAAAGCCATTTTTTTGGCATCGGTAGGTAGCACGCAGTTGATTCTCGCTTTTTTTTTATTATTATTATACTTTAAGTTTTAGGATACATGTGCACAACGTGCTGGTTTGTTACATATGTATACATGTGCCATGTTGGTGTGCTGCACCCATTAACTCGTCATTTAGCATTAGGTATATCTCCTAATGCTATCCCTCCCCCCTCCCCCCACCCCACAACAGTCCCCTGTGTGTGATGTTCCCCTTCCTGTGTCCATGTGTTCTCATTGTTCAATTCCCACCTATGAGTGAGAGCATGCGGTCTTTGGTTTTTTGTCCTTGCGATAGTTTGCTGAGAATGATGGTTTCCAGCTTCATCCATGTCCCTATAAAGGACATGAACTCATCATTTTTTATGGCTGCATAGTATTCCATGGTGTATATGTGCCACATTTTCTTAACCCAGTCTATCATTGTTGGACATTTGGGTTGGTTCCAAGTCTTTGCTATTGTGAATAGTGCCGCAATAAACATATGTGTGCATATGTCTTCATAGCAGCATGATTTATAATCCTTTGGGTATATACCCAGTAACGGGATGGCTGGGTCAAATGGTATTTCTAGTTCTAGATCCCTGAGGAATCGCCACACTGACTTCCATAATGGTTGAACTAGTTTAAAGTCCCACCAACAGTGTAAAAGTGTTCCTATTTCTCCACATCCTCTCCAGCACCTGTTGTTTCCTGACTTTTGAATGATTGCCATTCTAACTGGTGTGAGATGGTATCTCATTGTGGTTTTGATTGGCATTTCTCTGATGGCCAGTGATGATGAGCATTTTTTCATGTGTTTTTTGGCTGCATAAATGTCTTCTTTTGAGAAGTGTCTGTTCATATCCTTCGCCTACTTTTTGATAGGGTTGTTTTTTTCTTCCAAATTTGTTTGAGTTCATTGTAGATTCTGGATATTAGCCCTTTGTCAGATGAGTAGATTGCAAAAATTTTCTCCCATTTTGTAGGTTGCCTGTTCACTCTGATGGTAGTTTCTTTTGCTGTGCAGAGGCTCTTTAGTTTAATTAGATCCCATTTGTCAATTTTGGCTTTTGTTGCCATTGCTTTTGGTGTTTTAGACCTGAAGTCCTTGCCCATGCCTATGTCCTGAATAGTAATGCCTTGGTTTTCTTCTAGGGTTTTTATGGTTTTAGGTCTAACATGTAAATCTTTAATCCATCTTGAATTAATTTTTGTATAAAGTGTAAGGAAGGGATCCAGTTTCAGCTTTCTACATATGGCTAGCCAGTTTTCCCAGCACCATTTATTAAATAGGGAATCCTTTCCCCATTGCTTGTTTTTCTCAGGTTTGTCAAAGATCAGATAGCTGTAGATATGCGGCATTATTTCTGATGGCTCTGTTCTATTCCATTGGTCTATATCTCTGTTTTGGTACCAGTACCATGCTGTTTTGGTTACTGTAGCCTTGTAGTATAGTTTGAAGTCAGGTAGCGTGATGCCTCCAGCTTTGTTCTTTTGCCTTAGGATTGACTTGGCGATGCAGGCTCTTTTTTGGTTCCATATGAACTTTAAAGTAGTTTTTTCCAATTCTGTGAAGAAAGTCATTGGTAGCTTGATGGGGATGGCATTGAATCTATAAATTACCTTGGGCAGTATGGCCATTTTCTCGATATTGATTCTTCCTACCCATGAGCATGGAATATTCTTCCATTTGTTTGTATCCTCTTTTATTTCATTGAGCAGTGGTTTGTAGTTCTCCTTGAAGAGGTCCTTCACATCTCTTGTAAGTTGGGTTCCTAGGTATTTTATTCTCTTTGAAGCAATTGTGAATGGGAGTTCACTCATGATTTGGCTCTCTGTTTGTCTGTTATTGGTGTATAAGAATGCTTGTGATTTTTGCACATTGATTTTGTATCCTGAGACTTTGCTGAAGTTGCTTATCAGCTTAAGAAGATTTGGGGCTGAGACGATGGGGGTTTCTAGATATACAATCATGTCATCTGCAAACATGGACAATTTGACTTCCTCTTTTCCTAATTGAATACCCTTTATTTCCTTCTCCTGCCTGATTGCCCTGGCCAGAACTTCCAACACTATGTTGAATAAGAGTGGTGAGAGAGGGCATCCCTGTCTTGTGCCAGTTTTCAAAGGGAATGCTTCCAGTTTTTGTCCATTCAGTATGATATTGGCTGTGGGTTTGTCATAGATAGCTCTGATTATTTTGAGATACGTCCCATCAATACCTAATTTATTGAGATATTTTAGCATGAAGAGTTGTTGAATTTTGTCAAAGGCCTTTTCTGCATCTATTGAGCGAATCATGTGGTTTTTGTCTTTGGTTCTGTTTATATGCTGGATTACGTTTATTGATTTTCGTATGTTGAACCAGCCTTGCATCCCAAGGATGAAGCCCCACTTGATCATGGTGGATAAGCTTTTTGATATGTTGCTGAATTCAGTTTGCCAGTATTTTATTGAGGTTTTTTGCATCAATGTTCATCAGGGATATTGGTCTAAAATTCTCTTTTTTTTGTTTTGTCTCTGCCAGGCTTTGGCATCAGGATGATGCTGGCCTCATAAAATGAGTTAGGGAGGATTCCCTCTTTTTCTATTGATTGGAATAGATCAGAAGGAATGGTACCAGCTCTTCCTTGTACCTCTGGTAGATTTCGGCTGTGAATCCATCTGTTCCTGGACTTTTTTTGGTTGGTAAGCTATTAATTATTGCCTCAATTTCAGATCCTGTTTTTGGTCTGTTCAGAGATTCAACTTCTTCCTTGTTTAGTCTTGGGAGAGTGTATGTGTCGAGAAATGTATCCATTTATTCTAGATTTTCTAGTTTATTTATGTAGAGGTGTTTATAGTATTCTCTGATGGTAGTTTGTATTTCTGTGGGATTGGTGGTGATATCCCCTTTGTCATTTTTTATTGAGTCTATTTGATTCTTCTCTCTTTTCTTCTTTATTAGTCTTGCTAGATTCTCGCTTTTTATTTAATCTGAAAATCTCTGTATTTTCACCACATTCATTCATGTTATTCCAAATGACAGAATTACCTTTTGTTTTGTTTTATTTTGGTTTGGTTTGCTTTTTTTGTTTTTTGTTTTTTTTTTTTGAGATGGAGTCTCGCTGTGTCGCCAGGCTGGAGTGCAGTGGCATGATCTCGGCTCACTGCAACCTCCGTATCCCGGGTTCAAGCTATTCTCCTGCCTCAGCCTCCTGAGTAGCTGAGACTGCAGGCACCCGCCACCATGACTGGCTAATTTTTGTATTTTTAGTAGAGACGGGGTTTCACCATATTTGCCAGGATGGTCTTGATCGCTTGACTTTGTGATCTGCCCTCCTTGGCCTCCCAAAATGCTGGGATTACAGGTGTGAGCCACTGCGCCCAGCCCAGAATTTCGTTTTTAAAAAGGCTGAATAGTATCCCAGTTTCTATATACAGCACATTGTCTTCATTAATCTGTTGATGTATAAGCAGGTTGACTGGCTATTATGAATAATGCTGCTATGAACATGGGATTGCAGATATCTGACATACTGATTTTATTATTTTTGGATATATACCCAGCAGTGGTATTGCTGGATCACATGCCATTCTGTTTTTAATTTTTTGAGAAACTTTCATACTGTTTTTCAAAATTACATACTAATTTACATTCCCACCAACAGTATGAAAGTATTATAAATCCTAGAACTAAAAAATATAGTAACTGACTGAAAAACTCATTAGAAAGATTCAACAGCAGACTTGATCAAACAGAGAAAAGAATGGGCAAGTTTGAAGACAGAACATAAAAAATCACTCAATTAGAGGCACAAAAAGATGAAAAAAAAAGAATAAAGAAGGCCTATGAGGACTATGGAGCACTATCAAGTGAACTAATCTCTGCATGATTGGACTTCCCAAAGGAGACAAGAGAGACATTTAAGCAAATAAAGGCTGAAAATTTCCCAGGTCTGGAGAAAGATGACAGAATCCAGGTATGGGAAGCTCAGAGATTACCAATCAAATTCAACCTAAAGAGGAATTCCTCAAGGCATATCATAATCACTTTAGTAAAAATTGAAACAAAGAAAGACTATTCAAGGAGCATGAGAAAAAGAACATGTTACATTCAATGGAGTGCCAATACAGCTTTCAGTGGATTTCTCAGTAGAAACTCTGCAGCCCAAGAGAGTAGGATGCTATAATCAAAGCACTTAAGAAACATAACTGACAACCAAGAATACTGTATCCAGGAAATGTATCCTTAAACATAAAAAAAAGATAAAGACTTTCCCAGGCAAACAAAAGCTGAGGAAATTCATCAACACCAGGCCTATCTTAAAGGAAATGCTAAAAGGAGTTTTGTGAAAGAAATGGATATTAACCTGTAATAAGTAAACATTTAAAAGTATAAAACTTAACTGGCAAAAGTAAGAAAACTGACAAAATTAGAATACTGATATCTTCTTTTGAGAAATGTATATTTAAGTTCTTGTCCATTTTTTAATCAGCTTATTGTTTTCTTACTATTGAGTTGTTTGAGCTCTTTATACATATTGCATATGTATTAAGAATGTATCAGATGTATATGTATCAGATGTATGTGTCAAAAGGTGAAATTACAACAAATTTAGCTTAAAGATCTAATTGGTTTCTATCTCCAATTCTAAAATCAGGCAACACCTCATTCTACACAATAGAATGAGTGTTTTCATTAACTGAGCAGGGTAGGTTGGTTTTCTAGGCAAAAGAAAAGGCTGAAAAAAGCATAAACAGAACAAAAGTTGATTTGTCATTTCAAAGTTACTTTCCTTATAGGATTAAAATTAAGGGGACTTATTACACTGATTTAGGCTAATTGGAATCACTTATTTTTTAAAGAAAACTATCCCATTTTAAAGTTTAGTTTGATTACATAAAACTTAGTACAAATGAGTCTTTTCTGGCTTGATCTGCAACCTCAAAAACCCCAAAAGTCACAGAAATCTTAAGCATAAAAGAAAAGCTGGAGGCAGCATACTACCTGACTTCAAAATATATTATAAAGCTATAGTAATCAAAACAGCATGCTACTGGCATAAAAATAAACCCAGAGACCAATGGAACAAAATAGAGAGCCTGGAAATTAATCCATGCATTATGGTCAATTGATTTTTGACAATGGTGCCAAATACATACAACAGGAGAAGAACAGTTATTTTTAAAATAGTGTTGGAACAACTGGATGTTCACATGCAAAATAGTGAAATTAGACTCTGGTCTCACATCATATATAAAAACCAACTCAAAATTGATTAAATAGTTAAAGCAAAACCTGAAACTGTAAAACTACTAGTAGAAAATATGCAGAAAAAGCTCCATGACATTGGTCTGGGAAATGAGTTTTTGGATATCACCCCAAAAGCAGGACAATAAAAGCAAAAATACACAAATGAGATCACCACCAACTAAAAAGCTTCTGCACAACCAAGAAAACAATCAACAGAGTGAGAAGACAACCTATAGAATGAGTGAAAATATTTGAACGTCACTTGTGAAACAAAGCTTCTGGGAGATTGAGCTATCTTTCTGCATTAGACCCCAGCAGATCAGACCAAACCAGAATGAAGTTACTTGTGCAAAGTGTTCCATTATCCAACTAAACTTTAAAGTGGTCCAATTTTTCTATAAAAGAAGAGATTCTGCTAAACCTGTTTTAGTATAATAAAGAAGTCTCTTCTCTTTTAACCATGTAAGGAAAATAACATTACCTTGTTTATGCTGGTTGTTTTGTATTACTATTAATATTTTTGAGCTTTGTTCCATAATGTTGTGAAGTTTCTTGGAAAGAATTTCATTTTTTAGTCTTGCTTTAAGATTTGTTATGTAAGGACACAATAATGTTTTGTCTAGAGCAAATTACTTCACTCTGAGGGAATACTCTTCTAATAACTCCACCCAATACTGTGAATTATAGGAATTTCCAAACTGGCTTAGGGGAGCATTCACTAATTCTGACCCTGACTGAGGTACCTCTTACTTTATTTCTTTCAGATGGTTCTTCCCTAGACTCAAGAGTTTCCTAGTGTGTATACACCAATCAGTACTTTGCTGAATACTTGAGGAAAACCCTTTTCAGCACTCTGGGGTTCTTTTTCTTTGCAGCTACAACATCTCTGTTTCTCTTCCCTGAGAACTCTAACTGCCTTTGTCTCCATGGGCTCTGAGCTTCTTCTCTTCAATTATGGACTCTTCCAGCCCATGCCCATGTTCCTCTCCTTAGGTCACAGCCTGGAAACTTACTCAAGGCAGTGGTTTGGGGACAATAGTAGGGATTACCTCATTTTTTTTCTGTCTCTTAGGAATCACTGTATTTCATATCTGTTTTTAGATATCACTTGTCTGATATGTTTTTTCATTGTTTCAAGTGACTGGGTAAATCTGGTCTCTATATTTTCACTTAGGCCAGAAGTGAAATCTGTGACCAGTTGTTTTGTTTTGTTTTGTTTTGTTTTTAACGGAGTTTTGCTCTTGTTGCCCAGGCTGGAGTGCAATGGCACAATCTTGGCTCACTGCAACCTCTGCCTCCCCAGCTCAAGCGCTTCTCCTGCCTCAGCCTCCCAAGTTGCTGGGATTACAGGTGCCAGCCACCACACCCAGCTAATTTTTTGTACTTCTAATAGAGATGGGGTTTCACCATGTTGGCCAGGCTGGTCTTGAACTCCTGACTTCAGGTGATCCACCCACCACGGCCTCCCAAAGTGCTGGCATTACAGGTGTGAGCCACTGCACTCAGCCATCTATGACCAGTTTTTAACAAAGTATATTTAACTCATTGAAGGAGGCTTGGAGTCTCCAATGTCAACACTGAATGAATGCTTACTTTTAAATTTTAAGTGAATTTAGGCCAGGCACGGTGCCTCACACCTGTAGTCCCAGCACTTTTGGAGGCCAAGTTGAGTTGATCACTTGAAGGGAGGAGTTTGAGAGCAGCCTAGACAACATGGTGAAACCCCATCTCTACTAAAAATACAAAAATTATCTGGGTGTGGTGGGGAGGGCGGGTACCTGTAATCCCAGCTACTTGGAAGGCTGATGGAGAAGAATTGCTTAAACCCGGAGGGTGGAGGTTTCAGCAAGCCAAGATTGCACCACTCCAGTCCAGCGTGGGTGACAGAGCAAGACTCCATCTCAAAAAAAAAAAAAAAAAAAAAAAAAAAAAAAGGGCATAGCCACCCATCAATATTTTAATAGCCTGCCATTTTACAACATGCTAAGTGATGGGTTTGTGTCACAAATCAATATATTCATTTTGAGGTTATATGTTAGTTTCTGAGCAGCAGCTACTCACTTAAATGACACTATGATGGGATAAAGTGAATAAGAAAAGTTGGTAAAAATATCTTGAAAAAATCAAATCACATCATGTAGCCATATAAGAGAAACTGAAACACAAAAATGCTAATTGTTTCACCAACTGTCATTCTGACTGATTGTTTTTATAAATGTAGACAGGGAGAGTCCTATAATTAAGAACTCTTCTTGGACTTTTTGACAAAAGTTTTATGTAGTTTTAAAATGTGTGTAGAGGCGTATCAACACTATCCAATCCTGATGAGAAATAAAAAATAAAACCATACAGATTGCATTGATGTAGTCCTCAGGAAAAAAAGGATTATTTAATCTAACTTAATGAGCTGCTATATCATTTTTTCTCAAAGAACTAACATTTTAGGAAAATAATAAAGGAAAAATGGACAGCTTAAGCATTTCTGAAGTGAATACATTGATGCATGCTCAAGAAATGTCATTCAAACTTTAGATTATTGTACCTGTCTGCAATTAGAGGTGATTTGTGAAGAGAAGTAGCCAGGTGTAAATTAAATGTATCCAATGGGTTGACTCCCAGCTAGCATTTCCTGGTAGGCATTCTGTTGTTCTGAAGGCTAGGCAGATATAACTTTATTTGTCACAAAACTTTTATTTAAAGAAATCTCAGTCCAATAGTTCTATAAGTTTTTAAATGAATTTCATGCCATTTTGAACAGCTGGAGTTAGAAGATGGAAATTATTCTAATATAAGGTGCATGATTACTTGTGACATTAAAAAATGAAAGATGTATTAAATAACACTTTTTAGTTATATTTTAATGATGATCCTACTTTTAAGGAGACTCTAGAAAATGTGGGAAAGTTCATTGAAAAAAATAAGTAATATGTAATTTGATAATAATGTTGATGTCTTTCCTAGGATATATCTACCTATTCACAAGTCATTTAGAAATATAAACGAGGGAGGAAAGAGCACATTTTTGCCTCACCCCATTTGTTTTACTCACAAGAAGCAGTGTGAAAACCATTGGTCAGCAAAGAATCAGTAACTTTATTTAAACTAATTTAGAACAAGATAAAAATTTGAAAGTCCTTACTAACAATGAATCTGTGTTTGCGTATTCCTAATCTTTAATATAAAATAAACCATGAAAGTCTTTATATTACAGAATTGAAAACAGATAACTTGAGAAGTTAACTAATTGGAAAAATGATGCAAACATTTTATGTAGAAAAGAGATAAAGCAGAAGCTTACTATTATTTTAAATATTCTTTTCTGTAATGAAAATATCTTATTAATAAAAGTGTATTTCATTTATGATCTTGAACAGAGAATATCTATAGTGTTGGGACCAAAACATTAATTTAGCTGAACTGAATTAATATAAAGCTGTAACAGTTAATTAAATGATTTAAAAGTAAAACAAACAGACAACAAAACAAAACGACCTAAAATTTTTTAATTGAATGAATAAAGTAACTTTTATTTATCTTCTGGTTCTGGGGTTGACAGAGATGCATGCTGACCCCAGCAGAACACAGCACCCCCGCAAGCCAGCCAGAGTGATTGCTTCAGTATATACACCTGACTGATGTCCAGCCAGTCAAGTTTAATCAGTACCAGCTTGGAAATTTTTACTTCAGCAACCAGGAAAGGAGTTGAGATCTTTTCTTCTGGGAGTGGAGCTATGAAGATATATGTCTGGAACGGCTGATAGTTGTCATAAAATCGTAAGTAAAGATATCTTCTGACAGTATAAGCTTTCCAAAAGAAAACAGAACAGAGGGGGACTTCTGGTTTGTGACAAGAAACAGGCACCAGATTTATCCTCTCATAAGAAACAGCAACAAAAAACTGGACTCCATATGTAAAACAATGATTTTCAAGACATTGGACATTGGGCAATGATGAGACTCCGTCTCAAAAAAAAAAAAAAAAAAAGAAATAAGAAACAAACAAGGTGTGCCCTAAGACTGTCCTAGGTCTGAAAATATTTCCAGGCATGGGCTCAGGGAGAGGAGACAAAATTTGAGCCTGGCAGACCCCTGATTGAAGGAGACCAAGAAGGTTTAAATTTGTGGGAGAGAGTACCAGAGACAGATCTGTATAGACAACACCAGAGATTTTGGATTTCCCCTTGAGTTTTCAGCAGTATACTGATCAGTGCAAGCACACAAGGCAAGAGTCTAAGACTGTGGAAAGAACCACACAAAATTGTTAGAGGGACGGTTCCCAGTGATCACCTCAGGATTGGGAATAGACCTACAAGCCAGTCAAGAAAACCACATAAATTACAGAGCAGTGGATAGAGTACCCAGAGGTGTCTTGATTCAATATAGGGAAATAATATAGTATTTAGTATTTAGCTGTAGACTAAATATTACTCTGGCCCTGCCTTAAACATTTTAAAAAGCAAGACCTGAAAGGATCAAACTGTTGCCAAGCAACTTAACTGCATTCTAGAAAAAAAGCTCAAGAACATTTATACAAATACAAAAATACTTAATACCCAACAAGGTAAAATGCACAATGTATGATATCCAATGAAAAATTATCAGGCATACAAAGAAGTAGGAAAACACAATTCATAATGAGGAGAAATATATCAATATAAACTGACTCAGAAATGACACGTTATAATTAGCAGACAAATATATTGAGCAATTATTTTCACTGTATATCTTTAAATGCTTAAGTAGAAATGTGAAAGATATTTTAAAAGACTCAAAATGAACCTCTAGAGATGAAAACTACAATGTCTGAGATGAAAAATACACTATATGTGATTAATAGACTGAGATAAAATGCACATATTAGACACTGAAGAATATGAGATATGTGTATTTACACACTCTACAACACAAACTATCCAAAATAAAACTAAAAATGGAAAAAATTAAAAGGGCATCAGTGAGCTATAGAATCTACAAAAAAGTAACTAAAATTTACAAAAAATAACTAGTAAAAAATGAGAAGACTTATCAAGATTGCAGATAACAAATTCAGAGATAAATATCAATTCTCTTTCTGTGTACTAGCAATGAACAATCAGAGTTAAAATTGGAAAACAATATAGTAGCAAAAAATACATACTTAGAGATAACCCTAAGAAAAGCTGTGCAGGCCTAAATACTGAAAACTACAGTATATTGTTGAGAGAAATTAAAGAAGACCTAACTAAATATATGCTGTGTCAGTGGGTCAGAAGACTCAAAATTGTCAAGATGTCAGTTCTTCACAAACTGATATATAGATTCAATGAAATCCCAATCAAAATCCCAGTAGTCTTTTTTTAATTGACATGCCAATTCTAAAATTCATACAGAAATGCAAAGAACGTAGAATAAGAAAAACAGGTTTGATAAAAAACAAAGTTATAGGGTTGACACTACATGATTTTAAGACTTACTATAAAGCTACAGCTGTCAAGGTGGCATGGCATTGGGACAAAGATAGACAACTAGATTTGTGGAAGATAATAGAGAAATAGACCCACACAAGTGTAAACAATGTATTTTTAATAAGAGTGCAATGGAGAAAGAGTAGTCTGTCCAATAAATGATGCTGAAATAATTAGGCATCTATTTGCAAAAAAAGAACTTAGATCTGTGTCTTATACTATATACAAAAAACCCTCAAAATCAATCATATGTATACATTTAAAACATAAATGTATAAAACATCTAGAAGAAAATATAGCAAGAACTAATGACTTTAGATTTGGCAAACATTTTTTGAACAGGATGCAAAAATCATGAACTTTTAAGGAAAAAGTAAAAATTCAACTGTATCAAAATTAAATTTGTTACTCTTTGAAAGACACTATTACGAACATAAAAAGATAAGCTGTTTCATAAGTAAGTACTTGGAAAACATACATCCAACAAAGGCCTTGTAACTGGATTATATACAGAACTTTTTCAACTCAATAAGAAGAAAAGCCAACCAATTAAAAAATTTCAAACAGGGTCAAAAGAATAGACACATCACCAGAGGAGATTTATACACGGAAAATAAAGACATGAAAATATACTTAAAATCATTAATTATTAGCAAAATGAAAATTAAAATCACAATCAAGTGATATGATATACCTACAAGAATGGAAAAAATAAAAAGGTGAATTACATCAAGTACTGGTGAGGATATGAAGAAATGGGTACTCTCACGCACTGCTGGTGAGAATGAAAAATGGTGCAACTATTTTATAAAACCATTAGGAATTTTCTTAAAAAGTTAAACATATATCTATAATTTAATGTAGCTATTCCACTCCTAAGTATTTATGTGAGAGAATGAAAAATGTGTCTATATTTATTTATATATCCTTATAGGACATACGAAGTTACTGGATTATAGACAGATTAATTATTTACTCAGAGACTATCTTCCTGCCATTTCTCCACACTTCAGTACTCCATGGGATGACATAGTGTGTGGAGGAGAGTTTGCACCATAGGAAAGGAACTCCAAAATTATTAATTACAGAGTTTATATAGAGCAGTTGTCCAATATACCCCTTCTGGGTTGAGGGAGAAAGAAAGAGAAAAAGAGAGAGAGAGAGAGTGAGAGAAGAGATATTTGCTCTGGAGTATATGGAATGCCAGCAGATCCTCTCTGGGGAGAAGAAGGAAAGTCTCCAGGTCAATCACTCTTGCAAATGGAATTAAATGATGGCCTTCAGAAGAGATGAGACTATATCTTACATCTCCTTATAGAATTCTGTCTTTAGAGTTGCTGTTCATTCATCTCCTAATCTAAGAGCCAGTATCCTTTGCCCAGAAAGCCTCGATAATTCAGAAAAACAAAAATATTTATAGAGGATTGTTTCCTGATATTATGCAAACAAAACTTGTCCAAGAATGTTCATAGTAACTTTATTTTCAGTACCCCAAACTGGATACAACACAAACGTCTCAAGTCAATTAATGAACAATTGTGATATATCCACACAATTGAATACCATTCAGCAATAAAAGGAAATAAACTATTGAAATATACAACTACAGGGACAAATCTCAAAAAGCTGTGCTGAATTAAAAATGCCAGACAAAAAACATACTTGATCATTTCATTTATATAGAATTTTAGAAAATGCAAGTTAATTTAGAGCAGGGGTTGCCAACCCCTATACCAGCCTATGGCCTGTTAGGAACCAAGCCACACGCAGGAGGTGAGCAAGTGAGCAAAGCTTCATCTGTATTTACAGTTCCTCCTCATCATTTGCATTACCACCTGAGCACTGCCTCCTGTCAGATCAGCAGTGGCATTAGATTCTCATAGGAGTGTGAACCCTATTGTGAAATGTGCAAGTGAGGGATCTAGATTGTGAACTCCTTATGAGAATCTAATGCCTGATGATCTGAGGTGGAGCTGAGGCAGTGATGCTAGCACTGGGGAGTGGGTGCAAGTACAGATTAACATTAGCAGAGAGGTTTGCACAGAGACCATAATAAATCAATTTCTTGCAGACTCCTATCAAAACCCTATTAGTGAGTGGCAGTGACAAGCTGCATCTGGTGGCAGCCTTTATAGTGGCAAGCAATGTACTTCAATTGTACAGATGCATCTGGTAACAGGCTTTAAGTCAGAATCTGACACTTATTTTAGTCTGCACATGGCCTGTCCATTATTTTATTTACCGCTTCTGTTCATGCCTCTTTCCTGCACTGTGCACTTGACTCAGTCACAGTTATAGTAAGCCCACAAGCTAACCCTAGCCAAATGAGTAAAAAACAAATGTTACTGAAGAGCTTCTTTGGAAAGGGGGAAAGTCTCAATGATGAGGCAGCCGAAGACTCTGAGACTCCCAACAAAAAGAAAGCTGCATTTAAAAGAAAATACCAAGAGTCCTACTAATTTACAGGTTCATTGCAACAGGTGATTCACATTCTCCAAACCAAATTTACATTATATGTGATGATTGGCTATCCAACAAAGCCAAGAAACCTTCAAAACTCCTTCGTTACATGGAGACCAATCACCCTGCATTAAAAGACAAGCCTTTGGAGTTTTTCAAAAGAGAAAAAAGTCTGAACATGAAGAACGGAAGCAATTATTGAAGGCCCTCACTTCATCAAATGTGTCTGCGCTGAGAATATCATTCTTAGTGGCTAACTGCATTGCTAAAGCTGAGAAGCCCTTTATTATTGGTGAAGAGTTGATCCTACCTGCTGTTAAGGACGTTTGTCGAGAACTTTTAGGAGAGGCTGCAGTTCAAAAGGTGGCACGTGTGCCTCTTTTGGCAAGCAACATAACTAGACAAATTGATGAAATAGGAGAGGATATTGAGGCACAACTTTTAGAGAGGATTAATGAGTCACTGTGGTATGCAATCCAGGTTGATGAGTCTACCAATGTTGACAACAAAGCAACAATGCTTATTTTTGTGTGATATATTTTTCAGGAGGATGTGCATGAGGATATGTTATGTGCACTGTTGTTGCCAACCAACACCACGTCTGCAGAACTATTCAAGTCTTTGAACGATTACGCATCAGGAAAACTGAATTGGTTATTTTGTGTTAGTATGCATAGACAGAGCAGCTGCCATGACTGGACGGCCTTCTGGTTTCACTATTCAGGTCAAAGAGGCCACTTCTGAATGTGAATCTATGCACTTCTGAGTGTGCATAGATGTGAATCTGTGCCGCTTCTGAATGTGAATCTATGTGTCATCCATAGAGAAATGCTGGCTAGCCAAAAAGTGTCACCTGAATGTAACAATGTTTTGCAGGATGTGATTAAAATAATTAACCACACTAAAGTACATGCCCTTAACTCACATCTGTTCCCCTAGTTCTGTGAGAAGATGGATGCAGAGCACACATGTCTTGTCTTATACTCAGAAGTGAGATGGCTTTCTAAAGATGGCCAGAGTTTTTTAGTTGTCAGAGCTGCTCCAGAGGTTTGTTTTAGAAAAGAGTCACCACTGGCAGCATGTTCCAGTGACACAGAATGGGTCACAAAACTTGCTTACTTTTGTAACATATCCAACCTGCTCAATGAACTTAATATGTCACTTCAAGGGAGAATGACAACTATGTTCAAGTCAGCAGATAAAGTGGCTGCATTCAAAGCCAAACTGGAATTATGGGAGCGATGAGTGAACATTGAGATTTTTGACATGTTTCAAACATTAGGATAGATTTTGAAAGAGACTGAGCCAGGGCCTTCTTTCTCTGAGCTGGTTCATGATCACCTATCCCAGCTTTCAAAAGAGTTTGAGCATTACTTCCCAACCATAAAAGACTGCCAAACTGGGAAGGAATGGGTCTGTTGGGAACCATCTGTGAGTAAGCCTGGTGAATCAACTTTGTCTTGCTAGAAGAGTATCAACTGCTTGAGATCACAAATGACAGTGGCCTTAAAAGTATGTTTGAGACAACTTCAGATCTCCATATGTTCTGGATTTAAGTCAAAGCAGGATATCCTGAGATTGCCACAAAAGCACTGAAAAGCATGCTTCCATATCCAACATCTTATCTTTGTGAAGCAGGGTCTTCTGCAGTGACAGCAACTAAAACGAGATTAAGAAGTAGACCAGACATAAGCAACACAGTTTGGGTGTCACTGTCTCCGATCACCTCCAGATGGGACCATCTAGTTGCAGGAAAACTCAGGGATCCTACTGATTCTACATTATGATGAGTTGTATAATTATTTCATTGTATATTACAATGTAATAATAATAGAAATAACGTGCACATTATATGTAATGTGCTTGAATCATCCCCGAGCCATTCCCCCGCCCCCCTCCACCCCACCACCGGTCCATGGAAAAATTGTTTTCCACAAAATCGGTCCCTAGTGCCAAAAAGATTGGGGACCACTGATTCAGAGTGACAAAGAGCAGATCAATGGGTATCTGGAAACAGTGGATGAGGAGAAGGATCGGGATGGATGGAAGGGAAGGATTATAAAAGAGTGTAGTAAAACTTTTGTGTGTAATGGATATATTCATTACCTTGATTAAGGTGATGTTTCCATGTATTTATACATATGTCAAAACCTGTCAAGTTGTATGATTTAAATACTTGTAATATATTTTATATCAGTTATACCATGATAAACCTGTTTAAAATCATAAGAATCAGCCAGTTCCTCTAGACTTTAATACATATTTATTTGATTTTTATGGTTTAAAGTTACATAAGAAGAGAAAAGGACAAGAATAGATTTTCCTACTGTTAGAAAGATTAAAGGCCACCGTTCTCAAGTTTCTTAGACTTACCCTTAATCGGGGGTCTGTAGCTATACTAAAGTGCCCTCACCTGGGGACTAGTGGAGCCCGGGGTAGGAGAATTTCATGGGATTGACTGAGCCGTAACTTTTGATGAGACTCTACTAACCTTGTATAGTGGGAAAAAGAAAGCAGAAAGTTCAAATTCACTTAAAAGTCCATGGCTTATTGATTTTATATAAGCCACTTAACTATTTTTATTATAAAGTTTTAAAAATTTTTATATTCTAATTTTTAAGTAAGAAGTAAAGAAATTACTATGCATTTATGCAATGGCTTTGGCAACTTTGCATCTAATTTTACCCTTTTATCTTAATATTTAATTCTCAAAACAGTGTTACTAGGTATCATTGTCACCATTTATACGTTAATTAGTGATATCCTGTTTTGTGACAGGAACCTCTTCACTGTGCGCATCTCTTTAAACTCTGTGTTTATTTATTTATTTTTGAGACAGAGTTTCACTCTGTCTCCCAAGCTGGAGTGCAGTGGCATAATCTCTGCTCACTGCAACCTCTGCCTCCCAGGTTCAAGC
Source organism: Gorilla gorilla gorilla (assembly GCF_029281585.2). NCBI lineage: Eukaryota > Metazoa > Chordata > Mammalia > Primates > Hominidae > Gorilla > Gorilla gorilla. Next base: position 125,403,519 of record NC_073229.2, read on the forward strand.
GATTCTCTTGCCTCAGCCTCCCGAGTAGCTGGGATTACAGGCATGCACCATGATGCCAGCTAAGTTTTTTGTATTTTTAGTAGAGATGGGGTTTCACCATGTTGGCCAGGCTGGTCTCAAACTCCTGATCTCAAGTGATCCACCTGCCTCAGCCTCCCAAAGTGCTGGGATTACAGGCTTGAGCCACCATGCCTGCTCCCTCCCCTGCATCTCTTTAAACTATGAATGCATATTAGCAGCCTTATTACCTCTTTTTTTGTTAGGACTACCTTGTTCTATCCTGACGTCTACTGTCCTGCTGCAGCTTCCCACTAGCTAAACCCAACTGCAAGCCAGAGGATAATAGAGCCCTGGTAGCACAGTCCTCAGAGATCAGGGCCCAAAGCATGGGATGGAGGGACACACAGGGAATAACAAGTCCATTTTCCCTGCTCATAGTTGCAATCCTAGACACATCTACAAACTTACTAGTAGAAGCTAATTTTCCTTATAACATTGTCCCTTAAACCGATGTTGGCCTTACATTCTTGATTGGAAAGAAATTTCCCTTGCATTGTAACAGCAGGTTTGAATAATGGTTTCATCACTTTGTACTGTGTTCTTGCTCATGCTATCCTCTGATTTTTATTTTCTCCCTCTGTAAAAAGGGACTACTGAATTGCCTGATAGATAATAGTGGATTTAATAAATTTTAGCTTTCTTTTTTTCCTTCCTCTTAGATTCTTAAATCTGGCACATGGTAAATGTATATGTTTTTCTTTTTCTGCTTACTTTGTTTTCTACTTCTGGTTGTTAGTTTTTAAAGCTTTTTTGACAAACTGTATTAAGTGTTATGTTACTTCATTAACAGGTAAGTTCATTGCAAGAGAACTAAAATTGGAATGAATATTAGTTCTGTGTCATTATGCTGACCATGTATTAGGACCTTCTGGTTGATTTTGGTTTTCCAATTTATGGTAAATTAACATATAGGTAACAATGACTTTTAAAAATGTAAAAGAAGGCAGATCCTGTGGTGAGTGAGCAATGTGTTAGAACCAAGACTAGATATTCTCAGCTCTTCAAGTGCTCTATTTTGCTCCAGAGCTTTCTGCCACACTGATGTAATTCTGTCAGTCCTGCTCCCAAAACACAAGCTCACAATTTTTATTTGTGACTTGCATTTGTCCTTGTTATTTGCAAATTCAGTATTTGTGAATCCATCTACTTGATAAAATTTATTTCTAACCCTCAAATTAATACGCTTGTGCTTTTGTGGTCTTTTGTAAACGTGCAGAACTGCTAAAAATGTGAGGCACCTGCCTGACCCGCACATTCTAGCTGAGGTTGAACAAAGTGAGACTCTGCTTTCTTGTTTCAGTTCTCATACTGTATATAAGTAACCTTTTCCAGGTCTATTGAATGCCCTGTTTTTTGCATTTTGGGGCTTTTTGTTTGTGATTTCACTTTTTAAAATGGCCCCCAAGTGTAATGCTAAAGTGCTATCTGGTGTTCCAAAGCACAAGTTTACTGTAATATTCTTTATGGAAGCAAATATGGGCATTAGATAAGCTTCATTCGGGTATGGGTATAGTGGGGTTGGTCCTCAGTTCAATATTAATAATCAGTAATACTGTATATCTAGAAAAGGGAAGAATAAATTCTTTGATATCTACGTGAGGCCACTCCATAAAGTACTAAAGTAACATCTATGGTGTGTGATAAAGCTATGGGAAAATGGCTATATTTGTGGACTCATGAGATGACAACTGATTTTTAAAATGTAGTGAATAGTGTTGCTGTGAGGCTGAAAGCCAAAGAAAGTTACCCAGCATCAGAAAAATGTTAAACCATTCTTAGAAAATGCCGGCTGACTCACATATTGCAAAAGGCCATATAGTATGAAAAATATTTAACTTTCAGATAAAGTGGGTTCTGAAGATCAGGATACTGGAGAATAATTTTTTAAAATAACTATTTAGTGCTATACAAGAAAAGAGTTGTGTGAAAGAACAGGTTTTCAACGCTGATGAGAATGGCTTGTTGAAACATGGACAGTAGCAAAATAACTTAGATAGCGTTTTGGTTGATGAAAATTTTGTGACTAGAGGCTTCTAGGAACCTAACCTTGTATTTCCCCTAAGAACAACAGTTCAGAGTTCTAGTTTATAAAACATAACCTCCAAGAATAACAAGAATCAACCCTATGTATTTAATTACGATTTTGTTTTCTATGAAATTGAATTCCTTTGCTACATTGTATCAGTGAGTAATCTTCTTTGTAACTATTAGATATTTCCCTGAACAATGCAATTACTTGTGTGCAACTCTTTCTTCTTCCACATATAAAAATTTTAAAATGGACGTTTTAGAACTCTCTGTATAAAAAATTAAAATAAGTAGACTAAAAATAGTTAAAAATTAAAATACATGTTTCCTATGGACATATCACAATCCATTTGGAAAATTTTCAAGTGAACACATGAGCCTGGCTTAGAGGGGGCAGGGTTCTTTTCTTTTTTCTTTTCTTTTCTTTCTTTTCTTTTCTTTCTTTCTTTCCCTTTCTTTCTTTCTTTCTTTCTCTCTCTCTCTTTCTCTCTTTTTTTTTTTTTGACAGAGTCTCGCTCTGTTGCCCGGGCTGGAGTGCAGTGGTGCAATCTTGGCTCACTGTAAGATCTGCCTCCCGGGTTCAAGGTTCACGCCATTCTCCTGCCTCAGCCTCCCAAATCGCTGGAACTATAGGTGCCCGCCACCATGCCTGGCTAATTTTTTGTATTTTTTAGTAGAGACGGGTTTTCACGTTGTTAGCCAGGATGGTCTCGATCTCCTGACCTCGTGATCTGCCCACCTCAGCCTCCCAAAGTGCTGGGATTACAGGCATGAGCCACCGCACCTGGCTGGAGCAAGGGTTGTTTTAGTTTAGAAATTTCATTAGTTTTCGGAGGCATAGGACTCTATCATAAATCTCCAGGTCTTGTGGACCCAGAATAATTAACACTAATGTTTGAGCTGGCATTAGAGTAAGAGTTACACATGCAAGACATGGTGGACATTATTTAGTAGAACTTACAACAAGGTAATTAGATTAGTGTTTTACTATACTTTTATTTGAAGACTTTATGGAATAAACAAGTGTTATTATTCTTGTAGTAAATTGTTATTTTTTTACTTCCTTTTCTTATATTTAACAAGTATTTCCTATTATTTTGGTTATTTTGCCATAATTAAAGCAATTTACATTATAGAAAGATACAGCAGTAATTTAAAAGGTAAATAAGATCACGTGGTATATTAAGATGCTAACAAATTTTATTTTAGTTTTTCAAACAGTATTAACCATCTGCTAAGTTATAGCTGCAAAACTAGCCGTATGTTGAAGTCATTTATCCAATGTATATAGTTTTTTTAAAAAAGCCTTCAGCTGCTATTGTCCAAATATCCTGTAAAATACATCACAAGATTTTTTTTAAATTAACACAGGCAATTTATTTTGAGGGATTTTGGTTATAGTGATCAACGAAGAAATATTTCTCTCTATCACATTGAACAATTTTAAAGCAATGGCTTTATATCTGTTTTTAGTTTTTAATTATTCAAAGCATTTAGTAAAATTTAGAGGTTTTTACATATATAATGTATGTAAAAGTGAAGCATATTATTTTCAATTTCTAAAAGTTTCTTCTAATTATTTATTTGGCAAGTATGTGATTTCTCATGTTGAACTTGGTAAAGGCTGTTGACTATTTTTACTTTATATGGAAACTTTTATTATTCTATTGCCAAAAGCATAATGTTTGATGTATTGGTTTCTAGTTTTGCTAACTTTCAATATAATTATTATTTATAACTACTAAGAAAAATAATTTTCAAATTTCATATGAACACATCCATATTCATAATAGTATTATTCACAATAGCTAAAAGTATATGCAAACCGAGTGTCTGTCAACGAATGAATGGATAAACAAAATGAGGTATATATATACAATGAAGTATTCAGCCTTAAAAAGAAAGAGAATTCTGATACATGTTAAAACATGGATGAACCATGGTTTGAGGACATTATGCCAAGTGAAATAAACCACACCCTCAAAATCAAATACTGTATGATTCCACTTATATGAAGTGTCTAATGTAGTCAAACACATAAAAACAGGAAGTAGAATGGCAGTTGTCAAGGGCTGAGGGGAGGAGGAAATGGGGAGTTTTTGTTTGATGTGGTAAAGAGTTTTAGTTTTTCAAGATGAAAAAGGTCTGGAGATTGGTTGTAAAACAAAGTGAATACACTTAACCCTGGTGAACTGTACACTTAAAAATTGTTAAGATGGTAAATTTATGTCACGTGCATTTTATCACAATTAAAACATTTTTAAAATTTTATTTGAAGGAATTATTGAAATTATCAGTTTACCACTTTAACAGAATATAGTATTGCTTTTAAATAAATGTTAAAGTAAAATATTTTTCTAGCATTGGAGTATTAGGAAGAGATAAATATACTTTTCCAATTATATAAGTTTGCTATGTGTGTGTTTGTGTGTGTGTGTGGGGGGGATTATTTTCTAATCCCACAAATATTTGTGATACTTGTTTAAAAGAAAAATCTTTGCTTAGGAAATGTTCATAGTAAAATTTTCACTTCTATTTTATTAAATAAAAAGTCCACTGCACGTGATCCTAAAGCCAGTTTGTTATCATGTGATCTGTGTATTATCCTCAGTGTTGATGCTGGAACTTGGGCAAATTATCCCTCTTAAAGAATTATTAAGCATTATAAATTACAATGAGTAGCATTTGATAATTGATTAGCCAAATCTTTATAAATCCTTTCTTTTCTATTCTCCCACAATGCATTATCCTGATAGTCTCTGATATCTCCAAATACACTTTTTATTGCCCCCTCTGTTCTCTGCTCCCTATTTTCTCCAACTCTGCTCTTCCCTACCCAAAGAATGCCTCCAGATATATACATTTTGCAATGTTCACTCCTTGGATTTTTGCTGTTCTTGAAAGAGGCTTTTTTCCCCTTAAAATAATTAATTTATTCTCATAATTGTAATTCCTATACTTGGAGAAAGGCTCTTTCTATCAACTCAAGGTTAAGAGATTTCAAAGTATCAATAAAAGGAAACAATTGTATTCTTTTTCATTGATTTATTTAATAAACATTTCTTGAGTACCTAGTATATGTGGTAGAAGCTAAGGATAGAAAATCTATGAGAAATTTAAGATTTAGAAAGAGAGAGAGGCAAACAAATCAATGATTTTAGGACAGTGAGATAATATAGTATTTATGAATATATAATTCCTGGGGAGTATAAAAACATGGAAAAGAGAAACTCAGTGTGGGTTGGTAAATGTTCAACAACTAGTCCTTTGGAGGAAAAAAAAGCAGTTTGAGGCAGGTGTCCATTCCCCTGGTGTAAATACCTCTACTATGGATAATTTGGGGCATCAGTATGATGCCACTGAACATAGAGGTGGGAAGAAACCTGCACAATAGATTCTCAGGAGCCTGTTTGAACCAGCTCCAGCTAAACTAACTTTAAGTCAGATTAGATGTGTTATACGGAAAGTTTCCTGAAGAAAACAACATGTGAGATGAAACTGATGAATGAGGAGGAGTTATCTGGATGAAGGTGATGAGTGGGGCAGAAAAATTGATTTCTATTGGTAGAAACAGCATGTGTATGATATGTACTTTTGCAACAAAGTGATATGTTTTTGTGAACTTAAATGGTTATGCTTAGCTATAGCAAAGTGTTGGCACCAGGGGAGAGTGGCAGGTAAACCTGGAGAGAAGGGTTTTGTGTGATAAGATGAGTATTGAACTCTGAAAAGGAGCTACATGAGGTAGAACTGGATATAACAAACCAAAAGTCCATGATTTCTGTCAATGTAGGTTTTATACGCTTTGTTGAATATCTACTATTGGCCAGGTACTATGTTAAGCACTTGGCATATAAAGATAAATAAAATACAGCAATTTGTGCTCTTGAGGAAATTTCAGTTGAGTTGGAAGCTTGTTAGATGGTGGACAGATCCCTGGTAACTTAATTAATCAATAATGTCTTTTGTAGATACTTGCATCTAATCTTCACTCTTTAGTTAACCTATGTATTTTCTGTCATTTATGCCTACCCAAGTTTCCACATTATACTTATTTATAGATCTAAATGCTTAACATTGACTACAACTCTGAGCTCAAGCCTTATATTTTTAAATTCCTACTCTATCTTTCTGATTAGTATTCTGCCACCATCTCAAAATTAACATATCTTAAACAAACTCAGCTTTCACTAAACCAAGTCATTGTGTACTCTTCCCACTTCTAAATTCTCAGGCTTAAAAAAAAATAGATCAAAGTGGCTGACTAGAGGCACCCAGCACTTACTTACTCCACAAAAAAAGATCAAAACATCAACTGGATAACCACACATTAAATGGACTGTCTAAGGGAGAATACTGGAATGAAACAAGGGAGTGACAAAAACCCCCATGAGACATGAAAATTCAGGATGGCAGTATATAGACAGAAATAAAGAAGTCAGCCAGGATTGGCTTGGAGTCAAGAGGGAGTCTCCATTGAAGAGAAAAGGTACGTGAGAGATACCCAGAAGTCAACATTCCTACTACAGATGGCTGCAATCTTAGCTACAGGAGATCCCCAGAGCGCTTACATTCCTGAGCCCAGCGTAGAGCATTGCCTGGAGTCCATGTGACTGCATTATTTCAGAGAGGAAATTCATGCTGAATCATCCCGCCTCCAGAGCTCGGGGCAACAGAACCCAGGCTGCTGCAGCATGGCACCATATTTAGAGTGGAGCCACCAACAGAGTAAATCCTGCCTAGAGGTCCAATAGCCCCTGTATTTCCACATCACTGGGGTCCCTGTGACATCTTGCTACACCCAACCAATGGTCTACAGTATCACAACACCAGCCAGACCCAACAGTGAGGCTGTGACCCTTGGCACCTGAGCCCACACATCACCCTATACTCCTGGAAACAAACAGTCCAGCATAGCATGGAAAATTCCTCCAGGAAAGAGGGAGCCAACATGCACATACTGCAAAGCCTGAGAGCTGCCTATCTGGGGCCCACTACAACCCCCAGTGTGGACCCCACCATCTCCAGTGGAAGGGTCACCCCACATTCACATGCACTGCCTAGGGGCTTGAAGACTGTCCAGCTTGGGTCTACTGTTGTCCCCACCCCTCCACAAGTAACAGCATCCTAGGCCACTGAGGCACCTGTAGACACTGCTGACATTGATTAAAGAAGAAAAAATCGTGAAGATTACATTACTGTGCCCACTCAGAACAAAGCCAAAGGATCCTGTCCAACTGAAACTATAGGACACATCTACAGGAAAAGGTCTTTCCTTATGAAAGGTAGTACACTAAATTGCAAGAAGCAACTGTTCCATCAGATATGCAGATATTAACATAGAAACACAAGAAACAAAAAAGCCAAGGCAACATGATATCTCCAGTGGAACACAATAATTCTCCAGTAACATATCTTCCGAAAAGGAAATCTATGAAATGCCTGAAAATGAATTCAAAATAATAACATTATGGAAAGTTGGTAAGATATAAGAGAATACAGGTAAATAATTCAGTGAAATCAGAAACACAGTTCATGAGCTGAATAAGAAATGTAACAAAGAAATAGGTATCATAAAAAAGAACCAAAAAAAAAAAAAAAAACTTGGAACCGGAGTATTCAATGAGTAAATAAAAAATGCAACTGAGAGCTTCAACAATAGATTAGATTAAAAAGAAGAAAAAATTTTAAACTTGAAGAAAGATATTTTGAAATAACTAAGTCTGGCAAAAAAAAATAATTAAAGAAGAAATCCTACGTGACATATTAGGCACCATTAAGCAAACATTTATAATATGGAAGTTTCAGAACAACAGGAGAAAAATGCATAGAATACCTATTTAATAAAATAATAGCTGAAAACTTCCAAAGTCTTGTGAGAAATATGGACATTCAGATACAGGAAGCTCAAAACTCCCCATATAGATTCAATCCAAAAAGGTTTTCTCTGAGGCACATTATGATCAAACTGTCAGAATTCAAAGACAAAGACAGAATTCTAAAAAGAGCAAGGGAAAAGTGTTAAAATCACATATAAGGGAATCCCCATCAGACTAACAGCATATTTCTCAACAGAAACTCACAGGCCAGGAGAGAATTGGATGATATTTTTAAAGTGCTAAAAGAAAAAAACCTTTAAGCAAATACTACTATACCTGAAAAGCTATCCTTTAAAAATGAAGGAGAAATAAAGTCTCTCAGACAAGCAAAAACTTGAAGAATTCATCTCTACTAGATCAGCGAATAAGAAATGTGTAAGGGAGTCCTACATCTGTAAGCTATCATGTTTATCATTTTTTAAAAAGCACCTTATTATTTTATTCTTTTTTTGTATTTGTGTGTCCATTTTATTTAGTTATATTTGTATCTATTTTATTTAGTTCTGTTTGTATCCATTTCATTTAGATAATAAGTACATCATGAAAACATACAAAAGTATAAAGCTCACTAGTAAAGCAGACACACAATTGAGAAAGAGAAAGGACTCAAATATTATCATTACAGAAAAACCACCAAACCACAATGATAATGAGAAAAAAGGAACAAAAGATATTCAAAATAACCAGACAATAATTAACAAATTGACAGGAAAAAAACCTCATCTATCAATAATAACCTTGAATGTAAATAGACTAAATTATCCACTTAAGAAATATAGACTTGCTGATGGACTTAAAAGAAGACCAAATTATATGCTGAAACTCACTTTCATTATTCATGAAATTCACTTCAGCTGTAAAGATCCCCATCATAAAAACAGACTTTAAGTCAAAAAACATATGAAGAGACAAAGGAGATCAATATACAATGATGAAGGGATCAATTCAGCAAGAGACCATAACAATTATAAATATATATGCCCTCAACACTGGAGCACCCAGACATATGAAGCAAATATTATTAGAATTAAAGTGATAGACACAAATACAATAATAGTTGGGGACTTCACTACCCGATCACAGCGTTGAACAAATGATCTAGATAGAAGATCAACAAAGAAGCTTAAGACTTGCAGAAACTGCACCATAGACAAAAATAGGACTAACAGATATCTATGGAACATTTCATTCAACAGCTTCAGAATACATATTCTTCTCATCACATAGAACATTCTCCGGGATGAACCATGTTAGGCCACTGAACAAGTCTCAACAAATTTTTAAACATTGAAATCATATTAAGTATCTTCTTAAATCACAGTGAAATAAAACTAAAAATTAATAACAAGGGGAACTTTGGAAACTGTACAAATACAGGGAAATTAAATGTCATGCTCTTGAATGACCAATGGGTCAATGAAGAAATCAAGAAGGAAGTTTAAAAAAATTTTTAAATAAATGAAAATTGAAACACAACATGCCAAAACCTTTGGGATACAACAAAAGCAGTAAAAAGAAGGAAGTTCGCAACAATAAACACACCAACATTTAAAAACTAGAAAAATTCAAATAAGCGACCTAGTGATGCACCTCAAGGAATTAGAAAAGTAGGAACCCCAAATTAGTAAAAGAAAAGAAAGAATAAAGATGAGAGCAGAACTAAATGAAATAGTGACAAAAAAGTACAAAAGATCAGTGAAACAAAAAAGTATTTTTTTGAAAAGATAAACAAAATTGACAAACCATTAACTAGACTAAAAAAAAAAGGAAGACACAACTAAATAAAAAGATAAATAAAAAAGAGATCTTCCAACTGATACCAAATAAATGCTAAGAATTAGCAGAGACTACTTTCAACAACTACATGTCAACAAATTGGAAAACCTACGGGAAATGGATCAATTTCTGGACACACACAACCTACTAGGATGGAGCTAGAATGAAATGGAAAACATGAAGAGGACAATAATGAGTACTAAGATCTAATCAGTAATAAAAAGTTTCTAATGAAGAAAAGCTCAAGACTGGATGGCTTTACTGCTAATTCTACCAAACTATCAAAAACTAACACCAATGCTTGTCAAATTTTCTTTTTTTTTTTTTTTTTTTTTTTGAGACGGAGACTTGCTCTGTCGCCCAGGCTGGAATGCAATGGCACAATCTTGGCTCACTGTAACCTCTGCCTCCCGGGGTCAGGCGATTCTCCTGCCTCAGCCTCTCAAGTAGCTGGGATTACAGGCACACACCACCACACCTGGCTAATTTTTGTATTTTTAGTAGAGATGGGGTTTCACCATGTTGGTCAGGCTGGTCTCGAACTCCTGACCTCGTGATCCACTCTCCTTGGCCTCCCAAAGTGCTGGGATTACAGGTGTGAGCCACGGAGCCTGGCCGTCAAGCTATTTTTAAAAACTGAAGAACTATATATTCTTCCTAACTGTTCCATGAACATTGCCCTGATACCAAAACCGGACATGGACACAACAGTAAAAAAAACTACTGGCTAATATCCATGATGAACAAAAATGCAAAAATCCTCAATAAAATGTTAGCCAGCTGAATTCAAAAACACATCAATAAGATAATATACCATGATCAAGTGGGATTTATCCCACAGATAGAAGTATGGTTGAACATATGAAACATCAATAAATCTGATACATCACATCAATAGAATGAATGATATAAACCATATAATCATCTCAATAGATGCAGAAAAAGCATTTGATAAAATTTAACATCTTTTTATAACAAAAGCTCTCAACAAATTAGATATGGAAAGAGCATACCTCAATATAATAAAGACCTTATATGAACTAATATTATGCTAAATGGTCAAAAACTGAAAGCTCTTTTTCTAAAAATCAAAGAACAGGACAAGACAAAGATGCCTACTTTTATCACTGTTATTCAACATAGTATTGGAAGTTCTAGCCAGAAAAAATAGACAAAAGAATGAAATAAAGGGCATTCAAATAGGAAAAGAGAAAGTCAAATTTTTTTCTTTGCAGACAACACGATTTTATGTATAGAGAAACCTAATAACTCCACCAAAACCTAGTAGAACTAAGAAACAAATTTAGTAATTTCAGGGTACAAAATCAACATACAAAAATCAGTAATGTTTCCATACACCAATAATAAAATAACTAAAAAAGAAATTAATAAGGTAATCCCATTTATAATAGTTGTCAAAATAAAATGTCCAGGAATAAATTTGTCCAAGGAAGTAAAAGATCTCTACAATGAAAACTATAAAAAAGTGATGAAAGAAATTGAAGAGTACATGAAAAATATAGATATTCCATTCTCATGGATTGGAAGAATCAATATTGTTAAAATGACCATAATACCAAAAGCAATCTAAAAATTCAATGCAATCCAAATTGAAATATTAATTAAATTATTCACAGAAATAAAAAAATCTTAAATTTGTATGAAACCACAAAAGAATTCAAATAACCAAAGCAATACTGAGGAAATAGAACAAACTGGAGGCATCACATTGCCTGACTTCAAGATATAATACAAAGCTATAGTAACCAAAACAGCATGGTATTGGTATAAAAATGAACACATAGACCAATGGAACAGAATAGAGTATGCGGCAATAAATTCACATGTTTACAGCCAATCATTTCCAACAAAGGAACTGAAGGGGAAAGGATAGCCTCTTCAATAAATGGTGCTGGAAAAACTACATATTCAGAATGTTTTATTCAGAACACTGTCTCTTACCAAATACAAAAATCAATGCAAAATGAATTAAAGACTTCAATTTAAGGTCTAAAATTATGAACTACTCAATGAAAACATAAAGAAAATATTTCAGTGCATTAGTCCGTGCAAAGATTTTATGGGCAGGATTTCAAAAGCACAAGCAAGAAAAGCAAAAATAGGGCATTCAAATAGGAAAAGAGAAAGCAAAAAATTTCTGCATAGCCATAAAAACAATCAACAGAGTGAAGAGACAACATATAAAATGAGAGAAAATATTTGCAGACTATTCATTTTGCAAAGGACTAATATCCAGAATATATAAAACAGTCAACAGCAAAAATAATAATCTGATTTTAAAATGAGTAAAGCATCTGAATAGACATTTCTCAAGAGACATACAAATGGCTAACATGTATATAAGAAATGCTCAACATCACTAATCGTCAGAGAAATGCAAATCAAAACCACAATGAAATATTATCTCACTCCAGTTAGAATGACTGTTATCAAAAAGACAAATGATAATAATATTTTTTATTTTCTGGTGATGTTCTTCAAAACACTGAATATAGAACTACCATATGATCCAACAATCCCACTAGCAGGTATTTATCCAAAAGAAAGAAAATCAGTACATTGAAAAAATATCTTCATCCCCCCCATGTTTATTGCAGCACTGTTCACAATAGTCAAGATAGCTAATCCACCTAAGTGTCCATCAACAGATGAATGGATAAAGAAGTGTGGTATCTATACACATGGAATACTATTCAGCCACAAAACAGAATGAAATCTTATCATTTACGACAATATGGATGATCCTGTAGAAGATTATGCTAGGTAAAATAAGTCAAGCACAGAAGCTAAATAAGTTGATTTCATAAAAGTGGAGTGTAGAATAATGATTACTAGAAGTTGGGAATGGTAGTGAGGAGGACAGGGTGGGGAGAGGTCGGTCAATGGATAAAAAATTACAGCTAGATAGGAGGAATAAGTTCTAGAGCTTTATAGCACTATAAGGTGACTGTAGTTAACAATAATTTATTGTATATTTTAAAGTTACTATTATAGAAAAGTGGAATTGGTAAATATTTGGTTCAATTTATGTATATGTGTCTATATGTGTGCATATGAGTGTGTGTGTGTGTATCATTTTTTACTAGAGAGGGAGTCTAAAAGTCACTTTTAGTCAAAGTCCAAAAGCAATTAATGAATTATAGGAAGTAATAGTTAAGTAGATAAATCATACTTTGAAATATTGTTTTCAATTTTCTCTACAAATATTTTAATATTAGATGTGCAATTTATTGATTAATATTTGGGAGAATTTAAATAAATATAATTTCTTTGTTATACATTAATTCTCCTGCCTTCGAACTACTCCAATCACCTGCAGAACTAAGTAAAAACACTGACCCTGCTCATTATCAAGTCATCTGCTTCAAGGCTTGAGATTTGCTAAGCTGCTGTAATGTGTTACAACATACAGCCTTGCTTTTAAGGAGGTTTCATCAACTTTTAGTAAGCTTACTGTTCATGTTTGGCTAATCCCGTAAGAGTTGAAAGATCTCAGAATTTTTACTCTCCATGCAGAAATAAAAGGTCGAAAAGACCTGTTTGGTGGCCTGGTCCTGTGCCAAAAAAAGATTACCTTCTCAGCAGCTTTGTGTGTAATTTTCTGTTTGATTTTTGAAATTTTAAATTACTGAACTTGAACCACTTGCTTTAGGAGACCATTTCAGAGAACAAATAACTGCTTGGGCTTATCCTAGTTATATATTTAAATTATAATAGAAAGTGTCTTAAGTACTAAAGGTTAGATAAATCCTGATAAACGGCAGCGGTTCAGATTATCTTTGTCGAGAACGTGTTACTGATCCGCTTACTGTTAAAATTTCCATTTCAAAAATAGTGAACATTTTTTCTCTATGTGAAAGGAATACACATGTATTTACAATAAAATAAAAGATTCTTAACTTGATAAAATTGGGCTTGAGAGTCTCCCTTCAGCTGCCCATAATTGGTGGCAAAATTTATTCTTGAGCACAAAGCAGACCATGATAATGTTGATTTTGTTGTAGTAAAGAAAATAGAAGAAGCCTAATTTTAAAATCTACGTTGGATGCAATATCCTCTGTATTGACAACTAAACTTTGATCTTTTCCTCTTGGAATTGGTTTGGTATGGAAAGCAAAAATTGTAGAGACACTTTAGTTTGTATTTTATTTATTGCTATTGATCACTATCTTCTTTTTTTGGCTACCACTTTTCTGACGTCTCCTGCTTCTAGTCACTTCTAGTTACATGAATAAAATGGTATGTTGCAGGTCTGTGAGCAAAACTTGAAAGCTCTTATCTTTCTGTAAGTGTGAATCTCAATGTGTCACTTTTCCTTGTGCTTTATGAGCTTTATATTATTGCCTTTACTTTTCTTTGTCTTGTTTTCTCCTTCACTTTCAGCAGTCTAGTTTCCAGTTCACTAAAATCATGTCCTTATTACCAATTTTAAGTGTATGATCTCATTACTTATCCTTTCAGATTGCATTATTTCCTCCTTGAAATCACTCTTCAGATTCCAGCAGTATAGTCACCCTATTCCCCATTCTTAATCTTTGTAAGTCTCAATTACCATTATTTTCTAAGAGTTTGTTTTCTTAAGACTGGTGCCAATTGCTCTATATTTTCCTATTTTTAATTGAGAAAATTTGTCAGGAGATAGCATGTAATTATAAAGGCTACATCTTAGAGATAGCTTACTATGTCCAGCTCCACACAGAAATATTTTAGTGAGATCAGCTTTACATCTATACTTGCCTAGAAAGGTATCTTTTTTCCTTGTTAGTGCTTGTATTGACATTGTGGATGTTTGCCTCTGTGGCAATCATTTTTTGTGCTCATATAGCTGAACAACCTTCTTTTGAGTGAAACGTTCTTTGCTCAGTTATATCTGTAATATTAATTTGGTTATGATCAATTTTTGCTGGCCAAAGAATATGCCTTTATATCTACTGTGTTTGCTTTCTTGGTTTAATTATTGGAAGAAAATTCTAACCATCCTTGTTTTTCTTATGTGCGTCTAGGACTTTGGTAATCATCCATTTGATTACATAAAAACATATACTTTTAAATTCATGTCATGCTATATCAAGACTAAAAATAACATGACAAAACAATATATGTGCTTCCAATTTCTCCCTAGCTACTTCTAAGCACTTGGCAAAATGTCCTTTCCTATTTCATTTTGACATCTTTTTTTTTTCCAGCTGCATAGGTATTCTCTGTACATTGGAGAAACCCGTCAATATACTTTAGGAAAACTATAGGTTGAAATCAAAGTCTGAAGTCACATCATTTGTAGTGAATTATGAAATATATTTTTAGAAACAAGACATAGCAGACACTGTGCTAGTAGAAGAGATGAGCATGTTATCATATTTGTCTATAGTCACTCAAAGTATCATGAGAGTGGCAGATATAGAAATGAGTTATTTTAATACAGAGGAATGTATTGGAGGGGGATAGATTTGGTCCATTGCTGTGTCTGGCGGGGGCAAGGGCTTTCAAAAAGTAATATTTGAGTTTTGTGAAGAGTGAATAGGATTCTCCTGATGGGCTGGAGGAGCACACTGCTAATTGTATTTAGGGAAGCTGAGTTTGGCTGTGGATTGCAAAGCAAGAGGTGAGTGGGGGTAAAGTTGGAAAGATAAGCTATTTGTGATCCCAAAGGACCTTCACTATCCTGATTGGGAATCTTAACATCTTCCGGTAGGTAAATGAAAGCCATGAAGACTTTTAAGCAAAGGAGCAATATAACTTATTGTTACATATGTGTTTGGCTTTGGGAATAGTTATCTGGACACTAAAGAAGGTAGCTTGAAGAAGAGTCAATCTGGTAGCAGGAAGGCCAGTTATAAGAGTGTTGGGTGGATTAGGTCAGTGATGAGTGTTTAAGTTATAATGGTGGTGAAGAAAAGGCATCGGATTTAAGGTATATTTCTAGAGAAAACTGTATGAGACTCAGTAAAAAATTTGCTATAAAGAAAAAGAAAGATGGGATAATTATGAATTCCATAGCTTAGGAAACTAGTAAGTGGAGATGTCTTTAACAAGATAGAAGAAAACTGTGAGTGGACACAGTGAAAGTATATCTCTTCCTTTCACCAGCAGGGAAACAGTAGGCAAGTTAGATTTAATCACTGTTTTTCAGTATGACCACATTGTGCCATTCAGGAGGCAATTGCAAATGTAGGGTTAGAACTTCGGAGAAAGATAAAAGCTGGAGACATAGATGTGAGAGAGATCATAGCCCACTGAAGCTGACTTCAACCAGAGAAAGAGAGCCTGTCGATAAAGAGAAGTTAAGAGGTTCAGGAACAGTAAGAATACTGTTCTTGGTATGACAAAAGGGGTTTTGTTTGGGAATGAATTGAGAGATTTAAAGACATTCCATGGATATTAGGGAACATTTATGAAACCAGACATTTTAGAAATTTCTGGACATGTCCTGCTGTATGGTTGAGACCAATCAGTAAAGGGATCTCTAACCCCATCCCCTGTCACTTCTTGACCTTGGTCTTGCATTCCTCAGTCAAGTAGTGTAGTTATTTTATTTGTGAAAATTGTCATGAGAATTATTAATCCATCATACCCTCTGGCCCCTGACACTCATTTACTTTTACTATTTCTAAATTTTGCCACTTAGTTTTTGAATTTTAAGCCTTGTGTTTCTTAATTTCTTTAGTCTAATAATAAACTTTCTTTTCCATCAGCTTCTAACTCCTCTGCTCTTTCTCTTTTGACACCACTTTGAAAATGATCCTCACCCTTTATAGTTTTCACATGTCCATCTGTTGCTCTTTGCAGCAGATTCCTTTCCTGGCTTCAGAGTACTCTTTCAACATCCTTCTGTATATCTTTATATATCCTTTGTCCTTTCCCTTGACTCCATCTGAGCAGCCATTCTCTGTTTGTTTGCTTCATCTGTTAAAGTCTTGCCTAAACTTTATCCCACTATCCCCTTTTGTTAGAATAATGTACTGGTCTTTCTCAACCGCCTTTTAATTTAAACATCCTTTTTAAAAAGTTATTCCTTAATTTCTCTCATAGCACACCTTCATTTACCCAAGGTACTGCTTCTGAGAAAGGAACTATCACATTTGAACATTTGACCAGCATAGGGTGTACACTTCTTGAAGAAAAGGATTTTTTAAAATATTTATATGTCGTTATATTTTGGATTTTTAAAATATTTTAATCTATAATGAATAGAATTTTAATTGAGAAAGATTTAAAACTGATGTTTCTATAATTCTATAAGTTCTGGTACTTCACCATAAATGTATGCATATGCATTTTTCTTATGGAGATGATTTATGATTTTAGCTAATTCTTAAGGGTGTCCAAGATGACAATAAGCATGCTTATGTAAGGATTTAAAGATCAAGATCTTACCTTCAACTTATACAAGGAATAAATATGGTTAGATTTTTATATGAACTTGGAAATAATCCATGTATGATTAATATCATTACTTTTCTTCCTTAACCTGTCTGGTTTGTGTTAATATTACATTTTATTAATTTACTTATCATATTCAACAAGACCCAGTGCTTATAGACTATCTTTTTGTAATGTTAGCTGTTTTGTAAAGATTTTGAGTGTAGCTCTACTTAAAGTTGTTCTTTGGGAAACCTTTTTTTATTTTTTCCAAAGAACAAAATCTGAAACAGGGAAACAGGAGCTTCTGGCAGTGTAGAAGTAAAGCATGTAATTTTCTAGCCATTCAGTTGCAACCTATCCTGCCACCAGAGATTCAGTCTAATTATACTCACTGATCTGAGCTAGCCATAGAGAGAGACATGATGTATGTGAAAGGGGAGGTCCTTTGAAGAGTTAAAGCAATCTTTCTTTAAAAGCTAGCTCTGTCTTTGCCTTGATGCATGCTTTAACTGCTCCTTCCTGCCCATGATGCAAACCCAGATTCCAAAAAAGTAGGTGACAGAGTGGAAGCTGAAGGTACTAACATTAATCAAAAGGAAGTATAATTTTTCTATCCTTCAGTTCCACCAAGTGACAGGGTGATTTTTACTTTTCTCTTCAAGAATTCTAATATGCTGGGTGACTTTTAGGCTTCGCCTTTTTTTCGAAGCATCCCGGTGTCATACCAACAAATGATCATATAATCTGCAAGATGCCAGGATTTGGATCATATATGCACATCTGGTTAATTTTTTTTCCAGTGTAGGGACACTGGACCCAGTGTCCACCTGACTCAGGTGGTATGGGGCTAGTGTTCTTTTTATTGACCCTATGAAATTAGGTAGTGATTCTGTATTTCTGAATAAGTGTCAAAGGCTCCCATGGTAATCAACTTTTCTGACATTGATATAGATACTAAATGTTCATTTTTGTGGATTTTAACTGTTTTCTCACTCCTTATTATAGTTTGTATAGATACAATATTGAGAAAGTGATGTTACATGTAGTTAGATAAAATGAATGTTTTTTGGGTAATTGGTTATGATTTTGGGGCAGTTACAATAGCTTAGCTGAAGTTCCTTTTTAGAATAGAAATAAATTTGAATTGTAGAAATGCTTCTTTTGCTCCAGGCCTCGAGTAATACCTCTGCAAGTGAAGCCATAATATAGCTGAGTTCATATCTTAATTGTATGTGCAAGTGTCTTTTAGCACAAATGATGGTGTCATTGCTTTATAAAACAATGCTTATTTTATTATTCTTTGAATTAAGTTTGAAAACTTTCTTCTTATTAGAAATTGTTTGTTTACTTGCTGAATGCAGAAAATCTTCCTGTAACCTCCAAATTTAGGGCCCAGATTGTTTGAATCTAGAGACTTGAGTCAACACTCACCACTGCTCCCTGCTTTTTGCCTCTTTTCATTATGCCAACTGGAGCAAATCATCTCTGCTCCTTCAAAGTATTTCTGACCTCCCCACCACATACTATTTCCTACATTACTTTTATTATATAAATATACTCTTTAGACTTGTCCTAAACTAAAAGGAGTTATAGTTGGCAGTGTTAGAGGTGTATTAATTCCCCAGTGCTGTGTAACAAATGACCACAAACAGTGGCTTTGAAACAACATGCATTTATTGGCTCACAGTTCTGTTCGTCAGAAGTTCTACACAGCATGGCTACTTTTTAGGTCAGCTTCTCTCAGACTTGAAGTCCAGATATCAGCTAAAATGAATTCATATCTACAGACTTTGTTGAGAAAAGGGCGGAAGGAAGAAAAACCCCCAGCTGTTTGGAACTCACTTTTATTGGTATTCAATTCCTTGAGGTTGTAGGCCTGAGGTCCCTATTTCCTTGCTTGCTGTCAGGTAAGGGATATTCAAAACTGCTAGAGGTCCCCACATTCCTTGCCATGCAGCCTCTTCCTTCTTTAAGGATCAAGGGTGCCTTGGAATCACCTTGGCTTCTCTGCCACTGACATCTAGGTTAATATTTAAAGGGCTCTGTGATTAGGTTAGACTCCCCCAGATAATCTCCCTATATTAAACTCAAATGATTCTGGTCCTTAATTATATCTGAAAAAAATCCCTTCACAGCAGTACTTATATTAGAGTTTGAGTGTATAAGTGGGAGAAGGTATGTGTAAACCAGAAGCTGTCAGAATTCTGCCTATCACAGATGACTTGCCCATTAGCCACTCCTAATCCATTTCTTCCATGCCACACCAAGTATAGAAACAGAAAGCTGCATACCCTGTTTTCCAGCCTCCCTTCCAGGTAGGGTGACTGGTTGACTCAGTTTTGACCAATAAGATATTACGAAGAAACTGACTAGGAGTCAACTGAGAAACTTGCTTTCCTGATAAAATGAACAGATACCCCTGGAGATTTTCTTCCTCCCTTCTTACTGTATGGAATTTGGGTTTGATACTGGAGCTGCACTGGTCATCTGGTGACCATGAAGTGATACACATGTATACAATGCCATCTTGGTAACAGCTGTACACATTTCTCATGGGGCAATTGGTGATGTTCTTGTTTGATAAAACAATGCTGTGGGAAAGAAGCTAGGAAGAGAGCCCTCACTATAATCTGACCATGGTTCACCCTGATCTTGGACTTCCAGTCTCCAAAACTATAGGAAAATAAATTTCTATTGCTCATGCTACCCAGCCTATGGTATTTTGTTATGGAAGCATGATTTCACTAAGACACTTTATTAAAAATGGGATATATAGCATAACAGCACTGAAATATTGATGTTAAAATAGAATTCTGCAATGAGAAATTTTCCTTGCAGATACTAGAATCTTGATTGAAATATTCTGATAGTATCCCCTCACCCCAGACATACTAACATTTAGAAATGTATTATGACTTTGGATTCATAAACATAAGAAAAGATGGAGAGTTATTAAAGCCATACTAGAGAACTAGAACGATACACATTGAGTATGCAACACATTATAAAATGCATTCAAGTTCTCATACATGCTTCCAGTTCATCTTTAAGAGGTACAGTAAAATTCCTCTGTGTGTGCTGAGGAGGACAGTCACTATTATGGTTCAAACTGGGTTTCCCATATGTTGTTAAGCTCAGCTGCTCATCTGTGGTTTGTGATACCACGATTGTATCATGCCTGTAAACCCAGGATGGTCACTTTTTTTTTTTTTGTCGCCCAGGCTGGAGTGCAGTGGCACGATCTCGGCTCACTGCAAGCTCTGCCTCCAGGGTTCACGCCATTCTCCTGCCTCAGCCTCCCGAGTAGCTGGGACTACAGGCGCCCGCCACAACGCCTGGCTAATGTTTTTTATTTTTTAGTAGAGACGGGGTTTCACCGTGTTAGCCAAGATGGTCTTGATTTCCTGACCTCGTGATCCGCCCGTCTTGGCCTCCCGAAGTGCTACTTGTTTGTTTTAAATGTTGTTTTGTTTCTCTATTACAAAAAAAAAAAAAAAACCTGCTGGGGAGATGGTCAAGATGGCCGACTAGAAGCAGCTAGTGTGTGTGGCTCTCGTGGAGAGAAATGGAAGGGGTGAGTAAATACAGAATCTTCAGCTGAAATACTCACATTGGGACTAATCAAGAAAAAACTCGACCTATGGACAACAGAGAAAAGCAAGCAGGACAACGGCCCACCCAGGGAACAACACAGAGCCAAGGGAACTTCCCCTGCACAGGGAAGTGGTGAGTGAGTGTGTGACCCCCCCCCCCCCCACCCCCCCACACACTTCTCCCATAGATCTTTGCAACTCTCAGGTCAGGAGATCCCCTCATGAACCCACTCCTCCAGGGCCTTCAGTCTGACACACAGAGCTACATGGAGTCTCGGCAGAGCAGCGGCTCAGGCAGGCACAGAGGCCCAGGAGATACTTGGGCTTTCCAGGCTTCTCAGCAAAAGCAGCTGCAACTCTGGCTAAATGGGAGGTTAGACACCCTATACACACTGCTAGAAAGGAGGCTGAATCCAGGGAGGCAAGCAGCCACAGTCTGCAGGCCCCACTTCTGTGGCACCTCACAGGATAAGTCCCACTGGCCTGGGATTCCAGCCAGTCACCAGTAGCAGTGTTACACCTCCCTGAGACAAAGCTCCCATGGGGAGAAGTGGGCTGCCATCTTTGCTGTTTGGGTGACTTAGCCATTCCAGCCTTTAGACCTTGTGAAGTCCACGCTGACCGAGGGCAAAAGCAGTACCCAGCACATGGCAGCTGCGCTATGAAAACATGGCCAGACTACTTCTTTAAATCGGTCCCTGATCCCATTCCTTTTTACTAGGTGGGACCTCCCAACTGGGGTTTCTTGCCACCCCTGCCAGTGTTCTTTGGCTGACAGAGATTTGAAAACTCCCCGAGACAGAGCTCCCAGAGGGATGGGCAGGTCACCATCTTTGCTGTGTGGGTGACTTAGCAGTTCCAGGCTTTGGGCTTTGGAGAGTCCAAGCTGCTTGGAGGCAGAGGTGGTCCCCTAAAACAGCCATAGCTGTCCTGAGAAAATGTGGCCAGACTGCTTTTTAAAGTGGGTCCCTGATCCTATTCTTCCTCACTGAGCAGGACCTCCCAACCGGGGTCTCCAGCCACCCCCACCAGTGTTCTCTAGCTGACAAAGTTTTCAAACCTCCCTGAGACTGAGCTCCCAGAGGGAGGGACGAGCCACTATCTTTGCTGTTTGGGTGACTTAGCGGTTCCAGCTTTTGGGCTTTGGAAAGTCCAAGCCAACCAGGGGCATAAGTGGCACCCCAGCACAGCCCTACAAAAACATGGCCAGACTACTTTTTAAAGTAGTTTCCAGATCCCGTTACTCATCACCAGGCAGAGCCTTCTAATTGGGGTCTCCAGCACTGAGGCCTTCAGTTGCCCCTAGAAGTTCTGTCCAGGGAGTTGCCAAGTTGCTACTGGCTCAATAGCTCTGTCAGGTCCTCTCTGCCACTGCTTCTGCTGTGGAACCGTCCTTGGTACCCTCGGGCTAACAAAGGAGCAAAGACCCCTAGTACCTTATCCACACCTCCAACAAGCTGAAGTTGACTCAAGAAGAGGAGGCCAGTGGATCGTCCATAATTCCCACACTCCGCCACTGCTCATCACCAGACAGGGAACACCTGGCTTGGGCCCACAGCACAGACACTCGATCTTGGGCTGATTGCACTGAGTAATTGCTGGCCTCCATCTCTCTGGGATGGCACCCCCAGGAGACAAGCAAAGTGGTGAACCAGCAAGCCAGCTGATGTGGAGCCCAGTGGGTTTGATGCAGGAGCATCTGTAGCAGAGCACGACCAGGGACAGCCATCCCTCTAGGCTTTAGGTCTTATGGGAGCAGGTGGAGCCTAGAGGGATGGCTACATCTGCTACAGATGTTGCAGCAGAGCAGCCGGCCTTCCTGGCCATGCTCTGCTATAGGGGAATTGTTGGACCTGATCTCTGCAGGGTGGTCCTGCACATCAGACAGAGCTGGTTTGACCTGAGCACTCCTTGGTCTGCTGGCCTCTACTAGGGCCCCAGCCTGGCCGTGCCCACTTACAAAGCAGTGTCAGCTGCTCTGGGTATCCACACTATAGCTTGGTCCCATAAGTCTTCCTCATTAGAAAGCACCCTTCCCTGAACCTCTGCAACTTCACCTTACATGGGAATAAATGAAGTGAGCTCTTCAGAGAAAATGGAAGCATGCTTCCCCAATAAGAATGGTTGCATTCGGCCAGGCACAGTGGCTCACGCCTGTAATCCCAGCACCTTGGGAGGCCAAGGTGGGCAGATCACCTGAGGTTGGGAGTTCGAGACCAGCCTGATCAACATGGAGAAACCTCATCTCTACTAAAAATACAAAATTAGCCGGGCATGGTGGCACATGCCTGTAATCCCAGCTACTCGGGAGGCTGAGGCAGGAGAATTGCTTGAAACCAGGAGGCAGAGGTTGCAGTGAGCCAAGATTGCACCACTGCACTCCAGCCTGGGTGACAGTGTGAGACTGTCTCAAAAAAAAAAAAAAAAAATACAAAATTAGCTGGGCACAGTGGCTCATGCCTGTAATCCCAGCTACTCGGGAGGCTGAGTCAGGAGAATTGCCTGAACCCAGGAGGCAGAGGTTGCAGTGAGCCAAGGTCGCGCCATTGCACTCTAGCCTGGGCAACAAGAGCGAAACTCCATCTCAAAAAAAAACCAAAAAAAAAAAACAAAAACAGAAAGAATGGTTGCATCCATGTTCAATATATAATTCCACATACTAAAAGCTACACTTCCACATAGTCTGGCCTCATTGTCTCCTCAGAACTATGGTTTGTCTATGTCTTCAAGAGGAGTTCAGTGGGGTATAAATGAGGATGGAAGAAAAACTTGAGCTTACACTTCTACAATGCTTTTCAAATCTTTAGCTGCATAACCCTTTATTTTAATAAAACCTTACCTGAGATCCAAATTATGTAAATCTAATAAATACAGGAATTCTGTGATTAAGTTAAGGAACAGGGAGCAGCCTAGACACTGGAGCACTATTGAAAACAACTAACCTAAAGGTGAGAAGAGGTGACCAATAACATTTGGTCCAGGCCCGTACTCCCAAAATGTAGGCAGAAAATGGGCTTTTAAAAGGGAGGGAAGACTGGGACTATGGTTTCGCAGGTCCATGACTCTATCTTTTGTCTTGTTCACTTTGGTAGATTTGGCATGTACCGAACATAGGGAAAGGCTAAGTTTTACTAAGCTGGTAGGTAAAACCTTTCCCTTCTGCATAGAATTACTCGGTTCAAGAGCTTCTCTGGTATCCAGACAGCACTTCTGTCCTGCTTCAGTTATTGGTAAAGGAAAAAGATGTGTGAGATACTCCAAGTATGTTCCTGCTTATCTCCAGACTATACTCTCCTGCATACAATAAGGAGAAGCAAACTTAAGGCATTCTTTTAAAATCAGAATTTCAAAATGTCTGACTGTGGGTTCTTTAAGACCACAAAACTTTCCTGGTGCCTAGGGCCAGAGGATGGAGAGACCAATGTTATCTGCTCAATTCATTTCCAGGTTTCTTTTACAACCTCTGAGGATCTGTTGATTTTCTTGCTACCAGTTCTGTTTCTGCACATGAGTAATTGGGGGCAGAGGCTGACCCTGCTGTTGTATAAAAGTAATTGACGGCAGTAAATTCAGCCCTTTGTGTTGCTCAGGTATAGAAAGTCCTTTATTTCACACACATCGTAAATTATCCACCCACAGCCAGGTTCTGAAATTGTCTTTCCTAACTCCAGTTAAAGTTCATGGAGTTTGATATGTGGATTTACTGTAGAATTAATTTCAGAGCCATGACCTTAGACCTTCTTACACGTGGGTATTTTGTGTATGGCATTTCCTATTAAGATCAAATCTGATTAGAACATAGATATTTACTCCTTCAGAGGTGTTGGATGCAGCAGCAGTTCTCAAATGCATGTCTCAATTACTGCTGTGTCCCCTCTCCACAAAGCCCTATTGATATGGGCTGTTTTTGCTATGCCTCTTTAATTATTATTTATTTAACTTTGATTTTCATGCCACTTTATATTTAACCAACCATAGGCAAACATGTAAGTGAAAGGAGCCACATGAAAATATGCCAAAGGTGAATGGAAAACCCCACGTTTAGATTTGTGAATTAGAAGAAAGAATATATAGAGCTCGTATTTATTTAAATTTCTATCAGAGTGACTGACTTATTTCTAAACTAGTCCATAAACATTGAGCCGAATCTCAAATTGAATTGCCTGGCAAACAATAGATTTTTACTGCACAAATTAAGAAATGCTGACGATATAGAGAACACCGCATTGGAGGGTGAACACTTAAAGCAATACTATATCCCATAGTCCCTTCTTCCAAGGCCAGGATTCATAATTCCCAGGAACATAGCCTAGTTTTGACCACCCCAGCTCAGTTTTTTAATATTGACCTTACCGCTGTAGGCATTGACTATAAGTCTAATTGCTATCTCTGGTTAGAAAATTTGTGTGCCAGTCATTCTTTTGCTTGTCATTATGTTTTTATGGACACAGTGAAAAGAAGAAACTGTTTGGGCTCCAGATCTATAACGACAAACGTATTTGTCTCATTTAGACTCTAGTAGTGTGAATGTCTGTGTATATGCCAAGCACGGGAGCCAAAGCAGAAAATTAGATGCCGAGGTTACCTGAGAGACATTTCTTACTCTTTGAAATATTCTTAATAAAAGAGTTATGAGAAAGCAAAATAGATTACAACAGGAAAGACCATAATGCCATTTGTTATTACTAATTGTGATGGGAATATTAAAATTTTCAAAAGAGAAACTACACATTGATCACTAAATTGGAATTTCCAATTTATATATTAATAACCTCATCTTATGTACAAAAGAGATTATAAATTTAGTTACAATGTGCTATGGAGGCCAGGAAAGCAGTAGTCAGTGACAGAGAATAGAGGATGAATACTGGGTGAGAAAAGCATATTACCAAGAAGTAAGCAAAATAAACAAAGAGTAAAGGAAATGTACATGTTTCAAGGACTTAGAGACCTATAGAAAAGATCTGTGAAACCATGACAGGCCATTAAGGTCATAATGACCCAGAAGGGAAAGGGGAAATTGAAATCAAGCTTATTACAGATTTCAAATCCTCTGTGACATGAGCAAAATTTTGGGTGAAAATGAGTGAAAACAAAACTATGAGGTAGTTAAACTCATACTTTAGTGGCATAACTTCCAGAAAGCGAAGGACCAAACAGGGCTGCATTGTGTATCCCAGTAGACATCACAGCATTGGGCTTATTCTTTAAATAAAACATTCTGGACTCTCTCTGTGCTGCCTCATACTTACCAAAAGTCCTTCAACTTATAGTCCCTGAGACTATCCATTTCTTTACCTGTAAAACAGAAATAAAAATGGTACCCTGTCTCATAGAGTTATTTGAGAATTAAATAAGTTAATGCATGTAAAATTCATTACACAGTGCCTGGCCCATGCATATGTTCTGTAAAAGCAGGATAATATTATTAGCAATCACTATTGTAATTAGTCTCACACCAAACTTTGAGATCAATCCTACAACAAGGCTCTGTCATTCGCGTCAAATTCAGCAGTCTTACTGCCCGTTCTGCTTGTATTCTTTGGTTCATTCATGAATGTATTCATTCAAGATACTTATTGAGTCTCTATCCTTGAGAAACTTCTATTCTAGTAGGGAGTATTATCAACAAATAAGATAACTTCATAGAATGGCAAGTGCTATGAAGAAAAATAAAGGAAGCAAGGGTGGCTGGGGTGAGGAGACTGTTGGATTATGTGGTCAGGGAAGGCTTTTTTCAGCAGGCGGTGTTTTAGCAAAGATCTGAATGAAGATATGGAGCCATCCAGGAACACATTTTAGAAAAACATTGTAAGTACAGGAGACGGTGGAGATAAAAGCATAGACACAGGAAAGACTTTGGCATTTGAGTTTCAGGGAGTCAGAATTAATACTGGTGTATTTGAATTGGTACTGATCCAGATGCTTCCAAGATGAGAAGGGGTAAGCAAGGCTAGGAGGGTAGATCATAGAGGCTCTAAAGGATGTGGTAAGGAGTTTGGATAATTTATATCCAACTCCATTATTAACTTTGAGGCTTGACCACCCCAAAATCAACTCGAACTAGGTACTATCTCTAAACATGCCTTTAACAATATTTTTAGGGAGGTAGAAACTGGAATACCATTGCCTTAATATGTGGCTTTCATTATTTAGTGCATTCAGTAACCTACTGTATTAGATGATAGCAAATTTAGTAGCAGTAATAGTTTCCTGGAATTCCTGTTATCTCCCCTAAGGGGCCAGTGTCTTGGCCTCTTCTCCAAATCTTTGAAACCTGGCCCAACTGTGTTGTCGAACTAGCAGCACCTTTCTCCTGAGCCGCAGAAGCTACTGCTGCTCTGTTGGTTCACCGGGAACACAGATCATCTGGGGATTTTACTCAAGCTGCAGACATAGGCCTGCGTTAACTCCTGATGCCAGAAGGATTTCTATTATTAACAAGATAATTGCCCTCAGTTTCAGACATTCCCCTCACCTCCCCAACATGTGTTTAACTTACATATTCTGATCCTGAGGACAGAGATCCAATAAATCATCTTAAAGGAGCATTTATCTATTCTAATAAAGAAATACAATGATGAAAAAGTATTATTTATAGACCAGAATAGCTCAAGTGTGAGTTTAAATTGGAGTTAGCTATTGCATTTAGTTTGTACTCAGGGGCCTTGTATTGCATTCTTTAGAGGTCCTGTTGACTGAGATGCAGGACACAGTCTCAGGCCCTCCTAAGATCCAGTAATACTCTTAGACCCACCACTTAACTCTGAGAAGACTGTAAGCCAAGGATATCATTCCTTTTCATTCAACACACATTTACTTGGTGAGTACTATGCACCAGATACTGTATTAGATGTTTCTGTTACAGCAGTTAACAATATAACCATAGACCTGGTTGTCCCTATACTGAAATAGAAGGAAATTTTCAAAAATCAGGAATCTGAAAATGCTGTGAGAGCATAGAGTAGCATGTTCAACATTGACAGTTTTGTTTATGCTGGGATTTGTACAAAGAGTAAGATTCAGCCAGGTAAAAGGTATTATATTGGGAGGGACCAGAAATTAGTAAAAGTTTATATAATTCTATGTTGGAATAAGATATTGATTGATGACTAAATATTTTTGTATATTATTTGAGTAATTATGTTTTTTCCATTTTGATAAGGATATTTATCTTTACTAAGTAAATTTTATCTTTACTTAAGGATAGGTAAAGAAAAAACAATCTATGAAGTGACTGAAAGTCAACTTCGTTGTCTCCTGTAACGTTAACCTCAGTATCTTGAAGGTCCTTATGGTAGATTGTGTAATTGGCGCCAATTGTTCACCACTTCCTGTACCCATGGCTTTTGTCATGTGACGTTGCTATCCTTTCTACTACAGGTGGAGTGAACTCCCCACCTTCACTTTGTATGCAACCATGTGACTTGCTTTGCCAACGTAATGTTAGCAGATATGATGCAAAGAAAGGCTTGAAATGGACTAACCTGGTTGGGCTTCCCCTCTTGCACTTTTGCTGTCACCATGAGCATAGCTTCCCCTGCGTAGATGCTGTTTGTTTACACTGGACCCCAGAATGAACACACATGGAGCTGACCTGAATCCAACCCACAGTGAGGATAAGCCTAAACACAACAAAAACTTGAAACAGAGCTGGCCAGCTTGACCTAGAGTAGATGAGTAAACCACCTCTCCCTACCCGAGCTGAACCACAGATGCCTGAGTTGCCATTGTAAGCCAATAAATTTGGGGCCATTTGTTACATACTATCATGTGGTAATAGCTAACAGATGTGACCACAACAACTACAACGTTGGCACTAATAATAGCCCTAAGGTTTAGTGTTAGGATTTCTGCCTTATTATTTTGTTTATCAAGAACTATATTTTCTGGTTTATGTCTTGGTTTCCCAATACTTGTGACTGAATCCATTTCATCCTTAGTGACAATAAGCTGTTTTACCTTTTTCACCTTCACCTTTTTTGATTACTTTTTGCCTGGTCAGCAGCATGGTAAATAAGTGACCTAGGTCATTGACTGAATCCTGTGAACTAATGCTATTCTCACGACCTCTCTCTGACCTCTCCTCCTTACGGATTTGGACCTACCTTCAACTTCCATCTCTGTTTATTTTTAGGGGAAATGGGTTGAGAGCTCTCACTGAAGTTATGTATTGGAGGTTTTGCTAGAAACTGGAAATACATAAGCCATTAAGACAGATCTTGACTCAGAGTATTGTGACCTAGTTGTTATATGC
This sequence comes from Gorilla gorilla gorilla, assembly GCF_029281585.2. Taxonomy (NCBI): domain Eukaryota; kingdom Metazoa; phylum Chordata; class Mammalia; order Primates; family Hominidae; genus Gorilla; species Gorilla gorilla. The sequence continues at coordinate 125,432,495 of NC_073229.2, forward strand.
TGAATTGTTTCCTCCAACATTCATATATTGAAGTCGCAAACCCTAGTACCCAGAATGTGACTGTATTTGGAGATAGAGTCTTCAGATAGGTAATTAAATTAAAATGAGAAAGTTGGGGTGGGCCCTAATTGAATATGACCAGTGTCCTTTTAAGTAGAGGAGCTTATAACACATATATCTTCAGAGAGAAGACCATGTAGAGAGGCAGGGTAAAGGTGGCCATCTACTAGCCAAGAGAGAAGCCTCAGAAGAAACCAGTCATGCTGACATCTTGATCTGACACTTTTAGCTTCCATAATAGTGAGAAAATAAATTTCTGTTGTTTAAGCCTTATGTTGTTATGGCAGCCCCAGCAAACTAACACACTAGTCAGGTAGATAAAGTTGGATGAGTGCATTTTAAAAATAAGATTTTTGAAGTACTATAAAAGCATAAATGAGAGATCAGGTAATGTTAGGGGTTGGGTAAAGAAGAAAAAAATCTTCATAGAAGTGGTAACATTGAAATTTCAATGATGAATAGGATGATATGTGGAAAATTAGGAGAAGAATATTTCAGGTAAAGTAAAAAGTATATGCAAATATAGGAAGATGTGATAAATCATGGAATATTTAGGTAAATGCAAGTTGTTTGGTACAGTTGGATATGTTTGTATATGTGTGTTTCCATGTGTGTTAGTGGGTAGGGGTATGAAGAGCAAGCAGGGAGATAGGTGAGGAGTTGAGACTATGATATCAGGCAGCTTTCAGATTATGAAGCATCTTTTATGCAATGATAATGCATTTAGACTTTATTAAATAGGTTAGTTATTCTCAATCAGAGTGAAAGATATCAGAATCCTCTCTGGGTCTTTTACAAACTACACTTGCCCAACTTTGCTCATTTGCTCTTAAAGTTTTAAAATCATTATTACAATGGACAATAATGAAAAATTGCTACGATATTAAGATGGATGTCTACAGAGGAAAAATATTAAGACAACTAATAAAACAATTATTGCTTCTGGATACTTGTTGGAATATTAAGATATGTGACCATACAAAGCAAAAAATTAAAAACAACTGGAAAAGTGAGAGCCAAGCAGAAGAGTGACATGATCAAAGTTAACTCTGGTAGCCAAAAACAAAAAAAGTGGACTGGGGAGAGGCAAGTCTAAATGCAAAAAGAAGTTAATTGATTATAGCAATATTCTCATGAAATATAATAAAATCTTGATCTAAAACAATAGAAATGGTGATGACAGTAGGGAAAAATGTGGAAACAAAGTCAACAAAACCTAGTATATTAGTCTGTTCTCACAATGCTATAAAGATGCTTCCTGAGACTGGGTAATTTATAAATAAAAGAGTTGTAATAGACTCAGAGTTCTGTGTGGCTGGGGAGGCCTCAAGAAACTTACAATCATGACAGAAGGTGAAGGAGAAGTAAGCATCTTCTTCACAAGGCAGCAGGAGAAAGAGAGTGCATGCAGGGGAAACTGCCACTTTTAAACCATCAGATCTTGTGAGAACTCCCTATCATAAGAACAGCATGGGAGAAACTGCCCCCATAATCCAATTACCTTCCACTATGTCCCTCCCATGACAAGTAGGGATTACAATTTAAGATGAGATTTGGGCAGGACACAGAGCCACACCATATTATTCCACCCTGGCCCCTCCCAAATCTCATGACCTGTTCACATTTCAAAACCAATTATGCCTTCCCAACAGTCCCCCAAAGCCATAACTAATTCCAGCATTAACCCAAAAGTCCAAGTCCAGAGTCTCATCTGAGACAAGGCAAGTCTCTTTCACCTATGAGCCTGTAAAAACAAAAGCAAGTTAGTTACTTCCAAGATATAATGGGGGTACATGCAGGCACTGGGTAAATGTTCCTGTTTCAGATGGGAGAAATTGGCCAAAACAAAGGGGCCACAGGCCCCATGCAAGTTGGGAACCCAGCTGGGCAGTCATTAAAGCTTTAAAATTTCCTTCGACTCCATGTCTCACATCCAGGGCACACTAATGCAAGGGGTGGGCTCCCAAGATCTTGGGTTGCTTGCCTCTGTGGTTCTGCAGGGTACAGGGCCTGCCACTGCTTTCACAGGCTGGCATTGAGTGGCTTCAGCTTTTCCAGGCACATGGTACAACCTGTCAGTGGATCTACCTTTCTGGGGTCTGAAGTATGGTAACTCTCTTCTCACAGCACTATGAGACAGTGTCCCACTGGGGACTCTGTGGGGGGGCTCCAAACCCACATTTTCCTTCTGTACTGCCCTAGCAGAAGTTCTCCACGTGGGCTCTACCTCTGCAGCAAACTTCTGCCTGGACATCCAGGTGTTCCTGGACATCTTCTAAAATCTAGGTGGAGGTTCCCAAACCTCAGTTCTTTTCTTCTGCACAGCCACAGACCCAACACCATGTAGAAGCTGCCAGGACTTTGTGCTTGCATATTCTGAAGCCACAGCCCAAGCTGTACCTTGGCCCCTTTTAGTCATGGCTGGAGCTGGATTAGCTGGGACACAGAGCGCCATGTCCTGAGGCTGCACAGAGCAGTGGGGCCTTGGGCCTGACCCCTGAAACCATTTTTCCCTCCTAAGCCTCCAGGCCTTTATTTAATAGGAGGGGTTGCCTTGAAGATCTCTGAGATGCGATGAAGACATTTCCCCCTTTGTCTCAGCTTTAACATTCAGCTTCTTATTACTTATGCAAATTTCTGCAGCTGGCTTGAGTTTCTCCCCAGAATATGTTTGTTTGTTTTTTTTTCTACCACATGGTCAGGCTGCAAATTTTCCAGACTTTTCACTCTGCTTTTTCTTTAAACATATGTTCCAATTTCAAACCATCTCTTTGTGAGCATATATACCTGTATGCTTTCAAAAGCCAAGTCACCTTTTGAATGTTTTGCTGCTTAGAAATTTCTTCCACCAGTTACCCTAAATCATCGCTCTCAAGTTCAAAGTTTCGCAGATCTCTAGGACAGGGGCAAAATGCCACCAGTCTCTTTGCTAAAGCACAGCAACAGTAACTTTTGCTCCAATTCCTGACAAGTTCCTCATCTTCATCTGAGAGCACCTCAGCCTGAACTTCATCATCCACATCACTACCCGCATTTTGGCCAAAACTATTCAACAAGTCTCCAGGAAGTTTCAAACTTTCCCACATCTTCCTGTCTTATTCTGAGCCTTCCAAACTGTTTCAACCTCTGCCTGTTTCAAAGTTGCTTCCACATTTTCACTCTATCTTTTAGTAGTACCCCATTCTGCTGGTACCAATTATCTGTATTAGTTCATTTTCACATTGTTATAAAGATAATACATGAGTCTGGGCAATTTATAAACAAAAGAGGTTTTTAGTTGACTCACAGTTCCACATGGCTGGGGAGACCTCAGGAATCTTACAGTCATGGTGAAAGGCGAAGGAGAAGCAAGCACCTTCTTCATAAGGTGGTAGGAGAGAGAGTCCATGCAGGGGAAACTGCCACTTTTAAACCATCAGATCTATGACAACTTTTTCACTATCATGAGAACAGCATGGGGGAACTGTCCCCATGATCCAATCACCTCTCATTGAGCTCTTCCCTCGACACATGGGGATTACAATTTCAGATGATATTTGGGTGGGGACACAGAGCCAAGCCATATCACCTAGTAAACCAGGAAATATAGAGAAGCCAAGGGTGGATCATGTACCTTTAACTCAGAAAACTTGAGGGAATGGTGGTTGCATTCTGTGGCTGGGAAATTGAGTAGAAGAAATAAATTTTAGGAAGGAGATTTTTTTCTTTTGGACATGTTGACTGTGAGGCACTGAAGAAAAATTCAGGTAATGTTCAGACACAACCCTGTGAGTCATTGGACTGTTGGTGTCAGTCACCCATAATGGGAAGTGAAGTCTTTAATACCTAACTTTTATCAGCCCAAGATAAATCATGGTTAGAATTGTTAAAATAGAAGAAAACAAATAAAATGACCAAAAAACAGCAAAAAAAAAAAAAGCAAAACAAAAAATCCTTGATAGCTTCCCAAATACTTTTTTCTTATAGTAAAAAAAAAAAATCATCTCTAGTTATTTTCATGTTTTCTGTTTTCCAGGAACTTGAAGGAAATATGGTCTCTAGAGTCTCTACTGCTAGTTTCTATTAAGCTTCAGATCATACAATAGCATGGAAATAGATTAAATGCTGGATTATAACACTTTACTATAAAGGTTCCATTTGTACTTCCAGTTTATCTGATTTCACTTCTCTCTGTGGCGAAGCAAGAAGAAAGGGGGGTAATTAGTCAGAGACTGAAGTCTCTCGACTTCTCAATAAAATCCTGTCGTTTTAAAATATGATTATATAAGATAGTTTGTCTGAGAACTAGTTATTAAATCACTCTTTTTTTTTAAATTAAACTTGAAGTTAAGATGATTGTATTCATGAAATTTATGTTTGACTTTGTGAGGATGGGTTAATAATACACTAAAAAAAACCTTCTCAAATCTCAGTGCTTAATAAAAGTTTCTCACTTAGTCTATATGTCTGAAGTGACTTGGCAGCAAAACATCTACTCATTGTAGTTATTTAGAGACCCAGGTTGATGGTGGCTCCTTCTATACATATGCTTTCAGGGTCACTTCATCAGTGGGAAGGAACTGTAGTAAATCACATACTGGCTTTGAAGTCTTTCACGTGGACATGGCATATGTCACTTGCACTCAAATTTTATTAGCCAAAGCAAGTCACCTAGTTGCAAAGATCAATCACATCCTGTGTCTGGAAATAGGGAGAATAGGTAATAGTTGGGGATTAGCAAAAATAACAACCACAGACATCTTATGCTGATAGCTCATACTTAAAGCGTATATGCTCTTGTCGTAGAACATATAAATCTACCTCCCATAAAAAGTAATTTTTGTAATAAGAGTGATTTCTTAATATTCTATTCCAATTGTATCTCTACTGTCAAATTGAGTGAGATTAAAAATATCTTGATAGCTTGATTCCAGTATCTAGCTGCAAAGATTTTGGAGGGAAAGTGATATTCCTGGATTTTTATTGGTGTATTTTTACCACGAAATAGTCATTGCACCAAATGTTCTTTCATTTTATAGGCTAACTAGCTTCCAAATATAAAGCTCTGAATTAGTTACAGAGGTTGTAAAATCGGAGAACCTGGTTACTATTTACTGTCATATTGAACCAGAATAATATATATATTTTTGTTTTAGAATGGCTGAGAATCTTATAATTGTTTCAAGATGTACAGATGAGAGTGAGAAGAGTGACTAAAACATTGAGCTTGTGAAAGAAGGAAGATGAGTGAATTTCTCTTATTGGGCTTCTCTCCAGAAAGAGTCATCTGGCGAGTTGGCAAAGACAAAATCAAACAGCCATGTGCCAGATGTGAACGGCTGTTGTTGGGCCATCTGCAGCTTGCTTTTATGCCATATGCCACTTTTACATTTGGTCGGCTGGGGTATCAGAGGCAAAATTCACAGGGCAATTGCTTTTGTATTATTCTTGTAAATTTAATCAGAAAAAAATTAATCGATAACCAGCTTTGCTAGGGAGTGAATACAGAATGGTTGATGAAGGAGATAGTACTGCCAGGATTGCTTAGATCCTAAATCAAGAGCTAGAAACAACCTTCGGTTACACTTTGAGAAAACAAATGACAAAGTGGTGCTATGATCCTGACTCTTGGATGCCCTTGCTAACTTCAGTCACCTCTGAGGCAATCTTTTTCTTTTTCCTTTTTTCCTTCTTAACTTGTTCCACTTTATCTTTCCTCTGATCTGTGGAAAGCAAGGCTACTATTCAAATAAAAACCTAGCCAATTATTTGCTTTCTATTGAAAATGGGCAGTGGTAGTGGTTTTACATTTCTGAATTATTGGGCCTACTTGGCATGGTATAACATAAGCAAAGAAAGATTGCTTTGTAATTTGAGTTCCATAGGCAATATAATAATACCACTGACAGGGTATGAGCAGATGAAAAATGGATTATAGTATGCTTAAACTTTATACCCAGAAAATCGTTTCTTGATTTTTTACCAGATTTTGCTAAGGCTGTCACTCATTATTGACCACGTATTAATACATTTGCTTTTTGACAGTTTGGAATCTAGTTGAGGCTGAATTGCAGTTAATATTTTTCCGAATCAAAGCCTGGAGTTTTAATTAATCTAACAAATATCTATACTTCTTAATTGAAGTGGTCATGACATTCTGCTGTTTTCTGCTGCTGGTATTCTTATTTTGAATATAGCATGTTTATGCTCTGTAACAAACCATGTATAAAACAACAGCATGCCTATAAGACCAGAGTGACCTGTTCTTTTTAAAGATTTTGTGAATATTGCATTATTATGCTAAAGTTTACGTAAAATAAGTAAGCCTAGGGAGCCTTAAAAAGGTTAAATAGTAGGTGTGAGGAAGATAAATTTATAGGAGGCAGCATGGAAAATATATTACGACCTATATTGCTAACTTAATGTTTTAGTTCTATTTTAGGGATCTTTCCTTTAAATATTTTAATAAATGTTCCTCGTAACTTAATTATTATGAAATGGCTACAGTTGGTAATGTTTATTAAGTTCTAACATAATATCACTCTATATTAACACTGATGTTAAATTTTATTTCAAACTCTAAATTACCACAAAAAGGCCCTCTTAGACCTTCTGGCATTTAAAGTTTGAGTTAAGATGAATTAGCCGCATAAGAAAATTTGTGGGTTTATAGACCTTGATTCTAAGGTAGGATGGTAAAGCATTCTCTATTAGTGGCTCTATTCAGCTTCCTGATTTGAAAAAATATAGTAGGCTGAAATAATTATTACCTATATTCAGCTGTGACAATATATGACTATCACTTGCAGCATTTGGTTTCCCATCCTGTGGATATCTTCACTAACACAGAAAATTGAATTCAGATTATCCTAATGGTCAGCATCATCCGTGGAGAACTGAGAGAAATATAAAGGAGCATTATTGTGTGTTGAGTATATTCCAGGAAGTATGCTGGAGGCTCTTCAAAGATTATCTCTGTAATTCCCTCGCCATACTTATAAGAGTTAATTATTTGATTAGACCACATGAACTTGCCTTCTCTGTAGGAAAAAAACTGTTGAATATCAGCAATTTCATGTGGATCATCCTAAACGTTACTCTTTTTAGCTTGCAAATCAGAACACTGAGGCTCAGAGAAGATAAGTAATTTGCTTATATTGCAGCTATTAAGTGGCCAATCTGGAATTTAAACCTAGTCCGCTCTTTTCAATATTTCATAAAACATTGCTTCTGTAAACTGGATTAAGAAGTAGTTTATTATAGCTATTTCTATTTGCATGTAAATAATAAATCAAAGACTTTTCAAATTATATTTTTAATGGGTTAAATGTGACCCTACCATATATTTTTCTTACTAGAAGGCCCCTATTTTTTCTGTTTAATATACTATACATTAACTCTTGATAAAGAACTTTAGAAATATAACTACTGTACATAAAATGCACACAGTTAGCATTTTAATAGGAATATTTTGTAGATAGAGGCCACAGTCAGTGCCAATTTTTTCAATTTACTATATTCTCAAGCAAAGTTTTGATTATGGTCCTTTATTAGAGATTTTTTGGTTTCGTGTGTGTGTGTACAGGGAGGTGGGGTATAATAAGCTTTGGAAACATAATCTTTCTTTATGGTTAGTTTGTTACAAATTGTTTTTGTTGTTTCGCATACTTAGTTTGTCTTATCTATGGTCAGCAAGTGTTGGGTGCAGTTTCACAGGTGGCCAAATTGGGCACACTCTAACTGGTTAAAAATATGTTTATTTGGCCTATATTTAAAGCAATTGAATGTGTAATAATTTGAGTTTGGTGGGCTTTGACATAATGGTCCTAGCCTGTTATATTAAATAGAGGCCAATATACAGGAGCCATCTTGGTCCATTTATTTAACACTGTGTTATCCAGGTATACAGCTGTCTAGAGAGGAAACACAGCAAAGCCTCCACTGATGATCGTCAATGATCAATGCCTGCCTGGAAACTAAGGGAAAACGACATTCCGCAGAAGTCATGAGCAGACCCTTTGATAATTGCCTCTCTGTTTGCTTGTGATTCCATAAGATGAAATGCATGCCCTTCTTTTGAGTGCTAGTATGTTGCATGCATGATGCTCAATTATTCATGTAACTAAAACAGTTCTTGGAATGTAACAGGTACTCAATAAATATTTTTGAGTAAATGAATAATCTCTAATTTATACAACAATATTAGAAGGTAGATATTGTTAAATGTCTTTCACAGATTACAAATAACCTCTTTGGTCTTCAATATCAGAACTTGTAAAATGGGACCAATAATATACATCTTACAATGTAGCTTTCAGAATGAGATAAAAGAATATATCTCAAGCGTCTAGCAGAAGATTTGGCTCATAATTAAATGCTCAACAAATGTTAGTTTCTGTCCCTACTTTTTGAGCCTACATTTTCTGCATTAAGTCTTCCCCTTAATGATCATTTTACTATGACTTTGCCAGTATAGAATGTTCAGGGTGGGGGCACTTGAAGAAGGTGATTCACTCCTCCCTAATCTCCTTTCCTTTACCCAGGCATGTTGCTAGAGGAGAATTTAACTTTACAATTTCCTCAAAAACTGCAATGTATAACAATAAATGAATCTGAATGCTGGTTTATTCTTCTAATTGGGAAACACAACAGAAGCTGGACAAAAGCTGACATGGGAGTAGTCCCATAGTCCCTGCCCATGCATACATGGAGACCCAGAAAGTGCTAGTCATTTCTTCATGAGATGTAAGCAGGTTGCTATTGGGGTGAGTGAGGAGCTGGGCATAAGATAAGGTGCTTCCTTTCAATGAAATTATGCTTTCTATGAGGAGGTGTGACTTGGTAGAGCTTTTGGCTCTGGAAGAATATATACCAGATATCTTTATCCTCTGTTAGAAAGATCTTGTAATATAATGCATATTAATATTTACTTATTCATTTGGAGAAATGTTTTGCTCTTTGTTTTTATATTTTTGGATGCTACATTTATTTTTTCTCTTTGAAAATTCTAATGACCATCTGCAGTACTGGGAACTAGAGAAGTTATTATGACACTATGTTTCAGATTTAGTTAAGATTACTGGTAAATTGCATGCATTAGCTTTTAAAAATTTGGGGCAGATTCTAAACACCTATATGCTAGCTTTTAAAACAAAATGTGTCCCTCTTAAACACTGGAAAAATCTCAAAAAAGAAACGAACATAAAATCTGTTCTGCATGTTTCTCTGAGACTATTTTTCAGCATGTAAAAACTTAACTTCATTTAATTAACTTCTGTTGAAAGCGAACCAATTTACCAATTTTTTCTTCCTGCAGTAGCTGATTTCCTTCTTGGTTCTACAACCACTGACCCTAATGGCCAACCCATTCTTCTGGAAACTCTTCTTTCCCAACTTGGATCCCCTATCCTAGAATGACTGTTTTTCTATTCTCTACTTCTTTTTTTCTGTTTTTTTTTTTTTTGTTGTTGTTGTTGTTGTTGTTTTGATGTTCCCTTCCACAAATGAGTTTATTAGCATAAATATATTGATGAGGTCCAAGACACAACTTGTAAGACATTTTAAGTTACACAGGTATCATCAGTTAACAGGCAATGTTTACTATCTAGAGTTGTGATCCTGTTGACATCCAGAGTCGAATTACACCTCCATCAAACCCCTAATCACCAGTGCATTCTCAGCACACACAATCCAAATGATTAAAGAAGGTAACGATTTTCTCCAAAATAACCACAAAATGCCCAAAGTTTTTAATTCACTCTATCTCACACCTCTTGCTATTCTAATTATCACTGCTTTTGGAGTTTGTTTGTTCCTTTATCCTCATCCAGAAATTTAGCTTCCTAACCTTAGTTCTATTTTCTTTCTATATCCTCTGCTACTTAATGAGCTCACATATTCCCATGGCTTTAAAAATTACTCCTAAGGAGATGATTTTTAAATGTCACTCTCAAATAACAACCATGTTTTCAAGCTCTATTTCACATTTCTGACTCTTTTACAACACCCAGAAATCCCAATGGCATCACAATTAAACCATTTTTCTCATTATGACTTCCCATTTTTTGATACTGACATCAAGAAATGAAACTAAAAATCTCAAGCCCATGTTTGATTACTTCCTTTTCCATTCTATCTTCAGCAATTTGATTATCAAATTCTGTCAAGACTTTTAATTTCTTCTTCCTTTTCATTAAACCATTAAAACATATTTCATCAATTCTAACATGCATATTTGTTCAAATTTTAATGTCTGAAACTGGCACATGTCTTAAAATCAATGGTGTATTAGGATTGTGTCAAAGTTTAATTATCAGGGCTTTACATTTTTTCATGATGGTACATAAAATAAGGATGCATGTTACAACTGATAGTATCTTAGACCTGATGTCTCATTCTACGTAAATTCCTAATTAACCCTCTCTTGAATTATGGTCATTGGTTGGTCAAGTACCAATTGTACTTTTCATTATCACCAGAATACTCTTCTCTATGTATAATTCTGAACAATCATTTTCTTGGTCAAGAATTTTTACTTCTACCCATTAGCTGTCATATGAATTTGAAATTCTATGTCTTAGAATTTAAAGCTCTCTGTGATCTAATCCCAATCTGCCTTTATAGTCATCTTTCACAGCTCTCATAAATTCCTACTCCATGTACAAACTGGAATAGCTGCAAAGTATACCTTGTAATTTCTTACCAATGTTCATTTGCTGAAGAAAACATTCTCCTTCAAATGCTACATTCTTCCTTCTGATACTTCCCTTGCAAAATGATAACAGTGAAAGAAATCTAACACAGCTGACTCCATCTTGCTTCTAACCTCAGAAGCTGTCTTTGCTCATATTTACATGTAGGCTAGACCAACTATAGGAGGTATTTAGTTTATTGTTTAAAGCAAGAATGATAATAGTCACTTCTCAAAACTAAACCTCTCCTTTCTCAGGGGTTAAAATCACCTTTGTAAAACTAATGAAAAGCCACAAAGTTTAGAATTATGGTAGGGGCCATAATTCTGCTAAGATGTAGGCATAGTTAAACTCTAACCAGTCATTGTTTCTTTTGCTAAGATGTAGGTATGTGATATGGTTTGGCTTTGTGTCCCCACCCAAATCTCATCTCTAATTGTAATCCCCATGTATTGGCGGAGGGACCTGGCGGGAGGTGATTGAATCATGGAGGCAGACTTCCAACTTGCCTTTCTTGTGATAGGTGAGTCAGTTCTCATGATATCTGGTTGTTTGAAAGTGTGTGGCACTTCTTCCTTCACTCTCTCTCTCCTGCCACTATGTAAGATGTGTCTTGCTTCCCCTTCTGCCATGATTGTATGTTCCCTGAGGCCTCCTCAGCCATATGGAACTGTGAGTCAATTAAACCTCTTTTCTTTACAAATTATCCAGTCTCAGGTAGTTCTTTATAGCAGTGTGAAACAGACTAATACAGTAGAGTTAAACTCTAACCAGTCATAGTTTTATAACTTGCCTTTTTGTAACTGCTTACTGCTCAGGATTACATAGCCAGTGGTCACAAGATGTATAACTTCCATGTCCCCAAATTCACCTATAGATGACATTGCTATTGTAAAACCTAAGATTGGTGTTTGAAATATTTTTTAGACCTTACATTTTGATAGAACAACTGATGGCACCTGGACTAGTGACCCATACCTGGAAACTGACTCAGCTGGTCCTGTGGCCCCCACCCAGGAACTGACTCAGTGTGACTCAGTGCCTGAAGATAGTTTTGACAAGCATATTATTTCATCCCTGACCCAGCCAATTAGCAATATCTATTCCTTAGCCTGCTGCCCATCAAATTGTCCTTAAAAACCCTCGCCTCCAATATCTCAAGGAAGTGGGTTTGAGAATTATCTCCCATCCTCATTTCACAGCTGCTCTGTGATTATTAAACTTTCTCTGCTGCAATTCCCTACTGTCTCAGGGCATTGGCTTTTTCTAGGTAGTGGGCAAGAAGAACCCAGCTGTACTGTAACACTTTTATCTCTTTGTGACCCACCTGTGAATCAAGGAACAGTTGAAATATCACTTTCTCTGTTAAGACTTACTGACATGCCCAACCTCTATGGTTTCTCTCTCACTCATGAAAGGGAATATTATGATTCTCATTATTATCCTATTCTTTATTTTAATAGAGAAGGGAATTTAGGATCAGAGAGTTGTGACTTAAGGGTCAGGGTAAGTGACAAAGTCAGGATTTGAATATAGATCTTTCTTACCTGAAATAATATACTCTGTTTAGTTACAGATGAAATGTAAGAAATGGGCTGAGGAGAACAACAAGATAAAAGTCCAAGTGAGGTAGATTAGATATGGTGGTCATAGCCTCCCCTTTAGGGGCAAAACTTGCCAAATAAATGGAGGAACAAACCATATGACAATGCACAAATTGCTTCCTGGGCTTGTGGTTAGAACATCCTGCAGCAAGGAGGAAGAGCAGAAGAGAAAATCCCCAAACTCACACAAGTGCAGAAACCCATGCTCAATGTCTTTGGGCTGACCTATGCTCATTACAGTAGTAAACCCTGGGTGGAAATTTAAGATGCTAATGAGGCATGTGATGTATATACCAGCACGTAGAGCGGCTGTGCATGCAGGCTGAAGAAACCACTTGTAATATGCTTAATATCAACACCCCTTCCCACCCTTTCATGAATAATCATGTAATACGCCCATAAAGGGAATTTCCCCAGTAGCAGTCAGTGCTATCTCACCTTTGAGCAGCTCGCTCTGATCCGCTGTCAGAGTATACTTTTGCTTTACAGTAACTTTTACACTGGACTCTCTCTCACATTCTTTTGTGCAGTAAAGTCAAGAACTGAACCAGCCCACTAGCAACAAAAGCATCTGCTTTCTGTGTTTTAGAAGTAGAAGCCTCGTAATAACTTTATCTTACCCTAATATCTACTGATAATGAAATAATAAACTCTATTTTCAACTGGGTAATTTATTATTTATTATGAGGAGAACTTAGAACTCTCAGATTTAGTATTTTTTACATGTGTGAACACCATAGTTACCAGTATAGTGTAGAAAACTACATTCAACAATGATGCCAGCTACAGGTACTGCTAATTGAAAAGTAAATAAACTTAAAGGACATACTAAAAGGATAAAATGAAAAATAATACAAAGATGAAATAAGACATTAGAGAAATATACATATATACACAAAGGATACAAGTGTGATGTACAGTCCTATTTTTCCGTAGGAAAAAATAGAATCCTTTGAATTGAAACTACTTCAAACAGTAAGTTTCCTTTCTACAACTCCATACAAAAATCAGGCACCATATAAAGATCCCTGAGGGAGGATGCCTCCAAGGAAGTTCCTGGGTCTTATGCTAAAAGTTTGGACCTCTTCTGCCCAATTTCAAAATGATGTTTGGTGAGAAGAAGTCGTGAGCCTCATTTTGAATCAGCTGAATGCTTTGCATTCAAGCATCCAAATCTAAAATCTAGTAATGTGTCTACTCAGAATCTACTCTGTAAAATATCTGAGTGCAAACCAAGTCCCCATAAAAAGTCCATCACTTGCAAACAGCATCATCACCGTCTCCAATATAAATGATCAGCTTCATACACACAATGAAAATCCTAAGGAATCTACAAAAAGCTATTATAATTCATAAGTAAATTGGCAGAGTAATGAGTAAATCACAGGATATCAGGAAACTATTTTAAACATCAATTGCATTTGTATATACTATCAATAAAAATTAGAACTTAAAATTTTAATATTTACTCTTTAAATTTATCCTAACAAGCGTTTATCATTCCGTGTGTTAGAAACCTTCCAATTCCACTTTTCTAGTTATTTTGAAGTACACAATATGTTATTGTTAACTATAGTCACCCTATTGTGCTACAGAACATGATATTATTCACTCTATCTACCTATATTTTTGTACCTATTAACCAACCCCGCTTGATCTCTCCCTCTCCACTAATCACCAATCTACTCTCTATCTTCGTGAGATTCGCTTTTTCGGCTTCCACATTGAAGTGAAAATATGGTATTTGTTTTTCTGTGCCTGGCTTAGTTAACATAGTGTCCTTCAGGTCCATCCATATTGTTGCAAATGACAGAATTCATTCTTTTTATAGCAAATAATATTCCATTGTGTATATATGCCATATTTTTTATCCATTCACTCATTAATGAATGTTTTCATTGATTACCTATCGTAGCTATTGTGAATAGTGATAAAATAAACACGGCGCAGATAACTCTTTGAAATACTGATTTCCTTTCTTTTGGGTATAGACCCAGCATTGAGACTACTGAATCGTATAGTAGTTCTGTTTTTAGTTTTTTGAGGAACTTCTATACTGGTCACCATAATGACTGTACTAATTTACATTCCTGCTAACAATGCAGAAGGATTCTTTCTTCTCATCCTCACCAGCACCTGTTATTGCCTGTCTTTTGGATAAAAGACTTTTAACTGGGGTGAGATAATATCTCATTGTAGTTTTGGTTTGCATTTCTTTGATAATTAGTGACATTAAACATTTTTTCATATACTTATTGGTCATTTGTATGTCTTCTTTTGAGAAGTATGTATTCAGATCTTTTGCCAATTTTACATTAGTTGTTTTGCTGTTGAGTTAGTTGAGCTCCTTACGTATTCCGGCTATTAATCCTTTTTCAAATGGGTAGGCTGCAAACATTTTCTCTCATTCTGTGGGTTTTCTCTTCACTTTGTTGATTGTTTCCTTTGCTGTGCAGAAGCTTTTTAGCTTGATGTGGTCCTATTTGTTCAGTTTCGCTTTGGTTGCCTGTGCTTTTGAGGTCTTACTCAAGAAATCTTTGCCCAGATCAATGTGCTAGGGTATCTCCCAGAACGTTTCCCCGTCATCAAGTGATGTGTTACTGTATATACAATATTTGGCAGTCTGTGTCTGTGGCTGGCGTTTATATTTTCTTAACAGTGTCTTTTGAAAATAAAATATTTTTGATTTTGGTGAAGTCCAATTTATCATTCTTTATTGTCTAAGAAATATTTGCCCACTCAAAGATCATAAAATTTTCTCCTCTATTTCTTCTAGAATTTTTTAAAGTTTACTTTTTACATTTAGAGATATTTTAGTTGCATTTATTTAATTTTCATGTATGTTATGGAGTAAAGGTTCAGGTTTGTATTTTTTCTATATGGTTATTCAGTTTTCCATTAAAATATTTGCTGAAAGTATTCATGCCACCACTAAATTACCATGCCTTTTTATTATGAAATAATGTCCTTTACAGCAACATGTATACAGCTAGAGGCTATTATCCTAAGTGAATTAATACAGGGACATAAAACCAAATTTCACATATTCTCACTTATAAATGGGAGCTAAACATTGGGTATACATGGACATAAAGATGGCAGCAATAGACACTGGGGACTTCTAGAGCAAGGATGGATGGAGGGGAGTGTGGGTTGAAAAACTACCTGTAGGGTACTGTGCTTATTACTTGAGTGACTGAATAATCCATACACCAAAGCTCAACAACATGCAATTTACTCATGAGGGAAACCTGCACATGTACCTGCTGAATCCAAAATAAAAGTAAAAAAGAAGAAAATTATTTGGTATCAGGTTAGTAAATCAATTTCTGAATTCTGTATTCTGTTTCATTATTCTATATATTTATCCTTATGACAATATCACACTTGATATTTCTAGTTTTATAGTAAATCTTCAACTTTAATCTCATGCTATAAAACTTTTTTTTTATATAGACCTGCCATTCTTCAGTTCCTCCTCTTCTTGGTTACCAGAGTTAACATTGTTTATTTATTAGTTTTTATTTTTGGAGACAGTGTCTTGCTCTGTTGGCCCAGACTGGAGTGCAGAGGCATGATCATGGCTCACTGTAGCCTTGACTTCCCAACCTCAAGCAATCTTTCCGCCTCAGCCTGTTGAGTAGCTGGGGCTATAGGCACATGCCACCATGCCTAGCTAGCTTTTTGTATTTCTTTTTGGTAGAGATGGGGTCTCACTGTGTTGTCCAGGCTGGTCTTGAATTCCTGGGCTTGAGCATTTCTCCTGCCTCTGCCTTCCACAGTTCTGGGGTTACAGGCATGAGTCACTGTGCCTGGCCACCAGAGCTACCTTTTTTTTAAAAATCAGAATTACACATTTTTATTTACTTGATGAAAGGGAAGGTAGATTAAGTTCATGTATAAAAAAACAAAGCAGCTTGTGATTCGTGATGTGTAGGGTTTCTTTTGAAATTTGTTTCCTTAGGAAGTTTATAATCCGATCATTTTCTTCTCTTGGCATCATTGATCCAAACTTTGAATAGGACACTCCTCTGTTTGGGTTTTATAGGTTCTTTCATTTCAGTGTAAATTTTAGGGTCAGTGCATTAATTTCTACAAGTTTCCTGGGGTTTTGATTGAAATTATGTTGAATATGTAGACTAATTTGGGTATCAGTTACATCTTAACAATGTTACATCTTCTGACTCATGATTATGGCATAACTTTCCATCAAATTAGATCTTTAATTTTTCTCAAGACTGTTTTGTAGTTTATAGTCTACAGGTCTGGCATGTATTTTATTACATTCAGCCCTAGTTATTTCATGTTAGAATAAATTTAAAAAGTAAACAGTAAACTTTTAAGTTCTAGTTTTTTAATTAGAACTTATTTGTGGTATATGCAAGTGCAATTGATTTTTAAAATAGTTTCCTTGTATCCTGTGATTTACTCATTACTTTGTTAATTTACTTATGAATTATAATACCTTTTTGTAGATTTCTTTTCTTTTCTTTTCTTTTCTTTTCTTTTCTTTTCTTTTCTTTTCTTTTCTTTGAGATGGAGTTTTCCTCTTGTTGCCCATGCTGGAGTGCAATGGCATGATCTTGGCTCACTGCAAACTCCACCTGCCAGGTTTAAGTGATTCTCCTGCCTCAGCCTCCCGAATAGCTGGAATTATGGGCTACCACCACCAAGCCTGGCTAATTTTTGTATTTTTAGTAGAGATGGGGTTTTGCCATGTTGGACAGGCTGGTCTTGAACTCCTAATTTCAGGTTATCCGCCTGTCTAGGCCTCCCAAACTGCTGGGATTACACACGTGAGCCACCACTCACGGTGGCTTTTTGTAGATTTCTTAAGATTTTCAATGTGTACATTAGGTGTCTTAGAATAAAGATGGTTTTGAAAATATCTTTTTGTCCTATCTTCATGCGTTTGTTTCTTTTTTTCTTTTCTTTCTTTTTTTTGACTTACTAAACTTGCTACTTGTTTCATTGCAATGTGTAATACAAGTAGTGTTAGCAAACATCCTCTTTTTGTTTCTAGTCTTAGGAAAAAAGCATTCACTCTTTAATAATTGAGCATGATGTTAGCTGTAAGTATTTTATAGACATTATTTGTTAAATTGAGGAAGTTCATTTCTATCACTAATTTTCTGAGAATTTTATAAGTGGATGTCAAATTTTGTTAAGTGTTCTTGCATACCTACTGAGATAAGTATGTGGTTTTCCTTTTTTTCTGTATGTGTGTGTGTGTGTTAGAGAGTGTATATGTGTATATATACACACACACATATATATAGTATCTTGAACCAATCTTACATTCCCGTGGGAAAAATAAAGTTGGTCATTGTGTAATAGTACTTTTAGATATTGTTGGATTTGATTTGATAATATTTTGCGGGGTCAAAATTTTTAATGGCTGCGTTTATAAAAGATTACTGTAATATCTGTGTCTTATTTTGGTATCAGAGAAATGCTAACATTACAAAATAAGTTGGGAAGTAGTCTCACATTCTTTACTTTCTGAAAAAGTTTTTGTCATTTTGGCATTATTTCCTCACTTAATGATTGATAAAATTCACTATTGAAGTCATTTGGGCCTTGGATTTTGTTGTAACTGTTAACTGAAAAACTTTAATAGATATGGAGTTACTCAGGTTTTCTATTTTTTTCTTACATCTGTTTAATTTTTTTTGTCTTTCAAGTAGCTTACCTATTTGATCTGTTACCAATTTTATTGGCATAAATATAGTTCTTGTATTTTTATTATGCTTTTAATACCTTTTGAGCCTGTAGAAATACTCTCGTTCATACCTCATAATGATAATTGTATTCTGTGTATCTCTCTCTCTCTCTCTTTCTTCTTGTATCTCTTTCTCTGGATGTCTCTCAGTAAGCCTAGAGTTTATCCATTTCATTGTGTTTTTATAGAACTATAGCTCTTGGTTTTATTGATTTTTCCTTTTATTCACTTTTTAAGTTTACTGAATACATAAATGCAACTATAACAAAATGACTAAGAAAAGTTAAAAATAAAAAATATGCATGAAGGTGTTTCAGACAATTCAAACAACCAAAAAAGTCTAGCTTACTGTTTTAGTATCAGATAAGGTTTAATATAGAAAAAAAGGCCAAAATGAGACAAAAAAATCTTTATTACGATAATTCACAATGAATAGTTAACAATCATGTATAATGTGCCAAATAAAATAGATGCAAAACATAGAACATATGATATGATACAGACAGAATTTGGTAGCAAGACATTTTAATGTACTTCTCTCAGACAATATGAATTTAAAAGGATGAAAAATAAGTGAATACACAGAAAAATAAAACAATAATAAGTTAAATCTACTTAAGTATAAATACCAAACTATATTCAAAGAAAACAGAGCATGTTTCTTTTCAAAAAGTATATTATATGCATAGTACATTATGTATATAATGTATTTAATATACTATGCATAAATATATAGAACATTAATAATGACTATATTAGGCACAACCAAAATGAAATGAATTAAAAAAATAGAAGCAGTAAAGGCAAAATTCTCTGCTCAGAGAAAAATAAAAGTAGAAAATCAAATCCTGTCTCCTAAAAATTAAAAACTGTCTTAAAACACTCTTATGATTATAGGAGTCCACAATCAAAATTTTGAAATATCTAGAAAATAGTAATAATTATAATAGTACCTAGCAGAACCAATTGTATCCAACTAAAATGGTACTCAGAGAAAATACTTTATTTGTTGTAACAATCAACTGAAAAACTTTGATGTAAGTCACTCAGGTATCCTATTTTTTCTTAAATCTTTTTTTTTGTCTTTTAAGTAGTTTATGTATTATCTATTATGAACTTTATTGGCATAGATGTAGTTCTAATTTTTAAAAGTATAAATACATATACTTAAAAATGCATATAAATAAAATAATAATCTTCTAATTTAAAAAGTATAAAGACATTCTTAAAAACATAAAAGTATAATACATATAAATAACAACACTTAAAAAAGCATAATACTTATACTTTAAGAAACATGATACATATACATAAAAATATATGTACTTAAAATGTATAATGCATACACTTAAAAATAGTGTAATACAAAAACTTAAAAACTCATATTAAAAAAGCATAATACATATACTTATAAAAGTATAAATACATATACTAAAAAACTTGTAATAATAAAATAAGGATAAAATATTCTAGTTTTAAAGAATATAAATACATAAACTTAAAAATTCATCTAAATAAAAAAAGAATAAAACTAAATTAAGCATTCAACTCAAGAAGTTATAAAAACAAAAACATAGTTACATTGTAGCAGAAGAAAGAAAATGACAAAAAGAGTCAGAAGACTAAAAATTAGGAAACAAGGTTGGGCATGATGGCTCATGCCTATAATCCCAGTGCTTTGAGAGTCTGAGGCAGGAGGAGCACTTGAGGCCAGGAGTTGGAGACCAGCCTGGGCAACATAGTGAGGCCCCATCTTTACAAAAAACTTAGCAGTTAGCTAGGTGTGATAGTGCATGCCTGTAGTCCTAGCTACTTGGGAGGTTGAGGCAGGAGGATCCCTTAACCCCAGGAGTTTGAGGATGCAGTGAGCCATGGATTGCATTACTCACTACAGTGTAAGTGACAGAGCAAGATCTTGTCTCTAAAACAAAACAAAACAAAAAAAGAGAAAAACAAAATCAAAAAAGTTCCATAATGAAATAAATCCCAGAGCTGTTTTAGTAACAAAGACAACATTAATAATATTAATGAGAAGAAAATAAGAGATCACATATTAGCCAACCTAATCAATAAATAAAAATAGGCAAGTAGCCATGTATTTGGAAGAAACTGAAAAGTCAGAAGAGACTATAATGAATGAGATTAAATATGAAAATACAAATAGAAAAATATTAATATGATTTTGAATAGAATAATAAATATTTATGATTATAAATTACTGAAAACAGCTTTGGAAGGATGGAAATACTAAACAAATCATTTACCATGGCAGAAAGAGAAAAGGTTATTTAAGAACATTGTTTTACAGCTGTCTTTACACAGGTGCAAAATAATCTATGAGTAAAGATATTTACTTCAGTATATTTACAACTGCAAAAGGGTGGAAATAACCTATTTTTCCAACAATAATGCACTACTTATTTTAATGATGAAATATCCATGTGGTCATTAAAAGGATGAGGACATATTATATGTATTGATGTAGAATAATAAAGTTGCTATTATATTGTATAATTATGACATAACCTATTGAATAATGCATACAATATGCCACATTATTCATGGTAAATGGGAAAGTACTTTTCTCTGTATGCCCCTTTGTATATTAAATTTTGTAGGATTTTGATTTTTACAACATGTGATTCATTTTACCTATAAAATAGAGGTAGAATATAGTTAAAATATATTTAATTTAAGTACATTAAAAGAACACCTGATTGATGACAATGATGATGATGATGATGATTGTAGCTACCATATGTTGAGTGCCTGTGACAGGGACAGGGCCTTTCATATATTATCTTGAACACTCACAATAACTCAAAGCAGGAAATTAGGTTCAAAGAGGCTAATTAATGTGTCCAATATTACAGGATTAGTATGCCACTTACCACCTGGAAATCAAGTACAACTTCAAAGCCAATGATAACCAAGGTTTACCCAAGTTCAACTGACCATTGTAGTTAACTAAATAGACATAAACTATTTCTTCACCTCACTGAGCCACATAACACAACCTTTTCTTTTCAAGTGCCAAGTGTGATATAAATTAGCTAACTTTATTACTATAGTTTGGATTTTATATACATGAAATCTTGTTTTCCTAAAAGATCTAATTAAGATTGCATAAAGGTTTACAACAGTCCTGTTGTATAAATGATTCAACATTCCCACAACAAACTAGATAAACATTTTGCCAATCACTAATTAAAAAGCTGGCTCTAAGTACAATAACCTGGAGTCAGTTTGCATTCACATTTCTATTAAAGGCTAATGAATACACAGCTAAACTAATTTAGTCAAATTGTTTCTTCATTGTGTTCAAAGTTAAAACTAACAATTCAGATTTAGCCGTGAGTCTTTTAAATTATTTTTTTCTCCCCTATTGAGTAAAAGTCTAATTAAAAGCTTTTAGTCTTTCACGTTGTGCAGGCTGCTAAGTGATATTGTTTAGTCCACAGGGATTCCATTATTACTTGGCCTTAAAATATACCATTCTACAAGGGTTTTTTTAACCCACTTTGCCCGGAAGGTTTTGTGTTTTAAAATTTAATCTGATAAGTTTTAAATTGTGAAACAAAAGAAAAATTTTAATTATTTGTTGTAAGATTTTAATTCAGCCCTAAAACTTATTGGCTATTTATAATAGGTAAGTTTCAAGTCAGGTAGTGTGGAGATGTCAAAAATGTTCAAAACTCTATGTAGTACATGTAAGTTTCACTCTGCATACTTGCAAACAAGAGTGACTAAATAATTTACAAGGCCTAGTACAAAGTGAAAATGCTGGGCCTCTTGTTCAAAAACTATTATGAATTTCAATATGTCGACAACAGAGCATTACATCAATCACAAGGCCTTTCTGACTATGGCATTGTGCAGCCACACAGGTTGCAATGCCCATGGATTCAGCCCTGTTGAGAAGTATGGTGTGTAGAAATGTCACATTATATTAGTATTACCTTTTACATTAAACTGATTCCCCAAATCCCATTATACTAGACTGCCATAAATTTCACATTTTTTTGACCTCTCCAGCTTGGTGGCGTAGGGGACTTTCAGACACTGAAGACTTCTGGTCTTCCTGCTACTGAAATGCTCCTCATCCAAGCTCATTGTTCTGCATCTGCTGCTGAAACTACTTTGCTGGACTGGAAACTTGGTACCTAGGGGTCAACCTTTCTAGCCACACCGAGTTTTAATCCATATCAATATATTTTGAGAATGAAAGGGGGCATATTGACCTAACTGGCCTCTACAAAAGGACTGTCCAGGACAACTGGGCTGAGTAGTTACCTTCGTGTAGCCATTTACTCCGGAAGTTCAGCGGTTCCATCCTTAGCAGAACACATACACCTCCGGGATCCCTGTGGAAGAGTGTGCAAGCCTCCTGTCTGCCACCTGGTATGGACAGCCCTGGCATGCAGAAGACAATAAGTGTTAGTCTGAAATGACTATTATTTTCTCCCTTTCTTCTGTTACTGAAGTGATCAGAGATATTAACAGTTTCTCATTTTGGTTCTTCTAGCTCTTTAGCTTTTCAGAGGGACAGTTAGGTAGCCAGAACTTTTAAATACTGCAAAACTTTTAAACTAATATTACTAAGGAATGGGATATTTCTTAAAGTTTTTTTTCACATAACAAATGTATGAACTTAAAAACAAACTAAAAAATATAAAAATATTTTTGAAGAAAATGTTTCTTAAACATATCTATTTCTCTGCCTTCAAAAAGCAAGTTCAGTGCATGTAATAGATTTGTTCCTTGATTATGTAGAGTGGTCATATGAATTAAGGTAGAATAATTAAAAATACATGCTCTGGAGTTACACTGCCTGGGTAGAAGTCTTTGCTTAGCTGTGAGACCTTGAACAAAGTTCTTAAATTCTCCATGTCTCAGTTCCTTTATCTGTAAAATAGAGATACTAACAGTTTCCACATTATAGTGTTGTGGTGAGTATAAATGCCAATATATTTATAAAGTACTATGAACAGTACACTAGTCAATACATGTGAATAACCACAATAAATTTTATTTTTTTGATAAGTTATTTTATTGATAGAATAACTCAGAAGCATTTGTGCCATGAGTAAACACTCCCATTTTGAGCTTCTAAGTCTTCTTTAAAATAAAAATGTGTTAGTGTTTCAAATATCAGACCACTGCCTCTCAATGTGTCCATCAATAACACGTTGCTCCTTTCCCCATACAACTTCTAGTTGATTTTCTACTCAGTTATGATTCATTTTCTTAGAGTTATGCCTCAAGTGAGCATAGGGTTAGGTACAGAGCAAAACTGAATGACTCTCTTAATAGTAGAGCAGACAAATTTTAATATATGGCCTTTCCAGACATTGATTTGAGCTGATTAATTTTTTAATTCTCTCCAGATACTTGATCAGGCTGTCAATAATTGAGATGGCCAACTAATGGGCTACAAGTTAAGTGAGCATTATAATATCTCACAGGTTTGTTGTGAAGATGAAATAATATGTAAATATAACACATGAAAATTTTTGTAGATACTTCAGTGATATATGCATTCTGTTTTAATATTTCTGACTCGCATGCTAATATTATTAGATACAGTACTTTAAGAAATATAAAACCAATTTATATAAAATAGGGATGATTATTCCTTTACTACAACTCCTAAGTCCAGTGTCCAATCTATGAGTTTTCTCTGAGGAGAGGAATACAATTCCCTAGGTAATAGCCTTGCAAAGTGAAGAATGAAGATTGTCTCTGCAGCTGCAGGAAGCAGAGGACTAGCAGCGCCTTGAAAGTTGAGGCACCTTAACTGGTTTCATTTTCTCTTGACTTAAAAAAATAATTTTAAGGTGAAAAATAATCTCTTAAAAATGTTTTTATGATATAGACTTGGCCTATGTATTCTTGAAAATTTTGTAATGAGTCTTAGGATATTTGTTATTTATTCCATCGTCCTGCTTTCTCATGAGATTTAGCATTTGAAAGATTTATTTTTCCCATGTGAACTGACTCTTCTGACCCTCGTTGTCATAATTCAAATATAAATCAAGTGTATCTTGGAAATTACCAAGTCAGAGAAATCCGGGTTATTGGAAATTGTATAAAATATCTTCAGGTTGTTCTCTCTTACACACTCCATTCCCTATTCAGTTTTCTTGATCCAACCTTTCCTTTTCTTTCTTTCTTTCTTTTTTTTTGAGATGGAGTCTCGCTCCTTCGCCCAGGCTGGAGTGCAGTGGCGTGATCTCGGCTCACTGCAAGCTCCGCCTCCCGGGTTCACGCCATTCTCCCACCTCAGCCTCCCAAGTAGCTGGGACTATAGGCGCCCGCTACCATGCCCGGCTAAATTTTTGTATTTTTAGTAGAGACGGGGTTTCACCATTTACAGAATGGTCTCGATCTCCTGACCTCGTGATCCACCCGCCTCGGCCTCCCAAAGTGCTGGGATTACAGGCGTGAGCCACCGCGCCCAGCCAAGCTTTCTTTTTCTTAATTTCTTCTTCAGCCTTTCTCAAAAATCTTAATTATATGAAGAAAGCCATACATTCTTAATTTTACATTGTGCACATAATTTACAATCTATTCACCACATTTTACATGAGCATAATAAATTCTGTGAAGATCTTGTCGTCTCTTTAAGATGGTTGCAAAAAACTCAGTCCCCAGCCTGAGAGGAATCCCTCCCTCTTAAGAGTTTGCAAGTCCTCCGACAACAACTTATACAACCCGGTTTTCAATATAAAGTCTTAATCACTCATGTTTCTCATTTAAAGCTTGTAATTATAGTAATTAGGAAAAAATGACTTTATTGTTTCCCTATCATTGCTAATGCTACCTTAACCAAATTTTCTTAGAATAGAAGAAAAACAGAGAATCCTACAATTTACTCTTATGGGAATTTTCACACAAACTTAGTTTCAGGTTCAATAAGATGCAACATTCAGATGGAAACCTTTAGGGAATAGTTAATGGCCCGAATAAATCCCGCTTATTACCGCCACTAAATCATCTACTTGCTAGCATAAAACTATCTCAATAACAGTTAAATTAAAAATATAATTGAATGAAATTTCAGTACAGAGGAAGAAACTTGTGAAACTTTCCATTTAAACTCAACCTTCAATAATCAGCCAAGTCCTTGAGTCTTCAGAGAGCTATTCTTTTAGCAAAAAAGATCATATTCATGATTGTCTACTTGTTAGTACACATTTGTATCACTTTAGTCCCTTAAAAGAACTTTGTCTTAAACAGTCACTTTCTGTTTTCATGTCAGCCTCGTTTTCTCTTGATAATCGCCTTTTCAAAGTGCTCTCCTGTCCCACAAGCGTCATGGCACCATTTGGAGTTCTGAAATAGAGGTCCACAGCAATAACGTCAGAGGCGGGGACTCCATGAATACTAGAACATTTTTCCAGAGCCATTCCTCCTCTTATTATTATTTTTACGAATTTGAAATCCAAAAGGTCCTAGAAAATTTTCATTAGCTCACTAAGTGGCCAGTTAAATTAATTGACTTGTTTAAACGTCTGTCTCAGTCAGAGGCAGAGCGGAAACCAGAACCCAGGTCTCTACCACTGTTTTTATTAAGCCACTGTAAGGTTACTGGTTACTAATTTTGTATATGTAATTTCATGAATTTCTATTTTCTTTTCTCATTGTTCCTTCTCTATGCACTTGTTTTTCTTTTTTTTGTTGTTGTTTTGAGACGGAGTCTCGCTCTGTCGCCCAGGCTGGAGTGCGGTGGCATGATCTCTGCTCGCTGCAAGCTCCGCCTCCCGGGTTCATGCTATTCTCCTGCCTCAGCCTCCGGAGTAGCTGGGACTACAGGAGCCCACCACCATGCCTGGCTAATTTTTTTGTATTTTTAGTAGAGACGGGGTTTCACCATGTTAGCCAGGATGGTCTCGATCCCCTGACCTCATGATCCGCCCGCCTCGGCCTCCCAAACTTCTGGGATTACAGGCGTGAGCCACCGCACCCGGCCTTGTTTTTCTTTAATCCATCAAGACTGATTATTTCTTATTTCATTTACATTCATGTTGCTGGTTTTTGTTTGTTTTTCTCTTTCAAGCCTTTCGGTACTTCCATTTCAAAATATCTAAGTGAATGAGTGAATTGAATGAATAAATAAACTGGAGCAGAATAGCAGAGGTAGTACAGGGTTTAGAAATATTTATGTAATACTTCATCTGCTGGTATCTTCTTCATGGTGCTCAGTTATACATTATGTAAGGGTTAAACTCACTGTTTCTAAACATTTTTAAATTTAAAGCTATTTTCGAGTTGGGCAAAATTACAGTTGTCTCCTGTAACAAATTACCACAAAATGAATGGTTTAAAAGAACACAAATTTATTATCCCACAGTTCTATAAGTCAGAAGTCTGGATGGAGTCAGCTTGGTGCTCTACAATGGGTGTCTTCAAGCTGAAATCAAAGTGTTGGTGGCCCTGCACTATTATCTGGAGGCTGTAGGGGAGAACCTGCTTTCATTGCTAATTCAGGTTACTGCCAGAATTCAGGTCTGTGCAATTATAAGACTGAGGTCCCTCTTTCCTTACTGAATGTCAGTGGGGAGCCTCCCTTACCTCCTTAAGGCTGCCTACAGTCCTTGGCACCTTGGCCCTTCCATGACATGAGATTGAATTCACTCAATAATCCAGGATAATTTCTCCATATTACAGCCTGTTACCTACTTACATCTAAATCCCTTTTGCCATACAATGTAATATATTCCTATGTTCCAGGGATTAGGATGGGGATATCTTTGATGAACCATTCTGCCTACCACTGCCCCGGAATTTGAGTTCTTATAAGGAATACTCCTCAATCATGTTTAATTTGCATATCATTGAGAATAATTAGTAAGCCTCTGAAAGCATGAAACTTTAAAATTCTTGTCAATAACCTAGAATCTATATTTGGGAAAAATATAATTTTTAAAAAATTTGCATATACTAGGCTTCATTCTTTCTGTGATAAAGTTCTATAGATACATGCGTAATGCCATATATCTATCATTACAGTATCATACAGAATCATTTCACCTGTGTGCTTCACTTATTTCTTCTGCCCTTTTCCTACTCCCATAGTAACCACTGATCTTTTTACTATCTCTATAATTTTGCATTTTCCAGAATGTCATATAATTGGAATCATACAATATGTAGGCTTTTCATATTGACTTCCTTCACTTAGCAATGTGCACTCGAGGTTTCTCCATATCATTTCATTATTTGATAGTTCATTTATTTTTATTGCTGAATAGTATTCCACTGTATGATGGTATCACAATTTTTTCACCTATTTAAGAGCATCTTTGTTGCTTCTAGTTTTTAGTAATTACGAATAGAGATGCTTTAAGTGTTCATTCACAAATATTTTGTGGACATAATCTTTCAACTCAATTGTGTAAATAACTATGAGCATGATTGTTGGATTGTATAAGACTATGTTTAACTTTGTAAGAAATAGCTAAACTGTCTTCTAAAGTGTTCGTATCAGTTTGCATTCACACAAGCAATACATGAAAGTTTCTGTTGCTCAATGTCTTTACTAGGATTTGGTATTGTCAGTTTTTTGTATTTCAGCTATTCTAAGATATGGATAGTGGTATCTCATTGTTTTAATTTGCATTTTTTTAATGACAAATGATGTTGAACAACTTTTTATATACTTATTTTTTCATCTACATATCTTCTTTTGTGAGTTTTTTTGTATATTTGTCCCATTTTTGTTTTTTGTTTGTTTTCTTATTGTAGAGTTTTTTGTTTTGCATATTTTGAATAGAATACATTTATCAGATAGGTTTACATATATTTTTGCTTAATCTTTGTCTTGTCTTTTCGTTCTCTGAAAAGTGTCTTTTGCAGAGCTGAAGCTTTTAATTTTAGTAAATTCCAACTTATCAATTTTTTCTTTCATGCATTTTACTTTTGGTGTTGTATCTAGAAACTTATCAAGCCCAAGCCCACCTAGATTTCTCCCTTGTTTTCTGTAGAAGTTTTATAGTTTTAATTTTACATTGAGTTAGCTTATGTGAAAAGTGTAATGAAGTCTGTGTCTAGATTCTTTTTAGATGGATGTCTAATTCTTTCAGCATCATTTGTTGAAAAGACAGCTCTTTCTCCACTGAGTTTCCTTTGCTCCTTTTGTTAAAGATTAGTTGACTATATTTGTGTGGGTTTGTTTCTGAACTCTTTATTCTGTTCCATTGTTCTATGTGTCTATTCTTTTGCCAATGCTATATTGTCTTGATCATTGTAGCAGTATAGTAAATTTTGAAGAAGGCGTTGTCAATCCTCCAACTTTATTCTTCTTCAGTATTGTGTTGGCCATTATGCACTTTTTTTGCCTTTTCATACAAACTTTATAATCACTTTAGCGATGTCCATGAAATATCTTGCTTGTATGTTGACTAGATTTTGACTTAGATTATAGACTAAGTTAGAAAGAATGAACATCTTAACAATACTGAGTACTTTAATTCATAAACACAGAATATATCTCAATTTAGATTTTCTCTGATTTCATTTGTCAGAGTTTTGTAGTTTTCTGCATATAGATTATAAACATATTTTGTTAATACTTAAGTATTTAACTTTTGATGCTAATGTAAATGATTTTTTAAAAATTTCAAACTCCAATTCATTGTTATATAAAGAAAAACCATTAACTTTGGATATTTGCCTTTTATCCTGTGCTCTTGCTAAAATTACTTATTAATTCTGGGATTTTTTGTTGATTATTTGGGATTTTCTATTAATACACAAACCGTCATGTAATCTATGAAAAAGGTAGTTTTATTTATTTCTTCCCAATTTGCGTGATTTATTTCTTTCTCTTATCTTAAAGCACTGTCTACTATGTCCAGTATAATATCAAATAAGAGAAGTAAAAGGGAACATGTTCACTTTTTCCCAATCTTGGAAAACAAAGCATCTAGTTTCTCACAGTTATGATGTTTTTATTAGGTTGTTTTGTAGATATCTTTTATTAAGTGGAGGAAATTTTCCTCAATTCGTCGTTTGCTGAAAATTTTTATCATGTATGGGTATTAGATTTTGTCAAATGCTTTTACTACATCAATTGATATAATCATGTAATTTTTCTTCTTTACCCTGTTGATATGGTGGATTACATTAATTAATTTTCAGATCTTGAACCGGCCATGCATACTTAGCATAAATCTGGAATTGGTCATGGTATAAAATTCCTTTATACTTCACTGAATTCAATTTACTAATATTTTATTGAAGATTTTCACAACTTGGTTCATAATAGATATTGTCTATAATTTTCCTTTTTGTAAAGTCTTTGGTTTGGCCTCAATACTTTTTATTGTGGCAAAATATACACAATATTTATAATTTTAACCATTCTTAAGTGTATGTTTTAATGGCATTAAGTGCATTCACATTGTAGTATAGCTATCATCACTATTGATACCCAACATGTTTTCATCAACCTGAGCAAAAGCTCTGTACCCATTAAACCATAGCATTCCTCTCCCCATCTCGCCATCCTCTGTTAACTTCTGTTCTACTTCCTCTCTCTACAAATTTGCCTTTTCGAAGAACCTCATATTTGTACTTCTGTATATTTTTACATATGCTATTTGTCCTTCTGTGTTTGGCTTATTTCACCCAGCATAATATTTTCAAGGTCCCTCCATGTTGTAGCACATATCAAACATTTTATTTCTTTTCGTGGCTAAATATTTTACTGTACACACATATACCACATTTTGTTTATCCATTCATCTGTTGATGGATATTTCTGTTGTTTTTACCTTTTTGCTGTTGTGAAGTATGCTGCTACGAACATAGCTATAAAAAATTTTGTTGAACTCTCTGCTTTCAATTCTTAGGGATACATATATGTATGTATATATATATATATATGTACCATATTTTATATGGTAGCTCTATTTTTAATTTTTAGGAAAACTTCACACTGTTTTCCATAATGGTTATACCAATTTACATTTCCACCAGTGATGCACAAAGGATCCCTTTTCTTAACATCCTCAGCAACACATTTGTCTTTTTGATAGTAGCCATTTAAATAGGTACAAGATAATATCTCATAGTGGTTTTGATTTGCATTTCCCTGCTGCTTGGTGATGTTTAGTATTTTTCAGTTCATTTTTCAAATGCGTATTGTGTTTTTTTGCTATTTAGTTGTTTGAGTTCCTTACATGTTTTAGATATTAATCCTTTATCAGATGGTTTGCAAATATATTCTTCCATAGGAGAAAATTGTAGGTTTTCTCTTAACTTTGTTGCTTTTTTTAAAATTAGCTGTGCTGTGCAAAAATATTTTAGTTTTGATGCAATGCCATTTGTCTGTTTTTGCTTTTGTTGTCTGGGCTATTAAGGTTATATTCAAAAAATCATCTCCCAGAGCAATGTCAAGAACCTTTCCCCCTATGTTCTCTTCTGTTAGTTTTATAGTTTCCAATCTTATGTTTAAGTCTTTAATCTATTTTGAGTTGATTTTTTTTCTTTTAGAGATGGAGTCTCGCTATGTCACCCAGGCTGGAGTGCAGAGGCACGATCTCGGCTCACTGCAACCTCTGCCTCCCATGTTCAAGCAATTCTCCTGCCTCAGCCTCTGGAGTAGCTGGGACTACGGGCACGCAACTTCACACTCAGCTGATTTCTTTTGTATTTTAGTAGACACGGGTTTCACCATGTTTCGCAGGCTGGTCTTGAACTCCTGAGCTCAGGCAATCCACCCACCTCGGCCTCCCAAAGTGCTAGAATTGCAGGCATGAGCCACCACACCCAGCCGAGTTGATTTTTTGTGATATGAGATATGAGATAGGGTTCACTTTTATCTGTCTGTATGTGTCTATCCAGTTATCCCAACACAGTTTTTTGAAGATATTACCCCTTCCTCATTGTGTGTTCTTGGTACATTTGTGAAACATCAGTTGACTGTAAATATGTAGATGATTTCTGCCTTAATTTCATTATTTACTCAAAAGTCATTCAGGAGCAGCGTGTTCAATTTCCATGTAGTTGTGTGGATTTGAGTAAATTTCTTAGTCTTGAGTCCTAATTTCATTGTACTATGGATCAAGAGTATGTTATGATTTCAGCTTTTTTGTATTTGCTAAGGAGTGTTTTACTTCTGATTATGTGATTGATTTTGGAGTATGTGCTATGTGTTGATGAGAAAAATGTATAGTCTGTTGGTTTTGGGTGAAAGGATCTGTAGATCTCTATCAGGTCCATTTGATCTAGGGCTGAGTTCAGGTCCTGAATATCTTTGGTAATTTTCTGTCTTGATGATCTGTCTAGTATTGTCAGTGGGATGTTAAAGTTTCCTACCATTATTGTGTGGGAGTCTATGTTTCTTTGTAGGTCTCTAAGAACTTGCTTATGAGTCTGTGTGCTCCTGTACTAGGTTCATATATATTTAAGATATTTAGATTTTCTTGTTGAATTGAACCCTTTACCATTATGTAATGCCCTTCTTTTATTTTTTGGTCTTTGTTTGTTTAAAGTCTGTTTTGTCAGAAACTGGGATTGTGACCGCAGCTTTTTTCTGTTTTCCATTTGCTCGATAGAATTTTCTCCATCCCTTTATTTTGAGCCTATGTGTGTTGATGGTGCTGAGATAACTAGCTAGCCATATGCAGAAAACTGAAACTGGACCTTTTCCTTACACTATGTACAAAAATTAGCTCAAGATAAATTAAGGACTTAAATGTAAAACTCAAAACTATAAAAACTCTGGAAAATAACTTAGGCAATATCATTCAGGGCATAGGCACAGGCAACGATTTCATGATGAAAACACCGAAAGCAACTGGAACAAAAGCAAAAATTGACAAATGGGATCTAAGTAAACTAAAGACTTTCTGCACAGCAAAAGAAACTATCAACAGAATAAACAGACAACCTACAAAATCGAACATTTTTCCAAACTAAGCCTCTGACAAAGGTCTAATATCCAGTATCTGTAAGAAACTTAAATTTACGAGAAAAAAAACCATTAAAAGGTGACAAAAGGACATGAACAGACATGTCTCAGAAGAAGACATTTGCACAGCCAGCAAACATATGAAAAAAAGCTCAACATCCCTGTCATTAGAGAAAGGCAAATCAAAACCACAATGAGATACCATCTTGGCACCAGTCAGAATGGCTATTATTAAAAAGTCAAAAAAAAAAAAAGATGCTGGCAAGGTTGTAGAGAACAAGGAACACTTATACACTGTTGGTGGGAATGTAAATTATTTCAACCATTGTGGAAGACGGCGTGGGGATTCCTCAAAGACCTAGAGGCAGAAATACCATTTGATCCTGCAACCTCATTACTGCATATATACCCAAAGGAATATAAATCATTCTATTATAAAGACGCATGCACACTTACATCCATTGCAACACTATTCACAATAGCAAAGACATGGAATTAACCTAAATGCCCATCAATGATAGACTGCATAAGGAAAATGTGATTCATATACACCATGGAGTACATACTAGGCAATCATAAAAAAAAACAAAAAAAATAAGATTATGTCCTTTGCAGGGACATGGATGGAGCTGGAGGCCATTTTCCTTAGGAAAATAATGCAGGAACAGAAAATCAAATACTGCATGTTCTCAGTTATAAGTGGGAGCTAAATGATGAGAACACATGGACACATAGAGGGGAACAACACACACTCAGGCCTATTGCAGGGTGGAGGGTGGAAAGAAGGAGAGGATTAGGAAAAGTAACTAATGGGTACCAGGTTTAATATGAGTAATGAAAGAATGTGTACAACAAACTTCCATAAAACACATTTACCTATGTAACAAACCTGCACATGTGCCCCTGAATTTAAAATAAAAGTCAGAAAAAAGAAATTCAATTGACTGTATATATGAGAGTTTATTTCTGACCTCTCTCTTTAATTCTACTGGTATGTATATCTGTTCTTAAACCAATATCAGTTTCTCTTGATTATTGTAGCCTTTTAGTAAGTTTCACAGTCAGGAAGTGTGAGTTCTTTAAATTTATTCTTCATTTTCAATATTGTTTTGCTTTTTCAGGAACCCTTGCAATTTTATATCAGTTTAAAGATTAGCATTTCCATTTTTGCACGAAAAATCTGTGGCAATTTTGATAGGCATTGTTTTAAATCTATAAATTGCTCTGGGTAGTATTGACATCTTAACAACGTCAAATTTTCTTCCATGAGTACAAGATGTCTTTCCACTTTTCAAGATCTTTAATTACTTTTGGTAGTGTTTTATAATTTTGAGTGTATAAGGCTTTTACTTTCTTGATTAAATTTATTTCTATGTATTTAATTATTTTAGTCGCATTGTACAAGGTATTTATTCACAATTTCTTTTGGGGGTTGTTTGTAGATAGTGTATATTAAAAACAACTGATTTTTGTGTGTTGATCTTGTATCCTGCAACTTTAAAGAATTTTTTATAAATTAATTGTACAAAATACATTATTATTACTCTAGTAGCTTTATTGTAGATTATTTGAAGTTTTGAATATTTGGGATTAGGTCACTTATAAATATAGTTTTCTTTCTTCCTTTCCAGTTTGGATGCTTTCTATTTCTTTTTTCTTTATTTCTATTTCTAATAGTTCTGTTTAAAACTTACAGTACAATGTTGAACAGCAGTGTTGAAACATTCTTGTCATGTTTCTGATTTTAGGAAGAATGCTTTCAGTCTTTCATCACTGAATATGATGTTAATTGTGGGCTTTTCATAAATACCATTTATAAAATTTGAACTCACAGAAGCAAAGAATAGAGACTGGGACTGGAGGAGGATAGGGAGATGTTCAAAG
The DNA here is from genome assembly GCF_029281585.2 of Gorilla gorilla gorilla. Taxonomy (NCBI): domain Eukaryota; kingdom Metazoa; phylum Chordata; class Mammalia; order Primates; family Hominidae; genus Gorilla; species Gorilla gorilla. Next base: position 125,466,353 of record NC_073229.2, read on the forward strand.
ATTGCAGAGTTTCAGTTAGAATGAACAAGTTTGGAGATCTATGTACAACATGGTGATTATAGTTAATAATAATGCTTTGTATATTTAAACATTGCTAAGATTTGATTAAATGTTCTCACCGCAGACAAACTGATAAATACATAAGATGTTGATATCTTAATTGGCTTGATGTAATCATTTTACATTATATATGTCTATCAAATCATCACATTAGACACCATAAATATATACCATTTTTATTTATTAATGTTACCTAAATAAAGCTGGAGGAAAATAAAAAAACCTTTATTATTTAGAGGAATTTCTCCTAAATTTCTAGTTGTCTAAGAGTTTTTAATCATAAAATGGTGTTGAATTTTGTCAAATGCCTTTCTGCATCAAATGAGATGATCATGTAATTTTTTTCTTCATTCTCTTAATGTGATATAATGATATTGATTTACTCTCTTATTTTGAACCACTCTTGCATTTTTGAGATAAATCCCACTTGGTCTTTGTGAATAATTCCTTTAATATGCTGGTGGATTTGACTGACTAATATTGCATTTAGAAGGTTTACCCGCATACTTATAAGAAATGTTAATCTGTTATTTTCTTTCTTGTAACATCTTTATCTGATTTCGATATTGGAGTAATGTTAGCCTCATATAATGAATTAGGAGGTGTTTTCTTTTTCTTCAACTTTTTGGAAGAGATTGAGAAAGATTGATATTAATTCTTCTTTAAATATTCAGTATAATTGACTGGTGAAGCCATCTAATCCAGAACTTTTCTCTGTTGGATAGTGTTTGTTTGCTTATTCAGTCTCTTACTTACTATAAATCTATTGAGATTTTTTTATTTCTCCTTGAATTAGTTTACGTAATTTGTATGTTTCCAAGAATGTGTCTTTTTAGGTTATCTAATTTGTTAATATACATTTTTCATAGTATTCATAATTCTTTTTATCTCTGTAAGTTTGGTAGTAATGTTTCCACTTTCCTTCTTAATTTTAGTTTTTTGCATATTCTCTCTTCTGTTCCTTGTCAGTCTAACTTAAGGTTTGTCAATTCTGTTTATATTTTCAAAGAGCCAACTTTTAGTTATATTAATATTTCTCTATTGTTTTTCTATTCTCTTTTTTGTTTATCTTTGCTCTATTCTTTATTATTTTCTTCCTTCTGCTAACTTTGGGTTTGACTTGCTCATTTTTTGCTACTTTTTAAAAATATAAACTTAGGTGTAGGCTTGGGGTCTTTCTTCTTTTTTAATATAGGTATTTACAGCTATAAATTCCACTCCTTTTCTGAGTCCCATAAGCTTTAGTATGTTGTGCTTTGTTTTCATTTGCCTTTATGTATTTTCTAATTTTCTTTGGGGTTTATTCTTTGACCCATTGTTTGTTTAAGAGTGTGTTGTTTCAATCCACATTTTTGTGTGAATTTTTCTGTTTTTCTTTCTGTTATTGATTTCTAACTTCATTCCATTGAGCTCTGAAAAGACACTGTGTAATTTAAATATTTTAAAAATGTACTAAGACTTGTTTTGTGGCCTTATATATGGTCTATCTGGAAAATACTTTACAGGCACTTGAGTAGAGTATGTATTCTGTTGTTGGGTGGAGTGTTCTGTATATGTTTATTAGGTCTAGTTTTTTTTCTTTCTTTCTTTCTTTTTTTTTTCTTTTTTGGTCCTATTGTCATTCAAGTCCTGGATTTACTTTGCTTATCTTTAGTCTGATCTATCCAGTATTGAGTGTAGGGTTGAATTTAAACTTCTTTGAAAAGCTTTGTAGATGATTGTTATGTGAAACCAGGTTTGAGAACAGCTACAATTTTTGAATAATGTGCAAGTGTAGTTAGGGGGAAAACCCTTCTTATGGAATGATGTTTCTTGTCACTTGATTTTGTCCATAATGGAAAGTTTTCCTATTTAGATGTTGCAGTGACTGATTGGTATATTTATATGATAGTACACTCTTTAGGGATTAACTTTATAAGTGGGTAATATTTTACTAGTATTTATTAAATAGGCAACTGGACTAATTGATGTATATTTTCCTAGAGAAATAGATTCATGAATAAAAAGACAGTAGATACATTTTTAGAATTAAGCAACCTGAGCTGGCAGTCTCAGGGTTATATTATAATTGTTTCAGCATGAGGAGAATGGTATTTTGGCCTTTGGTCTTCCAAAGAAATTGTTTTGTTTTGTTTGTCAACCATTTCTCTGTAATCCCTTATATTTGGGCTTTTTCCTCTTATTTTCTACTAGGTCTGATTCTCATGCCATTGCCTTCTTTGTATGAATTAATATTAATAATATTTTACATATTTTATAACCTTATGACGTAAAGTCATAAGGAAAGTATAAGTTTCAAATTTATAAGATTTCCCATACCTGTACTGACCTGAGTAAGTCATTTAATCTCTCAGTTTATGTCTAATAAACCCAAAATTTTCTTCATGTTAAACATGAATGACTAGGTGTTTTACTTGTCAAAGACTAAGTTCTTATTTTCAAAGATGAAACAAAAGCTATATATTTTTCTTTCACCTGACGAGATTCCTACACAGAGACTGCAGTCATATAAATAAAATTGTAACTAATTGCTGCTCCTGCTACTTTTTGACCCAGGAAAGAAAAACGAGGGTGCCTGGCCTAGGGAAGAGTAAGGATTAGTATTTTCTCTTCTCTAGGCAGAGCATGAACAGAAACTTGCAGCCATTGTCCTAACAGCAGGCAGGTACCCAAAGAGCATTGGGTCAAATTTTGAGAGGAGAGAGACGTAAATTTTATAAGTGGATGTTGGTAGGTGCCATTCATCTAAATGTGGGGATAGGAGTATGTACCTTCCTACCTCAGGCTGTTCCAGAGAATGTACAAGAGCATTAATTACTGTATGGCATCACTTGATAATTATGACTCTTACTGAGAATGACATTCATCATGACCAATCACTAAATAATCTCTCCAAGTAACCTCACTTAAAATAAATTTCAAGCTTTTAATCTCAACATAGCTTTTAGAACTAAATTCAAACAAAAAAAAGGTGAAAATATGCCCTCCTTATTCTAGCTAATGAATTTTTCTTCAGGAAAAATAATTTCAATTTATTGTTTGGTCACATCAGCCTAGCTGGACTCTCTAAATCAGTATTGCATATCTACAATAGGTTCTCTGGTCTCAGATTTATAAAAGAAATCTTTGCATTCTAAATATATATGGTTATTCCTGAGAATGAGAATGCCTATTCTTCTCCTCATGACTAGCTTATCATTCAAGAGAAGATGTTTGCGTTTCTAAATATTCAGTACAGTTTATTCAATCTGCAATATAAATTGAAGAAGATGAAAACTATACATTTGCAATTTAGGAAATATGTTGAATCAGGTAAAAATAAGAGTTCATGTGTAAGTAAGAAAATGTAAATAAAATGTGAATATTTATTTTCTCCATTATTTAGCTTTTAATTCTACTAATATTTAGTAAAAAAATTATTTACTTGTATAATCTCCAAATCAGACACCTGAAAAATGAATTTGCTTTTTTTTTCTTAAATCACAATAGTTTGGAAAAATAGGATATCTTTTGGGCTTATTTTACATTTTACTTCTAAATCTTAACTTAAGCCTGGAATATTTTATGCATGGAATAAACACTTATGGTCAGAAATATTTCATAATAACTGAGGGCTGGAACGGAGTCATGCCAGGGTGGGACTAGAATGTGCATTTTATAGTGTATTATGAGGTTGAGAGTTCAGGGACACGGACATGCATGGATTGGAGCAGATCAAATTATTGGCAATCACTAGAAAATAACGCACAGTAAAGTTTGAGGGCAGGAAATAGCAGCAGAAATTAATCTGTTCCCAGGAGAACAGGACCAGTGTTGTAGGCACAGTTGCAGATATTTTCTGAAGTCTGAATACATTGAATGAAGTAGTGCTGGAAATGAATGTTGATAGGTCTATCATGATTTGATAGGCACAGGAAATCTTGCAAATTCAAACTTATGAAGATATACATCTACTTTTTCTGAGAGTTTTATACATGGTGCTTTTATATTTAGCTCTTTATTCTATTTTGAGTTAATTTTTATATATGGTTTGAGGACCTAATTTATTCTTTTGCATGTGGATATTTAGTTGCCCAACACCATTTGCTGAAAGACTACTCCTTCTCTGTTGAATGGCAATGGTACCCTTGTCCAAAATCAGTTGATCTTATTGTATGGCCTTATTTCTGGACTTTCAATACTATTCCTTTTGTCTATAAGTCAATTCTTCTGCCAATACCACACTCTCTTTATTACTGTGGTTTTGTAGTAGCTTCTTAAATTGTGACGTGTGAGTCTCTCAACTTCATTCTTCTTTTCTAATATTGTTTTAGCTGTTTGGAGCCCCTTGCATTTTCATATGAATTTTAAGATTAACTTCTCTATTTACCGAAAAAGGCAGTTAGAATTTTGATAAAGATTGCATTGAATCTGTAGCTCAATCTGGGAGATATTGCCTTCTTAACAATATTCAATCTTTCAATCAATAAACACAAAATGCTTTCCATTTATTTAGATCTTTCAAAATTTATTTGAATAATATTTTATAGTTGTCAGTGTAAAAAGCTTATACTTTTTTGGTTGACGGTAGAATTATTTTATTAATTTCATTTTCAGATTGTTTATTGCTAGAGTATAGAAATTCAATTGCCTTTTTGTCTATTGATTTTGTATCCTGCAAATTTGCTGGACTTGTTTATTAGTTCGTGTGTGTGTGTATATATGTGTATTTTTATAGGTTTTTTATATATAATATCATGTCATCTTCATATAAAAATAATTTCACATTTTTTCCAATATGGATGCCTTTAATTTCTTTTTCTTGTAAAATTTCCCAACTAGAACTTTCAGTACAATGTTGAATAGAAGTGGCAAGAATGGGCATCCTTGTCTTGTCCTTCAACTTAGGGGGAAAGATTTCAGTTATTCACTATTAAGTTAGTTGTGGGTATTTTTTTAAAAAATAAATGCTCTTTAACAGATTGTGGGAGCTCTCTTCTATTCTTATTTTGTTGTGTGTCCTTGTCATGAAAGGTTGTCAGATTATGTCAAATGTTTTTTCTGTGTCTATTGAGATAATCATGTAATTTTTCCCTTTTATTCCATTAACATGGTATACTACATAGACTGATTTTCATATATTGAGCTAACTTTGTCTTCCTGGGATAATTCAAACTAGGTCATAATGTATCATATTTTTATTTGTTGCTGGATTTGGTTTGCCAGTATTTTGTTGAGAATTTTTGTATCTATATTTCTAAGGGATTTTAATCTGTAGTTATCTTTTCTTATAATATCTTTCGCCTTGGAATTAGGGTCATACTGTCCTCATAATATTCCTATAAAAGTGCTCCTCATCTATTTATCTAATAGAGTTTTTGGAGGATTGGTATTAATTTTTATTTAAACATTTGATAAAATTTATCATTGAAGCTATCTGGTCCTGTACTTTTCTTTGTGGGATTTTTCTTGTTGTTATTACTAGCTATTAAAGAAAAAAAAAATGTACCGGACAAGATGAGCAGACAGACAACAGTTGTTTTTATTCTGATACTAGTGCCAGCATAGAGCAGAGGTCACAGAACACATCTGGATACCTGGTTCCTTCAAGACAAAGTGCTGGAAATGTTTTAAGTGCTGGAGAAGGTCAGGGAGATTATAGGCCATCAGTGTTTGCTAATTGGTTTTTCCCAGAGAAAAAGTAAACCTTCTCCTGTCTTTATAACAGAAAGTAGCTTCACAATTTGGAGCAAGGTATCCTACCTACTTCTACCCTCCCCCAGAAACTGGGAGATAGGAACACTTTTTTATTGGATGATTACATTTCAGAGAGATGGTTCCCAGGTCCTTGAGAAAGATATTCCTGAAATGTAAAACTGGCAAGAGGTTGGAAAAAAATTTATGTCTTCAAAGAGCAGATAAAGAATTTATAATTACAAGTTTTCTGAATAAAATTTCTAAGAAAAGGAACTTCAGGGGCATATAATGAGAAAGAAGTTTATGTGCAGTTTATTTAAAGTTTAGTGAAGCTGAGGGTAATTTTAAGGCCAACTTGATCATCATTCCAACTCTTTGTTACGAGTCTATTCAGATTTTCTGTTTTCTTTTTTCTTTTTTTTTTTCTTTTGAGACGGAGTCTCGCTCTATCGCCCCAGGCTGGAGTGCAGTGGCGCGACCTCTGCTCACTGCAAGCTCTGCCTCCCGGGTTCACGACATTCTCCTGCCTCAGCCTCCCGAGTAGCTGGGACTACAGGCGCCCACCACCATGCCCGGCTAATTTTTTATATTTTTAGTAGAGACGGGGTTTCATCATGTTAGTCAGGATGGTCTCGATCTCCTGACCTCGTGATCCGCCCGCCTCGGCCTCCCAAAGTGCTGGGATTATAGGTGTGAGCCACGGCGCCCGGCCCAGATTTTCTGTTTTCTTGAGTCAGTTTTGGTAGTTTGTGTCTTTCTATGCATTTTTTTTTTAATTGTAGTGATGTAGTCTTGCTATGTTGCCCAGGCTGGTCTCAAACTCCTGGCCTCAAGCAATCCTCTCAACTCAGCCTTCCAAAGTGCTGGGATTATAGCCATGAGCTACCACATCTGGCCCAAAATTAGCCCATTTCATTTAAATTTTGAGATATAATTGTTCATTGTATTTTCTTATAATTATTTTTATATCTCCAATATCCATATTAATTTCCTTTTACTTTTGATTTTACTAATTTGATTGCAAAATGTATAAAGAGCCCCTACAACCCATAATGAAATGAGAAACAACACACAATGAATGAGCAAGGACTTGAAAAATATGTCATAAAAGGACATATGAATGATCAAACAAGCTTTTTAAGTTTGTGTCCTTAGAGAAATTTAGCCATTTCATTTAAGTTGTCAGATATAATGGCATAAAGTTGTTTATAATATTTTTTATTATCCTTTTAATATTTGTTGAAACTATAGTGATGTGATTTCTCTCATTCCTGATACTGATACTTTGTTTTTTCTCTTTCATGATTCCCAATTAACCTGGCTAGAGCATATCAATTTTTGTAATTATTTAACAGCAGCTTTTGGTTTTGCTGATTTTCTGTGTTGTTATATTTCTATTTAGTCAGTTTCAGCTGTGATTTTTATTATTATTTCCTTCTCTTTACTTTTTATTTAATTTGCTCTTCTTTTTCTCTTTTCTAAAGGAGAAGCTAAAATCAGTTCTTGAGATTCATCTTCCTTTCTAATATAGACCTCTCTAAATTCTACTCCAGCTGCATCCCACAAATTTTTATTGCGTTTTTCATTTTTATTCAGTTCAAATACATTCTAATTTCTCTTCTGATTTCCTCTTTGACCTCTGAGTTATTTAGAAAAGTGTTATTTCATTTCTGAGCATTTGGGGATTATCCAGATATCCTTCTATTATTGATTTCTAATTAAATTTCATTGTGGTCAGAGAACTTACTTTGTAAACTTGACTCTTTTTAAATTCATTGAGAATTTACCCAGAATGTCTTTCTTGGTAAACATTCTGTGTGCACTTGAAAATATGTTTAATCTTCTATTAAGTGGAGTGTTCTATAAATGTCAATTAGATGTTCTTAGTTGATAGTACTTTTCAAGAGTTGTGTATTCTTACTGATTTTCATCTGCTTTTAAAATCAATTATTGAAGTAGGAGTGCTAAAATATCCATGCATAACTGCAGTTTCTATTTCTTCTTTTTTCTATCAGTTCTTACTTCACATATATTAAAGCTCTGTTGTTTAATAAATGTTTAGAATTGTAGTCTTTTCATGATGAATTTAACCATTTATTATTATAAAATAATCCTCTATTTTTGATAATATTCTTTGGTCTTAAATCTACTTAGCCTGATATGTAACCACTGCAAGTCTACTTAGTCTGACATGTAACCACTGCAAATGTCTTTTGATTAGTGTTTTTGTAGCATATCTTTCTCCATCCCTTTACTCTTAGCTTATTTGTTTCTTTACACAGGAAATTAGTTTCTCATGGACAGCGTGTAGTTGGGTCTTATTTTACCCAGTTTGAGAAGTTCCAAACTTAAATTGATGTAGTTAGATTATTTACATTTAAAAACAATATTGATATAGTTAGATTTAAATTTATCATCTTATATTTATTCCTGTCTCATCATCCTTGGCTCTTATTTTCCTTCTTCTCTGCATTCCTTTAGATCAATTGCATTTTGTGATTTCTTTTATTTCCTTTCTTGGTTTATTAGCTGTAAGTGTTTTACTGATTGTTTTAAAGGTTTGTAGTACACATCTTTAACTTATCACAGTCAATTCCAAGTGTTATTTGTTAGGTCTTAAATTTTATTTTATCCCACTTAAAAGCTAATAAATAAAGTATCCTGTTATTGTTTCATAGATGCTGAAAGGTGGTATGAGACGCTGAGGTCAGAGGTGATGGACTATTAACTTATGGCACAGCAGGCAGCATGAGCATCGACATGTTTGTGTTGGTTCCTTTTACCTCCCAGGTCTCACAGGGGCCAGTGGGGTGGACATGAATGCATGCACAGTCAGTGGTTCGCATTATAGGAGAAGAATATTTAACTTGAGGAACACAGTATTTTATAGCAAGCCATAAACAAGACAACCCTTCCTCCCAGAGGAAGACTTTACTTCATTCCTCAACATTGCTTGCCGCAGGCACCATAATAACCTGGGAAGAAAGTGATTAGAACTTTGCATTCTTGGCAAAGCCCAAAAATGTGGAAGCATGAAAGATCGATAGAATATCATCTCTACCAATAATATTTTACTGCTTCATCTATGATATAATAACCTTATAACAGTATACAGTATACTTCCATTTCTCCCTTTCTTGATAATGTTACTGTTGCTCTCATACATTTTACATACACTTAGATTTAAAAATATTATAAACCCTATAAAACTTGTTTGTTTAAATAGTCAATTACCTTTTAAAGAAAATTAAGTAATAGTAAAATATTTTTATTTACTCATGTAGTTAGCATTTATGGTGCTCTTTATTCCTTCATGAGGATCCAAGTTTCCTCTGTTATCATTTTCCTTCTGCTTGAAGAACTTTTATTTAGAAACATATTTTATAGTGCAGGTCTGCTGGTGATGAATTATTTCAGTTTTTGTATGTATGTAACATACATTTGAAAGATATTTTTGCTGGGTAAAAAACTCTAGTTTGACAGTTTTTTCTTTAGCTGCTTTAAAGATGTTGTATTTTATTGTAGCCTTTATGATTTCTGATAAAAAACTAATGATATCTCTTAATATTTGTTTCTCTGTACCTAATTGATTTCCTTTCTGCCAGATTTTATGATTAGTTTGATCAAATTTGGAAAAATTTCAATCATTATTTAATTTTTAATTTTTAATTTTTGTGGGAACGTATTTATGGGATACATGAGATGTTTGATACAGGCATGCAATGTGAAATAAGGTCATCATGGAGAATGGGATATCTATCCCTTCAAGCATTTATTCTTAGAGTGACACACAATCCAATTACACTCTTTATTTAAAAATGTACAATTAGGTTATTATTGGCTTTAGTTACCCTATTGTGCTATTAAATATTAGGTTTTATTCATCCTTTCTAGCTCTCTTTGGACCCATTAACCATCCCCACCTCCCCCCAAATTCCCCATTACCTTCCCCAGACTCTGGTAACCATCCTTCTACTCTCTATGTCAGTAAGTTTAATTGTTTTGATTTTTAGATCTCACAAATAAGTGAGAACATACAACGTTTATCTTTCTGTGCCTGGCTTATTTCACTTAACATAATGATCTCCAGTTCCATATATATTGTTGCAAATGACTGGACCTCATTCTTTTTTATGGCTGAATAGTATTTCATTGTGTATATGTATCATATTTTCTTTATCCATTCATTTGTTGGTGGACACTTAGGTTGCTTACAAATCTTAGCTATTGTAAACAATGCTGCAACAAACATAGGAGTGCAGATATCTCTTCAATGTACTGATTTCCTTTCTTTGTGTATATACCCAGCTGTTGGATTGCTGGATCATATGGTACCTCTATTTCCAGTTTCTTCAGGAACCTTCAAACTGTTCTTCATAGTGGCTGTACTAATTTACATTTCCATGAACAGTATACAAGGGCTCCCTTGTCTTGACATCCTCACCAGCATTTGTTATTGCCTGTCTTTTGGATAAAAGACATTTTTTAACTGGGGTGAGATGGTATCTCATTGTAGTTTTGATTTGCATTTCTCTGATGATCAATGATGTTGAGCACCTTTTCATATACCTGTTTACCACTGGTATATCTTCTTTTGAGAAATGCCCATTCAAATCTTTTGCTTATTTTTTTTATCAGATTATAAGATTTTTTTCCTATAGAGTTGTTTGAGCTCCTAATATATACTGGTTGTTAATTTGTTGTCAGATGAGTAGTTTGCAAATATTTTTTCTACCATTCTGTGGGTTGTCTCTTCACTTTGTTGATTGTGTCCTTTGCTGTGCAGAAGCTTTTTAACTTGTTGTAATCCCATTTGTCCATTTTTGCTTTGGTTGCCTGTCCTTATGGGGTATTACTCAAGAAATTTTTGCTCATACCAATGTCCTGGAGATTTTCCCCAATGTTTTCTAGTAGTAGTTTCATTGTCTGAGGTCTTAGATTTAAGTCTTTAATACATTTTTATTTGATTCTTGTATATTGTGAGAGATAGGGGTCTGGTTTCATTGTTCTGCCCATGGATATCCAGTTTTCCCAGCACCATTTGTCGAAGAGACTGCCTATTCCCCAGTGTATGTTCTTGGCTTCTTTGTTGAAAACCATTTCACTGTAGGTGTGTGGATTTGTTTCTAGGTTCTCTATTCTGTTCCATTGGCTGATGTGTCTGTTTCTATGCCAGTACCATGCTGTTTTGGTTACTATAGCTCTGTAGTACAATTTGAAGTAGGTAATGTGATTCCTCCAGTTTTGTTCTTTCTGCTTAGGATAGTCTTGGCTATTCTGGGGCTCTTGTAGTTTCATATAAACTTTAGGATTTTCTTCTTCTATTCATGTAAATAATGTCGTTAGTATTTTGATAGGGATTGCATTGAATCTGTAGATTGCTTTGGGCAATATGGACATTTTAACAATATTGATTCTTCCAATCCATGAACATAGGATACTTTTCCATTTTTTGTTATTCTCTTAAATTTCTTTCATCAATGTTTTATAATTTTCAATATAGAGATTTTTTAAAATTCTTTAGTTAATTCCTGGGTATTTAATTTTATCTGTGGCTATTGTGAATGAGGTTACTTTTAAATTTCTTTTTCAGATTGTTCACTGTTGGCATATAGAAATGCTGCTGATTTTTATTTGTTGGTTTTGTATAGTGCAACTTTACTGAATTTATTTATCAGTTTTAATAGTTTTTGGTGGAGTCTTTAGGTTTTTCCAAATATAAGATCATATCATTTACAAGCAAGTATAATTTGCAAATTATCCTTTCCAACCTGGATGCCCTTTATATCTTTATCTTGTCTGATTGCTCTAGCAAAGACTTCTAGTACCATGTTGAATAACAGTGGTGACAGCGGGCATTCTTGTCACATTCCAGATCTTAGAGGAAATACTTTCAGTTTTTCCCCATTTAGTATAGTAGCTGTGGGTCTGTTTTATATGGCTTTTAGTATGTTGAAGTACAACTTCATAGAAGTTGCTTCTATCCTCAGTTTTTTTTAGGGTTTTTATCGTGATGGGATGTTGAATTTTATCAAATGCTTTTTCAGCATCAATTGAAATAATCGTATGGTTTTTATCCTTCATTCTGTTGATATGATGTATCATGTTGATTGATCTGTACATGTTTAACCATCCTTGCATCTCAGGGATAAATCCCACTTGGTCATGATAAATGATCGTTCTAATGTATTGTTGAATTCAGTTTGGTAGTACCTTGTTGAGGATTTTTACATCAATATTTATCAGAGATATTGGACTATAGTTTTCTTTTTTTTGATGTGTCATTATCTGTTTATGGTATCGGGGTAACAACACTGGCATTGTAGAATGAGTTTGGAAGTATTCCCTCTTCTGTTTTTCAAAATAGTTTGAGTAGGATTGGTATCAGTTTTTCTTTAAATGTTTGGTAGAATTCGGCAGTGAAGCCATCAGATTCTGGTGTTTTCTTTACTCTGAGACTTTATTATAGCTTTAATCTCATTACTTGTTATTGGTCTGTTCAGATTTTGGATTTCATCGTGGTTCAATTTTGGTAAGTTGTATGTAACTAGGAATTTGTCCATTTCTTCTAGATTTTCCAATTTATTGGCATATAGTTGCTCATAGTAGCTACTAATGATCCTTTGAACTTCTGCAGTATAAGTTGTAATATCTCCCTTTTCATTTCTGATTTTTTTTTATTTGGATCTTCTCTCTTTGTTTTTTAGTCTGACTAAAGTTTGTCAATTTTAATTAGCTTTTCAAAAAACCAACTTTTGGTCTCATTAATCTTTTGTAGTTTTCTTAATTTTAATTTTATTTATTTATGCTCAAATCTTTATTACTTCTTTTCTCCTACTAATTTGGGGTTTGTTTGCTCTTGCTTTTCTAGTTCTTTAAGATACATCATTAAGTTTTTTATTTGATGTTTTTCTTCTTTTTTGATATAGGTGCTTATAGGTATAAACTTTCCTCTTAGTACTGCTTTTGCTGTATCCCATAGGTTTTGGCATGTTGTGCTTCCATTATGACGTGTTTCAAGAAATTTTTAAATTTTCTTCTTAATTTCTTCATTGACCCACTGGTCATTCAGGAGCATATTGTTGAATTTCCATGTATTTGTATAGTTTCCAAAATTCCTGTTGTTATTAATTTCTAGTTTTATTTAATTGTGATCAGAGAAGATGTTTGATATTATTTCAATTTTTTGAATGCTTTAAGATTTGTTTTGACATCTAACATATAATCTATCTTTAAGAATAGTCCATGTGCTGAGGAAAAGAATGTGTACACTGCAGCACTTGGATGAAATGTTCTGTACATATCTGTTAGATCCATTTGGTCCATAGTAAAGATCAAGTCTGATGTTGCCTTGTTTACTTTCTGTCTGGAAGATCTGTCCAATGCTGAAAGCAGGGTGTTAAAAAAAAAACTTGGATTTGCCCTCTTGAGCCTGTTTTCTCGATCCTGTAGGCATGCTTCATTGTTTTTAATTCTTGTTTCTTTTGTCTCTTCTTACTGTGTATTTTCAAATAGCCTGCCTTCAAGCTCACTAATTCTTTCTTCTGCTTGATCTGTTCTGCTATTAAGGACTATGATGCATTCTTCAGTATGCCAATTGCATTTTTCAGCTCCAGAATTTCATCTTCATTCTTTTAATTGTTTCAATCTACTTGTTAAATTTATTTGATAGACTTCTGAATTTCTTCTCTGTGAATTTTTTTGAGTTTCCTCAACATAGCTCTTTTGAATTCTCTGCCTGAAAGCTCACATATATCTGTCTCTTCAGAATTGGTCCCTGGTGCCTATTTAGTTCATTTGGTGAGGTCATGTTTTCCTGTATGATATTGATGCTAGTAGATTTTTTTTAGTGTTTGGGTATTTAAGAGTTAGGTATTCATTGTAATATTCATTGTCTGGACTTATTTTTACCCATACTTCTTGGGAAAGCTTTCCAGATATATGAAAGTACTTGGGTGCTGTCCTCTAAGCCCCAAGCTCAGGAACACTGTGGTTCTTGTAGACTCATAGAGGCACTGCCTCATTATCTAGAACAAGACTTGGGAGAATTCTCTGAATTACCAGACAGAGACTCTTGTTCTCTTCCCTTACTTTCTCCCAAACATACACAGTCTCTCTCTGTGTTCTGAGCCACCTAAACCTGGAGATGGAGTGAAACAAACACCCCTGTGGCCACTACCACTGTAACTGTGCTGGGTCAGACTTGAAGCCAGCACAGTGCTGGGTCTCACCCAAGGCCTGCTGTAACCACTCCCTGGCTACCACTTGTGTTCATTCATGGCCCTCAGGCTCTACAATCAGCAGGTGGCAAAGCCAGTCAGGCCTGTGTCCTTCTCTTCAGGGCACTGAGGTTCCCCAGACCCCATGTGGGTCTAGAAGTGTAGTCCAGGAGTCAGGGACTAGAGCCAAAACCCGTAGAAGTTGGCTTGATGTTCTGTTGTATTGAGGCTGAGCTGACAGTCAAACCACAAGATGCAGTCCTTCCCACTATTCCTTCCCCTTTCAAAAGGCAGAGGAGCCCCTGCCACCCCAGGCCATGAGGAGTACTACCAGACCACCTCTGACGTTCCCTTAAGGCGCAACGTCTCTCTCTCTCTCTTTTTTTTTTTTTTTTGAGACGGAGTCTTGCTCTGTCGCCCAGGCTGGAGTGCAGTGGCATGATCTCGGCTCACTGCAAGCTCCGCCTCCCAGGTTCATGCCATTCTCCTGCCTCAGCCTCCCTAGTAGCTGGGACTACAGGCGCCCACCACCACGCCCGGCTAATGTTTTGTATTTTTAGTAGAGATGGAGTTTCACCATGTTAGCCAGGATGGTCTCGATCTCCTGACCTCGTGATCCGCCCGCCTCGGCCTCCCAAAGTGCTGGTATTACAGGCATGAACCACTGCACCCAGCCTGGCCCAACATCCCTTAAGTCAGCTTGTTGTGAGTACTGCCTGGCCTGGGACTCACCCTTCAGGGTGGTGGGCTCCCCTCTGGCCCACAGCAGGTCCAGACACGCCATCCAAGAGGCAAAACCTAGAATTGGGAACCCCAAGAACCCTCTCGGTGCCCTGCCTCCCTGTGGCCATGCTGGTACTTGAGATACAAGACAAAGTCCCTTTTGTTTCCCCCCCTGCTTTTCTCAAGAGGAAGTTTTGCCCAGCAGCCACCATAGCTGAGAATGTGCTGAGTCTTACCTGAAGCCAACAATTCTCAGAGGCTCACCCAAGGCCCTAGACGTAGTACCTGGGTATTGCTGCTGGTTATTCAGAGTCCAAGGGCTCTTCATGTAGCAAGTAATAAATGCTGCCAGGACTGAGTCCTTCCCTTCAAGGCAGCGGGTTCCTTCTGGCCCAGGGTGTGTCCAGAAATGTCATCCGGGAGCCAGGGCCTGGTAAAGGGCCTCATGACTCTGACTGGTGCCCTATCCTGCTGTGGCTGAGCTGGTATCATAGATGCAAGACAAAGTCCTCCACACTCTTCACCTTCCTCTTTTCAAGTGGAAGAAAGGGGTCTCTTTTGGAGCTGTGAGCTGTGCAGCCTGGGGTTAGGGGAGTGGTGATGCTAGCACTTCTTTGGCTGCCCCAGCTGGTGTCTTAGTCTGTTGTGTACCTCCCCGGTCCACTGTCTCTGGCCCTAGTTCAGCACTAGGACATAAGAATTGCAATCCTTACAGCCTAGACTGCCTTTCAAGTTTACTTGGAGACACAGAGCCATTGTAGCTCTTGGTGGCAAGGCTTGCAGGCACTCAAGTTCGGAGTGCTAGGATCCACGATTCCCCTCTGGCTAGGGTTGGTTTAAATGTTCCCTCAATAGGCAAGTGTCAGTTGAGTTTGGTCTGGTTTTCCTTTCTGCTCCAGCAAGACAGCACTGAGTTCAATGCCTCACAAGTGCTGTGTTCTTTCTTCCCCCAGTGCTCAGAGACACTGTACTGTTACCACTACCAGGGTTGAGGAGGAGTGGCATCTACCACTCAGGACTGTTTTTTCTCTCTTCAATGCCTCTTTCAGCGATATGAAGTTAAAACCAGGTAATATGAGTACTCGCTGGAGTTTTGGTTCTTATGACGGTGTTTTTTCCGTTTAAATAGTTGTTAACTTAATGTCCTTGCAGAGGGGGAGTGGGGACAATTGGTGGATCTTTCTATTCTGCCATGTTGCTCCATCTCCTCCCTCAGCCATTATTTCTTAAAATACTCTTTCTGGCCTCACCCTCTTGGACATTCAACTGTAGGTACATTGGACTGTTTTAGGTTGTTCCACAGCGTAAGTCTTGTCAATTTGGGAGGGTGGGGGTTCTGTATATTTTATTTTGGATAGTTGCTATTTGTATGTCTCTGTATTTGGTTTTAAAAGTTTTATTTTAAAGACAGGGTCTCGCTCTGTTGCCCAGGCTGGTCTCAAACTCCTGGCTTCAAGTGTTTCTCTTGCCTCAGCCTCCCAAAGCACTGGGATTATAGGTATGAGCCACTGTGCCCTGCCTCTATTGCTGTTTTACAATTAATTAATCTTCTGTCTTACAGCATGCAATCTGCCTTTAATCTGACCAAGTGTATTTTTAATTTTGAACATTGTATGATTTATCTTTAGGAATTTGGCTTGGGTCTTTTTACATTATCCATGCATATTCAACCTTTGCCCTAGCTTCTTGAACATGTGAATTCAGTTACAAATAACTTTTAATGTCCTTATCTACTAGTTTTATAATCTGTGCCATTTCTCTGTCAGTTTTTATTTTTCTTCTCATTATTGGCTATATTTTTCAGATTCTTTGCATCCCTGATAATTTTTATTTGGGTGGCAGACTTTGAGATTTCTTCTGGGAAGCAGATAAATTACTTTGGAATAGCTTAATCCTCTTAGGTTGTGCTCTTAAGATATGTTAGGCAGGACCAGAGCAGCAGTAGTTAGTCTGTGATTAATTTAACCCTGCTACTGGGGCAAGACCTTTCTTTAATTGATGCCCTGTGAATTATAAGATTTTCTACTTTGGCACCTGGGAAGAGTCCATTATTCTCTGCTCTGCATGAGTCTAAAGCACTATTCTTTGTAATCTGTTTATGTGGTTTTCCACCTTGATTTGGATAGTTTGCTTACTTTCACGCGTGCACTGATCATAAACTAAATTTCCAAGGGGGAACCTCTGCACGTCTCTGGGGTTTCCGTATAGGTCTCTCCTCTATCTTACTCCTCACTTCAAACTCTAGACACCTTGGTATCCAAGGACTCCAAGCTCTATCTTCCTGACTCGGGGAGACTGCTGTGCTATGACTGAGCTTTCCCTCTCTGCAGTGTGACTGGAAACTTTGTCTTGGCAGTCAACTAGGCCAATCATAGAGCTCAGGACAATGTCTTGCCTGTTATTGTTCAATAACTCTGTCCTGTTTTGTTGTTGTTGTTGTTGTTGTTTTCAGAAATAGGGTAAATCTGGTCTCTGTTTCTCTCAGAGCTGAAGTTGACAAATTTTTAATGACGGATGTAATGTTGTTACTGTAGCTTCATTCATGTTTTCTCTTTCATTTTGACTCACCTTTAGTAAGTTATTTTTCTAGAAAACTGTTTTGTTTAAAATTTTACTCTTGTTAGTATAAGGTCATTAGTAATATTCTTTTATCATATTTAAAATTTCTGCTTTATCTGTAGTTATGATTATTTTATCATTGCAAATATTATTTTTCTTGATAATTCTTGTCATAAATGTGTCTACTCTCTTAGACTTTTCAAAGATCCATAATTTAAATTAATTGATTCTATCTTATCTTTGCTTTCTATTTAATAATGTTTAATATTACACCTAATAATGTTTAGTATTATGCTTATTTCATTCTTTCTACTTTCTACTTTGAATTTAATCTATTGCTATTTTCTAATTTCATAAGTATAACCTTTAACTCATGATTTTTATTCTAACTTTTTTCTCTAAGCAGTTAAGGTTGTAGGTAACCCACTAAGTAACACTTAACCAGCATATCATAAGTTTTGTCATATTGTAAGCTTATTAGTATTATTTTCCAAGTATTTTCTAATTTTCAGTACAATTTCTTTGTTTTCCTTTTGCTCATCAATTATTTAGGAGCGCTATTATTTTTAAATTTCCAATATCTTTTTCATCTGATACTTGCTATTCACTTGTTTCTCTAAGTTTATTCCTCTGATGAAAGTCTTTTCTCTCTACAGAATTAGATATTGAACTATTATGCTATCATTTGTTTCCAGGTCATCTCTGTAGTTTCTCCAGTTTAAACAGTTTTGCACAGTTGTTAAGACCTATGTTCATGTACAAACACGTTCTTATCATCCCCTGGGCCTCAGTGCTTGATTTCCCCCCTTCACTCCCCAAGCTATTATGATTACTGGTTTCCAACCTCTGCTCATGTGCCATTTCATGCTCTTTCTAGAAATTTGAGTATGAGGGGAAATTTTTCCTCTATATTCTCCAATGAGCATAGGTTATTTTCTTATATCCCAGTCTAACTCATCTTCTTCCCTATGAAATAGTCCTATGATTTTCTACCAATGGATTGGAGGCTGGCTTGCCTTGATCAGCTATTATCATTTTTCCAGAAGTTTTCCAGCTCTCTGGGTTTTCTTTCTTTGAGGTCTTCTCACCTTTACTTTGGCCTCACAGTGTTGCTTATTCCAGCCTGGTAGAATGAAAAGCAGTAGTGACTCTCCTAACCTTTCCTTTGCATTAGCCAATTATTAAGTGGGATACTGAACACTGATTTCAGTGTTGTCTTGACTCCTTTGTCTATCTCCAAAGCAATTAAAATTTATCTTTATAGTGTACTAAAAAAATTACATACTGGATTCTTTGTCTCCTTTATTCACACGTACAAATGTATGTGTGATTTTGCTGCAAACAGCTCTTCACTCCTGATTAGAGACCATATGCTGAGAATTAGCTCATGGAATAAAGCCCTTGAGTCTTCCTTTAGTTAAGTACCTATCTATTGGGTTTTCCCCTGGACTCCCTCACCTGTAGAGGAGATATTGACTTGTCTCATGTCCTGTGTTTATGTTACCCAAGGCTCTTCCTTGGCAAGAGAACTGAGGCAAACTCTGTGTCATAATTCCTTCAGGGATATATTCTACCCCAAATCCTGCTGAACTCCTTCAGGGGAATAGTTTAATGACCTATAAATAAAGCAACAGGAAAGGACATTTGAATCTTTGTTGCTGAGACTTACTGTGTGATAAAACAGGGAAACTCGTATGGCCACCCACCATTTCCACTTGCCATATAACATTTGATTCCAGTATTCAGGTTAATGAGTAGATTATGGTCATCCATTTGCATTTTCCTTATCAGTGATACTATTTTTAGCCCAGCGACCCAAACTTGTAGTAGGATACAGGCTTTCCCTTTCAGTCAGATGGGCTTACAGATGACCTTTATTTATTTTTCTTTGTCTTGATATACTTCAGTCTCTACAGCCACAAAGCCAGCACTTGGGTGAATAAGAAATTGTGTAGCATGGTCAGCAGAGGCAAGACAAGGCTCACACTGGACCATGTATCAGGCCCTGAAGGTTTGCTCACCGTGTCTACACTGAGCTCTAGGAAAACATGAAAGCCTGGTGGTCAATTGGGCTTGGAATCGAGTTGTCTTTTGATTTTCTTGGCCTTCCCCAGTTGTATATTTATAAAAGAGAATTAGATCCTTGAGCAGTTTAGTAATTTAGGAACAGTTCTTCAAAAAACTATCATGACCTTTGAACCTCCTCTGATGTTTTTCATTTCTCTACAATTGGTACGGCATTGTCAACTGGTGTTTTCTGGTAACTTTCTGGTACTGGTGCTCACTCTGTGCTTGAACACTCTGTGCCCAACATGTTTGAAAAAGAATGGGAAGAAATAGGAACCAGTAATTCCAAATTGGTCCTCCTCAAACTGTTCAGTAGTTTAAGAAGTGGTTATTCATGTCTTTTCCAAGCCCTGCAGAAAATAATTATTTCATCTAATTAAACCGACACTCTGGCTAATTGGTGTCCCTAATTGCCTTTTTTGTTAATCAGCGAAAAGTGGCAGTTGTCCCTGAAGTATCTTGGACTTTGTTGCAAATTGATAGAATACCACAGAGATAAGACAAAAGTTATTTGCTCTCATAAACCATGGATATTTCCTTAAGTGTTTTTGTAGTGGAAAGGAAGGGAGTGGAAGGTTTTTGAAGATAAAAGAAAAGGGTGGAGGGAGAGAGAGATAATGAGAATGAGGGAGATAGAGGGACTGGATTTCAAGAAAGTAGGGAAGAGGAAAAAATAGGAAATTCCCGAGATTAGTAAATCTTCACTCCCCTAGAGTGAAGCACAGAGGGAATAATACCTAAGAAACCTGCATAGCGATTCTGAGTCATCTGGGCCCTAGTCACATGGCCTCAGTGCTTCAACAAATATTTCCATGCTCTCCTGTGACAAATGAGCAGCTAAGCTGCCGGATCAGAATGGGCCGTGTGCTCTGGGACAGTAGAATTTCAGTGATGCGCCTGCAGCACTGACTGTAGAGAACTCTGGAAAGCCCTGGTGCTACATATGTCCCTGGAAACATTGCATATTCCTGGGGATCTGGAGGAAGGAGAGGGAAGAAGATAAAAGAAGAATGGAGATATCAATAAAATAGTAGGCAATATAAAGAAAAAAAGAAACTTTAGTTTTTGCTTACTTGAGATTTTCATCAAGACTAATATCTGCTAAAGAGGGGTCAACTTTGTATACTAGAAAAAAATTCACAGAAGCTTAACACCAGTATCTTTATAAGTTAGGTTTACTTGATTATTGGTAAGCAATAGGTGAATTGCCAATTCCTAATATTTATGTATTTCTCACTGACTGGTAATCTAGTTAGCTCTGACTATCAGTGATGACAGAAATAAGTTCTTGTTTTGTCTATTACATTCCCATTTTATTAAGATGTCTCCATCCTAAGTCACAGTTTCTGGGATCAATGTGGCAGTATCTATTAAAGTTGAAAATGCAAACATTCATAAACCAACAATTCCGCTTCTATGCATATATTCTAGAGAAACACTTGCATATGTGCAAAGGACACAGATACAAGTATACTCAAGGCAGTACTATTAGCAAGAGCAAAAATCTGGGGAAAGTTTTACTATCTATCAATAAGAAAATGATTAAACAAATTGTATATTTACAAAATGACATGTATAGCAATTAAGGTGAATGAACCAGATCATTACATACCAATAGGGACTGATCTCAAAAGCATTATATTGAGACGAAGAAACAAGTTACATAGTGATATAACTTATTTAAACTTTTAAAATGCACAAAAAAATACTGGCATTGTTTTTGCATTATTGAATATGTAAAAAGTATTTAAAATAAGAAATTCAGAAGGATAAGATATAGAACAATTCTATCACGAAAGAGAAGAAAATGCAACTATAGATTGGATACTAAGGGATCTTCAACTGTTTCAGAAATGTTTTGTTAAATTAAAATTAAAAATATTTGTGGTGCCAGGTGCAGAGGCTCATGTATGTAATCCCAGCACTTTGGGAGGCCAAGGCAGGCAGATTTCTGGAGCTCAGGAGTTCTAGACCAGCCTGGCTAACACAGAGAAACCCTGTCTGTACTAAAAGTACAAAAAAATTAGCCAGGTGTGGTGGCTCATGCCTGTAATCCCAGCTACTGAGGTTACTGAGACAGGAGAATAGCTTGAACCCGAGAGGCAGAAGTCACAGTGAGTCAAGACCATGCCACTGGACTCCAGCTTGGGCGACAGAGCAAGGCTCCATCTCTAAAAACAAACAAACAAAAATTGTGGCAAATAAAATGTCAACATTTGTTATTTTTTATTATTTCTGGATAGTGTTAAACATTGGTGTTTGTTATAATATTCCCTGCCCTTTAGTTTAAAATTTTATAAGTTTTTTTATTTTTTTTATTTTATTATTATTATACTTTAAGTTTTAGGGTACATGTGCACAATGCTGCACAGCAAAATAAACTACCATCAGAGTGAACAGGCAGCCTACAAAATGGGAGAAAATTTTCGCAACCTACTCATCTGACAAAGGGCTAATATCCAGAGTCTACAATGAACTCAAACAAATTTACAAGAAAAAAACAAACAACCCCATCAAAAAGTGGGCGAAGGCTATGAACAGACACTTCTCAAAAGAAGACATTTATGCAGCCAAAAGACATGTGAAAAAATGCTCATCATCACTGGCCATCAGAGAAATGCAAATCAAAACCACAATGAGATACCATCTCACACCAGTTAGAATGGTGATCATTAAAAAGTCAGGAAACAACAGGTGCTGGAGAGGATGTGAAGACTTTTTTTAAAAAGTGATTTATCCTCCCCATTCTCCTATACCAATTCTGTACAAGATTTCTAGTCATTCTTTAAATCTTTCATTCTTTTATTGAATACATATTGAGCATCTTCTATGCATTATGATTCAGGAGGCTTAAAACCTCCTTTGCTAAATATACATGTAGACAAATAACATGAGATACAATCACTTAAATGCTCCAGCAGAAGAGGCTGACTCCACGCTGTGTGTGTGGTGAGGAGGTGTCAAAGGGTAGATTTAATATCACTGGGTATTCAGGAAGGCTTCTCAGAGGTGGAGAGGCCTTCTCATTTGTGTCACATGTGTGTGTAGGATTTAGTGACATCCCATTTGCCTTCAGGTTAGGTATTCTAGGATAAAAAACCAGGGACCAGAGATACGAAACTGCATAGTGCACTCAGAAAACAATAAGACATTATGCCTAGAATCAGCAGAGGAGACAATTTCTAGGACAGGATGTTAATGTCAAATGTTTTATGACTTTAAGATGGATGATATCTCAGCTTATGATCTCCAAGGAAGCAGCTTCAGTCTACTGATGAGAGAAGAAGCCAGGCTACAAGATGCTGATAAAAGGAGACCTACTTCTCGTTATAGAAGTATGATGGTAAAGAGAAGGAAAGATGGAATAGTAGCTTTAGGAGTAAGAAAATTGATTCACAAATGTATCTGAAGTTTATTTTCAGATCTATTACATAATATATGACTTTCAAATATATAACATAGAGACTATCAGGCTTATAATAAGAATGGTTATTTGAGAGCTTTCAGTGAAGGAAAGTATGACAGAGTTCTGACTTTTAGCAAAGGCAAAACATCTATGAACTATCTTGTTATGAATTATACCGTTCATTTCATTTATCACTTATACCCTAATACTGTACTGAAAGAAGCTTTCATAAGCAATTCTATAAGAGTGAAGTTCCACAGTTTGTAGAACAAAAAACACAGGATTTTTAGACAAGGTTATCTTTTTGTTTTTCTCCCTGAATGCGGTTTCCACAGCCTGAGGAAGAGGAGTCATGTTTTGGTTAACTCTTTTGGGGAGACAAAAAGGGTTGTTAATGAGAATTTTGTCTATAAAGGCCTTATAATACATAATAGGAATAAACAGAAGACTGGCAGTCCAAGGAAAGTACTGATTCAATTGCATGTTGTGGAGGAGTGCTTGGGTACTTCTGAGATGGCCAGAAATAGAACTGTTCCTCAAACTTTCTAGGCAGACCAGGTGCTACCCAATACAGGGACTAGGTTTGTCTCTGTGCACAGCTGGCTGTGGGTGGAAGAGTTGCATCCACCCAAGCTGTGAATTGAAAGCCAATTTCTTTGAAATTGTCTTAATTTGAATGTATTCTCTTCCTCCTTTCATTCACCAGGTAGCCCTGAGCACTGGATGTTTGTCAGTTTCTTGAACTACTGAGGGCAACAAGGATCTACCTGATCCATCCTCACATTTATAGTATTTTACATTTTATGAAACACATTCATTTAAGCCTGGCACAGGTATTCCAGTCTGTTTTATGTGGGACACAAAGACTAAAAAGGGTTGAATAAGTTATCTTAACTGCTGAGAGATAGTGGGGGAACTCAGCCCTTAGGGAAGGTTTTCCTGCTTTATTCTTTCAATTTGGAAGTGCCAGTGAGAATTATTTGGGTCCCTCCAACACACTCCCTTTTAGTCCTTTTACCCAGGAAAAAAGAACATACCATTCTTGTCAAAGTTGGGAGCACCCCTTGGTTTTATACAAATGGTAAGATTTCTATGGCCCATGGGCAGAAAAAAAAGCTGTCCATTTTCCTCTTGGACTTCTAGTTTCTCACAAGATGTATTCTTTCTTTGTCTCTTGTCATAAATGCATCTTGGTGAGTGGAGCAGGCTAGTCATTTCCACCTCCCACTGCAAAGGCTGTGTGTGTGTGTGTGTGACAGTTAAAGGCATGGGTTGTGGAGTTTATAGCACCTGTATGATTCAACTTTGAATTATAGTTCAGATCCCAAATTTTCACTTACTCTTCTGAAGTTCTTCTGTTCATGTTTTCTAAATTGTTATGTAGGCTGGTGGCGGTGGCTCACACTTGTAATTCCAGTGCTTTGGAAGGCTGAAGCAGGAGGATCACTTGAGCCCAGGAATTGAGACCAGGCTGGGCAACATAGCAAGACTTAACTCTATAAAAAACAAAAACTTAGATGGGCATGGTGGCACATCTAAGTAGCTATAGTCCCAGCTACTTAGGAGGCTGAAGAGGGAGGTGTTTGAGCCCAGGAGTTTGAGTCTGCAGTAAGCTATGATCGCACCACTGCACTCCAGCTTGGGCAAGAATGAGACCCTGTTTCTAAAATATAAATAAATAAATAAATAAATAAATAAATAAATAAAAATAGTTATGTGTAAAAACCCAGATAGGAGCTACCACACACTCTGCAGTAGTCTTCATAGTGCTGTGCTCCCTGGGTTGTACAAAGGCATTCACCAGAGCAAAGAAAATATAATTAGAGCTTCTCTTTATATTACTTTTTATATAAAATATTAAGCTTTTCTCTTAATCAATATATGGATCAACACTGGTTCCTGCACTCACTGGCATCGTAGACAGCAAGCCAAGCCCTTGAGACATTCTGAAGGAAGAATGGAAGTTTCTCAAAGTGGAGGTGTTGACAATGCTGGTCTTACTCATTTGATTTTAGTGTCTTGTAACAAAGGTATAGTTTACATGCCACTGATTGCCACCAAGGTAATTATTTTTATAAATAGAAGACCAAGAAATTTTTCTTTTTTAAATACTTTGTAATGAGAAGTGAAGTAACATTGAAATTTCACACAGAGGTTTGCCATTTATCTTTTGACAAAATATTAAAAACAGTTGTTAAAATTTAAGTTAAATATTTCTATTTTATAAAAAGATACATATTTTAAGTTTGCTAAATTTTTGTGAAGGAAATGACTTCCAGCAGTATGCTATCTGAAATTATATATATTTATATGTATGTATATATATATATATATATATATATATATACACACACTCACACATTAAATATCTCTCAAAGAAAAGGGTGAAATTTAAAACATAAGTGAGAAAGTAAAAGGTAATTTTTAAAAAATCTCTCTATTCAGAGAGCATTTCAGAAATGGGTATTTAGAAGTTTTCATTGCTTTGTAATTTTATTGCTGAAAGTTTATTGCTTTGTCATTTATTGCTGAAAATAATTTGTCACATATAAAACCTCTTGTACCTACAAAACTGGATGTACTTACAAAATTGAAAAACTTAATTTTCTCACCTGTTTAAAAATCTTCCAAATGATTTTGTTCAGTGAGTTTGAACCCATTTGTTTAAAAAAAATCAGAAAATTATCACATTCCAATTTGTTTGTTAAGGGCAACTGATTAATAGCAGAGAAGATGAAAATTTGCTATCTGAATTTCAGCAGAAATTTTTGTGTAATTGGTAGATGAGATTGAAAAATAAGTTTCATGATTTAGTAAACATAGCTAGTATATACTTCTGTTTGAAACTATATATGTTTTTGAGCTAGCCTTTCTTTTTTGGTTGTTGTTGTTCTTGTTGTTTGTTTTGAGACGGAGTTTTGCTCTTGTCGCCCAGGCTGGAGTGCAGTGGTGCGATCTCGGCTCACTGCAACCTCTGCCTCCTGGTTTCAAGTGATTCGCCTGCCTCAGCCTCCCAAGTAATTGGGATTACAGGTTCCCACCACCACGCCTGGCTAATTTTTGTAGGTTTAGTAGAGATGGGGTTTCACCATGTTGGCCAGGCTAGTCTGGAACTCCTGACCTCATGATCCACCCACCTTGGCCTCCCAAAGTGCTGGGATTACAAGCATGAGCCACCTCGCCTGGCCGAGCTAGTCTTTCAACTATGACAGCAAGTAAAATCAAATATTGAAATAAACTGGACTTAAAACCAGACCTTCAAATATCTGAATCACAAAATTTAAGCCAAAATCTCACAAAATAAGACATTATCTACTACATTTACTATAAACAATATTGTGGAAGGAGTCAAAAGAGTTTGCCCTATTAATTTAAAAAGAATATTTAAAATTATGGTGAATTTAGTCCTTACGTCATGCTTTTAAATGTGTTCTGTAATGTAACAAACACTTAAAATTCTGATTACTTTAGTAGTGTGTTATGAAGAAGTAAATACACATGTATTGAAGGTGCATGGCTCAAAACCCTTTTACTGTTGGGTAAACCAAATCAGAAAGCTTCCTCTGTTCTCCTGGAAAAGACTGTATGCAGGCTGTGGTTACACTGGGGATGTGTTCCTGGAAGTGGTAATTCAAATGAGATCATTTCTGTACAGTATTATTATTGTGTAGCCCTGTTGAGTCTTGCTTCCAGATACCAGTTAGTACTTGTAACTCTTCCAGATACAAAGAGTTAGTAATCACCCTTTCTTCTCCTTAAATCCCTGACGTTGTGATGCACTTCCAACTATTTTTTCTTCCAGCTACTAGCCATACATTTGTGGGTGGTTACTCCCAATTACAATAATTATACAAGGCCATTAGTAATGTTAGACTTCCTCTAATACCTATGTGGCTGTTGATCTTCACTACATGTTTCTTTGACCATGATCTTGATGGTGCCTAAAACTACTCTAAAATTTGCACCTTAAGGTGTACTACCATAATCCTCTTTTGTGTCTTAACAGCAGTTTTAGCAGTATTACTTGTCCACCTTTTAATAACTGTATTAAATCAAAAAATTGTTCGCCAATAAAAGAAAGAAAAGACAGGAACAGGGATACCAGCAGAGAAACAATGTAGGTTATAGAACTCACTCTGTGTAGGACAGACCATAGAGAGTTCACTGGCTAAGTCCATAGTTCAAGAGAGCACGAACAATCTGCCACTCTATTTTTCACTGACTATAAAAACCCTTTTTATTAACATGTATTCAAAATTAGAAAAGTCAATTGAACCGATCCAGCCTGCCACTGAATTGCACTCTTCATACAAAATCCCTTTGACTAAGCTCTACTTCCTGTCCACCCAGAGCAGGGGACAATCCTTCTTACAATCAGCAGACTAACTCTAGGTTTAGACGCCTCAACTAATCTGTAAGTTTTTTAGGGTAGGCAGCCATCTTACAGGTCACAGTTTTTCTTTTTTTTTAAATGCATCCCCTACAGTCATAGCTAGAGAGGTTAATTGTACAATAGAGCTTTAAGAGATATTTGTTAAACTGTGTGCTGGAGTGGCTGGTGAAATGAAACAATGAAGCTTGTAAAGTAGATCACAAATATTGACTCCCAAGTGATGTTATTTTTGGTTTTGAACATGAATGTATCTCACACTTCCATGACACATACGTTTTAAGAATACATATTGAATTGTTCTGTGAAAACATAATTCAAATGGACTTGGAAAAAAAAAAGCTACCTCCATTTCTTACCGTCAGTGCTTTCAAGAGGATTTACCCTCTCTCATTTCCTCTCAGTGCTGAGGAAAAGAGTTCTCTAAAGCTGAAGCTAGTGTAATTTGAGCAACGCTATCTAAACTCTATCTGATTTACTGATTTCTCTGGGAGGAAAGACATTGAAATCCGTCCCTCCTCTTTTTTCCCTACTGCTTCTCTTCACTTTTTTATTAGAGCTTGAATACTTCTGAGAATTTCGGAAAGATTGCTTTCCTTCCCTTTCAGCTCCTGCCGAAATGCATAAAGCAACTAAATAAACATCCACTGAAGAAGTCAACAGTGGTTATAAAATATAGACTCCAAAGTCTATATTTATATGAAATTGAAGTACCCCAGAAAATTTAGTTAGAAGTCGTAATAACTGATGCTCTGGACAACATCTTTTTTCTCAGCTCCCCCTGGTTACCTTTTGGTTTTAAGCACTAGGTCGAGAGGGTTGCAATCAACTCTTGTTTAACCTTGTGGAGGCTCCGGCTCCAAAGGCCCTGGTGCATTTTTTTATACTAATGTAACCCAACTTAAAAAAACAAAAATCTCTCAGTTTTTTTTTTTTTTTTTATCTATTTCCCCATTTTAAAAAAGGTGGGAGATTCTCTTCCCTCTCAGCCTCATCTTTCCTCCAGAGGGCATCAGGTGAAGGGAAGGGGGTTGTATGATTAATGCCCTTGAATACTAAAGATAGCACATGGCACCTTTATTACATTCCCTCTAAAGAAAATACTAATGTGTCTTATCTGTTAAAGAATATTATTTTCTAGACTATTTTTTCCAATTATTTTCAATGTCTATAGATAATCCTGAATTTCATTTAAAGAGAGGCAAGAATTGACATATTTTTAGTTAATAGTCTAAACATGTCAATTTAAATAGGGTTCAGAGACCAAGGTTTTTTATTATGCTTTTTGGGAAGGGAAATTGTGCTGATAAGATTTCAGGAGCCTACGGGAAGAAGGCTGCTTCAGACATGCACATACAGGCTGAGCACTGTTAGTAAATGAAGCCAAAATGCACTGGAAAGATTTAATAACATTTTTATTAAAAGCAGCAGAAAGAAAATATGCAAAATATGATACACTGAATAAGCCTTTTTTTCCCCCTCATAAAAGGATATAAAATGAGATTATGCTAGTGGTATATACTACAAACTTAACTTGGAAATAAATTTTGAGAGTACATTGGCTGGGTTCATTTTAACTCTCATCTGAAGATACATTTCTCATCATTTCCTTGGTTTCTCACTGTCTTCCTTCTCCCTATCTGTGAAGCACCGTGTTTTCTATGGTTCCCTTGCAAAAATTGATTTGAAAGGCTCTCTCCAAAGAACATTCCACTACTTTAGAAGAATATGAATTGAGAGTTCATAATAATAATTTTTAAAAATAGTTCTCTGCTTGGGAGAGTCCAGGAACAATTTCTGAGGAAAATGAGATCTTTGGAAATTGGGAGAATTTTTATTGGCTTAATTTAGATAGATCTTAAGTGTTTATGGTTTATTCACATAGTGGAGGAAGATTGACTTCAGTCTGTATTTGTTCTTTCTCTCTGTCTCTGTGTGTGTGTGTGTGTGTGTGTGTGCGTGCGTGCACCCACCTTATAAGGCAATACTCTGCTATCTCCCTATGTCCTTAGCTTACTTTGTGTTCCATTACATAATGAGGAATATACCATATGAGTGTGCTCATTTAAATGTGTTTATCTAATTAAAGATAGTACGTTCCAAATAATTTTTTCAATTCTTGAGTGTTGGCTATTACATTTGTTTATCTGTTTTACTCAACATGCACACAATATATAGTAGCAACACCACGAAGTTTTTTCAAAGCTACAATTACATATCTCCAGTGAAGTGAGGCTCAGAAGACCTTCTTCACGCAGATCTCAACAAACTGCTGCCCTTATACCAATTGCTCTCTTTCTTGAACTTGCAAAATCACAGCTGGGTCTCCTTATGAAAAGACAGCAGATAATAATTGCACTAAATATGCATTAAATTACTTTGCAAAATGATAGTGGCATTCATTATAAATCCTGTGTTTGAGGAGTTTAATCAGCTATTTAAATTTTCATCAGGATGCAAGTCGACATGTGAGTTCTTGGCCAAAGGCATTCTATTTACCACATAAATATTTGTTGATTAAGAAAAGCACAGGCCCCTACATTTTCCTAGGGTTTCAGAGGCACACAAGCATTTCTCAGGAGCAATAAATAAAAACATGAAATTTTTAAAAATCAAACTTGAATTTTGATACATTGTTTAGTTGGCAACTATGTTTCCTATGAATAATATGCCACTTCACAGTGATTTAATATTAATACTCATTAGGAAATAAAGTTTAGGAAAGTGCAATTGGAGAACATAGAAAATCATAGTAAGCTGTATTATAGAAAAGCAGCTAATAAATGCAAAGCAAATGATTTGCTGACTGTATCACAAGGTTTTATTTTAGTTTCTTCTATGTTAAATCTTGTATACACCAGAGCACTTAAACCAAAATGAAAATGGAGTATTTGAGGTTATACTATTTTATTTTCCCATTTACCTATCCTGAATTCCATATAGAGTTTGGACCTACATTGATTAGCTTCAGAAAACAAAGTTGGTACATTTTCAATCTGCTGGACTCCAGGAAGGGGATTAAGGGGAAAATGACTTCTGGTCTTCATCACAGCAAGTGATTCATTTATGAAGGCCTGGGTGTCATGCAAGTGCTGTCAAGAAGAACAGGAGGGAGGGAAGGAGAGGAGAGAAATGAACTGAGATCACCTTGAATTGGCTGGGACTGACTGGTTTCTAGGTAACTAAATGAGATTTTAAAAACTTTTTCCTGTAATAGTTTAGCATTCTGAGTGAAGGGTAGGAATAGTGAATGTTTGTCAAAAATATAAATGAGACTGCTCAAGAGGAAAAGGGAGAAAGAAACATATCTGGATATTGTGGTTTTGCTCTTTTAATGAGAGTTTGTAACACAGTGGATGTTTACATTTTCATTTATTATTACACTTTTAATATCCACTATTACTCTGACTGGTATAAAATAATACGATTGGAAAGGACATTAGAAAATTATTTAGACAAATCTCCCATTCCCTTTTCAGGAGACAGTTTAAACTATAAATGTGCAGCCTCATGAAAGGTATGTGATAATTTTGTGCACTCTGTTGTATCCACCAGAATTGAAGTTCAATAATGAGAAGGACTTTTCTATTCTATTTGTCACTGTATTTACTCCTTTAAACTAGAATGATATCTAGAACACAGTGGATGCACAACAATTATTTTCTGAATGAGAAGGTGAAGAAATAAATGCAATTGTCCTTAGGAGATTAATGAAATGAAATGGGGGCAAATGGCTTTTTAAGTCAGGAAGTACACTATATTTTCAGGGGTTTTCTCTGAGTAGAGTGAAGCTACAAATTGAACTCTTGGGGCTACTTTACCCCTAAGAGAAGGGGTAAAGATGATAGTGCTTTTTAAAGTTTGTGTGCGTGTGTGCGTGTGTGTGTGTGTGTGTGTGTGTGTGTGTGTGTGTGTGTGTGCATCTCTCTCTTCTTCAAAGGTGTTATTACTAGCAGAGATGGATATCTTTATAATTGAAAGGAATTTTAAAAAATGATTGGCAGCCAATACTTTTTAAAATTATTCAGGTATATGGACATTCCCTTGTTTTCTAACTGCAAGTCTTTTAAGGGCATTGGCTAGAAAATTGCCTCTAATAATGAGTGTCATTCAAAACCTTGGCTCCAAAAGTCTGAAATGCTCTTCTACCTGCCATTGCTAATCAGGCATATAACCCTCCCCTCCCAGGCAAATATCTTTACTTCACTGGACCTCAATTTCTCCATCTAAGGATTACAATTTAGGCTGTTTTGGGAGAGCTCCAATGTTCTTTCCAGCATAGTAACCTATGAATTTGCGTTCTAAGATCTACTTTGACTACTGGTTGCAGCTTAGAATATATTATTATGTAATACTTCTGTGCATTTTTAAAGTGTGCCTCCTTCTTCTCTTTGCTCTTAGTTGTCACACTTCAATTGACCAAGTGATACCATCATGTCTCTGCCCCTCTCCCACTGGGAAGTTGAGTTGGGTAGAACTTCCATATGGACAATGTTTCGGACACGCGTACTGCAATCACTGAGGCCAGCTGGTGAGACAGCTCGACTATGGGATTAATGTCTCTGTCTTTCCAACCAGTGTTAATAGGACTCAGAAGTCAGTCATGTCAGTCATAACAGTAACAAGAAGTTAGAAGTAAGATATCTCTAAGTTCATACTTCAAAGCAATGAGAGAGATAGGTCCCTCCTTTTCCTGTCTGTCTCTCTCTGTCTCTCTGTCTCCCTGTCTCTCTCTCTCTCTTTTGTGTGTGTGTGTACTTGAATGGGTGCATGCACGTGAGCCTCCACCAGCACAAAGGAAAAGAAGATATAGTCCTAAAACAGAAAACCATCAATCCTTTCATTAAATATAAACATTCTTATAAGCAAAATGAGAGCAAAATTTTTCAGCACCACAATAGTACCAACTAGTTCACAAAGCATCTCACTAGTTGTATAGGAAAAAATTAACTTCAAACTCTAGTCTGTACTCTAGGGCAATGAGAAGTTTTGTCTATTCACAATATCTTTAATCCTCCTATCCACTTCTATGTACTTCAGGATAATGGCTCTGCTACCAAAATCTTTCCTGATTTTGAGCCTCATTTCCTTTTTCTTTCTTCCATTCATTTGGTTTTAATCGTACACTTTTAAAGTCTCTTAAAATTTTCTCTTTTCAATGTATTTAATCACTTTTTCTATAAGTACATGAAAGATGATTTTTTAAAAATCCACTCATTTAAATAATTTTAAGTTAATCGTACTGATGGTGTTCTCACTCACTCCTTCTCTCTCATAATATTGAGGATTGTGAGATTCCCTTGGCAAGGATTAAATGTTGATGTGGTTAATCGGAACAGCTGTTTATCTGATATTTGGAAACTCACTGGAGCAATATCCGGTTTTCAAGGTAAATAAATTTACCCCTTTCCCTCAAAATTGTTGAGCATTTTGAATTTTCAAAGTCAATGCCTGCCAGCTCTCCTGGTTCTGTCTTATAAACTCACCATCATCTGCAAATCTTTATCAATAGCCCTTGTGCCAGGTTCCTGGAAAATAAAGGGCAAAGGGATTTACGATACGATCTCAGACATCAGGGATAGAGAGATCATAAACATATTTTTAACACTATACACTAATAGTATATTCTAAATATTCAACATAAGTGAGGGAAATAAAAATTACTACAGGAGTTAAGAAGTCAAAGCTGGGGCAGATGACTAACTCCCCAGAGAAGTACAGCAATGGTTTTCCAGGCTTTAAACATGTATCTGGAGATCCAGCTATTTGTGAAAGTTGTCCATGCACCCATAAAGGATTCACAGATGGACTTCATAAACATCAAGAATTTTTTGAAATCGCATGGAAATTTTTGTTTTTATGTTCTTATTTTTTTCTGAGGGAGTCTGTTTTTCAGTTTTGTTTATGCCTGAGGCTTCTAACTCTCGATGTAGGATAACTTCTGCCCAAGCACTTTGCCCATTCTGGTTCTTAGGCTATTCGTCTCCACTCTGACCTAAGCACTACATCCATTATCTGAGTTTCTGTTTTATAAATCTGTGAGTAAATTCTCACCTTGTGCCTCAAATTCACAGTAACTGAACTTCTATTTGGCTTATATAAATGAGTTTCTCTCTGAACCACCACTTTTACCTACTAGATCTCCCAGAAAATGAATTTTCTGTCCCTGAACCAACTTCTCTGAGCTGGTTTTCTGATATCATCTACCAGGTTTCCAAATGCTAGCGACCTGTCTTCTTGGTTTTTTTTGTTAATAGCCAATGACCCTGGCTTGAACATATGCCTTGAATCTTAGATAAGGTATACGACTTTTGGCTAGTCATGTTTTAGTCCAGCCTATCTTTTTCCCCTGATTAACTAATCTGTAAATTTCAGATCTGCCTTTGGACACATGATCTAATATTTTAAGCTATTAAGGTCTTTAATCCTTGACACTGTTATCCAACCCTTTAGTGTTCTAGATAGAAATTGTATATAATGCTAGATTTTCTTAACCCTCAGGCCTTAAACAAGGTCTTCAAAGTAATTGACCTAATACCAATTGAGGTGGGTAGTAGAGCACTATTGAGAAGTATAGAAAACACTCCAGTAAGAGGTAGGGGAAGCAATTTAAGCAAATTAGAGAGGTAGAAATCCTATAGCATGTTCAGGAAGGAACAAATAGTTATGTGAAATAATAAATATTCTAATTATACACTGGTTTTGATTGGAATACGGAGTTGATATTTTTGTTTACAATATCCTCTGGAATAGAGTTTCTTAAATTAAAAATTGCACAAAATCTTAAGATATTGTTGGCAATATTGGTGCCTAAGAGTCATTATTTAACGCTTTTAATGAGTTTCTTTCGTAGATGATTCAAAATTCAGTTTATCTATTACGCAAGTACAGTCTTTATGGTACTTAGCTTCCGATGGGTTCTTGCACTGTTTTTACCATCATATTATATTTTAGAGCTACCATATGGTGGTAAAATGCCAAGATTCCAAACTAAACCTCGTTTCCTGAAATAACACACATTGGTAATACCCCATAATTGTCACGCCAGTGATTTTCTACAATGCTGTAAAGTATCAGAAAGAATCCATTTTATTTGGCAGTTTTATAATTCTAAATGTGTTTTTATTATTTAAAATATGGATATTTTAATTTTGAGTTACTGTACCATGGGATGTTTTTGTTTTATAAAATTGTTAACAGCATAAACCCTGACTTTTAATTTAGGGTAGGTTTAGCTTGTAATTTTTAAAGTACTTTTATGACTAGAAGCCATTTTTCAGTGATAATTAAAGTTATATTAAGTGAATCTTGTAAAATGTAACATCATAAACTGTTACAGTGGTGCTAATCTGATAAATCGCAAAAGCAGTGAATGTCATTAGCACTTTAAACACATGGAAAACAAATATAAAGGAAGATATAGAAGCAAACATAATGGTAACCCTTAAAATTTGAAATGATTAGCAGTGATGCTAACTTACAGGCTTAGTGTCTTCTGAGATTCTTGCAAGGAGGTTAGATGTCTCAAATATATGTTGGTCTATTTATTAGAAGAGGAAAAATACCAAATATATTTCACTAAATATTTGCCTTTGAAGAAAAATGAAGCTATGACTTGGTTAACTGAGTATTTACCTGCAAACAGAGAAGGATAGAAAAAATTATGTGGGAAACACAGTAGGTCTCTGATAAATGTATATTAATTGTGTGAACCATAATATTATTTTTGGAGCCATCCCACTTATTCTCCAGACCTTCTCTAAGCTTCCCTAGGAATTCCTTTATAGATCTATATTGGGTAGTATGGTCCAAAGAATGCCTAACACATGAAAATAGGATTGAATTCCTTTGAGGCCCAGAGTTCCTCTTGAAGAGGAACAGCTAAGGAACCCTTTAGTGGTGGTTAGTTTAGCAGCATAGATCAGGACTGCATACGAGTATTCTACAATAGTCCACACCTCTGTAGAGTCGAGAATGAGGTCCAGCCCCAAAGGAGGCCACTTCTCTGTAACATGCTTGTCTTTACCAAATTATGTCTGAGAAAGTTTGTGACATGCAAGCTACGAAACTTTCTATCCAAAATAATATTTTTTCTTTAAAATCAAAATAGGAAATTATTTTATATATCCTTGCCCTTTCAAACACAATATGAAAAATAATCCATTATAGCTTTGAAGACTTCTTAAAGCGAGGGAAAGACAAATGCTTCTATTTGAATAGAACCATTAAATTTTCTTATTAATGCACTTAGTACTATATGTTCAATGCAAAATATACCCCAACAGATTTTTGATTTGCAATTTCTTAATTTGGTCTACCCTCATATATTTTTTCTTCCCTTGATAATTTGATTCAAAAAGTTCTTCCTCAACATGTAAAATTGCAGTTTTAGTAGATATGGATTTTGAGACAATCTTCTGGTGGAAAATTGGGAATGTGTGTGAGAAGTGATACTTCAGAGAGAAAAGGAGCCCTGGTGAAAGGCAGAGAAGAAATCACAGATGAAGTATGGTCCTGTTGCTTCTCCCTGAAATCACGGTATAGTGTCCCAGGTTTCTAAAAGAAATAAAAAATGGTAAATCTTACAAATGTATTTG
The DNA here is from genome assembly GCF_029281585.2 of Gorilla gorilla gorilla. Classification (NCBI taxonomy): domain Eukaryota; kingdom Metazoa; phylum Chordata; class Mammalia; order Primates; family Hominidae; genus Gorilla; species Gorilla gorilla. Next base: position 125,502,050 of record NC_073229.2, read on the forward strand.
TTCACAGTACATTGTACTATGAAAGATCATGGTATAGATCATCATCCTGGAAGAATGTAAATTTGTTTCCCTTTTTTGTCTTCTTTTCTTATTTATTTATTTATTGGTCAAGGCAGAAGATAAAAACAGATTCAGTAGTCCATGATCTTATCAACACAGCTAACATCACGTCTTGAGAAGGAAGCAACTTTTCCAACTTTCTTGCATAAAGAAAAATAAAGCACCAGTGGTCAGCAATGTATGATGGCAGATTTCACAGGTTGCCTTAAGACTGAGATAGGAAGATGATGCAAATAACCCCAAGCCTTCTCTGTTAGATGCGAAGCAGTTAAAAGTGTCAGAGATTTTCACGAGGTCTGGCCCAGATCTTCTTCTGTATTCTAATTTATGCTGGCATTGGTTAGGTTCATGCATGAAGCTAATTCTGAGTAACTAACTGTCTCTTTGTTTTGGGGCACGTTTGTTGGGTGGGATTAGGCCTTCATAAAATCTACTCCTCTGTAATACACTGAAAAAGTTACAAGACTACCCACAATATTATTGTTGCTGTTGCATTTTTCTCCTTTATCTCAATATATAAAGTACATATATTATTTTGGTTTTGTTGGGTGTCTGGAAGCAGAACTCAACAATGTAGGTCAGAAGAGCAGAAAGACATTGAACATTTCTATACAAGACCAAACTCCACTTCAGTATGTCACAGATTGCAACAAAACAAAATTCGTTAATAAGCCTCTCACTAAAATGATGAGGACAGAGGATCCTGAAGTAGCCCCAGTAAGGAAGAAAAGGAAAATGAGAATTAATTTTAGAGTATCAGTAATTATTCATTTAAAATATATTGTGTGCCCTTGCTAGTCTATTTAATGTTAGAGTTTCCTTTTATTTTGGTTAATATAAAAACATTTATAGCGTTGTGTCACTGGTCCCTATGTGATCAATTCCTAAACCCATGTCATAGTCCTAAATTCCTCATGAGAGAATTTGCTCACAGCAGGGTGTTTCAATAACATACTAGAACTTAGAGAAGGACTACTATTTTATTCCTGAAGTGTTGTTTCTAAGATTAAAAGAGGCCCATACTCTGACTTTTTTACTGGAAAAGGGGAAAGTATTTTAACCGATACATCCAGCCTCTTTCATCTCATCTTCTCTTATTTCCAAGAGGTAGATAGGCACATGTGGATTTGGATCACACTGCTAACGGATGTCAGGAACTTGGTGTTCAACCAACTGAACTTAAGTCCCATACAATAATATTCATGAGTTAACATACATAGGATGATATTAAGGAATACATCCTGTCAGTATTACCTGCTGTATTCTTTGTTTTCTGATGTCATCAGGTCTTATGATTTATTTTTACATACTGCAGCCATTTAAGAATACAGTACGCTCCATGCCAATTTGTTATTCATAATTAGCGATGCCATGTAGGGAACAGCCAACAGTTCCGTATCTTAGCTTGTTTCTTAGCTCTATCCACCAGCCACCCTCACACCTATGCAGATGTGAGAGAGAATTGCTATTCTGAGAGGTCAAACTCCTAAACCATATGCCTAGTAAGCAGGGCTAACATGGCTTAAAAATTCATTAACACTTCATATTTTATTTTCTTCCTCTGTTGCTGAATTCAGCTTTGAATAAAGTCAGTTTTGCCTTGAGGGACAATCTATTGATTAATAATAATAAATATATATAGACCACTTTAACACAGCTATCATTCTTTTTTGAGGATGGAGAGCAAAAACAGCAGTAACTTTTATCAGTATGGGCCCAAATTAGAAAGATATGGTATTTTGATTTTCATATTTTAGTATTTCTTTGAGTTTAAATGCATGTGTTATCCTAACACTGTGAATGTGACTGTGAAGTAGAGCTCTTTGTCAACTCTTGTATAATATTTACCCTGAGCAAGAAATGGACTTTTATTGGTTTTAAACCACTAACAATCGGAATTGCTAATTATCATAGCAATGCTGAAGCATAGCCCTTTCCTTTCTTATTGCATAGCTTTGATTGCTATTTGGTTTTCCTTCCACACTGCCCATTGTATCTCTCTTAGTTTTATCTTAAGTTATGTATTAGCCATAGTCCCCAAATCCTTCCCTTTAACTATTAGCAGACAATTTTGGGTCTGGTTTTCAGTCATTGCGAGTTCACCCAGAAATTAAGATAATTGTGTGCTTTCCTCATTATCCCATGGTGACCTACATTAGTGTGTCTAGTTTTAACATAGAAGCCTGGTCTTAGACTTTTTGTATTCAAGCTGAGAGAACAGAAAGGCATTAGTAGGTAATTTTATTATCAACACTGGATACACTTTAGAATCATCTGGAAAGCTTTCAAAAATATATTATGCCCAGCTCTTACCCAATACTACTTCATCAGGTAGGGATGGGTGAGCAAGCATGGGTATTTGGAAAGCTGATGCTTCTACTGTGCAGGTAGAGTTGAGAACCCTCTTCTTGGAAGTAAAGAGAGGTATGCATTATCCTGAAACCTGTCAAGAAAAATCGCTCTGTGTGTTCTGAGAAACACTGCTTAAACTTTAAAATTCATGAATGACATGTATCTTTTTTTTTTTGGATGGAGTCTCGCTCTGTCACCCAGGCTGGAATGCAGTGGCATGATCTTGGCTCACTGCAACCTCCCCCTCCCAGGTTCAAGCAATTCTCCTGTCTCAGCCTCCAGAGTAACTGGGACTACAGGCGCATGCCACCATGCCCAGCTAGTTTTTGTATTTTTAGTAGAGACAAGATTTCACCATATTGGTCAGGCTCGTCTCAAACTCCTAACCTCAGGTGATCCACCTACCTCAGCCTCCCAAAGTGCTGGGACTGCAAATGTGAGCCACTGCGCCCGGCCAACATCTATCTTATATTGCAGCATTCTGGCTGGTGAAAAATGATCAATACCCTTTGGATATCAATTTTATAAATTATTCATTATATTATTTACTTGCTTTGTTTCTTGATTAATATTTGTCTCCCCGACAAGACTGTAGGTTATACAAGATCAAGGATTTCGTCTTTATTTGAGAAAATTGGCTTTTTTCCTCAGGGCTTAGAGCAATGACCAACATATGGTTTATATTCAATAAATACTTGCTAGATGAATGAAGTATCAATGGAAACCAAAATGAAAGATGAATAGCAATTGTGAGAAAAAAAAGTTTCCAAAACATAACAAAGGTCTATGTAATAAAACGATACCATAATAAAACACAAATACTATAATAAAAAATGTATACAGACAATTCAACAATTCACAGAAGAAATACATAATGATGAGTTATTAACTACTAAAAAACTTGCTGTAAGCAAAGATTTTCAAATTAATTTGTTAATTATGTACTGTTTTATGTATCAGATTAGCAAAGATTACTTAAAGGTATTTTTCAATGCTGAATAGGGTATAGTTTGACCAGGACCCTCAAACCCTACCAGTAGAAGTGCAAATTAGGATAACCTTTTGGAAAAGCAATTGGGAGCTGTGTATGAAGAACCCTAAGGATGTTAATTCCTATTGACCAATAAATCTCATTCATGGGATATATTCTGAGGAAATAAAAATCAATTTTTAGTCCAATATTTGCATACAAGGTTATTTATCTTAGCATTTTTCAAATAGCAAAGAATGGAAATAGTCTTTCTTAAACAATAGAAGAATTTAAATATATCACAATATATCCTCATGTGAGAGAATGTAATAATACCATTAAAACCAATGTTGAAAATATTAATGGCAGGGGAATTGCTCCCATTATAATATCAAGGGAAGTCGGTATGAGAAAATACTAAAAATCTTGCTTTTAAACATATAAATTTGTGAAACATTAATTTGGGTGTTTGTTAATTTTTTTATAGTCAGTTGTGTGCTTGCAAAATTTTCTATCTCATTTTACCTTGTATAATCTGACCATTAACAATAACAGATGTTTACATAGATTATGTTCCATGTCAGAGGCACTATTCTAAGCACTTTCTTTTTAAAACTTACTAAATAGGCATGGTTATTATCCTCATTTTACAGATGAGGACATGTAAGCATGGAGTGATTAAGTAACTTGACCAAGGTCACTGACTCATAAGCTCAGAATCTGTGCTTTTACACTATTTTTTTTTAAGTCAAAGAAAGTCAGCCTAGGAAATACTTGTAGGTTCTGAGGATGTCTGTATTAGACTCCACACATTGGACAGGACTTACCCAAGGACTGGAAGAATTTAAGTTTTGTGGTAGTAGAGGGCTTTTATAGATCAAGTTGAATCTCCTGCCTTTTTGATGAATAAAAATTTACATCTGCCTTGTTTAAGGGCAGAAACAGAGACACAGCCCACTCCTTCTGACCACATCTCTTGTAGCCACTGACGGTTAACTAGAAGCTTCCCTGACTACCTCTTATGGATAAGATGAGGCTGCTACCCCTATTCTGGGCAAGGCAACTTTGGAAATAGCACATGCAGTCTTCATTGAACCTCAAAACCATGAGCTCTGCTGTGACTTGCTGACTGTGGCTGCTTGTAACTAGAATAGGGAAAACCAACCTCAGTACATGAAATGCTGCTGCAATGCTGAGTACCCTGTTCTCTTTCCACATTTATTCTATTACAAGTAACAGAGAAACATTAGGTAGAAGGGAAAAGGGCTGGTGAGAATTAAATCATACCTCTCGGTTGAGCAGACTGAAGAGTTAGAAATTGTATTAGGTTGGTGAAAAAGTCGTTGCGGTTTTTGCCATTAAAAATAATGACAAAAACCGCAATGACTTTTGCACCAACCTAATATGAAGGGTCATGTAGCAGTTTTACATCTGGCTTTCCAAAGATTGTCACTCAAAGACTTTATCAACAAAAAGGCTGACATCCAAATCCACTGTTAAACTATCAGCTCAGGCCAGGCCCTTGCCGTTACTCTCAGTGCAAATAAGTTACTCTGTGTAAATCTAAACTTATATTGTGATGGTGCTAAGATTTGCTGGCTTTAGATATTTCTGAACCTTTTATGGTACATTTTTTCTCTTTTCCTGAAACAAACTTGTTTTTGATATTTTTGTTTAAAAACATATCGTTAGAAACCTTTCCTAAGGTGGTGGTGAGATTTTCTTCATAGTGGCTTCAGTTAATAAAGCATTTGGGGATAATGAAGGATGAAAATCCACAGTAGAAATCTAAAAATCTTTATATTAATGAAGCATAACGTATTATTGGATCCTTCATGGAATTTTCCATTGCCAAATCAAGGCTCATTATTCTGCACCTGAGCACCACAATCCCTAGAGTTCCATGGCATGTTTTAACAATAAGACAAATGTCCCATTTTGTTTTATGAAACCTTATTTTCCCTTTCTGACAGCCTTTTTCTCACTAGTTTTTACTGTGGTCTCAGAGATTTGTGCCTTCAAATATAAATTCCCTTAAGTCACATGTTTTTCAATTGTGTGGGTTGAAGCAGGGTAGGGGCATTGCCATCATATGAGAAATAGTTTAGTAAGTGTTGCTAGAAAATCTTCATTGGAAGATTTTCCAATGCGTAATAAAATAGTTCTTACTTTGGGTTTATGATGAAAACCATGACATCTATAGCAAAAACTTCATGGTATTTGGAGACCTGATTTATTTAACAGTTCTTGTCCTTTCTGATCACAGTTGTGAACAGACATCTTGAGCAATATGTATTGAAGACCCTGTTAGAGAAAAGGCAATGGTTTCCTATTGCCTTCACTGATCCTCCTCGCAGAATTAATTTCTCCGTACTGTATTCTCTAACCAGACTTTTTATGTGACCCTCTGTTTTTTGTTTGTAATTGTGCACAACTCTCTTGCTCACTAAATCATAGTAGGTGAGAAAAAATGAGTTATGGCTCATTTATGATTCTACCCCGCATGTCTAACACAGAGCCTGAAACAGTATAGGGGCTCAGTTGGTTTGCTTGAATGGAATTAATTGAATCGATAGGATCAATGCATTAATACCAAGTAGTGATTTTAGTTTAATTCTATGAAGGACCAAGATTCTTTTCAGTTCACAGAAAGAGTGTAAAAGTATTTTGAATAAATTTCAAATGCTAAATTAAGGTTTACTATTAAGTGTAAGTCTATCAAAATTTTAAAAGAATTTCATATTGACCATAAATATAAACCTTATAGATTTTAAGAAATTAAAGCAATGTAATCAATACTTTTGACAAAATTCATTAAAATAGCAGAGATTAAAACAAAAAAACATTTTTAAAAAAAGAACAACAAATCTCTCTTCTACATAATTTTTAGATCAAAGAAGAGATCAAAACAAATTATAGAATTTCTAGTAAATAAAGGTGCAACATTGTAAATTCAAAAGCTATAGGATATGGGTGAATTCTGTGTGGTCAATAAAAATATTGCGCTATTTTTAATCATTTCTGATTAATAATTATTAATAATTTCTGAAACTATCTTTCAGTAAATTATTTAGTTCTTTATTTCAGTGTTTTGTTTCCTTTGTTACTGAGTTTCCCTTTCAATAATGAATGATGTGACCAACCAAGGAGAATTTTTTGCTCTGTACTAAAATAATAGCTTACAGTTAGGAATTATAAAAACCAAGAGAGCTTCTTTAAATTTTTTGTTTGTTTGTTTAAGTGATGTCTTCCATCAAAAGTAAGAATAATTCTCTTAGAAGGTCCTTGTGGTGTCATGTCACTTGCTGTCTGTGGCAACCTTGCATTGCCACACTTGGGTATTGAAAATCAATAAAATGAAACTTCATCATCCCCCCCTCAGAAAAAGAATAAAAATGAATCACTTAAATATTAAGCTCAAGGCATTAGGATGGGAAAACAAACTAAGAATACAGAGGAAAATAATTGTTAAAATAGAAATGTACATTAACAAGTTGGAGAAAAAATAACATAAATTCAGAGCTGCTTTCTTAAAAAAATTCTTGAAAAAAATTTACTAGCTCACTTAATGAAAGAAAAAGGGAAATGGTGTGTAAATAAGAACCAAAAAAAGCAGCATCTGTGGATTTAGGGGAACTATACATTTTAAATGTTAAGATATGTCTTTGTACCTTTCCATAGCTACAAATTTGGGAAAAGTGCCAGAAAACACAAATGTTTTTAAATGTAAGAATGATTAGAATTTATATAAAAAAAGACAACTTAATGAGTAAATAACAATGAAAGAAATTGAGATTTTCAGAAATCCACACCCACCTCTAGCTACCAACAAACCAACAAAATAAAGGATACCAGTTAAAAAGTCCTTCCGATGCAGAGAGTGATTGAAGAAGCCCTATACAAGGTGGATGCTCCTGGCATTTCCCATATGCCTTATCTGCTTGTCCTTTCCCTCTAGCTCTCTCCTCTCCGGTGACACTGGTTCCTTGCTGTTCCTTGAATACTCCTGGTGTACTCTCCCTAGAGCCTTTGTACTGGATACTTTGAATTCCTGGAACATTCCTTCCCTTAAATATCTATATATTTTATACAAAAATAAAGTTGCCATTTATATTACTGGAGTAATATTTAATATTCAATAGATGACAATAGAATATTTAGCTTTGGGGGGCAGTTGAGTTATGCATTTTATCTCACTCTTTATATTAATTAAATTTCATATGAATCAAAGACTTAAATATACACTTTTAAGCCATAAAATAAATAAAAGAAGACAGATGCATGCAGGACTGATATTCAGTTTTAACAAATCAGTACAGGCATACTAGTAGCATGGAATATATCGCTTATCTATTTCTTTGTATCTGTGTCTATCTATCTATCGATCTATCTATCTGTCTATCTATCTATCCATCCATCTATCTGTATCTATCATTTACCTGTCTCTCTAGCTGTCATCTATCTATCTCTCTACCATTTTAGTATATAAATTTAAACCCAAGCTGAGATAGTGCTAAATATTTTGAGGCTACTCTTCCATATTTGAGTAAACTTATATTATATATATTTATATGTGGAGAAGATCTTACTAAGTATGCACAAAACAGACATCTCTGTGGCAGAAAATATAAATATCATAACCAATTTCAAAAATAAACAACAGTCTGAAAAGAATATTTACAACAATAAAACAGTCCAAAGGCATATATCCCTAATATGCAAGAAGTTTTTAAATAATCCATAAAAGTAGCCTTTGTATTGGCAAAGGTGTAATGAAGTATATTCTCACTTATATTGGTAAAAGTGTAAGTGAATATGATCATTTTCTAGAGAAATTTGGCTTTTAAACTTTTGTAAATACATATTTTTGACCCAGAAATTGTATTTTTAGAAAATTCACCCTACAAAATACACAAGACTTATCTAAGTGCAGAAGTGCTCACTTATAAAAGGAAAAAAAAGGTAAAACTTATATATCTGCCAATTTTGTATTAAATAAATATTTTATAGTATAGCCATAAAATATTGTGCTATTTTTACAAAATTAGATTTCTATGTTTGTAATAATATGGGAAAGTTTATAAGACATATTGTTAGATGAAAAGAAGAAGCATCAGCACACTACATTTGATATGATTATGTTTCTGTAAAAATATATCCACTTAGCTATCTGTCTAAATGTACAGCACACACATACATATATTAGTCGATGGAAAGTAAAAAATATGAAGAATATTCATTACCTGCCAAGAGTCATCACTTTTTGGACGTAGGTATTTTTACTTTCTAAGCCATACATTTTGTTAATGTTTGCATTTTTTAACAATGAGTGTGTATTTTTTAAAACCGAAGTAAAACATGGAGTTTTCAAAAAATTAAAAAGAAGCAGAAAGTGTAAAGACATCCCTAAACCATATTTTAGGTCTGTGCTTCATCTCATAGAGATTCAGGACTACAAGTCAAGCTGAAAAATGTATACGGGTTCTCTAAACATAGCTTCTGTAAGACAAAAATGATTGATTATTTCTGGGTAATAGATAGCAAAATGTGCAATCTGATCTCTGCTATGAGTTTTGAACCATATTGCCTTGAAGGAGATTAAATCCATGCAGTGTTTTACTTATTAACTCTGTCAATGAGTATGCTAAACAAAAAGGCAACTTTTTCTAATCTTTGTGATTTTCCTTATTTTATCTTTTGAAACATTTTATTTCTACTAATGTTTGAGAAATGTTCTCAGAGTAAACTGAGTATAAGGAGTTTTCTTAAAAATAGTTTAGTTAATATATCTTTTAGAAATGCTAATCCTTGGACCACTGATAAATGTCCAGCTCACATCACTTTCTTGGTTACACTGAATAAATTGGAACATTTGCACTTAGCTAGTTACCTTCCTTGAGGAGGAATCTTATCAAGGAACTCTTTTTCTTAACTATGCCCAAGCAGCTCTATATATTCTAAAAGATCCTGCAATTCAATATGATTAAAAGCAACATTATATAATAAAATCTTATTTCTGAAAATAACAGCACATTATTTGAGGAAATACTTACTTTGAGAGACTGAGACAAGTCTGAACATATAAAGAGATCAGTTGCAGAGCCTCTCTCCTGCAAAAAAGACTTGCTCTGCCAGAGAGAAGAATAATAAACTTTATCCACGAGTAAAGCTGGAAATACAACATATTCATTTAATGCTCGAGAAAGACTTTCAGTACCCATCATGTGCCCCCCACTATTCTAGATGCTGGAGATGTTGTAGCGAACAAACCAGACAAAAATACCCTCTGGAGTTTACAATCCTGAAAATGAAACCATGTCAATACTGATTTCTAGACTGTAAATTAATTTTATATTTAGATAACTGGGTATGGGCTAGATTTGTCCTTTTTAGCTTAGAAATGGCCTTCTATTAAAGGTACACATTAATAAACCTGGAGCTGAGTAGTGTTTAACTATTCTGAAATTAAAGTTTCCTAAATGTTTTAGAAGCACACATTAACACGCATTTTATGACTTTGAGTATAATATATAGGAAATTAATCCTGTAATCAAAAAACCTAACTGACATAAATTATGGATGTGATGTTAGTTGAGATTTTATTTTATATATATTTGAAAATAATTGCAAAATTCATACCTAAACAATACTCTATATTCAGATTTGCTTTTCCTCAAATGTTATTAATATATTGAGATTTTACATCAAGTTTGAAATTTGAGACTCAAAGGAATTTAGGATACAGGCTTAATTGTTTTCTAACACGTCATGTCAATAGTCTTCAAATTATTGTATGTAAATTTAACTATATTTCTCATAGGTTTCTATGATAAACTTTCCTTTACATGTTTAAATTTCCTTTTCATAATCCTACTAAAACAAGTTAATAGAGTAGTAAAGTAATAGCTCTAGAAGAAAATTTACATTTGTAAGTTTTATAAGCAGAACTTTAGAATAAAATTATATAATGGACAGTAATAGTCTTCTTACTACTTGTTTAACATCCTCAATTAGCGACAAATCTTTTTAACATAGAATCATGTCTTTAGGAGATTGAACAGCCTAGCTCTTTTCCTTTCTTTTTCTATTTTTTTTTCCCAGGCGATTGCTAATGGTTGTCTTTAAGTTCAAACTACTTGGCATATATAGTCTGTGAAGCATTAAATATTTTATCTGCCCATTTGGGACTTGAAATCCTTCTACATTTAAACCTATTTATATTAAGCACATTCTGAATTCCCTAATGTGCATTAAAAGAAAAAAAAGCTTGCTAAAAATGAATCTGTTTACCAGGCTTTACAAAATTAACCATTCGTGTTTATCTTTTTCAAGATTTGGCTTTCAGTTTTGGAGAAAATTTTCAATGGCATGTCTAAATTGTTTTATTCTTTGAGGAAAAGATTGTTTTATTGTTTACTATTCAAAGAATTCAGGTAAAGCTGCAATTCAAACGACCATTACAGTTTGTGACTCTATCCCTCAATTTGGTGGTGATTTTTATTTTAATTTTTTTCCAAGATCTTTGCTCAAGACAAACCACAACTCCTTATTGACAGTAGTCATTTTCATTGATCTGCCCTTGTCATTGTACAATGGTCTGTTTGTTTGCAGCCCTTTAAAAGAGTAGGGGCTTGGCTTGATTAGACAATTTATCTGTTCTACATCAAAAGTATAGATAGGTTGACAACAATAAACACTGATTTGATGACAGTATGGTTTCAAGCATATTTTTTTATAGTGATTATGTATGTATATAAAATTCTGATACATATATTCTGCATCATCACACATGAGATTGTAATAAGCATTGTCAGAGCATAGAGGAGGTGGTTCAGGATAAAGTGAAGAATAGGATGAGATTTTTTTCACCCCCAACGAATATGTGGAATCCAATTTTATCTCTGCAGATAGGTGAACCATGTGTGAAACAGATAGGATATTTCATGTATCTGACAAGCAGTGTATCTGCGGTTAGGTTAGTGGAATTAAAAATCACTTGTAAGGAAAAGCAAGACATTCTGCTGAAACATGAGGAGTGTTTTTGAACATATATATATATGTTTTAAAAATACTTTAGCATGCTAATTACTAAACAATGATAAAAATCTACTTCTGTGATTAAATTACAAAACCTAACATTTTGATCTGTAGTATTTTTGCACATTTTCTCTTTTGATTAATTTTATATAGTTTTATGACAAAATTCATAGTAACTTTCTAACTATGCAATTGAGGTACACTCTTTAGATCATGGGTTACTATCAGCACCAACAAAGATGTTGTCTACTTTAGACTGTAAGTGCCTAAAGGGCAAGGGCTCCACCTGATTTCACCCCATCAGCCAATGTAATTAAAAATGAATTCAGCCAGATATACCAAATAATTGCAGGAAGACAGTTTTACTTTTCTACATACTACTTTGAGCATGTAGATACAAGCTTGCTGGAAACTACTTTGTTCAGTATCAAAATTACATCTTGCATCACATACATATTTATTGATTTTATGGTGCTATTTCCTTGGAACTTATTTTTACCAATATGGCATAGAAAAAGGATGTTTGTAATAGCAAATGTGCTAGCTAGTTCCACTTTGTCTTTTCTGGATTGTCTTTTTCTTCTGGGTAATTTTTATATGCCAGAAATTTCTCTTTGGCTGTTAATTTATCACTATTAATACTTTTTAATAATTTATATGGCCTATATTATCAAGAGGAGTAGCATTCCTCTCCAATAATATGCAGTTTAAAAATAATTTTGTAGCCTTTCTCTAGTGTTTTAGTATGTCATGGTCTTGCATTTTAATTGTGAGCATCATAATATACTCCAAATATCAGTGGAACTACATGTGTGGGTTCCAACGTGGCACAATCACCACCTACTGTGTGATCTTAAATTGTTCCACCTCTCTGGAACCCAGGTGCTGCACAGAAATTTGGACCTGACACTTTGCTATTTTGAATTTTATATGATGTGTTTTGCTATTAATTTGTTTCTAATGGTGGATAGTGCTAAATTTGCCAAGGACTTACATTTTATTTTAGGGTTGTTATATTTAGCATAATATCATGCACAATCATTTTTATTCCTATATGTTAATTTTGAGTGGGAGAGAAAAGGGTAGATTCGTAGCTTGTGTGCCAGGAATAAACTTACAGAGTAGTTTATGCTTATAAGTATCATCTCATATGTGGATTCAGAAAAAAAGAGGTTGGGAATTTCAGGGTCAAGTTCAGACGGTCACTAAGGCTTCATGCTTTAACTTTTAACATTCCATGATCCCATTATTCTACTATAGATGTTTTCCATTCTCCACATCAGGAATCAAAGAGATCCACAATTTCCTTTAAGTTAGTTCATCTACTACACTGAGAGTCAAATTTTCTTTCATTTTGTGAGTTTAATGACAACTTGAGTATTATATATTCAAAATATTTGTTTTCTCTAGAACAGCAACATCCCTACTTATTTGTGATCACAGCTTTGATCAACCACAAATCCATTTTTTTTTTTTTGAGACAGATTTTCACTCTGTCGCCCAGGCTGGAATGCAGTGGAGCAATCTCGGCTCACTGCAACCTCCGCCTCCCATGTTCCAGCAATTCTCCTGCCTCAGCCTCCTGAGTAGCTGGGACTACAGGCGCGTGCCACCATGACCGGGTAATTTTTTTGTATTTTTAGTAGAGACAGGGTCTCACCATGTTAGCCAGGATGGTCTGGATTTCCTGACCTCGTGATCCACCTGCCGTGGCCTCCCAAAGTGCTAGGATTACAGGCGTGAGCCACCGCAGCAGGCCCAAATCCAAATTTTAAAATAAATATTTATATATGTATATATTCTAAGTCTGAACAGTGGAAAAATTGCTGAAATGAACCACAGGTAAAAAGATTAAAAGGTAATCGGAAATGTGGTGTAATTATTTAGTTCATCAACCTGAAGAAAGGAACACTCTCACTGGATGTTAAATATAATAACCTAAATCTTAGTAAGATTAAAGATGATTGAGACAGAGTAAAATAGCAACAGCAGGAAAAAATGATACTAAAAGTACCTTTGGGAATTAAAAGTGGTGATGGGATAACTTTCTGACACCTGAACAATGGTGGAAGTATCTGTAGACAACAATGGGGAAGAGAGAGAGGAACATCCATTAGAACACTAAAATATTCTGAGGACATTTAGTGTAAGGATAAGTTAAGTTCTGCATAGCTCAGTAACCCTCTAGGGATTCTTAGTGCCAATTTAAGAATAAAGCTCACCAATTAGAACAGTGCTGTATTCTGAAATTATACAGTGTTGGGAAAAGTAATATTTCATATTCCAAAATGCAAAAAATAGCAATATATTACTGCATAGTTCAATTTGTGAATTCAAAAAACCTTTCTGATTCATCAAGAAAATTTTAAAGTATTTTGAGAAACATGTTTTGTAAAGCAGAGAACTAAGTGTGATATTTTCAAGACATTATTGACAAAAAGAACACTTTTTATAGACTCTAAAGACATAGGTTCTGGTATTGTATCTTCCACTCAAAAGATAAGTGACTTTGAAAAAGTCATTTAACTTCTCTGAGCTTTCTGTTTTTCTTTCCTCTGTTCAGTGAAAATACCTGTTCTACATACCTGGCAGAGTGTAGAAAAGGATTAAAGTCAGATTAAAATAACCTATGTTATTTGAGTCATTGAAATACATGAAAGATATTTGTAAGATTATGTTACTACTATTAAAATTTTTAAGGTTTGACTATATAGTTGAAGAGCTCTAGAATCCTCCTTTTTCCAAAATACCTTATTTCTCATGCCTGGGAACTAAAGCAACACTGAAGGATGAATCAGTTAGTATTGATTTCAAGGACCAGAATTATTCTGAAGAGAAAGGAACTGAGTAAGTAAACAAATAGTAGTGTGGCTTTATTTACATTTTGGGAGTGGAATTGACTTGTGCTCTAATTAGCTAAATTTTATAAGATTTCTGTTTTATGCATATTGCAAGGTACCTTCTAAATGAATGCAATTATTCATCCTCTTAAAAGCATACAGAAGTCTAATTGATGTGCTGTGATATTAGCTTTAAGCATGATTTTATAAAAGATCAAATTTGCATTTAATGAAAACTTAACACTTCGACATATACTTGTCAAAGATATGAAGAAGTTGGCAATTTTATACATACAGATTCTGCTTAAAAGAAGTGCTTCTAAACAAGAGCCCAAGAGAACCTCAGCCATGTTGGCTAGTACTTGGTTCCTTAAGGTAGTTATGTCAGTTTCACCACTCTGCAATTCTACCTCCAGTTATGTAAAAACATACTCATTGCACATCTTTATATATACCTTCCTTTACCTACCTAAATGATTTTAGTTTCATAAATATAGTGAATATCTTATCAGCTTTGTCAGTGCTAAGCAGTGAGTTGTAGTAAGGTAATAAATCTCTTTGAATAAATTGGTTATTGTAGATAAACAGCATGATACACGACGAAATACTGACTATTCATGTTTTCTTGCAGAATGAGATTTATATCAAAATGAATAACTTCTACACCAAAGTCATATTCTGTTAAAAAAAATGAAAGGGAATTATGCCTTTGTGATTGGAGGCAAAATGGGATGAATTTAGGTCATATCTTAACAGGCTTTCAAACTTCATAATTTTCTGATGGAAGGACAGACCAGAAGATTTGTACATTCTTTTAGAAATGGATAGGGACAATGAAGAGTTATTTATTTCCAGTTTTTTTGTTGTTGTTGTTACGGGATTTGCTGCAAACAAAAATAAGAAAAAGCAGGAGAGGAAACCTGTATACTTGGATACTTTCCACAACAGGTTTTGAAATATTTTCTTTGCCACTGAAAGACTATTTTCACTGTTTTACGGAGGGGAACAAAGCTGTCTTCAAAGGTAAAAGAACAGTAGGTGGATGGCATTGGGTTATGCGACTCCATGATTTTGGCTGCAAGCTCTATCAGTTTGTCAGGTGGTGAAGGGAACAGAGCAGCAGCAGCCTGTGTGCACTGGGAGCTCTCCTACCCATTGCACCCAAGGGAGATTCACTGGATTCAATGAGTTATAATATTTTAGAAGAAGGTTTAGGCTTTCTGTTCATTCATCAGTTCCCATAAACTGCTTTAAGATCTGTTTTAGTGAATGGTCATTTTCATGGGAGCATGGTGGAGAGAAGAGGAAAAGAGGTAAACTGTGTCTCTGGAGACATGTGTTCAGATATATTGTCTCCATTGTTTAAACTCTATGTCTGTTATATATAATAGTCTTCTACTTCATTTTGGATTACAGAAGCCTAGGGGGAAACTCTCAGACTTCAAAGCTGTGATTGCTAAAATTTTCTACCTTGGGCGAAACACTGCTGACTGGTAGTGGTAGGCTGAGCCTGGTTGGGACTGTGATGAGATGGTGGCTCTGCATGGATGATGGCAGCAGACATTGAGGCCATTTGAATGCTCAAGGGACCAGCTTCTTGTGTTCACCTAGACTGGAAGGTGAGCCCATCTTAAAATAGTAGTGGGGGCAGTAGATATATTTCAAAGAGATGAAGAAGGCAGAAAGGGATGAGTCATGTGCTAGAGGAGGATTTTGCTGCAAGAAGGAAGTACCCTGGGGGAGGAATCTACAAGCACATGTCCCTGGCTCTCAAATGGCAAAGAAGACATCTGCAGAGTTAGTGTGAAATGGCTTGCAGGAGGGATATTTGGAGTCATATAGAAAAGGTGTTTCCAAAGGTCAGGATGGCTGTGGAGCTGAAATGGAGCAAAGCCATGGCAAGTTGTGGTTCCCAGGCCTGAAAGTGGGCAAGGAAAAATGTTTAGGAGAAAACCTTAGAATGCCTCCAAAACTAAGAACAATGGCAACTCAAATCCACATCAGACTGGTGTATGAGGAGTCTTATTTAGTGCTCAATAAGACAGGAGTGAAATAAGAAGTTGTAACATACATGAATCAAAACACAAAGATTTCTAGATTTTATCTTCCGTGTCTAAGCTTTTGCATTTTTATTGGGCATGCTGTCTTCCAGTTTTCCTCAGAACTCTCATTTATAAAAACTGTAATACTGAGTGTATAGACGTTGCATGAAAGGAGCACACCCCCAACTTTTCAACCCAGCATCTAATAATATTAGAAGAAGGAAACTGAAGGAGGACCTGGGGCATATCCCACAGTGGCAGAATAATACACCTGGAAATTTGTTGAAGTTCTGTGTTCGTCTATATTCGTATACACTTGACATTGTATTATATTAAGTAGCCATGTGTGCTCATTATATCACAAAATAGTGTATCAAATTTCTTGTTAGTTATAACCCTAACATACCCCCATATTTCTCTGGCTGAATGGATCATAGTTCCAGAAGCATGGGTTAAAATTTTGTGTCTCATCCTTGCTGGTTTCATGACCTTAGTCAACTTAGTTACCATATCTGTATCCTGCACAGAAAAAAGAGAGAGAGGACACTTAGGAAGTTTGCTCTAAGTATTAAGTGAGAGAATGTGCCCAACACTTACTAAACCCTCAATACATTGTGCTGGTACAAGTTGTTGAAGTTGGTATTTTGATAAATTGTAATAATAGTCGCTTCTAGAAGACCTCTTGAAAGAGCAGAGTGCCTCTGAATGCTAAGTTCAATTTTCCCTGCTCACAAGCAGATGCAAAGCTGGGGAGAGTGATGGCAAGCAAACCCTCACAGGTTTAACGATATAATGTCTACATAATAGGCTACTTAGTCAGTATGATTCCTAACCTCTGCCTTTGCCGTGAATGGTCCTTCTTCTACCCTTCCTTCCTTATTTGAGGTCCTCAGATTTCCTTCTTTTAATGCCCTTGAAAATGTTGAGATTCTCCTTTAATTGACTGAGTTCATTTTTAGTTTCTATTATTGCTATTCTCATCTTAGGCATCATGTCAAAAAAGAATTTCAGGGTTTTATTTTTTTTCCTGAGACTAGCAAAAGTACAGGTAGTGTTTGCATTACTTTGTGCATATGTATTGCTTTATAGAGGCAGGATCTTTACCTCAAATCCTTTTCCCCAGTCCCTGACCACAGAGTAAGGAAGGACATGAGCAACCTTTATTAGGGCCTTTCAGAAGGCCTTGGTGTGCCATTACCTGGGCCATGTCACCAGAGTCTGATCATTGCCCCTTGAGTGAAGATGAAAATGAAAACATAACACTAGGGCAACTTTTCAGCATAGATCAAAATGATGAGGATGTGTTACCCTGGAAATAAGAGTCAGAATAAGTGGGGAATGGCTATAATGAATGTGGAATTCCTCAGAAAATTCAAGAATAGGACAACCAGAGGGCAACTCTTCTTTGAAGTGGTTTTAATGACAGAGTTTTAAAACAAGTAAAGAGCATCCTTTTTATCCATATTTTGTCTGTTTTCCTTTGCATTTTTACCTAACACAGAATGGCTGAGGGAACTTGTGAGTATATCCACCACCTTAGTGACCTTCATAATTATAAATTTTTATATCTTTTATACTAAAAAATAAATATTTGTCCAAAGTAACATAGTGCTCATTCACAATGCAATTTGGATTCTAGACATTTAAGTACTTTATCTTGGCCTCAGTGATTTCTTCACCTAGTGAAATGTTTCAATGCATTTGGCTGCAGAGCAAAGATAGAAAGACCTGGAAGTTTACAAGGATTGAAGGGTACAGTCAACATCTACCACATCCAATTTTAGGTTGGATATTAGGGGCCTTGGTTCAGGAAAAGCTAGACCTGACAGCTGTCACCTATGTTAGTTTGATTGGGCTGCCATAACAAAATATCATAGACTGGGTGTCTTACAAAAGACATTTATTTTCACAGTTCTTGACAATGGAAGTCTGAGTTCAGGGTGCCAGCATAGTTAGGTTCTGGTGAGGGCTCTCCTCCTGGCTTGCAGATGGCTACCTTCTCAGGGTGTCCTCACATGGTAGAGAAAGATATTGAGCAAGCCCTCTGGTGTCTCTTCTCATAAGGATACTAATCCCATTATTAGGGTCTCAGCCTCATGACCTCATCTAAACCTAATTATTTCCTGAAGGCCCCATCTCCAAATACTATTGCACTGGGGGTCAGGGCTTCAACATATAAATTGGGTAGTGGGAAGACACATTTCAACTCATAACATCACCCAACTCTAGGTTCAATGTTGTCTCATTATTTTAAAATTTGAGTCTGTCCCTAGACAACAAGGCCAGCTTTGACTCCTTTTTGATTGATGTTCTGGTCATTACTAAAACAGTCTTGCTGGTAATTCTGCTTTAACTTTGATGGTACCATTTTTTTTTTTTAACAAACTTTATTTCAGAGCAGTTTTAGGTTCACAGCAAAATCGAGAGGAAGGCGGAGAGAGTTCCCATATACTTCCTGTCCCCAACAACACACACATAGCTTCACCTCTCCTGCTGTCAACTTCCTGCATCAGAATTGTACAATTGTTACAATTGATGAACCTACATTGAAACATTATTATCACCTAAAGTCCATAGTTTCCATTAGGGTCAGTGCTTGTTCGTGTACATTCTATGGGTTTTGACAAATGTGTAAAGGCATGTATCCACCATTATAGTGTCACACCTAGTAGTTTCACTGCCCTAAGAATCTTCTGTGCTCTTCCTATTCATCCCTCCCTCCCTCCTAACCCATGACAATCACTAATCTTTTTACTGTCTTCCTAGTTTTGCTTTTTCCAGAATGTCATATAGTTGGAATCTTACAGTAGATAGCCTTTCAGATCTAATGGCTTTTCTTTCACTAAGTAATATGCATTTAAGATTTCTCCATGTCTTTTCATGATTTGGTAGCTTATTTCCTTTTTCCACTAAACATGGTGCCATCTTCAATTATCTGAATTCCTGCCCTTGACTCCAAGTGTTTTAGTGCCTAGGTTTGGCTCCACATGCTATCTATTTAAATGTCTAAGTCTCCATTTCTGCTGCTTAGATTTTGATCTTCAGCTTCTGGATCTTGAGTTGTGCCTGACTTCCTTCTCAGATTCATTCCTCTCTCATCTTAGATCTGTGTTCCTTTATGCTGCATAGCTTATTATGTCATTGGTAACTGTCTTTTGTGCCAGTCCCTAGCTTCTGCTCAACCCCACATGTTTTGCTTGACCTTCTCTTAAGTGATATCCAATCCTTCCCTGAGCCCTGGAATAGCTGTTGACAGGCAGGGAGCAGCAGTAGTGCTATAGAAGTACTTATGCATATGTTTCTTGCTAACTTAAGCCTGTTCCAGCAGTACACTAGAGTCTTGCTTCTGACAAGAGAATCCTGCAATGGCAACATGAATACTATTTAAAAACTCACAAACACCCACACACACACACACACACACCCCTAACAAAACATTAAAATAGTAATTGAGATTAATTATTAAAATATATTTTTTCTTATGTTCTTTTCAAAATGGAATTGGCATTAAAGACATTTGAAATGTGTCAATTAACACTGCTTTTCTTTATAAAGCAAATGATTCATACTTAAAATGTATTACTCTACCTTCTGCCCCTCCTGCAGCCTACCAACCTGGAGGTTAAATAGGTAGAAAATTTAAATAGTGGAGAAGAATGTTGGTAGCTTCAAGGATGTTCAAAGTGTAGCAAGGTAGAGAGAATCTGACAGCTGAAGCTTAACTCAATATCACTAATATGATCCAGGCTTATTTTGTTCATCTCCTTTATCACCATATGTAACTGTATTTTCTTTCTGCACAGAGAAATAAAATGGCATGATGCAGAAAGAACTCTGTTAAAAGCATTGGAACATTAACCTTTCTTGGTTTCTCTCTCCTCATATAAATGACATAATTGCATATCGTGTTTGAATCCACGTGGGAAGTCTGAAGGGATGTTGTGAGAATTCATCTGCAAGTTGTTAAACCTCTATGAAAATACGGAAAAGCACTGTATTTGGAAAACTCTGCAACAATAACAAAACACACTGTTGTTTTACTACAGCAGATGCAAATAAAATGGATGGGGAAACCAGGCTTGACAAAACGTAGTGATGGGTCAGGAAGATGAGATGGTTGTCATCTTTAGTATCTAAAAGACTCTCTTTGCACGCTCTTTGATGAGAATGGAGACAATGCCAGGCATTATTAATGTATGTCATAATTATGTTCAACTACATTCACAATGACCTGTTCTTGACCCATATCTGAGAACAATTTGGTGGTTGTTTCCTTTCTGATGGGATGGTTGAAATCTCTTTTGTTTTTCTTTAAGTGAATGGCTAAATTCATCATTACAGAACTACAGATGATTTAATTTAACATGAAATGAATAAAAAATAAACCTAATCCCACCTTGATTGCTGTCAGCATTTTAATAGTAGAAGTGACTTTTTATGCCTGGCATTGGACAAGATCTGAGGGAGGAAAAGCTTAGAATGCAGGGCTGAAGAAGCATCATGCTGTCTGTCCCCGGGGAGAAAAGAAATCTGTCCTCATTTTGAAATAGCTCTTGGCTATGGCTCAGAAACACTCAATGGGCAGCTTTAGAAATTGTAGCACTTTCTTTGACAAAAAGAAAAACCACTGTATGTCTGTGTACTGTTAAAGGAGATAGAGGAGGTTAAGAAGTAGATACAGAAAGTATTATGTACAGGCATCCATATTATGAAATATTCTTTTTTATTAGAAAAAAGTATGCATTCTTCCATAAATCTAATTTTAAAATTTTTTGAAAAGTTTCTGATTTTAATTATTTTGTTCTATATTCAGGTGATATGTTTGTATTCTGCAATAAAGAGTATAAAAGATATATATATATATAAATTAATACACATTCGAGAGAACTTGCACTACAGTCATAATTTTTTTTGTCAGTATTCTGCAGTCTTCAAAAATCTCTTTAGCTAAGGTGAATAGTCCTTATTTTGCAGTGGAGGTGAGCTGAAATAAATGTCTGCTGGTTTCTATCAATTATATCTTCTTTTCCCACATTCGATGGTCTAATCTTAGATTTCCCTCACCTTTATATTGCAGGCAATAGAAACTGCCAAACTTAAAATCAGTTTTGAACTTGAAGAGTTTACATAGGGTCAATGGAGTTGGAAGTTAGGATTGTTTTCTATTTAAAAGGTATTTCAGCTAGGGAAAAAAATCAAAAATTTTTTGTTGTCTGTCTGAAACAGTATAAGAAAACTGACATATAAATGAGACATTTCAACAATATTCTGAGATAAAGCCCTGAAAATTAGCTTACCCTCAAACTGTTTTGGAGTTGTCCTTCTGGAACGAAACAATTTTTATACAAAAGAGGGGAACACTATTGTGAAGATTTCTTGATGGTGTTGATGTGAACACCAAACATATAATCAAAATATGTATATACTCAGCCAGAGGGCTGCCTGTCTAAGTCAATAGATTTCATTTTTAAAATGGTATTTTTTTGTTATCAGAGTCATTCCCAGGGACTAATGTGAAAAACAAAACAAAACAAAACAATAACAACAACAACAGAAACATGAACTATGCTTAACAACCACCGAGTAGCCTGAGGATCTGAAGACCCTTCAACTCACTCTTCATTTCTACTTTGAAAGATTGTTTTAGGAGGGTCGAGTGATATAAAATGCGCAAAATACCTAATAGAGTATCTGCATGTAACAGTTATTCAGTAAAAATGTTTTTCTTCTTCTATATTCAAAGAGGCAAAAAGACCCAGAAAAAAATTAATAATTACAGTTATCTATTTTATCTTTTCTCCTCTCTCGTTAGATTTTATGAGAGAAAGTTGAATATGGATCACCTATCAGAGCCTTGAACAGTCACATGTAAGTAATCTTGGGGAAGAAGAGAAATAATTAGAATATAGAGATGTCTCAATAATTTTGCTTTGGTGACAGTAAAGGGGCCATTGAACTGCTGGAAGATGCACTAAAAGCCTTGGCCCTTCTGAGTGCAATTGGGTGGAGTTGCTATCTTCTGGAATTGTTGTTTATGGACCAGCAACAGAGAACTTTTCCTCTAGCAATTTGTCATCTGCAGTGATAACTATTCCTTTTGTCTAACCATTAAGCTCTTTCTCTGAAATACAAAAAAAAAAGGTTTAAATTTCCAAAGTTGGAGAAATATTTTTGTGATATTTTAACTAAAAATTATGAATGGACATAAAAATGTAGGATAAACATCATCTTTGTGAGTAAACTTGTTATATTTTGCATAGTAGTCATGGGATAATAAGTCTTTATCAACAAATATTTGTTTCCAACTTATTTTCTGCCAGGCCCTGGGAATAGAGTACTAAATAAGAAAAACATGGCCCCACTCTTAAGTGTTTATATTCCAGTGAAGCAGGTAGTGATACATGCTAAGAAGAAAATGAAACAAGATAACACGATGAGGTGTAGCAAGTAGGATTGGATGGCCAGGGAAGCCATCGGGGAGAAAGTAACCATGGAACAAAGACCTGAAAGATAAGAATAACTCAACTACATGAGGATTTACTGTGAGAGCACTCTCAACAGAGGGAACAGGAAATCTAGCATAGAGAACACATGAATGCAAAGGCTATGAGGCTGGAAGAAGCATAGCATATTCAGAGAAAAGGAGTAAGAGCCAATGTAACTAGACCACTGTGAGAGAGGGTGAGATTGGTAAGAAATGAAGTTAGAGAGGCCAAGCACAGTGGCTCACACCTGTAATCGCAGCACGTTGGAAGGCCAAGGTGGGTGGATCACCTGAGGATGGGAGTTCTAGACTAGCCTGACCAACATGGAGAAACCTCATCTCTACTAAAAATACAAAATCAGCCAGGCGTAGTGGTGCATGCCTGTAATCCCAGCTACTCGGGAGGCTGAGGGAGGAGAATCGCTTGAACCCGGGAGGCAGAGGTTGCAGTGAGCTGAGATCATGTCACTGCATCACTCCAGCCTGGGCAACAAGAGCAAAACTCTGTCTCAAGTAAATAAATAAATAAATAAATAAATAAATAAATAAATAAATAAATAAAATAAAGTTAGAGAGATGAGTAGCCTTTGTAGGATCATTTTAAAAGTTAAGCATTACAAAAATTCATTGAATAGGGCAAGTATCAGAGGGTTTTAAGCAGAAAGATGTAATAATGGAAGATCACTTTGATGCTACATGGAGAATGAATCACAGGGGCAAGAGCAGAAGCAATAATACAATTTTATATATTATAGCAGTGGCATAGGTTGAGATGATAGTGACATGGGCCAAGGTTATGATGATAAACATGACAAGATGGGCAGATTTTGGATATATTTTGGAGGGATAGCTAGAAGGATTTGGTGATGAATTGGCGATGGGGGTGGTAATGAGACAAAGAAAAGAATCAAGAGTGACTCAGAATTTTGACTTGGACTATGGCATAGATGTTGCTGCTGCTTACTAATATAGGGTAGACTAAAAGTAAAAGTTTGGTGTGGAGCTGTAGTTCTGCTTGGAACATGGTCCCATTAGACCTTCAAATGAAATTGAGTATAAGAGCTAGGGCTCATGAGAGAGATAAAAACTGAAAATAGGTCTTTAGCATATAGACAGTATTTAAAAGCCATGACGCTAAATTAGTCCACTTGGGAGTATAAAAGATCTAAAACTGGATCACTCCAACATTTAGACATCAGCAAGCCGAAAAAAGTCCACAAAGGAGACTGAAAAGGAACAACAGAAAATTATGATACAATAAATATTAAAATAGTAATTATAAAAGAATTTCAAAAAAGTGAAGTTGGTCTACAGATGTGAAATGCCCTTTATGAGTGTAGAAGGTAAAGACACAAACAGCAGCAAAGGATTTGGCAACACAAAGGAGGCTGGTGATCTTGCAAGAGCAGTTTTGGTGAAATAGAGGAGATAGATGCTCAAGTGGCATGTGTGAAAAAAATGAGGTAGGAAAATAGAAACAAGGTCAGAGGACTCAAGAACTTTTACTGTGAAGGTGAGTAAAGAAATGGGTCTGTAGCTGAAGAGAGACATGGGATGGAAACTTATTTTCTTCTTTTCTTAAGAAGAAGATGCTATATAACAGGATTAGAATGCTTGAGGATGTGAGAGAGTATAGAATCCAGAACACAAGTTCAAAAGAGAAAGCAGGGTCATGCCATCTTTTGGAAGATCAAGTATGTATGTGTCATGATATAAGAATAGATGTCAACAGAGCAATGCACTTGCCTTTGGCCAGATGATACCTGTTACAACAGGAATTTGTTTTCTCACAGTTTTGGAGGCCAAAAGTCCAAAATCAAGTTGTTGGCAAATTGGTTCCATCTGAGGGCTCTGAGGGAAAAATTGTCTAAACTCATCTTAGCTTCTGGTGGTTTCTGGCAACCCTGATGTTCTCTGATTTGTAGATGCATCATTCCTATCCCTATCCCTATTCCACCTTCACATGGCATTCGTCCTATATTTTCCAGTGTCTAAATTTTCCTCTTATTATAAGGACACAAGTTATATTGGGTTTACAGCTCACCTAATTTAGTATACCCTCTCCTTAACTTGATTACATCAGCATAGATTCTTTTTCCAAATAAGATCTCATTCACATTCATAGGTTCTAAATAGACAAGAATTTGGGGGAAACACTCACTATTCAGCCCCGTACAGCCCAGTTGTTTAATTTTCTCTAGAAATGTTCAGCTGCTTGGGTCCAAATACTGAGTAAGTGAATGATTGAGTTTAATCAAAGAATGTTTATAAAAATCATTATGGTATTGCTTTTTTATACATTAACTAACTTTAGGCACAAAATGATTAAATTAGTATTTTTAGTGCTTTTTGCTAAGTGAACAAAACTTATCACTTCTTTTGTAGGAAGATTTATTTTTAAGTTAGATTCTGAGTTTTGCATGTTTCTGATGACTTTGCATGAAGGATAAAGCAAAGACCTACATATCTCCTGTAGCTTAGCTCTTGATTTCAGATGTGTTTTATCATCAAGTTTGTGGTGAAAGTCCAGAGGCCTGAGTTCTACCCCTGTTCTACCAGTGACTATAATGTGATACTTGTTCTGCCAAGAAATCGTTACTTTTGTAAATTACAGGGACCTCATAGATTTCAAAATAAATTCTTGCTCCAGATTTTACAAGTGAGAAAACGAAAGCATAAGAGAATTAACTGACTTACCAAAGATATTATGTTTAAATGCACGTTTAGTTAATGGAACTTTTAGTCCGGTGTTGTTTTTGCTATGCCATAAAATTATTCTGTACTTTTTTTTCTTCATTTATAAAATGAGGATAATATATACGTCTTGACAGTTTTTAGTTATACATATAAAATGGGAGAAATAAGTGAAAAATATTTGTAAATTCTAGATTCTACCCCCTTATAGCTGAGACTAACTTCCATGATTCTGGCTTTTGACAATTGGAGCTCAAGACCTAATTTCTTTATTGTAATGTTATAAATATAGTGAAATGCATGTAAGTATAAAATCTATGTACTGTTTTAAATGAGTGAATATTGAAACATAATATAGAAATTACTATGTTTCTTCTGATTTATCCACCAAAATATCAGTTTCTAATTATCATGTATTATTACTTTCCATATTATAGATTATTTTCTCCTATTTTCCTAATTATGTATGTATCTAGTTTTGTAGAAATAGCTCTAAAATTATCAATCTGTTGGCTTAGAAGAGTAAATGAAGCATCAGGGACAGTGTGTTTGACTACATTTCTAGTTTGTAAACAAGTCTTGGTTGGATAACTCTGTCTATGAAGTGGAAATGTGGTCAACAAACTCTTAGTCCCTGCAGTCCACAGAGAACGCTAAATCTGCTTCTGATTTTTATGTGATCAACTACATAAAATATTGATGCAGTTAAGTGATGCATTGCAATTGTCCATCTCTCTGTACTCAAATTTAACATGTGTTTACAAAGGGATGCTGATCTGGAAGCAGATTGAAACAGTTATGTATTAAAAGTTTGTTAGGACAACAGATTGCAAAATAAAAGTTTATTTTCTGATTTTCAGACTTTTCATTATCATACAGAGTATGGGCCTACATTTTTATTCTAGCTTCCTCTCTGTTCATTTTCCTCTCATTTTAAACTTATTGCCTCATCCATTAATTTGCAGAATTAAAAACCATAACTGAATTCCATTACCTCTGTTGTGTGGTCTCCAACAGTGCACATCCACACCAGGCCATAGCAACCCTGATAGAGCAGCCCGTGTGATCCTTCTGTAGGAAGGAATGTGAAATGCAGGTGGTTAGTAGAGTGTCCATATCCTTAATGAATGTCAGCCCTTGAAGCTGAGCTCACCTGCAATAAAAGATTTGAAAACTTTTCTAATTAGAATCAGTACATTAAATTAGAGGAAGAAAATCTATTGACACCCTGGTCAGTTTCTAAAGGCCCTCCATAGTAGCTTTCTGCAACATGGATGACCCCTCCAGGAAAAACTTTTTAAGGAAACAGTCTTAATTGTGTATCAAAATGACTTCTTCTGTGGTAAACTGAATCAATCACAATTTGCTGAGACTAGATCTTAAGTGTTCTCGTTACTAGAGAAAGAAGGAAGGAAGGAAGGAAGGAAGGAAGGAAGGAAGGAAGGAAAGAAAGAAAGAAAGAAAGAAAAGAAAAGAAAGAAAGAAAGAAAAAACCTAACTGTGTAAGGGATGAGTATCTTAATTAGCTGACTGTAGTAAAATTTTCACTATGTGTATGTATATCAAAACATCAAGTTGTACAGCTTAAATAAATAGAAATGAAAATGAATATAAATCTTGGTTTGACATTCTGAACCAGTTTACAAAGTTGGTTTGAATCCTTTGACATATCCAGTGAATTCTATACTGTTATTGGAACAATGCATGAACACAACACTCTTAGAAATCATCTGCAGTGTCTATTTTGCCCGTCTCCACTGGACAGTTACATAGTCAATTTTAGTAACTAATAAGCATATGTTGTCTCATGGAAGGAATGACTAAAAAGACATTATCTTTGTGGATGAAGGGTTGTTACCAGAAGTGATTTTGTCTTCAGTTCTCGCTTACTGCAAAAAATACTGTTGGCATGTGGTATCATTTAGGATCTGTTGAAAACACTCTTAGGGGATCAGTTCAAGTTTTGGGAGTTTTCTTGAACTCTGATAAAAGCTGAAAGCAAGATCTCTCCACTTACTTTTAAGCTGGCTTTCTCTAAGAGAAATCTTCTTCTGATTTCTGGCTCCAAAGCCTTTTCTCAGGGGGTTACTGAGGGGGGAAAATCTACTCAATCTGAGCTGCTCCATATTCTCTAGCCCATCATATTCCAGTATAATTCATAGAGATTTACCTCTTGCATCTTAGAAACAACATCTGAAATCCTTTCTGATTTGAAACAGAGAGCTGTTATAGATATGACTTTTTCCCACTTACCTTCTCAGATGTACCAGCAAGAGCAATAAACTACAGAGTTGAATACTAGCTCTGTCTTCACTAGCTGTGCATCCATGGGCAAATTACATGACCTCTTTCTGTTTTAGTTTACTCATCTTTAAAATGAGAATTTTGCATTTGGTAAGACCATTCAAATAATTAAATGTAGTATTTTATGCAAAAGTATGCCTGCCTAGAATATAGCAGATTTTAGACAAATAATAATTTGTTTCTCCCTGAATCCTTGCATTAAGCACCCAGAAAAAAAGTGGAGAGCATAGGTGGGTAGAGAATAGTCCTGAGGATATATATTTGGGAGTTTCCTATTATTTGACAAATTAGATCCTGTGCTTTGAGAAAATGTATACTTCTGCCCCTGTATGCCTTCCCATTTCTCTCCACTTTTCCATACTCCTAATGATAACTGCTTCTTCTTCTTTGGAGGTAGGGTGGGGAGTCTAGCACAAAATACTTTCTGGTACAACATACCTCTCTAAGAGATGCCACTTGTGTATGTTCTGCTGATACATTCCTGATTTTCTATTAGTACTTTCTAAAGAAGTGAAAGCAAGAATATCATAATCTTGCTAATAGAAGTTACCTTGTGGTTTTAGAAATGTCACAGAAGGTTAATTGTCTCAATTTTTTTTTCTCATTGTTGTGTCTTCATTTCCCTGGAACATAGTTGGTACTCAGTAAATACTTGCTAAAAGAATAAGTTATGGCCGGGCATGGTGGCTCATGCCTGTAATCCTAGCACTTTGGGAGGCCGAGGTGGGTGTATTGCCTGAGCTCAGGAGTTCAAGACCAGCCTGGGGAACAGGGTGAAACCCTGTCTCTACTAAAAATACAAAAAATTAGCCTGGCGTGGCAGTGGGTGCCTGTAATCCCAGCTATTTGGGAGGCTCAGGCAGGAGAATCTCTTGAACCCAGGAGGCGGAGGTTGCAGTGAGCTGAGATCGTGCCATTGCACTCCAGCCTGGGCAAGAGAACGAGACTGTGTCTCAAAAAAAAAAAAAAGTAAGTTATTAAGAACTGGAATTACTTTTACATCGATCTTATAATTAGCTACTTCAATTGTTTTGAAGTAGGACTTGGAGATTTAGGAATTGGTAAGGGAAGAGGTAACAGTAGTGGACTAGATGGGGGGAGATAATGCCAAGTATTGTAACCTAAAGAGCCTAAGATTTATACTGGTAGAAAGGAAGAATGAGAGTTCTTGAAATGTTCAAAGATTTCTAAGTCATCAAGGTAGAATGGCCCTGACTGTTGGACAAGTATCCAACTACATTTTATTATCCTTTCACACTCCTGATAAAATGCTCCTAATAAAAATGCCACATTTTCTCCATTCTCCTTAAACATCTATTACTTCCTCCCTACTCAAGACTCTCAGCTTGCTTTTTACTTTTATGTCATGAAGAAAACACAAAGAACAACAACAGGACCTCGTATCCTCTTTCTGTTCCTATTCTTCTTCTCCTTCCCTTCCCTTACTGAAAAATTCAGTACTAAATTATTTAAGTGAGACCAAGCAAAACAGCCATCTGCATGAGAGTTAGGATAGTGGAAGGCAGAGAGTGGTAAGGAAGGTATCTATGGAGCAAAGTAGCCCAGCGTAGGGCTTTGGAGCTCATGTAGGAAAAATAGACTCTCAACACCACACTTAAAAACTATTTGACATCTGCATTATATACTCTGCCTCCCTTCCTGTTACTGGGGTTTATTGGTCCTTCTCCTATTCCAAAGTAAACCCCTCTTCTTGTACTAGGTCCCATCCTTTCTTGACTAATCAAGGACATCCGTTCATTTCTTCTTCAGCATGTTTATGTCCAATTATGGCTAAAATGACCTGAGGGAATGGGAATAGGTGGGAAGCAAGATACCGGGTCTCTAGTCCTAGAACTATTTTTAACTCACTCTGTGACTCTTAAGTTCTCATTGTCTAAATTTTCTCATCTCTAAAATCACATTGTTGGAATAGATTGGTGGTTCTCAGCTTAGGGTGAAGAGGCTCCTCACCAGCCCATGATGGCCTTCAAGGCATCTGTGCATCTCCTATTATTGCATGTAAAATTTTGAAGTCATTGCACATGTGTTCATTTTGTTTTCAGATGAGAGAAAGGTCTGTGAAAACTGAACTAGAGTAGATTTCCTTGAAATGTCTTTAAGTCTTGACTTCATATAAGTCTAAGTTTTGAAAGAGACTACAAGAGACGGCCTGATGCTGTTCTGCACAGTTAGAAGGCAGTCTCAGTTCTGCCACATCCTGAGTATGTCACTCCTTTTCTCTCACTTTGGTTTTTACCATCTATAAAATGAAGGTGTTTAATGAGATGATCCAAAATAATACTTTTCAATTTTACATCCAGTTCAACAAAATCAAGCCAAAACAAACAAACATCCTGGTAGTTAGCTTGAATTCAGACTGGTCTTTGCTGTGTCTTCAGAAATTGAAATCTTGAGCTGCTAATGTTCTAAGAGCACTTTGAGAGGGAAGAAAGAGAGGGCGGGAGCCGGGCAAGAGAGAGTAAGTAGGGATGTGGTTCCTGCATAAGACTGTAGCTGAAGGACTTAGCAACCTTCTAAATTTTAGAAGATTAAACCTTAAGAGTGATTGGAAATAAAAGAAAAAAAAGCTTCATGGTTGCCTGAGAAGATACTTGAGATCTCATTCCTTAAATGTTTAACTTCCTAAATCCTAAAATAAATCATGAAAAATATCTCTTTATAGCATTGAATTATTTTTGAAGGGTTAAATAGATTGTGTGGTGTCTAATGCTCCCTTGTTAGTCTGTTTTTCTCATTGGAATCTAGATAATATTTTGCTATTGAGCAAATTAATTTGTCACAGCATGCATAATTTTGATTTGTTCTACACTCCAGCTCTCTCCTATTTTCTCCTATGCTGTTGTTGGGACTTGTTATTTCTCTCTTTATAAGTGTGTCCTGTTTGCTTCAAAAAAATAGATTCGTGACAAGGCTCTCAAATCATACACAGCACTAACAGGAAGTTGTTAGTAAGCCTCTCCTTTCCCAAGTACAACGTGGGTCTGGGGGCAACAGTGTGGAAAGCGGAAGGTCTATCCCAGTACCATTCTTTATCCAGCACCTACTGCATGCCAGACTCTATGCTAAACACTTAATGTCAAATTAGACACACTCTGTTCTACACTCTCAGAGTTGTCACAAGAGCTGGGTGCCTTCACTCAGGGATTTCCACTGGAATCTGTTCGTGCTGGTGTTTTGCTCCTTTCTGCCTGGAAGTGGGTGGATGTAATCATGACAAGGAGAGAGTCTTTAGCCAGTAGACAAGTTATCTTCCTTACTCCCATGGAGGAATGGGACAGAATGGGGCATTTTTTCGGAGCCTGGCCCGAACTCGGCTGTGCCTCGAGGGCCCATTAGGCTGCAGGTCACAGCAGCTGGAGCCCAGGCGCCCAGAACCGGTCACGCGTCTGTGCTGCCCGCTCCAGGATGCACAATAGAGTCATTGACTATTTATTTACTGGGTAGAACAAGGCTGCTGTTGACTTAATTAAGGGAGCCGCCCAGGCACCCCTGGGATCTTCAAATGACTAACGGATTCTCCATTGCCACTAACTCATCTCTCCTTAACATAAGTCCCCAGTCCCCCTCCCCCCAACCCTGCCCCACCCAAGAATGCTCAGTAAGCATGTTGTGGGGAACGGGGCGCAGAGAGTCCTGGGTGGTGACCAAGAGGGAAAGACTGGCGGTTTTGGCAGGACTGAATTTCTGTGTTTCAGAGCTATCCTGAGCCAGGCGCTAGCCTCAGGGTGTGGAACATGGCCCTGCTGCGCCAGGGTCGGGAGAGAGCTTAACTTTACTAGGGCTGCAGTGAAGGAGGAAGCAAAAGGGCAAGTTCTGGTCTCCAGCTCAGACAACGGGTCCCTGGGGACTCAGAGCCTCTCTAATTCCCGGACCTCGGAATTAGATAGATAGTGGAGAACCACCAGGGACTGGAACTGCTAGGGGACTGCAGAGCCGTGGAATCCCACCTGGCCCCTTCTTTATGCAGCCCGTTTGAAATGGTCTCTTGAGCCCAGTGCGCCTGGCCTGTTCCCGCTTAGCCTCACTTAAATCTCCTCGCGAATCTCAGCTGGCCGACTTCTTCTGGGGGAAACTGCTAAACTCAGCTCCAGTTAATATTGTAGGGCTGAGGATAAAATAGCAACGGTTTTGAATAGATGTTGACTTTTCCGACCCAGAGGAGCGGAACTCAGGGATTGTTTGCAAAAGCTAATCGTTTCCACCGTGAAGCAGGGAGAGCCTGGTGAACTCACCGCCGCCAGCCCCTCCCTGGAAGCCAAGCTGCGGGAAGACTCTGGGACTCAGGTGCCCCTCCCCATCTCTGGCCTTTAAAAGAGTCCTCCCGAGAACTTGGACCGGTGGCCGCCAAACCAGGGCTGCTTCCCAGAATCCTGTCTCCGATCTTGGAGTCTGCGACCTCAGGTTCGGCGCCCACTAGATCTCGAATCCAACTTCTTTCTGAAATGTGTTTAGGTTGAGAGTTTCGGGTCCTGGGCGGGAGTTTGGTGGGGAGAGGGGAGTCTGCTATTTAAGGCGCCATACATACACAGAGACAGCCCGCCCGACCTCCTAACACTCAGGAAAAGTCCATTTCCAAGCATCTGTTCTCAATAATGGTGGCAGGGAGCAGGGCACTGTGACTCCCAGCATCTGAGGGAATACCCGCAGCAGCGCTACCAGAGCGCATTTGCTCTATGCACTGGAGGTCGGGGTGGGAGGGTGCGCAGATCAAGATCTTTTTTTTGCGAACCTCAGGGAAATGACCGTAGTTGGACTAAGAGGTCCACTTTGGAGACTACCAGCAGCCCTCCAAGCCCTGGCAGTGGAGAAGTTTCGTTGCTATGGTTTCGGAGAGGCATAAAAGCCATCACCCAGAAGCAAATGTGTTTGGGCTCCTTATATGTGTTGTCACCACCCAAGGCTAGGCAAATTCCTCGGCGCTTTGCATGCATCACTCACTCCCTGACAGAGCATCTCGGCCTTAGTCTCCCCATCCCAGGAGGCGGGTGTGCGCTAAGGGAGCGAAGTCCAGCCGGAGGCTTCGTAACATCCAAGTCTAGGGACACCAGGAATTCTCTCGCTCTAGCTCCTGTGGTCCAGGGGTGGGAGAGGCCCCCGAGTGGCCGCGGCGACCAGGAGCGTGCAGGGGCCACGGGGAAAGGAGCGCGGCGCCTTTAAAGCAAGAGGCGAGGAACCCCCGCCAGGAGGCGTGTCTGTCTCTGCCGCCGCCGCCGCCGCCGCTGCTGCTCCTCGGTCACCGTCTTCGCCGCTGCCGTCACTCGCGCTCGGCGCCGGCGGCTGCGCTGGTCGGTCTGGTAGCCGGGGACTTTTCCGCCCGACCTCCTCCGGCTGCTCCTCCCCGAGGACCACCCCACCCCCTCCCCGCCCACCTCACCCCTAGCTCCAGGTAAGGACTCCCCGGCTGTGGGCTGCACTCCGGGCTCCTTCACGCGGTGTTTGTTTTCAAGAGGACGGGAGGGACTGCGGGTGGGCGAGGGGCATTTTCCACCTGAAGAGAAGGAGGAAGGCGAACAGCAGCGCTGCGGACGTCCGTGCGCTCGGGGCGCCCGCTGGACGGATTCACTGCGAGTGTCTTTGTCGGGCTTATCTCAGCCAATTCCCGTCAAGCATGCAAGTGGCTCTGTTGGCTGCAGTCGCCTATGTTCTCCACATAAAATGATTTAAGAAGTGGACGTGTCAGGAAGTGGCCTCAGCTACGGGGACTCACGCGAGGCGAAGAGAATGAGATAGATGGCAAGAAGCTGTGTGGCTGCCGGCGGGTCTGACGAACTCCCCATCCCACCCATCCTTCTGTCCACCCATCCTTGCATTAACCCTGCTCCTTAGTTCTGCGCTGAGGAAGTACATTTATTTTAACTGGCGCCCGTATTAAGAGCTCCTGAAAAAACTTGGAGGGCGTCCCATTAGGGTAAGGAGGGGGCAGTGTTACCAGGGTGGATCATAAACCTCAAGAACTTTTAACGAACCACATCCTCTGATATTTTTACCTTTAAGGAGATAGAGTTTCTTTACCAAACAACACGACCGAGCTGAGGCTCCTTAGAGAATAATTTCCAATTTAGGCAATGGGGAATATTAGAAAACTTACTATTAGTAGCCTTTTGGTAATGCACAGATTATCTTCTATCATTTATTCATCTCCATACTGTAAGTATTCTGTCATCAGAAATTATCTTATGGATTGATGATTATTTTCATTTCACGAGAGATGATTGGTTCATTTGAGTCTTAATTAGTCAGTTTAGTTGCTGGAAGAAGTGCAATTGTATTTCAATCTTGATTTGTCTTAGTTCATTACTTTCTAACTTTATAGAGTCTATTCCTGTAACCACCAAGGCAGCTTATCAACTTCCAGTGGCCTTAAAAACTTTTGAGTCAAACAAACAACAAAAAATTGAAATGCACAAGAGCAAGGTGATAGAGAATTGAGCAATGTTTGGAAGTCTTATCTGTTTGTTTTCTCCTATTTAAACCCATTGAAAATCACACAGGCTGAAATTAAAAAAAAGTTCTGGGATATGTAAATTTATTCCACTTCAATTTGTTAATTAAGATACACTTATTTTAGTGTCTAAAAATTAATCAAAACTCTAAATGTCATTAATCATCAATGCAGCAGAATGTTGCTGGAACAGCTGATAATGTGTTCAGAATCATAAGGGATACCATAGCATGCAGAGTTAAGAAGAGTGAGTTGCAAGTATGCAACAGTGTGATTTCAACTGAAACCTGACTCAGTCCTGACTTTATTCTCTGAGATCTTTAATGCCATGTATAAACAGGCTGTTTGTTTTAGCTAAATTGCTATGCAACAGGCCACTTGCATGGAATAATAGGTTAGGTGTTACTATAAGATGAGGTTTTTCAAATGTCACATAACAGCAGGACTTCCGTGACAAGTCAAGTGGAATCCTTAGTAAGAATTCCATGTGAAAAATTTAAATGTAGCTATGGCATGTAAGAACCTTTGAAACATCTTTGAAATTCAGGTTGTTCTGGGATATGTATTTGCTGTTTCCAGCAAAAGGTATAGGCATTGTCTTTTTAAATGTTGTGCTATAAAGATTATTACACATTTTCTCATACCCCAGCAGGTGGCAGCTAACTAGAATAAGATTCATTTTCACTGGCAGAATAGGAAACTAAAATTGCTTCTCAAGTAATAGTGCCCAAGAATAAGAGGTCATTAGTATCTGCAAATATAAAAAT
This sequence comes from Gorilla gorilla gorilla, assembly GCF_029281585.2. NCBI lineage: Eukaryota > Metazoa > Chordata > Mammalia > Primates > Hominidae > Gorilla > Gorilla gorilla. Next base: position 125,537,063 of record NC_073229.2, read on the forward strand.
ATAGTGAAAGATGAAGCTAGTGGTTTTTTTGTTATTGTTGTTGGAAGAAGCTTTGCATTAACATGATATGCATTTTCTTCTTTGTCAATTTATCATAGGTTTGATATTTGTGTCAGCCTTCTATGATTTTTTTTGAGGTATACTTCTAAATACAGCTTCTCTCTATGTGTGCGTGTATGTGTGTGTTTGCAGTTTGTTATCTCTGCTTTGACCTTGGAATCTACAGAGCTTTGGCTCCTAGAAATAAAGAGTGCCATATGGTTAAAATGAGGAAAAAAATGAGACCATGGAATAAAATATATAAATCTTACTAAGTATATATAATTGCCTGATATCCAATAGCAGTAGTTTTCTTTTTCCTTTAAGGAAGGAGCAAATTACAGAACTGACACAATTTTTAAAAGGGTTAAATCTAGTCAGTGAAATACTGTGTAAAGAATTTATTAATCCTTCATATAACCTCAGAACTATGATGTGTGGTATCAGTATTGGGGAGAAACTTGTAATAACTTCAAAATTGCCACATGTTAAGGCATCAACTATGCCACCAAATCATTTTATTGTAGTATAGGGATGTAAATTTAGCATTTCCCCCCACCCAGGAAGTAAGTGAGTTTAATGAGAAAGAACAAGAATTAATCTAATTACCCTAGTAACAGATGGAAATCTGGAGGTGGAGAATTGAAAGTGATAACTAATTGTATATTTAAAAAATGTCTTTAGCCACTGAATATTGACAGCATGTTATTTGGCATTCTGAATTGTGGTCTTTCTAGCAATTTTTTTTTGTACTGACAAACAAGTAGTTTAGTGTTCATGAGGAATCTCACTATTAATATAAGTAGTTTTTTAATAGTATGCCCTATTACAAAAAAAGATAACTACATCTTGGGCTTATCAAGCAATTGCACTGAAAAATACACACAACACAGTTGATAAAATAGTCCTCTTGATAATGTGAACAATGCAATAATTCCAATTCCTTTACTCTGTGTAGTAGAAATTTACACATTGTCACTCAAATATCATGTTAGTTATTTATTGTGCTGCTTTCAATGTACTGCTCCAGAATAATGAATGCCAGGAGCGCTGTCCGTGGTCCTGAAGAAAGGTCGTCTCCAGTCTTGTAGAAGTTCAACTGGACAGGTGGAATTGCTGTCTGTTGTGCTAAAGCCTTTCAACTGAGTTGATGGATGTAAATGAATCTAATTTACCATATGTGCAAAATTGGTTGTTTGGGGATCAATTAATAGTAAAAAAATTACAATCTTTTAACTGTTTAATTTATTGTGTAATAACTTCATGAATATAGAGGCTTGATCTTTCACTTTTCCAACTAGACATCCAAATAACCCCCCAAAATAAATAGTTTATAATACTAGTTTCAAGTGCAAAAGTTGCAACCATAATGTAAAATGTCATTATATTAATGGAATACATGAACAAAGAGATATGGTACATTTTGTTTTCTCAGGTTCCAATAAATGCCAGCTACACTGTGAAATTTCAGTATTTTGATTAGTCACAATAAAACATGCTATTTTCAGGTAGTAGATATCAGTTATATTGGCAGATAAAAATGTGAAGGATTATTTTTTTCCCCTGGCAGTCATTATTATCTCTGCTAGGATCAAAAAGAAAATGAACAAACAGAATGGAATAAATGAGACAGCAAATAGAAGACAGAACATGTTGGGCTGTGTATGCGTTTTATAAGAGATATTTTAAACATGGACTGAAGGAGTCGCTAGATACCCTTGGTTTTAGCACTAGGTGTTCCTTTTAAGGTGCTCAAGCAGTCGAATTATTTGATTGAATTGCCTGCTATACTGCAGAACTAGCCATTCATGATACTTATTTTTGACACTGCAGTTATTGCCTCCATCTTAAAAAAAATCAGTGCCACTTAATGCCTTTGCAAAATGTAGATTTCTCTTTAAATCAGCACTTTATAATATCTTAAGAAAATTTAAATTAAAAAATCGCTGTAAGGAAATGAAAACATTACAGTGTTTTCTTGCTGTTTGGAGGAAAAATAGCAAGTCAAATATTCATATCACTCATATCACTCCTTATTTAAAAATTAGCCTTCAGATAGGATATTTTTTTGTGAGATTTAACCTATGCCCTGTTAGTTGGTTATGAAAAATAGATTAATGATAAGATATAGGTCCAACAGTTTGCCTTTTGTGATGTTTAATCGTTTAAAAATGTTGACAATACATATTTATTATACAAGTTAGTTTTACTTAGTGTAAAATATTAACATTGTATATTTTTAATAAATAGACAGAATATTACTTATTTTAATAATAAAAATGTATTTTTATGTTGAAAGAAATTCTATTTCTGTACTTTATTTCTTGAATACACTCTTAACGAAAGCCAAGAGAGTCACTACCTAGTGACTCTAAATATTCCTACCAGAAAACTAGCAAATGATAAGACAGTTTTAGAGGAATCTGTAACACTCAATGTCGCTCATGCTATGATCTCATATTCTGCCTCTTTAGGAAAAAGAATGTTCAAAAAACCAAAATGCAAGAAATTTGGGCATAAATTATTGAAGGCTTTAGAGTTTGCTGCACCCACTCAAACATCGTTTTTATATATGCACAATTATTTTCTTTGAGCTTAAAAAATGGGTGGAAAATTTAACTTCTCCATTTAAATTTGAGATTTCTCCCATAAAAGTTCACTGAAGAAATTTCTCCTACTTCTGGGTAGCAATCAAGGAATACCCCAGTCAGGTTTTTAAAGAGTGGGTTTACCTCTCCAATTGCATTCCAATCTATATTCATTCCTGGCCAAAATAAAAGTATAAATAAGACTCTTTCAACCTAACCACAAGTTAGATTTGCAGTAAATTCCTCCGTCTTAGATCACTTTCTTTTTTACAGTTCCCAGACAAACTGACTTTGATTTAGCTAGTAATTTAATGAAATTCATCAGTTGATTGTAAGAAGTCCGCTTACATACACCAGTCATTCTCTCAGCAAAGACTCATGGAAAATAAAAGCAATGTTCTCCCCATAAACAAATCCTACTTCTTTCTTGCAACTCAAGGCGGGCTGTCAGATCGGTTGCATAATAGATATTGGGGAGCTCACTGGCCGGGAGCCTTAAGAGGAGAGCAGCTAGCTCAGTCTTTCTCACTTAATCTTGGCTTCACGTCAGAAGCTGTGCAGCAGTGCAGTAGAATAGGGCCTGGCAAAACCTTTGCGAGCAAAGCGCCTTTTGTGCCGGGCTGTGGCTCGCTATCGACATCTCGTCCGTTACCAAGGCTGGATTTCCTATTGATTTCCCTCCTCCTCTGCTTTCACAGGCTCGCGCGGCCGGACATCGTGGGTGTGCGTGCTGGATTTCTCCCGGATGCTCTCCGACTAACATGGATGTCCCACCATTCCTTGCAGTGGAAGGTTGTTCCTTGGCGCAGTAAGTGAAGAACATGCAGCGATTGCTAATGGGTTTGGGAAGCGGAGACTCCTTCCTCTCTCTATGACCATGCCGTGATCGTGTCTGCGGTCACCACTCGACGCATCCTCGTTTCTACCCGAACCCAGGAGCCGAACGCTAGATCGGGGAAGTGGGTGCCGTGCGTGTGGGCACAGAAACACCATGAAGATTATTTTCCCGATTCTAAGTAATCCAGTCTTCAGGCGCACCGTTAAACTACTGCTCTGTTTACTGTGGATTGGATATTCTCAAGGAACCACACATGTATTAAGATTTGGTAAGATTCCCCATCCCTCTTGGTTGCCTGGTATCCGCTCCCAGGCAGCCGGATGTAAACAGGCGGTTCGCTCTGCCTGGCGGTGGGCTCCGTGGATTCTGATCTGCTCACTGCTCTGTCGTCTCCTGGGGCTTTTAAAGAACTCCTTGTGCTTTCATTTCTTCTCTTCTTTATTTTTATTTTTAGCCGCGGGAGGGTGAAGGGAGGGCCAATGTGTGGTAGTGGTCTCTGCATTACCTCCCCACAGTAGCTTGCCACGGAGATGATGATGACGCTGGAGGCACGGTCAGCCGCCACTCCCGCCTGTCTCCCCCGGCGCCCTGGGAGCTTGGAGGGGTGCGCGGTCCGCGCAAAAGTGCGCGCCGGGGCTGCACGCCTCTCAGCTTGCGGGGCTGGTGAGTTAACACCTGGTAACTCTTTGGCGAGTTGCGCCTATCCGCTTCCGCCAGTGACCAGGGCAGTTCTCACGTGCAAATGAAAGGTACTAACCCTTTTGATTTCTTTTTCCAGAGAGCCTTTTCGATTGTTTTCACCGCTTTTCCAGTCCCTGGTGCCCCTACTGGGATGCAGAGCTTTAAAAAATGTTGTAAGATTCGAGGTTCTACTTAACACAGGGAGGCTGCTACTTAGCTGGAACGAAATAGTGTCAAAATTAGAACGGTATTTTGTTTGTTTTTAACTTGTTGAGTCCCCCTCTCACAGCTTTCTGGACGTTATGGACTAATTAATGAAGGATAGTATCTGGGGGCGGTAGGGAAGAGTAGTTGTTTAAGGAGGGTTGACTAAGTCTGCATCTTTCACTTTGGCAAGACGAAAGACGTTAGGTAGTTACTTTTTTTATGGAAATGTATTGCTTTTCTAAGAATCAGGGTTTCTTTGGAGCTTGAAGGAAAATCTAAACGTGGGATTCCAGTGGAAACCCTGGTCAGAGGGTCAGAGTGATTGCTTGGAGAAAATGAAGCGTGGGCGACGCTCAGGTTCTCTGGATGGCCAAAGGAGTTTTAGTAGGAGCAGAACTAGTCAGGGAAAGTTCCCTAAAGCAGATAAGAGGAAGAAAGGAGAAAGCCAACAGGATAAATGCTCCCATTGTAGGCACTTCCTCTGACAGTTCAAGTGGATTCAGACCAAAGAGTGCAGGACACCATGTAATCCTGAGCATGTGTCTTTGAGATAAAAGCAGACACATTAAGTCACTCGGTCAAATTTAAACTGAAGAGTGATTGCCTGCATCTTCTATCATGCCAACAGCATCTCCTGTCTTTCCATTTTACCATGTGTGTGTTTTATCCCCCCTAATGATAAAATTCACCATCTCTCCTAGGCTTTGTAGAACAAAGGTAGGGATGTTTCACACACATTCAAAAAGGGAACCTCACCGACCACACATACACATAGATGCCCACAGTCAAAAAGCCTGCTGATGACAAAAGAGGCACTGGGTTATAGCTGGATTCCTACTGTAGTAGTTTTCATGCTTTTTTCATGCCTTTAGATGGTACTTAAGCACGTTGCTCTTAGCAACAAGCATCCACAGGAATGATTGTTTCTGTGGACAGGATTAAAAAGGTCCCTATACCATTGGAAATGTGTGTGTACGCACACGCGTGTGTGTGCATGTGTGTTTTGTGTGTGTTTTCAGCAGTTAGGCTTCAAATATGGTAAGTGCTACAGTACGGTAGTTTGCCCAATATTTCGAGTATTTCATCCTAATTATATGGAATCCTGAGGAATTCTGAAGTGTGTTTGTGAATGAGTGTGCGTTACTAAGTGTGTTTGCCGACTAGATGGAAAAAAGAAGACTTGGAGCCGAAAAACTGCCACCAATACTCTAAGGATTTAATTATTGCCGCTCTGGTCTTGCAGCACAATATTTGCTGAATCATTAGATTGTTACACTCGCTGATCATTTCATATCTTCATATTAAAAATCTTGGCGACTGTAGCAGAGTGCGTAGCAGCTTTCCAAAAGAGCTCTCTCTCACACACACACGCACACACACGCACACACATACACACACAAACAAGCTTTCTTAGACCAGTGCTTACTAAAAATGTCTTTAAGAAATACGGTAGTAGGCAAAGATCTCCACACTAGTCCCTTGACAACCCTAAACCAACAGTCCAGCTTCTAGATAACCTGCTGTTTTCCACGTTAACTTAAAACATCTTCCACGTGGAGATGCATTTCTTCCGATTTCTGACCTAAGTTGTGGGGAAGAAGGACTGTGTACATTGTTACTGGAACATTTCCCTGTTGGGGCTATTTTGATGTAATGGTGGGAGTTTTATTTTCTTCTGGGATAAACGTATTCTGAGTGGATTGGATGGTTGGTTGAGCACGTATAAACCACTCTTGAGAATGGTTATTTTCAACTTTGGCTCAAAAGTCGAGCCAGTGCCTCATGCCCTGGACCCGTGCCTTGGAAGGGAAGAGTTTGGAGTTGCACGTGGCGCAGCTGCCCCAGTGGTGGAGAGACCCGCCGCCTCTGCTGGGGAGACAGCATCCAGTGTCCTTTCCATCCCCCACCCTTGGCTTGGTTAGGCGCCGGCAGCCGCCAGGCGCCTCCGCCGCGGCGCTATGGCAACGGCGGAGCCCGCCCAGGCGGCCACCCCAGCCCCCCTTCCCCGCTAGTTAAGGCTCTGTGTTATCCTTCCCCTTGCTCCCACTAGGACTGTGATTCGACCCAGTGTCCTCCTGTCACCTCCTGCGAGGTGAGGGGCAGCCCCCGCTTAGAGTGCTGAACCCTTGCCACGTCCCTCGCCTCCCCCGCCCGTCTTCAGCGTGCGCAACCCTCTTCCCGGCGCTTCCCTCTCCCTCTCTGTATGGCACACACAATAACACACACATACACACACACACATTCTCTCACACACACTCAAACATAGACACGCGCTCGCGCGCACTAAGACACATGCGCCCTCCGGGTGCATTTGGCACAGTGACGTCTCTCTAGTGCTCAAGAAAACTTTGCAGTTACACCCAGAAGCGCCTCTGTCCTGTTTCCCCCTTAACCTCCAGCCTCAGCCGACTCCCGCTTGGCTGCACTGGCTGGCCTGCTCCTCTGCAGCCGCTCAGCAAACATCTCTGAGAAAAGGTATCCGGAGCACCGACCCTAGGGTGCTGCCCCGAGGCTCTATGGCAGCGACCTGAGGATCAACCAAAGGTCACCTCCAGGCAGGCGGGCGAGCCCCTGACATTGAGTCTTGGTTGTCACCCCGCCTTTGATCCTGTGTTGGGACAACTTGGGTTTTCCTGGGTGCCCACCCGGCGGGCAAGGTGCATTTTAGGGAGTCAGTTCTCCTGCCCTAGGTCGAGCCAGATGTTCTCTGGCCGGCTTTTCTGGGAGCAGAGCCTGCGACTCTCCCAGGCAGGCGTCTCCAGAGCGCTGGCGCGGCGGGCACAGGGCATCCAGCGCGTCCCAGCTTATGTAAATGAGGCATCTTTGTTTCGCCGCAGCTGCGTCCCGGCCTTGCCCGCCCCTGGATAGGGTGAAGGCGGGACTCTTCCGTCCGCGGGGGTGTGACCAATTCCACGGCCTCTAAGCCGAACTGCGGCGGCGGAGGTAATTGAACCTTTCTTTTGTTACTTTAGCCGGTCCTTCTCTTCCGGGCATGCACTGACCCCAGCCTGTACGGAAGTGCGAGGGAGCTCAGAAGCCAGCTCCGGCTGTGTGCCCGGCTGGCCAACGGTTCACCGTTCGGGAGCCCTCACATGTTTAAGCATCCTCTTTAAGAAATCACTCCCCAAGCTATCACTTGTTTCCGATCTTCGAGGTCAGGTTTTCATTCAAAATCTTTATCTGAACTGGAATTTAGAGCTCCAATAGCAAAGACATCAACCCAAACTTAGGCTCCTGGGCACCATCTCCAAGGTTTCCTTGCCGAATTGCTGAGCATATGGTAGGCCATGTCTTCCCTTCTGATGTTTCGACCTAACTTTTCTCTTAAAGAAAAGCCAGTGGAACTGCTCTCTTAAAGGTTTCCCAGCAGAAGTCTTCCCTCCCAGACGCGCTGGGGTCTCTTTGGCACTGCACACTGACCACCTGTTTGTGGGACAGCAAGCACACAGTCACCTCCTTGCGTACACGAAGAAGGTGAACACAGCCAGTTTAAGGGACCGCCTATACGTTGTGGGATAAAATCTACAACGTGAGAGAGAACAGAAAGTGTTCCTATGGAAATCCCGTTATTTTGCTGGGCATCCCGTTTGCTCACAGATACAATAATTAGTAGCAGATGTACTGCAACATCGAAAAGTGAGAGTGAATTGACTGAGCTTACAAGCCGCCACTCTACAAATTCTTTGAAAGAGATTTTTCCTCCTTTGAGAGGTGAGGTGGGCGGGAGGGAGGAGTGGCCTTACATCTGGAAGCAGGAAAACTGACTCTTGGGAGGCGGGGATGGGGGAGTAATAGCGGCTACTATCTGCAACAGATAAAGGCTGAACACCTGCTTAGCTGAGCTGTGGAATGCAAGGGAGAGAAATCATTCCAAGAATCGCCAACACAACGACCACACTTTAAAAAAATCAGTTTTTCTCATAAGTTCTCACTTACTCTTAAAGCTTCAAAGAATAACTTGATGTGATCCATCAACAGAGGCACAATCATTTCAGAAAATGACTTTGAAAAATGATCTTTTTGTCTTCTAGAAATTGCACGCTTTCTCTACCCAGATACATGAAACTCAACACATTTTCTGGCTTTGTGAGATTGTCTTTCAAAAGCGAACATGGTTTATATGTCAGTAGACATTTCTTCAGACTAGCTTTGCTTTTTGATTTAATGCAAGTGATCATTACGATGTGTTCATTCCTCGAATTCTCAGATGACATTCTTTCAACATTTACTCAGCACAGGAAAGTTAATGTGAATTCCTCTCACACGAAGAAGGAAAATACCATAGATCAAACGATGGTGTATCATTGATTATCAAAGCCTTTTCAAGTTTGCTCACCATTACATAAAGTGTTGTCTGTGATAACAATGACAATCTTTCGTGCCATTTAGTTATCATAATTTCTGATAAAGAAAATGCCTTGCTCTTTTGTGGTAGAAATTTAACGTTCAAGTGAGAGAAATTACTTCACTTTGTCCTTCAGTTCTTAAGATTTGACTTTGTTATGGTAGCCCCAATTACATTTATTGCCTGGAAATTGTCAATGCACATTTTTGCACATCAGAGTAGAAACTAGTTTACTGTCTTTAAAATGTAACATACTTAAATTATTAATCTACTGCATGCTTAATACTTAGGGCTTGCAGGAGATCCCTGATTTTCCTCAGTAGGATGGTATGATATATTGAAATTTAAGTGTTGATTGTTTTTCATTTGGGTAGTGAAGGTTTAGCTTCAAAGGGCGTTCAATTTGTAGTCCAGTTATCAAAGTGTTAGAAGTGCTTCAAATGAATCTTCTACCCTAAATCTTAGCATGAAAAGTGAGGTCAGAAACCCCTGAAAGGGAAGGAAGTAGGTGCACATCATCATTATTGACTAGTCTAGATTAAACACTGAAGAGGAAGATTTCAATCTGATAACGTCATAGGGCTTCCTGTTTTTCTTTGCTGCTTCTGCTGACAATTTTGTAAGGTAATTAAATTGGCTGATTGAAGTCACAGCGGTCATTGGGCGATAAAGACCATTTGGATTTAATGGAATTTAAAACAACAGAGCACTGAACACAACTCTTACCGAACAAGAATTTTAATGGTCCATTCAGGGTGCTGACTAAATAGAACGCCCTTAACAAGTTTAATTGAAAGGGCAAGGCAGATTAGCACTATATAGTCTTTATGGTTGAAGATTGGAGAATTAAAATTATCCCTTTAAAAGACTCATTAATGCATTATCAAGATTTAATGCAGGTTAAATAAGCTTTCTTCAAACCTTTATCATATACTGTGAACCTAGGTTTAGGACCAAGTTTCAATAATAAAACATTTTTAAGAGCTGATTTAATAAATGGAATTATAGATCTTTCTCATTTGAAAAACAAAAGGCATTTAAAATTGTTTGAGCATATACAGTGTGTTGAAGGGTAAGTGTTGATGATAAATTCTCTATGTTCTATAACTGAAAGAAAATTTGACTTTTCTTTTAAAATTTGATTATTGGTAGTTTTTCTTATAAAGAAAGCTTGTCAGTAGTAGAGAAACCACAGAGACAATAAAGGAATGTTCTTTCTGCAGTTTCAATAGAGTAATAGGTATTTGATCTATTTTAGGTTGTTTTTAAAATCCTGACCTTTTTTCTTGCTGAAACTTCTATATTCAGATTATTAAACTTCAATGTAGTCAAGTCCCTTCTGCCCCTGAAGAAAGGGTAGATCACTGCTTAACATTGGGAACATTGAAGTACAATCAGTCCCAAGGTGAAAGTCAAGCCTCAGTCACATATGAGATTATTCACTCCACCTGTTTCTTGCCATGTGGCATTGCCTACTCAGAGTTGTCAGTTCCTTAGATATTTCTAGAAAAACATGAAACCAAATTTTTGTATAAAAATCTCCCAAATTTTAATTGTATGCAATTTTGAAAAAAGTTTTTAAACTTCAGATTTGTAAACACCAAAATCATACAGCAGGTGAGGGGGGATGTGGTCCCATTTTTACCTTCTCGCCCATTCACATTTCACAGTTCCTCTAAGGCACACCTGCTTCCCTCACATCTCTTTGATCACCAAATAAGTGAGGTTTATTTGCCTCTTGCCTCACACCCTTAAAGCAAACTATGTTATATTTTTGTATTTTCAAAGTGACAGTTACCTAACCTGATAAAACTAATTTGTGGTAAAGTGAGTGGGGAGTTTAGAAAAGACTCTAAAAACTTTTCTGCAGGATTTTTTTTTTTAATTTTTAATTTTACTTTTGCATTTGGGCTTTGAGAATCCTCTTCAAAGTTAGCAGCATTCAGATATAGCATTTGGTTTTTAGGTTTCTGCCTATAGATTAATTTAAACTCTTTATTTTCTTAGCTAAAAACTGAAAATTCTTTTCTGGATTTAGTAGAAAGGTCACTAGACAGCAGGGCCATTTGTGAAGATCTGAAAGGGTTTGGGGAGGGTATGTCTTTTAGTTATTTTTTCTACGGATACATATACTTCCATCAGTCTTTCTTTTTGGTTAAGTATTGCCCTGTTCCATGGCCTTACTTTAAGACAAGTATATTCTGGAAGAGGAGCACATAGTCTCAAGACTGTAGAGTTAGGATGAGTTTATTAGGATCGATCGATACTGTCTGTGACAGAGATGCTCAGATACAAAAGAAAATACTGGGTGCCTAAGGGAGTGCTGAGTGATTAGCATGGGTGTGGAAGGGAGGCTGAGAAAAGAGAGAAGTTAAATGACATTTGATACACAGTCTTTTTCAAATTTACCGCCAGACATCCCAGTGCTTTGTAAATTGATATTTTGCTTGTATTAATCCAAATCTTTTAGCATAAGTGATTATTTTAAATAAGATGTAAATTATATTCTTACATTGACATTTTCTCCAATCAAAATGATTTTTAATGCTTTTTACCTCCTTTGCAATCAATTAGCTACTTTTCTATTATTAAACTAAAGTAAGAATTTGGAAGATGTTGCCTCTAGCTCTCATTTCTGTCTCCAGCTCAGTCTCAGTCTAAGCCCTTGACCTAGCACAATGAGAATATTGTGCTAACATGATCAGATAAACAAAACAAATATTAAAGAAATGTTCTGCTTCTGAAATTTCAGTATATTCGTAGCTATTCGGTCTATTTTATGTTGTCATTTAATCCTTCCTTTCTTACCTCTCCCTTTACTTTCTGAAGCTTCCTGCATTCAATTCGTCATAGGTTTTAGTACATTCAGGTCCTTCCTTCCCCAGAAGAAATGAAATGGGAACTCTCTCAAAATGGATGAAAACTATAGAATCCTGGATTATCTAAGCTAAAGGGGAATTCAAAGGTCCCCACGTTTAGAGTCCTAAGTTTAGAGGTGAATTGCCAAGGACAGTTAAATAGCTTGTTCTAAATTGCAATTAATGTCAGATTTTATACCAAAACATGATTACCCTGGCTGCCAAAATTCAAAAAACTGAATTTTGCTGTTTTTTTTTCAGTGTAGCCTCTGACTCCCTGTGCTTTGAATCCATTTTAGAAAGAAATCTGGTAGCTCCCCTAGAAATGTGTCTACTTTGTTTCCTTTACCTTTTCTTTCCTAGTACATTATCTCATAGGTTATTGCTCTTTTCTCTTTTTTTTCCTTAATGTGTAGCTCTATCAGCCTCTTGCATACCTGCTTACTTGTTCCTTTACTCAGTGTCAAAGCTTTTGCTGCATCCATTCAATCAACAATATTAAAGTGAGCACATATTATGTGGCAGGCATTTGGAAAACAGAATTCTAAGACTTAGCTTCTGATATTAAGGATTGTGTAATCCAATTAAAGAGAAAAGATATGTACATATTAAAATACCAATTGTATGGTACAGAAAATGTATACAATAGTTGTTTAAATGAGATTATTACGGGCTGAAGTTTTTCCAGAAGAGATGGGATTCTGGCTGGTGCCTGAAAACATTGTGTGATAGAAAGAAGGGGGAAATGTATCATTGGTGGAAGACTCAGCACAAGAAAAGGAATTTAGACATAAATGAAGAAAATGAGTGTTGGGACAGATAATGGGCTAGCACTGAAGGGGCATAGATAAGGCCTTGATTTTTCAGAGCTTTAATATTTAGGTTACAGGGTTTAGACTACTGCGTGTAGCCAATGGAAAGCAATTGAAAATAGAGGATGGGCTTGACATGGTGTGCAATAAGCAGTCAAATGATTTTGCAGTGTGTTGCTTGCATTTTATGAAGAATAAGTGGATCTTCTTTCTCTTACTGAAATGAAAGCAAAAGACACATCTTTGTCCTTGATCACTGAAACCTTTAAGAAGTTCTTGAGCTCAGATCAAAGATTATGTTAGTCAAAATTCTCCAGAGAAATAGAAAACACACATACACACAGGCAGCAGGGAGGAAGTAAGAGAGAAGGAGAGAAGAGGAGGGTGTGGGTATTTATTATAAGTAATTGGCTTACATGATTATGGTATTATGGATGCTAAGAAGTCCTAAAATCTGCAGTTGGAAAGCTAGAGACCCAGTGGTATAATTCTAGCCTGAAGACCAGCAGACTTGAGGTCCAGGAAGATTCAGTGTTTCATTTTGAACCCAAAGGCATGAAGAAAAAAAGAAAAAGAAAACCCAGGCTTGAAGGCAGTGAGGCAGGAGGAATTCCCTTTTTTTTCTCAGGAGGGTCAGTCTTTTCACTCTATTCAGGCATTCAACTGAGCGGATGAAACCCACCCACATTACGGAGGGCAATCTTCTTTGCTCCATCTACTGTTTTACTGGTTCAGATGCTAATTTCATACCAGAACACCCTCACAGACACACCCAAATTGGTTGACCAAATGGCTGGGCACCCCACGGCCTAATCAAGTTGACATATAAAATTAAACATCACCCAGATAACTCCAAAGCAAAATTCTGAAAGGAAATAAAGGAATGTCTTCTTAAGACATGGCCAGATCAAATGATTAAGCAAGGAAAAGTTACCAATTAATCTCAAGGAAAATGCATTAGAGAACAATTTACAAGTACTATATACGTCTTTGAGGGATACAGTAAATTGCCCCCAAGGAATTCTCGATGTTTAATGTTTAGTTCCAAGGCATTTCTATTACCTGAAACATTGTTTATGTGTGTGTGTGTGTGTGTGTGTGTGTGTGTATAGTTAAGATTATAATACCATATTTTTACTGTATATTTTCTGTGTAGAAATGTTTAGATACACAAATATTTACCATTGTGTTCTGATTGCCTGCCATATCCAGCAGAGTAACATAATAGACAGGTTTGCAGCCTAGGAGCAATTGGCTGTAACATATACCCTAGGTATATAGTAGGCTATACCATTTAGGTCTGGGTAAGTACACTCTGCGATGTTCACACAATGATGAAATCACCTAATGATGCATTTCTAAGAATGTATTCCTGTTGTTAGGCACTCATGAATGTATATACATAATATGTCTATCAATTATTTAAAATCAGAATTTAAAATAAATAGAATTAAAAGTTAAGACAACTTTAGTAGAATAGATTTATTTTTAGTAATATTTTCTGATTCTACACAAACTCAGGACGTTAGACCCTGAATTTAGTTGTTTGGGTCATGAATTTTACTCTTGATTTTGTCATCTAATATTCATAAATTAGGAAAAATAAGTAAATGTTTCTGGCCCTTGACTTTCCTTTCTGAAGAATGAGTATTATTTGCTACCTGTTTAACTTCCAAGGATAATAGATAATGTTGGATTTAATAGGAAAATGTGTAGAGCTCTGAGTTTATTAGCAGAAAAGGCCTTTTAGAGTTGAAAACAGTTGCTTATTTACTGTGTATGTGTGGAATAAAATAATATTTATTACTCATGAATATTGTATCTAACTTCTTAAACTGTGTATATTTAAGAAAATCAGCTTTTCTAAATTATTCATTAATAATCTTCCTTGAAATGTACCTCAACTATTACAAATAGGTTGGTAAGGATTTATTAACTAATAGAACAAACTTCTGATTTGGTCACTTGATAGAAGAGTAAGTCTGTAGTTTCTTTTTCTTCTTTAAACATCATGACTTTCATTGGTGTTCTCAAATATATACAACATCAGAAGAAACAAACCAAAACTGAAAACAAATAACGAACAAAGAAATCATGCCAAGTTTTGTGGTTTAAATTTTTTTCACTTTTTCGTAAGTATATTGTTCTAGTTTACCTACACAAGTATTTTCTGATTTTTATGTATACATCATTCTTTATGCATCTGCCAATGATGCAGTTTTAGTTATTTCAAGGTTTGCAAACATATAAATAACTGTCTTTGATCCATTTGTGTTGATTCAGGAAAGTTTCATAAACACTTGGATTTGCTACAATTGTTTGAGATGGATGTATGGGACTTTCCAGTTGTTATATTGGCTGCTTAGGCAATTTTTCTGGTGCTTACTTTTTAAGGTAGAACAGATTTTTGTACCACCCCTAGACCACTAACCTCAGCATTCTTCCTTAAGTGTCCTCTAAACCAACTTAAAAAAAAAATCTAGCCCAGTGTTGGGGGATCAGCATAGAAGTGTCTAGGGAGAGATAAGAGAGGACAACCTACACCTCCTCCACCAGTGCTACCATGCCAGAGAATCCACAGGACCATTTGAAAAGGTGTATTGAACTTAAATACAATTTTATATTTGGAAAATTAAAAAATTTTAAACTTCAATGTATAAATACTCTGTACACAAAATCCCAGCGACATGCAATTTACCTGTATTACAAACCTGCACATGTACCCCTGAACCTAAAGTCAAAGTTAAAAAAATGTAAAGTTTATTGGAAAAATTGCCTGACTGTTGAAGATACTTAGTTTTCAATCAGTAATTTGCAACTGTCAAGGGTAAGGTGGAGGACAATCAGTCTCAAGATTTTTGCGTTTATCTGAAGGGCAACTAGACTAAGCACAGTTTAAAAAACAATCTCCTAGCTTAAGCTTAAGTCTAGTTTTTGTGTTTCTGGAAACAGCCTTCCCATGATGCAGAG
Organism: Gorilla gorilla gorilla; assembly: GCF_029281585.2. Lineage (NCBI taxonomy): Eukaryota > Metazoa > Chordata > Mammalia > Primates > Hominidae > Gorilla > Gorilla gorilla. Next base: position 125,552,401 of record NC_073229.2, read on the forward strand.
CGGATGTTGGAATATATGAAGAATATTTTTGAATTTTTGCCTCTAATGGGTAAAGAAAGGTGTCCCATTCTTTCATCTTTCCCTAAGGATTCTGGGTTGATCACTCAGGAAGACTTCCTGGAGATTAGGGGTGATGTTCCAATGATTCATCTTCAGCTTGTTCCCTTAAATTCATTTCTCTTTCTTTTGCTCTTCCATATATCAACTATCTTTCAAAATCTAATTCAAGTTTTGCCTCCTGCAAAGATATGTTTTAGATAGGCATTCTGCAGAGTAAATTCAAACATTGACAAGATAATTTGATCTAATCAGTGGTTCTCAAACTTTATATCAGAGGAAAGGGGCTTTACATAATTTAAATGTCTGGTCCCCAAACCTAGAAATTCTGTAGTTTAATATGTTACTAGATTTAGTTAGCATGTTACAAGTGCATAAGTGCATAGTTCTATGTGGTGGTTCTTAGTCCCTTTATTTATTTTACCAAACACCTAAGTAACTGTACTTAAACAAAATAAAACAAAGATCTCACACACTGTGCTAGATAATCCTAAGAAGCTTTTGACCTTTAAGTTTATGATTCTTCTATTTATAATGAGCAGCGGCATCAGCTTTCGGAATTGGCAGTTGATAATCATGACTAGATGATGAAAAACAATGAGTAAATGTTGTAGATAACAGTTGGGGCTTAGATATTTTATAATTCTTCACAGAACACAGAGTGGTGGACTCTCAGAACACCACTCAAGGGCTTATTCTTTAAAACCTAATCATTTAGAATATTCATATCCACACGACCAACCCCATAGCCCAAAGGGATCTTAAACAGGTGTTGTTTTATAAATAATGTCTAATATGATGTATGGTTGTGAGACTTTCCTCTCTCAATCTCCCACTAAAGGATCCCCTAATAGATTATTTTAAAACTTTGTTTTCCCAGACTTAGAAAAAGAATTCCAGCAGACATATGCTCTAGTTGAGAGGATTCCAACTTTTCAGTTGCCATGAATACATCCTAATGGCCCAGAATCCAGGCTGAAAATAATGTCCAGCCTAGATGATATTTATTAGAAAACATGGAAATCTCTTGGACAATACCATGGCACCCCCATTACCATCCCTAATGCTCTGATTATACTCTCTGGACCTTTGTTACATCATGGTGCTGAGACATAAAATGTGGACACTACATTTGGAATTAAACCAGAATATTCTTATATATTTGTTTTAGGTAGATAAATTGTTAATAATTGCATATACTGATTTAGTATTGAAATAAAAATGGTTTTTCTCTGTCTAAATTATTGATATCTAAGTGTTTTCTGTATTGATTGCCTCCTCGGTGAAACACATACGTTTATTAAATATATTCCTATAATTAAACTTGCCATCTAGATACAGACTTCTGTATAGGAGACACTTTACTGACAGTATGATTTAAAAGTAGCATGATTATAGGTTGGATAGAGATTCCAAAGTATTAAAATCGTGATAATCACATGCTAATGGAAATTTGAAGATAAATATTGAAGAAAAATCTCAAGTTAACTTCATTATTTCTCAGAAGCTTTCTTTTTGGACTCAGCTATGTTTAGCAATATGTGTCTAAATATTTTCAATTCTTTTAATAATAAATGATTCATAGGTGATTTAGCAATTGAGAGCATGTAAATATGTAATTTCAAGAAAATGCATCCAGTGGTGTGCAGTTCTCTGGAAGACAAACTATGAAAAATCCTTCTACATGGTGTAAATTTCACAGTAGCTTACATTCATATATATTCATCTAATTATGGTTCTAGGATTACTATACCTTTGACCTTTCTATTTGTACGGGATAAATTTATATACATAAATGTAGAATGTGAAAAAAATTCACAACACAGAATAATAATTCATTTATTGTCTTTAGGTAAGAGTCTGACTTTACTAAACCCGATAGCCACAAGTAAATGTTAATGGAAAGGATTTCCCAAGGTTCTTTGAATTTCATACATGTTTTAATTCCTGGCAGGTAGCCAGACTATATCAGCATTTAAAATACAAAACTAGGATAGAATTTTACCTATTTCAAGGTAGTATAGTTTGTGAGTAAACTGTGGAGGGAATTTTAACCTTTAAATTTGTTTATTGTTTCTCTGTAGTATGTGTAAGATGACTAAACTTGACTACAAAAAATAGCTATATATTAATAACAAACCCCTATTTAAACCCCTATTTAGTATAATTTCTCTCTCTCTCACCCCTCCCTCCCTTCCTCTCTTTGTGTGTTGGGGGTGTTATTCTTCAAGAAAGAGAGATGAAGTTAAATTTATTTACCAGACAACAAACAAATGCTTTATGTGTTGATTGTGAAGGAAGATGCTGAAAGTTTCCTATTAACTCTTTCAATTTCATTTCCATTTTCAATTTAAATTGCCATTCAATTCACCAAATATTTATTCAGCATTGGTGTCTTGTCTGGTTCTTTAATTATTTGCATAACAAAGTAATTGAAAAAGCAAGATATAATTAAAACTTTCAGTAAATATAAAAATTTATCTAAAACATGCTTGATTATTTTTAGAAATACATTACATGGGGGATCCTAATGAGATCCTGATTGTTTTTGTTCTGAATGGCATCAAGATGTATATGTTTCAGTTTCATTCTGTAGGTTCTGTTTCAGTATTTCAATTCAATTTCTTATTATAATTGAAGGATTATCTTAGTAACCTTAAAGAAATCTACAATTAATTTAATGTAATTTATCAACATGTATTTATATTTGAAGATGATTATTGTCTAACATTTAGAGTTTATACTATGATATACACACAACTATTATATTTTCAAGTCGTTATTTATACAAGCAACCAGTCATACAATTTGCTATTTGTTCAAGTCTTTATTTATACAAGCAACCAGTCATAAAATTTGCCATTTGTTCATTTATTTATTCTTTCAATCATTCATTTAACAAATGTTTAACTGCTTACCCGTGTGCCAGACACTTGACTGAGCAATAGGACACCAATAATTTGAAAATAAAAAGAACTGGTCTCTGCATCAAGGATATCATATTCTATAGACATAGGTAACCACATAAATACAAAACAGTGTGACAAGTGCACACAATAATATGTAAATATTCTAACACGAAGGGAGGCATCTAGTAGTTCTTACAACAAAGTATTTCTAAACCTGTTGTTTGCATCTTGTGCTAAGACTTGGATCTACTGAGGACCTCATTCAGAAGTTTTATTCTTGCTATCAGATTAGAATGACCATGCATTTGTGCCCTTTTTTTCCACTGCCCCCGGCACCAGAAACCCTCAACTAGACCTCTAGTATCAAATCATAGTGATGCCATTAATTTACTTCTTCTGTATTTTTATATGATTATATATATGAAATTATTTTTAAAACTAGTCCAAATTATTTTAAGTGTTTAATTACTGTATTTGTCAGGATGTAGATTCGGTGACATATCACAGATCCCCCCTGGAAGTCCCCAAAACAAAAACAAAAGGTAGTTGTTCACTTCTCATGTCTCTCTGCAGATTTGGGTATTTCAGGGATGGTATGCTGGATCTATAAGTTTCTGGGGTCTATGCTGTTTCCAGCTCTCTATTCTACATCTTTGAGGAATGTTGTTTTGCATGATCTAAAAGGATGCTGTAGTGATCGCAGATACCCTCCCAGCAGCAGGATGGACACGTTTTAGATGTTGCACATGTCATTTTACCTCACATCCCATTAGTCAAATAGCTATTCCCTGGTGCACAGAAGGCTGGGAATTGAGTTCCTCTTATGGAAAATGTACCCAGCTGAAACATCTCAGGGTCTTTTCTTGTAGAAGATATGGGATATGCACGTTGAAGGACCACTGGTAGTCTCTGCCACAAGCATCTGACTAAATATTTCAGAAAAAAGCTCTGTAGAGTTTTAAACTTGTGTGTGTGTGTGTGTGTGTGTGTATGTGTGTGTGGTGTGTGGTGTGTATGTGTGTGGTGTGTGGCATGTGTGTGTGTGTGTGTTGTTATAAAGTAATGCATTGTAGCTTATTTGGAAAATATGAAGTGTGAAAGTGAAAATAAAACCTCCCATAATTACACCATGCAGCTATAATCACCGTTATCATTTTGTTTCTATTAATTCTTGTTAAAAATTAAAACAAATATTTTGGTTGATTTAAAACGTAATACATGTTTATTGTAGAAAATAGGAAATATATAGAAAATTATAAATAAATATCACCCATTATCTCACCATAAGTAATATTTTATATTTATCCTTGATCTTACTGTATATGTTTTGTTAATTTTTTTCATTTAACCCTTTATTGTGGACATTTTTCTGTCGTCAAGTATTTTTCCATAACTTTTTTTTTTTTTTTTTTGAGACAGCGTCTTGCTGTGTCACCCAGGCTGGAGTGCAGTGGCGTGATCTCGGCTCACTGCAAGCTCTGCCCCCTGGGTTCACGCCATTCTCCTGCCTCAGCCTCACAAGTAGCTGGGAATACAGGCGCCCGCCACAACGCCTGGCTAATTTTTTTTATATTTAGTAGAGACGGGGTTTCACCTTGTTAGCCAGGATAGTCTTGATCTCCTGACCTCGTGATCCACCCGCCTCGGCCTCCCAAAGTGCTGGGATTACAGGCTTGAGCCACCGCTCCTGGCCGTATTTTTCCATAACAATTTTTAAGTGCCTGAATTTGTATTACAGAGGTGCTTATAATTTATTTACCAATCCCTCTATTGCTTGGGTTTTAGAATCATATATACCTGAATTTGAAACTGGCTCTCCGGCCTTTGATCAATATGATTGGAATATGCTAATGAATCTTCCTAAATTTTAGTTTCCTTACCTATAAAATGGGAATGATAATATTATCTACCCTTTGAAGGTATTCCTTGGAATTAAAATAGATAAAATAGATAAAATGCGCAAAGTACTTAGTAAAGTGTGTGGCACCTAAGTCCCTAATAAGTGCTAGCATAACCAGTCAATCAATCAATCAATCATTTAATTAATTTCACCCCAGAAAGTACTTGATTTCTGTAATTGTTTCAGCTAATTTAGATCTGATGCTTCCAGGTCTTATCCTGTCTCTTCAAGGGTGGTTGGACCCCTGCAGAAGTCCTGTGAAGTGTTTTAGGCCAGTGAGGTGGCCTTTAGGAACACAAAGGGCCAGTTTGTCAACCAGGAGCCTTGTGATCTGTGGAGACAGGAAACAGACATTTAGATGGGAACTTAAAGGATAACATAAGAATATCTGTAGTTCTCTACAATTGTAGGCTAGGCGTGATCCATGTTAGAGGGGGGAAGAATGAGCTGGTCTGAGGCTGGTCTGAGGCTGAGGAGTGTGGCCTGCTTCTCCCTGCTTGCTTCCTGCGATGTCTCCTCAGTGTCAGTACTGGTGAGGCTGGGGCAGGGGAGGAGCAGCAGCAGTTTTAAAATCAGACTTCTCTTTGCTTTTTGATTTGTTAAGCAAATTCCAGGTGTCTCACTTGCTAATCACATTGTCATCTTTGATGCTTAATTATTTTCTTTAGGGAAATGAAGTTGTTTGGGGCTTTCAGGAAATTAAATTGAACTTCAAAAACCACTTCCACATAACAATTAACATTTTGAAATGGATAGTTCTTCAGGGTTTGTTGCTAGGTGAGTTTACCCAGTTTTTCCTTTAAGAGATATTCTTTATAATAGTGGATTTATTTGTTCTTTTAATTATAGATCGTATTTTTAAAAATTGGACACATTAAACATCCATTAAGTCCCTAGTAAAATGATATAAAAATGTGTGGCCATTGCCTTTGAGACAGACTAATGTTGTCATCTATGGAGTAGGAAATTGGTGGTGATTAGCTCTTGGGCTCTATATTTGGGAGAAGCCTACATCATTGGAAGGAGTTACATCTTGGCCTGCTCAGAAAAAAGGAAGTAGTTTTAATGTTAGTGCAGCAAAAATGCCTAAAGGTGACTGTGTTAGTCTGTTCTCATGCTGCTAATAAAGACATACCTAAGACTGGGTAATTTATAAAGGAAAGCGGTTTAATTGACTCACAGTTCCACATGGCTAGGGAGGCCTCACAATCATGGCGGAAGTTGAAGGAGGAGCAAAGCTACTGGCAGCACGCATGAGAATGTGTGCAGGGGAACTGCCCTTTATGAAATCATCAGATCTCATGAGACTTATTCACTATCATGAGAACTGCATGGGAAAAACATGCCACCATGATTCAATCACCTCCCACCAGGTCCCTCCCACAACATGTGGGGATTATGGGAGCTACAATTCAAGATGAGATTTGGTTGGGGACACAGCCAAACCATATCAGTGACTTACATGTATGTAAGAAGGTGAAGTTCCATGTGGCTTGTGGGCATCATTCCCATCTTCTAATGGAGTCTATACAACCTCAGCACAAATGTTTTCAGTCCCATCTGAATAAGACAGAGATTCTAGAAATTCTAGGTGTTGCTGCTCTGTGCCCTCCTAAACATGCCTCTTCTAGTCAATCAGATGTGTCCTTAACACATTTAGGCTGCCTTTAAGTTCTGCATTTTCTACTTTGCCTGCACACAGATATAATCACAGTGGAATCCTAAATCTTAATCACTCCACCTCCCCCTAAAAGGATGTGGGCGTAGAATTACTTAAATATTGCCGTATGTTAGCCTTTGAGAGGCTTTTGCAAGTTATGAGAACCCAACCAGTTGCTAATAACCTACTATTGCTTCTGGCAATAGTAGGATCTGATCTAGAAAAGGCATGGAAAATGTGGTCAGAAAGATTGGGATTCTAGGAGAAATTCCACCACTTACAAAGTGTGTAACCTTAGTCAACTTACTCAACATTTGAATCTCACTTTTCTTATTTGAGAAATAAAGTCCTTGCATGTAGAAAACATCCAAAAACTTCCCTTTCTTTTTTGTTATCCTGAAAATCTGGGTGTGGAAGAACTGTTGAACAATAGGTTAGCTCTATGTTCTACAACAGACTGTCTCTCAAATGCAGTTATGTGTGTTTATTGACTACTAGCGTCAGCTTCTGTGCAGCTGAGATACAAATTCAGCCCTAGGCTTTTATCCACAGATCTGAGAGGAGGAAGGCAGGCAGGCACCTGTAATTATAGCAGCAGTGATGAATTGCAGCTGAATTGCATAGTGTGTTAAGGCTTTTCTGTGCTGGTTGGCTTGGGTATTAGTATAGTGATTCTGGGAGTAACAGACAGTATTTTAGCAAGTGTTTGTCTTTCTATTATCCATTTAAACATAATCCTAGAATCTCCACAGACATACAGGTGTTCTTTTGTTGCTTTCTGGCAGTGGATAAAAGTGTCCATTTTTATTAAGTGCTCAGTGCAGAGTTTAACAGCCCTTTTATGGACTGGTACTAGATTACATATTGAGGGGTGGGGTGAAGATAGTTTTTCTGTCGACATTTGTAAAACCTTAGATTTGGGTTTCCATGAACCAGAATACTGCTCTACAGACGTCAAAGACTCTAAATGTTGCAAACGATTGTCTTTTGTTTCTTCATTTTCCTTTTTCCAGGTTGCTTTGTCACAAAAGGCATCTGTCCACCTGATCTTTCCAAGGGAGTATGGTGGGGGTGGTTGGGGCTTTCTGTGAGGGTGATAGTTAGGCAGGGAAGGAAGGTGGGAGAGGAGACCACTTTGCTTTTTTCTGCAAACCCCTGTTATCAATTACTCTATTTGTTCCTTTCCCCTTAAACTCTCCTAAAAGAAGGGTCAGTTCTCTCAACATCAATTGAATGAAAAATAGCAATTTGAACGGCATCTGCAAAGTGACATGTATAAAATCCAAAATAAAATGAGTCCTCAAACTCATGTAATTTTCAATTTTCTCTCATTTGTTTGAAAGCCCCAGTAGCAGGGTCACTATGACATGGCGAGAGGATTGAAAATCTTTATCAGAATTTATTGAGTAGGCTGTTAATAATATTTTTAATATAATGTCTACATGACTTCTCTGGCCTTTAAGAGTAGAGGTGTATCTTAACTCTGCCAAAATAGGAAAGAAGAAAGACTTTTACACATCCTTCACTAATCTTCCTCTTACTTACTCTTATCTGACTCTTTCTTTTTCTGGGGTAGACAGCTATGATGACTTTTTGTTTTTCTTTTTTCTCAACTGAGGCACGAGCAGGTTTTATTTACTTTTCTTACTTTTCCTGTCAAATGATCTATTCTCCCCATGGATGTAGGACCTATTCCTGACACCTTTCACCTTTCCAGGACCCATTTACAGTTCTTTCTACCTACAACCACCCTTATCTCAGTGTAGCTCTTTCCTTGTGTAGCCAGTAGCTTCATTCAATAATTAAAAGCTCATTCAGGCCTATGCAAAGAGGCTAGGGAGGGGTGGAGGTATTTGGGCCTCTTGGGAACATACAAAGGTGGCTGAGGTCCTGAGAGAGAGATTCTCTACAGCTACAGTGGACATATTTTATAGACCAAATATTAACACACAGTTCTGACATGTGAGGGTGGATTTAGAGGGACAGAGCAATAGTGTGGCTGAAACTGAGACTGTCTCACTACACAAGTAAATAATAATTGTATAGTGCTTTGCATTTTATATGCATTTACACACGCAGTATTTATTAGTCCCTATCATAAGCCTAGAAACTGGGTGCCATTAATTCCCCTTCACAGAGGAAGAAACAGGGTGAGAGAGGTTAAGTAATTTGTTCCAAATGTCCTAAATATTGAGGAATTTGAAGTTGCATTAGGCTTCTGACACTGCCTTATGTTCCTTTCCCTTCAACAACTTGAATGTAGTTGAATTTCACTACTGTTTGCTTGGGATGTGAGATTCTCCAATCACACTGTCAGAACCAAAGCAGGTGTTGCATGCTGTAACAAAAACGTTTTCCTTGGCAGCATGAGACATTGCTCTTCTGAGACAACCCTCAAGCAGCCTTTCCTAATTCCGGTTCACTTCATCCCCAAATAAAACACATAAAAGAATATGCTGTATTCTAACCTCTAGAGTGCAGCCCAATGTGAAGATAATAATAACAGTGAAATTAATAATGATGATGTTTACTCTTTGTTGGATATCTGACAGATGGCAGGTACAGTGCAAGTGTTTTTCAAACATTATATTATCCAATCCTCAGAGCAAGTTGATCGCCCTCATTTTAGAGGTCAGAAAACTGAGGATACAGAAAGATACGTTATTTACCCGGGGCTTCCCACCCAGTAAATTTCAGAGTAAGAATTCAAATGTAGGTCAGTCTGGCTCCTGAGCCCATGCTATCTAGTTTTCCATGTACACTTTTGCTTGCTTTTGAACAGGAGTAAGCTCAAGAAAGAATATAAATACCTACATTATATTTAACGATTTGTTCATGAATATTAACTCATAAACATATGAGGTTGAACCATAAGAAAATGCTAATATTTGGACATTGTGGACCAAGAAAAATGGTCATTTCATGTGGCTTAACACAAAAGTTCTTAAAATGTGGCCTCTGGACCAGCATCATCAGTACCACCAGGGAATTTGTTAGATATACGGATTCTCAGATTCCATCCCAGATTTCATAAAAAAGAAACTAGGGGTGGGCTCAGCAATCTGTGCCCGAACAGGACCTTTAGGTGAATCTCATACCCACCAAAGCTTGAGAACCCCTAATTATCCTAATGTATTTGTTAAACAGCAACTCTGTGTCAGGTGCTGTCTTAGCCACTGGGTTTTCAGGAAGAGCAGAAATGGACATGCTTCTTACCCTCAAAGAGCTTACTCTTTACTGGCAAAGTTCCACGATGTGCAAATATGAAGTTTTTTTTAGAGGTATTTATATTGTATTAGAGTTTCTAGGTCTCTACCAAAAGAATGAAATGTTTAGAGGCACAATTAGAGGGAAAAAGGGTTAACATTTCATCACAGAGATGGATACCAACCAAGGGAGACACACTGATCCAGGGACTGGCGTGCAGGAAAAGACATGGGGCCAGTGCTCTGGACTCAGTGCTCAGGACACAGCACTGTCAAACCCTACATCTTGGACTCCTTTTCTTCCCCTTCTGTCATCTTATCTCCAAGGATGGCTCTGTTCACTCTGAGGCCATGTTTGGATGGGAAGAGTACACTAAGTCCACTTCTCAGCATGGGACAACTCGGGATGTCTAAGGTAGGGCTTGGTCCGCCTCCACTAGCTGGCCAAGTAGATACTGATCTGCTGCTACCTTCTGCTCTGAGGAGCTCCATTTTGTGGGCAGATGGCAAGGTCTCAGGAAAGGCTTTATTCCAGAACTTTGCCTTTCTCTCTCCTGTAAGCTATGCAGCATGACATGGAGGATGGCACTGCCTTTAGCATCCTAGAGGTTGGCTTAGGGTTTACTTGCACGGAAGAAAGAGGAGAAAGCATGGGTCAGTGGGAGGTCAGTGGGAATGAAGGCAATGTGGGACCTTCCAGTTGTCTGCGTCTCCCCAAGCCTGAGAAATGGTGCTCCTTAATATACGTTCATTAATCCTTTGTCATTCCAAAGGGAGAAAGGGAGACATTCCTAATAATCTTCCATTTACTAGGACAGTTTTCAGTCCTGAAGGGTTAAAGAACATTACTTTATTGAGTAATGTCTTAAAGTCAGATCATCTTGGGTTCATATTTTCTTAATTTTTTAAAAGGAAAGCGGTTTTTATTTTCTCCAAAATAACACCTAAGTACAAATAAGGCAGGTTGAATAAATCCCTGCCTTTTTGGAAGCATCACAAGGTTGTTTGTTCCACCAAGTTTCCAAAGAAAAGGGAATAAACATCTGTTGTATGATCTCTTAGAAAAACAACAATAGGATTTTTAAGCAATCTCAAGTACATGAGCATCAAATCTCACTTGAATTTCATCCCTTCCATTGGTAACATGTTAGAAAATAATTTGATGGAAAATTTCATGGTGAGATTAGAATTTGAAGGTATTTAGGGAGAAGAAGAATGCTTTGTGACAATTTACCTTTTAAGTTACCAATGACACTTTTGTATGACATTAAAAATGTTGCTCCTATTATTAATACTTCATTTAAATTAAATTTCCAACTCTTATTCTGGCCTTGTTATAGGAGAAATAATTCACATACACAAATAGCAGCAGTTGTGTACTTAAAGGCAAGCCAAATGCATATCATGCATCAGAAGTGGAAGTACCACCTCTGAGAATTCAGGAGTGTTCACATAATCAGCACAGGTTTTTACCCAATTGATTAAATTACATTTCCTCTGCTTTAACTGAGGGGGAGTAATTCTAAAGGTTATGAAATCAATGCAAGCTGCTCTTGGATTGTATTATTTACTTGAATTTAGGATCCAGATTCTTCTCATCACCTGAAAGACGAATCATATTTTTCTCCTGGAGTCCTTCAGAAATTCCCAGAGTAGGCTCAAGTATTACATGAATAATTCATTTTACTCACTACACATTACAGCACTTAACAAAGGCTGCGGCCAGAGTCTTCTCCTTGGGGAAGCTAATTTGGAGCATCATTATGGTTCTGATTCCCAATGTTTAACAGCTTTGTGACCTACCTGATGAAGTCCTTTTTGTTCAGATCTGTTAGAGAAAAACTTCAAGTTTAAAATTTCATTGAGAATATTGTTAGAAGGAAATACTCCCAGGCTTTCACATTTACTCCACCCCTGCCTTTGAGTAAAAAGATTAAAAAAAAAAGAAGAAGAAACAAAGAGACACTTTTGAATATAAATTCAATCTACTGCCCCCAAATATTTTCTTAACATTGAAAAATCAAATGACATGATTTAAGTATCATACATATATTTCCCCTTGATTTATTCAACATTGGAACTCAACCAGAAAAAATAATTATGTGAATATATATGTGGACATCACTTAGAACTCTGTGTGGAGTTCTGTATATTTTCCTTGGTTTGCAGTGCATTTTTTCTTATGGCTCTTATGGGAATTCATCTGAACTTTCATGTTGTCATAACACTTCAGTGTTCTCTCAGTTATAATTCATTGCCACATGGGATGCAGATGGGCTGTGCACTTTAGCACATGCTGAAATATAAAAGTCTGAAGGCACTGCTGACTATTCAGCTGACTCTACCAATGACCAATATAGAGACTCCGGTCTTTGTATGTTACTCTCTTTCTCTATCCATCCACCCCCATTCAGACAAACCCTTGGATAAACTGAACACTCTTAGATACCAAAGGTTAGAAATAGTGAGTTCTTCAGTGACTCTAATGAGCTCACAGCTGAGTATATTTTCCAGACTAACTTAGTTTTGAATATCAAGAGAGACCCCCATTTTATTCATGTGAGTAGGGAAGAGAAACTTGTTCTTAGGTATACTTTAAAAAGCTCTATTTTTAAAATTTGGATAGACTTCCCTCGTGTTTTCCATAGCAACAGCACCATTTTACAGTCCTGACAACAGTATACGAGGGTTTCAATTTTCCACATTCTCGACAGCACTTGTTTTCTTATGTATTTGTTTTTGAAAGTAGACTAACAGATATGAAGTCATATCATTCATTGTAGTCTGATTTGCAATTTCCTGATGAGTTGTTTTGTTGAGCATCTTTTCATTTACCAGTTGGCCATTTGTATATCTTCTTTGGTGAAATGTCTATTCATGTCTTTGCCAACTTTAAAATCAGGTTATTTGTTTTTGTTATTTTTGCTATTGAGTTGTAGGAACTTCTTATACAGTTTTGATATTAATCCCTTATAGAACTACCTTATAATCAGTCAATCCAACTTCCGAGCATTTATTCAAAACTTTTGATACTAATCCCATATTGAACTACCTTATGATCAGTCAACCCAACTTCTGGGCATTTATTCAGAAGCATTGAAATCAGAATCATGAAGAGATAGCTGCACTCTCATGTTCATTGCAGCATTATTCACAATAGCCAAGATATGGAAACAACCTAAATGTTCATGGATAGATGAAAAAAGAAATTATATGGAATGTAAGGTAGCTGTGGGAGTGGTAAATGTCTACAGCCAGAGTAAAGATTATAATGATTACTCATGAGGATTTGATTTCTCCTATGGAAAATATATGTATTTGGGGGTTGTTACTATTTTCTGTAAAGAAACAGGAGATTCACCTTGCAATAAAATTCATAACAAGTGCTATGAATCTTGCTCTATCCAAATTTTTTTTTCTTCAGAATTTTTTTTTATTTTTTTTATTATACTTTAAGTTTTAGGGTACATGTACACAACATGCAGGTTTGTTACATATGTATACATGTGCTATGTTGGTGTGCTGCACCCAGTAACTCTTCATTTAACATTAGGTATATCTCCTAATGCTATCCCTCCCCCGTCCCCCCACCCCACAACAGGCCCCGATATGTGATGTTCCCATTCCTCTGTCCATGTGTTCTCATTGTTCAATTCCCACCTATGAGTGAGAACATGTGGTGTTTGGTTTTTTGTCCTTGCAATAGTTTGCTGAGAATGATGGTTTCCAGCTTCATCCATGTCCCTACAAAGGACATGAACCCATCATTTTTTATGGCTGCATAGTATTCCATGGTGTATGTGTGCCACATTTTCTTTTTTTTTCATTTTTTAAAAATTATTATTATTCTTTAAGTTTTAGGGTACATGTGCACAATGTGCAGGTTTGTTACATATGTATACATGTGCCATGTTGGTGTGCTGCACCCATTAACTCGTCATTTAGCATTAGTTATATCTCCTAATGCTATCCCTCCCCCCTCCCCCGACCCACAACAGTCCCCGGAGTGTGATGTTCCCCTTCCTGTGTCCATGTGTTCTCATTGTTCAATTCCCACCTATGAGTGAGAACATGTGGTGTTTGGTTTTTTGTCCTTGTGATAGTTTGCTGAGAATGATGGTTTCCAGTTTCATCCATGTCCCTGCAAAGGACATGAACTCTTCATTTTTTATGGCTGCATAGTATTCCATGGTGTATATGTGCTACATTTTCTTAATCCAGTCTATCATTGTTGGACATTTGGGTTGGTTCCAAGTCTTTGCTATTGTGAATAATGCCACAATAAACATACGTGTGCAGTGCCACATTTTCTTCATCCAGTCTATCATCATTGGACATTTGGGTTGGTTCCAAGTCTTTGCTATTGTGAATAGTGCCGCAGTAAACATACATGTGCATGTGTCTTTATAGCAGCATGTTTTATAATCCTCTTGGTATATACCCAGTAATGGGATGGCTGGGTCAAATGGTATTTCTAGTTCTAGATCCCTGAGAAATCACCACACTGACTTCCACAATGGTTGAACTAGTTTATCCAAATTTTTATAGATAAGCATAAAAACTAGTAGAGACATTAGATTTAATAAATACTGTAGAACAATTAGTCATACTAATGTTGACTAGCACTCTGTTGTACCAGTTTAATTATATTTTAACAAGTATATTTTATTATATAATTTCTATAATTATATTGCATAAAACATGGAAAATTGAGAGAGTAAGATATCACTCACAAGAGCAACTTCGCACAACTGCTGATAGTATTTCAGCGTATTCCATTTCATTTTTTTCCAAAATGCATCTTTTTTCCCCAATTTTTACTGTAACTGTATACAATGTTATCCTACATTTTTCACTTTGTATTAAAGTTTTAAAGACAGCAAGGCGTACTTATTTTTGAACAATTGAATTTTCTTGCAATCAACTCATGTATCACAGGCCAATTCAAATTTATGATAGACTGATTTTTACTGGCTTTGTTTGCTCTTTTCCTAGACCTTTAAAATCTAAATTTCTCTGAGAATTGTCATCTCTGCTCTCTGCATGCCCAGCATTCCCCTGGCTTCTACTAACACTCCTTTTGTGTTATTCCTGAGGAGAGTTCTGTCCTGTCTTCTGAGCATCAGTTTTCCTCTCCAGGATTTGAAGGGCATACTGATTGGCAAGTCTCACTAGCACTGAGGCCATCTATTATTCACAAGTTAGTTTTTCCTTGTGAATTTCCTTTTTGTTGTTGTTGATGGACTTTTCATTCTTTCAGACTTGAAAGCTTGGAGGCATCTTTGCTTTCTCTTTTTCTTCTTTACCCACATCTATTGAGAGGTGGCCACATTGTGATCATTACATCTTTTCGCTAAACATTCAAATTCCTAATTCCAGTCTTTATTAATAATCTTCCACTTTGTGTATTGAGACACAGTACAACACTGTGCTTAAGGTGATGGGCTCTGGAGCCAGACCTCTGGGAGTAAAACCTCAGCTTTGTTATGTATGCATTAGCTGTGTGACCTGTGGCAGGATTCTTAATGTCTCTCCTTGTCTCTGTTGTGTAAGATGAGTAATGCTATAGTACTTAACCAACATGGTTATGGTGAAGATTACAGAGTGTCTTCTAGCTATTTTGAAATATACTATAAATTCTTAAGTATAGTCATCCTGCCACGCTATTGAACACTAGAACTTATTTCTTCTATCTAACTGTATTTTTGTATCAATTAACCAACCTCTCTTCATCCCCCCTCCTCCCTACACTTCCCAGCCTTTGGTAGCCACCATTCTATTCGTTACTCCCAAAATATCACATGTACGCCATAAACATATACAACTATTATGTATCAATACAAAAATATTAGTAGTATCAGGAAAAATAAAAGTATCAAATATTAAAAAGTTTACAGAGGATCTACTGTATACAGGCACTCAAATAGTGTAGCCCCTGTCATATTTGTGCCTGCCTCTCTCTTTCTAATCTATCCTATGCACTACTGCCAGATTGATTTTCCTAAAACATGGTTTTGCTCCTACTGATTCCTTCCCTTTTCTTCCCTTTCACCCTTCAGCTTCAATAATACTGCTTGCTAAATGAAATTCAAACTGCTTGGCCTGGCATTTAAAGTCCTACATAATCAGATTTTTAAGACCCCTTTCCAGTGGTCCTCTGTGCTCTAGACAATCCAAACAATATGCTATGTTTTCTTTAAAGGCCTAGTTTAAGGGTGATATATAATATGCTTAATATCTGTAAAGCACAGACACATATCCCAATCTGGAGTCAGGTCTTAGGGAGCCAGCCATGCCTTAAAATGTTAGTTGTTTAATTGTGAGAGGCCCCATGAGAGGGGCCTGTGGAGCTCGATGGCAGGAAGGCCTTGGGGAAGGTTGGGGCAGAAGCCAATTACCACATGGTATGGAAGTATCTCAATATATTAACAACTTCTACAGCTGAACCAAGGCATGACAAGTGAATGTCAGCATTGGCCAGGTGCCTACTTCTTGACACTGCTCCTCCCACTCATTGAACTTTTTGTTGAAATTTCCTCCACATTCAATAAAACCTTTATAAAGTGCCACCCCCATTCTCATTGCTCTGCTTTTCTGAAATTCTGTGGTTCATCTAAATAATCCTGTTTTGGAAGTTACATATTTGTCTTCCCTTTTCATAGTTAACTTTATCCATGAATATATTTAGTTACATATGGTTACCTAAGTAGCTGGAAAATGTGTTTGAAGGCAGGGACTATATACTTTTCATCTCTGCATCCATACCCTGGTGCTGTTATCGTAAAGTGCAGCCAGTCAATATTTGCTGAATGAACAACTAAGCTGGCACAATTCAGTACTTTATTATTTTTCTAGCAAAGAATGTACCTGTGCTCCCTGGTAATTTTGAATATGGATTACAAATTACCAGATTTGAATTATGGCAATACTTTGTATCTGTAAATTTTGTGTACATGAAAATATAAAATTTTGGGTAGAATTAAATGATTCATTTAGGTGAATTGGTCATTCAGTCAGCCAGTGGGGCCATTCTGTGTTTAGTCAGTCTGTTAGTCAGCCACTTTGTCTACCATTTATCCATTCATTTATTCATTCACTTAATAAATGCTAGCAATTCACAGCTAAAAGATGTTGGTGGTCTCTGTGATGTAAAATTTCTGGGATGCTTCGATGGATCACAGAGGCAATGGGTAATATTTTTGAGAATGTTAAATGTTTTGCTAATTTCTAACCTTCAGATGTATGTACTCGGAAAGTAGTTCTGGAGTCATCTTTTGCTTAACACATCCTGCTATTAGATTTTCTTTAATTAGCTCATTAGGAATTAATATCTGTGTTTGAATTACAAATCCACATTTTATCATCTATGAACAAAAATGCCAGCGATTTTGTTTCATGTGAACCAGACCAACACACAGTAATTATTTGTGAATATGAAACACGTTAAAAATAAAACAAAAATCTGCAGTTCCCTTGAGCTTGACAATTACCTTGTTGTCTACTCTGTTTGCTAGTTAGGCACCGAAAATTCTTTAATGCAGCTTTGATTTGTTAACATGCAGTTTTTAAAAATGCTGCCTTCCTTATTGAAGTGAGGGAAATGCACTTCTACTGGTTACTGATATTTTTACAGAATTAAATGAGAGGAACAAAAATGAATGGATTTTGTCAGTCAGTTGCCAACACAGAAGATAAGGCCTAAGGCTTTGGCTATTTAACATTTGTGATATAATTTTAAAAATCTTAGTAGGATTAAAGAATATCACATTCTATTATTTCCAATTCGATTTTTAGAAGACCTATGGAAATGTTGATTTAAAAAACTATATTGAAATAAAAAATGGTTCTTGCAGTTACATAAGGAAATTATTAACATTATTAAACAATATAGAATCCTTAACTTTGACAAAGAACCAAGTTTGAATGAAAATACATATATTAGTTTAAAAATATGTAATGAGAATCTATAAAATCATAGAGTTTAAAAGCAAAGGACATCTTAAACATTAATATGTTCAGTAGCCTTGTTTCCTCTCTTAAGGAACGTAAGTGTTATAGTAGTTAGTGTTAGTCTGCAGGTGGGTGGCAGGGGGTTAGACTTCTGCTCACATCCCTGTCTTCCTGCTCTTCCACTGCATCACACTGTCATTCTTTTAAATATGTTTTATCATTGTTCTTTCTCCTTTCAAATTCTTAGGTTTCTTATTAGACTTGCTGCATTAGAATTCTAAGACAAAGACTTTGAAAAATTGAATGACTTTTTAATTAACTACAACTTTAAAATGCTGACATTTGCACCTCAACCTGAGTCCAACTTACTAAACGTTGTGTGTTTTGCAATCTAATTATATGTTCTCTTGGGAATAGCAAAGTCATAGTGACCTCGGTGTCCCCATCATACCTACTGGGAATGACACATATGAACTGAACCGGATCTTCAGTCAAAATACTTTACAAGCAGCTATTTACTTGTTATTCCTAATTCAAGAACCACAAGGTCCTCAATTTTGTAAGTGGCACTTTCAGAGGGGAATCAAATTGCAGATGAATGAGAGAATTTACATAGGGCTAGGAGACATGATACCCTTGTTGCTCGTAATGTTTCATTAACACTTAACTAGAGAGAGATGTAGTGCACACCCTAACTACGTATGCACTGTCCTTCTTCCCTTATATTTTCAGCAGGGTAATTCACAGCTGTGAGTCAGAATGATAGCATAAGGGCTTCAGAGCTCTGATCACAGACCAAGAATTATCTTGGCAGAGAAATGAGGAGCAGTTAGTACCAAGAGCCTAAAAAGAAAGTGCTAAGTAGATAATTAACATCTTTTCTCTCAGTGGCAACCTGGAAAAGTTCTTGGTCAGGAGCCATAAAGAGGTCTTTGGCCTATAAGAAGGAAGAAAAATGTAACAGACTTCCTGAAAAAAATGGAGAGGGTTTTTTCTTTTTTTCTGTTTTCTTTTTTTCCAGTTATAGCAGCACTTTATTTTTCCTTACACAATGACGTGTTGCTGGGGCCTAATGTTCTCACATAACAGTAGAAAGCCAAAATTTGTTGTCATTTCTTAAAGAATTGAGAATAGTGTGCAAAAATATCTTACATAAATTAAAAGGATGAATAAATTTACAGGTATTAATGCAAACAACTTTCAACTCCTGGAAAGTAACAGCCCACGGTGTTCTGGCAGGAAAACACCAGGTAAGAAAGGAAACTGGGTCCTAACGCTTGGACTTCTCTAACCTTTGTAGACCAGCAAGACAGAAACAACTGGTTCAGGAGCTCTTGCCAGCCTTTAGAGAAATCCTGGAACACTGAGCTCTGACACATTAATACCTGCACAGATCAGCAGACTGCTGGTCACACAGACTCACCAAACCACGGACTTTTCTTCCACAATCATGTTCTCACCTCAGCCACTGAGTGACCGAGTTACATGTACTAAGGGTTTAAATCCAAGATACATACAGGGTATTAAACAAATACCAAGGGAACAGTTGAGTTCAATACAAAGTCAAAATCAGCAGCAAGTTTTATAACCCAGTGCTGGTAATCACATACAAGCTTCTGGGACAAATTTCTTTTCAAAGGCTTACTCTAGTTTCATGAGACTAGCATGAAGTGTTCTGAATTAACCCATGTAGCAAATGCTACACATCTGCTCACAGCCCATTCTGCTGGGTGATCCACATCTGCTGGAAGGTGGAAAGGGAGGCCAGCATGGAGCTTCTGATCCACACCGAGTATTTGAGCTCAGTGGGGGTGATGATCTTGATCTTTGTGGTGTTGGGTGTCCGGGCAGTGAACTCCTTCTATATCCTGTCAGTGATGCCCAGGTATGTGATTGTGCCTCCAGATAGCACTGTGTCAGCATATAGGTCCTTGTGAATGTGCACACCACACTTCATGACAGAGTTGAAGGTGGTCCCAAGGATGCCTCAAGATTCCATTCTCAGGAAAAAGGAAAAGCGCCTCTGGACACCAGAACCTCTCACTGCTGATGGTGATGACCTAGCCGTAAAGCAGCAACTAGCTCCTTTCCAGGGAGGAAGAGGATGCCATGGTGGCCATCGCCTGCTCAAAGTCTAGGGCAGCATAGCACAACTTCTCCTTGATGTCACGCACTATCTCCCACTAGGCAGTGGTGGTGAAGCTGTAGCCACACTATGTGAGGATCTTCATGAGGTCCAGGTGCAGGATGGCCTAGGGAAAGGCATAGATAGCCCTCAAAGATGGCACTGTGTAAGTGACCCCATCTCCAGAGTCCGTGACAATACTAGTGGTACTACCGGAGGTGTACAGGGACAGCATGGCCCTGGGTGCCATATACATGGCAGGGGTATCGAAGGTCTCAAACATGATCTGAGTCAACTTCTCTCTGTTGGCCCTGGGGTTCAGAGGAGCCTCGGGCAGCAGCACTGGGTGCTCCTCAGGAACCACATGCAGCTCATTGCAGAGGGTGTGATGCCAGATCTTCTCCATGTTGTACCAGTTGGAAATAATGCTGTGCTTGAAGGAGTACTTCAGTGTCAGGATGCCATGCTTGCTCTGGGCCTCTTCACCCATGTGGGAGTCCTTCTGGCTCAGTTCCAGTAATATTTATTGGAACCTTATGCTATCTCTGATGCTGTCCTGTGTGCTTACTAGAAAGACAAGTCTTTACTCTGACAGAGTTTATATTCTGGTGCTGGGGGTGCCCAACAATGGAGGGGAACATGGCTTGGGGGCGTCATCCCCAGCAAAGCCGGCTTGGCACATGTGGCGCCATTGTCAAGGACAAGTGCTGTAAGGCTCTTCTTTCACTGTGATCCATGGAGAGTGGGTTGGCAGTGGCAAGTGAAAAAAAAGGAAGGTTTTACCTGATGTGTGTGTGCTTGGTGTATTTCTGTATGTATAGAAGAGAATGTGTGACCAAAACAAAGTTAACTTATAGTATTACATATTACTTGTTTTTAGCATCAGTTTGACCATTTGAAAAATGGAATATTGGTTATCACTTTGTTACTTGGCCTGCATGGATACTTTATAACTACTGATTTAATAGTATTATTAAAGGGGAGACATTTCCAACACTGAAGTGGTTCAAGGGGCATAAAGCTTCCTGCCCATGATAACATCACCCATTTAGTGTAGACCCACGTGCACTTTTTTTCAGGCATGGATAGCTGGCATGGGGAATCATCTAACACTCCATGAGACGTGTTCCCAACAAAACATTATGCCTCATTAGAAAGTGGACTCTGTATTGTTTTTTACTGTCCACATACAAGAAGCTAATAATACACTTTGAGCAATTTTTAAAGAAATTAATACTCTTGCACATAATTAAGAACCCTGTGGCTATTTAATTGTTGCTCTTCTCATTAGACCCTGCCCTGCTCCCTGCAGATACCCCATGCTCTCGTATTTGTTCCCTCTTGCCAGGACCTTCTCCTGGGGCTGCCTGCCTATAGTTTAATCAAGTCCCTCATCCATATTTTATATTTTATATATTTTTCTGCCACCCCTAGGAAGAGTTGCTTCCTGAATCATTCATTGAACTAATATTTACTGTAACCTTATGCCGTCTCTGACTCTGTCCTATGTGCTTACTAGAAAGATGAGTCTTTGTTCTTATGGAATTTATATTCTAGTGTCTTAATCCTTTGGAGTATTCTTAAGTTATTTTGGTAAACTAATTTATACTATAATATCAGTTGCAAACATTGGAGTAAATGATATTTACCCCCCAGATAATACCCAATGACAATCCACTAAGTAAACATTTATTGAACGCCTAACAGGTTGTAGGAATACAAAGATGAATGGGATTCTGTCCCATATTCTCATAGTCTACAGGAGGAGATTGATACCTACATATTGAAAGGGATATTTAAATACAAATGTGCACTTCTATTTTGTCTTTTTGGGAAGAAAAATTCATTTTAATCTATCTAGGCATTCATCTGCTTAGGGTGAGAGGAGGGTATGATGAATTTGTTATGAAAAAGATCATGATAATATTGTTTCTGTCACACAAGAATAGGATTAAAGAGCACAATAGTGACCATATAAGCTAGGCTATTTTCTTGGGAAGGGATCATCTAAATATTTTTTTCTTCTCTTTTGGCAAATCAACAAAGAACAAATAAGTGTGGAAGAGTGAACATTCTCCACTATTAAAAGATAATACGTATAAAACAGAGGAAGAAAGATCTACCCCCTTTCCAGACTCTGTAATTTTAAGGAGGAGGAGGAAGAGAAGGGAATGAAACTGACATAAGGTGGTCAGGCCAAGAGAGACTCAGAGGTCGAGTGTTTGAGACACAGACGCTGAGTTGAGATCTATTGGCCTCTCATGGCACCTCACCCTGAGGCTTTAGAACTGAAAAATCCCAAGAGAAAATCCCAGAAAATCCCAAGAGATTTTTTTTCTGTATAATGAAGGTAATAATAACTACTCTTGTTGCCGTTGTGAGAATCATAGACACCAAAAAGTATGTAAAGTATCCAATAAAGTGCTCGGCATCTAGAAAACACTTGAGAAATGCAAGTTACCTCCATTTCTTTTCAATTTACCTTCTGGCAGGACTGAATCAACTAACTTCTTCAAGGCTGAAAAGCCCAGAATGCAGACTGGCCTGACTTGCTGCTTTTATACCTGCGTGACGTGCAGCAAATTGCTTAACCTTAATTTCTTCATCTATAAAAATGAGGATAATATTAGCAACTACTTCTTAGGATGGTTATGAGTATTAAAAGAGATAACAGATGTAATGGCCTCAGCTCAGTGCATTGCAAGCGGTAGGAGTGCAATAAATATTTATTATCATTTATGTTTTTGTTCCTTTTATGTTGTTTGATCTGATGTGTCTAAAAATTATCTTTATTTTTTTTCTTCATTGAAAATCTCCTGCCTCAGGTACTATTCTTTTTTTTTCTTACTTATTGTTTTAACTGTATTTTCTTTATGCCGAAGAGGAAGATATATCGCTTTGCATTTAACATTCCAAAACAGAGCAATGGCCCATAGAGATGAGAATATTTTTAGTCTGAATCTAGAAGTGAACGGTTTGATTAAAAGAGAAAACTCTACATTTATTTATCCCCTGTTTGCCTATATTTGCAGTCACCCAATTAATGATCGCCAGTTGCTTATGTAAATTACTCTCAAGAGTAGCTTAAGGAACATTTTGTGAGTCGTACAGGCCAGGAATAGATCTTAAAATAGCGACTAGAGAGTTGAAGTCCGCCTGTACTATGCTAGAATTAATAGTGCATGACCTGTCACTGCAACGAGGTGGCCCCAAATTTTACTGTAGCCCGCTGACACGGGTATAGATGTGACTTAAAGGTCACCCTTAAATATAGAAAAGCATGTGGCCATGGGGTGTTTTAGACACTAACATGCAAATAACACAAAAGTGGGCTTCCTGCTTGCTACTTATTCCTGTGCGTGAGTTGGGACTAATGGTAGCAGAATTCTAGAGGCCTTCAGCCCATGCTCCAATTGGAGGTGAGGAAGAGAGGATGCAATGGGATACATATCCTAGGACCATTTGTGAGGAAAGTCTCTGTAATCAACCCTAAAGAGTGACATGGCCTGAGAGATGAGTTCTCATACAAGTCTCTCTCTTCTCAGGCAAACTCGAAATAGTGGAATTTCAGAGCTAGAAGGGATCTTCAATGGCAAAGTCTTGGTCC
This sequence comes from Gorilla gorilla gorilla, assembly GCF_029281585.2. Taxonomy (NCBI): domain Eukaryota; kingdom Metazoa; phylum Chordata; class Mammalia; order Primates; family Hominidae; genus Gorilla; species Gorilla gorilla. The sequence continues at coordinate 125,575,815 of NC_073229.2, forward strand.
AAACTTTCACATACTTTGTAGGTGTCTGATTCAGTGAACAGAATTTCTGACATGCAGACTTTCCTCACTAATTTGAATTTTTTTTTTTGTTAGAAGCAGAAGAAAAATATGTCATTTATACATTTTTCCATCAGAGAAGTTTGTGAATCTTGGGTAAAATTTTATAGCTCTATCGAGTTTAACAGTTTGAATATTAACCTTCTGGATGTGAAGATTTAAAATATTTTATTTTCCTACTACTTTCTGGAATGAGACCAAGCCTTTTACACATTAGGGGGATTTTCCTGGCCTTTCTGTGTTTATCTAACATATCACACACCCGGTCCCTCATGGTGGGCTGCCCTTTGTTCTTGAGGTGAGACATGTCAGTGGTGGTACCACTGTAAATGGGGCACTTCTCTCCCCAGCTGTTCACCATAATTCCTGAAAGGGAAACATAAACCAAAGGAAATAAATAATGTTTTGCTTATTTCTCTGCAGCTGCCCCGTGAGGACCCTGGGTACTTGGCAAATCTGTTTTTGCTCCTGAGGAAGAGCCTAAGGAGAAAAGAAAATTCTATCCAGAGAGATTTAGGTTGCACAAACTGAGCCTGCACTTTCAAAGAAAATAATAGATCACATAGTCCCAACTCTTAGAGTTATTATTTTTTTCTTTTCCATTGACTCCATTTTTCCTTGCTATACAACAGTTTCTAAAGCAGAGTTTTTGAGTGCTTTCATCCAGAACCAATGAGTGTACTTTTCTATTCTTCTTTTTTTAATATAGTGTGACTCAGAAGTGTGACAATGTCTTGCACTTAATTCCCCAGAAGCTATTGTGAACCATGAAATAATCCTTACCTTTGTCTGATGTGGCACTTTCTGCTATTCAGAACTGACGTCACTCCCTTCAGGACTCAATCTCAACCATGCCAAGATTTAGACAATTCTCCCAATTAACTACATTGTGAAGGCACACAGTGATTTTTTTTTTTTGGCAATAAAAGAAAGTTGAAAACAGACTTTTAAAATTGGGGAATAGCAACCCCCTTCCCCTCAATCCCCTCCTCCAAATAAGCCACTTTTCCAGTTTTTTCATTGTGGTCCAGAAGTTGTTTTTCTCCCAGTTTGTTGGTGACATCTCCAGGCGTCTCCCTTTTCCATGATCTCCATGCCAGTGGCTTAGTAAATTTCCTTTGCACACATGATTTCTAAATCTCTATCTCTAGTTGTGTCCTCTTTCCATGCTATTAAAATTTCCTTTGATATCTCAAGATCCATGTGCCCAAAAATCATTGTTTTGTTCTTTTCAGAACCCACTTTCTCTTTTGATTAATGCCATTGACATTCTCCATCTGACACTTGGACTCAGAATCTTAGATTTGTCTTTGACTTTTTTCTTCCCTTACTTCTCAAGTTTAATCATTTTTTCAGGACTTGGAGACTTTTCAATATCAAAGCTTCCTGGATCTAGCTTGTCTTTACATACATAGACAGGTACTCATTACTTTTACACATGAATAATTGCAGTGGCCTCCTAATTTGTTTCTTTATTCTTCACTTCTTTTATTTCATATGGAAATATTCAAATGTGCGCATATATATTTTTAAAAAGTTATATTCTTTATCCTTTTCAAAATTCAAGCTAAGATTCTCTGTTAGCGTAATCTTGCCTATAGCATTTGAAACAAGATTTGGTTAATAAACTTCCTATCTATTCAGAGTACGGTTTTTCAGGATTAAAACATTTGAATAAGTTGATGTACATATGTATATACTTAAATATTAATATAGCTACATTTTACTAATTATTCATTTTTATGAGATAAATAGGCAGTAAGTTCAAGTTATTTTTTCAAACTCTGTTTTCAGAGGTTCATGTATATTTTATTCCTACAATATGTTTTTTGAGTGATTCAGGATAGTGCACAAAACAGAAAGCTTGACTGAAAAGATAATGATTTTTTTTTTATGCTGAACTCTTAGTGACATTGTTAAAAAAATTTTTTTAGCTGCAAGGCTGTGTACTGAGACATTTAGCATTTGCCTTGTAAGAAAAATGTTCTGTAGCAAAACTTGAATAGAGTGGGGGTGTGGTAGATAATTAGGTTTCTTCCATATTTAGATCCTATGATTTATGTTACCCCCACTCTTACTGGAGCAAGATTTTTATGTGGGAGCAAGAACTAGTCTGGATAGAGAATATATAATTTGGGGAATTGGTATCTTCTGCAAATTTTCAGATTCTTCTCAGTTCATTTTATGTATAAATCTTTTGTAGAACTAAATCACCAGATTTAAGATCTTTTAGTTTTCCTTTCTTATTTTATAGAGTTTTGGGGAGGATTTGGTAAAAGTCAATAATGATTTAAAGTTTATTATTATTATTATTATTATTTTTTGTTATTATACTTTAAGTTCTAGGGTACATGTGCACAACATGCAGGTTTGTTAAATATGTATACTTAAAAGTCCTATATAATTTAAAATTATATTGTAAATTTCCTCTAAATTAAGATTAAAATGGCTCAAATCATCATATTTAAAGCAGAGATCTTGATCTAGTTTACAGTTATGTATTGCATGAATTTTAAAAATAATTTTAGAGTTCAATACCTATATGGATATAAGTATATATATTTATACTATTTTTGTAAACAAATTAAAATATTAAAACTCACAATGTCCTTACTACAGCCAATGGTTGGCAAAGAAAATGCCTAAATTTACTAAAGACTGAGGAGAGACATTCTATCACTTGATGCAAGCAAGCAACAATAGACCACATGGCTGACTTATTTCTATACTGAGAAAAATCCTCTGTTTCCATTTTCACAAACAGAATGAAAGGCATTAGCAAAAATGTCCTGCTGCATTCCTTCATGAGACCTATTTAGGTAATGGAAATCTTAGCAAATATATTCTTTTTCCCTTTATTGATAATGGTCTAGCTACATAATAGAAACATAATGTGGGGAGCATCTAATGTACCTCATAACTGCCAACAACGGTGTGAATTAGGACAAAAAGGATTGGTCTATTTCCATTTACTTCAAAGATCCTTTTAATATTCTTTGTTGCTGTAGACTAAATATTGTGATTAAAATTTCCTTCTCTATTTCTTCATTATTATGCTTTTAACAACTTGTAATTTCACAAGACATTTCTTAGGAATAAGAAAGTGTTGTAAATAAATGTGGATACATTCTTAATACCTTAGGGAGTGGCGGCAATAGTAGCATATTGATTCACTTACAGTACATACAGTATAATACTACTTATTTTCCCAAAGTGACCATCTGTCCAGCTTGCCATCTATGTGGCCTTGAGCAGCTATCATCATTCCTCTGAGCTTCAGATCCTCGCCCGTAAAATAGGGAGAGATACAGGGTTATTGTAACAAGTAGAATAAATGACACACAAATCATTCTAATAGAGTGCCTGGTACTTCCCTTATATACCCTTCCAAGATCACTCCTCACTCCACCCTTGTTCCCTCGATGATCTTATGCTTTAATTGTGAGAGGCAAAAACAAATACAAAAGGAAATAAAGGATGAAGCAGTGGGCGGAGAATGTAGACTAGTGGAAATAAACTTGACAGGAAGCCTCCTAAATTCTAGTAGTCCTAGTTTTGTTACCAAACAGCTATGATACCTTGCTTGGATCACAAAGTCTTTCTATATCTACATATTATCCATCAAATGAAGGTTTAATGGGGGTATTTATTAAGTGCCACATTTGTTATATAGACATTAAGTCTCATTGTAATTCTAGTATGTTAGTAGTCCTTGTGGGTTAAAGTAAGTTATTAGGGAAGATATGGAAGAAGTGGGACATGAAATGGGCTTTAGAAGTTCATTAGGATTTGGTTAGCTCAAGGGAAGACATTTATTTGTTGTTGTTGTTTTTGTCTTGATCTTAGCCAACTGAAATGTTTTAATTTTTCATAGAATGACGTAATTGACCAGAATGATACGTTCTGAAGTGACACTGGCCATTAACTTAATTGCTTTAATTCTTTAGATGAATTTTATTTGAGAGATTTATAATTCTAAAAGATAATGCCTCCTGTAAATAGCTCCACTATCGTACTTATCAATATGTGTGGAACTCCTAAATGGAATATATATTGGAAGCTCTTTCCAATACAGAGTCCTTTAGAAAGACCAAAATAATGTAGCCACATTGTGAGATTGCCATCAAGAAATGTGCTCAACATCATTCTGGCACACTCTTTTAATGAGTCCATATTTGTGATTAATAAATGTGTGAAATCATTACTTTCCAGTAAATACATATAAGGTAAGATTTCAAAGTGACATGTCAAGTATGATTAGTATTTCTTTGCATTAAACTGATAAGGAACAATGTGCTTTAAAATCAAAGTCATAGACTGGGGGATTTAAGAGCCATTGCCACACAGATGACAATTGAATTCCTGAGAACAGATTAGATTGCCTAGAAAGGACAAATTTGTTATAAGGCAACATGCACTTTTGTAAACTGCATTGATTTTTGTGCTAATAATAACAATGGTTATTGAGGTTGTTGATAAGTGTATAGAACTAATGAGGTTTGGTATATTTTAGGTCCACTTGGTTTCCGTTACTTTCAGTCCCAATTTTATCTCAGAACTTCTAAACCTGAGATGTAAAATAGGCTACATAGATATCTTAAACAATTGCTCAGCTGCTTTCAATGTACAGCTGAAGCTCAGTGACCATCTGTCTGGTGTGCTGAGTATTCTGAATCCTAAAAGTTTATCTAATTGGGTCTATATATGTTTATATCATATGGATTATTCTTACTGTTCATTGTTCCATGGGACTGTAGTTTGGGCACTAATCCCTTACCCAGTTTATTTTGTCCTGGGAAGCAGAGATGGTTTCACTTGATGCCCATGGTTCAAAGTAACAGCTTTATGCATAAAGAGCATCTTGAGGCCTTTACCCTCAGAAAGCAGGCATAGTTGCAACAGCCATGTAGTGTGTAATGAAGCTTCAAAGGCTTCATTACACAAGTATTATCTCAATTATCTCATCCAATCCTCACAACAACCCTATGAGAAAATTATCTATCCCCAGTCTTATCTTTTAGATGAACTACATTTTACAGCTAACTAGGTGACCCAAATTCACAAAATTAGGGACTTAAAGCCATGATTTTCTGATTCTAAAGACATGGGACTTTTCCATTATGCAATATTGACTTCAATAAATATTCCTCTCCTTTTCAATTTCCTTAATGAAAGCCATCATTATACATATAAATATGTATATTGATAATTACTTCAAAAATGGAAATGCATTGTAGTTGAAATAACAAAAACAAGAAAATATCTATATAAGATATAGGTATTATAAGTAGCTATCTTACCTATTATGTAATTATTTTTAAATGGACTTCTGGTTTAGAATTTTGGGCTATATAGGCATACCTAGTTATCTTGAACTTAAATACAATTTATGAAAAATAAATAATGTTTTATCTTTGAGAAAGTCTTGTGAAAAGAAGACTCCTGAAAAGATTCCTGAGAAAATATTCATTTGTTATTGTTAGTGAGAATCTGGGTTTAAAAACTGCAACTATGGCAATAATGTTCTTATTGGCAGATGACCACTTCGGTGAGGTTATGACCAAATTGTTATGAAATTTTAAAAAAAAGTTAGTAAGTGCCAATGGAAGACATAACACAATTTCCAAGAAATATATGTAAGATCATAATATGCAGTTGTAGAAAAAACGATGGGGTATTAAAGAAAAAATATTTCCCTGGAAAAGTGCTTGAAAAAGAATCTACTAAAACAATAAAACAACAGGAAATAAGGTGAAATTAGACGGAGAAAAAATTCAACAGAATTAGGTATAAGACACAGCATGGGCCAATCTTATTTGACAAGGTTCAATTTACATTAACAAAAACTGGACAGAAAAAACAGATTTTATGAAGAAATGAACAAAGTCATAATTTAGCTCAGTGCATTAAGTTAATCAGTTATTAAGATAATCCTGCTGAGGCACTTGAATCTTTATTTCCTTACCCAATGGTTCAGAGCCACAAGAACCCTAGTTCAAATGCTTGTGCAGTTGATCTGGTTAATCAACTAATTCTAAGACTGATCAACTTTGAAGGAACAGCATTTGAGGAAGATTATTATGCCCAGTTGGAAGTAACTGGACTAAGGAACTGAAAGCTGTACATCTTTCTGTCTGTGTGATAGAAACTGCACCCATGCAGTTGTCCAAAAACTATACTTTCTAGTTCTTTTCAGTTAAAAAATAATAATAAAATTGATGAATGGATTCCAACAGAGGGCCCTTCTCTGCCCTAAAACATATTGATACATTTACTCATATTTCTGTTTGAGGGTTTAAAGCAGCTCAAAGTTTGTAACTTCCTGTGTTTGTCTGCGCCCTTCCTCCTAAATACGCAAGGGCCTTTAGGACCAAAAACTCCTCAGCCTCCTTGTCAGATTCTACGAGAAAGAAATGCTTTTTTGTTTTGTTTTTTTTTTTTGTTTTTTGTTTACTGAAGATTACAGAAAGGAGAGTGTTAGATGGTCTGTCTTCTATCTTGCAGGCCTTAATTTTTTTTTTTTTTTTTTTTAAGACAGGATCTTATTCTGTCTTGCTGCTTAGGACAGATTGCAGTGTTGCAATCATAGCTCACTGCAGCCTTGATCTTCTGGGCTCAAGTGATCTTCCTACCTCAAGCTTCCTAGAGCACTGGGATTACAGGCATGAGCCACTACACCCAGCCCAGGCCTTCAGACTTTTGTGTTCTCTTCCAGCTCAGCTCTTTCCAAAAGCCAGTAACCCCATGCAGGTTGGTCCTCACTGTGAGATTCTTTCTGAGTAGTCTACTCTCTGTCCCTTGTCATCACAGTATTCTTGCTTTTGAGGGAATAGGCCCTACCAGACCAGTCTGAATCTCCTGAAATGTTGGTGAATAAAATTTTTTTCTGATACCACAGTGTTAGTAAACAAACAAACAAACAAAAAGCAGTCATGATTTCCAATTTTTCTAGAAGATCTCAAGTTGTTCTTCATGCATATGGTGAGAGAACAAGTTTTTTGTTTTTCTTTTATCTTAAAACTGTATATGCTTGTGCTACCCAGAACACAGTATTATGCAGTTTAAGAGATTCTTTACATGCTTGGTGCAGTCAAACATCAATAGTTCTACCTTGATAGGCTTTCAAGTCTGGAAAAAGCTTAATGAAGTTAGGAGTCTTTATGGCCTCATTTTTTTCTTTTCAACTGTTAGTTTAGATTCCAGGGGTACGTGTGCAGGGTTTGTTACATGAGTAAACATGTATGGGGTTTGGTGTACAGATAATTTTGTCATCCAGGAATCAGCATAACACCCGATAGGTAGTTTTTCAGTTCTCCCCTTCCTTCAAACTTTTACCCTCAAATAGGCCCTAATGTCTGTTGTTCCCTTATTTGTGTCCATGTGTGCTCAATGTTTAGCTTCCACTTTATTTTATTTTACTTTGCCAAAGCTACAGAATGTAAGAAAGTAGTCTGGGAAACTTCTTATAGTGAAAGGATATGTATACTTGTCTTTTGGGAGATACAAAAAAAAAAGGGGGGGGTGAACAGGGCAGAATTTTTCCAATTCCTGGGAGAGGGAAAACTCCAAGATATAAGAGTGGATGGAGGTAATTTTAAAAAGAGAAGAAACGTTGATTGAGATTTGAAGGTTTGCTGGATGGCAGAAAAGGATAGCATGAAACCCCGGCTTTGGCCACAGATGTGTCTGAAAATGTTGTAGGACTGTCTCCTTAGTTCAGCGAAAAACCAGGTTCTTGTCACAGGACCAGGAAAAGATTAGGCTCACAGACACTTTGAAGGGTGGGGAGGATGGAGTTTGTTGGGAGAAAAGGAAAAAGGAAAAATAACACAGCAAAGTGAGATGGGGTCCTGCTAACAGGCTCTCCACCTCACCTATTGAATCCCAGGTTACCACCCAGGAACAGGAGAGGCCAGGCTCCTTTCCCCCTGCAAACAGCAGGAACTTCCCAAGGTTTCACCCCATCCTGCCAGCGCGCAGGCTGGTTGGAGATTCTCTGGGGAGCCCTTTTTTACTTGGCTGTCTCAGAACCTTAATACTTGCCTGACATGCTGCCAGATTTCTTGAAAGACACGCTGCAAACTGAAGTTTTTTATTTGTTGACATAGGGTTTAGAAGGAAGTATAAAACACAAAGAGTGATGGAGGGGACAGAACAATGGAGAACCACTTTGAACCTAGACATGGAGTTGGCAAACTTTTTCTGTGAAGGACCAGCTAGTAAATATTTACATGATTTCTGTAGCAACTACTCAACCCTACCTTTATAGCATGAAAGTAGCCATGGCCAATACATAAATGATTGGTCCCTGCTGGGATTCAATGTAACTATTCACAAAAGTAGGGAGTAGGCAGATTTGTCCTGAGGGTGGCAGTTTTTGCTCCATCTGGACTGTTTTCCCAGATTTCTTTGCATTAGCGTATTTACTACTTCTCCTGTTAGCAAATCTTGACTGAATCAGCAAATAACATAAGATTCTTTTCCAGTTTTACTCTTTCTTTTCCTATAATTGTTACAATAGAATAGTGCGTGAATAATTTTGATTCTACCACTACCTCCATTTGCATGACACTATTTCATTTTTCTTTTTTTTTTTTTTTTTTTGAGACGGAGTCTCGCTCTGTCACCCAGCCTGGAGTGCAGTGGCGCGATCTCCGCTCACTGCAAGCTCCACCTCCCGGGTTCACGCCATTCTCCTGCCTCAGCCTCCCGAGTAGCTGGGACTACAGGCGCCCGCCACCACGCCCGGCTAATTTTTTTTTTGTATTTTTAGTAGAGACGGGGTTTCACCATGTTAGCCAGGATGGTCTCGATCTCCTGACCTCGTGATCCGCCCGCCTCGGCCTCCCAAAGTGCTGGGATTACAGGCGTGAGCCACCGCGCCCGGCCACTATTTCATTTTTCTTATTATTCTCAGTGTAATAGAATGCATCACAGAATGATCACCTTGAGATTGTTAAGGTGTCACTATTTCTAAAAATTCAAAGTATGAAAGAGGTCTTTAAGGAAAGGCACCTGGGATAAGAGGCACATAGTTACTTAAGGAACAAGGGGAGCTAATAAACATCCTATGTATAGGTAAATAAAGTGAGTAAAGTACAATATTACTTTTACTTTTTAAGAATCAAACAGATTACTTGAAATAAAATAAAGGGCAAAATGTCTCTAAATGTGGAAAATAAGTATCTCGAAACTAAATAATTTAATTCTAATTTGCAAAAAGAAATACTGTGATACAGAAAAGCACTAAAAATACCTAGTGATTGATAGAAAAAGCAGAATACATTAAACATCAAAATAAATTATGTGGCAGTATTGTGATGATTCATCAGGGCAAACAAGTGGATACAGGTTTCTGAGTTTTAATCAAGGAATTCAATTCTGTTCAACCATATCTTTTGAGACAACAATAAATCTAAAGTGGGGCAAGTTCATTTCAGATGAGAAAATATTTAAATGAATCATTTAAGAAATGATTAATATTATTACATATCAGTGAAAATTATTTCTGAAACTTTTAGTAGGATACATCTTTTGAATATGTGCATATATTTGGGAGATTCTGAACTGAATCAAGGTAATAGTTTTCCCTTTTCCTTGATTACTTACTCTAGAATAAGAATACTACCTGAAAACATTTGCCCTATATCTAATGTAATTTGCCATACCTCAATTTTAAATTGTATTTATTCTTTTAAAATTTTTACTTTATTCTTATTTTAAAATTTATTTTATTTTATTTTTTATTTTTTTCAAGATGGGCTCTCACTCTGTCTTCTAGGCTGGAGTGTAATGGCCCAATTATGACTCACTGTAGCCTCTACCTCCTGGGCTCAACGGGTGTTACCATTTCAGCCTCCCAATTGGCTCAGATTACAGGTATGCACTACCGCGCCCAGCCCAGCTGATTTTCCGTTTTTTTTGTTTGTTTGTTTGTTTATTTGTTTGTTTTTGAGACGGGGTCTTGCTCTGTTGCCTAAGTTGGTCTTGAACTCCTGCACTCAACTGATCCTCCTACCTCAGCCTCCCAAAGTGCTGAGATTACAGGCATGTGCCACCACATCCGACTCATCTTAAATTGTATTTATTCTTAAATTATTTTCTTTTTTTCTCAAGGTAGAATTTTTCCTATATGCTGAGATAAAGCCTGAGTGGAAGTTGCTCTTGTATTTATTCATATAGCTATTACTTTAATACTTTAAAAATATTTTAGATTTATATTAAGTAATATATTCAATTTGGTCAACATGTTTTATCTCTAAGCCTTGGCAATGTAGCAATATGTTTTTAAAAATACTATTTGTAAAATGTATTAAAGTTTCCAAATTAAGAATGAAAACATGGTGTTATAATGGCCTTTGGTGGCTGTTGGCTTCTAGTTTTCTTTGAAAGGTATAATGATTCAAGTTCATAAAATTCCTTCAATTTATATGCGAAGTTCTCCTTAATTGCATTTTCTTATAGGAGTACACTATTTGTTTATTAAGTAAAAATTTTCAATTCAGGAATTGCAATCCTTTCTTATTGAAAATCTGTACTTTTTCAGATTAAGAAAAAAGACTCACATGGTTGATGGTACTAAATGCTTCTTCATTAACTACTCTCTGTCTGCTCAATACTCCTTGCCTCATTACTGAATCATGATCATTTCTCCCCCTTAGATAAAAGCTTCTCTGTTTTATCAGCATATCCCTCTGTTTTCTTATCTTTGCCAATTCTTTTCTACAGGCCCCTGGGGCCAGTCCACTGCATCTGCTATATATTAATTTCCCCTAATTTGCTGCTGCATGTCTCATTCTATTGGGACCAATCTAATCTTAGATTTAAATTTTTTCTCAGACATTTCTTCTTCCTTCTTATATACCCAGTATGTAACAGCATCCCTGGCATTCCTTTCCTGTTCAGGCTGCTTCTCTATCAATTCCCTGAGAATCTTGGAACTAAGAGGCAGGCTCAAAATACTCCTTGATCTGCACTATCTTACTCTCCTTTTCCTCAATAACTTAAGGACTTGGTTTAGTCTTCCTCAATGGCTTTCTCTTGCCATTGTATTTAGAGACTTAGTACTCATATTGATGACCATTGATGACCCTGCTCTCTCATGGTTTCCACCTCATAAAAGCTGATAGTTGTTTTCTCTATTAAGCCTCAGCCAATCTGAGCTTCCTATCATTGTGATTACACTCTCATTACTTGAACATATTCCATATCCGAGAACTATAACTCAGCATACTTTCTGTGAACACAACATCTTACTCCAACTTCCATAATGAACTTCTCATTTATCTCCTCCCCCGAGTTGTTCTGTCCTTCTCATATGCCCTCTTACATCTTATTCATTCTGGTTTGCCTGCTTAAATGTTCAGCTTGTACTCCAGGGACAGCCATTTCAAAAGTACATTTGTAACCACTTTAGAATCTATTGTCCCTTTGATCTTCTACCAATTTTCTTTCATCTTTCCATTGCCCTAGTTATTCTCCTGTGTCTTTTGTAATGGGCAAACAAGTTCTGTTAACGTGGGCTATGGACCCAAATGAGTGCTGCCTGACTAACTACAGCAAATTCTTGCAGTTTTACGGCACTTGGGATCTAGCCACTTTTCCCATCTGTAGTTGACTCATTCACTAATGTGGTCCAGGATTTTTCCTTTCATGGCACACATAGAAACTATTTTTATGCGACTTTTTACCTATGAATGAGGCCAAAATACTTGCCTTGTTTACACTGATGGACATTGCAAATACTTAGTGAGATAATGTGTGTTAAAATACAGTTTTACATCTATAAGGCCCTAATATTATAATCATTCCATAGGCACATCTCATGCTTTACCACCTCTGTGTCTTATTCATTCTGATCTCTGCCTGTGATATCCCTCCTCAACTTTTAAGACTTAGCTTAAATACTACTTTCTTCTGTGTTACCTCTATCCACTCAGCACCTGGCCTGTTCCTGTTGGCCTTGGTAATCAGAAATCTTTATTTTTAATAATCCTGACTATATAAGATTCTATGATCCTGGTATCCCAGGTAGTACTTAGTCCAGTGCTCTGTATCTAGTTAGGCAGAATAAATTTGTGAGGCACCAAACTAAATTGAATGATAAATTTTGCAAATTTGGAAGTATACTCCTGATAGCAAAGGTTTGAGTGAGTTTGTGGGTTATTCACAGGACTTTTATGAATTTTTCATTCTTTTTATCTATGCAGTTCATTATTATACTTCATTATAAAGAATACACTCCTTATTACGAGGATAATAAAATGATATTTTTTGTTACAATGAATAGATTTAAAGTGTCATTGATTCCTCTCCTCTTCAGTGATAGTTTTTTTATACACTAAGTTTTATACACTAAGAACCTTATGGTTTTAGTAGCATAAAATTGTCATCTTGTGAAAGAGCTTGATTACGTCAGATAATCAAGCTCTTGCTAGTAAGACGTATTTCTGAACAAGCCCTCGGAAAGGAAAATATATTGATAGATCACTTTACCGTCACCTGTTTGAAAGAATAACTTCAAACTATTCTTGAATATTGAAAAATATATTTTCAATATTGCCCTTAAAAATCCTGTACTTTGAAGGATAACTGGATTAAATGCCAAAACAATTTTCAAAACACTCTATACACATGGCTTTGTCGTATTTTTTTTGTGAGAGAATTTATGGAAATACTACCTATGGCTTACTAGAGCCACTTCAATCACCCTTTCTTTTTGCTTTGACTATGACATATTGAGTGTGGAAAATACTTTATATGTGTATATATGATATATATTTTTATATGTGTGTATATATGTTTATATATTTATATGTTTATATATGTATGTATACATTTTTATATATTTATATATTATATATATTTTTTATATGTGTGTATATATTATGTTTGTGTATATATGTATATATTACAGTAGCCCTTTACTTTTTTCTTTTCTCAACACAGCTGAAGAATATAAACATTTACTTTAATAATAATAGCTTTCTAAAGCATTAATATCTCATTGCAGTGGGAAAAGGCCAAGAATCTTAGAAGCAGAATCTTAGAGACTTGGAGGGAAATTGTTGGAAAAAGGTACCTAAGGTTTATAAATATGTCCTCCTAGGAAGTTTTGCCTCTTTCCACAAATTTCCATGGGGAACCTTAAGTTATAAATTTGATTTCTTCTCAGGCATTTGATAGAATCTGACCCAGTAATTCTAAGTCTACATATTTGCCCTTTGGATAACATCGGTTTCAAAAATAGAGAGCTCTATATTTGCTTTCTTGATGTATTTAGAACAACAGTTCTCTCAGGAATTTTGATTATAAATAGTATAAATAGATAAATGGGAAGCTGTAATCAGCCAGTTATTGGTTACCTAACATATTAGGATATTTATGACATATGTAGAAATGTAAGTTTTACTGATTTCTGGAAATATATAGATTTCTATGTATGTCAGGGAACGTTAGAAGGAGTGTAGCTCCCATGTAGTTCACTTCTGACATCTTTACAATATCTCTCACAGATTGATTTTTATTTATGACCATCTTGAACTATTGATGAGACATTATGTACTTCAAAGTCCATTATTTTTTGGGGCAATTCATATTGTTAGAAAATCCTTCCCTAAATCCGTAAATTGACACTTGGCCAAATAGAACTAATGTCAATTTCATGTGAATAGCTGTACTTAAGATTTTTAACTTAAGCCATTCTATAGTGTAGTTACCAGACCTTTTGTCATCCCGTCTCCTTCCCTGATTCTCTTGTCATTGTCCCAATTACAAATGTACTTGTTAGAAGTGAACTCAATCACGTAGCACAGAGTATGAGCATGACCATAATGTGAGCATTACTTTATATGCTATAATTCAGGCTTGAATTAACATGTAGGCAGCCAGATCAAACATTGGCTCGTTGAATTTTTGATTAATTAGAGGCATCAATCTTTCATAATATGTACTGTTTTAGAGTTAGTCTACCTAACACAGGATATTTTGTTGTTTTTATGTTTTACATAGGTTTTCCTCAAATTTCTTAACAAGAGTTTGGACAGTGATATCTTTATTTCCAAAATCCATGTATTATACATATGTTAGGATATTTGTCAAATATACTTCTGATTTCAAACATTAAACTGTCCATATATCTGAGCACCAAAATAAGTTGATAAATATATTTTGCAAGTACATTTAAGTCTGAGATCTGAAACACAGTGTAAGAAGTTATTTATGGGGGAAAAATCTAAATATCACACATATTTAGTCAATCAAATTGTGCAAATTATTTTCCCAAATTTGAACTAACCATAAGTTAGTGGGCAGTAAAGCAATTATAGGGAAATCAGTTCATTTCTCTGGGCCTCAGTTTCTTTATTTATATAATCGTATGATTGGACACAAAATTTATATATTAACGAAATACTTGCAACATATATTTAGTCATATATATGCAATTCTAACAAAAATGATGTTTCTGGTTGATGAGCCATTTTGAAGCATGAGAATGAAAGGAAAGAAGTGGGTTTTATAGACAGCAACAAAAAGATTGGCAAGAAGTCACAGATACAGCCTGAGAGAAGGGAGCAGACACACTGTGTTTCTTCTAAACACAGAAACACACATCAATTTAAAATACAAGCATTAGAACTAAAGTCCATAGCTTGGACTTTGGGTAGAAGCATATGGCTAGAAAGTCCTTTATAATCTCAAGGAGCTCTAAGTTTTAGAAAAACAATTATCATACAAGAAAGATTACATCATCCATTTAGTAATGAAAAGAAGACTAGTTCATTACATTATTGTTCATGGGATATTTGAACACTATTAAAAGATAAAAAGAAAGCAGAGAATATACTGGAAAGAAATACATCCATTATCATTATGTTTAGTTTTCTTATGAGTTTATGAGGAAAATCTTTAAATATTAGTAAAGAAAATTGACAAAAGACATGAAGAGAAATAATTCACATATCAAAAAATACAAATTCTCTTAAGGAATAAAAATGGTATTGATTTACCAAAATTTTAACCTCATTTGTAATCAAATAAATGTCAATAACAAAAGTAAAATATTTAACTGCCAAAATATTAACAAGTACCTCTCTCATTTGTAAGAATATAAAGTGATTTTTATCTCTTATTTCATATTATTCTGAATTTTTAATTTTTAAAAACAAATGCATTACTTTATAGCTGAAATCGACAGCAAACATAATTTAGCTCTAGGCTTCCTGAAAGCCAGGCCAATGTGAAGCACTCAGCAGTATGTATAATGTAGGCTGAGGCACCTGTACAAAAGACAGATTAAGAAGTGAAAAACATGCTAATTGATTTAATATAAATTTTACACAACAAGGGAGGCTTTGGAAATGAAAACACAAGGAAACAAGTAAACTTGTGTACTTTCATGCTTAGGTTTGATGAAGACGTGGATAGTTGTGAATTATAATTGGACAAAGAGAGTATGATCTAATGATAATAAACTGGTGAAATTCAGCAAATTCTGTTTATTCAGATTCTCCTTTGTGTCTCTATGTCTCCAGAGTATTCTGCATAGTATTCTTTGACACTGTATTTAAAAATCTATATAGCTTGGTGTTGATGGTAGAATACTTTGAATCTGTTTGTTAATCACATAATACTTTCCAGATATTTCAGATGCCTTTAATATTTTGACACTCAAAGGGAGAAATGTCTGATGGGGGACTTTGTACGTGATTTTCTTGGAGTGTAGAGATGATTAATTCAAAGATAAAGCATTGGGAAAAAGCTGGAAAATGGGAAAATTCTCCGATTTGGAAAAAGCTAAAGAAAATTAGAGAACATCATGACTTGTTCACTCTTTGTTCATTTTTTGTTCTTTATAAATTATTCTAGTAAGTTTATTAATCAATACATTGACTACTTGACTCCAAAATATTACTGAGTCTGTTGAAAGTCATTCTGCAACTCAGGGAAATTATGTAACTGCCCTCAAGGTTACTAGTTCTTAGACTTCTATCATACATAGCAAGAGAAATCTAGGAAATCATTCACAAATCACATATCACATCCAGATGGCTTGAAATTTTGTAGCTCTAGTAATAATAGATTTAATTAGTAATAATAGATTTAATAATAGAGAGTGACTATAAACAAGACAAGAGCCATCATAGATTTTTTTAAATGAATCCACAATAAGTTGAGGAGTGAACCTTATTACAATATTGTACTATGTTATCATAACATTGATCTCTTTGTTACTAAGTTATTGAATCTTTGGAGTTTAAGAAATATGGCAGATTGAAAGTCACTGAACATGCCAGAAATTTGGAGGTCTCAAGACCTCCTCAAAGATGTGATTCTGTACCAGGGACAATTTTAGTATCAGCTTTAGAACTTCTGGTCCAGACCCCAGCTGGCTTAATAGCTGATGTACACCAGAGAACATGTATTTTGCAAGTAACTGGTTCCCTTGAGTGTGGCAGTAACTACCTGGTGTTTCCTGTTGCCTACATAATTTAGTTCATCCTTTTTATCCTGCTATTTAATGAACTTTGATATGGTGTAACAAAAATACCCTTCCAATCCCCCAAAGAAAGAAAATGACATGAAGGAAAAAGAAAAAAGGAATAAAATAGAGAAGTAAAGAGAAGAAGGAAAAAGGTGGGAGAGAGGAAGAAATGGTAGGGGAAGAAACTGAGGGAGTAGAGTAAGAGAATTATTTTTTGTGTGTGTTTAGCTCTGGCAGTTATTACTGGTGTGATATTTGGTGAAACATTAAATATCCCTGGGCTTCAGTTTCCTCAGAGTAAAACTGGAGGATTCTATTTGATAAACTTTAACATAGCTTTCAGGTCTTTTGATTTTGATCCCATGACAATGTTTGAATCTCCTTTCCCGCTCTGTTTTTTCATGTGTTCTATACTTCAGCCAGATCCCTTTACTTAACAGTCTCTAAATCATTCTTCGTCCTGTTTAGATTAATCATTGCACAGTCTTCTCAAACTCCTTATCCTGCGGAAATTCTACTTAATCTTTATGTTTGAGCTCAATCGTCATTCCATAGCCTCCTTGATTTCTGATGTGGACTTAATCTTTATGTTTGAGCTCAATTGTCATTCTGTAGCCTCCTTGATTTCTGATGCGGAAATTAGTTTCTCTTCCCTATGAGATGCTATATAGTACTCCTTGCTTTATATCTCTCTTATAGCTCTTAACATTCTATTATCAATTATTATTTGTATTTAATATCTTTGAAGACAGGGGCCGTATGGTTATCATTCTTATGTCTTTCATAGCTACTAGCAGTCATTTATTATATTAGGCAGTCAATAAATTGGTTGAATAAAACTAGACTAATTATGTGAAATTTCTTTTGAGATATTTGTTTCTGTTGTCTTATGGAAAATTAACCATACAAAAGCCACCGTTCATGAAGACAGCATGGAATGGTAGAAAAAAAGTAAAAGGTAAAATCTGGATTTGCACCCCATTTTTAAATTTAATTATTTTGTGAACCTGAACAAATTACTAACTTTTCTGAGAGCCCATTATTTATCTCTGAGGGGGGGTGCCAAATACCTCCCACTTTTGTTTTTTAATAAAGGTGAAATAATATATTTAATGTGACTGGCCAGAAGATGTGCCTGCCAAAGTCAGTTTCCTTTTCATCACTCTTTTAGTGAAAGTTAGAGACTTTATTTTGTGCTACTTATTTTATATTATTTCACTTTCCTATGGAGACACTTTGGATATCCAACGTTAAGGTATATTCACACCTATTTGAGGGTAAAACAGTATTCACTAGTACTAAAACTAATAGCCAATACTTTATCTCAATAAATGGCTTTCTTTTCATTATGGCTTTAAATATTTGTATTAACTTAAAATCATGCTATGTATATAATTAATACCTTTCTATTAATCAATTCACAAAACATGGAGGACATGTTTCTTATGAAAGTGACACAAAGGCTAAAATAGTATTTTCAATAACATACATAGAAGCAGAGCATATGGGTATCTAAGAGAAGCATACGGATCTCCATATGTTAAACACTTTCTTCAAGAAACATGGCTATAGTATTGATAATCAGCATAGTATGGTTCCTTGATTTAATTAAAGATTAGAGTCCTTTATGTAGCAATAGTAAAAACCCTAATAACACTTTAAGAATAACTTACCCAGTGGTCCTCAAGCTTGGCTGCATATGAAAATCATGGGGGAACTTTAAAAGATAATAATGCCTGAGGTTTCACCCAAATACGTTGCTGTTTAATTGTCTCTGTGCTTGCAGTGTATGAAATTTTTGTGTTTTTTTTTTTCATTTTTTAAAAAGTTCTCCAGCATGTAGCCAGGCTTGAGAAATATTGCTCTCAAAATACCAAATAAGGCACTGCTTTCAAGTTCCTCCAGAACTGCTTGACACTATGACATTTTATTTTCCTAAAAAGGTGGCAATGATACATACAAAGATATGTTTGCTCAATGCTTAAGTCAGTCTTAGGCATCAAAAACTGAAGTGCCTTCAAGCAAAAACTAAATAATGCAAAGTCTGTTTTTATTGGAGAGCAAGTTAGGGGGATTCTATCTCAATGTGTTTCTTTATTGCTTTCTCGTGTTTTAAAAAAACCCCAACAACGACGGTATTACATTTCTAAAGTACACCAAAATGGGTTAAGGGAGTAGTGAAGCATTGAGAATACTATCTGAATGTTGTCCATAGAAATATTCCACCATTTAATAGTCTCAGTCTCTACAAGTAATCAAAATTCAAACCATGTGATTAATGGCAATACAATAAAATGGCAGTTTTATTTTTTCAGTAACTTTGCATCTTTCAGTTACTATAAAAATGCAGTTTTCTGTAGCATGATAGTTCTAAAAAAATCCTTTCTGCTAAGGATATTGCTTGTAAAAATGATGTACTGACTCTCTACATATTAAAGTTTTCAAAATGGAATTCCCTCCCTACATTTCAGTGATCTCCAATAGATAATGTTATTATTCAACTGTATCCTGCTATTAAGATCAGAATAAGAAATAGCAGCTTCAGATTTCCCATCCTTTTTTTTTGTTTCTGTTCCATTCCCAGTAGTTTCTTTTTTTCATTCATCTTCAGATTTATCCATCCCTGGCAATTTCAAGCTAGAGGAAACAAATTAAGAAAAAAATTAATTGACTTTATTTGCTTTAATGCTGCCAGCCTATATTATCTGCTTTCTTAAATGAGTTTGGAATTGCCAGCTTTGAGGGTATTACACTACAATTTGGGTTGCTGCCAGCATATCCTGAACAAATATATTTATATCAAAGCTAAGCTGCTTAAATATTCATGTTATGCTCTTATTACGGTTTAGAGAAATGTGAAACCATTTAAGATTTGCAAACGTGTTACATGGCCAAAAAATGTGCTTGAACTGTCAGAAATATACTTTAAATTGATAGTGCTAACCTAGTTTAATAAGGAAAAGTTTCCACCGTCTTATTAGTAGTGATACATTTAAATTCTTAACTTTTTTGTGATTTTTCAGTCACTAGGGCAATATGAATGTAACCTTTTCTTGAAATGTCAATTGGAAATGACCCCCAGGATGTAACGTTATGAAGTATGTAGACTATCAGATTTCATGTGCTTTATGTCTGTACCTTGATTTTGTAAGCACCCTTTTATCACATATACAATATATTTTATTATATTATTTTTAACGCCTACTTCATTGGCATGTTTCTTCAAAATGTAGAATTGCTGAATTTTATATAAAACATGCTCTTAATTTCCAGTGACAGACTTTGAGGATTCCCAATTGTTTGAACAAAGCATACGATATAAAAAAGGGAATAACCCAGAAAAGCCCAACACCAATAACCATTACATGAAACAAAGGAAGTAAAGAAGGAGAAGCTGAATTCACACCCTTTGAAGAAGGGGGACAATTGAGTTATTCCTACCGTAGACTGAAGGAAGAAGGCCGATTTTCCTGTTGCCTCCTCTCTTTCCTGTTTTCTTTTTCTTCCTCCTTAGTTTTCTTTGATTGGTATAATCATCAACTGACCATTTGGAGCATCTGATTTTATATAAAACAAGTTTGTTCTTTTTACTTTCCGTCAAGACAAAGAAACTATTCAGAATGTTTAAATTCCAGAATTCCAAAAGCTCTTTGTTTATAATCATAGATTCTAGTGATACTAGAATGATCTGTGATTTATGGCATGGAGCATTTTCAAAGCAGTCTGAGCAATTCAATATAAATTTATGAGATACCAGTGAGAATTGCCACTGTTTCACTCCTGCCCCTCCCATGAGTATAGACAAACATGCTAGACCTTCCCATCAGGGGAAGAACCCATTAAGCCAGTCCAGCGGTCTCAAGTCACAGGTGCTGTTTTATGCCCTTCAGTTAAATGCTCAGATTTCAACATAGGAGATTAACTGGTTATAGCAATAGGTCCAGCCATGAGACTGCTTGTCCTATACTGAGATTTTTTTTATTTCTAAAACTAAACCTTTGGTCAGTCCAAACCATTAGCTTTTACTGAATTCTGCTCTATATGTTGTAGTGTTTGAGAAAAGTTCCAATAGCTTTCTCTGTGGGAAACCATAAAGTTGTTTTTTGCTTCAGTGAGGCATAAATCTTACTGGGGAGAGCCTGCGAGGATTACATGAGCATTGGTTTCAGTGCTCTGCTAAGAGAAGGAACTTAAGCTTATTGGTATAAGCCTGGTAGATTTTCAAGATTTTCAGACATTTTCCATGAACATTTACAAAATTCACATACCCAAGTATTCACAAATTTTGTATGCAGCAATGTATTACCTTTAACAGTGTTGTTTCTTTAATGTTTTAAAAAACATAATCCTGAATTTTAACAGCAGTTTGAAATAATTTTTAAGACTCAATAATTTATAAAATCTTCTACATTTTACCTACTGGATTTGGTTATAACAGGACGAAAACTTATTATTTTGTGGAGTCTGTATGTATAGGGGTAGTGGGTCATGGGGATTAGTGGGGCATGGCAGGCTGAGGCAGGGAAAGGAAACTGACTTTCTGGCTAAGTGGACTAATTTGTTTTTGCTACAGCATTTTGTGCATCTAAAAGAGAATAAATTAAAAGTGGGTAATGTGTTTTGAAATGTTGGTTCTATTTTTTTCTTATGAGTTTAGCAATATGTTGTATATTGAGTCTCCTCTCTCCAAGCAAAATGCCATAATTCAAAACAATGCTTCTTAAGTGACTAGAGTGGGAAGAGGGAAAAATTCTTCTAAGGATATTGGGGTTGGGAGTGGGATGATATCCTTTTTAAACTTATTTTCTAGTTTCCTCAATTCTTTGCTGAATTGTTCCTATCACCCTGCTTCTAGAATGCCATGGAGCAGGCTACATTATTAATAGTGTTGTAGGAGCCATGCCTTAAAATCATTAGACCTAGGTTAGAAATATACTTCCCAAGTTAATTAAAAAAAAATGTGACTATTTCGGGGAGTCCTTATAAATTGAGTGTCCAGTAATTTTTCTGTATTTTTATTTAGTGGTACATTTACTTGGGTAATATAGGTAGATAACGGTTTGATTTGGGAAGCATCATATGAACATGACATAAAACCAAATTAATGTTGAGTCTCTATTTAAATATGTTACAGATTTAGTAATCAGGTTTAGTAGGAGAGAAAATAACGGTATTTATGACTCAATGAGATAACTTGTTTTATGGCTGAATGGGATCTGATCGTACTATAGTATCTCCGATGGTAGATGTCATCAGAACCAGAATTACATTTCCATAAGCACAAGTTCTGCTTAATATATAATTGAATTAAACAGCTAGTAGTTTTTCCAGAATTGAGAGGTAAAAACTCAAAAAGCTAACATGGCATGTTTGATTCATGAACTTGATCTGGAACACAAAAAGCTTCTAATAATGGGCAGGTCTTGGGGGTCCTGGTTACCTTTAAGTTGTTGGACATTAGCAGGAATTGGGACAGATTTATTTTTTTTAAAAAAAGAGAAGGATGCTGAAAGGCATATGTGCATGTAAGAAAACTCTAATGGAAAACTTCACTAACATTATGATTTTGGTGACATATGGCCCTGAAATAATAAGAAAAAATATTATGAAGTCCTAGGACCCAGAAATTAGGTCTGAAATGCTTAAGTGAAATCCAGAATTAGGTACTCACACATTTTCAATTTGAGGAGGAATATTTTCCTTGGGATGATTTACATTCAATGTTGCTTGGCTGAATATTGTTTATCTAGGAAGCTACTTGGAGGTAGGGAGTGAGGAGAGGAGGGCCATGGTGTCCACTAGTGAGAGTTGTCCTGAAAATCAAATTCTAAAAAGGAGAGTAGTAATTTAGTAAAACAACCAGTAATTATCTGAAATAAACATTTTCTATATCCATTGTACCTACAAAATAATACATGGCACATAAGTAAATTCTCAAAAAGTTTTGTTGAAAGAATTAAAATAACATTATTCAACTGAACTTCAAATGTGTATTTGGTATATGTGCAGGTATGCTTTTGTGAGTGAATACAAGCTTAATTTGGAAAAAAACAACAACCATAGAGTTTAAAAAAGAATGTAAGCTATGTTCTGTAGTTCCTATTTTATACATCTTGGATTATTGCATTAAGACTTTTCATTTGTAGCTGTGTGCATTTTTATCTAAATATTAAGAGTTTTAAATCTTTTCAGACTTATTTTAGTTAGGCAAGTAAAAATATGATTTTCCTAGATAGAGTCATATCAAGACAAGCAATACTAGAGGACAAATCTAGAGTACAGATAATTATTTCTGGATTCTTTGGGAGGCTGCCTAAGCAGAGTGAAGTTAGTTGCTCAACTTAAGTACGCCATAGCGAAAAGTCTTATTTTGTTTAGTTGAATCATTGGATTGATTCCTAAACAATTCTAAAAGGAACACCATGGCCTTTTGCATATATGCTTATGCTTAGGCAAAGCTATGACTATAAGTAAAAATGACATGCTTGTTAAGCTGCAGATATGTGACTGTCAGTAATCAAGCCATTGCATACGAATTTATGAACAAATTCAGTGTGTCTTTTTCCGTGTGTACATAATTTTAATATCAACATCAATATTATAAACTAGGTAATTGTAAGAGGGTATGGTAAACTTGGTGAGGGATAAGCATATGTTGATAAATTTGCACCTGTCTTGAGGTCACTTATTGATTACAAAGCTTGTTATCTTTCATGTGCATTTAGTGGTGTAATTGCTTTTGAAAATTATGGCAGGACGATACCAAATGCAAATTAATAGTATGACACTTGACATACCTGAGATTTCAGCAATTTTTTTTCACATCCGTATGTAATCTTTGTTGGCCAAGATAGTCTATCCACATTTTGTTCTGATGGAATATTTATTTTTTTTCATGGCTAAACCTGCTTTAATTAACATTTTGACTTTTTCACTTCTAAAAATAAATGTTCATTTTTGCTCTCTAAATATAATCTATAGCCTATTGAAATTATACTTACCTGCTAAAAGCTGTAGTGGGTCCTTTCATCTTCTTTTATTGAATTTAGGATTTTAACTACATTAAAATTTAGAGTTTTGGTGCTTCACAGTTTACTTCTTTGAATTTTCTTTCAAAGAAGGTTGACCTGGAATTAGAAATTACAAGTAGTCATGCTTGATTAAACAGTCACTCCCTAGGTGCCACAGAATCCTGTGGCTACTACTCTGAAAGCAAAGGTAAGGATCATTCAATGTGTCAGGAAAATATTTTACAGTAGATTTAAAACCATTAAATCTTTCCATAATAATTTTATTTAAAATGATAAAATATTATATTTAGACTTGGAAAGTAAATTACTTTAAAAAGCAGAAAGCAAAAGCACTTAAGCCATCATTTTTAAAGACTTGTTGAAAAATAAGTATTCTCATGAAAACACACTGTGCATATTTGAAAAATATTATGAGATAGATTTGTGTTCTGTAAGTAGTAGATAGTTTATTATTGCTATGATGCTGGATTAAAATATTTTTGTTGCATATTATATATATTTTTTCCTTCTGAGAGGGGATCTTTTTTTTTTAAAGGACGTTTCCAGAAAAATCCTCACGTTAAAAAAGTATTATCCATATTATTATTTTAAGAATTTTATGCAACTGACTTATTTCATCACAATATGTTTGTGAAAAGCCATGAACCAATCTCTTTTTGACCAGTTTGTTAGATATTTCTTTGATGGGAATACACATTCTTTTAATTTAGTGCTCCAAATATTTTTCAAATTTTGGTATACAGAAAATAATCAGATTCCCATGGCCCGCTTAGATAAACTGAAGGACTCTGGCTGCTGGCCCAGGGCTGGGGCTGTCCCAGCCTCCTGCAGTGCAGCCTCCAATGGTGCACTGGTTGAGAGGCTTTGATGTAACTGACACTCAGTGACTCAGTCTGTGTTCTAGGCACTGCAGATACAAAACTCCATCTGGGGTCAGGATCTTTTCCATATTATCTGCCTGGCACAAAAGAGTGCTGGCAAACCCAGTCCACCTCTGCTAGACAATCGTTATCTGGTACTAGGACGGCAGCCTCTTCAGCAAGAAGGGGGTACATTGGCCAATTCCTATGAATTGGGCTCCTCGTGAAGAACTCATTTATCCACATGGAGTATGTATTACCATGTCAAATTTTTCTCAAAACATAGGACCTCTCATTTCATGAGGCCAAAGATTTCTTGATTTTAAACTGACTTTTAATCCATGAGAATATGGCTCGTATTAATTTAAAAAGTAAAAGTGTTCAAACTGTGATTGAATCTTTTTTGTGATTATGACCGCAAATTTCTGTGACTTCAGTATTTTCAGAAACCACAAAAATTTGATGCATCCAAATTTTTGTTTTGAAAAAAGTTGGAGTAATAATGGGGGAAAAATTTTCTGCTGCTTTCTGCTTCTGTGTTATTCAGGCGCTAAAGCTAAGGTCCCCAGAACACCATTTTTTTTTTTTTTAATGTGGTTTTCTTGACCAGAAGCAGAAAGTGTCAGCTCACATGTAATGAAAACTATCCATGCATGATTTCTAGCCTAATTTGGCAGATTCCAAAGGTCCTTTCAAAGGCAGCTGACATTTCTGATGATTACCTAAATTGAATTGAACCTTTGAATGTTGTCATTTTAAAACATGTTAGACTCAGTCCAAAGACGAAAAAGAGTAATAGCCATATATTACAATTTCTGATGTGAAGAAACCATTTGGTCTTCCATTTATAAGGCACAAATATATTTGCCATGCATCTTAAGGAAATCCATCATAATATACTCTTACTGAAATTGCTTTCCCAGTCTTTGTTAGCATATTCACAGTATAGTTCTAGTCATAGACAGAAGCTACGCATTTTTTTTAGAAGGTACAGCTTACTTGGAAATGGTAGTGGCGATTCTTCCTAAAGGTTGACCTTAACTATGCAAACAAACTAACAAATAAATGAACAAAGAAAAAAACCCCTCAACTTTATAGGAAGTTCTAGGTTAACATTTTTTCAACAATATTGGACCATTCATGGTGGCTAACGAATGAGTACCAAAATATAAAGCCTCACTCTAGAGTGTCCTCATGCATGCCTCATTTTATTGTACTCTGCTCTGGACCATAGAAATTACACATCTCTTGCTTTTTTCTTTTTAGACAGAGTTCCACTCTTGTTGCCCAGGCTGGAGTGCAATGGCACTCTGCCTCCCGGGTTCAAGTGATTCTCCTGCCTCAGCTTCTCAAGTAGCTGGGATTACAGGCGCCCACCACCACGCCCAGCTAATTTTTTGTATTTTCAGTAGAGACAGGGTTTCACCACTTTGGTCAGGCTGGTCTCGAACTTCCAATCTTAGGTGATCTGCCCACCTCGGCCTCTCAATGTGCTGGGATTATAGGCATGAGCCACCGTGCCCGGCCGCACATCTGTTGCTCTTACCCACAACTTCCAAATTCTGCCTCTGCTTCTCCTGTTACTCCCCTTTTTCTCTCCCCAGTGTCTAGTTGTGCCATGACAGTGTCAAAGCCACAGTTGAGTATCACCTCCCTTGTGAAACCTTTTCTGGCTTTTCCCCAGCTTTTCACTCCTCAAATCTCTCAAGCAGTGTGTCACTGTATTTTCTCTGGGGCCATTTAGGTCTGTTTACACAAGGACAAATGTTCAAAGGAGAAAAAGTATCCCTCTAGAGTAACTTTTATAAATCTAAGAGTCAGTGTACCACATTCTGATAAAATTATATGGACACTAGGTGTTATTTCTGAATTGGGAAGTTTGTTTCTTCTTAAATAGATGAGTAGACCTTAGAATAAACTTGTATTGGTAATGTAACACAAGTTGAAACTCTAATTTGTGGCAACATGCATTCTTATCATTAACAGGAACTGTTGCAAATTGGCTAGAATAGTCCTTTGCAATTTGGATTACTTTTCTATTATAGTAAGAGTGATACAGCACATTAACACTTTGGCTTATTTTGAATAGATAGATATTTGCAACCTCATCCTGGAGAAATTTGCATTCAATCTTTGAACAGTAGGGGGTTATCTCCATATAGAGAATCTTCAATTTTCACTATGCATTTCCTTAATTTTCTCTGGAAGGACACCTGCAAGAATTAAACATGGGCTCTCTAACATCAAATTTTGTGTCCTTAGAAGCCTGAGGGAAAGCAGAGGACATTCACAATCAGTCATTTTTTTTCTTTGATGAAAAGTCATCTGTCTTTTAAATTTTGGTTTAATAACAAATTGACTCCTTATAATGAAATTTATGTAGGTGGTCATTTTGTGATGAAAGTTAGAGGTAAAATATAAGTATTTTAACAGCATACTTTTAGTATCAATGTGTGTGTTATTATCGTAGACATCACCAATTAGAAAGGAAGATAACAGGATGATACACTGTGGAGATAAAGCGATAATTCTTTTAATATTTTTTAATTAAAACAGAAGAGTCAACTAATTTCCTAGTTGCTAAATACTGGAGATGAAACCATGTGGACATTTACAAATGTTGCTTCTGGGTGCACATGTTAGTTTTCTTTTGCTGATGTAACAATTACTGCAACTTAATGGTTTAAAACAACACAAATTTATCTTGCTGTTCTGTAGGTCAGAAGTTGGGTACAGGTCTCACAGGGGTAAAATTAAGGTATAATCAGGACTGCCTTCCTTTGAGAGACTCTCGGGGAGATAATGTTTTCTGTTTATTCTAGTTGTTAGTGGCATTCTGTTCATCGTGGTTGTAGTATTGATATCCTAGTTACTTGTTGTTTGCAGCTAAAGGTTGTTCCAAGGTTCTAGATGCCACCACATTCCTTACCTTATGGCCCACTTCCCCCATCTTCAAAACCAATAGTGGCCAGTCTTTTTCTCGCATTGCATTTCTCTGATTCAGCCAGGAAAAGTTCTTCACTCTTAAGGATTCATTTGATTAGATGGAACCGTCCAGATAATCCATGATGGTTTCCACATTTTCAGGCTTAACTCTTCATCACATCTGCAATATTCCTTTTATTATGTAAGGTAACATATTCACAGGTTCCAGGGATTAAGACGTGAACATATTTGGGAGGCCATTTTTCTGCCTACCCCAGGCTGAAAAAACAGAGTTTAATAGCTCTCCGTTACCAGCACTCATTAGGGATTTTCAGGAAAATATCAGTTGGGTTAAATTGGGATAAAGAAAAGAACTGAGAAAAACTTTGTTTTATACGTCCTAAAGCCCAATTCTTGCCACTTCTAATAGTTATTCTACAAAACCAGCATGTTGGAGTGTTATATTCCCTGACATTCCTAGCTATTCTTAAGACATACGAAGCTGAGAATTGATTCACAGGGCTGCCTGGTTTTCAATCTCAGTTCTGATTTACCTAGTTTCGGATACTTTAATGTGATCTTGGGGAATTTATGTAACCTATCTGTGCTTAATTTTGCTCAAGTGAAATAGAGACACTAATATACCTCTTTCAGGGTGTTAAATGTTAATATGTTAATGTGTTGTTTGGTTAGAATTATTAGGGCCTAACACTGTATAAGAGTTATATATGATTATGGTAGAACTATACATTGCTACTGACTGCGCCGGTGTCCCTCGATACATATTTTTCTGATATAGCAATGTGCTCCATCTGAACGTAGACCCAAGCAGTTTTTAAAAATTGATGACTGACCATGGGGAGTGTTATAAGAAATGGTTATTTTAAAGTTGACAGCATATTTTCTGTTTTTCAGGAGAAGGTTGAATTCACTTAATAGGGCAGAATGTCCCTTTGGTTTTGGAGAAAATGTCACTGAGCTTTTTCTTTCAGCAAAAATAGAGTCAAGATACTACTCTAAAAAAGACCAGGAAGATCTTGGGGGACACAATTTCTCTGTTTTATAGTATAAAATGTTATTTTTCTTAAAAAAATTATAGGTACAAGGACATCTTAAAAATTAGATTTCCTATTAGTATCATTACACACATTGATCTGCTTTTATCTGTGCTCCTGGGAGTTAAAGTCAGGCCTGTGCCTGTGTTTGTAGCACATTTTTAAAGAGAAGGTTAATGTAGCCCAAGTAAACTGAGAATGAAGAAATGAGAGATGGTGTGCAGAAAAGCAGGGCTGCTGTCCAAGGGAACTGGTAACATTCAGCCCTGATTGCTCATCCCACATGAGATAAACAGATAAACATCCCACATGGAATCCTGAAACTGGGTCGAGGGTGGGGTTTAGTGAAAGGAGGGAATGGATTTGGATGACTGCTGAGTAGGTCTGCTAGGAAAGAATACTTCCATCAAATTGGAACATCTGAGTTATGCTGAGAAAAATCTTTCTTATGTAAGGAAGAGATATAATGTTGAAGATTCTTGTGTTTAAAAAGCCTATATATATTTTTATTGATGCATTAAAACACCATAAATCAATGGTTAGCCATCTTAAAGATTTCAGACACTTATCTTTTTGACAAATCATCTATCAAAGTGTTTTGCTTGAAATTTGAATTAAGTGGAGCAATATGACAAATTATTTTAAACAATATTCTGCTAACATTATATAATAGCATAGAGACATTTTACAGGCAGTGTTTTAGAGACGGTATCCATAGTCTGCAAGACACACAAAATGTATGAGTTAAAAAAAGAAACTGTAGTCTATACCTAAATATCTTTGAATAATATTTGTTTAGCACAATATTACTTAATAAATGCCTTATGATTGCAATGGTTGTTATTATTTCTTTAGAGAAATCTATGGTGAAAAAAGTAATTTTGGTTTTCTAATCAAGAGAGTTATTGACTGTCTCGATGCTAGACATAATGGTTGGAATGAAAGGAACTGAAATAGGAAGAATATAAATTGTATTTTTATTCCAATGTGTATTTTATTAACACATTGCTTGTCTTTACATCAAACTAGATAACTCAGTTGGATTGTGTCAACATACTGCCTGGTCTTTTGGGGAAGTTCTTAAAATCAATTTTAATAAAATGATTTAAAATGCCATAATTCTTTCTCAGTGAACCACTTTATGTACACCTGTTTCCTGGCAGACACCTCCAAGATGTTGCCTCTATCCAAGGATGACTCCAGGGCTCTAATATCTATCACACAGGTAGAATCAGATCATTGACACAAGGCAAAGAGACTCCAACATGCATGGAAAGTAGTATTTCCCAAGATCAATTTTGAGGAGCAGTAGTGAACATCGTATTGGTAATTAAAAAAAAAAATTTCACTTTGTGTGATGGTTAATATTGAGTGTCAACTTGATTGGATTAAAGGATGCAAAGTATTGTTCCTGGGTATGTCTGCGAGGGTGGATTATAATATATTATAGATTTTTCCTTACTGCAAGAATTCCCTGGTCCTTCAATGCATAGTGTGACTAGTAAATCTCCAAAAGAAAATATATATATAAGATACATAACCTTTCCTCGAATTACTTGATTACAATACTCTCTATTTTTGCTGCATATTGTTTTTATTACTTGAAACTCACTTACATGAAGTGTGTATGAATAAGAATAACCAAAGAGCACATGTGGAACAGAGCATCAGCACAGGTTTCGAAGCTAGCAATCAAGGCAACTAGCAAAATGCAGAATACCTGGAAGATTAGATATCCTACACAAGCTCAGCCTAAGGAGAGGGTCCATGGCTTTGGCAATGATAGCATTCAGTTAGTGATGTACAGCAGAGGTGCATGAAGCAGGTTGAAGAAAATATGATTAATAAAACCACTTTCTACTTCATATTTTAGGCATTTTTTATAGTCCCTCCTGAGCAGGAGCCAATTGCAGTGGAGGAGGCATAAACGTTGCCTGTCATTATAAGTCACTGCATTGTGCTTCATTATAATTTTTACCTTTTCTTTTCTTTTTTTTTTTTTTTTTTTTTGAGACGGAGTCTCACTCTGTCGCCAGGCTTGAGTGCAGTGGCACCACCTCGGCTCACTGCAAGCTCCGCCTCTCGGGTTCACGCCATTCTCCCGCCTCAGCCTCCCGAATAGCTGGGACTACAGGCACCCGCCACCATGCCTGGCTAATTTTGTTTTTGTATTTTTAGTAGAGACAGGGTTTCACCGCGTTAGCCAGGATGGCCTCAATCTCCTGACCTCGTGATCTGCCCGCCTCAGCCTCCCAAAGTGCTGGGAATACAGGCGTGAGCCACCGTGCCCGGCCCCAAACATTCTTATAAAAAGATTTTGTAGTGGATTTTTCGAGGAAGAACAGCATAGGCCTTTTAAAGGGCTTATACCTGGCAGAGACTACGTATATGGGGGAATTGAATTAGATTAATATTCTTTCTAAGTCAATCTTGATAACAGGACTCCTGAGCTCTTCCTTCACTATTTTATCATCTGCACCACTCCCTTTAATAGTTCCAAAAAATGCAATATGGCTAACAGGATAATATCTGAAAGCGAAGGATCTTGACTTTCCTTGGATAATTTTTTTGCCTGCTGACTCTTAATTTTTATTTATTTTTAATTTATACACATAACGGGTAGAAGTATAGTTGTATTACATGAATATATCATGTAGGAGTGAAGTCTGAGCTTTTAGTCTAACCATCATCCAAATAATATACGTTGTACCCATTAAGTAATTTCTCATCTCTTCCCCCTCAAACCTTCCCATCCTTCCAAGTCTCCAATTTCTATTATTCCACACTTGATGTCCATGTATATACATCATTTAGCTCCCAGTTCCAAGTGAGAACGTGGTATTTCAGCTTCTGTTTCTGAGTTTTTTCACTGAAGATAATGGCCTCCAGTCCCATCCATGTTGCTGCAAAAAACATGTTTTCATTTTTTTAAATGACTGAATAGTATCTGTCGTATGTATGTTCCACTTTCTTAATCCAATCACCCATGATAGACATTTAGGTTAATTCCATATCTTTGTTATTGTGGAGAACTTATTATAGAAGTATGTTTTTAGACCTCAGATTTAGAGAGTCTCACCCAGTAGATCTGCGGTGAAATCCAGGGCTCTCCATTCTTGTTGAGCTGCCTAGATGATCTGAAGTTAAAAGGCCCAGGTACCACTCTGACAAGACTCTCCTAAAACCTTTGCAGTTGCAAAAATATTACTCTTCTAGCTGAGACACATCAAGCAGGACACCGATGTTATTTATTTAAATCAAGGCAATCCACATATAATGAGATTCCAGTCAGGTCAAGTATTTAGCAGCATTTCTGAGAAAGAAAATTATCTTTAATTTGGAGAATAAGATTAAGTTAATTCAAGTCTTATGGGGGTTGAGTGCTGTTTTGACTAGAGGGAGGCAATGTCTAAAAGCATGAGGTAGGATTGTCTTCCCACATGAGCTGAAAAACAAGAACAAGAACAACAATAAATCAAAGACAGTTTTATTTAAGTCTTGGCCTCCAGTCAATGTTGTTGTCATTGACACTCTAGGCTGATATGGTTCACACTTATTCAGTTGTTTCCAAAATATTTCCTTCTGTCATTGCCAGTGTTGTGGCACCGTCAAAGTGTTTCTTTCTGGGTCATGGTCTCTTCACCTTGAAACTCCTTAAACTTCATTCTTCCACTGAAACTAAAATTATGGGTTAATTTAATTTTATTCACCTCCAAGAAGCACAGTTATAGTTTATGAATGCATGAGATTTGATATAATATTCATTAATATAATTCTATTTTATTTTTTATTATATATAAATAAAAAGCTAATATGTAATTTGTGACATTTTCATAACTTGATTAATATTGTTATATTACTATTGTCAGGAACATTTCAATGAGCTGAACAGCCTTACGAATGACCAATACTCAGTAGGAGATTCCTTGTGGCATATATTTACTTCACAATTAGTAGTCAGTTGCTATGTAAATAAAACTATTTTTGCATTAGTGAAAACATATTTGTTAGCTACTTCGAAATATTAACAACAAAGCTGGCACTCTTTAAAAGGCTGCTTTTTTCTAAAAAAAAAAAAAAAGCTTTTTCTGTGTTCACATTTGTCATGTAGCATATATCGTCTTTCATTCATTCTTTTTTCAGGATATAAATAACTTTCTCCAGATGTCAACCTTTATGGAGAGGAAAAGAGGCATCAGCAATTTCAGGCAACCACAAAAGCTCTGATGTATTTTGAAGGAGTTTGTGTGCTTTCAAGAGTTTTAGCAGGAAACTCCTGCAGATGATGAAGGTAGAAATCTAGAAATGTTTGTTGTTGTCTATATAAAGTATGGAATTATAAACATTTACTTTGTGACTGATGAGACTTAAAGGATGGATGAATTTTAAAGGTGTTCATTTATTGCTTTTAAATAACTTGTAAAAATAATTTTCTTTCTTCTGAGATTTGATCTAAGCACCCGCTAATATACATGATAGTAGCTGTCTTAGATGACACAAGAAAATGAAATGTCTATTCATTCATTTTTGGTTTGGCCAATCTCATACCACAAGACATATTTTATACCCTTTTCCAGCAACAGAAATATGTTTTTATTGTATAATTTAAAGCCATTTTCTTCGTAAAATTTTAAACCAATTGGAAATTTGTTGAAATTGAATAATTTCTGGACCAGAGAAAGCACTATGAATGGGGACTACATATAAATAATTTAAAAGTGAATAAGAGAAAAAGCCAAGAATTCATTTGCATTTTTGAATAAAGCCAAACTTTCATTTAATTATACAATAGTAGGCTTTAAAACATATATTTTTAGTCAAGTCTGTAAAACTGCCAGATGCTAAAGTAACATAGATAAGCCAATTATGAATTGTTTCATTAATATAATCAGAGATTTTATAAAAGATACAAAGCTTTCAAGGTTTGGATCTGAGACAAAGTTTCCAGAGCCTCTATGTAGCCTGGTAAAAATGCACAATGATTCAAATGCAAGCTTAAGGTAAGCTAAAGTCTTTCATTCTTATTTTTAATAGCAAACCCAGAGCTCGACCTTCCATTATTCAATATTGCGGTTACTGCTATAGTGGGAAGAAAAGAGGGCAAAAATTTGTGTTAGAACACTTACAGGGAAATATTTTTTACACTCCGAGTGATTATATTTTAAGACGTCTATCTACTCTATTCCCACCTTCTTGTATTATTCAAGTTCAGCAATACAGTGAAACATCTACATACAAACTTACGCTACACTTCAGTTCACATGATGAGTACACATATAGAACCTCTATAATGAAAAGCAATCTAGATTTTATTTCATTTATAAATACCCAGTGTGGGCTGCTTTCATAGTCCTTCCTCATTTTTTTTTTGAGGTTTCATTTTTTGCACGCCCACGATATATGTATTTTTTTAATCTGGCGAGGATGTAGGAGTGTCTCTCAGGGCACGAGAAGAGAGCCACTTCAAGTCTGCCAGCACTCTACCCAACAGACCTATCCATCATTAAGGAGATCCCAGGAAGTAGGAGCTATGGAACTGCCTCAGGCAGAGCTAATGTGAGATAGAGGAAGAAATCACATCCAGCCAGATGTCTTTTGCCAAGGGACTGCCCAGTGGGAAGGACCCACAGAGCCTCTTAGGAACTTGCATGTGTCCCACACCAGCTACACAGAGGGGATCAGGTCCCAGGTAGTGGTAGCCAAAAAATCATTAACCACCCACAGAAAGAACTATAACAGCAATGAGGTAAGTGGAGAGGGCTCATCAGTTCAGTTTTACTTTTCATTCTTTCACTAATGCTTATCTTCACATGAAAACATTCAGTTTTCTAAAGAGTTTATACTAGGGGACTAGAGCAGATAGAAATCTAAGTTTCAATTCCAGTTAGCTGGCATGTCTTTTTATAGTATGTTTTCACTTTGGTATGGACCAAAAGCTTTAGCAGTTATCCATAGGAATTACAATGGAAATTCCAGGCAGATTTTAGTTAGGCTAAAAAAAAAAAAGTTGAAAATGTTGTTCTAGGCCAAGGACTTGTAAAATGTGGATGGTTGCCTCTTGTAGTTTTTAGTTTGCTTTTGAAGTGCTTTTGAAATAGTTACATGAACCATTCCTCTTTGAAACAGGTACGATATAGGTCACATTTTCCTGTACAACTGGCCTTACTGGATCCTAGTATAACTTAACAAGATATAGGAGTTTTTCTTAAGCCATGATAATCCAGTAAACCACAGAATGAAGTAATAGTTTACTTAAAATCTAATCAAGAGAGAAAACTTCAATATATGTTATAAGGTTCCTCATGATAATTAACACCATGTCTTCCTATGTACTCCTTCCTTCTACCTACCCCATCCCACCTGTCGTACCAACACATATCACTTATATTCATTTTGTTGGACAACAGTGAATGCAGACCCAAAGGTTGAAAAATGAGTAGCCCAGAATACTGCTTCAGTTCTAGTGAAGACATTGGGACAGCATCCACCGGAAATATTAAAAAAGAGTTTGGGTGGTCATCTTTCAGAAAGGTTGAAGGGAAGATTCTCTGCCTGAATGAGGAGTTCACTATGTATTCTTTAATATCCACCAACTAGAAAATTGTGTGGTTACAAACCCACAATAGAGAAAACAAGGTGGTTTGTTCAAAAATGTCAGAGCTAATATTTTTAGAGTAACTGATCTGGATCAATGATCTAAACTATTTTAACACGTAAGATACTATTTATTGTAAAATTAAAACATCATGCAAATGAAAAAAGGAAAAACTGTTACTGGCATGCAAGAGAAGACAGCTACCTTTCCCACACTCCTTAATACAAGACCCATGCTAATGAAAGGAAATTATTTAAAATAGACAATATGATTTCTTTTCTTCTTTCTTCTAGAAAATGTTAACCCACTGGGCCCGTTTAAATTAATATACTGTCCAAATAGAATTTCTGTTATTACTGATGATGAAATGATATCATTGATATCTAATATTTACTTGTTTTCTAATGTTTAAAATCAATGAGTTAAACATTTGTAAAGGCAGTTTAATTTACCTGTATAAATTTAGTACATGGTGGGATATAAAACTCTAACTGGCCTCATTCTTCTCCAGTCAATGTTTTCACCCTTGCTGTATTGAGTATTCCCTTTTCTTCGTTTAATAATATCCTGAACAGATTCTATAACTTTACAGTCACTTTAATTCCTAAAAGCCATCCAGTTTAATATCTCACTTCTATTTTATCCTGTGCCATCCTTGAATTGCAGGCCTGAGGGAAGTGGGGCGTGATTTCTTGAAGTGATACAGATGTTGGGGATTTAATCTTCATCTAAATAGTCCTCTTTCTTTCTCTTCAAGACTTGGGTCCTCTCTGTTGTGGAAAAGCAAGAGGTGAGGGCAGGAGCCCTCTCCACTTATGTCATAGCTTTTTTAGTTCTTTCTGTTGTCGGTCAATGATTTTTTGGCTTCTACTACCTGGGAGCTGATTCCCTCTATATATCTGGTGTGGGGCACATACAAGTTCTTAAGTGGCTCTGTGGGGCCTTCCTATTGGACAGTCCCTTGACAAAAGACAACCGGCTGGATGTGAAACTTCCCTTCAACCTTTCTGAAAGATGACCACCCAAACTCTTTTCAAATATTTCCAGTGAAGTCTGTCCCAGTGGCTTCACTGGAACTGAAGTAGTACTCTGGACTACCCATGTTAGCAGCTCCACAACCCCTAGTTTCTGGGATCTCCTTAATGGTGGATAGCTTTTGGTAGAGTTCTAGCTGACTTGAGTTGGCTTTCTTTCACTTTCCCTGAGAGACACTCTTATATTCTTGCCATGGCAATTGGTGAGAGGGCAAGCTTCTTTATTGTGGCCTCTGTTGCTTCAGTATGACATCTCTTTCCAATTTCTTTGCTCAGTTATGTAGTGGGAGAATCAGTAAGTTTGTTGCCAAAGCAGATCTCCAAATGAGAAGCGAAATGCCTGTCTCCTCTTCTGAGCGAATCCTTCAATGTGATAATTTTTCTTTCTTTTTTCAGAAGGCTTCTCACTAGGCTGATTCTGAAAACTCTCTCTCTTCCTCCCTAGCTCTCTCCTTTTATACCCTGGGGATGGGGGAAGAGTAGGGTGATGGTTCAAGCCCTGCAGGAAGATCATTATACTCAGACTTTGTGAGTCTTTGTCCTCAGTCTGTAAGCTGCCACCAATTTCTTAGAAAGTGGGAAATGCCCTATTCACTACCCTCTGACACACTGATATTATAATCAATGCTAGAAATCATCAATGCAAGAAAAATGTAGAGAAAACAATCCATCAAATTTTTAGCTAACTTTTCACAACGAAATAGCAAATATTCTACATGGAATGTATACATTTGAAAACATTTAGTGGACTGCATGATCTATAGTACAACCATGATGTTATAAATACCAGTATGCATTTGAGGACAAGTATTAAGTTGAATATAATAACTCAAATATAAATATTCTTACCTTTTGATATTCTTTTTGTGTCATTATGCAAAATAATAACTGGTTTTATCAGTTCCACATTTTCACTTTTTTCTCTTAATGTGTAACTAACATTTTTTATTTGCATACACATCAGAAAGAGTCCTGGACTTGACATCAGAAAATCCACATTCAAATCTAGGCTCTTTTCAGTGACTGCACTAATAGGTGACTTTGGACAATTCCTTTATATTCTCTGAGGTTTATTTAGTAGCCCTATCTATAACGCTTTAGTAGATTAAACGATCTCTCATATTATACCTAATACTAATCCTAAATTTTAAGAAAATGCTATTGGGTCAATAATTTAGTGTGTTTGATCAATGTTCGTCACGTGCCACCTAATTTCACTATACCCCCAATAGCCTATTACTTCACTATGATTGGTGTCTATAACTTTTATGCAGCTCTGTTAAAGGAGACCTTTACATGTTTTTGAGTTAATTATTTTGACTACTGGAATCTAATTATTTACAGGAACAGTGATAAACATATCTTACAGCTAAACACCAGAGCCATGAAAATGACTTTAAACATTTTTATAAATAGTAGTTAACATGAAACTGAGATGCTTTGATTTCTGTTACAATATTTATCTCTTTAAAATTAAGGTTGACATTGATGTTTCACTTTCATAGTTATCATTTGAGAAGTCTTTAAAATATGATACATTTATTTAAAATCTTTAGTTTCTTGATCTATTAACTGGATGACTTAAAAATCATTAAACCTTTAAGCATGTATATGTTAACAAAGCATAAACATGTCTGCAAGTTGGCAATAATTTGAGAGAAATCTTCCCCTTTAGTATGATTCTTTCATTAATAGCTCAAGTTTAGTTTATTATGTATACAGATGAACAGAAAAGAGGTCACTATATTAAGCATTCAAGATGAGCTATATGTTCAATAAAAGTCATGGTGTCCATAAATTTTTTTCTTCATTAAAGAATGATTTTTTTTTGCCATACCACATTTGAAATCTTGTATTTCTCAAAAGAACTTGGGTGTTTCATTTGTATTGCTAAACATTTTTATGGTTATTTAACCTGGATTATTCAGTTATAGCATTTATTTGCCATAGAGCAATAATTTATCTAAAAAACATGTCATTACAGTTTATCTTTTATTTTTTTCAGATGGCATGCTTGTGATTGAAGGTATCTGGATTTTTTGTAAAGCTTCTCTTTTGGGATAGCTTTCTTTTTGGAAATTTCCATGCCAAAAATATTGCACTTTCAAAGATGTCCTTTCCTTTATGCCTTATTTTTTGTTTGAATTTGTTTTCCCTGTAGAGATATAATACCATTTGGAAAAAGTGCTACAGATTACCTTTTGTTCTGGTATTTTTCAAAATATCCAGAGTTATTTATTTTGACCTCAGTATTTAATGTGGAGTCCTAAGAGACACATCATAAATTTCCCACACTGAATATATGCATTTAAAATAAATATATTCAAAACATATTTACAGAAATACAAATGTACTGTGTGGTTGTCTTTTTTCTTTAAAATCAGGAAAGCCTCCCCTCCCATGGCTTGAAAGATATTACA
Organism: Gorilla gorilla gorilla; assembly: GCF_029281585.2. NCBI lineage: Eukaryota > Metazoa > Chordata > Mammalia > Primates > Hominidae > Gorilla > Gorilla gorilla. The sequence goes on from NC_073229.2 coordinate 125,614,275, forward strand.
TACAGCCTACATACTATTCAAAATTCATGAAGTTTGTGAAGACCAAAGTTTATTTTTAAGTGTGTGAATAAACAATTTCCATTTCAGGTTCTTTTTGAGTAGGCACAATACATAATTACAATTAGCTGATTGGCAGCCATTCCTTCTTGTGATTTAAAATCATTATGCAGTTTGTTACACTGTCCGCTTTCAAAGTTCTTTGATTGCTAATTTTAAAGACTGATACTCATTTCAGAATAAGAAATGGTATATATTCAGAATTTGGAAAGCAACAAATTGTATTTATTTTCAATTTTTTTGATTTAATAGACACTTCAGAATAGATATGAAGAGGAAAGGAAAAGAGGTTTGAAAACTAAGGTCGAGACTGTTTCTATATGTTCATGTCTTGTGTCTACTTAGCCCATTTGAAGGAAATTCTCTCATTTCTGTATGATTTCTTATGTTGTAAGAAATAATATATATATTATTACACCTCTAATAGAGGTTCAGGCAGAAAAACAATGAATCCTAGGTTTTCCTTCCTTCCTTCCTTCCTTCTTTCCTTCCTTCTTTCCTTTCTTCCTTCCCTCCCTCGCTCCTTCCTTCCTTCCTTCCTTCTTGTTTATTTTTTTAAAGCTCCTTGTTTTCAATTTAGAATATGGTACACTACTTTAAAAATGTGGATTAAATGATTTATTTTAGCTTTGAGGTTGTATTTACTCATTGCTTCTTTTAAGAATTTTAGTAATTTTTAGATTTTTAGAACAAATGGTACCCCAGTTTTTCTTATATGTTTCCCTATTTACCACATGGATTTTGTAAACAATTAGAATGTCATTCTTTATTATTGAACAACATAAATAATAGTCATGTAAAAAATTCTGTTGGACTTAATTTACCAAGCTAGTCTTATATGCTTTCTTTGGTTTGACACCGTGTATTAGGAAACACATATTTTTTCCAGCAACTAAAAATAAATTTTAAATTGAACTAACTATTCCAATGACTAATTCTGATATATTATTTTTCCCACTTCTGAGATAGCTTGTACTTTTTGTTCCAGGACCAAATAATAACTGAATCAGTTGGTTTTGCTGCCAGTTATGGGACTGTTTTTGCCCGTATTTTCAACCTACTGGGTGCCCTTAGGTTTGTAACACATTTTATTTATCTGCTCTGTCATAAAGTAAAACACATTCATAGCTTTGAGGAATAGATGTGGTGATCGATCACTAAATAGAAGGCACAAAAAATGAACAGCAGATGTTGCTTTTTTGTATTTTGTGCTATTTTACACATTGCAAATTAAACTCATGTAAAATTCTGTGGGAATATTGGACAGTGCATACTCTCACTGTTATATGATTTTTAAAAAACCTGCTGCCTAGTTTTTTCTAACTCATCAGCCACATGTCTCATTACCTAGTTCTTTTTAAGCCTCCTCTCCCGTACACTGACCTACCAATGAATCCCATATTAATGCTCTCAGAGGAGGTGGTTGTAAATTGATTTGGAGTGAAGAGACAGAAAAGCAGTAGCAAAACTCTCTTCTGTTAGGTCAATGTCTTCACCCACCCCAAAGAACTTTGATAATTTAGTGCTAAATCAGGCGTTACTATTATTCTATCACTTAAAATAATTGAACTGACTGAGTAAATTATAATAAAATATTATTGAGATATATATATATTTAAAATTTCTTTACAGTTAGAAAGAAATGTCATATTCATTTGGAACTGAAGATTAAAACAGCCAGGGCATTATTTCTTAAACTGCACAGAGTATTTAATTGTAGCTTCTTTGAGGAGGATCAAGATGGCCAAAATATAGAGAAAAGCTTTAACACATATTTCTTACTTAGTATTGTATTGTTCATTTTAATTATAATAAATGTTCTGAATATTTATCTGACCAATTAAAATATTTGACTTATGAGAAGTTCAGGCTTGAATATTATACTTTGCATTTTTGCTTTAGCTTTTTCTAGTAATATACAATAAAGGCACTATTCCTGTAAAATCTTATTTCTATGATAATCATAATCCAAGGCCCTTATCCTTTATTTAGTATTCATACTAAGCTTATCACTGTTATATCTAAGTCAGTGAAATGAGATTCCACAGGAGAAAAATGGGAGAGTGGCAGGCTTTTTTTTTTTTTTTACTTTGTTAGCTACGCAAGTCATATCGTACAAATTAGATATTAGATATCTTTTAAAAGTAATGTAATTAATTTGATTACATACCATAGTTCCTTTTTAAAAGAAGCTCACATAATAATACTGTTAATCACAATATCTAGAATTATACACTTGTAGTAAAATTTAAAATGTAAATCTTTACATCAGTGATTTTTTTTCACTCATTCAACTGACAGATTTTTCTTCTTCCCATAGTCCCATCCAACCAAACACTTGAGTGCTTCATTACATGGATCATTTGTGCTTCTGAGATAACCAGAAGGTGTAACTCTTGTGTTGATCAATTATAGGAGACTTCCCTTGAGGCCTTAGAAAAAGAGTTCTTGAAAGAAATTCTTATCTGCTTTCCCTGACTCTCTCTGATGACTGATAACATATCTAAAGGCTAATATGTGTTAGAAACTGACACACGTTTAGAGAAGGTGTATTGTGCCCTAGAGATCTGACACTTTCCTTCACTGACTGAATTCTATCATCCTCTTGTGTCTAGTAAATTTAAAAAAGTCAACTTGGTGAGCAAGCACATCACTGAATTTATTTTTGACATTGCAAATATTGTATTTGTCAGAGTCCATCGAAATGATGGATAAAAATATATATTAACATTGTACATGAAATGTGTTGGAGAGGATGTAGTTTAAAAGGAATTAGGCTAATAAAAAGTTGTTTAGTACACTCTAATTTTCAGCCAGTTTAAAAGTTGGATCAAATTTAAGAAATGTATCAATTATAAAGAGCTATTTTTTCACTTTAATGTCTTTCTCTTTATTGCAAACTTGTTTCTGTTTTTTTTGTGTGTGTTTGTTTTGTTTCTATATCTGCTAGACTTCAATGTTGCACTTTTTGAAGAGCTCAGTGTAAACTGCCACTCTTTTTTCATAACCAAAAGGAAGAAAAATAAGTTATTCAATAATCTTATGTTTATATATAGTACGATTGGGTAGCATATGAAATGTCTTAATGACATAAAGTTTATACAGCCTCAGAATTTAAATCTAAAAAAGGCAATATTTGTGTGGCTGAGTGGAATGTAAGAAGATATATCACTGATACCTACTAAAACATACAAAAATTTTATAGTTTGTACAGCTCAACAGTAGAAGAGTAGTTGAATATTACAGGAGCATTATAAAGGATAAATACTTTTAGATGCTAGGTAAATATATACAAAAGAGCCAAGGTAATACCCCATTCAATACGCTTAATCTGGGAAAATTTTGTGGAAGGACAAAATGGATATGAGTATGTCAAAAACTGAAACATTTCAAATTTTTTTTTGTTTTAGTGAGGCATTGACAAATTTTAATTAAGAATGTTGTCCCATCTTTTTCTTTTGTTTATCAAATGCACAACTAACCTCAGGAATACCATATGATGAATTTAGTATATAACTGTAAATGGATTCAGCTACTGTGTGTTCTCTAGTACAATCAGATTGAACTATTTGGAGAACAAGCAGTTATCTATGTGGCTGTATTGTCTTCACACATCTTCCCTATGAAATGTTTCACTACTAGAGAAATATTTCTTTCCCCACCAATCTTCTATTATTTTTACTTTTATTTTTATTCATTTTGGGAGGAAAAGATGTGAAAAAATGCACATATTCTCAAGATAAGAAGCCAGCTCTTTAAGGAGAGTTCATTGGTGGGAACCTTTCAAACGGACAGCTAGCTGAGAACAAGTTGATAGACAGTGTATTGGAGTAATTAAAGCAAAAGGCTTTGGAGTTTATGAGCATCATAACTGTATGATTTTAGGTTTTTTTCCCATTTATAAAATGTGAATAATTATAGTACCTACTGTATAGGATTGTTGGGAAAAACTCATTAAAAAGCTTGGCACATAGAAAGATTTCACTGAATTTTACCTATATGATAATTATATTTTTGTAGGGTAAAGAAGGAAAGAAAATGTTTAACTTTTGAGGTTCATTTTGATGGCCTATTAAAAATCATATGTTCTGCCTCACTGGTTAACCCACTGAGATGACCACATGTTAGGCATGTACTATTCCATCCACACTATGTTCAACCAAGTGATGTCAAGCTAAGCACTATGAATTAATTTCTTGCAATAGTTCAGGAAGAGAAAGCAGTGGGATCATGGGTTAGCATCCAAGGCGCAGTAGCATGGCCAACCTAAAAGAACCTATACTATTAAAATATTCGAGTCTTAAGCAATGGTTTACCATACCAGAACTATGGTTAATTTAAATATTAATTGTAGAGTTTTTAAAGTTTTGTGCATTTTTAAACTCTCTATGGCCTAAAGTACCCTAAGATTCTACCTAGTTTATGTTTTTATATATTTTAGAAACTGTATAAAATAAACTAAAACTAGAGGGTCTGTGAAATTGTATTTCTTTAAGTGGGTTGCATACAGTCCTTAAGTTTTAAAAGATACCTCAAGACATGGAACATACACTTACAGGGGCAGTTTTGGGTAGTATGCCCAGAACAATGTTTAAGTATCACTCATACCTGGGCTCTGAGTTAAGGAAAAGGGGTTAGTATGTTGGTGTTAGGGAGAAGAGCAGCAAGGCATCATCAGAACGGTAAGGGACATTGACAGGTCAATGTTTTATTTTTCAGAATTTGCCCACAATGGCCCTTCTTGAGAGCTTAGCCCACCAAACAATTTGTCAAATTATGTTTCTTATCCATGTTGATCTCCCTTCCTCTGTAGCTGTTCTTTGATTGGGTGGCTACAATGAAACATGGGAGTCAGGGCAGAATTCAAGCAAGCTGGCTACTTTTCAGTCCATTCTGTTGGCAAGATGTGGATCTTAACCATATGGTGAGGCAGGGTACTTACGTTCATTCTAGAGGTTTATTCATATCTGCCTGCTGCAGGAAATTAGCACTGTTCACACTTGTTTAGCCTTAATAAAAATCTTTTTAGCTGAAGCACAGGGATAAGGTCACCATCTGCCACATAGAAATGCCAATATCAAATGAGCAACAGAAGGGAGGTATGTTTCATTCTTAGAGACTTTTAGAAAGCACTTCAAATAGATTAAGCACTAATTGATTCCCCTCTTTACTAGTTTAGACTGTAATTTACATTTATATTGTGAATTGCATCATAATAGCAGTGAAATCTGTCAGTATGTCCTGCTTGCCATTCTTAGAAATAGCACTAGAGGTAGCTTTTAAAAATATGAATGCCTTTAAGCTGAAACATGTACTGTCTGTGCCAGACACTACATGAAACTTAAGTTTAGATGGCTCAGTGAGTATCTTTGAGTTTTTATGAAAAGGCTGATAGATTATGGACTACCAATTACCTTTACCAAAAAGTACATTTTTGAATAAGAGTATATAATGTTAATGGAATTTATGATTAATTAATTTATTAACAATTAGGAAAAGTTAATGAATACAATGTTTAATCCTGAATTTTAGCATGATTAGGTTTTTTTGAGTCCTTGAAAATTATTAGGTACTTCAAAAATCTGGTTCTACCAACAGAATTTTAGTTTTGAAAAGACAAACAAAATCTTAAAATAACACTTTATTGTTAGATCTTCGGGTCCTGTGTATTATAGTGAAGGTTTACTTTCCTTTATTTTCTATGTTCTACAAACAAATCATAATTAATGACAACTAGATTAAGAAATTAAAAGAATTTAAAATGGTTATAAATATAACCAGATGTGGAAACTTTTTATAAGTTACATTATATACAAAGGAACAAACTTGTTCTTTTACTTCTGTTTTTTTTTTTTTTTTTTAATTGAGGTGGAGTCTCACTCTGTTGCCCAGGCTGGCGTGCAGTGGCACGATCTCAGCTCACTGCAACCTCCGCCTCCCGGGTTCATGCCATTCTCCTGACTCAGCCTCCCGAGTAGCTGGGACTACAGGCGCCTGCCACCACACCTGCCTAATATTTTTTTTTCTTTTGTATTTTTAGTAAAGACGGGGTTTCACCGTGTTAGCCAGGATGGTCTCGATCTCCTGACCTCGTGATCCGCTCACCTTGGCCTCCCAAAGTGCAGTAGTGTTAAAAATTGAGGCCTGAGACTAATTTTAATGAATTTACCATCCATTTTGCCTCATTCCTCCATCTTTACATTCTTTGGTCATATTTAGCCTTTTGTATGTTATTTGTGGCAGCATACCCTTAATTTTCAGACATGTATTGGCATTTTTATTGAAATAGATTTTCATACTGATCATAGCTACAAAACCAGCAGATCTTTTTCATTGAGAAAATGAGACACAACTGGCATGTGGAAAACAAACCAAAAAAATGTGTAGTCATGAACCAGAAAGTTGACAGCTTGTTCTCATTTTATTTTGGTTTTAAAAACTTGGTTTTACACAATTATACAAATCAGAGAGGAAATGTCTAGACATGTCCAAGCTCTCATTTCTGTTGCTACAGTCACTAATCTCATTTCTTTGACGTAATTTTTCTCTGTAACCTTTACTTTTTAGCAGTCGGTACCATTTAGTCTAACTTTATTAGCATTGATCATGAGAATATCTTATTTTAACAGGGCTGTAAGTGATATTTGTTAGATGGTTATATCATTTAAATATTCCCTTCTCAGTGAGGGAGAATTTTTTTACTTATATTTTAAGATTAATATGAGTATGGCATGTTGAAAAACCAGCCTAATCATTTATTATCATGGCTATTTACTATATATGTTTATAAATAGTCCTACATACCAATTAGGTGACAAAACTTTAATTTGAAGTCTATAAAACAGTAATTTAATTTAAAAAACTAGTATTAGTATTTTTGAGTTTTCTAAAAGCTTTTACTGATTAAGTTATTATTTGTAATTTCGGCATGGTTTTTCATGGGCTAAGTTCAACTCTTTTCTTGCTTACTGGAACAATAAGTAGATTATCAATATGAATGTGCAACTTATCTATTTAATGAATTAGGTTTTGTTATTGGGGATTTGTGCATACCATTTGTTAAAGGTTAGTGCTTACATGTCTTTTTAACCTTTACCTGTAAAAACTGACAAATACTTCGCTCTTGCGAATTAAATGTAAACATTTGTCATTTTCAATGTTTCTTTATCCTTTGAATTATTTTATTATGACAATATTTTAATTTCCTGCTTTAAGGTTTTTTATTTGAAAAGACTACAAATTTGATAGGCAAAAATCACAGTATATTTAATAGGGAGAAGAGTGGGACTTGTCAACTCCCATAAATCTATAAAGTAACTCATATATCAGCAGAAAATTCAAATAACATTGTTTTAGCCTCCCCTAACATACTGCATGGTAGTCCAATTCCTTCCCTAAGATTTCTGCAAATTTACAAAAGAACATGGTGAGTGGGGAAAGGTTATATGCTCAAGTTCATTCTATCAAAGCATTTCTGCTTATTCTGGAGAGGTTTCTGTTATGGATCACTTCAACTCAGAGAGGAAATCAAGTCTCTTCATCAATGCTCACAAATCGACCATTTACAACAGTTATTCTCAAGAGCAGTAAACTTTCCTGATGATGGTAGGAGAGACAAGAGAGGAGGGTTTTATCACATCAATTCAAATGACTGAAATTGGAAGTCAGTCAATCCTGCTATTGAAATATCTGTCAGGATTTCAGTTGGCCTAAACTTCATAGCATTCCATTGGCTTCTCTCCCTTTTTCCTCTCTTAGCATCCTATCTTTCTCTTTTGTCAGGAGAAAAAAAAAAAATCTCATTTTTCTACTACAAAGGAAATTTTGTTTTTCTACTTCCTACAAAGCCTCACTGTTGCTTTGTTGCTTTGGCTTTCACCTCTGCCAAAATATTGCTTTCTATAGGTTGGTAAGGCAATTTCCCAGACAAAGAAAATTTCCTCCCTAATGGAAATCCTTGTGCCAGCTGTTAAGTATTAAGATAGAACTTTTATTTTAGTGTGTTACCAAGATTTTTCTTTGTAGATTGCCAACTCAAGATTGTACTAGATGCTAAAAAAAGAAAAAAAAACTGGGATAAATGCAAAGTGCCTTATTCAGTGGCTTTGCCTCTTCTTCAGTCTTTTTTTTGTTGGTCCTGGAAATATTAACCCATTAAAAAAGGCAGATCTGTTTTATAATGACAAATATTGGTAAAGAAACATGGGATCAATTGTTGAGAAACTGAAAGCAGTAAAAAAACCTGAGCGTAGAGTAACCATGTAAGTAAGCAAAATGGGGAGTCATGAATAGAGTGTTGACAAATGAGAGTGATATTGGCAAACATGAAATTAAAATGTACTTTGGACAAGCCTATCACTACACCTGAGGATACTTTTGAGGTAAAAACAACTGTGGTCCTGACTGATTTTACTCTAAAGTTCATGTAATTAAAAAACATCCTTGGTGACACATTGACATTGATTTCCTTTAGTGTAACTGAGGCCATATACTGTTCTGATATTTTTCAGAAACTCTTTTTAGTTGGGATTAGAAGCTGATAGTATTATTTTTGAAACCTGTTTTTTTGTTTTAAATGGAATATATAGGCTGTTTTTGGTATATGAAATTAATGCAGAAGGCTATTCTACTTCAGCCAGTGCACTCTAAGCAAATCCAAAAGGAACCCTCATATTTTGCTATAATTAGAGTGACCATTATCAATTAATAATTAAATAGTTCCCACTCTACATGTGGAAGTGTGGAGTGTATCCATGGAAATATAGAAGTAATGCTCTAGCTATTGATAATACCATATTTAGAAGACATTACTTCTAAGACAGCATTAACAAAACTATGCTTTACTATAATTTATTTTTTAAAATTTCCTGTTCAGTTAAAGTTTGTATTTATTTTTACCAATTGAAATGGAAATTTCAGATTATTTTGAGTATTAATTTCAGATTATTTTGAGTATTAAATACTTAATACTTTCTGATAAATACAATTTAATTTTTTGAACTACAGTAACCAAGATTAACCTAAGTATTTTAAATATATTTTGCCATGTAGAAGTGCTTGGTGTTTTATCTAATCAGTGAGTGATATGGTTTGGCTGTGTCCTCACCTGAAATCTCTTCTCGAATTGCAATCCCCGTAATCCCCACGTGTCAAGGGGAGGCCAGGTGGAGGTCATTGAATCATAGAGGCAGTTTCCCCCATGCTGTTCTGATGATAGTGAGTGAGTTCTCACGAGATCTGATGATTTTCTACGTGTTTGATAGTTCCTTCTGCGTTCATTCTCCTTCCTGCTGCCCTGTGAAGAAGATTCCTTGTTTTCCCTTCACCTTGCACCATGATTGTAAGTTTCCTGAGGTGTCCCCAGCTATGTAGAACTGTGAGTCAATTAAACCTCTTTCCTTTATAAATTAGCCGGTTTCTTTATAGCAGTGTGAAAATGGACTAATACAGTGAATGACAGCAGAAATATGTCATTGGTTATTATACACACTAGTGAAGTCAAAGTCTAATAATTTTATTCCTCTCAGTTAAGTAACTTTCTCACTTAGATTCATTCCGGCAACAAATATTTATGGAGCACCTACTATTGTCAGGTTTATGCTTAGCACTGGAAACGTAAAATGAGTCATGTTCCCTCTTCTTAATTGATTTACCTGCTTTATCGACAGGCAAAACAGGGATTATCAGTGATACATCTTTGATAGTAGTATGCTGCCTTGAGTGAAATGGGTTGCAAAAGATGGGGATCCACACTGGGCAGTTTGGCTTTCCCAGAGAAGGTTATACCAGCTCGGTGTTTAATATGTTCTTGTGAGTGAGACAAAAAGCGACAAGCATTTTTATGCAGCGAAAACACTGTGAGCAGAGGATTGGAGATAGGATGCAGCCCTGTGTTATCAGAGCAAATCTAGTGGGAAAATTACTCTGGAAGTTATGGAAATGTAAAATGTGTGTGTAGAGTAGGAGAGTTTAAGTAGATTTGAGGCACAGAGAAAAAAAGACAGACATGTTAAGAGACTATTAGACTAATATAGATAAGAAATAGGAGGCCTGAATTGAGGTAGTGGAAGTAGGAAGGAGGAAGAAGTAACGAATGAGATCATTGACTCAGTATGACTTAGGATGTAGTGGAAGTGAGAAATGATGGGAAAGCAGAACTTTAAAATTATCTCCTTCATTTTCCATAACTTGTATACAGCTGTTTTTCAATGTGCGTGGGAGGGTGTTGCTTCCTATTTTAACAAATTGTACAATGCGAAACTAAATTTTATTTTTTATTTGGTAATATTAATAAACAATTATTTACATCCAACGTGTAATTATTTGTATTCAATGTGTACTTTTATATATTAGCTGTGCAATTTAAAGATGTTTAAAAACTTTACTAATACGTAGCAACAACTTTACCAATGCATTGTGGCAGTCTTACTTTTTTTTTTAATCAGATATCTTTCTAAAGCAGTGGTCGCAATTTCTAAATTTTATTTTGTTTCTTCATAGATTTGAACCAATACAGAGCTTATAGTGGGGCATTCAATAACTTATGGAATTCTACTCTCTGAAACCTATCTTCAGAATTTTCACTGTGACAGAGGAAGTGCAAGGCAAGGGACAATGCCATCTCTCATAGTGATTTTTACTAGCAAAGAACATTGATTAAATAAGCAATAAGTTTGGATTATTTGTAGTATGATTAGTAGTGGGTTCAAATATGCCACTTCTGAAGCTCTTGAGTTGCCACCCTAGATGTTTTCTGAACCATATTCTTGCTTATTTATATCTTTTAAACAGAATGTGTATTGTTAATTATAATCCCCGTTAAAACTTATCTAACTGAAAAAAATTTTTAACTGTTTCTTCTATTTCCTTGTGTTAGTTTTTATTTTATTTTATTTATTTATGTATTTATTTGAGATAGAGTCTTGCTCTGTTGCCTAGGCTGGAGTGCAGTGGCACGATCTGGGCTCACTGCAACCTCTGCCTCCCCGGTTCAAGCAATTCTCCCTGCCTCAGCCTCCTGAGTAGCTGGGATTACAGGTGCCCACCACCATGCTCAGCTAATTTTTTGTATTTTTAGTAGAGATGGGGTTTCGCCATGTTGGCCAGGCTGGTCTCCAACTCCTGACCTCAGTCCGCCTCGGCCTCCCAAAGTGCTGGGATTATGGGCATGAGCCACCACGCCCGGACCCTGTGTTAGTTTTTATTGATTCACTTTCCCTTTCTCCTCAACAGAAGTGTTATATAAAGTAGGGCATTAATATGAATATTTTGCCAACATAAGATTATATTGAAAGATATTGGGCAGCCAGTTAGAGTATTGTATAGACTTTTCTAAGCATATGGAAATATGTCAGCATTGGTTTATAACCTGAATCTTTTTTCTTTTTATAACTTTGTAGTCAACCTTGTCTTCATTTACAACAGATAGTTTTATGAGTCTACTGATTGCAAAAGACAACAAAGAATAAAATGAGAATTTTAGTAGAGTAGATAATAGTCCCAGTTGCTTGGCTCTTTTGATAGCACATATGAATAATTCACCATCCATATTTAATAGCATATGTTATACTCCTTAATACATTTATAACCATCTCCTTCCAAAGGGAAAACCATCCTGTGCTATTTGTGGTTTGTTTAGTTTTTCAATGAAAGCTGAAGAGAATGTTGAATATTTGCCCCAAGACCTACTACAGCCTGAATATTACTACTTTAGCATATTATCCTCCATTGTATTTTCTGAAAAGATTTCCTTGGGGGATGCTATCAGAGTTTGTAAAAATGATTTTTAAAACATTTTAAATATTGCTAATTGATTCTTACACTGTATTTTTATAACATTTAAAATGTATATATGTAACTACACACACACACACATATATATATGGGATATGCTAAGTTGGTATTTATGTCTGATATGAGGAAATGTCTAAGTAGGTAATGTTAAGATAATATTGAAGCAACCATCTCAAAGGCAGTGAAAGCTTCATGATTTATCATTATTGTGAGTTATTGGGATTTTCTTCAGCTGTCAGAGAAATTTGAGGTAAAGTACATTTTTTAACATAGAAAGCCTACTAGATTTTTTTCAATGATTCCTGTTTTATTTCATTGCTTAGGTAGATTATATATTTTAGACAAGTATGAAATTATAGGTACAGAATTTATAAGTTCAAAATGCTTCTATTATTGACAAATAACTTAATCACTGAAAACATTTATCACTTTTATTGGCATACCTGACAGACAGCAGACTGCTCCGGTCTTGAAGGAATAAGGCTGCAGAGGCATATCATAATTCAATTGAAACACATTTCTCCTATCAGGAAAACTAAATAGCATCAAATACCCTTGACTTTACATAGTACAATGACAACAACCTTGACTAAACACAGATCGTTTGCTTCAGCAAATGGAATAGGTCTAAGTATTAGTATACTAAATCTTATATCTTACTCCAAATGATGTAAACTAGTTATATATTTAGAATAATATATTGTGCAGGGAATTCAGCAAGGAGATAACTCAGTTTCTTCACTTTATGGATGAGAATATTTAAGTACCATAGAGGTTAAATTATTTTCCTCACATGAAGAAGCTGGCTAGTGGCTAAGTGGGGCTATAGCACAAGACCTGTGATTCCAGTCCAGTCCAGCATTTCTTTTGCATTGCATTATAATTATTTTTAGGCATAATAAATTAACTTTAATACTTTTTCTTTAACCTTCCAAGCATAAATATGTTTCTTTATAGGAACTTTGTTTCACTTTTAGGAACTACTAAATCACTAAGTACAAAACATATTTGTGACAATTTTGGGGAACTTTGTGATATTTATATAAAATATGTTGATAAGCTTGTATGTTAGTCATTTAAGTCATTAATTCTGAAAAGTAACTCTTACAGAATTTAGAAGAGGATTTGCCCCATAAATATTAGTAGAGATGATTACAACGGTGAGGGAGGTTTTATAGGGATAAGAGCAATTATATTGAAATATACTTGGATGATAAAAGATGAATATAAAATGAAAGTCTTTAATATGAATATTTCTTTTACAAAAATACAATTATAGCAACATTTCTGCATAATAGGCAAAGAAAAGTGATAGTTCTTTTGAACTATGATACATGATCCAAAAGAGCTTTATATTTTCAATTTATGCTGCAGTTTTTCTGGTTGGTGTAAAACGTAATTAGCAGGCACAGTTGCACAGCTGCGCTTTTTTTTTTTTAGTAGCACAGCTTTACTTTTTTAAGGGACAGCTGGTGGTATGTCTATAAAGCATTATGATATTAAACCTATGGGTTTCTAGTTATGCTGTTTTATAATTACATGAAATTCGATCAATCAACCTCTTAGTGATGGAATTGGTGAGTATCGGTGAGCCTTAGTCTCATGTCAAGATTTTCGTTGGGAGAAGAATTGACTGAGGAATACCATGCCTTGGGGTTTTCAGTCTCCTCTCCCTAGAATATTTAACAAGAACAACTTAAGTAAAATAAAAGCCTTCAAGTGGTGGGAGAAGTGATATCTCCAAGGGAAATAGGCAGTTTGAGAGGATTTGAAGGGAAGAAGTCTGTGAATCAGTAGTAACTGAGCATTTGTGAGGCCAGCTTTCCATGGGATTATTGTCAGATCAGCATGTCTGGAGCCGAACTTTGAAAAGCAGCAGGTAAGGTTGCGTGAGGGGGTTGGGGGAGGGGAAGCTAAGTAGATTATAGAAAGTCTGCCAAATTAAGGGGTTTTCCTTCTGAGCTCTTTATGAGAAGAAGCCACTAAGACATTTGAGCAAGGAACTATTGTAAGGTAGAGCACCTAGAAGATATATTTGTGTTTACTTTAAGCATTAGGACCACCGTAACCAATTCTTTGGTGGGTGAAGGGAGACCAAATTGGAGGGGGGAGCCCTTAATGATCTTTTGTTTATTGAAACTAAAAGTGGCTTCAAAAATCAATTTTATCAAATCTGTTTCCACTTTTCAACATCAATAAATCAGTGGAGCTCTCTGTTAGATATATAATAATCAAGAATAGTTTAGGCTTAGGTAATCAACTTGTAATACTTGCACGTGTAAGATTCTCTGCAGCAACTGTGAGGTATTTTGATTTACAAGTGTCTCTCTCAGTAACGAAGTATATGAAATAGCACCAAGTCCTGACAAGAATGTAGTTATGTGGAACAAGATTAAGTCTCTAAATACCCTGTACAAATATTTGGTTATAGCATACTAGGCTTTGAAATCGGGAACTATGGACAGCACTATTATCAGGCAATATTTGTCTTTAACTCATGCCTTTACCGCTTTTCAGGCAGTTTCATACATCGGGGAGAATTTAAGGGGAATAAAGGCTGGTACTTTCCCTCAATTCATACCACACAGATGACTACTTACTGTGCCTTTGAGTAGAGTCAGTCTTACATTCTGACAGGGTGATATTTTGTCCCAAATGTTTAGTAATAAGTAATGCTTTAGTATATTAATTTTAATCATGTAACATTTATTGTTTAATAATGTTTTTGCTAGTATGAGATTAAAATATCCCAGGCTATTTTTCTTATGAACCATGAGTTTTATTTCCATGAAACACTGGTCTAAAAGTTCAAAGACACTACCATTCTAGGACGGAGTGCTTCTCACCAGCCTTACAAATGTGTGCAAATTTCTTCACCTCCTGAGCCTCAGTACTACATTTTAAAACTGGAGGTAATATTAGTCCCATCTCCACCACAGTGTTATTGTAAAGATAAAATGAGATCATATGCATGAATGGAAGTCACTATTTTTCACTTTTATGAGGACACTTGTTTTCTATTCTTTTGACAAAGAACCTTGACGGCCATCTTTTAAGATATGAAAATCACCAATATGTATAAAACAAACTACTGGAAAAATACAATGTGACTTGCATATACAGTAGTATACAAAATATAATATGACTTACACATAGTGACACACATAATGTGACTTACACATGGTAGCCCCTCTTTTTGTATCATTCATTTTTTCACTCAACAAATATTTATCAATACTATGTAATAATTATAGCTTTTGTGTTCTAGTGTTATGGATACAGCATTAAATTTAAAAAGACCAAACTATTGGTCTTCATGGAGCTTGTCTTTTTGTAGGGGAAAAGCAGACTTAGAATATATATTTTTAAGAGTCACATAGGAAATCACACATTAACCCTGAGTAAATGTTATTTTATTTTATTAGCAGAAAAAACACTATCCACTACGGGAAAAAAAAATCTGTATTTTTACCTTCTTTTGATTTTTGGCTAAAAATTATGTTCAGATGGATGTCAACTATAAAGGTATAAGTCTTCATCTTTTTCCTTCTATTTAGATTGTATTTGAAAATTGAATATAAAAAAGCTCTAAGTAGACATGATCAAGTCTTAAAATATTTTGGGCATCATTAGTGCTTCTAATAATAATTTTATAGTAACTTCTAGTCTCCTTATAATCATCCTGCCTTGTATTTAACCAAATTATTCTGTCTTGTTTAACTGTTATTAAAAAATATAAAGAATGCTTTTGAAAAGCTTTAAAAGTCCTCTCTAGTAGTAGAAGTATAACTTCCATAGTTTATGACTCCCAAAGTCAATATGCAATGTCTTCATAGGTTACATAGGCAGAGAATGTGGAAGAGGTCATGAGTTGTGGTTTTTTAAAACCTCTTTTGTTTCATTGTATAGGAAAATATCTTTATCAGAAGAAGAAAACAGTGTTGTTATAATGTAAACTTGTTAAAGGTTTTCATGTAAAAGGTGAAGATGAATTTTGTGTGAGGTTTATCTGAGAGATCATCAAGAGAATTATTTTCACTTTTGGGGATTGTTCCAGTTAATATATCGATTGATAGATGGATGTCTTCATTGGTTTTGCAGGAACCTGATTTCCAATTTTGCTTTTGCCATAAATGACTTAGGCCACTTTTCCTCTGTGGGCGTGGGTTTCCTCATCTACAACAAATTTCTCAGCCCAAATTGTGTCTAAATTATTTTATTTAGGTTCTCATATTCACAAATAAACACTTTTTTTAATGCTTCTATTTAATTTTCAAAGTTTTTTTTTTGTTATTGCGTTTCTGATATGGATGACTTTGTAAAAAGATAGTAGGTGAGGTTGAAAAAAGACCACAGGGGATGAATGTACAAAAAACATGTAAATAAAACTATTGGAGTTTTCTTTATAATTCTGAGGGTCTAAGGATCTCACAAGTTATATGCAAGAGAAGCAGCATAGTGTTTTCAGAGATGATTAATATTTAGAAAAATTCAATTCTGGTTAAAATAGATTTATCTAAAATAATGATAGTTGACTATATTTTAATGGGAAATTTTAAAATGTTACTCTTTTGGATAAATGACCACCAGATTTAATTTTTTAACATAAACCTACTTCTAGAATACCCCCCACTCTGCTGTTTTTCAAATGTCAAGTGCCAAAATGTCATAAATATTTAGGGAAGAGGGTTTACTCTTTGAACAAGGAGATGATACACAGCTTTATTTTGTGAGTAAAAATTGTGATGACAATCATCCCAGACAGATACTATTTTCCAAGTGACCATGGCTAGAGAACCTTGAAAAGTGGAAGCAGGGCACTTGATATTCCATGGGAACTCTCTAATAAGATTTGAAGAAGTGTCTGTAGATCAGTTAATTATTCTATTGTGGAAATCCATTCATTTAAAACACAGAGAGCACCCATATAGGCACTTTTATCCCCCCCACCCCGCCCACACTGATTCATTCATTTTTATTCTTGAGAATGTGCTAGTATTTTGAAACACTTCCGTAGAAGCTGGATCCATGAAAGTATCATTTTGCCAACTATGATAACATAGTGTTAGAATTTTCTTGGTGAACTTACTGATTTACTGTGTTTTGTAATCTAGTTGTTGAAGAGTCAAAGAAATTTTTTTAGGGGCTGTTGAAATGACTATCCAGGTTTATCCAGGCAAGTAGTGTTCGTCTGTAAAACTCTCATTTTCTAAGTATGTGGTATGATTTTAAGGACTCCAGATAAGCTGAAATATCCAGCAATACTTCTCTGACAAGCAATGTGGATTATGAAATCCCACCATTAGACAGCATATTTTCTAAGGTTAGGCAAATATTTTCTTAGCAGCCTGAAATAAAATAAAGGTACTATAGATGTATATTTTATCAAGTTTGAAAATATGACATTTCTTGCTTCTGAAAGAGAAGCATCCAGGTCCAACATTTTAGTATAATTATCAGAGAAAGAAAAAATGTTAAAGTGCTAGTGATATTTTTAAATGACTATAGCTGTTATCTGAATATTAATAAGAATTAATCTAGTTAAGAGTGTGTTCAGCAATATGATAGTCTCATAAAAAGACACAGAGCAGGGTACAGCATGGTCTTTATTTACAAGAATTTTTTACTCTTTACAGAAGAATGAAACATAGACATACAGAGATATGTAATAAAAATAAGCACTGAATAATTAAGTATTTAGAACTTACTATATATTATGCAACATACTGTGCTATGCTAAACAGCTTTCTTGGGCCATCTCATTTAGTTATCAACAGGGTCCTATAAGTGGGAATACTAATACCTCCAGTTTGCATATAAGAAAACAAAGATATAGAAAATATAAGAAGCTTCTCCAAAGATATGGAGCCTACCTATATTAGTGAAAGAGTCAAACCCTAGGCAGTTTGCCTACGGCCTGTGCTCTTAACCTCTTTATGAGGTTGAACCCATGAAGGGGTATAGTGCAGGCATGAATTGCCACAGGGGTTCAAAGGAGGCAGAGGTGGTTAAGAAAGGCTGAGTAGAAGGAAAGGGACTTTAGCTTCACTCAGAAATGTGTGTACAATAGATAAGTGAAGAAGTACGTTGGGGGTGTTAATAGGAAAGTATTGTCTTGAAGAGAGGCATTAACGTAAGATAAATGTTGATAAAAGGTATCATTGTCTTGTTGATTTTAATAGTTTTTAAATTAGGTTACTAGAAGTACTTCTCCCTGTTGATATTTGGCCTGCCCTGGGTTTAACTCTTGTAACAAAGAAACCAATAGCACAACTCCAGCACAGTAGCCTTAGGAAAGTGATGACAATGACAACAACAAAACAAAATCCTCATATTAATACAAGTATTGTACTAAGTCCTTCACATGAAATTCTTTTTGAATCTTTATTTTCATTTCTGGTAATAAGGCAAACTGGATGATGGAGGGAATAACAGACACGCATGCGTGCACATACACACACTTTTCCAAAACATAACTGATCTTGTGAGAAAGTAAGAAAAGTCTTCAGGGATTAGAAATGGTGAGAAAGTTGGCATTCAGACAGGTGTCTACCACTCCTTGATGATCTGTAGACATCCATGAGTCATACAGGTGAAAGTCAGGGACAGAGCTTGGGCCTTAGCAAGGCAAAAGTTGAATGGAATACATCATCGATAAAGCTGTAACCTCAAGTGGCTAATATGAATGAATGAGGAAAAGAAGAAGTAAAACGCCTGTCTGTACAAATAAGAAATCAGTTTGTTTGTCATTCTAGACCTTGTTTCTGGATTAGGAGAAAAAAGAAAAAAAAAAAAACCCCAACCAAACAAACAAAAGAAACCTCACATTCATTTGGGATTGAAATTTATACCGTCAATGTGGATGGCCTGAAAAACCTCAAGTCAGAAATATAGTTAGGTCCTCTTGGATTGAGCCCTAGAAATTTGGCCGAAGCAAACACAAACCTTCACTGGAAAAATGCCCTTTAACTTTTTCAGTGTTTCTAATATGTTTTAATTAACAAAAACTCACACATATAAATATAAAAAGAATATTATAATGAATACCTACATACTTACCACTTAAATTCAGTAAATTGTCAGCACTTTGCCAAATTTGCTTTATATTTGTCTCCCGTCTCTGTCTCTATCTTTCTATTTTCTATCTCATTATTGAAGCATTTGAATGTAAGTTGTTGACATCATGATGGTTTACCCAAAAATATTTCAGCATTCATCTCCAAAAAGTACTTTCTTACATACTATACTATTATCTTTATAACAACTACCATAATTAATAATAATCCTTTAATATTATCTTGTGCTAATCTACATTCAGATTTCCCTGGGTGATGCTAAATCATATAGTCATTGTTTTCACTAGCTGGGGTTCTATCATAGTCTGCATATATATATGTGTGTATAAATGTATATGTGTGTGTATACATATATATATTACATGTATGTATGTATTAGGTATAGCTTAAACTTTTTGTGCAAAAATTGTTTCTGTTATATACTTCATATTGCATCTCATCGAGAGGTACAAGAAGTTAGGATGTAGCAGTATTAGTAAGGCTGAGGTTAATCACTTAGTTAAGGTGGTAATTACTAGATTTCCTTGTAAATAAATGTACTTATTATTGCTTTTGGCATTATCAAGTTTCTATTAGGGTGATACTTTGCCTCCAGTTGAAAGTCTTATATCTAGATTACTTTTACTTATTAGTTTAAACATCCTATAATGATACTAACTGAATCAATTATTTTATTGAGACTTCATATTCATTAGCTGATAGTTAACATTTATTAGCTGATATTAATCTGTAATCATCAATTGGGAATAAACCACAGTTCCTCCTAAAATGTAAATGCATATTGTTTTCCCTCTAATTACCAACTTCAGAGAAAGTTATTGGCATACCAGTCATCTCTAGTAAGGACAAATGAATGAACCTCTTTCCTCACACCCATTTCTCTCTCTCAAAAATGGCTATGGACTCATTTAAAAAAAAAAAATTCTATGAGTTATAATAAATTAATGTTATTATTCTTTTGAAGGCCACATTGTCCTAAGTTGTCTCCTGTATCTTTTTGATATGGCTTCGTTTGATCTGGAGGATTTTCTTTCTATATAGCACAAGATGTTCTGGGATAAACTTGTACTTTTCCTTCCCCAGACCTGGAATTAGACATTTCTCCAGGAAGCCATCGAGTACTATACTTTAAAGACAAATAAATTTTATATAACTTTACTGGTGACATGAGTTCACAATAAAAACAAACAAAATTACAAAATATGTGATGTAATAAGTATCACCAGAGACACCACAGAAAACAAATTCTGGAATCAGACCTTTGCAGACTGTGACTATTACAATTATATTTAGAAAAACAAATATGTTTATCATATTCCTAAGAATAAAAGAGGATATTGGTGGTTTAGCAAAGGAACAAGAAAAAAAGACTATCAGAAATAAACTGGCAGGTTTGAAAAAGAATTAAGTAGAATTTTTGAAATAAAAAAAATATAATGTTGAGGTTAAGAGCACAATAGGTAACTTCAAAAGTAGATTTGACACAGCTAACAGAATTAGTGAACTTAAAGATCTAAGGAATTATCCAGAATATAATACAGACAAGAAAGAGAAGAGTTTAGATATACAAATAGAATAAGAAGGCATAATATACAATTAATCAAGTTGTCCAGTGAGAATAAAGAGAAGAGAAGAGAGGCAATAGGCAAAGGAGTAATAGGGAAGATGTTTCTGGAAATATCAAAAGACACGAATTCTCAAATTCAGTAAATCTAACAAAAAAGAAATTCCCTAAACACATTACAATGAAACTGCACAGTATCAAGAAGCGACAAAAAAATTTTAGGAGCAACCAGACAGAAAATACAGAATGCCTACAAAGAAGCAAAATCTGACTGACAGCTAACTTTTGGATAGAAACAGTGGAAGCCAGAAGTTAGTAAAATGATATCTTCAGATTTCTTAGAGACAATGACTGTTAACATAGAATCAAATAATAATCAAAATTATTTTTCAAAAACTGGGAAAATAGAAACATTCTCAGACCACAAATTTTGGGAAATATTTACTAATCAATGAATCATCACTAAATAAGCTTTTAATAAATGTAATTTAGGAGGAAAAAAGAGCCTTCAAACAAGGTCAGGAATAGAGGAGAAAGTAGAGTGAGTCTGCAGGGAAAAGCAGAAGTCCAATCAGGTAGCTTCAGCAGTTTGCAGTCTTTGCCTCTATAAAAACATTATATATTATTGAAATTTGTGTATATTTTACTTTAATTATTTTTCAGCCTACTTAGCTCCTTTTACCAAATATAAAATGAGTGGTCATCAAGCAACAACATTATTTCTCAAACCATGATAAAAACTATTTCAAAGGTTTATTTGATCAGTCTCTAAATCCTTAGGTTATTATATATTATATATATATTTTTATATATAATATAAAATATATATTATATATTAATATTATATTATATATTATATATTATATATTATATATATTATTTATATATTATTTATTTTATATATTATTCAAATATATATATATTATATATATATAAATATATATATAAATATAAATATATAAATATAATTTATATATATTATATATATATAATATATATAAAATATATATAATTTATATATGTTATATATAAATTATATATATTATATAAAAATTATATATAAAATATATATATTATATATAATTTATATATAATATATATAATTTATATATAATATATAATTTATATATTATATAAAATATATATAATATTTTTATACAAGCAATTTATAAATGTTATTTATATACACAGCAGAAACAGTTTTATTAGTATATTACATCCTAAGGTAACAATTTTAAAGGGAATAACACTCATTTATATATGAATCTTGAATTTATAAAAATTCAGTTCATTTCAGTCACAGTACATAAGTTTATCTGTCACTGTCACCTTAAGTCTTCAATAAACGTGAACTTTGAGGTCTACTACTGCTCGAACTGTTAAATGCCCATTTTGAAAAATTCTACTCAAAGACCCATGCTGAATCAGTCCAGAGTGATTGTAGGTTACAGTTTCAAATAAATTAAATTTAAAAGAGTTATAATTTTGGCTAAACAGTTATTTCTTTACTGTATTACATTACATTATTTTAAAAACATACTTTTAAAAAGTATATTAGAACACTTGAAGTTTAAAAACTTTAACAATTATTACTTTTACTGATTACATTATTTATAAAATTAATAAGAATTAGTATTCATTGTAGATGGAATATATTATTTAGCTCATGATAAATATTATACATCTTAATACATTTAAAAACACAATATTTCATATTATGTAATACCAGGGCCAGGCATGGTGGCTCATGCCTGTAATCCCAGCACTTTGGGAGGCCAAGGTGAGCAGATCGCCTGAGCTCGGGAGTTCGAGACCAGCCTGGGCAACATGGTGAAACCCTGTCGCTACTAAAAACACAAAAAAATTAGCTAGGTATGGTGACATGCATCTGTGGTTCCAGATACTCACGAGACTGAGGTGGTAGGATCCTCTTGAGACTGGGAGGTGGAGGTTGTAGTGAGCTGAGATTGAGCCAATGTCTGGGAGACAGAGTGAGACTCTCTCACAAATAAATAAATAAATGAAATAAAAAGTAATACCTATATATGCATTTATATATATATATATAAATAAGAAGGAAAATTATAATTTCTTGATTAGAGATTGTCAATATTTTGGTATATACTGTTCAGACTTTTTCCATTATATCAGTTATGTTCTCTATAATATATAAACTATTTGCATATATTCTATATTGTGTATGTATCTATCATCTACCCACTTACCTATCTACAAGTCTATTTATCTACATTCCCAGGTATTAATTCTCTCATTTAGCCTTTAAGTTGCAGATAAAGGCCAGGCACAGTGGCTCATGCCTGTAATCCCAGCACTTTGGGAGGCCGAGGCGGGTGGATCACGAGGTCAGGAGATCGAGACCATCCTGGCTAACATGGTGAAATCCCGTCTCTACTAAAAATACAAAACAATTAGCCAGGCGTGGTGGCGGGCACCTGTAGTCCCAGCTACTCGGGAGGCTGAGGCAGGAGAATGGCGTGAACCAGGGAGGCAGAGCTGGCAGTGAGCCAAGATCTTGCCACTGCACTCTAGCCTGGGAGACAGAGCAAGACTCCGTCTCAAAATAAGTAAATAATAAATAAATAAGATGCAGATAAAATTGGATTGGTTTCCATACGTTATGCAAAGTTTGTTGACTTCCCCAAGATGGTTCTTAATTCTTGGTCACATGAATTTCTGATTATCTTCTTATGACAAATATCTTAATGTGGAATTACTGAATAAATGTTATAAATGTTTTTAAGGCTTCTGATTCATGTCAAGTTATAAAGTTTGTTATCAGTTCAGACCTCAAACAGGGTATATTGGAGATGTGCATTTTACTTACCAATGTTGGGTTCCATTATACAAACACACCTTTTTTTTTTAACATAAGATTTTTCTAACTAAATATTAAACTGATTTTATTTTCTTTCCTAAATCATATACTGACTACAAAAGCACGTAAGAGGAGAAAGGAAGGATGTGTGCTGGTATTTTACATATCTGAATTTTTCTTTTCTTTTTTATTTTTAGATGGAGTCTCACTCTGTCGCCCAGGCTGGAGTGCAGTGGCGCTATGTAGGCTCACTACAACCTCTGCCTCCTGGGTTCAAATGATTCTCGTGCCTCAGCCTCCCAAGTAGCTGGGATTACAGGCGCACATCACCACACCTGGCTAATTTTTTGTATTTTTAGTAGAGACGGGGTTTCACCATGTTGGCCAGGCTGATCTCGAACTCCTGACCTCAGGTGATCCGCTTGTCTCGGCCTCCCAAAGTGCTGGGGTTACAGGCGTGAGCCACCATGACTGGCCCTGGACTTTTCCTAAAGAAAAAAAAATAAAATAACACTATGCCTACATGACCCAAAATTTTCAACCTGATAATAAAACATTGTTAGGAGCAGTGATGTGACATAATGGCTGTGATTTACTTTGGAAGTATGCCTGTAACTGCCATTAGTAATAATGAAAGTTAATGACATGCCTTATGGGATCAGACAATGGTCTTCAATATTTGTAACTACTTGCTGGGATAGAAACTATTCTGAACTGTCAGTGGGTGTCAGTTTGTAATTATAGATTGCACAAACACTATGCATGATATATATTTTGTTAACAATGATTAAATTGGCATTTAGAAAAATGCTTCATTTTCAGTGCCCAAGATAAACACAATCTGTACCTTTTTAAAGTAATAAGGTTGGAGAGTAAGCACCCATGAAATATAACTTATAACTTTCAAACAAATCATGGACAAACATGTATTTTTGGGTTTTGTAATGTTTAAGTGATTATTTACTAACTAGAGTTCGCTTTCAAATTTTAAAAAGATCTGTAGTTATCCTGAGCTTGAAAGTCACTTATGTTTCAGACCCAAATATAACTCACTCAATTTTGCTGAAAACCTAAAGATTTAAAGGCTGATCAAATAAACCTTTGGAATAGTTTTTATCATGGTTTGAGAAATAACGTTGTTGCTTGATGACCCATGGTTTTATATTTGGTAAAAGGGGCTAAGTAGGCTGAAAAATAATTAAAGTAAAAGATATACAACTTTCAAGAGCTAAATAGATCTAATTCACCCTGTCTCCTCTAATGTTCTGCTCACTCACTCTGCTCCAGTCACTCTGGTCTTTCCAAGCATACTAAATTCCTTTCCACACCCCAAGGTACTCTCTTTTTCATTTTCCAATAATCTGCTTCATTAAGCAAGCCAATTTAAGGACACTACCCCATCTAGTTTTTTTTTCTCCTCCCACCTTTCATTTTGCTTCCTTCATAGATTTTACCACAGCATTGGAATTCTGTACTCACCCTTCCATTTGCTTATTCAATTTGAACCTCCTGCATTGGATGATGAACTCCATAATGTCAGGGATAATGTCTAACTTTCCAACTTTCTGTGTTTAATACGTGCCATAGTACTGGGCACATAGCATGTGCTCAATAAATATTTTGTTGATTTAATGCAATTATGAATGACCAAATGAATGAGTCAGAAATATATACAAGTGTAGATCTTTAGTTTGATCTATTCACTCTTACTGAGTTTTGTGGAAATATGACATTTTGCAGTTTTGATTGTCACATTTTAAATAAGGTGATAACATTTTTGTTCCACCAGATGGGAGGATAAAGCTGAAAAAAAATGCTGAACCTACTATACATCTTGTTATTGCTTATGGTTTATATACCTAACATATTAAAATTTCATACTTAGTACTAGAGAGATATTTCTTATTTTAAAAGCATCATATGCTTACATTCATAGGTAATTTAAAGTTCACTTTTAAGTTCTGAATTTTAAAGTGTTATGAAATTTCACTTTAAAATAAGAAAAGAAATTTATGGCTAAAATGTTTTAAATATGCTTAGTGAATATTCCAAATTAATGTTAAGCATTCACTATTTTACAACCTTATTTATTATTATTATTATTATTATACTTTAAGTTTTAGGGAACATATGCACAATGTGCAGGTTTGTTACATATGTACACATGTGCCATGCTGGTGTGCTGCACCCATTAACTCATCATTTAGCATTAGGTATATCTCCTAATGCTATCCCTCCCCCCTCCCCCCACCCCACAACAGTCCCCAGAGTGTGATGTTCCCCTTCCTGTGTCCATGTGTTTTCATTGTTCAATTCCCATCTATGAGTGAGAACATACGGTGTTTGGTTTTTTGTCCTTGCGATAGTTTACTGAGAATGATGATTTCCAATTTCATCCATGTCCCTACAAAGGACATGAACTCATCATTTTTATGGCTGCATAGTATTCCATGGTGTATATGTGCCACCTTTTCTTAATCCAGTCTATCACTGTTGGACATTTGGGTTGGTTCCAAGTCTTTGCTATTGTGAATAATGCCGCAATAAACATACGTGTGCATGTGTCTTTATAGCAGCATGATTTACAGTCCTTTGGGTATATTCCCAGTAATGAGATGGCTGGGTCAAATGGTATTTCTACTTGTAGATCCCTGAGGAATCGCCACACTGACTTCCACAATGGTTGAACTAGTTTACAGTCCCACCAACAGTGTAAAAGTGTTCCTATTTCTCCACATCCTCTCCAGCACCTGTTGTTTCCTAACTTTTTAATGATTGCCATTCTAACTGGTGTGAGATGGTATCTCATTGTGGTTTTGATTTGCATTTCTCTGATGGCCAGTGATGATGAGCATTTTTTCATGTGTCTTTTGGCTGCATAAATGTCTTCTTTTGAGAAGTGTCTGTTCATATCCTTTGCCCACTTTTTGATGGGGTTATTTGGTTTTTTCTTGTAAATTTGTTGGAGTTCATTGTAGATTCTGGATATTAGCCCTTTGTCAGATGAGTAGTTTGCGAAAATTTTCTCCCATTTTGTAGGTTGCCTGTTCACTCTGATGGTAGTTTCTTTTGCTGCGCAGAAGCTCTTTAGTTTAATTAGATCTCATTTGTCAATTTTGGCTTTTGTTGCCATTGCTTTTGGTGTTTTAGACCTGAAGTCCTTGCCCATGCCTATGTCCTGAATGGTAATGCCTAGGTTTTCTTCTAGGGTTTTTATGGTTTTAGGTCTAATGTTTCAAGCAATGGGAAAAGGATTCCCTATTTAATAAATGGTGCTGGGAAAACTGGCTAGCCATATGTAGAAAGCTGAAACTGGATCCCTTCCTTACACCTTATACAAAAATTAATTCAAGATGGATTAAAGACTTAAACGTTAGACAACCTTATTTTTTATTAATACTGTTATAAATACTGTAAGATAGATGTGTTCACAAAAGACTTTGATATGTGATGATGAAGTCTGATTTAGGAAAAGTTGATAATATTTAAAATAGCATTGCTATTTTCTTACGCTTACCAAATAAAAATGCCTTGGTGAATCTAAAATATGCTATTGAAAGAAAAAGTACTCTTTTCTCTAGGGAACTGTATTTTTTTATTGATATGTTAGTACATTTTATAGCTGTCATAACATAAGGCTTTATTTGTTTTAGAACATTGAATTACTTCTGCAGCAAATAAAGCTTAGGACTATATTGGTTTATAAAAGTGGCAATGATATTTAAGTACTTTTTAATGTGCTTTGATTTTATGATTCTTAAATTTCTTACCTTATCTTTTTATTTTATCCTATTTTGTTTCCTTTTTGAGAAAGTTAAGTTTCCAGAAATCATTGCTAATTTGTAATAGTTAACATTTAACATTTTTTCTGATTTCTGCCATTGAATTTGTTGTTTTCAAATTGGAGTATATTATTTGTGTTAGATTTAAGTCATAGTATATACTATGCCTAATATAGTATAACTTATATACTATGTTAGGTTTATTAGCTTAGTGTAAGCATATACTCCGTTGTAAGATCCATTAGGGTGGGGACCGTGCCGGAAAGCTTACAACAGTGCTTGGCAATCAGTTAGTTTCCAGTGAATATTTGTTTACTTTCTTAATCAGTTAATGGGTGATAGGACAAAAGTGAACTGATATTTTAAGCAGCAGAAAGGGCCAGATTGGCTATCCTTGTTTTTTATGATATTATAGGTATCATTTATGTTATAGGTAGTATAACATTTATATAATGTGTACCTTCTGGCTCTTGGATTTGCTGTAATTTTATCCTCACATATGGATATAAGAACTTGAAACACTATAAAGTGAAATGCTTTGACACAGGAGTTAATTTACATAATGGTAAATTCTGGATTAAAGGCCTTAAAGTAAGTTCTATCTTATATCAAAATGTCAGTATTGATTATGTATACATAGAACGGTTGTGTTTTTTTCCCAAAGAAAACCAATTGTTGTGTGTTAAATTTTTAAAAACCAAATGAGTTTAGGGATTCAAGATTCTCAGCTAAGTATAGGTCTATAATCATAATGATAAGTCAGAATTTATGATTCACAGATATGTGGGATTTATGTAAATAAGATATTTTTTTAAATATTGCTGAGACTTAATCTATAGGTTTTCTAGATAACTATGCTGTTCTTTTATAGAACTAAATTTAATGGAGCAGAGAGTTAACTAACTTTTAAGTTAACGTGATTTTGCAGATAACTACTTTTGGTGAATGATTTTCAACATGATCATGATGAATTTTAATATACTCAGTTTTCGGTCTCTAATTATTAATAAACTTAAATAGGTCAACTAGAGGTTAGGAGAAAAATTGTGAACTTGTTTTTTCTTGGTAGTACCCTTGTCTTCCATAATTGACGGAAGGAAAGTACATACTATAAAAGCAACTATATAAGACTAAAATTATTGTTTGGAAATTATTATCCTTCAAAGACTTGTATTTATGTTTATTGACTTCATGTTATTAATATTTCACAACCAGGGTTTAGATTCCAACTCAGCTCTATGACCTGATCAGATTGAATATATTTGTAAATTCAGTTTACCAATATTTACCTTGCAAGGTTTTAGTATAAACGAATATAAGTTATTCCAAATGTTTAGTTCACTGCCTGTGCTTGATGCTATTTATTATTATAATTAGTCTTAATATTATTAACGGTACTTCAAAAATTCTGATAACTTTCTTCAAATTGTTCTTTTCTCAAAAATGGGGATTACCACATATCTTGAGATAATTATAATGCTGAATTACTTTTGAATATGAATGACAGTGATTTTTTTCTCAGCTTGAGAACCAAATCCCTTGACAAGCATATAAGAACCATCTACAACAAAATAAGTATCTGAGGAAACCTCTCAGCTACTTCAATCTGTATTTCAGCATTAATGTGTGATTCTATGCAAACAAATTTGGGAGAGGATTTTAAAAATTCCACTAAATAGGGAGAACTTTTCTAAACATCTCATTTTAGACAATTTTCAAAACTACCAAGGGATCTTGAGGACTGAAACCAGTTTCATTTTTCTATACTATGTTATTAATAAAAATTCAAAGATCAATTAATATAATGCATATTGTATGAACTTTGAAATCATTATAGTAAACTTTTTTTGTCAAATTACTTATACCAGTTATCTTGCTTGTGACTGCAGATTGCATAATTGCTGCACAGATACTTAAATGGCAACATATGTCACATTTATCCACTCAATGGCCACACTTCATTGTGTATAGATGTATTCTGATGGGCTTTACGTTCAAATTGACAAGTGAGGCAATTACCAGTCAGCATGTCCTACAGGTTCTGCATCTGGCTTATCCATTTGTACTTTTTGGTTTTTTTTTTTTAAAGTAACAGGATCTGTAGAAAGAACTATAGTAACCTGATTTGAAACCTGGCTCTAATGCTGATTAGCTATGTGACCATGGGAAAGTTCCTTAGCATGTTTTTGTTTTGTTTTGTTTTGTTTTGTTTTCCAAGACAGGGTCTCACTTTATCACTTAGGCTGGAGTGCACTGGCTTGATCTCTGCTCACTGCAACCTCCGTCTCCTGGGTTCAAGCGATCCTCCCACCTCAGCCTCCTGAGTAGCTGGGACTACAGATGTGTGCCACCATGCCCTGCTAATTTTGTGTTTTTAGTAGAGATGGTTTCAGAATATTGGTTTCACCTCAAGTGATCTGCTTACCTTGGCCTCCCAAAGTGCTGGGATTACAGGCAAGAGCCACTGTGCTGGCCAGTTCCTTAGCATCTTTGAATTTTAGTTTTCTCATCTGTAATATTGTGATAATAACTGATACAATAAGGAAATATTACATGCTTGTTATTTTGCAAAATTAATGAAATTGATATAGGGAAGCAGGTACTCTCCTACACTGTTGGTAAAAATATTCATTATTAAAACATCTATGAAGCAATTTGGTACCACCTAATACATATTGAAAGGTACATTCCCATTGAGTCAGCAATATCATTTCTGGGAACATATGCTACAGAAATGCATTGGTACAAAAATATATATACACACATACACAAAGATGTTCATTTGAGCATTATTTATAATAGTTAACTTTAGACACATTTAAATATCCATCATTAGGGAGAAGTTAAATGAATCTTGGTGTATGTAGTCATGCAATGTGAATGTGAATGCACTGAAATAAAAAGATTTCCGAGACATAGAAAATAAAAAATGAAAATAAATGATTTAGACAAGATATTGAAAGTATTACATTATGTAAAAGTATAAGAATATATATGTCATTGCATTATATATTCATTAATGCATTTTATAATTCCTGTGTATTATCATAATTACTTTGAAGAGCAGTAAAGTGATACTCAATTATTAAAAGTGATTCCTTTTGGGAAGAGATTGATAGGATATCTAGCTGTCAGGTATTGGTGAATGGGTTCCAATTCAATGTGCGAATTGAAACACTAAAGACCAAATAAACAATTACAGTTTTTCAATGGCAAAAAACTTTCTTTCTACTATTATTAATCCCCTTGCCATCATTCTAGTTCAGGGTTTTCATTATCTCACTCATAGTGGAAGATTGCAGGATACTCTAGAGTATAAATAAATTTTATGGAGGACTTCAGGACTTTTTCAAGCTGCATTTGCCATCTCCCTCCCCAGCTCCTATTCTCATTCTCTTCCCCGACACAGGATGGCTGCTCTATTGAGGAATAACAGATGGAGGTGGGGGTTGTGTGCTGTAGGTGATGAGATCAAGGAGTTAACCAAATAGGGGAAAACCAGGAGACTATGTGGCATTATTGGTGCCTGGGAAAGACAGTTAAGAAGAAAGGGAGTGGTCAATCATGTCAAACTCTGCAGAGAAGTCAAATACCTTAACTTTTTTGTTTTGTTTTTAATGAGCATTTGTTTTGTTTAGCATAGAGATAAATACTTACTGATCTTGCTGACAACAGTTACAATGGAGTTGTGAGGAAAAGGTATAAATAAATTGATGAGCAGGAGGTGAGAGCACAGATAGAGTAGACTACTCCTT
Source organism: Gorilla gorilla gorilla (assembly GCF_029281585.2). Classification (NCBI taxonomy): domain Eukaryota; kingdom Metazoa; phylum Chordata; class Mammalia; order Primates; family Hominidae; genus Gorilla; species Gorilla gorilla. The sequence goes on from NC_073229.2 coordinate 125,645,138, forward strand.
TTCAAGACATTTGGCTATGAATAGAAAGGAGGAAGAAGGGGGGAAAGAGGCACTCTCCTACAATTTGTTGCATCTTATTGATTTTTAAAGACAATTTTAAATAATATGTCATCCTATCCAAAGTCATCATTTTTGGTAGACATCCCAGCTTCAAGTGATTAACCGAAAAAAGCAAATCAATTCCATTCCTTAGGCATACATTTTATAATTAGTTTTTCCTGACAGGCTTCCAAAAAAGCTACGTTGCTCTAGTTTTGACATTCTTCTGGATGTTTTGCTGAGATTTATGATGGTCAAAAGGGGTAACTTTGTAAATTTCACAGTTTACCTTTATTACATTCATGATTTATGTAAATTTTAGAGTGTTTCTGTCTTCTCTTTCTATGGCTTGAACAAAATTCCTCATGTTCTTTTAACACTTTTCCTGTTTCTTAATTAGTAATAAGTTTGACCTTGCTTAGGACCTTTTTGCCAACCAAACTCTATGCCTTCTTCCATGCTAGAACACTAGGATAGATTGTAGAAGCAAACAAGGTGGTGCAGCAGGAGGTTGTGGGAAGACAAGGTAGGCTTATCTAGAAATACTATGTAGAGACTATCTGGAAGGTTCAAACTATGGAGAAAGTGACTTGTAGCATCATTGTTTAATTCAGAGACTTATCCTATAATTTATACAAAATCGACAACCAGATATTTCTAAATACTACTCCATTTATTTTATAGATGAGTAAACTAACACTACATATCAATATAATATATATAAAGTGGAAAATGGGTCATATTCTAAATTGCATATTTATCTTTGGTCCTACTTAAGTTATTGCACTGATCCATGAAACAACTGAAATATTGCACTGTGTTTAGCATACTTTCCTGAGACATACACAACACATATTTAAAATCGTATGTTTAAACAGGGATACTAAGTCTGGCATAAATTATTACACTCAAGTATCAGGATATGAATCATGTTGCCAGGTTGGCGAACTACATTTCTATATTTTTTTCTGATTTATTATATGACTATAGCAAAATTTGCCACAATAGGAAAGTCAGAAAAATGCATTATATCATAATTTAGATTTTAACACCATAGGATTTTTTGGTAATTTTTTTCAGATTTTATTTTTAATCTGAAATACCTTTTAAACTGAAAATAAAATTTCCTATTCAATGTTTGTCATGTATTTAAGAAAAAGAACAACAATATAAATTATACTAGGGTGGCTACTATATATAAAATATATAATACATTATATATATTACATATATAGAGAGATATAAACTGCAGTAGTTGACACACTGGATTTAGTAATGGAACCTTTAGTTAAACATATTACGTAAAATACTCTGTTTATTATATGTTGCTTTCATTAACAAAGCCTTTGTGGAGGTTATGAGATAACATATAAAAAAATAAGGTAACTTTTTTTCTCTAGCAAGAAGTTGCCCAGAATTTATGTAGCCTAGGATCTTCCTAGTGTAAACTGTGCGTTTCATAGATACCATCAGAAATATGTATGAAAATGATGTGTCCCTAGACACAATCCTGGTGAGTTGCAGAGAGGAATAAGAAGTGATTATTTTTTGTAATTCAGATATAAAACTTGTTGTTAAGTCAGTATTTTTTGAAATAGGTAGACTAAACATCATTTTATATTTGTTTTCAGGGAACAAGCTCATTTGATAAAGTGCATTTGAGCTACCTGTCATTAAGTTTTTTTTGTTGTTTTTTTTTTTTTTTTTTTTACTTGTCATTAAGTTTAAAAATTACTATGTTTATTTAGTATTTGGTCAATTTGATATCTAAATTGTTGAGGATTCCATTTTTTAAATCACTCACATTGTTCAATTATCATACATTTCTGTTTCATTTTCTTTACCAGTTTTCTGTTATTCTGCTTTCATGTCTTCTAGTACCTGGCACGTTTTGTGCCAAGAGAAGTTCGTTTGTTGCTGCCTTTGAAAATGTTGCTCAAACTTATGTCAGTTGCCAATGACTTGCCGAAGTTTTCCTCAATTAAGCAGCTGGCAGTCTAATATTTTCTTAGGGAAGCCTGAAGAGTGTTTTCACATATTGACTCAGCTTGCCGACTCTTTCTCCTTCAATGTTTCAGGTGTCAGTGGCTCCTGTAGTTATTAGCAATAGCACTAAACTAAAAATATGATTGGTCCTATTATACCAGACATGGGAAAATGAAATAACGGTGCCAGAGCAATACTATCCATATTGCATAGACATTTCCTTACTGAATACACACTAGTTCTCTCAAATTATTGGTCTAGTTTGACAAAGTCCCAAAGGTATAAGTAGTTAATGTACCCAGTTAAAGTGAAAAGAAACTGGGGACGAGAGAATGATTGTCAAAACACTTCTCTGATAGAACCTTGAAGAATATAAGACTTAGAGTCACTTGTATAGACAGAAACTACTTGAAGAAATCAGAAAAAAAAACAACAACTAGAAATCAGAAGACATTTTGTTTTTCATCTGGAAAATGCAGCAAAAGTAGTGGCGATCTCTAATCATTCCCGTAAGAAACGTTTTTTTAAAACGCTAAATACATTAAAAGTCAATCTTAAAACATGCAAAAAGCCTTTAAATTTGGATCGAATATATTGTTAGTAGGCATAGATTAACAAATTGCAAGTAAATAATCAAAATATAAATCTTTTTGAGTACTCATTATGAGCTGACATTGTTATACGTACTTTGAAATAAATTAACCAATTTAATCCTTGCTTTCATTCAATGAAACATGTAGAATAATTATTCTCATTTTACAGATGAGGTCTAAGCTCATTTGCAAAGCTGGGGTCTAAGCCCAGGGAGTCTGGCTTTAACATCCACTAGCTGAACTCCTTCACTGGCTGCTCTTAAGTTAAAAACACTGTTCATGTGTTTTAGGACTAGGTTCAACTAGTGGGACTTTTTTTCTTCCAAGTAAAAGAAGTTGGACTAAATATTTTCTTTTTGAAAAATCTTAATCTCATATTAAAATTCAAAAATCCATATCCTCCTCATTGCCTTAATCCTTTAATATAATATTGAAACCTATAGAATATTTGTTCTTACCTAAATGGTGCCAAACATATTTAATTTAAATGGTTTTTAAAATAGTAAAAGTATGGATATTTCTAAATATATGATTTCAGGACAGAATTTTTAAACTTCTACTCATGGATTTGACTTTATGTATAGCAGATGAATATACATGTTGTCAATGATCAGAGTTCCATGAAAATGAAATTAAAATGGTCACTTATAGGTGTTTTCACTTTCATTTCTTAACTGCGTTGACTAATGACATATAGATCAATCGAACTTTGCTTTCTAATTTTAAAGGCAGCTGTTAATACTGTTAGCTCATGATGTATTTTAAATAACTAATAGTTTTATGTATTCAGCTATGCATAAACCTATATGCATATTTTGTGGGATCTGTGAATTGGGTAAAGATTTGAGGGAAAGTTTGCAGAAATGAGTATGATACAAAGTGAATTTTAGGGTTTTATATCAACTTAACCATTGTGCAAATTTGAGTTTTATCTAAATCAAGCTAGAAGGATTCACTGAAAACTCTGTTTTTAGTATCATTAAAGCAATGTTCACTTGCGTTATTCAGACCACTCTCTGGAGAAAGTAGAAAGGAGAGCCTATGACATCCCATGAAGTTTGGAGGCAGTTAAGACCACTACGTTTACCTGAACTCTTTCCTATGTTTAATTAAACATAGCTGTTGGAGTCAGATGTTTCCTTTTCCATGGACTTTGGAAATTTTATAACTGATTTGGCTATTTTAGGAATCTTGAAATCATACACTCCTCATAGAACCTCCTTCAGAAAATCACTTTACATATATCATTGCTATTAGTTTGGAAAATCGGTTAGTTAAAAATGTTTTTATTTTAACCAAAAATATAGCTGCTTTAATTTAGAGCACTTGGTTTTAATAGATGTGCTAATCAATGGAGCAGAAGAGTTAACTGAGTTCAGAGACATAGTTTGGGTATTGCCTTAGAGATATATCTATTTGTTGTATGTATGCTTAAAAATACCCATGATATTATTCTATTCATACATTAGAAATATTTCCTACTGTAGATTTTTCTCAGAATTTTTCTACAGGGACTCAGGCTACATTTCTTTTGAAATGTCAGTGATTGAGAACTTAGGTTTAAAAAAAATTACCTAAATCTTTAAAGTTAAAAAAGATGAACATATAGTTTATTCATACAATGAAACATTATTTGGTGGACATACATTTGAATAGATTGTAGCTAAAATAAAGAAAGATGAATTACAGGATTATAACATGAAGAGAAAAATGCAAGTTGTAGAAGACAGCATAGAGTATGGTTCCATTTTTGTAAAGCTCAAATAGAATAAAAACTAAGCTATGTTTTATTTAGCAATATACAAATAGGTTGTAAAGCTGCTTTTAAAGAGCAGGCAAGAAGAATGGTAAACACAAAATCAGGATCATGCCCCCAGAAGGGAGGCAAGGGGCTGATGTTGGGGAGAAAGTAGGTAATGGCAATATTCTAGGATTCAAATTGGATCACAAGAGTTAGTGTTATCATTATATTTCATAGCTTACATAAACATTTATTTTGGATGCATCAAATACTATATAATAGAAAAAAGTAGAAGACAATAGTTAATTTTCTGCCTGTTTGTCATTGTATATGCTTTAAAAGAAAGTAATGAAGTAGGAAATTTAGACAATTAAGTGGTTGTTATGTCTACATGAGACCAAATAATAGCCTTACTGATTATTATTATTATTTTTTTTGGAAGGACTAAGTAATCCTGTTTTAAAGATTCATGTTTTAAATTTCACTACTTAATTTTTATTTCAGTGACAGGACCAATTCAGACCAGGTTAAAGTTTATAAGAGAAAAATAAATATAACAAATGTTTATTGACTTCCCACACTACCTGTCAGGTAGTATATTGGGTGTTGCTAAGGTATCACAGTAAATAAGATAAGTTTCTGCTCTTTGAGACCTTTAAGTTCAGTGAAAACAAGAGGATAAATGTGTCTATTAATCCAATTAGTACAAATTCTGAAAGCACAAAATGTTAAATAAATTAAGGACGTTCCTGAGACTAAGTCATCCCTCAATATTATTAGAAAATGTGATAAAGCAAAGCTTAATATAACAGATTATATAGAAAATATTGATTTTTTTGTTAATTTTGTCTAATTTCTCTTTGCTTTATTTCATAAGCTTATATATTATCCCACCCTTAGGAGTTTTCTTGTCAAGATACTAAGATGTTAAGGCAAATGCATCAATTCCATGAAGTAACTGTTATATTGCTTATAACAGAGAAATCTTTATGCTTATGCAGAGATCCTTGGCATGGATAACATTATAATTATTTTTATTTAATCCTTCTCCTTCCTAGGAAATCAGTTTGATATGTTGAAAAGAGTGTCATATTTTAGAGAAACTTTGAATTCCATTTCTGACATGTTTCATTCCATCTTTAGGACTTTAGGTAAATTAGTTAACTTTGCCAAGTGTGAATTTTCCATCTATAGAATGGTGTTGTAGGCTGGGCATGGTGGCTCACGCCTGTAATCTCAGCACTTCGGGAGGCCGAGGTGGGTGGATCATGAGGGCAGGAGATCGAGACCATCCTGGCTAACACGGTGAAACCCCGTCTCTACTAAGAAAATACAAAAAAATAAGCTGGGCGTGGGGGCGGGCGCCTGTAGTCCCAGCTACTTGGGAGGCTGAGTCAGGAGCAGCTACCTGGGAGGCTGAGTCAGGAGAATGGCGTCAACCCGGGAGGCGGAGCTTGCAGTGAGCCGAGATCATGCCACTGCACTCCAGTCTGGGTGACAGAGCGAGACTCTGTCTCAAAAAAAAAAAAAAAAAAAAAAAATGGAGTTAGTAATATTGTCCAGATAGAGCTGTGAGGATTAAATTTTATGGTGTACACAGACACCTTACCAACTTGACCACAGTGGTTATTATGTGTCTAAATCCAGGATAGTGCTAAATAGGATTTAAGGCCACTTAAAGATAAGGCCTTCAGTGTATGCAAATTGGATTTGTTTTACTGAGCGATTAATTTCCTAGTCCTAGAACATTGTGTGTGCTGAGTTACTGAATTTTTAAATGAATTAACTATTAAAACCTGAAGGTCGAAAGTGTTTCAAGACAGCTCTCCAATTCAACTCATAGAAAATATCTTTTGAAACAAAATGTGCTGCCATCTTCTTATCCTGAATTGAAAGCTTAGGAAGAAATTGGGGAGACACTCAGAAGTCTGCCTTGTTTCTCTAGTCTGGGATGGAATTTCTGCCTGGAAATTTTCCAGGTAGAAGATGAAGAATCTGGAAAATTTTCCATCTGTGTCTGAGTGAGATATTAATATTGGCTTTGTTATTTAGTTCAAAGTCTTGCTTGTAAATTCCAAAACATCAAGGGTATTCATAATCAAATAGAAAGCAACACATGGATTCCAAATGATATTTGGATTATTCACAAATTGGTATTTTCTGCTCTCTTACTTTGCTTTCTTAGTATGAATCACGGGAGTTGACTGTAGAAATGTCACTGTTGTATGCAGAACACATTTCAGTCTCTTCCTCTCATCTATTCTGTTCAAAATTTTTCAAAAAAGAACCAAATATTCATAAAGTATTTTAAATTTATGTAGTTTGTTTTTTTGCTTCTTGTTTAAGAAATAAATGTGAATTTCTTTGAAATATGCATTTATTTAATTAACTGGCTAAATTTTTCTGTCATTTAAAGTATACTTCTAAATTTTTTTAAATTCCACTTAAAAGAAGATTTCAATTTTTAAAGAGGTATAGGTAAACATTTCAATAACATTAAAGTGCTTATTTCTTAAGCAAAAGATTGGAATGTTTTGGTTCTATTGGGCAAACATCTCCATAAAAAGTGGCTTTTGTTTTTGGTAGGAGAGTGAGGGCTTCCACAGGTTTACAGAAGAAGTGTTGTCAAGGGTTCAGCTATGGAAAGAGATGGGAGGCTTATCATGCAAGGATGCACTAGAGTGGGTATGATGGCGATTTTCTCAGGCTTCTGGTGGTCATGGTTGAAATATTGCTGTATCACTTCCAATCCCATCATCTTAAGGTTTTCTGAAACTGCCTTTGTTCCCACATTCTCAGCAAAAGTGTAATTGTGTTGTATTGGCTCACAATCATTTTGTTTGGCTATGTCAGATCATGATCCCAGTTGGGGAGATTTTTTTTTTCTTTTTTTTTTTTTTTGAGATTGAGTCTCACACTGTAGGCTGGGCTGGAGTGCAGTGGCATGCTCTCGGCTCAATGCAACCTCTTCCTCCTGGGTTCAAGTGATTCTCCTGCCTCAGCCTCCCGAGTAGCTGGGATTACAGGCACCTGCCACCATGCCCAGCTAATTTTTTGTATTTTTAGTAGAGACGGGGATTCACCATGTTGGCCAGGCTGGTCTTGAACTCCTGGCCTCCTGATTCACCTGCCTCAGCCTCCCAAAGTGCTGGGATTACAGGCATGAGCCACCATGTCTGGCCAGGAGGAGATCTTTAAACAAAAAAATAGGGCTGCTATTACTAAAAAAAAGGATAGTGGATACCAGGCAGGCAATAAATAATATCCAATAGACTATGATATATAAAAAAGAACAAAATGATCGGCCAAAAGATGAGATGTTATGCTTTTTTATAACACAAAGCATGGGGAGACTTTATCAAATCACATGTTGCATTAAGTGGTAACATTACAGGAAACTTGTAGGACTTTTTACAAACATCCAGTTATCTGGGCTTTGGGGAAGTTGCTCTAGCACCAGGTACATATCTTATGGAACTGGGAATTCTGATGGTAAGTACCTTACAACAAAATAAATACTTTAGGAATTTATCCTTGGAAATTCTTTATCCCAATAACAAATCATTACACTTTAGTTTGACCATAGATCTCATCCTTGTATGCAGTTTAATGGGAAAGTACTGGATAAGATTTACATGACTCGGCTTCTTGACATTTAACTACCAAGTTTCTTGGTCTTGGCTTCCTTGTTCCTTAAGTGAGGCTGTCAGGGAAGATCTTTAAGATGCCTTACAGTTCTGTAAAATATTATAATTAGATTGCTCTGAGTGGCACAAATAAAATTAAGGTTTAGCACAGTAAAATCTGTTATAGAGAGAGGTGAAGTTTATTTAATCTTTGTTTAAAATGTATATATACATCTCATATAACTCAATATATTAAGCATTTTGGACACCCAAATATATAAAATATATGAATAATAAATTTATATTATTAGAAAAACAAATATAAAAAGATTATTGTCTTAACATTTCTTTGTAAGGAAATTAACAAAACTCAAATAGAAAATGGTAGTTTTATCGCTTCTCAGCCCATTGGCTAAGATCAAGTGCAAATGGTAGTTCTGATTTCTAAGATCATTTTAAATTATAGTTATATGATAAAACAACATTCAAGATAATTTAGATAATCATATATGATTTGTTTTTATGTTGGTTAAAATGATTAGCTTGGAAAATGGTTCAGATTAGTGTGGAATTTTTTATGAACTCACCTATGATCAATGACTGAATTTGAATTGAGTTTATAGCACAATTATTGGTATTTTGAACTAAGTAGTGGTTGTACAGTAAAGCAGAGCTAGTGAGATACCCAATGGAAACAGCATCTAAAAAGTTAGTCTCCAGAAGTATCATTTATACGAATATTCTTCTAAAAGCTTTATCACTGAATACCTCTATTTGTAAAAAAGATACATACATATATATATATATATATACATACACATACATGAATACTTAAAATATGTTTAAGGATACTGCCATTATATTCATTTATTAATTATATACCTGTTCTATGTTATATGCATTATAAAATATGTAAGGTATAAAATTAAAAGGATAAGATAAAGATTAAATAATAAATTTAGTTTCATTCATGGTATGTTTATATGGTATGGTATGGTATATGTATATACAATATGGTATTTTTGTTTTGGCTAAAACAGAAATAGGTAATGCAATTGAGTATGAATCATTATTTTTTAAAAATTTGTTAAACATTTTGAATTGTAGAAGATCTGATTCTATAGTTTGATTTATTGATTTTAATGGCTGTATGACTGAAAAGTGCTTCCTCACAAAAATATATAGATCTAAGTGGAAAATAAATTGTTGGCTAAAAATTATGCCAACATTTTTACTGATATTCAACTGATGCATTTCCATCTCACTTGAAGTTAATCAGTTATTCTTATAAAGTAGCCACATGATGCTAAACTTAAACATTTCTGGCAAATGTGTTCAAAATGCTGTCAAATATGTCAATATTTAAAATATTTCTAAACATCCACTTTTACGACATTCTCTTCGTAGTATTAACTTTTTTTCAATCTACAACTTTTTTTTTTCTTTTTGCCATAAAATAATCAGCAAAGCTCTGTGTGGCATAAATGGCATTTATGATCACCTACATCTCAATACTAAGTATTATAAAGAATCATTATATCTTAAATGTCATTTTCAAGAAATTCACTCGTTTAATAACATTGTCACACTTAAGAAAATTTCTAGCTTCAAGTTTTGTCACAATATCTTGCCTATGATTACTGTAAATAATGATTTTCATGTGTGTAGTACTATTACTATTTTCTTGCTTTGCTATTTTTTTCTTGTCTGACACCCTCTCACTTGTTACAGTCTTTCCACTAGTATTATTTTATTTTATTTTTATTTTAATATTTGAAGAGATTTATTCTAAGCCAAATATGAGTTACCATGGCCCATGACACAGCCTCCAGGAAGTCTTGAGAACATGTACCCAAAGTGGTTGGGGTGCAGCTTGGTTTTATACACTTTAGAGAGGCATGAGACATCAATCAAATACATTTAATAAATACATTGGTTTAGTCCAGAAAGGCGGAACAACTCAAAGGGGTGTGGGAGGTTCCAGGCTATGGTGAATTTAAATATTTTCTGGTTGACAATTGGTTGAGTTTTCCTAAAGACCCAGGATTGATAGAAAAGTAATGTTCAGCTTAAAAATAAAGATTGTGCAGCACAAAGTTCTTTTGAAGTCTTATAGTGGCTGTCCTTAGAGACAATAGGATGACAGATGTTTCCTATTCAGATTTTAGGTAATCTCTTTAGGATTGGGAGTGTCTGGAAGAAAAAGATCTAGCTATGTTAATACAGATTCTTCATAGATGCAAATTTTTCCCCACAAAGAACAGCTTTGCAGGGGCATTTCAAAATATTGCTAAGAAGCATGTTTTTGAGTAAAATATTTTGATGTTCTTCTTTGTCTTGTAATATTATGCCAGAGTCAGGTTGGAAAGTAAATAGTGATATATAGGGTTAAATAAAACCCAACCTATCCGATGCGAATTTGTGATTTGTAGGCCATGACTCCCCAGACACCTTAGATAGGAGTAAGTCCTTACCAGAATTTGTGAGATATGATTAAAGTAGTGCTGTGAGAGAAATGTTTATCCTTAATAACTTACATTAGCAATAAAACTATGATCATTGGTCAGATAAGTATTTATCTTAAAACATTATTAATTGAACAGGAGAGTAAATCCAATGAATTAAAAAGGAAGAGATAATACAAATGAAAGTGAAAGTTAATACAATAGGGAAAAAATGATAAGGTAGAGATCAACAAATCAAAAAATTTGTTCTTTGGAAACAAATCAACAAAATAGACAAATTGCTTGCAAGACTGATCAAGAGAAGAAAAGAGATCACAGAAATAAACAATTTTATGAATGAAAAGTTGAGCACAGCCGTAAGTAGAGATTACAAGATAACCAAAGGTAATTATAAGATGCATAGGTAGTTCAATTGGGGAAGGATAATCTTTTCAACAAATAGTGCTGAAACAACTGAATATCTGTATTTTTTAAAAAGAAAACTTTGATTCTTATATCATACCCTGCATAAAAATTAACTCCAGATGAATCATAGACACAAGTGATATGGCTCCAACGAGTGGAGGAACACCAGGGTTCTTGGTCCTCACGCCAGTTTAGATAAAACGACACGGACACACATGGAGTGGTTTTAAGGAGCAGATAGTTTAATAGCCAAGAAGGAAGAAGAAAGCAGAAGGAAGAGGCTCCCCCATATAGAGACAGGGAAGGGAGAGGGGGCTCCAGAGCTGAAAGAGGAGGTCCCCCTTAAATATTATTTTTTAAAGAGCTCATTTAATGTTAAACTTATAATTTCTCTAATGTAGTTTTCCTTTTAGGGTTAATAGTAAAAAGCAAAACATCGTATCTTTCCTTATTTAAAAATCGAATATCCCAATCTAAACTATATAGAAACACTGGTGTTTTGAGCTAGCTGTGTAGCAATTCTACCATTTGTGAAAGAGTGAAAGTGGAATAGAACAAGATCATAATGTTAAATTACCCCTTCAACAAAGATATGCACTGTGGAAATGTATAAGTGATGATAACGTGTCTCTTTAAGTTTTTTTGAGAATAAAGTAAGGTCGCTGTTTTATGTAGACTCATAGAAATATTGAAATTCTAAAAGGACATGGTATATTTTTTGAAGAAATCTTCAGTTCCCGAAAGAGGGTGGAACAGAGGATGTTTTCTTTTTATTTATTTTATTTTTCCAGAGGTTATTGGGGTACGGGAGGTACTTGGTTACATGAGTAAGTTTTTTAATGGTGATTTGCAAGATTTTAGTGCACCCATCACCCAAACAGTATACACTGCATCATATTTGTAGTCTTTTATCCTTCGCCTCCCTCCCACTCTTCCCCCCAAGTCCCCAGAGTCCACTGTATCATTGTTATGCCTTTGCGTCCTCATAGCTTAGCTTCCACATATTAGTGAGAACATACAATGTTGGGTTTTTCCTTTCCTGACTTACATCACTTAGAATAATAGTCTCCAATCTCATCCAGCTCACTGTAAATGCTGTTAATTCATTCCTTTTTATGGCTGTATAGGATTCCATCAAATATGTATACACACACACATACACACACCATAGTTTCTTTATCCACTGGCTGATTGATGGGCATTTGGGTTGGTTCCACAATTTTGCAATTGTGAATTGTGCTGCTATAAACATGTATGTACAAGTATTTTTTAAGAATAATGATGTCTTTTCCTCTGGGTAGATACCCAGTAGTGGGATTGCTGGATTAAACAGTAGTTCTACTTTTAGTTCTTTAAGGAAGCTCCACACGGTTTTCCATAGTGGCTGTACTAGTTTACATTCCCGCCAGCAGTGTAGAAATGTTCCCTGTTCACCACATCCACGTCAACATGTACTGTTTATTGATTTTTGATTATGGCCATTCTTGCAGGAATAAGGTGGTATCCCATTGTGGCTTTAACTTACATTTCCCTGATTATTAATGATGTTGAGCATTTTTTCATATGTTTGTTGGCCATTTGTACATCTTCTTTTGAGAATTGTCTATTCATATCCTTAACCCACTTTTTGATGGGATTGTTTGTTTTTATCTTACCGATTTGTTTGAGTTTGTTGTAGATTATGGATATTAGTCCTTTATCAGAGGTACAGATTGTGAAGATTTTCTCCCACTCTGTGGGTTTTCTGTTTACTCTGCTGACTGTTCCTTTTGCCTTGCAAAAGCTCTTTAGTTTAATTAGGTCCCAGCTATTTATCTTTGTTTTCACTGCATTTGCTTTTGGATTCTTGACCATGAAATCCTTGCCTAAGCCAATGTCTGCAAGGGTTTTTCCAATGTTATCTTCTAGAACTTTTATAGTTTCAAGTCTTAGGTTTAAGTCCTTAAACCATCTTGAGTTGAGATGATATAAACAAATGGAAACATATCCCATACTCATGGAGGGATAGAATCAATATTGTGAAAATAACCATACTGCCAAAAGCAATCTACACATCAATGCAATCCCCATCAGAATGTCACCATCATTCTTCACAGAATTAGAAAAAACAATTCTAAAATTTATATGGGACCTAAAAAGAAGCCGCATAGCCAAAGCAAGACTAACCAAAAAGAACGAATCTGGAGACATCACACTACCTGATTTCAAACTATTCTATAAGGCCATAGTCACCAAAAGAGTGTGACACTGGTATAAAAATAGGCACATAGACCAATGGAACAGAATAGAGAACCAGAAAGAAACCCAAGTACTTACAGCCAACTGATCTTTGACAAAGCAAACAAAAACATAAAGTGGGGAAAGGACACCCTTTTTAACAAATGATACTGGGATAATTGGCTAACCACATGTAGGAGAATGAAGCTGGATCCTCATCTCTCACCTTATACAAAAATCAACTCAAAATATGGATTAAGGACTTAAACCTAAGACCTGAGAATGTTTTCTTAATGGTACAGTAATCCTTTACAGTTTAAATAAACTAAAAGGAAACTGCCTATATTTTATACACTGTTCATTTATATGCATGTAGCTATAATAAAATATAGACTTTCATAGATTCAGTTAGAAATTTGGCCGCCTTCCCAGCAAAAGGCAAGTATATAAAAACTGAATATCCTCATCTGTTTAACAAGTTGGCCTTGTCAACCCTTAATATATATATATGTTCAGTGATAACACATCTTTTTACTATGTTTGAAAGATTCATATGCTGAAACACAGTCTATGTTTTGACACTGATAATTAACAGTATGTATTTTTGTATTCCCAGCTAGACTTCTTTCATGGAGCAAATTGGGCAAATTCTCAGGTCACTACATAGGCAATAGTCTATTGCCTTTTTTTCTGGATATGTTTTCTGTTCTCTGCTCTAATTGAATACATTAAATTAAGGTACTTATCTTCATCACTTTTATTTTTTTATTTAACAAATCTTCATATTTAATAGGGAACATAATAATGCTAAATGGCAGACTTTGTGGGAGGGCATAAAAATGTGAAGGACAGCCAGCATGTTGTAGAGGAAGAAAAAAGACAGGCTTAAAACCAGGCCACCTCTGAACCTGAAACCCAGACTTGTCACTTACTTGCTGTAAAACTTTAAGAAAGTCACTTATCTTGCATGTCTCTGTTTTCACACTGAGAAAGGAGGTTAAGTGTTAAGCGAATTATATTGTTTGAAATGGGGTGCTCCTGCACCCTTTGATAGCTCAGCTGGTAGAGCGAAGGACTGTAGACTATAGAGACATCTGTGAAATGCGGTGGTCCTCACAGTAGACGATCAAGAATTTTTACCTGTATCTTACAGAAGAAGAACATTTGAGATAATTAATTTTTTTAACTTTTACTAAAATAATAAATACAGTATTTATCTTGTGTAGGAAATTTAAGCATTGCACAAAAGGTCCCCAACTAGAGATATATTGTACTTTAAAACAAGCAGCATAATGTGCTTCCATCAGGCAATAGACAAGTAGGCAAAAACATATTTGACTTCTAGGCCTCTGCTTTGAGTACTGAAAATGTGTTGCCTTCTAAGCAGATATTTAGTAATATTTGTTTCTTCTACAGTGGTGTGCAACAACAGTTGTGATTTGACTCATTGCCTTTCAGTTCCTCAAGCAATATTTGGCTATGTAATAAAGAAGCTTATTAGGCTAACGGTATTTTAAAAGATATGTTTAGGGAAAGAGTCAATGTTGGTCTTCGTAGTTGTAGCACATACTAACCCTATGGTCTTTTACAGCTCTCATACTTATGAATTGAATTGACTCCTTGGTGTCTGTTAACCACCATACAATTATGTGAATAATTTCACTGCAGCCTTTCCAACTTAAAGCTAATCTTTTTTAAACATGAAAAATAACTTTTATTTCTCACAAATAAGCTATTATGAATGTTTTGAGACCCCAAGTGTTTTTGAGTCATTAAAATTGTAAGATGGAGCATTTATTGGAATGCGTTTTGTTTAAGACTAATATGTTGGCAATAAAGTTAAAAAAAGTGCTATGGCAAGTGTTTGCTTAATTTTAGTTAGAGAGAAAAACAGTCACTGTTAATGTATTATAGCATTTAATGACACTTCTGTGTGTGATAAAAGCAAAAAGTACTTTCCTTAGTTAAAAAGATGAAAATGGCTGACTTTCTTATGTACTCTGAACTTCTTGCATATATAATTTTCTTTTGTTAAACGTGTAATCTGTCAACTAATCAGCAAAGATTTATTGTACACCTTTTCGGCAGTGTATACTGTGCTTGTTGTTACGCAGAATAAGTAAGACAAGGTAAGTGGCTTCCCATCATATTGGAGAGGCAATCAATTTTCTATATGAAACAGATAGTAATATTAGCTGATGTATGAGTAAGTGACAAAATTAAAGGTACCAAATAGCATGTCCCAATGTATTCTATGAAACGTTATTTCTTTGAAATGATCTGAGAAAAAGATTCTACAGCCAAATGTGTTTGAGAAACATGGCCCACTATATAGCTCTTTTAAAGATTTACAGCATACTCTAGCATATTAAGGGGTCTGAGGAGGCCTGCAATAAAGATGCCTATAAAAGTTACTTGACTAAGCAATTTTCCAAGCTTATTTGGTCGATGTCCTGAATATCTCCTACAGGAACCCACTTTAGGAAGTGCTCCTTGATTTAGAATCTGACCCAACAGAGTGTCACCTTAAAGGGTGGAAAAAGCTTGCTTTTTAAGACTAAAAGCTGATTTTTAAACAAGTGTTACATTTATAGATGCATTATTGATTCCAGTCGAGACTGTTAGAACTTTCAGGAGGAAAACTTGGCAAGACACGTAAGAGTATAAAATATAAATGCTCTTTGGCTTAGGAATTACACTTCTAGAATTTACTCTTGTTCAAAAGATTTTAATGGCTAAGCCTTGCCTCTGAACTAAGAATAATCTCGTCAGCCTGCCATTTAATATCTTCCACAACATTTCCTTACTACAATTTCGGGTATACTAGCATGCACAAATATGTGCTATATAAATGAAGAGTAGAGACATATTTACAGAGGCTAGAAAGTTTGGAAAAAGATTCATGGAGAGGGTGGAACATAAAGCAGCCCTAATGGCGCATTGCGGAGTTAAAGCTGTGTGTGTGTGTGTTTGCGCTGGTGATACTACTATATCTCAGGCAGGGTTCTAAGTACTTTATTACATTATTTCATTTCACAAAACCAACCCATGATATGAATACCACTATTTTTCTTTTTTATTGACATGAAGAGACAGATTTCACAGTGTTCCTTGAGTCACACTGCCAGTGAAAGTTTGAGATTGGTAAACCCATCTTAAGAGCCTGAAATTTAGCTACGTTGTTTTATTGTGACCAGAATATTTTCTAATTAAGTCCCAGAATACAAAATATCTTATAAATCTTGAGAGAAAGTGGGATTTTTTTCCCCATCGTACTGAAATTTACATTATTTGATTGAGTTTTTGATGGATATAAAAATAGGATAAATTATGAACCATTGCTGGTACTTAAATTGTAACTGTACATATGCATACAAAAAAGTCAGACTATGTAAATTCTGAACTTCTCTTGGCTGGAGGTGGAACCAGTTAAATTGAGTATCTGCACCTTCACATTTGACTCTGTTAAATAATTTTATGGTTTCCAACATGGGTAGGATACATACAGAGAAGTTTTGATGACTTGCCTGTTTGTTTTCTTTTACCATATAATCAGTAAGAATTGAGATTGAGGTTTGTGAAGCAAGCTAATCTATCCACTCTCCACAGCAGGATACATGAGAAGGACATCTATCTTAAGACATTGACTGGAAGACATAGATTGTCTCAAAATCACAAAGACCCTAAGGGCATTCCAAAATTATTTTTTCACATTTTTAGTCCATTCTTATTAATAAACTGTAAATAATGATAATGTATGGAATACTCAATTACATGATAAATCTTCTTTTTATTATCTTATAAATGGAAGAGAAATATTTTTCATTGCACAAAATTCTAAAGGATTTTTTTTCAAACTTTTTCTTAAATGTATTAGTTAACTGTAATTATCTTAGGAAAATTTCTTTAATATTGAATGTCTTTATTATTTGTTTTTTCTTTCATGCATTAGGCTAATACCTGAAGTATTACATTATATATTACAATATATATTACATTATATATTATTTCAGTAAGCCTCAGAAATAATATGTAATATATAAAGAGGACAGAGTAGCTATTAATAAACAGCCATTATGCATTCAATATTATAGGTGCTGGATATCCAAATGAGAAGAGGAAGTAAAAGACATATAAGGAATAGAGAACAATCAAAACATTGGTTGTTTTATGTTTTTAAAGCTCTCAAATCTCATTGAATGCAGTAAACTGACCAAGAACTTCTTGTTTATCTGGTATCCAGTTTCATTTGGCATTGTGTGGCAACTTCTTTCTGAGAAAATGGCAGAAAATCTGAAGAATTTTAAAAATACAAACAAAAGCCAAGTGATGACATAGATTTAGTAGAACATAACACAACCTCCTAACCTCGTAAATATTCTCTATAATACAATGCTATGCAATGGCACATGACATGATTGCAGTGCCATAATGCAGAGCAATGTCTTGCGGTCTCAGAGAAAAAAGTCAATTTTATGTATGATTGTTTTCATGGAAAATACATTCAACTCAAAGTTTTCAAAATTGCTAATTTATATATGCATTTGTCTATTATATTTTTTATACATAGGAAGTTCAATTTCCAGGTTGAAAAAACATTTAAAAGAAAATTAGTTGATCGAGCAAAAGAAGCAAATGTGTAATATTTGACCATGCCAGTTTTTTGTTATTTACCTAATTATGTATATGAGTTTTCAAAAATTAGAACTTCCAGATTAAAAAGTTTGTAACCATTTTCTATAGTTTCTCTAAAGAAATGAAAGCGTAAAAATTACAGTTTCAAAGATAAATGCCAATCTTAATTTCTAGTACCTAGAATTTCCACATTTATTTTTGCGGGAAAAAGAAAACTATTGTATATAGTAAACCTTAATGTGCTTTAATAGACTTTGTATTGTGTTATAATAGCAGGTCTATTTATTGAGATTTATTGAAAATAAAACTATTAAGACAATTAACTTTATAAGCTAATCCATACTTACAAGATTTTTTCTATGTTTCAAAAAGTCTTATTTTTGAAATTATTTGTTTCAGAAATTAACCATTTAAAGCATGTTCATGCAGATCTTCATTTGTGGTCTTTTGTTATGTCTGTTCTTAAATCTTGTACTATATTAATTGGCAACATTAATCTGTTTCCACAATAATTATAGTTTTTAAATTTCTTTTGTTCAAGATTTAAAAATTTGTAAAACATTGCTAGTGTTTATCAGAATTCGAATAGCGTAAAATCTTTTTAATAATAATATGAAATAAAGTAAAATAAGATACTTTTTACTTTAAAGCAATTATGCAGAGGATAATTGTTGTCTAGTTTTCTTAATAGTAAATTAGATTTATTTTTAATTAAGTTGTGGTTGTACATTGGTGTAAAATGTCTGTTCCTTCCCCTTTATATTTTTGTGGTTTATGCACTCAGAAGATAGGAAATAACCAAATATAAAAAGTTCAGCTTTATTTTAATATATGTATAAAATAAGAATGTTTAATCTTCCAGAAAAATGCATTGTTTGGATTTAGTTTATTATCTAAACAGTAAAGCAAGATATTTAAAGTAAGCAAGTTTTTCTATTTAAAGAAATTAGTAATTATTTCAGGCATTTGTTTGTAATGAATATTTTGAAGGTGTTATGGAGATACTTTCTCCTTAAGTTGCATAACTATACATTCAATATATACCTTGCATCTCTTTAGCAGTTATCAAAATTTTAGGGCTAAAAGACCACTTTGAACAAAATTTCTAGAAACTCATTACTTACGTGCTTTAGCAGAAATTTAAATCATGAAGTTAAATCTACTCAGTTTCTCAAAAGCACCTGTTATCTCTGACCCAAGGCCTTTGTCACAGTTGATTCTTTTGCTTAACACAGCAGCTCTTCTCCCCTTTCCTGCTCTTTTCATTTAGCTAATCACTGTTTCTCCTTTTGAGTCTCTGTGTATTGATCCATATAGGTTATGTTATGATGCATTAAAACAAAAAGACTAAATCTTAGTGACTTGGCGTAAGAAGCTTTTTATTCTCATTCACACAAGCCTATCGTGGATTGACATGTCTGTCTGTCATGAACTGCTGTCATTAATGTGTCGTTTTCCAGTTGTTCCATCTTATGATACTTCCATCTTAACATGTAACTCTTCAATAGCTGCACAGAGAAAGACAGCATGAAAAATCATGCAACACTTTTAAAGTACTTATTTCTGGAAGTATAATTTGCCCAAGTATTCAAGAAGAAGAAGGTTGGTGGGCATTAGTCATGTCCACTAAACCTTGCATAAATAAAACATTTTCTTGTCTTTTTTTGATCTCTGTTCTGCCCCCAGCCTTCTCCAGATGCTCTCATAACCACGTGTTCTTTCTTTTTCATAGTCATTATTATAATGAATTGTTTGTCTAACTTTTCCCCTTCTACATTGTAAGCTCCATGGCTCCATGACTTCTGTGACTACATCTGCTTTTTCTCTCCACTTTGTCCACATTAACTGGCAAACAGTAACCAGTCAAATATATTTATTATATATTAAATATATATGTGTTATATATTTAATCTATTTATTGAATTAATGAACTAATGAGTTTCTATGGCTTGCAGTCTTCCAGTTAGAGTGCTAAATGCTTGAGCTGGATTTATGTTGATTTCTTTTGGGTCTCCCATGGTTTCCTGTATGATTTTCACATAGTATGCAACAAATAAATTATTAATGTATGAATCAAGTATATATTTAGAACATCTTATATGCTTGACACTATTTTGAGGAAATCCATCTTAAGGAATTATTATCTCTCAGTATAAAGTAAGAGAAAACTTTGACTTTTGGCAGCCAGAAATAATTTTTCCATGATATTTTTGTCAACCTCCTCCCTCACCCAATTAACAAAACCCTTATTATAGACCTACCATGGTAAAGACAATGCTAGGAATTTGCTGGAGGAAAAATGGGAGAAGGCAATTCAAAGGAATCAGGCATGATCTCTGTCCTCAAAGAGATGACCATCTATCTGTTAGGGATAAGATGTACATATAATCATAACTGTTGAAGGAAGAAGTAGAAGTACAGCATAAGGGATATACACTGGGACTATGAATTCTGGCTCATGAACTATATCTTAAAGCTAGGAATATCAAGGAAAACTTTATGAATGAAGTAACATTTGATCCGGGCCCTAAATGCTTGGGCATATTGAAAAGGGCAGAAGACCATTCCAAACTGATGAAAGTATAAAGATCTTCTACTATATCTACATTGATTAAGTAGGTGTAGAAACATAAATAGTGCCCATCAGCATTCTAAGTTCTCTTTCCTTGACTACAAAAATAGAACATAATGACTCCTAAGTCTTTTTTTTTTTTTTTGAGATGGAGTCTCACTCTGTCGCCTAGGCTAGAATGCAGTGGCATTATCTGGGCTCACTGCAACCTCCATCTCCTGGGTTCAAGCGATTCCCCTGCCTCAGCCTCCCAAATAGCTGGGATTACAGGTGCTCACCAGCACGCGTGGCTAATTTTTATAGTTTTTTAGTGGAGATGGGGTTTCACCATATTGGTCGGGCTGGCCTCGAACTCCTGACCTCAAGTGATCCACCCACCTTGGCCTCCCACAGTGCTGGGATTACAGGCGTGAGCCACCACACCCAGCTGGTTCCTAGGTCTTTTTATGCTAGGTAGGGTCATGTGACTAATTCAGATCAATGAGCTCTGTTTGATAATGGTGTTTATTGTTTCTGGGACAAATTATGAAAGAAGCTTGAATTTTATACTTGATTTTTCCATAATTCCTTCTCATATCTTCAATAAATTTGAAGCTTTATGTTGAGAAAGGGTGTCATAACATGATAGGGAATCCATCAACATAGATCCTTGCCAATATGAATCAGAAGTGTTGCAGCATGAGTAAGAAATAAACCACTTTTGCCTAAAACCACTGGTTTTTGGGTTTTATTGTTACCATAGCATATTTGAGTCTATCCTGAGCAACAGTAGAAATATAGTCAATGCCCCGTTATATATATGTGTATATATATATATATATATATAACATATATAATTTCTAAGGGAGTTGGTGTTAGAAAATTAAGATACAACTCAAGTTTATTCACTATAGGTGTGTCTGACACATTGTGCTTCTAGTTCACTCTCTCTCTTTCTCCTTTAAATCTAAGACTATGAGATTTAATAGATATGTAGAAGAAACCCAAGGCCCACATAGTGTGATGCCCAAATAGTAGACAGTAAGTAGATTGCTAATTGTTTGGCTAACATTTGATCACCTTGCTCCACAATATTTTACAAATTGATTCCTCCTCACATTAGTCAGAAAGAAACTTAAGACTTGCATGTTCGTTTGTTTTTTTTTTCTTCTTTTTTCTTTGAGGTGGAGTTTCGCTCTTGTTGCCCAGGCTGGAGTGCAATGGCGTGATCCTGGCTCACTGCAACTTCTGCCTCCTAGGTTCAAACGATTCTCCAGCCTCAGACTTCCGAGTAGCTGGAATTACAGACACCTGACACTATGCCTGGCTAATTTTTTGTATTTTTAGTAGAGATGGGGTTTCCCCATGTTGGCCAAGCTGGTCTCGAACTCCTGACTTCAGGCAATCTACCCACCTCGGCCTCCCAAAGTGCTGAGATTACAGGTGTGAGCCACCACACTGAGCCCCCACTTGCGTGTTCTTGAAAGCAGTATGAAACATTCAACTCACCAGTCTAATTGGAGTTTTTGTCTATATGATACCAAATTATTGATTTGACAGGCTTTTAAGAACTGAAGTGATATAGTTTGATATAAAGCAGATGAGAAGTTACATTAAAGAAGCTTATGCAAACATACATTTAAATGTTAGTCTAAGAAGAACACAATTTAACTGCTCTTTCTCACATATTCAATTACACAAAAATGATAGTTTATGTTTGGGAGGGATCTATATTATCAGTAGGATGAATACTCATCTTGGAGGCTAATATTTGTGGTCAGCTGTATGGGTTAAGACAGCTACGTGAGTTACGGAATCTAAGGTTTCAGTATTCTGATGATTATGGTGGTGTGTGAGTTCTTGGTAATGGAAACAAATTAGAACCTTTTAACCTTTTGGAAAATTGAGTCCTATGATATCAGATGTGTAGGAAACAGTAAAAATAGGGGAAAACACATCCAGTGCAACATATAGGATCTTAATTAACAATTCTCTCCTTATTTTCAAACACCTGATACATTTAAAGGACCCATTCTTGAATTTTAGATAAGAACAAACTGCTGAAATCATTCATATAGTTTTATACTTGGGTTTTAATTTCCTTATGCGTTCGGATGAGTCAAACTTCCTTGTTTCACAGCCCCCACTTTATAAAAAATAAGTTCTCTGTGAATTTCAAACATGACCTGAGTGAACAACTTTATGAAAATAATGTGCATGTGTAATTACATGCTGTCAATTCTGTTACATGAGGGAGGATTATCCAGTTTGCATATTAATCACGCTCACAATTTCCTACTTTCTCTTCTGAGTACAATGCTGTTGTGAGGACTGTATACTGTGATGAATAAAATGGAAGGAAACAGACACTACCTGTGCTGTAGAAGGTGTGACAGGGTGAAGAATAAAATGGGAGTAAAGTATAGCAACATATATCAGGATCATAGAGATCAGCGTGGATAAACCAGAAGATGCGACTGAAATGATGTCTGGAAAGAGCAGCAGAGCAGAATTGATTCCTAGATGTATACCGAGACCAACTGCTCTATCTGTCCGATCTCAGTGCAGATGGCTCACTGTGTGTTATCCTTCACAATCACCCTTGACTTCAATTCAGAAAAGAAAAAACCTTAATCACTGTGATCATTATTAATATTATTAATAGGGTATTGATTTGCTTCTGTTTTTGCTCTTGTAACACAATTCATGATTTGGCAACTCTAGGACTTTTAAAACCTGATACTAATTGATAGAATTTTTAAAAATAGAAATTGGATGGGAGAGTTAGGCTAGAATTGCTAACAATTAGAGTATATTTAGAAAACTATATGCATTTGCTTATTTTTTAATGTTAAACTAGAAAAAATAAGCATAAATTAGTGAGTTTTAATACCTTTGCTGAGATAACTTGTTGGGTAATCAAAAATCACAAAATGTGGCTGGTTTATTATATTCTCTCACCTTAAATGTGGCAGATTAATTAAGGGCTGATATATTGGTTAGCACTAATTTTCTAACTTCAGTTGTGTAGCTGATGAAGTTTCATTTTCCTCTAAATGGGTGATGCTATAAGGAAGGGTGGTAGAGCTTAATGCTGCCTGTTGCTTCTTACGACACAGAGGGAAAGAAAGGATATGATCACCAGTCAAAAAAAGAAGCTACGGGTTGTGGTTCTCATCTCTGTACACAGGTTGTAGCATAAACTGATACAAAGAAGTGGAATCACCCCCTTAGCCCATGGGCCCCATAGAAAGCGGAATACTCTCCCGGGGTTCGGAGGAGGCAACACTTCTACCAGGTTCCAACAGATGCACACCATGGGTCCTGTAGAAAGCTGAATCCTCTCTGGGGGTTCAGAGGAGGCAACACTTCTCCTAGCAGGTTCCAACGGGTGTACATCAGTGTCACAGACATGGCCTGTCTCCCATACCCTTAGGCTATTCCAGAATGAATGTTTTCATGTCCTTTTATTGTTGCTTCCAGCAAAGTCTGGCCCTACCCTTTCAGAGAGTGGACAGATTATAAACACTAGGCATCTGATCATATTAAAGGTTGCAGGGAGATCTGAGTCTCAAACCCTGCTGCCCCACTGCAGGAAAAACAATCTGCTCATCCTTTTAGAAAAGTTAACTCTGAATCAGTCACATGTTTAAACACAGTACTGTCATCCAAATGAAAACTGCTATGTTATTATTCTTTTTTCCTAAAGTGCTTGCTAAAACACAGAAAACTGCTGTATTATAATCAAATTCCACTAATCAATTTTCAGATTCGAGGCCCATAGCCTTTACTTCCTTCAGAAACAAAAGAAAGAAGGTCTCATAACAATGATTAGGAGGTTTCAGGATCCCCCAAAGCTCACCAAAAAAAGGACAGTCTGAGATACCTCTTATCAAGGCAGATATATTATGGTCATGAGATATTTGGAACTAAAATTAAAGTGTCAATTTTCAGTTAAAAACGGAAGTGATGTAGTTTGAAACTGTTTTTATTTCCGAACATGTCAACCACTTCTTGACTTTGTGGTTTTGATAAATGTCAGCCTCACCTATTTGTTTCCTTTGCTTTGTGGGTTGTAGCAAGCTGTGCACAGTGGTATTTCTGGTGTTTTTCAGATCTCATCAGAAGATGCCAGAAGTGGTCATCTTAAGAGCTTGTTCAAGGGCTATACTTTAGAGGCACAGTCTAGTATGCACAACCCAGTAGAATTATCTGGAAAATAATAGGAAAATAGATGTTCTTTTCTTATCTATCCACTCTTTTTCTCTAAGAAAATTTTGGCAAGAGAGAGAACTGATGGATGATTTTGTTTTTTATTTTTCCTTGTAGACCAAGGAAAATAGTTAATTCTTGAGTAGTTAATTATTCCACAGGACAGATGTGTTCCAACAAATCATGGAGGGGTGGCATGGATTTGTAGGGTCTGTGGGCTATGGCATAGGACTGCTGGGTTCATATCCCAGCTTTACCACTTGGTGTGCTGTGTGAGTTGCTGAACCTACTTTAACTCAATTTCTTCAACTGTAAGATGTGTATAATCATAGAGTTCTTGCAAAGAAGAATTAAATCTTAAGTGAGCCAATTAATACAGAGTGCTTAGACTGGGGCTGGCACTAAGCAAGCATCTAGTAAATATTAGCTATTATCATTACAGGTCCACAGTCACTCATGTAAAACATGTGGGGCCAGATGAGTTTTGGAGTTAAGAATATTTTAGATTTTAGAAGTTATGTATACTCTATATTATATAACACCCACTGTAGGATTTGGGGTAGAAACTCTTAAACACTTTAATATTTCCACAGCCAAGTCTGTAAAATAGTTACATTATGTGGGAAGAATAAAAACTATAAGTAGCTCAGGTCAATTAAGGTTAGGTTTTGCTATGAAATGAGCTAGCAATTTTTTTTTTGTTAAGACTTTTTAGATTTTCAAATTTCAGATAAGGAACTGTGAAACTCTATTATATTTTCTGATGTTCCTGAGCCAAACCTGACTCTACCATAGAATGACAAGCATCCATAAGGATGGGAACAAACACACCTCTGCAGTTTTCAAAGTGTTTCTGGCTCAGGCTCTCTTCCAGGCAAGCTGGCTTATATCAGGGTCCTAGTGTTCAATTAGAACTGAACAGAGATCACACATAAAACAATAAGGTTTAGTTAAATGGTTGACTTGAAATTCTAAATAAGAAAATACCAAATCTGCTTCCTAATTATGATATGTCCAGAAACCATAACTCATTTTGTCCTTTTCCTCCATTCCCTATATGCAGTACATGATGATACTACAGACTCATAGCATTCTTTTGGTTAAGAAATTTAAGATGAGGAAGGGATTTTCTGTACAATGCAACTGGCAATGAGAAAAGACAACTTGCTAAAATATGAGGTTGAGTGATCTTATGGCTTAGCCTATGAATATCTTCCCTTAAAGGCAAAATCCATGCCTTTCACTCTGTCTGATAAGTGGTCCAGATGGAGTATTAAGCTGAATTTCTTTCTCATTAACAAAAAGTAGGAGTGCCTAGGAACCCCATGCCTGCAGAAATTGAACTTGAGTTATTATTCACTTCTTATATCTCTTTAAATTTCAAAATTATTTTGGGATCTACTGACCATGGCAAAACTCAAAATATAGTTTACACAATTCAGTTTATGTGTCTCCAGTTTTTCAGCTTTCCTACAGCAGAGCATCATCAGTGAATGAACTTTGTAGAATTTTTCTTGGCATTTAGAGGAATGATAGCTAGATGAATGTATTCTCACCCAATAATTCCATTATAGTCTCCAAGGCTCACCACTCATTAATTGCTTCTCTAATTGCTTTATGAGAAATTGCTATTTGATAGGTTTTTCTCCTTTTTCTTTCTAATGTCGTTGAGAGTTGCTAATTTACTTACTAGATAATTTAGGATAAGTTACATAATTTATTTGAGCATTTACAAATAATTTCAACATGCTGAATGCTGAATTGCCCTTGTGATATAGTGTGCTCTGTTGATCTATTTTTTGATATTCATTAATTCAACCATTTATTCTACAAACAAGTTTTGAATGTTTATAATGTGCGAGGCATCGATCCAACAACTGTGGAATCTATAAAGAGAGTTGTTGTCCTAAAGGAGCTTATATTCTATTAGGGAAAGAAGACTGAAATAATTAGAATCCAAGGTCGAAAGTGATGAATGCAGAGGCCTGGACAGTCCTATGGGAATTCAGAAGAAGGATGGAGATTATTTCTAGCTGGGGAATTTGAAAATGGTTTAACAGAAGAAATTGTCTTAGCAGTATATCAAAGGATAAATACAATTCATTTTTATTAACAATTGATTAAAGTATTGCCTTTTGTTGTCCATCAAGGGAAGACTGCTTAGGTAAATAATGGCACTTCTAAAATTAGAGAGACATTAAAAAATATGTAACAGCCAGTATAATGTATACACTGACAATTCAGAATAGATGTTTGACTTTTTAGGATGGACAGATGCCAGCCTGTATCCTCTTCTGGTACATACTGACTACATATTGAGTCTATATACAGTGGAATATGTGGAAGTAAAATGATGATTCAAATAACATTTTTTAAACCTGGATAACTGCAACATGCTGGTACATAAAAGAGAGCAAGATAAGCAACAAAAGTTATAAAGTATGAATTATTTGTATATAATCGTTTGCATATATTTAAATCTAGAGAATTGTCTTAGTTTGAATTGTAAAATTTCAAATGAGTTTTACCTATTCTTTGCATTTTTCTGAGTCATTTACAGCGACTATGAATCAATTTTATAAAAGAAACAAAGTATTTTAAAAGCCATGTCAAAAAATCATTCTGAACAATATCTAAACAGATACATTAGTGAAAAACATGAAAATTAGAAGGAAATTATAGCTATGTATAGGTTATGTATTCATGAAAATAATCTAGTTGGTGGAAGCAGAAATGAGATAAAAATAAGGTGGATACATATGGATGAAATAAAGTTGGAAACTAGTTGTTGGCAGATCCTGGAAAACCTTGAAGAATACAAATTTGACTTTATCTAATAGGCAAGTATGGATGGGGGCAGTTGCAGTTTTTGAATGAGTGATGATTACTGAAAAGCCCTTATTTAGAAGTTTTTCTGGAAACAACCTTTAGAAGAAATTTTTGGTGACTGACACTGGAATTATGGATGACATTTAAGAGGTTACTGCAATAATCTACAGAGGCAAACATGACATGGAATTTGACAGTAGCATCAGGAATGAAAGTGCAGCAGAGACACCATAAGTTTTTTTGGAGGGAGGATGAACAGAACTTACAGACTGAAAGGGTAAGGAAGGCAAAGGGGAGGAAAGAGCCATTGACAAATGCTGGTAGCATTAGCTTAAATAAAGCAATTTCAAAAGAGCTACACATTAATGATAAAGGTTCAGAGAATCGGAATGTGAGATCTGAAAGTGATCCTTTTTATTCCTCTTATTTCATTGTATGTAGGAAAACAAAACTGAGGTTAAGCAACTTATCAAAAGTTACACAGTTAAAGCTTGAGTTGGTTTTAGACTTATCAGTTTGAAGTGCCATAGAGTATCCCAGGATATCTGATAAACCCATTAGAAATACGGATCAAGAGTTCTGTCAAGTCCCATCTTTTCCTTTAGTCAAAATTGAAGACTCCTCCATAGTCCCATATAATTATACATACTTCTAATATAGAATTTACAAAATTTTATTTGCTTTTATTGTTTTCCTCTAAAAGAAAAGGACCAGGTCTCATCATATATATGTATACATAGGCATACATATATATGGCTATGTATATATAACTGGTACTGACTATAGGCACTCAAAATTGTTTAAATGAATATATGAAAAAGAAAAGTGACAAGTAACATATATTTGAGAGTCTTTCTAGAAGTTGTTATAGAAGATAAGGTAGTTGAAGTCCTCAAAGGAGACTATATAATTACAATAGAACCTCTTTCTCCTGCTTGAGATATCCACCTATGTGGATATAGGTATATAGGTTTATAACCTATTACCAGAGACTTCCAAATGAAAGGGCGGTCTCTTTTTTGTATTACAGATAAGCCAAATGGCATTATGAATAGTTCCCTTAAATCAAGGATTATGACACTGAATGCATCATGCCTCTCCACATGCAGTCTGTTTCTCCTCCCTAAGCCCTATCTTGGTTAATAGCACAATTATCCAGGCTATCAGAAATCTGAATGTTGAGCTATCCTCGTGTCCTAAATCTGATCCTTGTTCTATCAGATTTACTTCCTGAACATCTCACAAATGGATACCTCATTCTGCCCCCATGATCTCCTACTGCTACTCATTGATTCCAGGTCTCATAATTGCTCTTGGAACATTGCAATAAGTTACCAAGTTGTCTTCTTGGCTCCAGTTTTATCTATATCCCAAAGCCAATTAGAAAACAAAATTGTCTTTATAAAACCTAAGTATTGTTTCTATTTTTCTCTTTAACAAATGCTGCAAAGACTCTCAATTTCTCAGGTTACAAATCATACTTTTTTCTGTGGTGGGGTGCCGTTTGTGTTTTGGTCTATCTATCTAATTTCAATGCTCTTCCACTTACTGCTCCAACTACATAGACCTAATCACAGCTCCTCAAACACTCCATGCTGTTTTGGAGCTGGTTACTTCCTTTCTCTATAATGCTCTTTCTTCTATTCTGAAGAATTCCCATTCATTTTTAAGAACAAGCTCAGTTGACACTCTTATCTGAGTAACATTTTCTAACATCACCTGATAGGTCTGATCACTCCTCTTATGTACCTTTTGCCATGTGTAGTTTCCATTATACATTATTGCATGTACATGTCTGTGGAACAGAAATTTAGACTATAAATTCCAATAGAATAGAGACTTAGTTATTTTTAGTCCTGCACCAGGTGCAGATAGCAAACATATAATAAATATTTATCAACTTTTGCATAAAAGAATGATGTCTGAGGAGACCTTTTTTTTTTAAAAAAAAGTTTTATTTGTGTCCTTAATATAACACTTTTAGGAAAGAGCTGGGAATAGGGACAGATTTCGAAGTTTAATGAATAAGATACTAAAGAGTCAGTTTTAGTAAATGTGGTAAAATATATATTATGATGGAATACATACACAGACACACACACATACATATATGTATATATATATAATGGAATCTTAAAAAGAATCTCAGAGTCCTAAAGAGATCTTAGAAGACCTAAAGAAGTATATGGAAAATTGGAAATAAACCAATGCAAAAATGCAGACTTGAGTTTAAAGAAGTGAGAAGACAACAAAGACTTAAGATGAAAACAGAAAGGACTTGTCTTACACATTTTTATATCTTTAGTGCTGTGCAGATAGAATCATTCAATATATTTACATAGAGGAAAGGGATATGAGGAAAAGAAAGGATGAAAAAGACACAGAAGGGAGGCTAAAATAAATAGAGGAAATTTATATTTAAAACAAAATGAACAATTAGGTTCAACTTATCTCCAACTTTTCTATGACATTATCAACATAGGTTCTATTCATCCTTAGCTTTTAGCATGCTTATCATCTATAATCAGATTGTGAAACTACTTTGAGGCCAGTTTATAGAGGTTTTTAAATACCATGATAAGCACTTTGACTTTTAGATCTCTTGTGCAGGGGATGCTCTTCCTATTTCCTTAAAATAAATGCCCTTTGGGAAGTGATGCTTTAGTTGGATTAAGTTTACCTGACTACAAGAAGTGAGAAAGTCTCCAAGAAGTGCAATTAAGAAGGGGTAATACAAGTGTACAAGCATAAATAACAGTATAGGGATTAATGTATCAATTAGAACAAAAAAAGCATTGATGTATATCAGAGAAAAAAATAGAAATTTAAAATCAGTTAACTTGTGGGCTACAAAAGAGGCATGAGTCAAGTTTGGGAGAAAGATTTTTTTTCACATTTTGTTGTACTCTCCCTCTGATGTCCTTTGTAAGGTATCATAGTGCCTATGAGAGGATTTTTAGTCTACAAAACTATTCAGAGAAGGCAAGCCTGTTCGGAAATTTTAAATGGTCTTTTGATGTAGCTGAGATGTCATGGGAGGCTATCACACCTTCCATGCTGACAATGCCTTAGGCCAGTCATGCTGATAGGGCAGTGCAGAGACAATGTGAATCGTGCTCTGGGTTTGAATGTAAGTGCCTAGGTACAAGAGTTCAGTGATTTTACTGTGCGACAGCCATTGAACCACTTATTTTCATTATGAAGGAAATTAAACATCTTCCTTCAGAATAAAATACCATCCATGACTATCCAGGTGTGCTGTTACTGGAATTGATTGAATATAGCTTTATAACATTTCATATTTATTTTGCATTTGTCTTTTTCTAGCTATGAATTTCTGATTTTGAGTATCATACACCCTCTTTCCTTTCATACCTTCATGCCTCATTGACATTAAGGGGAAAAAATACAGATTTGAGAAGCAATACTTACAAAAGCATCGCAAGCAGGCCAAGATAATACAGATATTTTCCTCAATCACTAAAGTTATGGATTAAGTTCATCAGAAGCAGCATTTGTGATATACATAGTTTTATTTTTTGAAATATACATTTTAGTGGTATTTCTAGCCTTAGTCTGCTTTCAGTAGACAGATCCTTGCAACTATACATCTCCTATTATGAATGACTGGCATGAGATTTGTTTGACATTGTTGACTAGACACTGGTATTAAAAAACAGTATTCAATGTTTTCATTTTATGCTTTAATACAGAAAAGCTTCAGCCAATTTGTGGTGTTTAGATTTTTGAGAAAGTAAATAACTTTTTAAGTTATGCTGTTTCTAAATACACTACTTTTGTTTTCTTACCCACAAAATATTATGTCTACATCTGATTACTGTGATAAGTGGTTTCAAAGTCAGCCCAAATGATATAAAGGAACCTGGTTGTTTTGCTAGTCTTTTATGTGAGATGCATTCATAATGCAATCTGTGGAAACTCTTGTGAACATTGGCACAGATTGATGACTATATGTACAAAATTCCACTTATTGGTTTTAGTTATAAGGGCTATTTTAAACAAAGTTTGAGGAAGACAGTCTATGTATAATTCCTTTGAAGCATATTATCCTATAAACCCTCAAAAATGGTAGCATATCTTTGAGCTATGAAATGAATCATTCTAATTGCACTAAAACAACAAAACTCACCAATTAAAATGCCATCAACAAAATCTTAGTATTTTTCTCTGACAGAGAATAAAAGTTCACCATCATAATGACTTTTTTTTTCAAAGCTTTTGATTTTTCTTTCCTCTTTTTTTTTCTTACTCTAAACCAGTAGGTTTATAAGCCATGTACTTGAACAGCAAAGCCATTTGCCATTTGGTAGAACTGGCTGACATTTCATTTTTTCTGGGCAGATTGCAGATTAGTTTGACATTATTTTGCTGAGCTCTGTGCTACATCATTAACATATTGCTTATGACTAAAAGCAAAGTAGTTTCATTTTGTGGCATAATACCCCACATTCTCTACAAGTAGCAAAAAGTATGATTTTTCTTTGAAAATGACTAGGTATTGCTTCAGTCTTGTGAAAAAAAAAAAACAGAATTCTATTAATGTAACAAAATGTATCACTAAAATGGTGTGTCAGAGGGGAACGAAAACCTCCATAAAGGCATGATGTGTTTACTGTTGATATCTCTAAATCTTGGCTAGAAATGAGAAACATTCATGAAATATTGGACTTAAACTGAGATTACATCAGTATGGTAGCAATATCGTACTTGTCAACTAACAGAATATAACTGCTTGGTTGTACCACATGAAAATGAAAATTCACTTTTTGATCTAAGGAATAATTCTTTTCCTGTCCATGTTAGATAACTTTTTGTTTTCAATGTAAATAAAGTAGAGGCTAGGGAACTGTATCACAAGTTGGCTTTGTTTGGGAAATCGGGAATAACAAATGGCTGATCATTTTTTAATTAAATTGGTAATCAAACAATTACCAATGCTCTTATTTCAGTTGTTAATATATCTGCTCACATCCTCTTTCCCCCCACTGAATTAACTCTAGTATGAAAAATTTAAAAAGCCACATTGTACAATTGTTGATTTCTTTCCTACTTAAGGAGCAATTGTTGTATTATAATTATATATGATATGGATGAGTTATGTTGAACAATTCACTTGCTGTGATTTTTCCCTTTTTTTCATTATGTTGACATATTTTATGAAGACAGAACATCTCGTTGCTGCGAAATGCTGCTTTTAATGACAGTAAGCACCTAAACGAAGTATTGTGCAAATGTTTTGGTCACACACACCTTAATGTTTAAACAAAACATCAAACCAATTAGCAAGCCATGCTTCAGAGATAATGTATATAGCTCGATAGCAGGTTCTAACGTTTTTTAAAATCTCATTAAATTGATGAACTTAATTCTTCCTACTTTTATGGTAGCAGATAGGAAATCTTGAGGGACAAACAATAATTTCACAGTCATCTGAGATTATTACACTGATTACCTTTTATTTAATTTCCCATTTGTTTCTTTGATATTTTGAAAGGATAAAAAGGTTTTTTGTGTGTGTGTGAACTTGCTTTTGAAGCACCACTATTTTTAATAATAAAAGCGTTCAGGGATGATGTACATTGCTTCAACATACTCTATTCATGTTGTACGTCAGAGATGACTTGGTTTCTACAGTGTCTAAGATAGAAGGCTATTAAACCAGAAAAAAAGTATGCAATTTTCAAGAATGAATTTAAGGCATATCTCTTTTTTTTGTTCCAGCATGCTTATCTTCTAATTCACCCTATATGTTAGGTTTTATCTGAAAGAAATCTACACATTCAGTTTTCTCCAGACACAAAATCTAAGAGTTGGGGTATAAGGGGTAGGACCACACAAAAAGCAAAAGACTTAGAAAAGACATTAACGAGGATTACATTTCTTTGATTATAATTATCTTATTGCTATTAGGTTTGTTCTGCTTTATTTTATGTTTTAAGACTTACAGTAAAAATTATACCCAGGCTAAACTTTCAAAAACTTAGATAGAGAGATACACAATAAAATATGAAAGTAGTATTTGAAAAAAATGTGATTTTACTTCTGGTTGCAAAATTGCCTTTTATATTTTTAGATAAATATTTACCAACTTACTTTGGATTATAATCAGATTATTGATATGGTTATCAAAATTTTCCTTCAGTGAGGTTGTTCATACACATTCAGCTAGATTCTTCCAATGGATAATAATTCTTAGTTAAAAGGTCAAATTTATTCTAGTTTTAATCAATGTCCCATTATTGCAATCCAAATGAGCTTAATATTACCCATGAATATTGTGTTTATAATTTTTATCTTCATTAGGAATAAAAGATAAAAATTCTAAATGTATGGCTTTTGAACCAAGTGGTATGGTGTTGGTTTTTTGTAGAAATGGTCAAAATACTTTGAGGTATGCTAGCTGTTTTAGTTTTCTGGAGTAATGTTTAGTATATTATTCTGATAGACCTAGAAGCAATATCCAAACAGGCTGGAGAAGTTAAAGTGCTCCTGAAACTGATCTATTCATTCCCGTGGAGGACTCTTGGATCTCCTTGTTGGTTCCTTGTTATTTGAAAATCATATCAAATATGAATTCATATTAAATATTATTATTTCAATAAACACTGAAAAGGAAATTGTATTTTTCCCATATTGTTGACAAATCAACTGAAACAACTTTGTTTTGCTTAATGAATATTGGTTCCAGCCAGATGGGCTCATTGTTATTTCCTCAAAAGCCAGTAGATGGAAAACTAATCAACATTTTAATAAGTTGTTTTATGTACCCAAAATAAGAGTAGTATGTATGTGTGTTTGTGTGTGTGTGATTGTGTGTGTGCGTGTGTGTGTGTGTGTGTGTGTGTTTAAGCAAATCAGGGAGATTATATGTTGGGGGGAGACAGAGGCTAAAGCAATGGCTTTTTAAAGTTACTTATCTATGTTCCAGTGTTTCTGGCCAGATGGGCATCTGTGCTACAAAGAGAAGGTAATATTATTGGCAAGGTGAAATGATGTGAGAGGATTTCAAATTGTCCTATGAACTTATGAGAACTATCAATAGTTTCTCTAGTTTTCTATTTAATTGAAGAAACATGACTAGAGTCATTAGATGACCTCTACAAATCATTAATGATGCAGCTGGAGAGGAATTCTAAGACTCCTATTTTCGAGTGGACTGTTTTACATATGCCACTGCCATCAAACAAAGCAATTCAATAAAGCTAGAGGTAATACCTTGCTGTGAGCAGATATTTATTAGCACATGCCTATCATACTAAAATTTTCCTAAAACCATCTGCATAGTATTGTTTGCAAGAAGTATTCCGAAATATGATGGAGATGAACTATTCAGTTTCAGAATGACTGCAATAAAAGCTACAATAAAGGGAACTACTTATTGCCATAGAAACAAGAATGTATGCACAACAATAACATTTGAAACCAACAAGACTGTTCATAATAGCATATCATAACCTAGAATCTTTTGCTTACAGTATGATTTTGGTTTCTGTTATTACTGTAAAGTACACCAGTGGCTTATATTTGCAGGACTAGAACTGTCTCAAGATGCTATGATGCTCAATTGCATCATCCAGAATTTAGAATCAGTTAATCTAATTTTAGTGATGGCAACTGAATTTCCAGGCACCCATATAAATTTGACAGTAAAGTGTAGTTCTGAAAAACTATCCTGATCTCTGTGTTTGTATGTGGCATTGTGCATTATTTGATAATACTAGAGAACACATTATTTTCTTATCCGAATTTTTCTTATAATTAAAATTACCATTTTAAGTATTGGTAATTTTTTTTACAAATGAGTACAGTTTTAATTGCTTATTATAAAGTTTTATGATAGACATTATATTCTTGACTTTCTTATACATAGTAGGTTAAACATATTTAAAATTTATCTTGACAGCCTGAGCTCATAATTAAGACTATCAATGATAATATTTTGTGAGTCAGTAATATTTGACACACAAATGCCCTCAGTATCTTTTTTTTTTTTAAATTCAGCCCTGCTTGTTTTTGCTCTAAAGGATCCTTGTCTGCTATAGTGTGTCCTTCCTGTCAACTGTGGCTTCACTGGGGTTAGTACTGCTTCTTCGTTTTATTCATTTAATTACCATTTGTGAATATGTGACTGTGTTAGAAATGTCTGTAGAACAAGGACAAATGGGTTCTGAATAAATATCTGAGATTTTTCTGTTAATTAAAATGTAGTTGCCTTGATGAATGTTTTGTGAAATTTATCCAGAGACCTCCTTTGTCAGCTTAGAATTACAACCAAATTTTATGTGGTAGTGAATGCTAGATTGCTAACTTGTTGATAAATGTGTTATTATTATAATTTGAAAGTGTCAGATATAGTACCACACAATGGAAAAATCTGGCATGTTGAAAAAAAAAGAGAATTTCAGGGTTCATCTAGCAAATCAAATAAAGAATATTGAATCAATCAACAAATAATCATTACTTAGAGGCAAAGAAATTGAACTGTCACTTCATACCATTAGTTAGATAATGATTAACACAGACTCTTAAAATAAAAATAAAAGCTTCTGAAGGCCAATTCACTTCTGTTCTAGATAGCAAATTTTACCTTTCAGTTTTATTTAGTTCTTTGCAAAACTTATAACTACCAGATTGTAATAGCAACCATACATAGCAGAAACATAAATATTCGGTGAAAAGACATCCCCAATAGGAATATCCAACAAATATAAAGTACTGTAATCTAAACTCCAAATTCCAAAATGTTAATAAAGCCATCATGGAAATGGAAGAAAGGAAGTAATCTGAATACTTGAAGGCTTTTATTTTAAAGTGTTACATGATGAAATCAGAAAATTGAGTATTTATATCAACTATAAAGTGTCATCTCAGATTAATTGCCTTAAGTTTTAAAGTTAACAGTTTGGATCTTTGCAATAAAGTCATCTGCCTAGGAGGGATAGTAGTAGTAAGTAACAGACAATCTACACTATCTACATTTCTTCATGTAGGTTTCTAGTGGGCCTTCTTTTATCTTTTATTTTCTTTGCTAACATGACATCTCTGAGTACATTATTTTTTGTGTTTCATACTTTGGATTCTACATGGCTGAGTCATAAACACAATTCTCAAGGTCCTAAGTCATGTTCGTATATGAAAAAAATTTTGTTTTGGCTGTAGGATTTTTTTTTAATTTTAACATACCAGAAATTTTACCTTCGAGCTCTGAATTTTCAAAAAGTGGCAGCAACTTTATTTAGAAGTTTCTTCTCATGCCTCAGTTTTGTTGCAGTAAGTTGATAGGGCTTTAGCTACATTATCTCATAAGTTCTTTAAGATTCATCGATTCATATTAAAACTTGGAGAATAAGTGTGCATCCATTGATATTTGGCCTTTGAATTTGTTCCACCTGCCAATAAAGTAATATTTCTTGGCAGCTTACCATGAAAGGTCAGCACTTCTTGGCATTTTTTTCACCTGATTTTTAAATATTCATTCAAAAATAGTTATTTTTCTCTGTGGTCAAAGCTGTGGTTTATGAAGATATACATTCTTTTGCAACTCCATCTTATAGAATTTTGAGTTTATTCTGACAATTTACTTTGGTGTATATAAAAAGACTGCTTGATAGTGCCAGTGTCAGTTTAAGTTTAGATCTTTGTAGGACATGGCAAAGAACATAATTTTCATTGAAAAGCTAGATAAACATTATAAGACTTAGTACTTGATAGCACAATAGGGTGACCATAGTCAATGATAATTTATACTTTTAAAAATAACTAAAATTGTATATTTGGACTGTTTGTAACACAAAGCATAAATGATTGAGGAAATGGATACCCCATTCTCCATGATGTGATTATTTCACCTCACATGCCTGAATCAAAACATCTCATGTACTGCATTTATACACCTACTGTGTATCCACAAAAATGAAAAATTAAAAAAAGGAAAGTTAGATAAAAATGTATGAGGAAGCAAACTTTAAATGCCAGGACTTTCTGATAACTAGAAGCATACAAATATGAAACTACCGTCTTGTGCAGTTTGAATTGCCCACTAGTGGGTATATTCAAGCAGTTCTAGTTATAAGATGTTTTCTAAAACAATGAATAAGAGACTGGATGACCTTGCCTGAAAGTTCTTTCTAATTTAAATTTCCTTGATTTACAGATATAATGTAATTTTATTGACCTTGGATTTTTGCTTAAGTAAGGTTTCCATAAAGAATTAGGCTCAGAACATCTGTTTTTCTGGGCTAATGCATGGGAGTAGTCTTGATACTTTACATGATATATTAGAGCCATTAATACACCAGAATTTTAAGACCAATTTAAGTAGTGCAAGCAAGAATAATAGATCTGGGGGGAGGATACCTGTAGTTTGCAAAATTTAATGAAAAATGGAAATCAAGTCTTGAGGAAAGATGGGAATCATGGCAGCCCTGAATCTCAGTAGTAGAATTTGCAGACTATTTGTAGATGCCTCAGTTTTAAAACACTTCTATTGCTACATGTCTGTGTTCAGTATTCAAATTTCCATGGAAAACCAATTGATTTAAATTAAGTCATAACACTTCTGTGGCCAAAGCAGTGAATTGGAAAGGAAGTTGGTAGGAGAGGAGAACCAAGCACTATGACTTCCAGACCCACCAGAACCAAGGTTCAGTAAGAATATTGGCTGAGAGTGTTATATCGAAGATGGGATGGGCTAGGAATTAGAAGTCGCCCAAAGGAAAGGGTAAAGATGTTACACCCCACCGCACACAACCCTCACACACACACACACACACAACACCCAAAAACAAACCCAACCAAACAAACAAACTAGGATGAAGGTGAGAAAGGATGCTGGGCAGATAAAACAGTTTGTAATTTTCCAATCTATTTCTGTCTCCCCAGTGACCTCTAAGATCCTTGAAGTCAAAATTATGTCTTGTTCACTATTAAGTTTCCAGCCTCTCCCACATTCCATGGCACGTAGCATTTTGTGTAGTACATATTTTGTTAAAAAACAAATGAATAAATGAGTGAATGTACTTAAGTAAAACAGTTTAGAAGCTTATGGAACCCCCTTTCATAGATACGAGGGATGCAATTTAGCAAGCTGCTGACTCTCTGATCTTCCAAAGCTATTAAAACACATGCCAGCCACTGGATAGTGATGGAGATGCAAACTTCATCTTTTTCTTATTCCCTCTTTCCTTTTGTGTCCTTTCCTTTCTTTTATTCTCCCACTCTCCCTCACTTCAACTTCTCTTTTGTTCCTTTCCTGCTTTCCTGTAATATGTACTATTTCGTTACAGATCATAAAGACAATATAAATTATTTTTACTTATTAGCAAAATGTAATTATACACAATGATATTTAAATGATAGTTATTCTGTTTGTATTCTCAAAATAGTTGAACACAGCAGATGGACTGTAAAATACTGCCAAAAAGTCTTGGATTCTAAGGTGTTTTTACTGTTTCCCGTGTTTCTAGGGAAACTGTAATAATCAAGTTTTTCATCTGAATCCTTTAAAGCTTTGATGAAATCCAGTTCAAAAGTAGAACTAATCATAGTTTATAATGAGCTTTGAGAGATTTTTCTTGTAAATTCAAAGAAAAAAAAAAGAACCATAAGAGAATTTCAAATGCTGTTAACGAGGCTGAAATTTTTGTAAAAATCAGAAAATAACTATCTTAAAAACAAATTGCATGTATATTATTATGTATGTTCACTGTATCCATATTTGAATAACTATCACCAGCAATTCAGGGCTCTTTGCATTTTATGGTCATCTAATCTCTAAAGATTCTTCTTTATCAATAACAGGCGTATTTAAAGAATGGTCAATGTAGCAAGAAGGTTGTTTTGATGCACAGTATTTAGAAGAAATTGTAGCATCTTCCTTTAAAACACATTCTAAAAATTGGGTCAGCAAATATGCATAAAAGATCATATTATAGTTTGTAGTATTTCAAATATTATGCATTAGTTCAAAACATTACTGAGTTAGCAATTTTTAGACGCTACTTACAAATAGCTGTTTTGGAAGAACATGAGCCATTTGGAGCTCTTTGGAAGAGTTTTATCATTATATAATAACTATGAGAGTGTAAGTGATGTCACAGCTCAAGCAGAAAATTAACTAAATTTTGAAAAATTAATGTCTCCATATGAAATGAAAATTCAGTGATATCAAGAATGCTACACCAATAATTATGCCCTTTTTTTGTTTTGAATGTCATCAAAGGCTATTTAAAGATTGTAATGTGTTTAGATTTCAAGCCGATTGTGTCAAGGAGGGTAAGAAAGTACAAATAACCACTAGAATGATGCCTTGTCTTAATGGATAATGACATATATGTTAAGCAACACAAGGAAAAAATTTTGTTGTATAGAAAATTGGATTCTTTCCTGTGTGTGCTTTTGTAATATATGCTTAGGAACACGTAAGCTTAATGCCATTTAAAAAACAAGCGAACAAAAAAAGGACAAACCCAGAAAATGATGGATGTCCTGCTTACCTGGAATAGATCAATTTTGTAAGCACCTGGAAGAACATCTAATGCAGACAAAAATCAATGTGAGTCTATGAAGAACACTTCTTGTTGGATTAATCTTATTTTCTTCTGTGCCAGAATGACAAACTTAGTAGATCCATCAGAAGTCAAAGCCCCAATGTAACTTCACTTAGTGAGGCTTTTCTTTTATTCTAAACCATATCCCAGTTAACAACCTGGAAAATGTGAACCTTTCTACAAATAAGCAAAGGTGGGCAATAGTTTTGGCCAATGGGGTCATTTCAAATAAACCCTACCAGTACCAAATATATTCATACAGGATCTGAACAATACCGTCACAAAAACATAAAGAATATCTAACATTTGTTTATGCCTTCCCATATGCTGGATATTATTCCATGGTATTTATATGTGTTAACCCACTTAATCCTATTTTTTTATGTTTATTATTTATTTATTTATTTATTTATTTAAATATATATACATATTTTTATTATACTTTAAGTTTTAGGGTACATGTGCACATTGTGCAGGTTAGTTACATATGTATACATGTGCCATGCTGGTGCGCTGCACCCACTAACTCATCATCTAGCATTAGGTATATCTCCCAATGCTATCCCTCCCCCCTCCCCCCACCCCACAACAGTCCCCAGAGTGTGATATTCCCCTTCCTGTGTCCATGTGATCTCATTGTTCAATTCCCACCTATGAGTGAGAATATGCGGTGTTTGGTTTTTTGTTCTTGTGATAGTTTACTGAGAATGATGATTTCCAATTTCATCCATGTCCCTACAAAGGACATGAACTCATCAGTTTTTATGGCTGCATAGTATTCCATGGTGTATATGTGCCACATTTTCTTAATCCAGTCTATCCTTGTTGGACATTTGGGTTGGTTCCAAGTCTTTGCTATTGTGAATAATGCCACAATAAACATACGTGTGCATGTGTCTTTATAGCAGAATGATTTATAGTCCTTTGGGTATATACCCAGTAATGGGATGGCTGGGTCAAATAGTATTTCCAGTTCTAGATCCCTGAGGAATCGCCACACTGACTTCCACAATGGTTGAACTAGTTTACAGTCCCAACAACAGTGTAAAAGTGTTCCTATTTCTCCACATCCTCTCCAGCACCTGTTGTTTCCTGACTTTTGAATGATTGCCATTCTAACTGGTGTGAGATGGTATCTCATTGTGGTTTTGATTTGCATTTCTCTGATGGCCAGTGATGATGAGCATTTTTTCATGTGTCTTTTGGCTGCATAAATGTCTTCTTTTGAGAAGTGTGTGTTCATATCCTTCGCCCACTTTTTGATGGGGTTGTTTGTTTTTTTCTTGTAAATTTATTTGAGTTCATTGTAGATTCTGGATATTAGCCCTTTGTCAGATGAGTAGGTTGTGAAAATTTTCTCCCATTTTGTAGGTTGCCTGTTCACTCTGATGGTAGTTTCTTTTGCTGTGCAGAAGCTCTTTAGTTGAATTAGATCCCATTTGTTAATTTTCTCTTTTGTTGCCATTGCTTTTGGTGTTTTAGACATGAAGTCCTTGCCCATGCCTATGTCCTGAATGGTAATGCCTAGGTTTTCTTCTAGGGTTTTTATGGTTTTAGGTCTAATGTTTAAGTCTTTAATCCATCTTGAATTGATTTTTGTATAAGTTGTAAGGAAGGGATCCAGTTTCAGCTTTCTCCATATGGCTAGCCAGTTTTCCCAGCACCATTTATTAAATAGGGAATCCTTTCCCCATTGCTTGTTTTTCTCAGGTTTGTCAAAGATCAGATAGTTGTAGATATGCTGCGTTATTTCTGAGGGCTCTGTTCTGTTCCATTGATCTATATGTCTGTTTTGGTACCAGTACCATGCTGTTTTGGTTACTGTAGCCTTGTAGTATAGTTTGAAGTCAGGTAGTGTGATGCCTCCAGCTTTGTTCTTTTGGCTTCGGATTGACTTGGCAATGCAGGCTCTTTTTTGGTTCCATATGAACTTTAAAGTAGTTTTTTCCAATACTGTGAAGAAAGGCATTGGTAGCTTGATGGGGATGGCATTGAATCTGTAAATTACCTTGGGCAGTGTGGCCATTTTCACGATATTGATTCTTCCTACCCAT
The DNA here is from genome assembly GCF_029281585.2 of Gorilla gorilla gorilla. NCBI lineage: Eukaryota > Metazoa > Chordata > Mammalia > Primates > Hominidae > Gorilla > Gorilla gorilla. Next base: position 125,687,060 of record NC_073229.2, read on the forward strand.
GAGCATGGAATGTTCTTCCATTTCTTTGTATCTTCTTTTATTTCATTGAGCAGTGGTTTGTAGTTCTCCTTGAAGAGGTCCTTCACATCCCTTGTAAGTTGGATTCCTAGGTATTTTATTCTCTTTGAAGCAATTGTGAATGGGAGTTCACTCATGATTTGGCTCTCTGTTTGTCTGTTATTGGTGTATAAGAATGCTTGTGATTTTTGTACATTGATTTTGTATCCTGAGACTTTGCTGAAGTTGCTTATCAGCTTAAGGAGATTTTGGGCTGAGATGATGGGGTTTTCTAGATATGCAGTCATGTCATCTGCAAACAGGGACAATTTGACTTCCTCTTTTCCTAATTGAATACCTTTTATTTCCTTCTCCTGCCTAATTGCCCTGGCCAGAACTTCCAACACCGTGTTGAATAGGAGTGGTGAGAGAGGGCATCCCTGTCTTGTGCCGGTTTTCAAAGGGAATGCGTCTAGTTTTTGCCCATTCAGTCGGTATGATATTGGCTGTGAGTTTGTCATAGATAGCTGTTATTATTTTGAAATACGTCCCATCAATACCTAATTTATTGAGAGTTTTTAGCATGAAGGGTTGTTGAATTTTGTCAAAGGCTTTTTCTGCATCTATTGCGATAATCATGTGGTTTTTGTCTTTGGCTCTGTTTATATTCTGGATTACATTTATTGATTTGCATATATTGAACCAGCCTTGCATCCCAGGGATGAAGCCCACTCGATCATGGTGGATAAGCTTTTTGATGTGCTGCTGGATTCGTTTTGCCAGTATTTTATTGAGGATTTTTGCATCAATGTTCATCAAGGACATTGGTCTAAAATTCTCTTTTTTTGTTGTGTCTCTGCCTGGCTTTGGTATCAGAATGATGCTGGCCTCATAAAAAGAGTTAGGGAGGATTCCCTCTTTTTCTATTGATTGGAATAGTTTCAGAAGGAATGGTACCAGTTCCTCCTTGTACCTCTGGTAGAATTCGGCTGTGAATCCATCTGGTCCTGGACTCTTTTTGGTTGGTAAGCTATTGACTTAATCCTATTTGAAGGGTGACATATGGTACTGTATAAAGACCTGGCCTCCGGAGCCTGTGTTTATACTCCAGCTCTGCCATGTGGCTGTGTGGCCTTAGGCAAGTTATTCAGTCTCTCTGTGACTGGGTGTATTCTCATGTAACGTGGGGATAATAGTTCTTAGCCCTTAGAGTTAGGAAGATTAAATGAGATATTGTTTTTAAAGTGGTTAAATAGTGAATGGCCCAAAGTCAATGCTACATACATTTTGCTAAATAAATGAAAATATAATCCAAACAATAAATTGTCAATTACAGAGAAATGCTTAGTAAGGGGGTGGCCAAAATATTGATTTTAGTGAAGAGCTGCAAACAATGCCCAGTGATAGAAAATGATTGAGTAAGCAGAGTATAATATAGCAGAAGAAGTGCTGTGATCTCAGTGGGACACTGGTTGAGCATATGTCAAGAACACAGGGCTGTAATTACTTAAAATAAACAGACACTAGGTTTTCTTGATGGAGACTGTCAAAACACTACTAACCCTGATTCTGGTACTTTCATCCCTTTTTACTACATTGTAACCAATTTAGTTTTGTCTCCTTTTTATATCCCCTCCATCCCCTTTTCCCTTTCTTCCATTCACCTTTTATTTTTAATAACAATTTGGAGAAAAAGATCACCCAGTGGCAATATTTTTATCATTGAAAACTATGCTGGAGAAAATTAATAGAGCTTGAACTGATAGATCATCTGTATAAGATATTGTGCATTCTAAACATAAGTTTAAGGCATTCTTATCACATGTCATCATTTAATACAAAGCAGAATGAAACTCCGTGAGAATTATATTTCCCTATTGGACTAGGCCTTCTGTGTACCCCGGGGGAATGAAAACCAGGTTTTGGTCCTGCCCTGGAAGTGTGTGAGTGACTCAATTTGTTGCTTCTCGAAGACTTTTTAACATTGTTGTGGATCCAGTATGAATCACCACTGAAGCACTTCACTTCATTGCCTCTTCTCTCAATTATTATTTTATTTTGGCTCTGTACCTGTAGTATACCTTCTTCTTTATGCTATGTCTAAGTTTTTGTTCAAATTCGTCTAACCTTTGAGTGCCTCCTCTATGCTACGCTCTATGCTCTTATGCATTTTAAATCACTTAATCTTCACAATAGCCCTTTGATATTGTTATTATTCTGCTCACTATGCAGTTTGGGAAACTGAGATTTAGAAAAGTTAATTAATTTGTTCAAGGTCATCCAATAAGGCAGTGGTAGAGGTGAAATTAAAACCCTGGTCTTCTCACTGTTACAATCTGCCAGTTTCTTCTAAACCTTTTGTTGAGCTGTGCTCATGAAATAAATATACAGTAGTGCTTTTAAATATAAAGGAGTTATTCTGCTCTTTTGTAAAATAATAAAGACTGCCCTAGGATGGATCGCCACATATATTTTCTATTTCTCTAAGTAGTATGTTCAGAGCTGAACATTTGTTTCTTCATCTTTGCCATTCTTTCCTTCTTTTCCCCTGAAGTTTCTCCTCTCTTGAACATTTAAAGACACCTCCTCAAATTGTTTCTTAATTTTAGATGATGTTCATAATTTTAAAATATTTTTCTAGGAATATTTAGTTATGCCACTGGGGAGATGCTTATGGAGAATATGCCTTTTTTCTGACTGCTTAAGTAGATGAGTGCTTCTGTTATCTACCTCCGAGGTGTACAGAAAGCTGTAGTGCACCATCTTGTTAATGTTTTCTCTCACAAAACAAAGCCAATCAGTGCTTCTTAGACTTTGTCTTCTAAGATTTTCTAAAAGCCTGTAGGCCGTGTACATATTTCCAGTTTGAGTCATCTAAAGTAGCTTATTTTAAGAGAAAATTTCTTGGGGGTCTGTTTTCTCTTTTAAGTTGTATGCACATTTTTCATTTTACTGCATAATACAGAGAGATTTTTTGAAAGATAAAAGTAAAATGTTACTCAAATCTTCAAGGAAAGGTGCCTAGCTAGATTTGTGTAAATCTTTATCTTGCGGTGTTTCATAGACACTTGGCTTGATTTTACAGAATATGGAAATATACTGTGAATTTGTTAAGTGATAATAGCGCAAACATATATACTATTATTTCATACAAGCAACTTTTTACTAGGCAAAGATTTTAATTTTGACTCAACTTGAAAGACTAGAACTCAAGTCATATTACACAATCCTTAGGTCACAAACCTTAAAGTCTTTCTCATAGCGATTTTCTTTTCTTTTCTTTTTTTTTTTTTTTTGAGACGGAGTCTTGCTTTGTCGCCCAGGCTGGAGTGCAGCGGCGCGATCTCGGCTCACTGCAAGCTCCACCTCCCGGGTTCACGCCATTCTCCTGCCTCAGCCTCCCGAGTAGCTGGGACTACAGGCGCCCACTACCACGCCCGGCTAATTTTTTGTATTTTTAGTAGAGACGGGGTTTCACCGTGTTAGCCAGGATGGTCTCGATCTCCTCACTTCGTGATCCGCCCGCCTCGGCCTCCCAAAGTGCTGGGATTACAGGCGTGAGCCACCGCGCCCGGCCTCTCATAGCGATTTTCTAATGATATATTTGAATCTTATAATTAGCTTTCCCTTTCATAATTAGCTGTATTATACATCTGATTTTTGATTTCTTACTTTAACTCCTTTCTCCTATTTCCAAGAGGTTAGAATTCTTGCTTATCTGTGCTGCCATTTAGTTCTCAGCATTTTTTTTTCTGAGCTGATCCCTCTAGCTTTTTTCATTCTCCTGAATCCAGTGCCCCATTCTTCTTTTCCATGCAGCTGAATTTAGTTAAATGTCTACCTTACTTACTTAAATGTATTGCATGAACTTTTCATGGTTATTCACTTTTAGATTTCGACTCTCAAAAGTGCCTGGATTATTTCTGCCTATCATTCTACTCTATAGGCAAGAGTGATGCTGAGCTGGAATAACAATAAACACAAGAAAATTCTTTTCTGGACTAAACATCTTTATTATTAAAGTGAGAATATAAGATGTTGCGGTTATCTCAAAAATGATTTCAGAAAAGGTGATAAATATTTCTGTCTTGGGACAGAATCTACTCATTTTAAGCACTGCTTAATAATCACCCTTAATGATTAACCTGATACCTTTATGTTGGCCTTTTATTTGAGAATTTTCTATATCTCCACCCATAATTTGTCTGAACTTTTAAGTGTTAAAGATCTCGAAAAGGTATTTTATTTCATATATTGAGGGCATTGTAGCAAAGCAGTTAAGAGCACAGATTAGAGACAAACTGAAGGTATTAAATCCCGGTTTCACACTTATCACCTAAGAGACCTTGAACAAATTAATCTTTCTATGCCCTAGTTTCAGAGGATAACAATAGTTCTTACCACACAAGAGTGTTGCATGGATTAAATTAGTAATATCTCTTAGAGAATATAGAACAATGCCTGACATATTCCAAGTGCTACCTATGTATTAGTTAATATTGTTCTATAATATTATCTCCTTAATTAAATTGATAATTCCATAGTTGCAGTGCCTCTTAAAAGAGCCAGTTTTATACACTGGCCTTTCTGCTTTCCTTCAACTCTCATGTTTTTGTTTCTTTAGCTCATGCCTCACTCTGATATAAACTCCTGCCATCTACATTATAGTATTTCCCCTCTTTCTCCTACAACATGTGAAATCATGAAAACGAAGGATGAGCGTAATATTTGAATTATCCTACACAAATTGCAAACCTATAATAATCTGTGCATTTTTTATTAGCAGTTTCTTTTTTTTGGGTTTTTTTTATTATACTTTAAGTTTTAGGGTACAAATGCACAACGTGCAGATTTTTTACATATGTATACATGTGCCATGTTGGTTTGCTGCACCCATTAACTCGTCATTTAACATTAGGTATATGTCCTAATGCTATCCTTTCCCCCTCCCCCTACCCCACAACAGGCCCCAGTCTGTGATGTTCCCCTTCCTGTGTCCATGTGTTCTCATTGTTCAATTCCCACCTATGAGTTGAGAACATGCGGTGTTTGGATTTTTGTCCTTGCAATAGTTTGCTGAGAATGATGGTTTAAAGCTTCATCTATGTCCCTACAAAGGACATGAACTCATCATTTTTTATGGCTGCATAGTATTCCATGGTGTATATGTGCCACATTTTCTTAATCCAGTCTGTCATTGTTGGACATTTGGGTTGGTTCCAAGTCTTTGCTATTGTAAATAGTGCCACAATAAACATACATGTGCATGTGTCTTTATAGCAGCATGATTTATAATCCTTTGGGTATATACCCAGTAATGGGATGGCTGAGTCAAATGGTATTTCTAGTTCTAGATCCCTGAGGAATTGCCACACTGACTTCCACAAGGGTTGAACTAGTTTACAGTCCCACCAACAGTGTAAAAGTGTTCCTATTTCTCCACATCCTCTCCAGCACCTGTTATTTCCTGACTTTTGAATGATTGCCATTCTAACTGGTGTGAGATGGTATCTCATTGTGGTTTTGATTTGCATTTCTCTGATGGCCAGTGATGATGAGCATTTTTTCATGTGTCTTTTGGCTGCATAAATGTCTTCTTTTGAGAAGTGTCTGTTCATGTCCTTTGCCCACTTTTTGATGGGGTTGTTTGTTTTTTCTTGTAAATTTGTTTGAGTTCTTTGTAGATTCTGGATATTAGCCCTTTATCAGATGAGTAGGTTGTGAAAATTTTCTCCCATTTTGTAGGTTGCCTGTTCACTCTGATGGTAGTTTCTTTTGCTGTGCAGAAGCTCCTTAGTTGAATTAGATCCCATTTGTTAATTTTGTCTTTTGTTGCCATTGCTTTTGGTGTTTTAGGCATGAAGTCCTTGCCCATGCCTATGTCCTGAATGTTAATGCTTTGGTTTTCTTCTAGCGTTTTTATGGTTTTAGGTCTAACATTTAAGTCTTTAATCCATCTTGAATTAATTTTTGTATAAGTTGTAAGGAAGGGGTCCAGTTTCAGCTTTCTCCATATGGCTAGCCAGTTTTCCCAGCACCATTTATTAAATAGGGAATCCTTTCCTCATTTCTCGTTTTTGTCATGTTTGCCAAAGATCAGATAGTTGTAGACATGTGGCATTATTTCTGAGGGCTGCAGTTTCTTTTATCATCATTGTCATCGTCATCATCATCATCACTATATCATGATCATGATCATCCTCTCATCATGTATAGCATTTGTTGAGTGCTTAGGATCTGCCAGGAACTAGTCAAAGCACTTTATATTTATTGAATCATTTAATAAGTACAAAAATCATATGAAGTAGGTAGTATTACTATACTCAGTTATAGGTATGGATATGTAGAAGTATATTCTCTCCTCATGCTTTTTTCTTACCTCTGTATGTCCTCAGAGAACACTTATAGTTTGAACATCTCCTTATAGATAGTCCATGTTCCCTTCCTTATTTTGATCTCTTGGAAGAGGCCAGATGGTTATTGAGTGGATGATGCTATGTTTATCATTTATATCATCAAAGTTTTGAGTTCCTGACCATCTCTCAGGATATGAACAAAACTTGAGGATTAATTTAGGGGATAATTAAAAGTGTCCAATTCTCGAACACATGGATCATCATGATTCTTTTTGTCAGGCACTGAATTAGAAGAAGAAACACATACAGCATACATTGTGGCATGAAAGAGAATGGGTTTCTGTGTGGGATATCACATAATGCCTCATTGGATGATCAAATAAAGGAGGGTTAGTAGTGATGAACTGAAAAAAAAAAAGATTGTATGTGGTATTTCTCTGTGGTAGATGGGGCTAGCCTGGTAGGGTGGGAGGAGAAGGCTTGGCATTTCACGGAGACAGATGCTTGCATGGATTTTGCAGGTGGTTTTATGTTAGTTCATGGTGGGCTCATTGGCAGATCTTCCCTTGGCTCTTTTAGTTCAATCCTGGCTCAAGATGACATTGTGTGTCTCTGCTGGCAATATATATACAATGACCTTACTCACCTTCCCAATATTTTTCCAGTATACATTAGAATATATTTTTATTTAATTTTATCTGATTTTAATGCAGCAATTTTTTTCTTTTAGTTTAAGTTTTTAGAGAGCCACTTTATGGATAAAATTTCCTTGATGCTGTTATGAATCAGCCATCAAAATGCTAGGGTAAGAACAGAAACTTAGGTATCTGCTCTTTTTTGACTTAAGTTAAAACATCATATGCAGTACCAAAGTAATAAAAACTAACACTTGTTTGAGTGGTCGTGGAATGTCAGTGTCTTGAGTGCTTTACATAGTTTGGTGCCTTTTAATTCTCACAACAATCCAATGAAGTGAGAACTATAATTATCCCCATTTTGCCAATGAAGAAAAGAAGATATGGAGTTGTCAAATAACTTTCCTGAAGCTACTCACAAAGTAGCCAAGTAGGATTTGCACCCAAGCCTCTGTCTCCAGGACCCTGCTCTTAACCATCACACCACCTCCTTTTGTACAGTTTTCTCTAGGCTGGATGCATCATTGCACAAATCATTTTCTATAGCTATCAAGTACAAACTGAGCCAAAAGCTCTATTGCTAAGATGTACAAAATTATAACTTGAAATTGTTTTTCTGCATTCTCCATTTTTTACTAGCAGGAGAATAGGAGACCTTAGTTTTTATTTTAATTAGTAACATTGAAATACATTAAATAGAATCTGTGGTGGCAGCTGTGTATTCTCACTTTGACTTGAAAACTACATTCAGTGATATCTTTTTAGTCTTTGGAAAGAAATTTATTGTCCATTATAGCTGCTACTGCTCTGAACCCTTTTGATAATTGTCCATGCAAGAGCCTGTTCTCTTTCCTTTGAGAAAATAACAATGGCATACTGTACTTCACAGGTGCAAAAATGAAATGATTTGCTCCATCATTTAGTTTGCTTAATTTACAGCTTTTTATGTTTAATTATGTCTATTGTTCATAGATTGGATATTGAGGATCCAACAAAGATGATATTTGAATCAGCTTTGTAATGTCATTGAGTAGGTCTGACACTGCAGGATACTTAAATCTTTTCTCCAATTGTGACAGTTTGGATATCCTCAGGGGTTCCGAGCTGTCTTCAGTTATGCCAGCTGTCTTAACGTGGAATGTAAAACTACTATTACAGTGGGGAATTAAATATTATTTGGCCCAATTTTACCTTTCTAGTCAACAGTGAATATAGCATGTGCCTGCATATACACTGAAAGTAGACTGTAGCGCAATGTGCTAATGTGCTGTGGATACAGTTTTCCTTTAAAAGCATTTATGATTTGGAGAGAATACCCATCTGCCACTAATAAGTTGAGTAACCTTGAGTATGCTTCTTTATCTCTCTGATTTCTACTTCTTCACCTATAAAATGAAAGCGTTACTGAATCATTTGGAAGCCATTTGGCATAGAATCATGTAAGTCTTATTATTTGGAGAATTTTATTGTTCTCTTCTCTGCTCCCTGCTCTGATGACCTAATGGAGCCTCAGCCTCACCTAAGGCTCACCTCATGACTACAGTTTCTGCAAAGATTGGCAGCTATAGCAAGATCACTGTGATCTCAAACTTCTCCCTACTCCGTTATCCTCAGAGATGCATGTTTCCTGAGAGCTTTTTTAGAAACCAGTCAGAATGAAATTTGCAAGAATATCAGAATTTTTCTTTTTGGAACTGGTGTGCAGCAAGATTTCAGCTGACTGTTTAAGGTATGGTTCTCATTTGGGAGAGCTTCGTATAGCACTTGCAAACAGAAATTTTAGGTGATATCCTTGTTCTAAAGGATGGGGGTTGGTGGTGGTGACTTAAGCCCATAAATCCTTCTAAGTTATATTTGAATGCCATTCTAGGTATGCATAATTTATTATACTATTCATTTTATCACTATCCACAGACATGGGAGAACTAGAAATTGAGGGTGGGATAAAATTTTAGAGGAGTAAGAAGACACTGCAGGACATTTATGGTCTAAAAGCCTAAATATTTTTCTAGTTAGTCATTGGACATGGCCATATCCGGGCCTGGATGAATCTCAATTATTTTCACTGATTTATTTAATAAACAAGAATTTGTTGTGGACTCAGCATGTGTCCCGCACTGTTCTGGACTCTTGGAACATAGAAGCGAACAAGGAAGACAAAGCCTCTGCCCCTATAAGACTTATACTACCAAAAAGAGTTCAGCACTGAGACGTGAGCTTACTTCCTCCCGAGCATTATCTTTATGCCTATATATGTTAATTCTCTCCTTCACTTTGCTCGTTTTCATTCTTGGAATTCTATCTTGTCACAAAAGCCAAACAGATAGTGCAAAGTTTTAGTATACTAGACAAAACATTATTATGTTATGGCCTCTTGCTTCCTGATATGGTGGCAATAATTATGATTGGGGAAGATTAGTGTAAAGCTTCTGCACCAAGCGTAGTGCTGACCTAAGGCAGTAAGGTAATAAGTAAGTTAATAAATGAAAAATATTGGATGAACCTGAATTTGGTCTGTCTTCAGGCTTGGTTGTGGTGTAGAGTAATTGGGAATGGGTGGATGCATGTGTAGTTTTTTTCAGTATCATGACTAGAGGGTAATAGAAGAATATCTACTTGTACTTTAGAAAAGAGGAGACCTTGGAAGTGGGAGTAAATTCAAGATACAGCACAAATCAACTCAGAATTTCCTATCATTTGGCAGTTGAGAAAATTTGAGCTGAAAGTTTTCAAATGATTTGTCAGAATTATACAGAAATTCACTGGGCAGTTTTTGGTGCTGGAGGGCTGAAGTGGTGGTATTTAGCTTCCTCAAATTTCTAGTTTTAAGAAGGCAGTCCTAAACTTTAACCCAAAGGATCTCTGTTCCTTGCTTTTTTCCAGCTGGTAGTATCTTATGGGACTCATGTGGCATATTTTCCTGCTTTTGCTTTGGCTGGGTTTCTTTAGGGTAAATCCCAGGGAGCCCCTCCTAACCCTGCATTATTTCTAGAGGGAAAATAATAAAAGGGTTAGAGATGATAATCACTGGAAATTCTCAAAGGATAATCCTCCCCATTCACTATTTGGCCTTGCTCCTTCATGGCATTATATATGGGTGGGAAATATCAGTGTGTGCATTTAGCTTTGTTGGCCTTTGAGATGCTTCACTGCACATAATGTGGCACTAATCATGATGCTCTGCCCAGCACAGATGTGTCTAACCTGCTATCTGTGCACCTGAGAATTGGTAAGGTGATGTACTCAGCATTCTATTATAAGCTTATTTCTCTAGGCACTTCAAAAGCCACTAATGAAAAAGTCTCTTCTGCCACCTGAGGCATCCTTTTACTGTTTCATTGGTTTTTAAAGATGATCAATAGGAAATACTCTCAAAACACTCTATGTTGAAGTTCAAACTACTAGATTTTCATATGTTTAGGCAGCTCTGCACAATTGTAATGCTCTTTAACTTCCACTTGTAATCATATTGAAAATGTACATGACCATATTACTTATGCCTCAAAGCTATCCCAGTGAATATTTTATCCTCATTCATTTAACAGTCAAGGCCAGTTCTCTGTCAAACATTGGAAGGAAACATAAAATGTCTTTAAGAAGCTCACATTTTTAGACAGGAGGCAGAAAAAGAAAACAATTGAGTACAATGTCATAAACACTACAATAGATTTATATACTGAATATTATAGGTTTAATATGGCACGGCAATAGATGTGCATAATGATTGTCCTATTTCATTAGAAAGCTATTAAATATTTTCAGCATTCTCGATTAAAAGGTTAGGGTGTATCAATGTATTATAGAAAGAGTTACTTTAAAATGTGTTAATTAAAGGGATATGTTTGAGTTCCTGGAACTGTCATATTTCAAATATTTTCTTTTGTATACATTTCTGATTCGTGAAGAATTATTTTGTTTATACTCTGCTATAACCTAAGGATTTACATTTTCTGGTAGCTAGTATATGTTCAGTAGATATCTAATGAATGATTGAATAGTTCTTTATATGAAAAAAATACCACCATCAAAAGTTTGATTATAAAGTTATAGCGTAAATGATCACAGGGAGTTTAAACCCAACTGTAATTTGGTTACTAGATAGAGGCATTGACTTAGGTGGTCTATGCACAGAACTAATAAGGCCAAGGTCAAAGTTTCCTTCTTTGTGTGAGCAAGTTAAATTTGTGTTATGAAAGGCAGTGGGGCAAAGATGTTTGAGGATTTAGCTAAAACAATCTGATTCTGCAAGCCATAGAAAAAATTTTAGAAAATTGGAAAGAGTCAGACTCTAAAAGTTAAAGTAATAAGAACAAAGGCTAAAACAGGAAAAAGAAGAATGTGCCTTTATCCTTATCAGGAGACGCCTTGAATCACAGTACTCACTTTGTACTTGCCTGCCCATACCGCCTTCCAGAGGAATTATCTACTGACAGACACAGTCACCTCAGTGGACGGGTGTTGTTTGGGCCACTTCCCGGTCCATAGTTGACTGCTAGATTTGGGTGGAATCTTGACCCAAGAACAGCTAACACATGCTTCTATACGTGACCTGGCACCAGAATTTGAGCTGTGTATATCTATGTAAACATAGAGAGTGAAACCATAAGCAGTAGGAACAGAATTAGCAAAGTTATGGCTGAAATTACAAAGAAGGAGAAATCACAAGAAAAAGAGCCCAGTTCTGCAGGAAGAATAGAGACCCAATGTGAGACCAACCAGCCCCTGAGAGACACAAAGGGACAGAGCTGCCAAAGCTCCTGAAGTTCGTGTTAGTGTCTGTGTCCTTCAGATTGTGACCACCCCAACATGCATTCACAGACACAAGATTTTTATTGTTGTTAGAGGTGACTAAAGTGACTTTTTGTTCTTTGCAACACACCCAAAGAGCCAATTAAAATATTTACAAATGCTAATTTGTTGCTGTGAGGATACTAGGTGGAATTAATTTAAAAGATATGTGTGTTAGAGCATCACTACCAGGATATATAAAAAAATAAAAAAATCATTCGAATCCCTTCTCCTAATTGCCCTCTGCCTTTATATCTACTCCTGGCTAGGTTAGGTGACCTCTGAGAACTGTCCATCAAACTCTGGATATATCACTATCATGGCATTCAATACAGCTTTGAAATTCTCTGTTAATGGGACTTTATGACACTATTCTCCAGTAGATTGTAGGCTTTTAGGGGTAAGGATGTGGATTATTTATTCTTCCTGTTTTAGTGCCTATAGTACCACCAAAATACCTAGTTCTGAGTATGTTCTTGAAGCAGGCTTGCTGAAAAAAATTGTACCTGCGCATAAGAAGGATGCTTTTGTTATTAAATAAACTGATTTAAATACTTTTTTTTTTTCAAAATCAACCATAGGTATATGTGACCACTCAAAACTGAATAGATAATATGTGATGGAGCTGTGGTATAACTCATTGATCTTACAGCTACATAGAAAAGATTTTAAAATAGTGAATTGCAAGTAAATTTAATTTCCGCATAATTCCTGATTAACTTTTGTATTGACAGTTGGGAAACATTAGAGAAAAATGTTAGCAAAGTTGAAGGAAATATGCTGTTCAGACTCCTTTTACCATTAACAAAGTAGTTTTTAGGTTTCCTTCTCCACCAGAGTTTGATATTTGGATTTTACTGCTTCTGTTATGGTAACCCCTTTTACTTTTATGCTAGTGCCTCAAAAGAAAAGCCCTGTTAGTCTTCAGAGTAAATGAGCTTTTCACACAGTAACTGGGCTATGCAGAGGTGTGCTGTGCCGGGAAGTATAGCTAGTGCCAAGCCACTTCTCTGTTGTAATCATAGGGTCGTTGGGAAGGTTAGTGGACCTTATCCCCTTATGGCAAGCAGCACACATGTGAAGTCTCTCTTGATTTTCAGAAAACATCTGGCTCAGTAGTTCTTGGCTCTTCCTTTCAATGTCAAGTTTGACATATTTGCATATGAAACATGTAGATATTTCAGACTAACTCCTATATCCAGAGGAATAGGGACTTCAATGATACTCAGGAAAAAGGCACATATAGAATTTAAAAATTTCATCTAAAATTTTATGTAATAGTCTTTCTATTGGGTACATTATTTCCCTCTACAAAGAGAATTTATAAAGCATGTTTATTTAATTCAGAATTATAATGTTTGTAGAAACTTTAAATGTGAATTGTTTCATTAAATGTTACTTTTTCAATTACATTTTCATGAGTCAATCTATAAAGTGGAAAAACATTATGCATTTGATCTTTTTGACTGCGTCACTCAATTTTTTTATCTGTTTCTATTGAGGTAAATGCAAATAAAAACATAGGTTATGAGTGGAGAATTTTGACAAAAATGTCTTATGATGGGGTAATAATTTCCTAACTAACCACAAGGACACTGTGTATTAATATGAGAAAGAAAACCAAAATAAATTACTTAGTAATGAAGGAGAAAGAAGACAATAAGACCAATGTTATGAATGGAACTTTAGACACTGAAGTTTTCAGTAATTTATTACAATCTTTAATGTTAGCATTTTGTCAGTAGGCTCTCTTGAATTACTACATTTTTATTTTTAGTGATATATATATATATCACAGATGCGTCTCTAAATTGCAAATATCTTTATATCTCCATAAATGCTCATAAAGACACGACATTTTGAAAATTATCCGAAGGTATGTTTTTCTATAAAATTTTAAAATAATAAACATGTAATCTTCTTGAGTTTTCCTAGCGTTATTAGCAGATTTCACTAATATTATACATATTTTTAAGTTGATTTGTCAAGAAATACAACAATTGCACTATGTAATATATTAGTAATTTTTTTTTTTTTTTTTGAGACCGAGTCTCGCTCTGTCGCCCAGGCTGGAGTGCAGTGGCGCGATCTCGGCTCACTGCAAGCTCCGCCTTCCAGGTTCACGCCATTCTCCTGCCTCAGCCTCCCGAGATATATTGGTAATTTTTAAAAAATTGTTTCACAAAATGAACAGCTGTTCATTTGTATTTTATTTTTTTAAATGTTCAATTATAGAAGAAACATGCCAAAGGAAAATTATTGAACTATAAGAAGTTATTACTGATAATAGCTGCCATTTATTGAGAGCTTACCCTATGCTACATTTCTTATTAATGTTTTACACACAGCGGATTGTTTTATCCTCATAACAAACCTGTGAGATTGCTGCTGTTATTCGCATTGCACAAAAGAGGTAACAGGTGTGGGATATGGTAAGCACCTGGCCAAGATCACTTAGCTTGTAAATAGTGAATTGAGTATTCAAACAGGTCGGTTTAATGCCAAACCTCAGGCTCTTAACCATTCTGCTGTATTTCAGAGACTTCTTAATGGTGATATTTTTAAAAAGATAAGTAATTTGGTGAATTTGTGGTACTTTACAATGGATTAGAGTAAGTAAAAATATTTATGTCATTGAAGTTTGAATAAATATTTCTATACGATACCTAAATTATTTTTACTTCACATCACTGTTTTTTAAAGCTGTTTAAAAAAAACCTCTCTTTTAAGTGTTTCATTCTCTATATATTTAACCCACATTTTTCTACAAAAGGTAGTTTTAAATGCTTAGAAAGTTGGCTTTGGAATGAATATAGTCTAATATTTGAAAATAATAAAAACTGATTATAATAAACATGTTCATAACATGCACTGTTAATTATTCTTTCCAGATTTCTACTGACTTTAAATTTTTTGGCTTTTATTGTTAGACCATTCAAGTACCACGAAAATAACAGGTGATAAATTTGACTCTCAATCAGAGTAAGATCCTGAAGTTTTATTTATTGCAAAGATAAAGTGAAGATTTATATGGTTTTGTTGTTAAGGGCAATTTTTAAAAAATATCTCTGGGTTATTAAACCAGTTCATGGTTTATACAGCTCTCTATTAACTGAGATGTTTTGTTAACTAAACACCTATTATGCACAAAAGAGATGTGAGGCTTATTATTTTGCTACTTAACCACAGAACTTTCAAATACTTGTGTTACGGTTTAATAAAGTGAGGTTTTCTTTTATTCCTAAATAATACAATCATGTAGCCTTCTTTTCTTGTCCATCCCATTTTTAAATATTTGCTTTTCTAACTCCTACTCATGTTCAGCAACATACGCACCCCTTATTCACAGAAGCCGCTCTATAAGAATAGAAGTCTCTTGGTTTTTCCCATCTATGACAGAAAATTTCTACTGAGATACTTTCTTTCCTTTTACTAACTTCTCATCTGAGAAGGAATTGTTCATGTTTTCCTTCAGCTACCTGTTCATTTAGCACCAATGCCTTCTTTATCTCTCCCTAACATTACACAATCATGCCTATTATTTCACTTCTTATGTATATTCTCTCAGCTTATAAATTTGCTTACGATTTCCCTATTTTAAAATTCCTTCTCTTATTCATTGGCTGAACTGCAGGAAACTTTTGGTTTTCTTAAAGTTACTCTCTCATACCTCAACTGCCCTTCGGTAGCAAATTGTAGACACAGTGATCTTCAGTTTTTCTTCTCTAATTACCACCCACTTCTTCCTGAGTCCTTTATTATCTGGCTTCTACCCACAGCACTAAAGTGCAATTGTTTTTCTAAAGGTCATTTCTTCCTTCTAAATAGCCAAATCTAGCTTCTTAATCTCTGCTCTCATTCTACTCAACCATGCAGAAGCCTGTATCATTACTGTCCACTTGAGCCTTCCACATTCAATAAATATTCTTTAGGTGTTGACTAGGTGGTAGGCCTTCGGGTTTGGAAGATGGCTAAGGCCCGCATATGCCAACCTGGAGTTTCCATTTAAATGGAGGAGACAGACACAAAACCAACTACCATACAGGGAGCTGAGTGCTCTAACACAACTGTGTGACAAGTAAGACAATGTGGGGCAAAGAGTGGAGAAACTTTCACAGAGGAAGTGGTATTTGAAAGAATTAGCGGAGAGTGAGAACTCTAGGTATATTAAGTTCCCTTGTACTATACAAGGGAACACAGAATTGGGAACAAGTACAGTGTGTTTTGGAAATAGTGAGTGTGGTTATAACACCTGGGAATGTGGTAGGGGTGGGTGTATGGTGGGAATTTGGAAATAGTTTAGGGTTGAATTGTCCAGATTTAAAACTTCTTTCCATTGGCTTTGTTCCTCCCCTTTGCTTCTTTTTTTTTTTTTTTCTATGTTGACTCCTAGTTTTCAGACAATTTTCTTCAAAAACATTTCTTCTCTCATGTGAAGTCATTCTATGTTCTGTCCCAAGTGATATTGTCTATTTTGTGTCTTCAACCATTATATTTTGCACATTGCAGTTGTCTAAAATCTTCCTGTCCCTGATGACCTCTCTTCTGAGTGCCAAATGTGATTTTTTTCTTTTTCTGTATGTCAATTCACCTCAAACCAGATAGGGTAAAAATAAAACAGATCACCGTATATTTATGACTCTTTGCTATTTCTGTATTCTTTATCTTGTTCCATTATCTCCACCTTCCTTTTGGTTACCAAGAGGAGGTATTATATTAATTTTTACTTCCTCTGTCTAGATGACTCCTAACATCCAGTCAGTTGTTCCCTTAAAATACTTGCTGTGTCTTCTGATCCCTATTTTCATACTCATTTAGTTTATGCCATCACATTTTTGTCAGAATTAGTATGTAAGTATTTTAATGATTATTTCACTACCTGCAGCCTCTTCTCCATTTTTTTTTTTTATACCGGAGTTAAAATATAGTTTAAGTAAATATAGCTAAGTGTATTTAATAAGTTATAGTCTAAGTTATTTTTTCAAAATCTTCCATATTATTCAGTTATCTACAGAATAAAATCCAAGTTTGACATGGTCCAGGACTGAAGCTCTCTATAATCTTGTAACAACCTATCTTTCCATTCCTAAAATTCCCCACATAAGTATTCCTATTCTATATGCCTTCAATTCATTGAATGATTAAATGCAACCTCTCATTTAAATTTAAATGCTCCTTAGGTTGACCACAGGTATTTAAGTTATTTGGAGATTACAATTATATGTGACATATTTATTTAACTGTAAGTATCTAAAAGACAGGGACTTCACTATATTTACAATCAGCTACTCCCAAGAAGGTTGAGAACATAATGCTGTTCAAATATTTATTATTTAGTACCTCCATCCTTAACTGCCTTATAATTTTAATAGCAATGAAAGAGAAATTCCTTCTTTGTAAATTACACATATTTGTGATTTCCTTGAGTCTCTTTCCCTTTTCCACCAAATAATCAATCTGATTTAGCTGTCACACACACCCCCACACACCCATATGCTTTGAATACAACTGCTGGTTTTACTTACTTCATAGTTCAGTGTGAAAGCTCTGCAGTAGATAGATAAATACAAATACAAGTTGTGGGATGATATGATGATAGAAGAAAGTCCACAGTTTTTGAGATCCTATAGCAGAGTCAGCTAAATCAGACTGATAATTTGGTAATGGGCAAAGGGTATATGGACAAAGCACAAATTCTAGAAGGTTTTTCGAACTTGATGAAGCTTCATAGCAGAGGAATAGGTCAGCTGATCTGATGTGATATTGGAACAAATGGTTAGGAATTAGTCTTTAGAGTAGAACTGTAGTCCTTAGAACCCAATACCCCTCTCCAATATTGCCAACAATAAGCAATTTGTGGAAGAGCATCACTCACCTCCATCAGATGAGTGTCAAGAGACTGTGGTAGATTGTTCTAATATTCTAAGTTTATTTTACTTTATTAGTCTGCAGTGGATTTTATCTTGAAAATATTTTTTATAATTTTATAACAAGAATTGGATTTTATAAATTAACCAATTAATGGGCAATTTTGTAGTTACTTTTATTTGTAGTAAAAATATATTTTAGGTTTTTAGGGTTAGTGATCTGTGAGTGGCTGTTAAGTCTTAAAAAAGTTAAAGATCGTGTATTATTGTTTCCAATGCCAATATAGCATTTTCACCATCTAGACAATATTTATTCCAGTCTTGTCATCTTACAACTTGGTTTGGTTATCATTTGGAAGCACATTGTAGATAATTAGAAACTGGACATTTAAAAAAATGGATAATTAAAAAATATATACTGTTAAAACTGCACACTGATTATTGGCAAATATTTCAGAAGACATAATTTAAGTAATTCAGCTGCTCTAAATTCTTTAAGGTAACTTGATGCCCTTTGTATCAGTAAAATTTTTTTTCCTTTCAAAGCAAAGAAAAAAACAGAAAATCATAAATGGAAAAAATGCCTCATGAAATCTCACTATTTGTCAACTTCATTTTAAATCACATTATTGCTAACAGTTCCAAACTTGCCATTTCTATTCATTTCTCATCATCACTGTGCTAGCAAAAATCCTACCACAGTTAATGTTTTGAAGAATATAGACTTGGGAAAATAAATGGAAAAGGCTAATGTCTATGCTAGAGGGAATGAGAGATAAATGTAGGCTTGGTTATACAGGCCTTTATTGGTTATTCATTGACGACCTCAGCTATGGGCCAGGCACTGGCCTAAGTAATGAGACAAAAGATAGCAAACACGGACCCTGGCAGCAGATTTTTTCATATGAAATTTCGATGTATTTAGTGTATTCTTTTGTTAAAGAATATTAAAAAGGCTCTTAGGAAGCTATGTGTTTGATGTTTGAGATAACTTGTCCAAAGATGAAGGTCAAGGAAGTTCATTTAAGAAAGGCGACTTTCAGCTGGTCTTAGAGCATGTATAGAGTTTGTAATGGGCTTAAAAGGATTCCAGTCCAAGAAAAATCATGAGGAAATTTACAGAATTGGGAGCTAAAAAAGTAGATCTCATGGAGCAGAGAATATAATAGTGGTTACCAAAGACTGGGAGAGGAAGAGAGAAGGGGGGGATGAAAAGAAGTTGGTTAAGGGATATGAAAATACAATTAGATAGAAGGAATAAGTTCCAGTATTTGATTGTATAGTAGGGAAGTTATACTTAACAATAATTTATTATAGATTTCAAAATAGCTAGAAAAGAAGAATTATGAGATGATAGATATCCCAATTACTTTGATTTGGTCATTACACATTGTGTATGCATATCAAAATATTACATGCATTCCCAGAATGTGGGCAACTATTATATATCAATAAAAATACAGAAAAAAAAGAGCATACACTGGAGGAAAAATCTGCTGAACTTGAGGACTAGAAGGGAAATCATTAGGCATGCAAGAGGGAGTAATTGGACTTGGGTGTTTGGAATTTGGGAAGGGGTTATAGAAATATTTCACAATATAAGGAATTCAAGATAAAAATATTTTGGACAAAGATTAGAGTTTAATTTTTGGGTCATGTAGTTTCCAGCATGTCTGGGGCACCGAGTGAAGGTGTCCAGTGGGTAGATAGATATTAAAAATCAGAGAACATTAGATTTATCTGAGCTAGAAAAAATATTTGGGGGTCATCCTTATAAAAGGACAGTCAATCTCATGGTTTAAATTAGTTGTGGTATAGATAGTGGTCAAGAAACATTACCTTGAATTAGTGGTTATTATCCCCACTAACCTGACAGAACTGCAGAAAACAGTGGCAAAGCTTTATGCCTGTCCTTATTTTAATTTTGGCTCAGTGCATGTCTGTGAAAAGGGGGGAAATCTATTGTATTCTCTCATGCCCCTTCCAAGTTAGCTCTCAGAAATAGTCAGAAAATAAAATAATTTAGATCTGCTATCATTCCCTAAAAAAAAGCTTTAGGGGAGCTTTTATCCTGATTTTTACTTGACTCATGGTGGCTTATTCTCCAGGATGACAGATGACAGTTCTGTCATAATGGACACGGCATCACACAGTTTGAGTTTTTGTTTGTTTGTTTTCTGAGACGGAGTCTCACCCTATTGCCCAAGCTGGAATGCAGTGGCCTGATCTTAGCTCACCGCAACCTCTGCCTCCTGAATTCAAGTGATTCTCCTACCTGAGCCTCCTGAGTAGTTGGGATTACAGGCGTGCGCCACCAGGCCTGGCTAATTTTTGTAGTTTATTTTTTAGTAGATATGGGGTTTCTTCATGTTGGCCAGGCTGGTCTTGAATTTCTGATCTCAAGCGATCTGCCTGCCTCGGCCTCCCAAAGTGCTGGCATTACAGGTGTGAGCCACCGTGCCCGGCCAGTTTGAGATTTTAGCAGCTGTTTGGGTGCAAGTTTCTTCTCTGAGCCCATAATTCCCATTATATCTATCCCTGAATGTTCTTCTGATGATTAAATGACGTAATATATGTAAAACATCAAGTTGAGTGCCATATACTCAACAATGATATTTCCCATCTCTTTTTCAAGACAACACTTTTAGTAGCACTTTAATAATTTACTTTTCATGTACTTGAATTAGAATATCTGTCTGTGGTCTCTGTAATTTTCATTTTGGTTCTGTGTAATGATAATTTTTAAACAAAACTAGTAGATATGAGGAAAAGGGGCAGTGAAGCTTTATAAGCTGCTATGCTTGCAATGGGGCTGTACCTTCTCTCACTAAGAGATCAAATTCACTAAAAAATATGTTTGATAGGGCAGCTGTTCCTACCAGGTTTTTGAGAATTCCATCAGTTTTCATCCTTGATTATTTTGCCTGCTCCTGTTGAAATAATATTCCTTTTTTCACCTGCTTATATGCAACACATGTTTTTAAGCACAATGAACTAGACAAGTGAAAACTGAGGCATGAAGGATAAGACAGTGAACCATCAGGCAGGGCTTCTTTCTTTAATTGTGCTTTTTGGTTCTATTAAGTATCTTATGATAAATTATTGAGAATTGTAAAAGATCAAAACACATGTTCTGAGAGCAGAAAATATATATTTTTCACTGAAAACATAGTTTTAATTATAAATGAAAGGAAGCAAATATTTTCAAAAAACATCTTAATAATTCGATTCAGATTTGTTGAAACATTGTGTTGTCCTATATTGTACCATGTAGAGCATTCATTTTAATAATTTAACTTCAGCTGGATGCTTTCCAATGATGTACTTAGGTACTTACATAATTAGAAAAATCAGTGATTTTTGCAAATGCTTTTACCCCTTTATCCCACACAATTTTTCCATTTAAAAATATTTTTAAAGGCTGAATATCTAAATTTTTAAATGAGATTTGGTAAATTATAAATGTCACAGGAAAAATATAAGGCATCATACTATACATTTTTGTGTAAAACATTTTAAAATTGGAATTTGGAATAATAGGACTATCTAATATTTGTATGATGCTTTAAAATGTAAAGTACCTTTTCATCTACATTATCTAAACACTCTTCCTGTAAACCCTACGAAGTTGACTTGGAGAGCCATTATCCTTGTCTTTCTGATTTTAGCACATTTTAGTCTTCCATTATTTTCTTTTATGGGAAAAACAAAAAAAATAAGCTTTAATACTTTAAAAAATGCAACAAACAATACAAAAATTTAATAGAAGAGATGTAATATTCAATATTTCTATTTTACCATACTATTTATGAATATTACAGTAAACTACTTCAGTATTTGCTTAATATGTGCATCTTGGATCCACCTGCCAAGGCTGAATACAAAATACAACACACCTATTTTTTTTACATTCAAATTATCATTGGGCTAATTGCTAGAAGTCATGTCTCCTCAAGTCACGTTTAAGCTGGTTTTAAGAGGTTTCTAGTGTTCTGCTTCATGTGTGTTAAAACAAGCATTTACATTTCTTTCTTATTTTGTTACAATACTGTGTCCACTAACAATGACCCCCAGAAGAACGCTATTCTCTTGTGCACAGCTGTGGCATGGGGATGGAATGAGTGAGGCTCTCTCTTTGAACACTTCTGGAAAAACTTGGGACACTTTCCTACTTCTTCACAGCAAAATTAAGATCAGGTCGCAGACAGAAGTGAGACTGTATCAAAGCCTTTTTGAAAGTATAAGAAAGAATAACTGAGTGTAACATCAACTGAAATGGCAAAGGTTCATCTCAAGAGCCAGATGCCCAACCTGAATTCAAGTTGCTCACTGTGCCTGTATGTCTAGCAAAGACACCAGGCAGGAGTCGGCTTTCTCCCTAATGTAAGTGTTTCAAATGTCTACTTGCCTTGGAGAGTTGACCAAACTGTCATCTCATTTTCTACCAGACACTGGGAAGAAGTTAAGGTGCCTCCTTGCGCTATATAAACCCCACTGCACTTCTCCACCAGATTAACTTCTTCATCATATTATTCCTTTCAGGGGAATTTCCTACCTCAAAGCTCCTTCAGCATATGATCTGGTACCATGGATCCAATGTGATCCTCTTGGTCCAAAGTAACATTTCCCAAACTCTCGATTTGTTCAGATTAAAGGAACATGTGTATGGGACAATAGCACTCTGATGTATGTTACACTCTGCCAATACAACACTGTTCATTCCATTCATTCTGTAGGGTGAGGGAATGGAGCCTCATGATTATACTCTCCCTCCCTCCTGCAATAGTCTCATCTATATTCCCCAATATGTTACAAAAAAAATATGTCTCCGGAATGAGGCTACTTAAATCTAGACTTTTAAGATTTAGGAGGAATATATTTAACATAATGTACAGGGGCTGGATTGTCCTGAAAGATGTGCCGATTACATTACCAAACAGAACACATTCCATTTCGGTCTGAAACATCTGCACTTGATTTACCTCATGGTATTCAGACCTTCCTCAAAAGAAGTATATATAGAGCTCTAAGAGAAAAATAGGCCCTTCTAAAGTGGTTCCTCGAACAACAAAGGATTAGTTGGTTACCAATGTAATTTTGCCAATCTTTATCCTAGAAGCAGAAAATATTGATGACTCTTAAAACACACTTTTCCCAACCTTTGTAAAGAAAGTGTTTGGTTCAGTCTTTACCAGTCAGCACAATATATTTATTTTTAAATTCTCTAATTTTTCTACTTTGAAGAGTTTCTAAATGAATATAATTCTAAAGATAAAGTGCATTTTATATGTTCTTTGAATTATTCAGTTCACCTGAGTGTAAAATATGACAATGGTGATGTAAATGTATTCACTTCACTTCCTTTTTTAGTGTGCAAATTATTTAACAAAGAAGATTGCATTGAATGTATAAACAGTGAGGAAAGAAACTTCTAAAAGAAACTTCATGTCAATAAATAAATATTTACTACTTTATTTTAGGGATTAGATTTAATCAAATTCTACCTGTGTCAGAAATCCATATGCAGTTGACCCTTGAACAATGCAGGAGATAGGGGTGCTGACCCCCACACAGTTGAAAATTCATGTATAACTTTTGACTCCTCTAAAATGTAACTACTATTTACCTATTGTTGACTGGAAGACTTAACAATAACGTGAACAGTAGATTAACACATATTTTGTATATTATATGTTACCAATATAATTCTGCCAATCTTTATCTTTATATACCTATTATATATATATATAAGCAAACTAGAGAAAAGAAACTGTTATTAAAATTATAAGAAAGAGAAAATATATTTACTATTTAAGTAGATAGTGGATCATTGTAAAGGTTCTCATCCTTGTCATCTTCATACTGAGTAAGCTGAAAAGAAGGAGGAAGAGGAGGGGTTGGTCTTGCTGTCTCAGGGGTGACAGAGGTGAAAGAAAGTCTTACATGTAAGAGGATCTGTGCAGGTGCAAACCCATGTTGTTCAAGAGCCAACTGTACAAGTGTTCTGTCTTCTTAAATGAAGCCAATTTTAGTAAGTGTGATAATACATATGAAAACATGTAGTGTATATTTTGAAATCTTAAGTTTGATCTGTTGGCAGAATGTGACTAGATTAAACTTCAAATGTGTTGAAGAAAATACTTTCTGAGGGAATGCTATGTGGAAAGATATCACTACAACTACTTACTTGTGTTCACATAAAAACATCTAGCTGTATGCAGACTTTCTCCTTTACCAAATTTTCTCCTTTAACAAATTTTTAAATTTCTAAATATTTTAAAAAAAGTCTTGCCTTAAAATTTTTAGTATAACAATTTTGAATTTCAAGAAATTAGAATCTGAATTGTTAATAAAAGTCAAACTAAGAAACAACAACTTTACTAATGTATCTTTCCATAGTATATTCATCCAGTCTAAAAATGAAAAAATTTCAAATATCATTAGTATAACCAAAAGGCCTTATGTTACTTTATCTGTTATTAGCCATTTCAAAATCAATCAGTGAATTAAGTAAAACAAGAAAATTTTTTTATTCTCTATATAAATTTTTATATAATAGACATGTATGCCTATTATACATAATATAAATATCTATTATATATGATAGACTTTATATAATAGACATATACATATAATAGACATTTTATATGATAGACATATATACATATATACAGATATGTATACATATATACATGTCTATTAAATATATACATTTTCTATAATAGACAAATATAAATGTAATAGACATTTATATATGTATATATGCCTATTATATAAAATATATATCTATTAAATAAAAATTTCCTTGGGAGACATTTTAAAAATTACAGAGCTAGGAAGCTAGAAAGCTCTGTAATTTTTAGTGTATCATCAATATAAACGTCAGAAACTGTTTTACCTACAAACATATATTTCATTGTAGTTTCTGAGTGCCCTGTCCACTGTAGTAGGCACCTTAAATATTTTTTGATGGCATTCATGATGGGAAATGTTATATTTATTTTGCGATTTTCTTATAGTTTGATTCTTGTTCATTCACATTCTTTCTATCTTATTTCAAGATTCCATGATCTCTCTTGTCATATTTTAGTACTTTCTAAATCATTTCATATCTCAAAAAGTCTTTTGTTTCCAATGCATCTTACAAGATAAATGCCATATTAACTTCACAAATGCAAATCTGTCATGTCACTGACTTCTTTAAAGACTCCAAGCATTCTTCATTTTTTTCTAAATTTACATCAAATCTCAAAACTGATATTATCTTTTATTGCTTAGGTGTTACCTGTTTTTCCTCTATAGCACATATTTTCTTTATCAACTTCACATTCTGGGCAAATGGAATAACATCTTGTTTCATAAACTTACTCTCAAGAATCATTCTAAGTCCAGCTATAATGCTGCCAGCTTCAGAAATTCTTTAGAAACATAGTTGGTGTTTGAGTTGCCTACCTGTTTGGAATCTAAACCTTAATCAATAAAGTTACACTTCTGTTTCTTAGTGAGGTAACCAGGGTTATTTTGTTGAAGAGCATGGTATGTTCATCCCATATGTCAACTTATTGAATACTACCATCCTGAATCCATTATTAACTCATCTTCTGAATTTGCTTATACAAGTATCATTTTGTTCTTTACTGTCTAAAATAATTATTTACCATTATAAGATAATTTTTATAAAACAAATAGAAGAAAACTAATTTTACCTTTTAAAATAATATGCCACTTGTAGATGTAGAATACAAAGGGAAATATTTAGATGTAAAGCATAATTTAATATTCTTGTTTCTAACCAGTATGAACTTTATTGATCGTATTAACCTTGTAAAAATAATCTTGGGAGAATTGTATAGAATATATGTTGTTTGTCTTAGTAAATGAAAAAAAGAAGTACTTTTGTGTTTAAGTAGGTTTTTTGTCAAATTAATAATACTAAACATAAATGTTAATCTTTTCTTTTCAAAACTATTTCACATCATTTTTTCATTTGATTTTCTCAGCTCTCTGTACTGTACTATAAGGCATGTTTCTGCTCAACATTCTACATTGAGCATAAACAAGGACTAATGCCAAGGTAACCTAAATCCTTTGTGCTTCTTTGGGCACTAGACATGCTCACAACCATGGGTACCATTTCTATTAAATGCAATTATCTAATTGGAAAAGTTGCAAATAATCTGATGAGTGAGAAATGCAGATTCAATCAAGTCTCAGCTTACTACCACTTATTATAATATAAATCCTGGTTTGAGCCTAACCCTTTTACATGACTATCCCTTCTTCTGTTTATCTACTTTACTAAACAATGTCCTCTAGCATATAGACTATACTTGTATCCTAAAGAAATCTTAGAATTGCATCTGGTTATAAGAGGATGAATAATAAATGTAATTTGAAGATGTAAATGATGCTACTAAGGATTTTAAACTCTTGGTAATCTTACTGTGCAATGCAAATGTCAACCATAAAATTTCTTTTTATAGCCTTGTGACCATTTCTAACTATCTTAAAAGTTATTAAAATTTGCCTTCAACACATTTTTATTTAGTTGATTTTTTCAGTTATTTAAAAATTATTTTAAAACTTTTTGGTTTTTTAAAAATTCTGATAACAAGTCTATCCAGTCACATATGAAAGTCTACAGAAAATAGTGCAGCACGCAACTACATTATTCTACAGCAATGGAAGCTGTCATATAACTATGTTCCTTCTCACAATGAAAATAAACTTGCCTGGAGTCCTGTGTTTCAACAGACCATTACAGAGCTGGAGTAGGAGGCAATTACAAAGACAAGGACCCTCCATGAAAAAGTCTTGCTTTGAGAGCCATAATATTCACGTTTGTCCCTAGCTATGAGTATAAACCAATGGAGGAGAGATTTCTGAAATTTCAAAGAAACATACATTCTGTACAAAATCATAGCTTTGTTATTCTGAGTCCTTTGTAACAAATATAGGTTACATGAGCTTTAGCCTCCCAGATAGTTTTAATTTTAATTCAAAAAAACCCTACTTTTTAGTATTGAAAAGTATAAATGATAAACATTTAATCACATAAATTATATAAGGGAAAAATAAAATTAAGCAAAAATGCTAACAGCCTCAAAAGGTATTTTTAAAATTATAATATTATAAATAAAGCTTTTAAAAGTAATTAAGTAGATGTTAAACTTTATGATCCAAACGGAACTACATTCCCAATAAAATTTCTTTTATGGCTGATACCTTGAAATCTACACAGGAAGTAAATAATCTGCTTAGTAAATTTATAAATATAAATATTATAAAGCTGAGTGGCTTAACTTTATTGCTGAATTATTCCAAATATATTTAGTGTGTTTGTAAACACATGTGTATCTAGTGATATACACGTATGAGGATCTAATTTTTATACATTTTTACTATACCTCATATATGTTACCCAAATAATATAATAGTCCAGGGAATTCTTTATGTTTATGTTGATATTTCTATCCAAAGAATAACCAAATATTAATTTAAACAAAAACGCTAATTGCTTATGAAAAATAGATATTAATTAGAGTACATCTTTAGCCTCCTAAATCGTTTCAGAAGGAATGATTGTAATAAGGTGAGTAAATTCCTAGATAACTAAAGGTTAACCTCCTCTGCCTGGATATATTTATTTTAAATACTATTGCTGGAAATCTTTTTGAATTACTTTCTTTCTTGCCTTCTTAAATAAATAGTACATTGAGTTTAACACAAACATTTCTTATTGAATCAGAGTAATCTTTGAACTTTGTTTATTGTGAAGCACGAAAGCTTCAGCTACTTGTAGTAATATAGATAGAATGGAAAATGCAGTCAAATGGCTATGATGCTTGAAATATGCAAAAACTGCTTAAGACTCTCTTCCTCAGCAGTTGATATTAGTGCAGTGGGTGAGAGAGCAGCCTTTGAAAACATATAGGCTCAAGTTTGAATCTCAGTTCTCCCACTTCCATGATCTCTATACAGTTTGGGAAAGATCATTTTACCGCTACAAAACTTACTTTTCTATCTGGTAAACTTGGGGTAATATTAATCTTGTAGGGTAGGTATAAGGAATGAATATGATAATCTATGTAAATCATTTGAGCCTTCTGGCATTTAATAAATGCTCAAGAAATGGTGATGATATTCTACAAGCAGCAGATAGTGAGAGCAGTGTGAAAACTAGAGAAGGACAAATCAGGATAAATAAAGATAGAGTTTCATTCTCCTTTGTCACTCCTCCTATCTTTCTTCCTTTCTTTTCTGCCCAGCCTCCCCCTTCTCCCCCTGCCAGCTCCCTCTCTGAAGGGACAATATGGTCTCCAGTGAGGGATGTCCCAAATGCAGGACACATCTTTCAGTACCTTATTGAAAAATTAAATGGCAGTTCACCTAAGAAGTTCTTCCATGTACCTAAACTTGGAGGATCATCGATAGAACCACTAATTTGAGTTACTCTTCCTTGCTGGACATGATTTGCCCTGACTTGAATGCCAACACTTTAGCAGATATTTGCACATGTCTGATCAGGGTCAAACCTTTCCCTGTGGTCTCAGAAGAGTGAACTTGGCTGACCTCCAGGGCCTTGGATGGGAGTCTTGACTTTATTGACAGTTGAGTAACTTTCTCAGGCCAATGGAGGGAAGACTTGTTTGGAAGGATGATTAATCCTTATTAACTTTTCTGTGAAAATGACATGAAAAGGTAAATTAAATGCCAAGTCTACTGTGGTCTGTTGTGAAGGGAGCTTTTGTTTAATCTTGTTTTATTCTTCTAGCATTATTTAATTTAATTGAAAGGATAGTTCTTGTGATTTTTCTGTAGAGTTTGATTAAATATTCTAGGCTGCTATGTGCAGTATTTTTGTGTATTGTGAGATTTAGATATTTTGGAGTATCTTAGAAAACTGTCATCTTAGAATTAGGTTGCTATTTAAAAATAAACAGTTTGCAAAAATGAAAGCAATATCCTTTAACTTGCATGTTTAGTCACAGTGATCAGTATTGATATGTTTGTTAAAAACAGTTGGTCTACACGTGCCATGATGGTTTGCTGCACCCATCACCCCAACATCTACATTAGGTATATCTCCTACTGCTATCACAGAATATAAAATACTATAATAATAATAATAATAATAATAAAAACTGATTAGTAACATAAAGAAAGATTGGTCATTTTCTTAGTGCCATGTTTTTAATTCACATTTATCTTTTCACTGATGAGTTTGCATTAATTTTGCAAAAATTTTGCCATGTGTTTTTAATTCACATTTAGTTTATCTTTTCACTGATGAGTTTGCATTAATTTTGCAAAGGGAACAACAAAATTGATTCT
The DNA here is from genome assembly GCF_029281585.2 of Gorilla gorilla gorilla. Classification (NCBI taxonomy): domain Eukaryota; kingdom Metazoa; phylum Chordata; class Mammalia; order Primates; family Hominidae; genus Gorilla; species Gorilla gorilla. The sequence continues at coordinate 125,716,037 of NC_073229.2, forward strand.
GTGCAAGAAAGATATTTTATTTCCCTTTACTTCTCCAAAATATCTAGTGATTCTGGCCTGGAAATGCTTTAACCCAAATTTTATAGCTTAATAAATTAAAAGAGCATATATGATGATGATGTTTTTAAAATTGAGTATAAATACTTTCTGCAGATGATTTGTAGAACTGTGCCTACTTGAAGATGGCCTATATTTCCTAAATTCAGGAAATCAGTAGGGAACTACCAAAATCAATTGTAAATGGTATTAAAAGGGAATAATTAATAATATAAAAGTTAAATTATCTCTGATAGAAAATAAACTGTCATGGACATCTATACATAACCATGCAGAACATATCTGTATATAACAAAATCTCATGCAATAATATGATAACTGTAAATATAAATGCTTACAAAACAGAAAAAATGTGGAAGATTACACAAAGTATTTGAAAGTCTATCATCTTCAAACCAGTGTTCTTATTGTCTGCTGCCAGAGTATATACTGTTACAGGCCAATCTTTATTTTTGTGATTCTCAACACCGTTGATCTTGATTACTATTCTGTATCTTTTTTAATGCTTTTTTGTTACTTTCTAGCTTTGTCATTTAAAAAAAGTTGCTTTTTTATTTTAATAAAAAAGTCTTACACAGATATTAGCAGCCACAGAGGTACTTCTTTTTAGCAAACAAATTATCACAATATTTGGTAGCAAATTCTTTCTAATGCCTTTTTATGTTCTCCTTGGTGCTTAACAGGTACTTTTATTTTTCTTATTTTTAACTCTGAAACAGTATATTTCTACCACTTCCTCATACCACCACTCTTTCTCCCATCATAATTATTTCTGAGTTTGCAATCATTGTGATAACACTAGTTTTTGTTGTTAATGTTTTACTGTAAGTGTGCGTAATACAATATGCTATAAGCATTTTAAATACTTGTGCTAAACTGAAGCCAAATTCAATTTATGATTAAAAAGAGGGGAACAAATAAAAGTAGAATAGGAAATGCTTTGCCATCACAAGGCCAAGGTTAGTTGTTTTGATTTCTTGCTTAAAGATAAAAATGTATTGTAGATGTGTGTTCCTTTTAGAATGACTCAAGCATAAGGGGAAGTAGAGACTTTCTATGCTGCAGTTCAAAACGTACCCCGAGGTATTGTCTTTCTCAAGGCATCTGTACTATTTTCTACCATAGAAACTATTTTCTTGCACTTGGCCTCAGTTTCTTTCTTTCTTTCTTTCTTTTTTTTTTTTTTTTTAGAATCACTTTAAGGTGTTTTGTTGTTGTTGTTTTATTTTATTATTTATTTATTTATTTTCTGAGACAGAGTCTCTCTCCGTCATCCAGGCCCAGGCTGCACTGCAGTGACACAAACTCGTCTCCCTGCAACCTCTGCCTCCCAGGTTCAAGAGGTTCTTGCCTCAGCCTCCTGAGTAGCTGGGATTACAGGTGCCTGCCAGCATTCCCGGCTAATTTTTGTATTTTTACTAGAGATGGTTTTCACTGTGTTGGCCAGGCCGGTCTCCAACTCCTGACCTCAAGTGATCCACCTTCCTCGGCCTCCCAAAGTGCTGGAATTACAGGGGTGAGCCACCACACCCAGACACTTTAAGTTTGATAATTCATGTGTGGTGATGGTTGTGATGTCTGGTGGTGCTTAGTGAAGGTGTTGCCTACAAGTTTTTGGCATAAAGGATGACCTCAAACTTTGCTTGAATCATCTTTTATTGTCTATGTTTGTCTTTTGTAGTTTACTCAGACATGCTTGGGGTTGGTTAGACTACTGGTTATAGATTGCTCAGGAGCAGATTTCACCTTGAGCAACCAGGAGGCAGCATGTTGATGGGGACAAAAGCAGTCTGAAGAAACAAAGCTAATTGTTGAAAGAAGCCACAGGTCTTGAGATACACATTCCTCTTTAATTATTTTGCAGAGAATCAGCTCTAATACTCACGTTGTTTCATAATCCAGTTCTTTTCCTTCTGGAGGATTTCTATCATTTTCACTCATCTGTGAACAAATTCCAAAATTAGTTTTATTCATTTCTAAATCTCTGGGGCTCAGCAAAGTGTTGGATACATTGTGACAAAATATTTGTGATAGATCTATTTCTGCTGAATCTGACTTCCTCATTTTATATACTTATTTTTTTCCAGGGTGTTCATTTTTACAGACCACTTGAATTCTTTCATTGGACACCACAGGGGCTCATGTAACCTGTAAATACAAATAAGCCTTCAGTATTTAACCAATATAAATTGAGAATTCCCTAATTCTCTACAACAAAAGTGACAACAAAAGTGGGGGTGTTTTTCTTCTTTTATGGTAGAATTTAAAAGCTTGTTCTAGAGAAATTTTCCTTTAATTTATAAAAAATCTTTTGTCAATAATATTAAACTCTAACTAGACTTGATGTTTTTTCTCCCTACGAAATCATGTAACTTGCACGCAGTTACCATCATGTCACTCTTTTTACTTCTCTTTAATGCACTCAAAATTTTAATTTATACTGAGAATAGAATTTTAGGTCTTGATTGTATTTGCTTATTGAGATTATATATAAAAATATTTCATGGTACATAAAATGGAAGGAACTGTTTTGAAGGATAAATTATAGGTGTTTATATATACTGTTTATTAAAAATACAAGGATAATACAAAGCAACTGAAAATTTTAAAACAGCAAATGTGAGCTTGAATTTTAGTTGAGGTAACTGTTGTATAAATAAGCTTTTAAAGTGTATATATATATACACTGTATATATTTATATATTTATTTTATATGTTATGAATATATGATAAACAATAAAAATATATAATTATATATACTTATATATAAATTTATATATAAATATATAAAGTGTATATATACAGTGTAGCAGCTTATTTATACAACAGTTATGTATGTATATATATTTCTAAAGAGCACTAATGTAAGATTTTAACTCCTTTTTTTAAGAAGGAAAAACAAACATGTAAATGAAGAGTTCTATACCCAATTTTTAGACAATAAAATATACCATGGCAAAAAATTGAAGAATTGTAATGCCCAGTTTGCACTTTAAGTTATTAATAATTCTCATCTCTGTGTTTTCGGACTACCTAGTACCAGCATGTACAGGGCTTGCTTTTGTAAAGACAAATACAAAGCAAGAATGCTACTTTAAGTATTATAAAACCTGTTTACTCGTATATTTTAATAGAAAAGAATGTGAATCTAGAATGGCAAATTTAAGGCTAAATTTAAGATTTAAGTCTAAGGTGTAAAATAACAGATATTATATTATGTGGTAACCTTTTTTTAATAAATTCAACTATTAAGTTAGCTATCATTAGGCTTTCAGATATATAATTTAGAATAATATTTTTAATACAAAATTTTTATGTTTATTTATTGAAAATGCTGTTCTTTATTATATGCTGGGGAAATTCTATTGAAATAAATACCTCTAACAATATTATCAAGAGTTAATTCTTTCAAATGCAAATATGTTGCACCTACTAAAAGTGTTTGGCATAATATTGTCATATGATTTAATATTTATTTAATATTGTCATATGATTTGTTCATATTTTAGAATAATTTTATTGCCTCTTACCTGTAATATATGCCACTTTATTTTCAAAGATAAGGGATAGGTACAACGAAATTCTCCCCAACTCTCAAAAAATTAAGTTCCTCTATGATATATGGTAACATTGTAATAAGATAGTAGTAAATAATATTACATTAATTCAGTGCATACAATTTATAGATATAATACTATTCAAATAAATTACACATATAATAGTTTTCTAATTTTTTTTGTAGCAGACCAAGTTTTTAATTAACATGGGCAGAAAAATTAGACATTACTTTCTGAAAAAAAGGTTTATTTAAATAAAATCTAATAAGTATATGTAGGAAATAGCATAAAGTCTGTAACATTTATATTGTCTCCATTCAGCAGTTTTTGAGACATTTCTGTGGAGTAACCATTCTACATTAGTAAATATAACTGTTTTGTTGTTAATCTGAAACTAAACATATCTGAATATGGCTTTCTTGCATATTGGGTGGTTTTGTTGAATCATGATTTCACCTAGAAAATATAGATAGTATTCTGTTGCTTAATTCTATTAGTTGAATATATTTCTGGGACTCTCTCAAAGACATGGTAATTTTGTTTTTATTTTTATGAAAACCATTAAGCCTTAGCTTTATAATCTTTACACCGTAAACCATAAGATTAATTTATGAGCTTTGCTGCTGGTCTAACTTTGCATTAATTGTCTTAAATTAACATCTGCAGCCTGGTCTGCATGTTCTGTCATCATTATTTCTGTTTCCATTCATGCCCACACCTGGCATTTAAAGGTTCCTTTTTTGTGTAACCTATGTAAGAATTGATTTTTCCACCCCATCACCCCATGTTCTTTCAATTTAGAGATTTTTCTGGAAAGCCTAGTTAGTAAATAATTGTCAGACAGCTAAACAACCAAGATGTTTGAGTCTAGAATTTGTGTATGTAATAGGGCATATGATATAATAAACATGTTTGAAATTAATTATCATATTATGATATATGATATTATGATAGGATATTATATCACATTAAACATGTATATTGGGGTGTTTCTTTTAGTATATCAAATTTCCACACATGTTCTACAGGATGCTCAGCTACCACTGATAAGGAAGGAAAAACATGTCTCTAAGCACTTTCAATATCAGCAGGTATTGGCAGTGGTTACAAGGAAGTCACTATTTCCAAGGGACATTTCAAACCAGGACTCTTGCTCTAAATTTTTTAGCCTGAAAGAATTTTGGAAATCTACATGAAAGTCTCAGTCAATGCTATTATCATGGTGGCATTTATGATGTTTATGAGGTGATAATTGTTAAGACATCAAAACCTAATATTCCTCTTGGATGAATACAAGTTATAAAATTAATAAAATCAATATTCTTTTTTTTCCTTTTGCCCAGAGGAAATTGCTATTTATATTATGTAAGTATGATCCACCCTGGCATTTGTATGCAGGAAATTGACGTGTTTACCCAGATTTTTAAGAAAATATCTAAGGTGATACACATTGGGCAAATATCTGTCACATTATGCATAGAAATGAATTTTTACATTGGTTTTCAAATGCTAAGTTAAGCTCTTTTGTTATTTTTCTACCAGAATCAAACATATTTAGGTATCTATTTAAGAAAAATGGCATATATGTATTACTTTTCTGTGTAAATGAGGAGAATTGCTGACAAACATAAGGCACCTGAACATAAAAAATTTTTACTGCCTGCTTGCTGATTTTCTAAATGTACGCTTTTATCTAAGTGTTTTGTTGTGGCAAGTACTAGAGAGACACAAACAAGATCCATTTCAGGAAAAAAAAAAGTCCTTGTAGTACATAGCGGAGGCCACATTGAATAAACATATAATGAACACATCATGTTTTTATATCTCGTAATCTAATCAGATTGTCTTTAGAAGCAAATGATAAGGATTTCAACCTTGCTTAAGAAAGGTCTTTATAGTGGTGCTTAGGGAATAAATGTTTGATTTCTTAAAGATGTCATTAGATATCAAGTAATAGACTAATGATTAGATTTTGTTTGCTTTCTTTGATATCTGGGTTACAGTTAGTTGCATATGGATACCAAAAAAAAAAAAAACATCAGGCTAAATGTAACTTTGCATCTGACATAGGGAGTTCTTAAAGAAAACTAATTACTTGACCCTTTTTGCACTATAAAGAATTTTAATTAAAGTGACTTTTTTTGTTAGGTCAGCAATATGTCATAAAAAGCTATATGAATGGTAGTAAATAACATAATAACAGCATTCCTTGAATGCTTTTAAATGACACAATATTTTTATGAGAACATTCTCTAAATCATGAAAATTAATTAAAAAAATATTTAGAGTAATTTTTGTATTCTTGGAAACCATATTTTTCTTCTAAATAAGAAAATAATCTGTCAACCTCAAATTAGAACACCTATAATTCTATGAGCCTTCAATCCAAATATTAAAGTTTTAATATAAAGTCAAGTATTTTACAAAAATAGTCAATAAAACAAGAGTGTTGGCTATTCAGAGTACACATAGTGGATCTGTTTATCTTAAACAGTGTTATGAATCAACATAGGTCAACAGAATGAACCAGAAGAATGCATGACTTTAAAAGTTTATTTTCCTTGAGAAGATGATAAAGTACTTATTAAAATATTACCCAGGTCTCTCCTTACATTGGATGAATCTTAGGAAAATACAAGTTAACACAATGTATATTCATTTCCTTTATTCAAGCAGCCTTGAGAGAGAAGGGACCAAAGGAAAGATGCCATTAATCTAATGAATGAAGAGCTCCTGTGTTCCTGGGGAATGGGGAATGGATGGGAACAACGTAAAAGGTGAGGTGGGAATGCCTGCGAAAGGTTGAAGTCTAGATCACAAACTTGGCCCCCAGCATGCACTGGCAGCTCATCCATGCAGTGTGATGGATGACACTCCAAACCCAATTCTTCACCTCACGTTCTCCCTTAGAAAGGAGTGGGACTTGCGTCTTAATCCAGGAAAGAACATCTGTACCCTAGAAGCCATTGGCTATATTTATTTTCAACAGTGCATTTCATTGCAGCCAGGGATGCACAGGTTTATTTATTCATAACACTAAATGCTCTCCATTCCCTCTTTTCCTGGCTAATATGAAAGTGTGCCCAATTTAGAAGAAATGAACAAGAGAGTACTGAAATATGCCCTGTGTGTATTACTGAAGGGATCCCAGGAACACTTCAGCAGTACCAGGTTAAATCTGAACTCTGCCTATGTATTTTCTATAATGTTGAAAATTGGAAGAACAAAATAGTCTTGGCATTGAACTGACATTTCATTTTGTTTGAGTCTCAGTTCCACTTTATAAAAGAGCACCACAAGCCGGAAAGCAACCAGCTTAGATTAGTATGTGTGCTGGTGCCAAGAGAGCTAATCAGAGTCTAGCATATGGGGCATTTGAACAAGGAAATGGATGTTAACTATCTGGTTGTGCATTTGGACTGCTTCAGAATCATTTGGGTTTTGCTTGGTAATCTGAGAGGTAGCCAGGAGGGGATAGAACAGCTGTGGCCACTCTACCTGTAAGTGCCTTAATTACACCCTTTGGCCTTCCCACCTTCCCCACCTGAATATTCCTCTTTGGCTTCATGGGGTGCTTTTCTAGACTGCCTAAGAACTATTTGATGAAGGCTCATTTCTAGATTCAGGAATAAAATTGTTGTTGATGTCCTACATTCAAATTCAGTGAACATTTATTGAATATCTACTATACATCCAGCAACATATAAATTGCATCCATTGAGATGCAAAATAAAACAGTTTTCAAAAGCAGTTCTGAAGCCTGATCATACTGGTTTGAATCACAACTCCTACCATTTTCTAAGGTGTGACTGCAGGCATCTAACTTCTTTACATGTGTTTCATTTTCCTAATCTGTAAAATGTAACAGAAGTTAGCAAAATATTGTTAAATAAATAAAGTAAATGTAGGGTATATGTGTGTACTTAGACCAACACTAGGCACATTAAAAGCACATAGTAAGTGCCTGATGTCACACACACACACACTCCCTTGATCAGTATAATATCTCTTGTTATATATATAGTGTTATTCTCCTTTTGCTGATAAGAGAACTGAGAGTCAAAGAAATGAAGTATATATTCCCATGGTCATGAACTTAGAAAGCAGCAGTTAAGATTCAAAATGAAGGTTGTATATTTCATGATTCATTTTCTTTTCATAGTACCATAATAACTTTAAGGTATTTCCATCTCTATCTAGTCAGGAAGATTGCGTCCAAAATGCTCCGCAGACAGCTTCATCATGCTCTCTTTTCTTTTCTCTTTGTCTCTTTATCTTTCTTTATCTTTTATTTCTTTTCTTTTTTTTCTTTCTTTCTTTCGCTTTCTCTCTTTTTTTCTTTTTCTTTCTCTTTCTTTCTTTTTCTTTTTCTTCTCTGCAATGGCTGTCCTCACTTAGTCTATCTTTCCAACAGTTTAAAAGATACATTTGGGCCGGGCACGGTGGATCATGCCTGTAATCCCAGCACTTTGGGAGGCCGAGGCGGGTGGATCAGAAGGTCAAGAGATCAAGGCCATCCTTGCCAACATGGTGAAACCCCATCTCTACTAAAAATACAAAAATTAGCTGGGTGTGGTGGTGTGCACCTGTTGTCCCAGCTACTCGGGAGGCTGAGGCAGGAGAATCACTTGAACCCGGGAGGCAGAGGTTGCAGTGAGCCGAGATCATGCCACTGAACTCCAACCTGGCAACAGAGCGAGACTGTGTCTTAAAAAAAAAAAAAAAAGAAATGCATTTGATACCCTTTCTTCTGGAAACATTGTCTTCTCTGGGCTTCTACAGTCCCATTCTTTTTTAAATTCCTTTCCAACTTTATGACTACTTCTTCTCATCCTCCTTTGGGAGTCTTCCTTAATTTATCACTACATTTTGGAAAGCCCCAAGGCTTGAAGTCCTTGGACTTCTTCACATCTTATTCTACATCTTTTTTTCTCAAATGATTGTATCTAATTCTCGTAACTTTAAATACTGCCACAATCTGATGACTTCCTAATTAGTATCTCATCTCTGGCTCTTGCCCTGTAATATAGATTCTTACAGCCAACTTTCTCTATGACATCTCAAACTGAACTCTTTATTTTATTCCCAGCCACCCTGGAGATTTTGTTTGGCTGGTTGGTTCTTTTGTTGGTTGGTTTTTTTTGGAATCTTCCCTGATTTAACAAATGGCTACCCCACCTCCCAATTGTACAGGCCAGAAACATTTGAAGTCATTTTTAAATTGTCTCTTTCCCCTATACCCCATGTGTGATCTGTTAGTCAAATCTGTCAGCTCTACCTTCCAGTTATGTCCAGAATCTGACCACTTTTCACCACCTCTTCCACTACCTTCCTACTCTAAGCCACTATTATTTCACATCTCCATTATTACAGGAGCCTCCCATTAGTTCACCTGCATCTACCCATTGTTTCTTTTGAACACAATATTCAAAGTGATTCTTTTAAAGTGTGAATGGCACTATAGCATTCTTCTGGAAAAAGTCAAAATCCCAACAAGCACCTCTAAGGCCCTAACTAACCCCCACTTCCCACCCGAACCTCTCTGCCCTAATTTCCTACCATCTTTCTCTTCCTTTCTCAGCCTCTGTGACCTCCTTGCCCTTTCTTGGAAATGCCAGGCATGCTCCTGCCTCTGGGAGTTTACACTTTGCTGTTCCTTCTACCAGGAATGCACTTCCTTCAGTTATCTGCATAGTTCCCTCTCGATTCCCCTCATCTATGCCTATTCTCCAATGCTACCTTCTCAGTGATGATTTGCATGATCATTCTATTAAAATTACTGCCCAACTCCTAGCACTCCTAATTTTTCTTCTGTGCTTTATTTTTCTCCATAACAATAATTACCCTCTCTCATCCTCTATATTTTACTTATTTTTCCCCTGATAGAATGTAAGTTTCAAGAGAGTAGGGATTTTTGCCTTTTTTCAGTCACTACTGTATCTCTAGACTCTACAATAGTGCCCAGCACACATTAGGCATGTGTTAGGTTTCTCCAGAGGGACAGAATTAATAGGAGATATATATACATATATATATACACACACACATATATATACGCATATATATACATTCACACACACTCACACACACATATGTGTATATATATACACAAATATCTACACGTGTGTATACATGTTTATACACGTGTGTGTGTGTGTATATACATATGTATATGTATATATAATTAAGGAGTATTGACTCACAGGATCACAAGTTGAGGCCCCACAATAGGCCATTTGCAAGCTAAGGAGCAAGGAATCCAGTCCAAGTCCCAAAGCTGAAGAACTTGGTGTCCGGTGTTTGAGGGCAGGAAACATCCAGCATGGGAGAAAGATGTAGTCTGGGAGACTAAGTCAGTCTAGTCTTTTTATTGCATCCTTCAATCCAATTAATATTACCCATCACAGGGCACTCAATGAATGTTTGTTGAATGGTTGAATTAATATATTCTGTGAGAATTTACTGAGCATTAACTATACAACACTAGCGTAAGTGCTGCTTAAGATAGAGATGAAATAAGAATACTCCATGCCTTCCAGAAAATTAAAATCTGGTTTAGGAGGTGAAACACACAAATATCTGTCTGTAGTATAAGATAGAATATTAATAGCATAAACTCTTAGAAGTAAAATACTAAATAAAATGTTAGAAGTAAAATACTAAGGGGAAATAAGATTGGTGTCTTTGAGAAATTGACACCTAAAAATGGGCCCTGAATGTGTGGTTGGATTTCAGACAAAAAAGATGGTGACATGGCTTGGTTCTGCCTCACAACCCAAATCTCACCTTGAATTATAATAATCCCCACATGTCAAGGGTAGGACCAGGTGGAGATAATTGAATCATGGGGATGCTTTTCCCCCATACTGTCCTTGTGATAGTGAGTTCTTATGAGATCTGATGGGTTTTTTTTTCATTGTTTTTATTTTTATTTTTTATTATTTTTTATTATACTTTAAGTTCTGGGATACATGTGCAGAACGTACAGATTTGTTACATAGGTATACATGTGCCATGGTGGTTTGCTGCACCCATCAACCCATCATCTACATCAGCTATTTCTCCTAATGCTATCCCTCTCCTAGCCGCCTACTCCCCAACAGGCCAACAGGTCCTGGTATGTTTCCCTCCTTGTGTCCACGTGTTCTCATTGTTCGACTCCCACTTAGGAGTGAGAACATGTGGTGTTTGGTTTTCTGTTTTTGTGTTAGTTTGCTGAGAATGATGGTTTCCCAACCCAAATGCCCATCAGTGATAGACTGGATAAAGAGATTTGATGATTTTATAAGGGATTTCCCCCTTCGCTTGGCTCTCATTCTCTCTCCTGCTGCCCTGTGAAGAGGTGCCTTCTGCCATGATTGTAAGTTTCCTGAGGTCTCCTCAGCCATGCAGAACTGTGAGTCAGTTAGATGTCTTTTCTTTATAAATTATCCAGCCTTAGGCATTTCTTCAAAGCAGCATGAGAATGGACTAATACAGATGGGAATTGATTTATAAGACAAAAAGTACAACATAAGCAAATCTACATGGAAATGAAAACACGTTGGTAATGTACAGAGAATAGTCTACATTTCAATTTGTGAAGAGCATGAAATACACACATAAAGGGAGTAAGGATTTCAGTTATGTATAATGGAACTGTATAGTTTACATACAATTCCCGACAAATGGAAGCTTCTGTGTACCTATTCCTTGAGCAGAGGAAACCATGTGGTTTTCATGTTATTTGCCCACTTTTCTAACCTCTTTCTTGTCCATAGCCACTACAGTCTACAGTGGGCAGAGTCCTGTGAATAGCCTGATGTGGAAAGCCCTGTTCTCTCAAACAGTACAGATTACTCAGATGAATGAGGTTTTGTCTCCTGGAAAATTGAACAATGAAATAAGGAGACAATCAGGCAAGGCCAAGGGAGGCATAACAGAGAAAGGCCAGGAGGCAGAGAAAGGCCATGAGGGAGCAGTAGAAGCAGAAGTTACAGATATTTTCAAGTATAGAGAAGCTGTGATTAAGCAAATGTTTAGTGGATGTTTGAAAAAAGACTGATCGAGGTGAGAAGATAATACAGCCAATAAAGGGGAGCCTGCTGGTAGAGGGATAATTAGTCAAGACACTGAGAGAAGCTGACACTTAGTGAATACCTAAGCCATGTTAATGAAGGTGTCATAAAGTCAGGAAGATGCACCAACTCCAGCTCTTAGGGCTTTTGGAGCAAAAAGTTGAGAAAGAGCTCTGTGGATCCTGAACAATGTAAAACTTCTCTTCTTTGATTCCTATGAGAATTTTTTTCTGCCTTATTGCCATGTGTAGCTACATTATAAATCCCCATTATTTAAGACTGCCTGAGTGAACTGCTGATGCTTGCAATTCAAAGAGCCTTGTACAATTTGCCCTCTAGTCCTTAGCTTCCTCAACTATGATGCATCAGATAGTGGACTTGCTACATGTTTTCTAAGGCCCTATATAGTGATGAAAAAAATCTATGATTTTTTTGTTGGATGATTACTTGCATATTTTCCACATAGAAAAATATTATTGCAAAGTAGCCCATTGTTATATTTTGACAGCTGGGGACAGAAAAAAACTTGTTTAGTGATAACTAATGCAACTGGCTTTTTTTGTCCTTTCATTTCATTTGGTGCTTTTGTTTGATGTTGTATGTCTTGTCCATGAAAGATGCTACCATCCTGGAAAGATGGGAATTTAATTGCTCTCATCAAACATATTGCCTAATAAATTGCTTACTCTGGCAGAGAAAATTAAAAGCAGCTTTGATGTGAACAAAAGCTTTTTTAATATGGCAGATTTTATATGATATATGCATATAACTAGATTTCTTTATATCATATACCATCTGTCATTGAGTATTGGCATGATGGCTGCAGTTGATGTCATGTGCATAAATACAAAGGTAAATGGATCTTGTTTTGCATGTATGTACTATTTTAATATTTTTCTGTTAAAGAAAAAATATGATTATAACATTTTGAAATGAATTTGTATTTATAAGATAGAGAAATGTTGTAATTCCACTTCATTTGTAATACTCAGTTTTACTTTCCTAGATTTAATGATGCAAAGCAGGTCACTTAAGAGCAATATTAAAATAAGGCAAACTTTCTCCTCTCAGTTGTGCCCATCTACTCAAACACAATTCAAATTATTTTATGCATTAGTAGAATTTGTTTCTTTCACTCTAGAGGAAGATTTTTCTTCAAGAAAATCAATTCTCAGGTTTTCAAATAAAAATGGTCTAGTTTAATGCAATTTTACAGAACTTATTTTTTTTCTCATAATAAGACTAAAAGAGTCTGCTTTGTACATCAGGAAATATTTCCTTAGCATTAGGAGACAGTAGCAAAACTAACATTTTTAATGCTGTAAGAAATATGAATATAGGACTATTTGAGGAACAAAATCTAGAAGAACAAAGTCAGAAGAATGAATCATTTCTTCTGTGAAGTAAATAAGCATCAAAGTTGTTACTAGCTCCTTCTGTACTGTACAATTGTTTCAATTTGTATATCTTTAGAGAATATAACAGATCTTCTAAATCAGCATAACTACCCAAAGTTATAATATACCTAGAAAACTCAAAGAGAAAGAGAAGGAACTGGTATTATGGATAAGTGCAATGAGGCATTCACAACTAGCTACAGTTGTGATTTATTTACAACTATGTACACACATACACATCAAAAATTGCAAAAATGCAAGATTACAGAACCCGACTTTTAGTTACATAATCCTCTTTTATGTAGTTACATCTCCACTTACTGAAATGTTGAGATTTCAGTAAGTGGAGATGTAACTACATAAAAGAGAATTCTCGTTAGTAAACCAGCATTTCTCATTTCCTAAGCTCTGAGTAAGTACCTTTTCATTTGAAAAGTGAAGTAGAAAAATCCAACTCAAATACTTATTTCTCAGCTATATGAATAATTGAGCAAGTTTATAATAATCTCCTTATAACCCTTAGGCATGATTATAATCTAAAGAATTGAGATTTACCCAAAATAATCAACATTAATAAATTAGTAAGATAGATGTTTGGTCAAAAGTTATCGAATTTTCAGAATCATTTGTTGCTATGTGTTTTTGGTAAACTTTGAAACAGTTTTTTAAAATAGATATTAAAATGCCTGAAATTGTATATGTGTGTTTATATACGTATGTGAGTATGAGTATGTGTATATTCAGTGTACAAGAATGTTAGTCCACTGGTCCACTATGATAAAACATATTCATGTCTTTATTCAATCATTCAGTCATTCAACAAATAGTGGCTACAGAGTCAAATGTACTATGCCATCTTGTAGTAATGAGTAATTTACATACCCTAATCTCAAGCAATTCATAGCCTCAAGAGGATACAATACAAATAAAAAGGTAGCACAACATAATGAGGTAAATGTGATACAGGGTATTCATAGAATTGTTTCCACTTGTAGAAAGAACACATGCAATTGATGTTTAATATTAAGGGCCTCGTGAATATGGTGCTCTAGGCAAAGAGTATAAGTGACCATGGATTAACTTCTAAATGCACTGCAAGAAATTGGAACCAGGTGGAAAAAGGTGACGCATTATGAGCAACGATGAACAAAGAATTGGCAAACAAATAGGCAAATATAAATAATAGATGATTCAGAAAATAAGTTTGAGGCAGCTACAGTGAAGACAAAAGTAAAATACAAGACAGGAATAAGAGTATCATTAGAGGTAAGAGCTGTATAATCATGTGGTGGAGCAAGCTAACATAAAATTTTTCCTCCTGGAAACAAAAAATGATTAACTTTTGAACAAGGGAGGAAGTATATTTTTAAATTACTATTATTAAAATATAAAATTAGAGGAAAGAAAAGAGGGAGATTAAAGCCAGCTCATTCACACTGCAAGTTACTGTAACAATGCAATGCTGGGTTTTAGGGTTGAGGTTTGGGAGATTAGTCCTGAAGCTGGGCGCCTACACCTAGCCATGTGTGCTTCTATTCTCACCCAGGAATAAGAAGCAATAGGTCAGTGTAGGGCATAAATTTGGAATTGAAACGCCTGCGTAAAGCCAAAACCTGAAATAGATGAGTCTTTCATGGAACAGAGACTAAAAAGTAACTCAGAGAAAGAAAAGTTTGACTCTACCCAAGAGTATGAATCGAAAAAAAAAATTATTTCAGAAATAAAAATTCAAAGTTTGTTTTTACACAGCATATAATGTATACATTTTACTCTCCTCATGGTACAGAGATCTCCAAGTTGACATTGTAACATAAAAAGTGATCTTGAGGCAATGAAACACCTTGGACATCTGGAAGAGTCAAATCCAAAACTGCTCTGAAGGAACATTTCCAAGCTACCTGGAAGTAGAGACCCATAGGGAAAAAATTCCCTCTCAGGATGAGTCCAACTCCCTCTCCACCCTGCACCATGACAAAAGTCATTGACACTGAGAGTTAGAAATCATAAGTAGATGCCTGTAATCCTAGCACTTTGAGGGGCTGAGGCACGTGGATTGCCTGTGCTCAGAAGTTTGAGACGAGCCTGGCCAATATGGCAAAACCCCATCTCTACTAAAATTGAAAAAAAAACAAATTAAAAAATTAGCCAGATGTGGTGGCACATACCTGTAGTCCCAGCTACTTGGGAGGCTGAGGCACGAGAATTGCTTGAACCCAGGAGGCAGAGTCTGCAGTGAGCCGAGATCCTGCTACTGCACTATAGTCTGGGCAAAACAGCAAGTCTCTGTCTTAAAAAAAAAAAAAAAAAAAAAGATATCAAAAATAGAAGAGTCAGCAACCATGTCTGAGAACCTGAAATAATGGGACAATCTGGGAAAGAACATGAAATATGGATTTAAACTCAATGGCAGCAAGAATCTTTTTGTCCATTTTATTCACAGGGTTGAGGATAATTCTAGAATTTGTTGAATGGATTGATATGTATAAAAACTAAGAAATGTAAATAAAATAGGGTTTTAAAAATGAATATGAAAGAAAAAATGAAGAGGCAAAGTTGAAAAAGAACAAAATAGAACTGCTGGAAATGAAAACTATAGATATTAAAATTTAGAAACGTAAGAGATGGTTTAAAGGGACAATTGGACAAAACTATGCTGAAGAAACAAAACTTGGGGAAAATTCCCCAAATGTGACACAAGTGAAAAAGAGGTAGAAAGTATGAAAGGATAATTAAGACATATGGAGAATTAAATGACAGAATCTATCAATCTATCTGCCCGTCTGTCCGTCCATCTGTCCGTCCGTCCATCCATCCATCCATCCATCCATCCATCCATCCATCCTTCCTACCTACTTACCTACCTACCTACCCACCTATCTGAAATAGGATTTCCAGAAGGAGCTGAGAGAAAGAATGAGGAAGCAGTTATATTTAAGGAGCTAATGACAGAGAAATTTTCAGTATTAATAAAATATGTGAATTTTCAGATTGGAAACCACAGTTAATTCTGAGCAGATTATGTAAAAGCAAATTTAAGTATTGATGTTATGAACAAATAAGTTATAATTAGTTGAACAACAGGTATTAGAAAGCAACATTGGAGGCTAGAAAACAATAGAATGGTATCTTCAAACTGCTGAGAAGAGTAATTTTCAAACTAGAACTCTAAATCAGAATTGCTAAATTGGTGATGAAAATTGAGGCTAAAGTACAGTTATCTTCAAGCCAACAAAGACTGCAGAGGTTTCTGTGCATAGACACTCTCTGAACTACTAAAAAATGCACTTCAGGAAGAAGAAATTGAAACTAGGTGGAAAAGGTGACACATGAGCAAGGGTGAACAAAAAGAATTGCTAAACAAGTAGGCAAATTTAAATAATTAATGGCTCAAAAATAACTTTGGGGCAGCTAAAATAAAGAGGAAAATAAAATACAAGAGGAATAAGAGGGTATCATGGGTAAGATCAATACAAGCATTCTCAGCTCTTTGTGTTAGGGGGCAAAATAGACATTTCCATTAGTCTTTTATTTTGTTAGTGTAAAATATGAATATAACCTAAAATATAAAGATCATCAGAATGTAAATAGATGCAACTATGAAGCTAATAGATAGAGTGGAGGAATTAAACAATTGATCAGGCCATCGATAAGAAAAATAGAAAAAAGCATGAACTAAAAACAACCAAATCCAAGGATAGATGTATATGTAAAAGCCTGAAAGCCAGAAAGAGCAGTCACATGTGAGAGCTGCAAATAGTTCAAAATGACTGGAGAAGAGGCAGGTTGAGGTGTGCAGGGGCGGGGAGGATTAGGGTACAATTCAGGATAAATGTAGAAAGGTTATCAAGAGCCATAAATATCTTTATATTCATATCAAAAGCCACAAAATTGTTCTAAGATAAGTGGAGTAGCAAGGCCTGGTGGCACATACCTGTAGTCCCAGCTAGTTGGAAGGCTCTGGCAGGAGGATCACTTGAGCCCAGGAGTTTGAAGCTGTAGTGCACAATGATTGCAGCTGTGAATAGCCACTGCACTCCAGGCTGGGCAACACAGGGAAACTGCATGACACACACGCACACGCACACACACACACATACACACACACACACAAGAAAGAAAGAAGAAAAGAAAAAGTGAAGCGGCCCATATTTGGATGCATTGAAAGATCATTCTAAACATGGCACATACATACATATGTAGCAAACCTGCACATTATGCACATGTACACAAGAACTTAAAGTATAATAAAAATATATATATATATTAAAAAAGATCATTCTAGCTTAAGTGAACAATACGTGGAAAAGACATACTGAAGGCAAGAATACCAGTGAGCCCAGGGAAACACAAAAATGGCACAATGTAAGGTGGTAGCAGTGGGAATAAAGGGAAGTGACAGATTAGGGAAAAACAAAGCTTAAGAATTAATATAATGATTATGTCACTTATAATTAATAAAGAGTGATTTGGGTGGTGAATGGGCAGAAGAATATGGGATGAAACCTACCATTCTGGCTTGGATAGTGGAGTGGAGGGGGCTGCAATTCACTATGACACTGAACAGGTAATTAGGAACAGTTTTGTTTGTTGTGGTTTTTATTTTAAAATCAACAGATAACTTTGTATGGATTTATGTCTAACATGATGTTTTGAAGTATGTATACATTGTGGAGTGACTAAATCTAGCTAATTATGCATTAACTCACATAGTTATTACTTTTGTGGTGGCAACACCGTCTACCCTCTTTTAGAATATTTTAAAAACACAGTATGTTATTAACTATAGCCACCATGTTGCACAATAGATCTCTTGAACTTTTTCCACCTATCGGAAGTTTTGTAACCTTTGACCAATATCTCTCCAATGCCCACCCACCACCAAAACTATTCTAGCTGCCAGTAACCACCATTCTACTTTCTACTTCTACGAGATCAACTCTTTTAGATTCCCTATCTGAGGGGGATCACGTCATATTTATTTTTCTGTGCCTGGCTTATTTCACTTAACATAATGTCCTCCAGGTTAATCCATGAGGATAGTTTTAACGGTTATTAAATTTTCATAGCTTGAAAGAGGCCATGTTGAGAACATTTACACCTCAGAAAATATGCTCAGTATTGGTTTTTATTTTTTTGAGAACTGGTTTACTAGCTCATGACTGAGATTTGGACATTGGAGCTGGAAGTAATGATTGGGACATCAAAATAGAGATGTCCAGCAGCTGATAGATTAAAGATATCTGGAGCCATGGAGAGAAGTAGTTTGGAAACAAAGATTTGGGACTCAAGAATTGTGGGTAACTGGATTATTTATTTACTAATTCAACTTGTTTACCTACTTGAAGGGGAAACATAATAACCTGGATAAAATAACATTTTAATATTTGATGTACTACAAAAGGTAGAGTGATTTTTGTCTTTGCTTTATACTACATACTATATATAAAACTGAATGTATTTTCCTGTCTATGGAATATACTCAGGATACATTTAGGCATATTTCTTTATTTTAAAAACATAGTATATTTGAAGGAAACTCAGGCTTGTTTTTCCTCAATTTGTTATTGTTGTTTATAATATCATTTACCAAAGTTAATTCTGTGATGGACTGTACCAGTTATCTGCTTATGGCATCTCAGCTCCAAATCTACTCTTCTTTTTTCCTGCTTTGTGATACTGAAGCTGGGCCCTACAAACATTTCTCCTTTGTCAGGTAACTCAGTGTTAGGTTATGTCAATAAAGGGCATTGGAGAGCAATGTACAGTATAGCAGAGGAAAAGGCTTCTCTTCCAAGTTCTGGTATGACTCCTTTTCTCTTTGTAGAATGCCTGTGGGGACAGGTATGTGGGGAGACTGTGGTGCTTGGCCTTTAGTATGTTCTCCATTCAACCCCTGGAAAATTTCTCTAGCACCCCAGCAGTGATTGGCTGACTCCATCCCATGGGATTCAGAAGGCAGCTTTCTATATACCTGTTCCAGCCCACGGTGCTTCAGTGAACATTGTAGGCAAACTGAAGGGCAGCTTTCAGCACACCAGCTCTGACCCAGGATACCCTCACACATATTTTTGCCATCCTGTGTGCTGTAGTCATACTCTTCCTAATGAGATCTTAATATCATCTTTATGGAAGAGGGATGGGAGAGCTTACAATTTGGCCCCTTCTTTGGGTTTTCTCACCTAACCCTAAGGTACAATATTCTCCCTAAATCTGCAATGCCTATTTTTTTAGATTTTTAAAAATTCATTTTAGACATTAACTATCTTTTACTAGTTAATAATTCTCTTTACATGAAATTTTATTTTTCCTGCTTCAATTATTGGTGTGGTTTGTGTCTCTTCACTGGACCCTGACTAACACATGGACCATGTAAGAAGTTGGTCGGAAGGCAGAAAACTCCCTATGCAGAAAAATAAAATATCATCCTTTTCTATGAAATAAAGAGGATGCTTTTGGACACCTATTAAAATAATAACGAAGGACTTTTATACTTATTATATATATGGCATTTTTCTGGCCTGCATTTTTAAATTAATGTATTTTTCAGAATCCTCTGAAAGGTTCTGACTTTCTAGATGCAACATTGATTTCAGAAGCAATGGTGAATCTTTTTTGTTCCATTTTTTTTTTAATTTTTCCGCATAAGTCTACATAATGGTCATTTCTACCTTTGTAACTTGGATTTACTATAATTTCCACTTAGTATTTCTCTCCTTTTTTTTGCTCTTCTAATGCTGATCATCCTTTATGGTCTAGCTCAGGTCATGATTCTTTCCAAGCTTATCTACCCTCCCCACATGCAGATTATCTACTACTCTTTATCTGCCAAATCATATCTCAAGAGCCATCTCTAATCAACTTATTGAAGTATTTCTCATGTTTCCAATGAAATATTAAACTATGAACCTTTGTGGAATTTTATACTTCTTTATGGGGAAGTTATTTTTTCTCTCATTTTCTTCTCTCAAGACTATTTTTTTCTTTTCACATATTTAAAAAATGTTTTAAGACTGATTTTGATAAGAACAGTATATAATAGTCCCATATTAAAATAGAAGAAGTGGATTAACAGTGATGTTAACAATAAGAAATGTACTGTTAACATATTAACAGTGAAATAATGAAGTATGGTGGGGAAATGACTATAAAGCAAACAGAATAACAATTAACCTTAATTGAGTTTAAGGTTTAGCTAAGAGTTTCTGGGAGTCAAATGAAAAAGGGAAATACAATGGGCTTTGTATTTATTTTATATTTTTAGTCAGAGATTATATTCATTGGTGATATGGTTTGGATGTGTGTCCCCTCTAAATCTCATGTTGAAATGTAATCCCCAATGTTGGAGGTGGAGCCTGATGAGAGGTATTGGATCATGGGGGCAGATTCCTCATGAATGGCTTAGGGTCATCTCCTTGCTGGTGAACGAATTCTTGCTCAATTAGTTCATCTGAGATGTTGTTTAAAAGTCTGGGGTCTCCCCTCAATCTCTTTCTTACTTCCTCTTTGCCTTCTGCCATGATTGGAAGCTTCCTAATGCCCTCACTAGGAGCAGATGCCAGCACCATGCTTCCTGTACAGCCTGCAGAACCATGAGCCAAAATTAAACTTTTTCTTTATAAATTACCATGCCTCAGGTATTACTTTATAGCAATGGAAGAAATGACTAATATAACTGGAAAGCAGACTATGAAGTGGATATTAGTGTGCAGGAATTTCTATAGGGAAAAGGAAAAAAAGCAGGATTGGGCAAATGGAATGCTCCGAAGCTGTGATGACCCCTTCACAGTTGTCACAAGTAGGAGTGATGGATCTGTGTCCTTATATCCTGACATCCTGGCATTGATCAGTTATTAGATGTGAGTTGCCTAGAAAGGAGGTATGCTTTGGGTAAAAACTTCAGCTGAGGCAATTCCTGGGCAGACCAGCTGACAACATTTCCGTCAGCTGAAGGAATGTATCATTCAGTGTTGAAAGCGAATCTGGAAGTCATGGGATAGAATTACTAATATCATATATATATATATATATATATATATATATATATATATTGTTTTTTCATGGACAAGCACTACGTCTATCATCTCTCTTTAGCAGGAAGGACTGGGCTTTGCAGAATTGTTCAGCAATAAATTTCTAGGATTGAATTGAAGCAAAATTATATTCATGACTTTGGGGGGTTTGGGTGTGAAGAAGTGGAAGATTAAAACACTTAATTTTTAATGGCCACTGATGTCTCATTGAGAGATGAGAAAATGAAAACTGCATAAAGGAAATGAAAATATAACAGCTTGATGCAACAGCAGAACAGATGCTATAAGGAATTACATCACATGATTAATTGTCAAATGAGCCACATTAATTATTTGCTGGAACAAATAAAAACAAATTACCAGATTAATGATATAGGCAATTGTTGCTGCAGGAGTTTAGCTGGAGTGGAGAGTTAGAAAAACTGAACAGTTGGAGATAAGGCTGAGATTTTTCCAAATAAGGAATTTAGATTGCTTCTGGCATCCTATGGGTGTTTGAAGGTGTTTGATACAATGATTGTGATCTAAGTAAGAACTTGGTTTGGTGTTGGCATAATAGATTTAGAATAGGAAGTAACTTGGGGCAGTAGATCACTGATAGATAATTTCCAGTCTGGATACAAAGTGATGGAGGTGATGATGGGAATAGAAGCAACTTCCTTTATAAACATTTCCCTAACTCTCTGCTCTAAGTTGATTTCTCCCAAAGCTTCACTATTTGTTTCATATATTCTGATCTTTAATAATTTGCTGTCATGTAATGAGCATCATAATAATAATAATTAAGATTTCTGTAGTTATTTATATTTTACAGAGTGCTTTCACTGTTCCTCTGACTCTTTCAAACATACCATGAGCTAGGCAGGACAGGAATTTTATCTCCATTTTTAGATGTGAAAACTAAAGCCCAGCTGCTTAATGCTATTATTCCTCTCTCACAATATTATAAACTTCTTCAAGCTACAGAGTGTATTTCTATTTTTACAGAGCCTAAAATAGAAAGGCAGTCAACAGATTTTAGTAGGATGTGTGGGAGCTCATATTTGAGGCAATACAAACTCATAAAATTAGGTGTTATAGATTACGCTGCCAAAAGATGACTCCAAGTAATATTAAAGTTGACTTTTTCATTTTTTACTTCCCAATGAGCAAAGTTTAGTTTTTGAACAGATGACAGCTTCATATGTTACTTTAGGTATAATATCACATCTGGGGGATATTTCTTTTTTCTCATGCTATTGGAAAATTTTACAGAATTTTCAGATAGATTGCGCTATAAGTATTTCTCTAAAATGAATATGCCTCCCCATGAAAAATGTATATATATCCAGGGATACTTACATCACATGAAAAAATCTTGTAAGAAATAAAAGCATATGTAAAAAAAAATGTATTATGAAATGTCAGGTGTTGGGATAAAACATTAACCTAAATTCACGATTCCTGATAATCCACAAGTAATAAGTGAGTTTATTAATTAAATGAGTTATTACTTTTCTTAAGATACCTTGAAAAGGAAAACATCCCATGCCAATTTGGTAATGTAATAGAGGTAGCACTAAAATGTTGAACCAAGCACTGGAACAGGCTTGAGTATGCCGGCTTTATCAGTAATTTATTTTCTCAACATAGGAAAGTCAATGGGGTTGGAATAGATGATCTCTGAATTTTCTTTCAGATAGTAAATACATCTATTCCGTTGTATTTAATATTTAACGTGTAACTGATGCTCAAGACACAATAATGAATAAAAAAGACATTTTCATATCCTCCTGGAGTTATATGTGATGGATGTATTATATCACAACTTGGAGTAGAAAGTGCTTGTGCCACACAAAAAGCATAGTTTTTCAAAGAAAGCACAACCATAAAATGGGTTTAAGGCAAGGAAATATATAGCATATGTTTGAGAAAAAGTTGTATTTTACTTGAATACTAGTGGAATTTTTAGTCTCAGAAACAAAGTGAGTATAGAGTTTCAATAAAGATATAAGAAAATCCCTTATCAAAAAGACCTTAATGAGGAACAAAACAAAATTGGTGACGAGTTGGCTCTTGGTAGCTTCTAAGTAAAATTCAGTGGAGTAGCAAGGCAAAGCCAGGTTGAAGGCATTTATAGTGTAAGTGGGTGGTAACAAAGTGGAGGCAGTGACATATGAGTTATGTTTAAAGAAATATTTGTAGTTTAAAAGCATAGATGAAGGCAGATAGGGCGGTGAATTACAGGGAATCAGAATTGGGAGAGACGTCTTTTTGTGTTTTTTTCTCTTTTTTTTCTTATGTTGTTTTATACTTTAAGGGAGAATAAAGAAAAATTTTAGACAAATAAGCATGTGGGCAAGATAGCAAAGTCTGGAAGATCTTATATCAGGGCAAATGTGGGTGGCTAAGCTTTGGAATGTACAAATGAATAAAAGAGGGAGGTTAAGGTACCGAGAAACCTCAAGTAGGCATTCATAGACTTTTCAATACCTTTTAAAATTCTAAAAAGTTTAGAATAGCCACTTTTGACAGTGTGATGACCAGTCAAAAACATGAAAACCAAAAGGAATAAAAAGGAAGAAGGGAAGAAATGGAAGGAGAAAGGGAGGAAAACAGGGAGAGAAGAAAGGTGGGAGAGACAGACAGAAGGAGGGGAGTGATGTACAGATCAGTTAGCAAACTGTCTGTGAAGGACCAGGTAGTTACAGACTTTCAGTATTTGGGGGTATATGGTTTGTTGCAACTGTTCTACTCTGCTTTGTAAAAGCACAAAAGTAGCCTTAGACAATATATAAGGCAATGAGTGTGGTTGTGTTTCAATACAGCTTTATTTATAAAAACAGATAGCTAGTCAAGTTTGGCCTAAGGGCCATAGATTGCTGACATTCCATCCAGATGATGCCAGATTCTATGTAGTTCAAAACAAGCCATATTAGCATGGTCCTATGACTTTCTTGAATGTAAGAATAGGGATTTTATATGTGTATATATATACACACACACAGATACAAACACACACATGTGTATGCATACACAGACATATATATAAACACATATCTATATACACATATAAATATATTTGTGCGTGTATATATGTGTGTGTGTGTGTGTATATATATATATATATATATATTCATACACATATAAATGCTAGAAGTCATCTGGAGTCTCCAACTCCTTGAATCTGCTTAAGATCAGTCTGTCACAGACCCAGTTTTTATGGGCCTTATATTTTCTTGGTCACCTATGGTTCTGATTTTCTTCTATACCAGTGTTTTCTTCCTATGTGTTTTATACCCTTTTCTTTACCTCTGCCCTGGTGTTCAGCTAAATATAATTCATTAAAATTTTTTTTTTTTGCTTTTTTAAATTTCAGCTGCAAATCCATGAAGGCAAGCATGTTGTGAGGAAAATTTCTTTTACTAACAGAGTGAGGGTCTCCAGGAGTTCTAGCCTCATGAATCACAGAGCAAACAACTTCAAATTTTAAACTGATTTCAGGCATTCATATTTTCACAAGGCCTTTGGGTTATCATGCCACCAAGACATTCTCAGTGGTCAACTGACCCTTGCAGAATTGTTTTTAAACTAATCCTTTTTTTTTTCTTGCTGTGTCCTTTTTTTTTTTCCTCTCAGGCAAAATAAATGAATGAATGGTGTCACACAAGATTCAGCTAACTTTTTCATTATTTATATCTTTGCTAACAACCATCACCTAGAAATTTACCTTTTTACCTGAGAGGCTTAACTTCTAAGAAGTATCAGATTTTTTTTCTTTTTTAACTAGGGTCTAGCATTGCTAGGTCATCTAATTTATGTTATCCTGTGAGATCACAACAACTCTGTATTGTATGGTTGGTATTATCTTCTACATTTTAATAGATGATAAGAAGAATCAAGAGATAGTCAAAATGGGAAGCATAAACTCTTTCTTAAAGGGGAGTGAATGAAATTTATAATTTGGTGTCTATGGGAAGTGGGCTTGATGATACTCTAGATTTAGATTAGAGATAATTAGTAGCACCTCATTTACTTTTGACTACTTTCTCAGAAAAGTAATCATAAAAACCCTTAAATAGAGGCAATGTTTTAACTGCAGGGAGAAAGAAATGGAAGCAGCAATTAAAGCTCTTCTAGAACCCAGGAGTACTTCAATAAAAATGCAGTGATCCCTGGAGCAGTATAGCCAAAGTAGGTAACTCTTTTTAAAAATGTCTTTATGTAGAACTAAAAATAGAACTACCATTTGAATAACCAATCGCATTACAGGCTATATACCCAAAGGAAAGTAAATTAATCTGCCAGAAAGACACATGCACTTATATGTTAATCACAGCAGTATTCACAATAGCAAAGGCATGGAATCAACCTAGGTGCCCAATAATGGTAGATTGGATAAAGAAAATATAGTACATATACAACATAAAATACTATGCAGCCATAGAAAACAACAAAATTATGTCCTTTGCAGCAACATGGATGCAGCTGGAGGTCATTATCCTAAGTGAATTGATAGAGAAAACCAAATACCACATGTTCTCACTTATAAGTGGATGCTAAATATTGGGTATACATGAACATAAATTTGGGAACAATAGACATTAATAGAGGGGAGGAGGAGGGAGGGGAAGAAAGGTTGAAAAACTGTTAGGTACTATGCTTACTACCTGGGTGACAGAATCATTTGTACCCAGACCTCAACATCACACAATATACCCTTGTAACAAGCCTGCAAATGTATTCTCTGAATCTAAATAAAAGTTGACATATTTTTTAAAGTATCTATGTAAATTTAAATAAATCCCTATCTGAACTTAAGTTTTGTGTTGATTTTAGTGTATACTGAAAAGACAGGGTTTGGTTCACCATTATTTAAGGTCTTTAGTAGTTAATACTGAATCAGAATTTAAGCCCATTGAAATGTAAACCTCATGAGCACAGGAATTTTTGTCTGTTTTGTTCAATGCTCTATTCTCTGACACAAAGAAGATTCTGAATACTAATTTGTTGAATGAATTAATTTAGAACTTCTTCAGTTTTAAACAAAGTTAATGTGAAGCCTTCAGAGCCCATTTGGTTTCCTGCAGCATTCCTGTGCATACCCTGTGCCCCTGGCCTCACCCCTTTCTTCCATTTCAAAGCAAGGACGTTCTCTGTTTTTAGTAGAAGAGTTGTTAAAAAGACAGCATTGAAGAATAACCAAGATGTCATCAGGGCCACTCAGCCCTTTTCAACATCTTTGAGGATTCTGTCCTGCGGTGGGGCTGGTATTTTACTGAGTCACCTCTGGCTATAGTTGCTTTCTCTGAATTCTCTCATCTCAATCTGGTCGGGCAGCTGTTATGACATCACCCCAAATATGAACAAAATCTCTAGTCCTTGATTATCCCAAATACCACCCACACGAAGACATCAGTTATGACAGAATGTACTGACTGATTGTATGGCTAGAAAATGTTTAGTAACTTTTCAACTGAACTGAATAGTAAGCCTTTCTATTTTTAAAAGTCATTTGGATAATGCTCTCTCTCTTTCCTTCTGCATTTTCACTTGTATTCTCTCTTGCTTGTATATAAACCTGGCTTGTTGCTGAGCTAGCTAGTCACTTCAATACCCCCTTTTCAATCTTCTTCCTAGTTCATTTGCCCTTGTCTACAACCTCCTTTAATACATTGTTAGCAGAACAGTTTGTCTTTCCCTTGTCTCAACTCATCCTGCGGGCAACACCAGATCAGTATTTAAAGATGCATACTCCAGACTGAGACTTTATTGGTGCAAGTCTTCCTCTACTTTATTAGCTTTGTAATCTTAGAAAACTTACTTTTCTCTTCCCCAGTTACATTTTTATTTGTTTTTTTGCAAGCTTGTAATGAATTGGTGAATGTAAAGCATTTAGAAAAGCATGGTGTGGTAGAAAGCTCTCACTAAATATTATTTTACATTTTTGTCTTGCTCCAGGGCTCTCTTCCTTAATAAAAAAAAAAAAAGAAAAAAAATTTTAAAAAAAGGAAAAGGAAAATCAAAAGAAAAAAAAAGTATTCTACAATGACTTTCACTAAACAGAGCCAAATAGGACCACCACAAGGAATTCAGTAGTCAGCAATTAAAGTAAAATTATTTCTTCCCTGCTAAAGAAAGCAAGTAGCAGTTTTTTAACACCAGAGGCTATTATATCCTCATTTTGGCCAGTTAATTTTCTCTTTCCTGTGGAAAGTGATCATCATAATTTTATGTTTTAGGGCTCAATTCACTATTTTTCAACATTAAGTTGTACAATTTAAAAATAATTTTAATTTTTATTTTAGATTCATGAGTGTATGTGGAGGTTTGTATGTGGCTATATTATGTGATGCTGAGGTTTGGGATATTAATGATTTCATCACCCAGGTAGTCAGCATAGTATCCAACAGTTAGTTTTTCAACCCTTGTCCCCTTCCCTCCCTCCATCCCCACTCTAGTAGTTCCCAATGTCTATTGCTTCCATATTTATGTCCATGAGTATCCAATATTTAGCACCCACTTATAAGTGAAAATATGTGGTATTGGGTTTTCAGTTTCTGCATTAATTTGCTCAAGATAATGGTCTCTAGCTGCATCTGTGCTGCTGCAAAGACAGCATTTTGTTCTTTTTTATGGCTACAGATTATTCCATGATGTACCTGTATTATATTTCTTGATCAGTCCCCTATTGACGGGCACCTTGGTTGATTCCCTGTCTTTGCTGTTGTGAATAGTACTCCAATGAACAGACGAGTGCATGTGTCTTCATGGTAGAACTATGTCTTTTCTTTTAGATATATACCCAGTAATAGGATTGCTGGGTCAAATGATAGTTGTGTTTTAGTTTTTTGAGAAATCTTTGAACTGTTTTCCACAATGCCTGAACTAATTTATGTTCCCACCAACAATGTATACACGTTCCCCTTTCTCTGCAGCCTTGCTAGCCTCTATACTTTTTTATAATAGCCATTCTGACTGGTGTAAGATGGTATCTCGTTGTGGTTTTGATTTGTATTTCTCTAATGATCATTGATATTGAGCTTTTTTTCATATGCTTGTTGACCACATGTATGTCTTCTTTTGAAAATTGTTCATGTTTTTTTGCACACTTTTTAATGGGGTTGTTTTTTGCTTGTTCAATTGTTTAGGCTTCTTATAGATTTTGGAATTAGAACTTAGTAAAATGCATATTTTGTGATTCTTTTCTTCTATCCTGTAGGTTGTCTGTTCACTCTGTTGATAGTTCCTTTTACTGTGCTGCAGTTCCTTAATTTAATTAAGTCCCACTTGTAAATTTTTGTTTTTGTTGAAATTGTTTTTGAGGACCTAATCATAAGTTCTTTCTCAAGGCCAGTGTCCAGAATGATGTTTCCTAGGTTTTCTACTAGGATTCTTACAGTTTAAGGTCTTACATTTGAATATTTAATCTGTCTTGAGTTAATTTTTATGTAAGGTTAAAAGTAGGAATCTAGTTTTATTCTTCGTATAGCTAGCCAGCTATCCCAACACAACTTATTGAATAGGGAGTCCTTTTTATCATTGCTTATTTTTGTCAGCTTTGTTGAAGATCAGATGGCTGTAGGTATGCAAGTTTATTTCTGGGTTCTCCATTCTTTTCCACTGGTCTTTGTGGCTGATTTTGTTCCAGTACCATGCTCTTTTGGTTATTGTAGCCTTATAGTACAGATTGAAGTCAGATAATGTAATGCTCCTGGCTTTGTTCTTTTTTTTAGGGTTGCTTTAGCTTTTGGGGCTATTTTTTGGTTCCATATGAAATTTAGAAGAGTTTTCTTCTAGTTTTGTAAAAAAATGGCATTGGTAGTTTGAAAGGAATAGCACTGAATCTGTAACTTGCTTTGGGCAGTATGACCATTTTAGCAATATTGGTTCTTTCAATCCATGAGCATGGAATGTTTTTCTATTTGTTTGTGTCCCCTGTGGTTTCTTTACACAGTGTTTTGTAGTTCTTCTTGTAGAGAACTTTCACCCTGTTGGTTACATGTAGTTGAAGGTTTTTGTTTTTTGTGGATTTTTTTTTAAGCTAATTGTAAATGGGATTGCATTCTTGACTTGACTCTCAGCTTGAACATTATTGGTGTGTAAAATGTTACTGATTTTTGTAATTGGTTTTGTATCCTGATACTTTACTAACATTGTTTATCAGTTATAGGAGCCCTTTGGTGAAGTCTTTAGGGTATTCTAGGCATAGAATCATATCATCAGTGAAGGCAGATTGATTTCTTCTTTTCTGATTTCAATTCCTTTTTTTTATTTCTCTTTCCTGATTGCTCTGGCTAGGACTTCCACTACTGGCCTAGCCACAGCCAGCACTGTGTTGAATAGGAGTGATGAGAGTGGGCAAGCTTGTCTTCTTCAGTTCTTATGGGGAATGGTTCAAACTTTTGCCCATTTGGTATGATGTTGGCTGTGTGTTTGTCATAGATGGCTCTTATTATTTTGAAGTATGTTCCTCTGATGCCTAGTTTGTTGAGTTTTTTTTTTTTATCATGAAGAAACGTTGGATTTTATCAAATGCTTTTTCTGTGTCTGTTGAGATCACATGGTTTTTGTTTTTAAATCTTTTTATATGGTGAATCATATTTATTGATTTGCATATGTTGAACCAACCTTGTATCTCAGGAATGAACCTTACTTGAGCATGGTGAATTAACTTTTTGATATACTAAAGGATTCAGTTTGCTAGTATTTTGCAAAGATTTTTATGTTTGTGTTCACCAGGGATATTAGGCTGTAGTTTTGCTCCTTTTGTTGTGTCCCTGCTAGGTTTTGGTAGCAGAATGATGCTGGCTTCACGGAATAAGTTATGGAGGAATCCATCCTTCTTGATGTTTTGGAATAGTTCTGGTAGAATTAGTACCAGCCCTTCTTTTTACAACTGATAGAATTTGGCTGTAAAGCCATCTGGTCTGGGGTGTTTTAGATTTGTAGTTTTTGTTACTGATTCAATTTCAGAACTCAGTGTTGATCTGTTCAGGGTTTTAGTTTTTTCCTGATTCAATCTTGGGAGGTTGTGTGTTTTCAGGAATTTATCCATTTCCTATAGATTTTTTAGTTTGTAGGCATATAGGTGTTCATAATAGTCTATGAGGATCTTTTGTATTTCTGTGGGGTCGGTTGTAATGCCACCTTTGACATTTCTGATGATGCTTATTTGGAGCTTCTCTTTTTTTCTTGGTTAATCTAGCTAGCAATCTATTGATCATGTGTATCCTTTCAAGGGACCACATTTTAGTTTTATTGATTTTTTATGTATGGGCTTTGAGTCTTAATTTTATTCAGTTCCTGTCTAATTATAGTTATTTTCTTCTGCTAGCTTAGGCTAGTTCTTGTTTTTCTATTATCCCTAGGTGTGATGTTAAATTGTTTATTTGAGATCTTAGTAACATTTTGAGGTAGGTGTTTAGCACCATAAACTTTACTCTTAACTCTGTTTTTCTGCATCCAGAGATTTTGGTATATGTTGTGTATCTCTTTTCATTTATTTCAAAGAATATTTTGGTCTCTCCCTTAATTTTATTGTTTATGCAGAAGTCATTTGGGAGCAAGTTGTAGTTATTTATTTCTGTATAATTCTGTAGTTTCGGGAGATCTTTTTGGTGTTGATTTTGATTTTTATTCCACTGTGGTCTGAGAGTATGGTTGGTATAATTCCAATTTTTTTCGAATTTATTGAGACTTGCTTTGTGACCAAGCATGTGTTTGGTCTTAGAGTATGTTCTACACTTTCATTGTATATATACAGTAAATAGGGTTTTACCTTACTGAGCAGAAAAACAATTCTTCTTTTTCTAATAGTCTAAGATACTAGATAATACCTCTTAAGCAGAAATTATTTCATTATTTGTCACATTTTAAAAATTTGAATTATACTGATTATCAGAGGGAGAGAATAAATGAATGATTAGTTGTTTTTTTTTTTAAGAAATGGAGGGTAATTTATTGATTATACAGTGTATCTCCCTACATTTTACAAATGAAGACTTTGAGTTCATTGGTTATATGACTTGCAGAAGGTATATGTTTCAGTGCCTGGATTGGAGTCAAGCAACTCAGAATACTTTTGTACCTGCACCCTTCCTTGTTTTGTTATATAACTCTAGAATAAAATAAAAAGCCAGTAAGTAGTGTTTAACTAGAATCAGTATAGAAAGAAACAATCCTGCTTTCACACTCCTCCCAAAGGACAATGTTCAATATAATATGGAGTCAACTTCTATTTGAATTGTTGAGTGATTTGCATCATATTAGTCATAGCTCTAATCAAACAATTATTTTTTGGAACAAGATTATCATCTCTATCTTCTCTATCTTCTACTTTCTTATAGCAGGGTCTTACAGAAATGCTCAACCTACTTCTTGTTGACTACATTCCATTGTTGCCTTAATTTGCCTTTTGAGGGTCCAAATTATTATTTTAATATATAATCTTCCTTTGAACAGACATAAGTCAAATCAATGACAAAATCCCTAATCTTAAAGATCTTATCATATACCTGAAGACACTGGATGTAAAATAGACCTAAGAGAGTAAATAATCAACATATACATCCACAGTATCAACTGAATACAGTAGAATTTCACAAGTTCCCTTATGTTGACATCAAGCCAAAGGGGATATGTAGTTAATTTACCTAACTTAATCACAATAAACTTAGAAGGAGGTGAAAATTTTGTTAGAGGACTGAAGAAAGAGGATAGAAGTATGAGCTGGTGGATAAGACAGGGTCTTGTAGATCATTGGAGGAGAGAGGAATAAATAACCACGATTTGGAAAGCAAGAATTTTGGTTGGGCTACTGAAGTTCATGTGATGAGAAAGAAGAGTTACCTAATTTTAAGAATGGAGTGAGATTGGGTCTAAAGCTATTTGTGAAAAAAACTTAAAGGCTACTCTCCACAAAGTCTGAATATAATTTTATGATTTAACATGTTTTTGCTTCTTACTCTCTTTTGGCAAGAACTTCATAAACTGAAAATAACTCATGAATGAATTATAACTAGTATCTTTTCATGTTTTAGGAGCTCCATGAATTTATAATGAATTCTATTCTTTGTATTCTCTGTTTGAGTGATGAAAGGGTCAGAAGCATAATTTATAGGTTAAATGATATTAGAGAACTATGTATTGTGTGACATATTTCATTAAAGAAGAGGCTATGAGCTGGGGCTTTAACAACCAGGAATTTCACACATCTGGCCAGCAATCTTGTTCATAACTACTTTTATAATTGCTAAGAATAAGAAAAAAGAATTATGTGCATGCATTTTTTTTTAAGGTTTACAACTGCAGTTTCTATTCAGAGTAGATTTTAGTGGTGAGGGGGTACTGTGCCCATATAACATGTAAATATAAAGTATAATAATTACTTTGATAATACTCATATAAAGTAAAAAAGTTTTGTCTTTATAACTTTTCTGAAAATATATATTAGCATACTAGCACTATACTAAAATTAAAATTCTTTTGAGGATTTATCTTTGTTAGGAGTAGAAAAGGTTAGTTACAAATTATCCCAGAAAATTAAAAAGCGGATTGAAACCTTTGTTTCTCATTAAAACGTTAATACCATTTGAAAACTCTGCTTAAATTCTCTCTGTTCCTAGAATTAAAGTATTTAAAAATAGAAATATAACATATAATATATAATTACAACACCAGCTGCATGTATATGGATATATCCAATGGATGATATTGACAGCCAACAGTAAATCAATTTTAAAAATTTTAGGCATCTTCCATTTGCCCTTCTGCAGTCATGAGATTTCTTGGGAGCCTAATTTAATACACATGAAACTATGACAGAAATAAAGAACAAGGCAAGACAATCTATAATTAAGTGATGAATGCCATAGCTTTAAGTGCTGTTGGAATTTAACAGAAGTAAATACTGCCTTTGAGAAGAATAGCCATTTTCCAAATTTTGTAACACTCATTTTATTCATTTTAATCAATGGCCGCAGGGAAGTTTCAGAGCCGAGGATGATAAACTATGCTATTTGAAGGGCTGTTAGAAAACAAGAAGATTGGTTAATTATCCACATAATGATAGTTTAAAAAGCCAATAATTTATTTAGATATGTAATGACCTGTTTGATGATGAACATTTTTTCCTGCTCTTTGCTAAGCAAGATATGATATCTTAATTTCTTCGTAGTAATAAGTAACATTTAAAACATAATATTGACTAGCTTCCCTTTTTAGGTACAATTAAATATAAGTCCCCAAAACAGCAGGTAGCTTGAATCTTCAAATTTAAAATAGGTGTAGAAATTTGGAGAAACGACAAGAACAATATAGCAAAATAGGAAGGATTTACCCTTGCTAATGATTTTTGGAATCTTACATAATTAGTGAATGAAACAATTTCATTAATTTTGACACCTATCTTTTGGCTGGATATCATCCTATGACAGATAAATTGTTACTATTTCCATTCCTTAAATCTATTTATATTTTTTACCACCTCTCAACACAATGCATTATGTTGTGGCTGAAATACAAAGGAAAGGCTTGATGCTTATGTTCAGAAGGCCTGAATTTAAGTCCTGGCTATATTGTATCCCTGCTGTGTGATCTTAAACAAGTTACTTAATTTTTCTGAATGAGACTTGATTACTCATCTGAAAAATGGATCAGTACTGAAACTTTCCTTACCCAGTGGTGAATCCATGCATGCTTATGGAAACTGTTAATTACCAAGTGCTCTGGATTCATTAGTTCTTCTGTATTCTCTTTCTTACTTTCCTCCTTCTCTTCCTTTTTCTTTCCTTTTTTTCTTCATATTCTTTCCAATATCTGTCCATATTAACGCAGGTATTTAAAATAAAATAAAGCTTAAATAATTATATCTATCCATATTAACGCAGGTATTTAAAATAAAAAAAAGCTTAAATGATTATATTTTAAATTGCTACATGTTGGATGTGATTTTTAAAATCTTTAACTACCCTGGACCCAGGAGGTGGGGTGGCAGTGAGCCAAGATCGTGCCATTGCACTCCGGCCTAGGTGACAAGAGTAAAACTCCGTCTCCAAAAAACAAACAAACAAAAACACTTTAACTACATTTTTTCCTTTTATGTAGATATTTAGAAGGTGACTATATACCTTCAATGATGACCTTGGTAGAGGCTCAAATCAGTGTTATTTCTTTTTAATCATTTTTTTCTAACCTTGAATAAAAGCCATAGAGAATTACTTTGTAGAGAACAACTGATTAACATAATAATATCACAGGGTAGAAATATAATTACTGGATTATTTCAAATACATTTCTGTTCCTAGAAAGTAGAGCTCACTTCCTATTCTTGGGTAAGATGTGGCATTAACAAGAAAGGCAGTAGGCTGACAGAAATCCATAGTTATGATTTTTGCTGTTCAGTACAAGGTCAATGGTTAATTAAGTCACCACCAGTGGAAATTTGATCACAGATGAGGTCTCCAACTTTGCCCATATTACTGGGCTCTCACTGGATGACTCAGCTAAGTCATTATATTAACTTTGCTTCCTCCAGACAGGTACATGACTCAAACTGGGCTGACAGGGGACTTAGGTTGTGGTGCTGTAATATTACTTTCTAGACACTGTGATTATCCATTTCAGAAAATACACATTCTTCTCAGAAATAGGATTTAATTTTAAACGTGTCGTTTGTTATGAAAATTAATCACCTAATGTCATAGATAGAGTAGATTGGCAAGGGTCTTATGGGTACCTTTATTCACTGATCTGTTAAATACTGACCTCATTCATTTCCATGAATATTGGAATCATTGAGTATCTTTCATGTGCTCAGCATTGTGCTGGGCGCTGGAGTTAGATAGAACAGCATGAGCCTTCTTTCTCTTGAGTCCTTTAAGCTCCTCAGATCACAGCTAGGTAAACTAAAGCCAAGAACATTTAACTAACTTGCTTAAAGTTCAATCGGCTAATAATAGCAGAACCAGGACTAGAACCCCAGACTCTGAGCCACCTCCTTGTTAAGCACTTACCATAAGTAAGATGACTTTTAATTTTTCTTGTGAGTTCATGTAAGTATGGTATACTATGCTTAGATACCTTGTATTTGTATTAGCACTTAAATATATAAAATGCAAACAAAAGGTACCAGAGAAAACTCAGGTGGATTTAGATGCAATCAGTGTACCTAACATCCCAAGCCTTTTCCTGCATTAGAGGAAAAATGGCTTTAAGTTTGTACTGTCTTCTCAGTATCTTTATTCCATGAATTTGTCCATAAATAACCTTTTCTAGCTTTTCTCTGAGGTGTACTTTGTGCCACGCTTTCTGTGTCACAAACAGGTATGTGAGAAGAAAAACAAATGGTGCTTTTACTCAAATTAGGAATATGAGATATTTGTTGTCCTCTGCTAAAACCTAAATACATATGCATGACATCCTACAAATGTAGTGGAAATTCCATCTCTGCCTCTAGGCTGCCTTCAACTAGGTCACACTAGGCAGATAAGGATATATGTTGGCTCTTATATGTCTATTGGGAGAAATTCATTCTTGAAAGTTGGGTTGGGAAACCGTTTCAGTTGTGGCTTATGTATATTTATAGTGCTTGCATTTATTCTTTTGCTGTTCCCCTGTGTGAAGCGTTATATGGGTTCATTCTGACAGGATTGGACGAGGCGCAATGTGTTAACCTCTTTTTTCTTGTAATTATATAAACATGTACACTGTACACAGTGACCTGGGAATGAGGATCAGAACATCTGTTATAATAACCGAAATGGTGAATGAGAGTAGATTTTGAATTGTAAGGCAATAAAAGTCACTCTTCTGATCTGTGGCTTTATGCAAATGCAAATGTTTGAAAATGCTGCTGAAACGTGTTATTCTTTAACTTACCAGAGGTAGAAAGAGAGCTTGCGTTTTATTGTTCTCACATGGGTGCTCCCAGCTAGGGAGTTATTTGTCTTTCTTGGAATCAATTAAGTTAACCTTTACAGCAATTTGTTTAGTAGTTTAAGCATTCTAGAAGCTACAGAAAAGTGTCTATTTAAAGTAGCTGATAATGTCAGGATAACCTCATGCTAGCAAGACATATTTCACAGTAGTTCTTTGGTATGCAATCAGCATCACCTACATAGGCTCTTGATAAATTTTGCGTTAAGGAACCAAGAGCCTTTGGGTAAAAATTAATAAAATAAATGTTACTTTCATCATTCTTTTCCCAAAATGAATGATTAGTTGAAGACCCTACCTAGGGGCAGGTCATGAACTCACCTTGCAGAGGAATCTTTGCCCATTCTTCTGATTCCATGCAAACCCTCTTCACCACACCAAGATTACCTTTCTCATGAGAATTATCATTGTCTTTGCCAGTACCAGCTTGGCTGCAAGCAGAGGACATTTTAAAAGATTATTTTAAAATTATTTAAAAATTTAAAGTTACTTAAAATTACTGGTTAGTACTTGGTTATACAAATAATGTAGCAATTTTTTTCAATAGAAAACTGAAGTATAAAAAATGAAGTGATTTGCCTAAGGCCACTCAGCAGAAAGGCTGAACTGGACTGTGAACCCAAGCCAGCTGACTCCAAGAGCCCTTATCTTTAATCACTATACAATATTTCCTATTTTATTAGCCAT
Source organism: Gorilla gorilla gorilla (assembly GCF_029281585.2). NCBI lineage: Eukaryota > Metazoa > Chordata > Mammalia > Primates > Hominidae > Gorilla > Gorilla gorilla. The sequence continues at coordinate 125,752,738 of NC_073229.2, forward strand.
ATATTCTGAATATTTTTCCACATCAATAAATATAAATTTAACCATGCATTTTAACAATTGCACAGTATTCCTCTGGTGGTTTACAATGCTGTTGTAGAATCGCCTCCCAGATGATATACATTTAGATTGTTTCAATTGTATTTCATAATTAAAAATAGTTCTTCTATGAATATAATTGAACATGTGTTATTTCTAGTAAAATTTGTCTAATTCTTCAATAGCTATGTAATTTGCCTTTCTTACTAATAGAAATATACAAAATTGCTTGCTCAAAGATTATTCCTTGACTCTACATATCATTATATTTATATTAATGCAAAAAACACTTATTGAGCACCTACTATATTACACTCAGTTAAGAGCTGCACATTCAACATGGAGTAAATGCACAAGAGGTTATAGACTAATAATTCTCACTAACAAATTTTAGAACAAATGCTTTAAAACCTTTGCTTGATTATAGATATGCAGTTCACTTCTCAGGGGATGTTTAGGAGTATTATCATTTTTAATGGAAATCTCTCATAGAGGTGTGTGTGTGTGTGTGTGTGTGTGTGTGTGTGTGCGTGTGTGTGTGTGTGTGTCTCACTCTCCACCCTGAACACACAAAGTCCCATAGTCTACAGTTGGGTCATTTCATTTGATCTTGAGACATTTGTTTAAGCTATGTCTACACAAAGTCAATGTAAACATTTTGGTCAGTGACCTGCTTTGTTTGACAGTGTCACACCACTGTATTTTTTTCTGGTCTACTTTCACTCTGGATTAACTAGCAGGTTTTTAAAGCTTTCTTCAGACTGCCTTTATATGAGTCCTTGTGGGTATGCATTAGTTTGCATGCAAACTCATATATGTACATTATTTCTGCATTAGATCTCTACTAGATTAGCGACATTATCTGCAATTTGAATTTCCACAATCAGTTTTTGAGTTAGATGTTTAGAAAAGAAAAGTTACTAAACTTTAACTCTTTATTTATACATTTACATTTTCCCTGGACAACTTTCTACAATATTTTCTTCCCACACCTGCTTTGGGTTCTTTCAGTTTTTCAATTTCACAGGAAAAAAAATACCTATTATTGTATGTTGAAACTAGTTGTAAAGAGTAAGAATTTTTAAAATAAATTCTAGTTAGCATTAGATATATCCTCTATTCCACAGACTGTTCTAATTATAAAAATAACTCATGTCATTTTGTAATTAACAAAAGGCTTTAGCAAATACCTGAGGCTTTCTGGATTTCTGGAAGGAACACAGTGTGATCCCCATGATTGTCTTAGTTGCCTGCAAAAGGAAAATAATGGCCATTTGATCAATTTCTACAACATTTTAATATGATGTTGATACAAAAATATGGCTTTAAAACTTCATTTTGTTTTAATACATGAAACACTCTCATATTTCTTCTCCATATTAGTGAGATTCTCCAAACATTTATCAAAAACTCACACTACATGTGAGGCACCAAGTTAAGTCCGATAAGTCAAAGAAGAGTAAGCCATCAAAGAGTTTTCGGAGGAACCATGTATGGTAATAGAAGGTTATACCCTTGGTGCTGTCAGAAGTAGTAGAAAAAAGGAATGAAAAAGATGGTGTGAGAGGGAACTTGAAATCTGTATGAGGAATAGGTAGATATTTGTAGAGAAGTAGGCTTCTTGAAGGAGAAGATGAGGTGTTATTAATGTAATATGAATGTTAATATTTTAGCAATCTCAAGATAATTTAATACTATAGTTTTAAAAAGGGGGAAATCAAAAGTAATTTTAAGAATTTTAAGAAACTTTGCCAGAAAATGTAGAAGTAAACAGTTGTTTTACTCTTCTTCCTTCATTTAAAACAAAATAAAATAATAAGCACACAAAAATATACATTTATATATAATAGTAAATATTCCACCTAAGAGCATTAAAATATTGTTTAAAGAAACTGCAAAGTCAATAGGTAAAAAGAAATGAAGGACCTATCTTAAAGTTATAGTCCATATAAATAATAGATACTGTTTTGTATATAATATCAAATTACATATGTAGATTGCTTTATGAATAATACTATTAAATTAATTTGCATTTTTATAAAATATTAACTTGCTAGCCATCTTTTAAATTACTATTTCTGGATTAAAACTCTAGAATGTTTAATACTTTCATTTTAACCTCATGATATCTAAATCATCTTTCTAAACTCAAAACATATTTGCATCTATATATATATATATTTTTTTATTATACTTTAAGTTTTAGGGTACATGTGCACATTGTGCAGGTTAGTTACATATGTATACATGTGCCATGCTGGTGCGCTGCACCCACTAACTTGTCATCTAGCATTAGGTATATCTCCCAATGCTATCCCTCCCCCCTCCCCCCACCCCACAACAGTCCACAGAGTGTGATATTCCCCTTCCTGTGTCCATGTGATCTCATTGTTCAGTTCCCACCTATGAGTGAGAATATGCGGTGTTTGGTTTTTTGTTCTTGCGATAGTTTACTGAGAATGATGGTTTCCAATTTCATCCATGTCCCTACAAAGGACATGAACTCATCCTTTTTTATGGCTGCATAGTATTCCATGGTGTATATGTGCCACATTTTCTTAATCCAGTCTATCATTGTTGGACATTTGGGTTGGTTCCAAGTCTTTGCTATCGTGAATAATGCCGCAATAAACATACGTGTGCATGTGTCTTTATAGCAGCATGATTTATAGTCCTTTGGGTATATACCCAGTAATGGGATGGCTGGGTCAAATGGTATTTCTAGTTCTAGATCCCTGAGGAATCGCCACACTGACTTCCACAATGGTTGAACTAGTTTACAGTCCCACCAACAGTGTAAAAGTGTTCTTGTTTCTCCACATCCTCTCCAGCACCTGTTGTTTCCTGACTTTTTAATGATTGCCATTCTAACTGGTGTGAGATGATATCTCATAGTGGTTTTGATTTGCATTTCTCTGATGGCCAGTGATGATGAGCATTTTTTCATGTGTTTTTTGGCTGCATAAATGTCTTCTTTTGAGAAGTGTCTGTTCATGTCCTTTGCCCACTTTTTGATGGGGTTGTTTGTTTTTTTCTTGTAAATCTGTTTGAGTTCATTGTAGATTCTGGATATTAGCCCTTTGTCAGCTGAGTAGGTTGCGAAAATTTTCTCCCATGTTGTAGGTTGCCTGTTCACTCTGATGGTAGTTTCTTTTGCTGTGCAGAAGCTCTTTAGTTTAATTAGATCCCATTTGTCAATTTTGTCTTTTGTTGCCATTGCTTTTGGTGTTTTGGACATGAAGTCCTTGCCCACGCCTATGTCCTGAGATAAAAGGATGGAGGAAGATCTACCAAGCAAATGGAAAACAAAAAAAGGCAGGGGTTGCAATCCTAATCTCTGATAAAACAGACTTTAAACCAACAAAGATCAAAAGAGACAAAGAAGGCCATTACATAATGGTAAAGGGATCAATTCAACAAGAGGAGCTAACTATCCTAAATATATATGCACCCAATACAGGAGCACCCAGATTCATAAAGCAAGTCCTGAGTGACCTACAAAGAGACTTAGACTCCCACACATTAATAATGGGAGACTTTAACACCCCACTGTCAACATTAGACAGATCAACGAGACAGAAAGTCAACAAGGATACCCAGGAATTGAACTCAGCTCTGCACCAAGCGGACCTAATAGACATCTACAGAACTCTCCACCCCAAATCAACAGAATATACATTTTTTTTCAGCACCGCATCTATATTTTATTGATTGAATTTCATAATATTTTGGCAGATGATTTCTCACATCAATGTATTTTTTGCAAACGAGTTAAGTGTCCCATATTTGCAAAAGACTGGCATTTAACCAGATCTGAAATTCAGAATCAGTATTCTTCCACAATTTACTGTGCAGTTCTTAAGGCAGTTTTAGAATCATTAAAGTGTTATAAATCTCTGATATTCAGCTCATTTCACCTGATCCCTTCATTTTGCAGAAGAGATAATGGAGGTCTGGGGAGTGAAGAGGCTTGCTCATCCAGTCACTTTTCGCTTTTTCTTTTCATTTGGTTGACCTATTTTCTTTTAAATAGGTATGATTAAGCACATGCTTTTTACCTTCAAATAGTTGGTATTATTTATACTGTTTATATTATAATTATGTGTCTACCTTTCCTGTTATCTCAGTTTGATCAGTTCTATTTATATCTTGATACTATTCAAGCATCTGCCTTCCCCATCAGTATGCAGGCCTTCTAGGTTGTAAATTGCTAACATTTAAGTAGCCATTTCCCAATTTTCTTCTCAGTGTGTAGTGCCTCTACTTTAAAATTAATATTATTTGCATGTGTATTTTGAGGTCCTCCCTTGGATTTTAATGGTCCATTTATAGAAAGAAAAATCAACACTTATTTTCCATCCACTACTGAAAAATAATGTTGGAAAGGGTAGGAGCTTTGTCAAGTAAAAGCTTATTTATTTTTAAAATAAGAAAGCACATTTACATGCCAGAAAACAACCAATCTTTGTCTAATGGGGCTATTACACTATTTCCTGCAACTTGATTTCAGTTTATATACTGACTTCTAACTCATATTCTTTATTCTGGACTGTATCAGCAACTTCTTTTTTTCAAATGCCCGGGACAAGTCTGAGAATATGATAGATGTAGGAAGATGTATGCAAGTGGACCTTTAACGTCTTCTCTAGTTGAAGAACTGCAAAGAGTGCTAGAACTTTGAAAATTCCAGGACATTCCGCAGACAAAATTTTCATTGGTTACATATTTGTATAGTTTTTATTTCACCTGAAATATTGACAAAGTGCTAATATGTATGCTTTGATGAGATAACTTAGCAACAATGAAGAAGGTTATTGTCATTAGAAATAAGGTTGAAAATACTGGAGCCAGTCTTTTTATTAAATTAAAAATACCTGTTGTTTCATGGCTCAAATGACTCAAAAGCAAGTAGGAAGGGTGGGAGGTATTTTTCAGCGTGAAGTGGAGACCAGACACTCCTCCTCGCCTGGAAAATGAGTACATTACGCTATATACTTTCCACATAATCACCTTTTGGGAAGCTGTCACCTACTTATTTATTTTTCCATGGTGTGTCCGCAGGTCACTTGTATATATGTTTTGTTTTTGTTTTCACTTTTTAACCAGCATACATTTAGGCACTCACCAACTTCACACAAAATTAATTTCAAATTGTTATAGTCATAGTTTATATGGACATAAAACTCTTAGAATTTGTTCAAAAAAACAAAGTATTTACCACTTAGAAAGAGGAAAGTTATTGAGAAAATAGCCAGAAGTTGAGGATAAAGAGTGGCAATATTACCCAGCAAGAAGCAATACAGAATGGCAATTAAAAGATGGGGCCTGGACTGAGGTCCCTCGTGTCCTAATCCAGCATCCATCACTTGCCAACTGTGTAACTGACCTTAGGAAGACACTGAGGATACTAGACCTGTTTCATGGTCTTGCTAAAGCAGAATTCAATAAGCTCAGTGAAGCAGGTTCTTTGGACTAAGAATTAATCTACCTTGCAGGACTGAAACATAAAGAAGAAAAACAAATCTTAGACTCAGTAATTGGGACAACTTAAATATTATTATATTCAGACTTAAAATATAAATTTTATTTGATGGGAAATAGACTAAAGACAGAAAACATGAGTCAAATAAACTTTTTGATGACTTTTTATTAATGTTTGTAAAATACACAGTGCCTGATATAGCGTATGATGTCAATAAATGTTGACTGTTAGGACTTTCATTCTTCAATGAGATTGAGCTTAGGTGTAAACATGTTTCATACTTATTTAAATTTCTTTAGCTTCGAATTGCAGGAGTTTGCATTATCATGTTTGAAAGGGGTCTGGAACACTGAGCACATAAAGCAGAGACACAATTAGTTCAGTGCAGTTAGGACCAGTGAGGAATGTTTTCCCAGAAAAAGTGACTATTTCAAAAGCTCACAATGAGAGATAAATTTACAGATGTATGTGTTAATGTGTGTGTGTGTGTGTGTGTGTGTGTGTGTAGGTACATAGGTCAGTAAGAAGAAGCTGGGCTCCTGGGCAGATGAACCCTGTTTGGAAAGCAATGGAGGCATTTGATTTTGGTTCAATCAGGTAAAGGTAAGTGGTTTAATATGGCTGTGTGACTGGGGAAGTGGGAGTGGTAAGAAAAGAGGTTGGAAAGGAAGGTAGAAGACAAATTATGAAAAACTTTGTAAATAGCATTAAGCTTAAAGATTAGTCATTGAACGATTTTAGGAAGTTGAATAATAAGATCAATGTTTCATGTTATAAAAATGACTTTGATTGTAGTAGATATAAACTACTGAAAAAAGCTAGAATAGGTGCAAGTATCCATGAAAAATCCAGTGGAGATGCACTGTTGTGGTGTGGAAGACATAGCACTTCTGGACTTAGTCAAGCATATGAAAAGGTTTACGGTGACATTCCTGTAGAAATGATGGGAATCTATGAACTGTTAGCTAGAATAATTAAGAAGACCATTACCTAGTTTAACAATAGGGACAGACTCCAGTGGGGTATCTATGAGGTTATGGTCTAAAGCTTTGCTTGGTCTTTAACTCTTTCTGGCTTATCATTTTTATCACTGACTTAGATATAAAAGCAAAACTGAATATGACCTAAAGGCAGAAGGTAAAGAAACACATTTCACATACCTTTGTAATATTAGTAAATTACCTTGATACATTAGATGTTGAATAAGTTAATAATAACAGCTGATGATAGAATTAGGCCCCAAGTGGTTTCAATTAGAAAATTAGACCAACTGTAAGTAAATGATATTAATCAGGGATACTTGTAAAAAAATTTTAAAATAGTACATCACAAACATAAACTTTTTAAACAATAAGCTTAAGATGAATGAGCAGTGTGATACTGTACTGTTAAAAAATCCAGTATTAATTTTATCTATAATACATTAACTTATGGAGCTGGCCACTCTCATAATTTGCTTTGCTTGGATACACTTGGAGTATAACATTGAACTGTGGACACACTAGGCTGTGTTCAGAAAAAAAAAAAAAAAACTAGAAAAACGAAAGGATCAGATTAGTCATGTGACAAACAGTTAAACAATTTCAAAGTGTTAGGCTAGATGAAAGAAACGCAGTAGGAAGATGAAATCTGTTTTCAAATTCTGGAAGATAATCATGTGAAAGTTGGGATTAAATGTATCTCAATAAAAAGATATGATTTAAAATTTTAGGAAAACAGAGGATGGATTAATATATGGGAGAACTTTGTGCTGGAGCTCTCCAGAGAGGTGAGGGATTGCTTCAGATGATAAGTTTGTCATTCCTGGAGGCCAATGTGTAGTAATAAAAGCAATCTATGTATCTGAATGATGGGTAGACCAGATGATTTATAGATTGTATGATTCTTAGACTCCATCTTTTACACTCAGGATAATAGTGCAATTTTAGTGCATAGTACATGTAAATATTTGCAGGTTAATTTAATGGTCATTTTGAGAAGTCTGTTAAAAATATGCATTAAGAACAAAATGAGTATTGGGGTTTTATTTCTTCTTGTCCATTTTCTTTTCCCCCCAAACTTTTATTTTGAATTTTTAAACATACAGAAAAGTTCAAATAATTGTATAATAAACACTCATAAGCACTTTGATTAAACAATTGCTTATATTTTTCCAGTTTTTTGTTTATGATACTTCTTTCATACCTAAAGACTTGATCTCCTAAGAGTCAGGATATTTTCTTATATAACCACTATATCATTATTTTGCCTAAGGAGAAAAAAATAATACCCTAATGTCATTTAATATCCATGGCATGTCATTTAATAGCCAAAGACCAATGTAACCTTGTCCTTTGGCATTATATTGTATAAAAATTAAAGAAGCTTGATGATTTCATCCTTTGGATAATGATTTGTACAAAATTAAAATGCAGAGGAACCTTTTGCAATTGTTTAGACAGGAAATAAGATTAGTATAACATTTGATGGAGAAAATCAACATATCTTTTGGGAGGATAACAGATGGTGTGCCATTTAGAACATCGGTTTCTTTATTAAATTAAAGTCTATAAAACACAGATTGTACTCACTTTAAGGTAAGACCTATTTGAAAAGTCTCAGAGGTTAGATGTGACGTTGGTTGGTACATCCATCATGGGTTTATGAGTCATACACTCCTCAGTAGTAGTTACAATTGATTTAAAAGAGAAAGGCATTGACTAGGCTTTAGCAGTTGACTAATAAATCTTTTGTTTCAAGTCTTAAGTAGTGATGTTCTTTTGTGAGTCAGAGACTGTGATGTGAAAAGTTTCAGCACTGAGTGTTCTGTGTAAACCAGGGATCACTTGACATTTGGTTTCCTATATCTACAAAACAAAGGAGGGCAATTGCGCCCATGAAAAAGAAAGGTATTCTCCTCTCCTTCTTTTTTTCTTCTTTTAACAAGCCTTTTATAGTGAAGAGAACTGTTAACTTTTAATATAAGCTTGGAAAAAGAATTGCGGGCATTTTATGGTTTGATATAGAGCTTATGTGAGATATGATGGCCCTTCCTGAATTAAGAAATAAAACAATGATAAAGCTGTGAGAATGATTTTCTTAGATGATGTTTTGAACCTAAAAAGTTCAGGGTAAGTATGAGAAAGTAGTACATTTTGCTTCTGTTGTATGGAGAGTAAGGAATTAGATGATAACTACATAGGAGTCTCTAGATTCTTGAAAATGTGAAACTGGTTGAATTTTGGTGTAAGTCTAGAAAGAGCACATAATTATTGATTACTAAGATGCTTCTTTAAGATCATATAGGTCTTATGAGTCCTTTATTATTCTGAGATATATTTTATCCATCAAACATGATTTATGAACTCTCAGGAGAGCAATTCTCTCTTCATGGATCACATGCTTATGAAATACTATGTACAATCCTGACACTATAATAAAAAGAATAATTCTAGGAGTAAACAGTTTTATAGAAGATTCCCAGTGCAAAATGGATATTATTTTTTCAAGTCATAGGAAAGAAAAACGTCTTGTTTAAAATCACGTGAACAATTATCCTTTTGCAGGTTCATGAACAGGTGGAAAAAATGCTTTGCCATTCAATTTTATAATAGCAATTTTAAAATCAAAGGTGTTCTTTTAAAAGTATAAAAACCAGCTGAGTTCTTCCTCAGAGAATCAAATATAGAGAGCCTTATATTTCACTTTACAAAGAAAATACATAAAGTATATATGTCCCTGATTTCCTGCCCATCTTCACGTCTGCAGATTACAGATAATTGCTTCTTGCTGGAGTGAATAAGGTGTCCTCCTCCCCTAGGCTTAGCCTATTTGCCATGCTTTGGATTTGATCTTCTCTTGTTCCTGAGACACCTGGCTCCATCACTAATGCCTTCTCTTTTCTACCTTTTAGCTTTCTCTTCCTATTGGTTCTTTCCCTCTGCATATAAATATGTTAAGTCTTTCTCATTATAAATGAAGCAAAGACACAAACACCCTGAGATTTTATCTTCACCTTTCACTGTCCTGTTTTCTGCTACTCTTTAATATTCTAGCTTCATTTTGAAGAATATTCATTTTTTTAAAATAAAAGATTAACATATTTCCATTGTTAGCTATTTAAATTATACAAATAAACAAAAAATCAGAAAATCAAAATTAATCAAATGCCTATCACCTAAAATGAACCAAGGTTAATATATTGTTATGCATAAGGGCATATTATAACTACTTCTGAAGCATTTTGTCATCAAATACCTTCTTTTTTTTTTTTTTTTTTTTTTTGAGACGGAGTCTCGCTCTGTTGCCCAGGCTGGAGTGCAGTGGCGCGATCTCGGCTCACTGCAAGCTCCGCCTCCCGGGTTCACGCCATCAAATACCTTCTATAGAATAATTTTAAAATGGCTAAATATATAGTATTTTATTAAGTATATCTACCATAGTTTCTGTAAAAAGTCTTTTACTATTGTATACTTAGAAAATTTTGAATCATTGTGTTCTTATAAATAAAGAAGTGAACATCCTTGCAGCTAAATCAGTGACATTTTCCTTAAGTTTCCATCCCGTAAGTAGAATTAGTGCTTTCAAGTGTGTGATATTTTTAAAGCTTGATAGATTTAAAAAAAGGACTTCAATAAAGTTTGTGTCGATTTATTTTTCTATTCAGCTGTGCTCTTTCTTACACCTCAATACATTTGATTCATAAAGATTCTATCTCATTGTTTTCATTAACCTTTCCCTTTTCCTGTTTTTGAACATTTTCTTACATTTAGTGGTTATTTGCATTTATTATTTATGAATATTATCTGCTATGTTCTTTGCCAATTTTTCTACTGGAGTTGTGTTTTCAGTAGCTAGTTCTTTTTATTGAATATATTATTTTCTTGTAAAATGTATTATGATATTTAATATGCTTTCATATATTTTCATATTTGTCTTTATATTTGATGCATAGATGTTTTTCAAATATTGAAGGTACATTTAGTAATATTGCCTTTATTTTTACTGCTTGTGTTATCAAACTTAGAAAGGCCTTAGCACTTTCATACAATTGTTTTTTAAAGTAAAATTTTATTAAAGAATGATCTATGTAAAGTGCACACATGATACAAGTAAAGTTGTAGTAATAAGTATCCAAGCACTCAGATTAAGAAACAGATCATCACCAGCATCCCAAAAGCACATCATGCTCTCTTCTTACTGCTATTCCCACCACTAACATTTTTTGAACTTTTTGAATAATGAAATCATGCAGCAGTATTCTTTTGTGTCTGGCTTCTTTCACTCAATCATTTGTTTGTGAGATTCATCTCATGTTATTGCTTGTAGTTCTTTATTGATGCAGGTCTTCCATGTTGTTATAAATATTCTTGCACATATGCTTTGATGAACTTATGTACAGATTTCTGTTTATCAGCTATCCCACAGTGAAATTTCTGTGTCACAGAATTTGTATATTTTCAGTGGTAGAAGATTCAGACACTCAATTTTCAATGTTGATTGAGCCAGTTTGTCTTTTTCATTTTAGCCATGCTGGTGTATATAAAATTGTTTCGAATTGTGGTTTAAATTTTCATTTTCCATAATACCATGAAATTGATCACTTTTTTATGTACATTGTCCATTTCAATTTATCTTTTGGGGAATGCTTGTTCAAATTTTCTACCCATATTTCTATTGGTTTGACTGCCATTTTCTTTTTTTGTAGATTTTTTAAAAGAGAAGTCTTTTCTATCTGTCTCTCCCTCTCTCACACACACACACGTGAAACTATCTACTAAATGTGTGTATATATGTGTGAATCCACTAATTCTACTTATAGGATATAAAGAAAATGTCATATATGTGTGTGTATATATATATGTGTGTGTGTGTTTTTTGTCCTCATTTGTTTATGGCACACATATACACTTGTGTGTGTCTGTTGAGTGTGTGTCTTGTGTGTGTCTCTGATTAGGAAGTTCTTAATTTTAAGAAAGTCTAATATGTCACATTTTTACCTTTATAAGCATCACTTTTTGTTTTCTTTTAAAACATCTTTTCTTAGCTTTTTTTGAACTTTATTTTTTAATGTCACATTTCAATGTATTATTGAAATAATTTCTATATAATTATCTACTTAATCCAGAAATATTTATTGAAAATAGAATCCTTTCTTATTAGAACTGCAGTATTATCACTTTAATATTGTCGTCTATATAGATGGAAAACTGTTTATGGATTCTGTGTTCTACTTATCTATTAATTTTTCATCAGATACTATTTCATTATTTGTTTAGTCTTTGTCCTAGAATTCAAAATGCATTCTTGAATTACTATGTTCAGTTATTTCTGAACATAGTATTTCTCCAAATACTGCTAAAACATTAAAATCCTTTAATTCTACTTATGCATTTTTTGCTTTTTTAATTATACTTACCATACACTTTAATTCTAAACATAAACTTCATCAGTCATTCCTATTCTTTCTTTTTATAGTCCAAATTTATTGATTTTCACCCATGTGTTTGTATTTTCTCTTATACTTTACATGTTGAAGCAATGTAGTGGCTTCCTCTGTAATCAATAATCTGCCTATAGAACTTGATTTAGTTAGTATTTGTTTTAGTGGAGGCTTGTTGGTGATAAATCCTTTCAATTTTGGTATTTTCATTGATATGGTCAAACATATTTGGCAAAACACATTTGTATCTCTTCTCTATATGTTATGAAATGAAAATAAATACTAAAGAAGAGTGGATATTGTAGACATTTTATCTTTTTCCTGACCTTAATGGAACTTCCTCCTCTTATATATAAAATTTACTGTTCATTCATGATTTTTATCTTAATAAAGTCTCATTATTTTATTGTTTTCCAAAAAAGTATTTTTAAATAAAAATAATTATCAATTGCATTTATACTATCTAGTATGGTGAATCTACTTTTTTCTTCTTGGAACAATTACTAAGTTGGATGATAGTAAGACTTTCCGAATTTTTAAATAGAATTAAAAAGTTCTTTCTCCTCAATAGTTTGTAACACCAATCTAACTTTATTTGGAAACCAATTCTTTACTAGATTTTTTTCATCTCCTTCCACATACAAGGGGTAATAAGCTATTCATGATTTATCTCTTTTCTTTAGTTAACGTTGTTGGGTGGTTATATTTTGTCTTAAAAGGTTGCGTTATCTGGATGTTTTTGTTTATTACAAAATTTTAAACTCTGGCTTGGATTAATAAAATATAGCTATTTATTTTTTAATTTAAGGTGGAAAATGGGTTATCCTAAGGAAATAAAAAGATTTCTTTAAACATTCAAACTTGTGATAAATATGTAAACTTAAAGTGGAATTTGAATTATTATTTTAAAGATTGATAAAGAATAAGAAAGTTTCAATTCAGTATCATCAAATATTCAATATTATAACTGGGTAAAATATTGATCCAATATTATAAAATATGATCTTTATTGCATACTTTTATTACATAGAAACTACCATTTTGAACTGAAAAAAGTAGAAGACTCAGTTTTTTATTTTATTTGCCAGCAAGAAACCACTTAAGGCTTGCATTTCTATAATTTTCTCTTGATTTGTACTTGACTTTACAAGTACGTTACAATTAGTTAACTATTTTTCTGTTTCATATATAAGATCTTACATTTTTAGTTATGTCTTATTAAGTCATCTGATCTCACATTTTAGGAAGTTTTGTATATTTTGCCTGACTGAAATTTTGCAGAAAACTACTAGTTTGTAGTGGAAGGCAAGGGTTTTGAAGTCAGGCATGAGCAGATTCTACTAGTGGCTCTATCACTTGATAGCTATGTGATCTTTGACCAAAGGGGTAATTCCTGTAAAATAATGCTATTTTGGATGGCTTTGAAGGTTCATTGTGACCTCAAATACTTGTTGAGTGCTTACTCTGTGACAGCCACTCTAAATGTTTTGTACATGCTAACATTTATTCTTTATTGCAATTCTATGCAGTAACCTCCCTTGTCATTCTTTTTTCAGAGATGAGGCAGCTCAGACTGAGGTTTTAAGCAACTGCCCAAAATTATACAGATAGCAATTGGCAAATCCAGAATGTAAACCCAGTCTAGCTCCAAATAAATGTTATATATAAGGGTAGAGAGTAAAGAAGAATACCACTGTTCTTCTCCACATACACAGAAGGAATCTAGGTTGGTTCTTTATACCCATTAGACACATATAATTATTATCCTTTTGCTTAACATAAGTCACCAAAGACTTCAAATATATTGAGTGCCATTTCACAAGTTGATTGTTTTAGTAAGTACACCCTTAAATTGGTTAAAGTCCAGAATAAGAGAAATATTTCAAATGAATATGGTATCAAATAATATTTTTTATCTTGTTCCTGAATATAAATTTGCCTCACCCCTCTAGTCTATTCTGAGTCCTAATTCCTCATAGTTAGAGGAATTGTTACAACATTACGACTTCTTACTAATTTATAATAGGTAGTTTGCTAATAGTATAGTCACCTGACATTCATGTGTCAAAATATCTTTGATGAGGTATGAATTGCTAGATGTGGAATAGCTTATTCAAGAAAGTTTAATTTATGAATGACTGTACTGGGAGTACATGGTGTGAAATTTGAAAGGAAGAAAGATAAATGTTCTGCGTTTTTAAAGTACTCGTTTCCTAAGGACAGAGGTTGGAGGGGATTAGGAATCAGATGCTCCACCTTTTATTTCACTCTCCAAACCAACAATGATTCTTTTGGAGGCAAAGGCCTCAGTTGGGTCACTCCCAGCTAACGAGAGAGCAATGATATGTGAGAGAAGGAAGGCTGTGACAAGAGTGAGGGAACTGGAATGAGACAGAGCTGGTGGAAGGTCACAAATTGAAGGGACATATTTTAAAATTATACTCTATGGCCAAAATTATATACTACAGTTTTATTCATTGATTAAAGGAGTTGCATTGTTTTGGAGAGGCATCCTTCATAAATGTCAAGTGTCTTCTTAAAAGAGACTTAGAATAAAGCAACTAGCAAAAAGCTAACTCTCTTTTCTCGCAAGTAAGATGCTGAAATTTGCAAATAATTTGGGCTTTTAACACAATAAATGCACGGTGGCTCACTCCTGTAAATCCCAACAATTTGGGAGGCCAAGGCAGGCAGATCGCTTGAGCCCAGGAGTTTGAGACTAGCCTGGGCAATATAGTGAAACCCCGACTATACAAAAAATACAAAAATTAGCTGGAAATGATGGCACACGCCTGTAGTCTCAACTACTTGGGAGGCTGAGGTGAGAGGATCACCTGAGCCCAAGGAGGTCAAGGCTGCAGTGGGCTGTGATCGCTCCTCTGCACTCCAGCCTGGGCAACTGAGTGACTGTCTTAAAAAAGAAAAAAAAATTGTGCAAAAGAATTTTGATTTCTGAATGGAGACAGAATTTAGCACATTTTTTTCAATGCTTAATTTTATAGTATATATCAATGAAGAGTATTGATTATTCTGGAACTGTTTACAAATTTTGGGGGGATAAATTTCAGTACTTAAGTCAAGACCTCTCTATACCTAGGCCCTAAAATAAGTAATAACTAAAGAAAAAAAGTCCAAATCATATTTGTTTCATGTTAAATTTTGGCAGCAATACTAAGGCAATTTTACCAGTATGGCTGTGGCTAAAAGAGAATATCCCAAAGTTCATAAAGTAAGCACAAACCCCATGTACTTAAATCTCTCCCTCTCTCTCTCTTTCTTTCTCTCTCTCTCTCTCTCACACACACATGCAAATGCACTTGCACGTATATAAAAGTACAGAAAACTTCTGATATTTTCTTGTGAAATATTATGTTTATTCTTGTAAAATTTATGATTTTTCTCTTTCTTTTTGCCAGGTGGTATTTTTGAATATGTGGAATCTGGCCCAATGGGAGCTGAGGAACTTGCATTCAGATTTGCTGTGAACACAATTAACAGAAACAGAACATTGCTACCCAATACTACCCTTACCTATGATACCCAGAAGATAAACCTTTATGATAGCTTTGAAGCATCCAAGAAAGGTAATTGATAGATTTTTAACATCTTTGTTTCCTCGAAATCAAATTTCTAGGTATTCTTAAGAGATTTTTTTATTTTTCAACATACAGTTAATAAGTTGTTAGGAATATTTGCATGCAAAGATTTATTTTCAAAATGCATATAAATTTTATCAGAGAAGATAAAGTATAATTTCTATTGCAAAAAATCTGCTTATAACATGAAATACAATTACATCTGTTAGTGAAATTTTTTTTTCTGTTGATCCTTCCATCTTATTATTGAAGCATTCCTATTTTTAAGAACCCACAAATATAAAATTTATATGAGTGGATTTTACCAGTTTTGCAATCCATTCTTACATCTTTATTTGCATTATCTTTCAATCCCATTATATTATTACTGTGGTCTCAATTTATTGGCTACCTTGAAACTTACGTGGTTCTAAGTGACTTCAAAATGTCAGCATATATTGAAACTTAATTGGAAAATTTTAAACAACCATTAGTTTATGTATATTCCATGCTCATATTTTAACCATCTAATATTTCTTTTTGTAACTGAAAATAAATGGCTGATTATGTAAAAACTGAATTATATAAGGACATAATTAGAATACTTTATGAGTTGTATTTTTGTGTTATAACTGTTTTAAATGTCAAAAATATAGAAAAAGAATAAAAAGAAAAATAATTTGGTGGAATAAAAATTTAATATTTATATATGAAGGAAGGCAATAGAGAAAACTATTATTGAAGCATTTATTTTAACCAGACAGCTGTCAGTAGTAAATGTGTTTGAGAGGTGCTTCTATAGTCTTATGTGGGTGATCTTTTCTTATATATGTAGATAATCTTATAGTAGGTGATCTTTTCTTTTGCATAGTTAGCATTTATATAATAGGAATTAAATTTTATAATAAAGATTTTTCTCAAAGGAAAAGGCTTATAAAGTGTTTGTTCTAACATTATATTTTAAAACAATGTTTGCCTTTCTGTAATGCTAATATGGTTTTACTGTAGCTACCTTATATTGGTGGAAATGTACATAATTATTTATAATTCCAGGTTAGTGCAAATTGTTTAAGCTCATTAATATTAATGGTAGCTGACAAGGTACAGTATTTCTCGAGATGAAAGTATCCTTCTTTTCCCCCAGCAGCTAAGTAGTGTTTATCAAAGCCATATTTTGCATGCCCTTTGAATTCATATCTTTATGAATACAAATAAGTTTCCACATTTCAGAACCATGTCAGGTGATGAAAGGTTTTGAAGACTGAGAAAAAGGTTAAAGGTAACTGTGAAATATTACATTTGTCATCATAATTGCAAAATAAATCATTAATTCAAGACTATTACATTTGATTAGTGGCATAGTTCATGATTGTTTCCATTAGAAAGAAGAAGTTCTGCCTCTAATGAAAGCATTTTGATCAAAGAATATGGAGTATGAGTGCAGTATAGATAAAATATTAGTAGATTTCTTAATGGTGATTTCAAATGAACAGCATAAAAAAAACACAGGTTCGGATGTTCTCACAACAAACAGAGTACTATCCTGGGAATGCCCTAGCAAAATTATGAATTGATAAAGTCATGTGGTTTGACCAAAATATTATAAGAAATTTACAAGCTTTGTTACCGAATAAAAACTCACTGGGAATCAAATCCATCATTTCACTTTGGCTTGAAGCTAGGAAAAGCTGAAATAAGTGTATGAATAACTTTCTTTGTGAATGTCATGGTTTGGATTTTATCTTCTGAATCTCTTGTTTGTTGAGTTATTACTGCTTGGAGGACACAGCAATACATAAAAACATAATATAACAGCCAATATTTTTTTAACTTTATCAAGAAATGTATATATTGATAATATTGTTAATGATTAATTATAAAATAACTTTAGATATTTTAAAAATGTAATTATTTATCCAATGCAAGAAAATAATAAGAAATGAGATGTTACCTTCTGACATTTTATCTAATTTTTTTCTGTTATAGTTTTAATGGGTAGTATTGTTCTGCTCAATTAATAAATACTTTGATGTATTAGAGTTGAATTATTGTTTGAATCATATATTTTTAAATAACTCTTCTGATAACTGAAAGCTCTAATCTTGCTTGAAACACACTTAGAAACATTCTAAATAACTTAATTCAGTGTTTTTAGCTTTTCTTGGTTTGTGATTTGTCACAAACTTGGTGAAGGAAGATCATTTATCTTCAGTATATATGAATTAAAATCTCACGTTGAGTGAAAAATTCTAAAGTCTAGCCACCATTTATACTAATTTAGAATTCCACATGTTATTTAAAAAGTAAGAATCCATGTATTTTAAAACAATTTATTTAGATCATATTGATTTTTAAAGAATGTTTAAACAAGTGTTCTGACAATAATTTAATTATTAAATATTTCCATGCTTAATTCACCTATAATATTATATTTTATGCAGAAAACTGAGGGAAAATAGCAGAAATTTTCACACGGTAGAATAATAAACTATCCATTTTGGAGGAATTGAGTCTGAACACCTAATTTATGCCTAAAGCTCAGTAACAATCCTGCTCTGTCCTTTAAATATTTGCAGTGATGGGCAAACCATTGCCTCTTGGGGAAGACTATTTCATTTTTGAACATGGTTTACTTTTTTTTTTTTTTTTTGACACACAGTTTTGGTCTGGCACCCAGGTAGGCCAGCAGTGACACCATCATGGCTCACTGCAACCTCAATGTCCCAGGCTCAAGTGATCCTCCCACCTCAGCCTGCCAAGTAGCTAGGACTATAGGCACACAGCACCATGCCCAGCTGAATTTTTTTTTGTTTCTTTGTGTTTGTTTGTTTTTGTTTTTCTTTTTGTTTTAGTAGAGAGGAGGTCTCACTGTGTTGCCCAGGCAGGTCTCGAATTCCTCGTCTCAAGCGATCTTCCTGCATTGGCCTCCCAAAGTGCTGGGATTACAGGTGTGAACCATGGCATGAGGCCATATTTAGAATTAAAAATAATAGCCGGCTGTGGTGGCTCATGCCTGTAATCCCAGCATTTTGGGAGGCCGAGGCGGGTAGATCACGAGGTCAGGAGATCAAGATCATCCTGACTAACACGGTGAAACCCTGTCTCTACTAAAAATACAAAAAATTACCCAGGCTTGGTGGCACGTGCCTGTAGTCCCAGCTACTCGGGAGGCTGAGGCAGGAGAATCGCTTGAACCCGGGAGGCAAAGGTCGCAGTGAGCTGAGATCACACCACTGCACTCAAGCCTGGGCGACAGACTGAGACTCTATCTCAACAAAATAAATAATAAATAAATAAATAAATAATAATAAAGTGGGTAAAAATTCAGGGGAAGCTTCTATTTTTTTTCTAATTCCCCTTTGCCCATCAAGTGAAACAAACTTAAGCTTCTTTCACATGCCAGGTCTTCATATATTTAAAGATAAGTTTTGTGTTCCCAATAATTACTCACTTTCTAGGCCCAAGCTCGCTATTTGTGTCAGTGTGCCTTATAGAAAGTTCAGGTCATGGCACAGTCTATTTTAATCTGAATACCCTCTAGTTTGTTCATGCCTTTCTTAATTACTGTGGTTATTATTGATATGAATAAAATTTTCTGTGAGTAAATACAAACTTTAAAAAATAGAATAATAGAAAACACTTATAGCATCCAAAAGCCAAATATATAAAGATGACTGAGTACTTGTCTAATGACTTTGCTGTTTTTCTACTCAGTGAGACTGATCCATATGAAATCACTCTCTAAGAGCTATAGCAGGTTTTGTGTGGCTGAGTGTTCGCATAACCTGACCTGTATCATCAGATATGTGGAAATGTTCATCTGTGTGTGAGCATAGCTAATTGCACGAGTAAAGGGGGAACCACGTGGCTTTTGATTAAGAAATGGAAAATGTAAAAACTGTTCAGTGAATTTGAGAAGCTGCACTATTCCCTCATTCCCCTCATATAAACTAGTCTTCCAAAACAAGCACTGCCCCCTTAAATTAAAAAATATTCATCCTCTCTCTCCTTGCCTGTCTCCCTCCCCTGACATTATTTATAGAATTATTTGAACATTGAGCTGCAGGGTGAGTTAATTCCCTTGTAACAAACGGAAAATGTTCAGAGTCAGACAAAATTTTAAATTAGTGAAAAGTAGATATATATTTTTTAAAAACACAAATCTTTCTTGACAATGATACCTTTGGGGTTAAAATAATAATGTGGTATCTGCTGGCACACTGGCACCTCTCCTCTCATTATTGACAGACCTTTATCTCCTCTTCAGCCTGTGATCAGCTGTCTCTTGGGGTGGCTGCCATCTTCGGGCCTTCACACAGCTCATCAGCAAATGCAGTGCAGTCCATCTGCAATGCTCTGGGAGTTCCCCACATACAGACCCGCTGGAAGCACCAGGTGTCAGACAACAAAGATTCCTTCTATGTCAGTCTCTACCCAGACTTCTCTTCACTCAGCCGTGCCATTTTAGACCTGGTGCAGTTTTTCAAGTGGAAAACCGTCACGGTTGTGTATGATGACAGCACTGGTAAGAAAAATCAGTATCTTTTGGAGCTATGCTTTAAATATAGATAATTTTCTGAAGCCCATTCCAAGTTCTTATTGTATTCTTATGTGCTTTATTTTGAGTTTTGAAAATTGAACTAAGGGGTAGAAAGACAGAATCAAACACCAATTCCAATTTCACATATCCAAACAAAGAATACCTGTGTTGAATACTTCTTCTCTGTATTTGTAAAATAAGCATTTTTTTTCATTCCTGTGAAAGATCAGCTAGTTTGGTAGGTTGGATGAAGGATAGATGTAGTAAACAATATTATAGATAGATGGATAGATACACACACACATACATATACACATATACATACACACACACATATGTATATATATATTTAGAATTCCAGTCATTTAAAAAGTAAGAATACATGTATTCAAAAACAATTTATTCAAAACCAATATGGTCTAACAATTTAGATCATATTGAATAATGTGTTTGTGTGTGTGTGTGTGTCTGTGTGTGTGTGTGTGTGTGTGTGTGTGTGTACATAGATAGATAGATAGAGTCACTCTGTCGCCCAGGCTGGCATGCAAGGGTGCAATCTCAGCTTACTGCAACCTCTGCCTCCCAGGTTCAAGCGATTCTCCTGCCTCAGCTTCCCAAGTAGCTGGGATTACAGGCATACGCCACCACTTCTGGCTAATTTTTGTATTTTTAGTGGAGTCAGGGTTTCATCATGTTGGCCAGGCTGGTCTCGAACTCCTGACCTTAAATGATTCACCTGCCTTCGCTTCCCAAACTGCTGGGATTACAGGTGTGAGCCACTGGACCCATTTTGAAATATTTATTTAAAGAATTTTTCTGCTATGAAGTTTTTGCTAGGGTAGTTTCTCAAGGCAAAGCCTTGTGATGAGTCAGTGAAACTTGCCAAGAAATTCAGAATTATGCCTTACTATTTTATCTGGCTGTTTATGTGCAAAGAATGCATATAAAACATAACAAACTTTATAAGGCATGTTAAGGTTAGAAAAGTTTTTACTCATATGTGGAACAATATAATATTCACTGAAACACTCAAGTTTGTGGAACTGCTTTTGTGTAGATGTCATTTAGAGACTTAGAAAATAGAATTTACTAAATGATATTTATTTCAGTGAGTTAAAGGAATATTTTAATAAATATTTGCTAACTACAGGTTGTCTGCTTTCTTGTGTTAATGCATTTTATTATTTTTGCATACAAATGATTATCTTGAATTGTCAGTTAAAAACTAGTCTCAGAGAAATACAATAAAGTAACAAAAATGAAATTTTAGTTTTCATTGGAAGTTACATTGGTGAAGCAGCTGCATACTATTTTGCTTACTATAGAGTGATAATTAATTTTACTTTAAGATGTTTATCAACAATATAAACAGTGCTCTTTAAATTAGAACATAAAAACATTTTATTTTAGGACACTTCGCTATACTTTCATAATTACATTGAGATTGAATTTCATTTGAATTTAAATTCTCTCAAAGTATGCCAGGAGCACATTTTGTTCATGCATGCAGTATATAGAACTCTGTGCAGAAATTTGCCCACTTGCCAATAAAATTGGTCATCTGCAAATTGAGAGATAAGAACTCTTTCAAGGGAATAGGAAACTGGGAGCTACAGGATTAAAAAAAGGGAAAATAATTTCAAAAACATTTTCGTATAGATAAGAAAGAGTGAAATGCATCTAGATACAAATTAGAGTAATTTTGTTTTCTTATTTAAAATATGAAATATTTATAAATAATTAAAAATTAGGAATACATCATACATCATTAAGAGTCTTTAAAAATAAGTACGTTTGATCTCTTTTAGCTCAAATTAAACCTATTACATTTATTATATTGCGTTCTTCCTAAATCATTACTTCTTTGTCATTGGTAAAGTTCTGTGTTCCAATTTTGAATGTCAGGTTCTATATGAATGATTTCTGTGAGTATGTGTAATCAAATGATCCAAGGGATCCTCAGTTGCAAATTGGTCCACTTATGTTTATGGATGGTCATCTACAAAACTATATAAATATAGATACATGTGCATTGTTAATCTGTGGATTGTTTACTTCTCCATTCCTTCCTGATGTAATTCATGTATAGGTTGTCCAAACATCATATATCCTTATAATGTATACATTATATACATATGTGCATGCACACAGATATGTACATCATACATGTGATATTTTGTATTAATTATCATCCTTAAACTCCTCATAGGAAGAAGAAAATTGACAAGTATTCAAAATGTCTATAGACATATTACCCTTATTCACAATCCTACGTGTATGCACATGTGTGGCATTTTTATTTAATATATGTGGTTCTTAAGTGATTCACTAAATAGATAATGGGATTTGCAATCAGGTCCTACAATAATTTGGTAAAATACAGCCTCATGTAATTGATCTATTCCTGCTTTAAATTATATTCTCAATTATATCATTGAGGCAAATATAAATAGGGACACATGTATAGCTAGTTGATTATACACATTTAATGGAGTCCTGACCTCAAATTTATTAAAATGCTTACTGTTTAGTTACTCGTTACTATTTAAAGGAAACTTTGCCACTCCCTTGGCTTTGAAGGTGACATAGACAGTTGGATATTTGAAAGGTCTGATTAGTTAAGGGGTAATGCTAACTTAGAATTGTTACAGAATTATTCATAGAATAAATATGTCTTGAAATCCTCTGAAGAATAAAACATATTGCTGTTCCATTTTATGCAACATTTAATTCAATGAATTTTGATTATCAACTAATACATGCCAGGGAGAGTTATATGCCACGAAAGGAATTATATGCCACTAAAGGAAACAAAGGCCCAGCCCTTGTTGAGCTTCTAATCCCTATTGAGGGACATGTAATAACTCATATTTTTAATACTATTTGCAATGGGATAATTGCACTTGTAACTGACCAATTGTTGCCTCTTACTTTACAGCATTTTTGAGAACTTTGATTATTTAATATGATAGAACTGACTCGAAGGCAGAAAAGTCCCTTTGAAATGTATTTATAAATATATAGTAGACTTTTTGTCTTTTTGTTTATGTTTCAAAGTCTCAAGGTAGAATTTTTTTCAACTTTCATTTTAAAATCAGGGAGTGCATGTGCAGGTTTGTTACAAGGCTTTATTGCATGATGCTGAGCATTGGGTACAACTGAACCAATCACCCAATGAACATGGTATCCAATAGATAGTTTTTCAACCCTTAACCTCTTCTCTCCCTCCCCACGCTTGTAGTCTCCAGTGTCTATTTTTTCCTAAATTTATGTACATATGTACCAAATGTTTAGCTCCTACTTATAAATAAGAACATGCAGTATTTGGTTTTCTGTTCCTCCGTAATTCACTTAGGATAATGGCTTTCAGCTACATCCATGTTGCTGCAAAGAACATAATTTTGTTCTTTTTTATGGCTGCATAGTATTCCACGGTGTATATGTACCACATTTTCTTTATTCAATCCACAATTGATGGGCATCTTGGTTGATTCCATGTCTTTGCTGTTGTGAATAGTGCTGCAATGAACATATGCATGCATGTGTCTATTTGATAGAATCATGTATTTTCCTTTGTGTATATACCCAGTAATGGTATTGCTGAGTCAAATGTCATTCTATGTTTAGCTCTTTGAAAAATCTCCAAACTTCTTTCTACAACAGCTGAACTAATTTACATTCCCACCAAACTGTACAAGCATTCCTTTTTCTCTGCAACCTCACCAACATTTATTTTTTTGACTTCTTAATAATAGCCGTTCAGATTAGTGTGAAATGGTATCTCATTGAGGTTTTGTTTTGCATTTCTCTGATGATTAGTGATGCTGAACGTTTCTTTCATATGTTTGTTGGCTGCATGTACATCTTCTTTTGAGGAGTATCTGTTCATGTCCTTTGCTTTCTTTTTTAATGGGGTTGTTTGTTTTTTGCTTGTTGATTTATTTCAGTTTCTTATAGGTTCTGGGTATTAGACCTTTGCTTGATGCATAGTTTGTGAATATTTGCAAGGTATAGTTTTAATGATAGAATTCAGCAAAGAGAATTTGTCAGCTTCTCAAAAGACCAAGATGACTATTTGATGATGTGATAGGAAATTTGATTATAGCTTGGGCTGTGAACTGAAATGGGAAAAACTCCACCTCATACACAATAAAATAAACATTACTGTCTTTATGATGGACTTATGTATCTGCTTTTACTGCAAAACACACATGTGCTTTTTTTCACATATTTCCTTTTTCCTTTCCATATTTATTTATTATGTATGCTGTTGCTCCCATTTGTATTCATTTCTTTTTTGTTGTGTTGTCCAGTTTGATACATGATAATTATACTTTCATCCAGTCTTTGTTCCCACCCCCAAAACAGATGGGATGATAAATGAAATATAGTGCTGGAATAGGATAAATTCTTAAAATGATGTTAACAGGAGCTATTTATTTTTTACGATAATTAGCATTTGTTGTTGTCATGGATGAATGCTTTTAAACACCCTGAAAGTCTGTTATAGCTCTGAATGATGTCCAAAAATGATGGAAAAGAATTGGCTTCAGAAACAAAGCTGTGTTTCTGTCAGTCATTTTGGAACATATGATTCATTTTAAATATAAACTAAAAATAAGTTGGCTGGATGACAGCTTGTAAGCAATTCCAGAATAAGTTGTTCATATTTGCTTTAAAATCCCTGTGTTTCATCTTTGTTTATAGATCAGCAGTCCATTAACAAAAAAACTCTGGACTGGTAAACAGAAGCATGGGATTCTATTCCCAGTTTTGCTACTAAATTACTGATACAACTTCAGAAAAGACAAGAAGGGAATGGAAATGCCTGCAGAAATGAGCTATAATGCACTATGAATTGACATTGTGTTAGTTGCTGTCACGTAAACTATTTCACTTAATCTTCAAAACAATTCTGTGTGTCCCAAAGGAAACAGGTGATCATGACATCATACCTGTTATCTCCAGTGACTGGCTCTTCTGCTCATCAGAGCCTAAACCAGAAACATGCACATCTTCCTTGATTCTTTTCTTTTTTTGGCTCGACAACAATCGGTTGTCAATTCTATACTTGCATGATCTCTCAAATCTTTTATTTTTTTCCTACCCTCTACCACTTCTTAGGTCAAAATCACCTCCCTCTGTCAGCTGGATGATTAACAGCCTTCTAACTGGTCTCCCTTTTTCTAGTCTCTCCATTGCAGTTAGTGTAATTTTTTAAAAAAATGCAATTCTGATCTATTTCCCTCTTAATAGCTTCTCATTCCTCTAAGGCATTTTTAAGAAGATTTACAGTGCTTAGTGTGATGTAGCCCCTATACTTGTCCAGTGATATTTGAGTCCAAATCCCCCACTAATTTATTTCAAATTGAGCCAGTAGACACCTTTTAGTTGTTGAAAATAATATTCTGTTTACCTGGAAAGCTCTCTTTCTGATCCTATTCCTCCTAGCCACGAAGTGCACACGTACATGTGCACATTTGCGCAAACACACTCAGGCATACCATCTGGCTTTGGTGTCACAAAGAAAGGCTGCCCTGACCCCTGCTTTCAAGTCTGGAATAGGTCTCTCCAAACACATCCCAAAGGACCATGGAAATGCCCATGACCATCCCCACCCCCATGAGAACTCTTATCACACTCTGAATGGCTTTTCTTGGGTGGATCTTCTACTGGATCAACCACACATCTGAGCAGGGTGAACCCTAAGGCTGCTCACTGTTTTATCACCAGCATCTAGAATGTTCCCTGGTTGTGGAAGTACCTTAATACTTCTTAATAATAGGAAGATGTGTTATATTCATTTTTAAGCAAGATAATTCCAATGAGTTAAGTATTCTGCCAAAGTCAAATTTGGTTAAGTAGCCTTTAACTACTTGCCATGGAATAAATAGATTCAGCCATAACTGAATATATGGACATGACTCTTTTATGATTTCAAAAATTTTATAAGAAAGCTCGAGTGAATTGTGTTTCTTTGATTTCAACTGCAGTTAAACATATATATGTGTGTATATATGTATTCTTATTTGAACAATTATTTATTAAATTTCTGTATACCAGCTGCTATCTTAGGCAGAGGGGACAAGAATTATAGATAAACCTTTGACCTTCTCCATGGGCTCAGAGTAGAGTAAGTTAGGAGAGAATAACACTACACTCTAGTGTAACAAGTGCACAGAGAGGCAAGAAAACAGCATCATGACATCTCAGGAGAAGAAGGGCTCAGGAGAAGAAGCTGCCTGGGAAGGATGAAGAAGAGTTTTAGAGAAAGTGACGTTATAAAATTATCGTGAAGGATAAGTAAAATGCTGCAACTGGAGAAGAGTCTACAGTGTGCAACATGTGTACATGTGAAGATGACTGAGGGAGCCAGTTTGTTAGGAAATTGCAAGCACTTCATTATGACTGAGTAACAGAGACAAGGAAGATGAGGAATGATCAATGGCTTTTAGAAAAAGCTAGCATAGGAGAGATCACAGAGAGCTTTGTACTACCAAGTCCACCTTTTCTTGCCCACCCTGCCCTGGAATCTACATGGTTATAGCAATATCAGTGATGTTTGTGTGATGTGAGCCTGCTTTCAAACCACCACGGAATGCCTCAAAAATTGGCATATATCCATTCACCTTTTTCCTGGAAACTCAGAAAAAGACACAGAGGGCCATCTGTCAGCCTAGGCTATTGTGGTTACTACGGTCTTTGGTATCAGGACATTCTAGACTGAAATCCTGACCCTGTCGTGTAGTTTTTAGCAAGGGATTTGACCACTAACAGTCTGAGAGTTGATGCATGTATAAGGTGAGGATAATATGTATCATACTTCACAGGATTGTTGTCGTGTAAAGTGCCTCATAGAGGAAACAACAACAATTTAAAACTTTCAACTATATAAATGCTATGGGCCATGTGCCATTTTTCTTCACTAAACTCTATGATAAAGAAATTATTAATATCACAATTTTTGAAATTGATACATGTTTATTATAGGAAATTCAGGAACTACAATAAAGTTTAATAAAAATAAGATAAAATAATCAAGATTTTTTGCTATCAAGTTAATCATTTTAGATTTCTTTCTAGTCTGTTTCTCTACAAATACACATACACATACACACAAAGAGCATATCATTTAGAGTTCTGGGAAAGAAACAGAAGAAACACGTAGCTTGTAATCCCACTGTTTTAATATGAGAAAACTTAGGTGCAGTGAGTTGACGTAATTTGCCCAAGGTTACATAGCACATAAGTGATAGATCTGGGTTTTGAAACTAGGCAGTCAACTTTAGAATCTACTCTGTTAAATACTGTCACATGATGTTAGTTGTTGTTTTATTTTGTGGGGTTTTTTTTGGCTCTTTTTAAAAATCATTATTTTAAGCAAGATAATGGCAAGATTAGAACTATTTTTGGTAATGGCTTTCTGACTGCAGTGTGTAGAATGTGTTGGGGATATGAGATATGGAGAGCAATAGGGCAACACTGGAAGCAGGAGAATTCCTGAATTAGCCAAGTTGAAAGAGATGACAGTTTCAATTAAGAAGATTTTGATGGAATAATGTTGACATGAAGAATTCTAAGAGGACTTAGGAGATACAGATTGTAGAATTTAGTAAGTGGATGCCGGGAAGGAGTGATGAAGACAGGAAATAAGAATTACTCTATGTTCCTAGTTGGGGATACTAATCAGTGGCACATTTACCTAGAAGGGGAAAACAAGAAAAACAGCTTCAAGAGAGAAGATGATGTCTGCTTCTTAACATATGAAGTTTGAAACATCTATGAAATATTCACTTGCTATCATTCAGTGGTATTGTATGTATCATAAATTCATCTTAAAAATAGGAACTTGGTCTGGGCAGGCATATAATGCTTCCATTGGCATTTTGCTGTGCCCTTCATTTGAACTTCTTTGTAGTATTAGGAAATGAAGAAAATCAACAAAAAACAATGAAATAAAAATAGGGTGATAGTACAAAAGAAATGAGTTAGTGGGTGGGCAGCCATGGAGATAAATATAGACATGAGAAGAGCTTACAGACAGAATGTACATTCTTTTCATTAGTGAAGGAAAAGCAGTAATATTTTTAGAAATAGTAATATTTACCAAATTGAGCCTAGACTAATTTCTATGATATGATCACAGGAAAAAAAAAAAGCCAAAGCTTTTATCTTAAGCAAAAACAAAAACACTTTCTTAAAACGCTAACTTTATTCATTTGGATGAAGTATACTTATAGACTGCTTTAGATACATTTTTGTGTGCTTTTGGAGTTAGCATAATATAATGGAAAGTCAATTAATAGTGAAAACTCATTTTCTCTCGCACGTATATTTAAATAGGATAAAATAAAATTAAAGTTAATATAAAAATGTATATTCCTGGAAGACACTAATTTTTGAATAAGATAATTTTTATATTATCAAGCATGCAATCAAATAATTTCAATTTTATTTTAGGGAGTGGGGTAATTTGGATCTCAGATGATTATATGTTGTACATTTTAAATACAAGCTTCAAGTGCTGTGTTCTCTAATTCCAAGTGCAAATACAATTAGCAATTATGAGTTACACTTAATTATTTGGATATACTTGATTACATAGCTTGGTGTAGTAGTATTTCCACACAGTTGGTTATGCTTGAACTTATTTTTTTATTCCTATTTAAGCAATCATTAAAATTTTTTTAGAAAAAAATTAACTCAAGATGGATTAAAGACTTAAACATAAGACCAAAAACCCTAAAAACCCTAGAAGAAAACCTAGGCAATACCTTTCAGGACATAGGCATGGGCAAAGACTTCATGACTAAAACACCAAAAGCAATGGCAACAGAAGCCAAGATTGACTAACGGGATCTAATTAAACTAAACAGCTTCTGCACAGCAAAAGAAACTATCATCAGAGTGAACAGGCAACCTAGAGAATGGGAGAAAATTTTTGCAATCTATCCATCTGAAAAAGGGCTAATATCCAGAATCTATGAGGAACTTAACCAAATTTACAAGAAAAAAAAACCCTATCAAAAAGTGGGTGAAGGATATGAACAGACATTTCTCAGAAGAAGACATTTTTGTGGCCAACAAACATATGAAAAAAAGCTCATCATCACTGGTCATTAGAGAAATGCAAATCAAAACCACAATGAGATACCATCTCACACCAATTAGAATAGCAATCATTAAAAAGTCGGGAAACAACAGATGCTGGAGAGGATGTGGAGAAATAGCAATGCTTTTACACTGTTGGTAGGAGTGTAAATTAGTTCAACCATTGTGGAAGACAGTGTGGTGATTCCTCAACGATCTAGAACCAGAAATACCATTTGACCCAGTAATCCCATTACTGGGTATATACCCAAAGGATTATACATCATTCTACTATAAAGACACATGCACACGTATGTTTATTGCAGAACTGTTCACAATAGCAAAG
This sequence comes from Gorilla gorilla gorilla, assembly GCF_029281585.2. Lineage (NCBI taxonomy): Eukaryota > Metazoa > Chordata > Mammalia > Primates > Hominidae > Gorilla > Gorilla gorilla. The sequence goes on from NC_073229.2 coordinate 125,782,228, forward strand.
ATGGAATCAACCCAAATGCCCATCAATAATAGACCGGATAAAGAAAATGTGGCACATATACACCATGGAATGCTATGCAGCCATAAAAAAAAAGGATGAGTTCATGTCCTTTGCAGGGTCATAGATGAAGCTGGAAACCATCATTCTCAGCAAACTAACACAAGAACAGAAAACCAAACACCACATGTTCTCAATCATAAGTGGGAGTTGAATGATGAGAACACATGGACACAGAGGGGGCACGTCACACACTGGGGCCTGTCAGGGGGTGAGGGAGTAGGAGAGGGATAGCATTAGGAGAAACTCCTAAGGTAGATGACGGCTTGATGGGTGCAGCAAACCACCATGGCACATGTATACCTATGTAACATACCTGCATGTTCTGCACATGTACCCCATAACTTAAAGTATAATAAAAAAAAAAAAAGAAAATTATTTCTTGGGTTCTGATTAAATAATAGTGAATATTTACAAATATGTTTATAGGACTAATTCTCAAGTTTTAAAACCTTTAAAATATATGCCAACACTGAAAGACAAAAATCAAATTTTGAATCTGTAGCAATCACACAATTCATGTTTCTGTAGATAGTGAAATAAATCCACACTGATCTAAAAATGTAGAAGGAGCAAGTCTTATACTAAACCTCAATAATATTTGCATTTTGTGGGGGGAAATGTGGAGGAAGAATAATTCTGGTGATAGTCAAACACTGCCATTTTTTAATTTACATTTTTCTAAATTTAAGCATATTGGCATGCACATTTTTGGTAGGTACTGCCCTCCTGCCCCCTACAGCCTTTCGTTGTTCTTGGCTATCTTCCTTTCTATGTGGTGAAGTGGGAAGGATAGTTCTTGTATCATCTCTCTGAAACACTTGAAAATTTTGACCATTCCTTTTTTCAGGGCAAAAATAAAATTCTTTTGCTTTGGCTTCTGCACTGTCATTCTATCTGTGTTACCTCCTTCTTTTTGGCCATTTATTCCCATTGTCATACTCTTAAACTCCTTTTTCTTTTCCTATTTCTTAACTCATGATATTCTATTTTATTCCCAGTCTTGTTTTCTCATTGTTTACCTCGCTCTCCCTAAAACCTTTCACTTGACTCGTGTTTCTGTACCTATATGCTGTAGACTCACCAATCTACATTTTCAGTTGTTTGTACTGACCTCCATATTCACAGTTCCAGCCATCACTGATCATCTTTATTTGAATGTCTCATAGGTACGTCTAACGCAACATAACAAAAGCCAAACTCAGTATCTTTGCCCGAAATTTGCTTTTTACTCCTGAATTTCCCTCTTTATTGGGTTGCCCACATCAGATCCCTAGTGATCATTCTAGATTCTTTCCTCTCTCTCACCCTCTATTTTCAATTGATCACTTAGACTTCCCATTTTTATCTCACATTTCTCAAATTTACTCCTAGCTTCTATCCCTGTCTTAGTTAATATCATTTAGTGCTGGAACCATGCCCTGCCTGCTACTCTATTTAAATGCGTCTACCTGACGTAGAGAAAAGGGTCTTTTTTTGAAATGATAGTCTCATGAGGTCATTCCCAAGCTTAAAGCTGTTCATTGTCTCCCCAGTTCAGAGAAAAATGAATTGTTCGTCGGCATGACACATACAGTGTCCATCATTGACACTCTCATGCCTCTCTGATTTTAAATTTCTGGTATTCCTTCTCTTAATATGGTGCTGCAGCTTTCCTTGAATAATTACAGCTCTCTCTTACCAAGCATGCTATGCTGTCTCAATCTCTTTGCTGTGCACAAGTTGTCCTCTCTGCCTGATGTGTCTTTCCCATTTGGTGGCCTATTCATCACCTGTAAGATGTACCTTAAAATAGAATATCATTTCTAAATATTTATAAATTATTTCTAAATATTCTAATATTTAAAATATTATTTCTTGATGCAAGAGTTACTTTAGTAGATAAAATAGTTCATCTTCATTTCTGTAGTAAGTCTTATTTTTAGCATCCTCACATAAGTAATTTAGCAGGAGTGATGCTGTCCTGGTCATGGAAGCTCTAAATATCTTACAATTTATTTACCTATTTATTCATTTACTGATTTGTTTGTTTGTTTTATTACTTTATTTACTCCACAAGTAATTATCAAGTATCTAGTATGTGTCAGCACTGTTCTAGGTACTGGAGATATATAAGTAAACAAAATAGATAAAAATTATTTGCCTTATGGAGCTTACATTCTAATGTAAGGTGATAATAACAAAATAAATATGTGTACGCAATAGTATCAAACGTGATAGGTGTTATGAAGAGAAATAAAGCAGGAGAGATGTGTAGGGAGTACATGGGAAGAAATATTGCAGTATTAAGAAGGGTTGTCAGAAAATACCTTATTTAGAAAATGGCATTTGAACTAAGACTTGAATAAACTAAGCAATTATGCCATATCCAAAGAAAAGTGTTTCAGAAAAAGCAAGGAGGAAAAATATAACCATGGGGAAAGTAGATTAAGAATTTTGAGCTAAAGGAGTCATGTTTTAGTTTTGATGATGAGTTTTGGGAAAATCTAAAAACCAAAGAAGACTATTGTGACATCTGTCATTTGTGTGTGTGTGTGTGTGTGTGTATGTAGATCTGTAGATATATGATGACATATGTATATGTTTCATTACTGTTTTAGTAACAATAATGTCATTTCTTTTTAAATAGCTTTGTGTAAGCCTGGGCAACATAGTGAAACCTAGTCTCTACAGAAAAAAAAAAAAATTAATTAGCTAGGTGTGGTGGCACTCACCTGTAACCCCAGCTACTCAGGAGGCTGAGGTGAGATGATTGCTTGAGCCCAGGAAGTTGAAGCTACAGTGAACCATGATTGCACCACCCTACTCCAGCCTGAGCAACAAAGTCAGATTCTATTTCAAGCAAATACACAAACAAAAAATAGTTCAGTGTAAGGACTTGTCCACGTAAAAGTTCATTTTTCTTGTTGTTAAGAGGGAGTCTTGCTCTGTCGCCAGGCTGGAATGCAGTGGCGCAATCTCGGCTCACTGCAACCCCCACCTTCCGGATTCAAGCTATTCTCCTGCCTCAGCCTCCTGAGTAGCTGAGACTACAGGCACGTGCCACCATGCCCGGCTAATTTTAGTATTTTTTAGTAGAGATGGGGTTTCACCATGTTGGTCGGGTCGCAAACTCCTGACATCAAGTGATCTGCCCTCCTCGGCCTCCCAAAATGCTGGGATTACAGGCGTGAGCCACCAAGCACAGCCAGAAAACTGATTTTATAAGACAGTTATGTTGACCTAGTGTATCACATGTATCAAACCTAGGTTTAAATTTAATCCAGATAGGATCTAGACTTTTTAGAGGTGTTTCTGATACAGAATCACTTATTTTTAGTTAAGTATTCAATAAATGACCATGTTAGACTTATTTCTCCTCTTTATAGTTCAGTGTAAGGACTTGTCCACATAAAAATTGAGTGCCACTGCACTCCAGTCTGAGCGAGAGAGCGACACTCCATCTCAATACATACATACATACATACATACATACATACATACACACAGTTTTCTGTTTTCTGGGACCTAATATTTGCTACTCAACATTCTATAAACTTTACTTTGTTTTAAATATATAGTATATATGGTATATTCAGAGATAACATTATCTAAAGAATCTAACTTTTTCAGAATGCAAGAAAATAATTAAAACTCAAATTCTAGACAGGCTAATTGTCCATTCCAGAGTTCTTCCAAGTTAGAAGTGGAACAGTGTCCACTAGGATAGTATTTCAGTGACTCAAAAAGGAACCAAACAAATAATTTTTTTGCATGAATGCATTAAATGCGTACTAATAATATCTTGTTACAAACAGAATTCTGACTAACAAACCCTAATGAAAATACAAAGCCTAACATATACCTCTTCTTATCCCCAAAGGAATTATTTTACTATTCATAAATACTAGTATTTTTGTAAGCCCAGTAATCTTCCTTTTGAGAAAACAAAACTTATTGTGTAACATATATTACAGTTATAACTCAAAGCACTTGTTTTTAAATTTAATTCATAACACGGAATAAAATATCTGGGCTACTGTTAAAACTAAAGATTCCTAGGCAAATCTCTATGATTCAGTAACTCTAGAGTTATATTCAGGGGCTTGCATTTGGAAACATAGTTAATTGTAGTAGGCATTCCTCACATTTACCAATATCTCTGGTTATCTTCACTTCTAAACCTCAAAAAGTTGCAGTTTCCAAATCCTTGCTGTGGCCAAGTGGATTGCTTTAGCTGATGAAATGTGATAAGTGGCATTGTTCACTTCCAGGTGGATGCATTTAATTGCCTTGCTCTTCCTCTCCAACTCACTCATTTCCCAACATAGCAATTGTGCTCAAGTTCAAAGCATCCTAAAATACCGCCAAAATATCAAAGATTGCTAACCTGGAGAATTATCTGGACCTACAGCAGACCTGGCTTTTATGAGATATGAAATCTTGTTCTGTTAAATCACTGTGATTTGGGAGGGGGGATGATTTTTACTATAGTATAACCCAGTCAAGTTGTCGTTGAACTTATATGTGTATTAAAAACGTTAGGAAGGCTTGATAAAACACTGCTTGCTAGACTGACTCCCAGTTTCTGATTTTATAGGTATAGTTGTGGCCTAATAATTTCTTTTTCTAATAAGTTTCTGGGTAATCATGATGCCATTAGTTTAGCAACTCCACTTGAGAATCACTGATCTAGCCAATCTTGACCAATATACAAATTTTCATATTTTGAAACAAATTGATGTTAATTCAAACTTATCAATATGATAAACAAAGGCATCATTTTGTATGTAAAACAAATTTAAAATGTTTAAACAAGTATAATTTTTTAGTGATTTAACACTGACAAAATTATTAATCACTTCTTAAAAACACTTAATTGTCTGAACTTCAACACTGAGTAGCAATTATTCTGCTAAATATTCTTGTCCTTACGAGTATTCAAAATGGTTTTGAATTAGCTTTAATATGAAGGAAGAACATTCCCCTGTAAATACAGTAAAAATTGTGAAGTATAAATTGAGATTTAAAACAATCTGGTATTACTAGAATGTTTTATAATATCTATTTCATATAAATTTAAAAATAGTTTTACTTTTTAATTTAACTTTTAAAGAATGTAAAAAAATACTAATTAATTACATGTGCAATGATTCAGACTTGTCATTTAAGTATTTTTTTCAAATTCCCCATTCCACTTTCACAATGAACTTTTTATCCAATTGAAATAATTGAGTTGGCATTAAAGAAAGAAAATTAAGTCAGCTCTTAAAATCTTAACACTAACTTGTTAATTACCCTATTAATAACACAATGAAAAATGACAAGCTGTAATTCCTTTTCCAAAAATATGGCTGAAGGTCAGAGCGCTGTCTTGCTGGCATATTGAGAGATCGAAAATTACAAATGATGAGCTTTTTTTTCTTTTAAATATCATCAGATGCCATTAGAAATTCAGCGAAGAGACTAGATCAATATTTAAAATATAATTTTAAACATAATTTTCCTATTATTAAAGAAAACAACTGCTATATATTAGGAAATAACCTAGCAAAGATACTTGTATTTGTGTGTTAAGAAGACAAATATAAAGGGTTTCCAAACATTGTCCAGGTCTGAGCTTTTACACTATTGAAAAACGATTCCGTGTGCTTTTAGCCTACAGCAAAGATCGAAAAGCATTCACAGAGCCTACTGGCAAACCAGAGACAAATAGAATGGTTTTCTCTGCCATTAAACAATAATTCTTGAAAATGACTTTTTTTCTTTTATGTGGGGTAGAGTAAATCCAAATTATGCAGGACAAAGTTTACATGCACAGTGAGTGATCTATTGTGGTATTGTTTGCATATTTATATATGCATTTTTCTTGGTACAGTTTAATTTATTGTTGTAACTGCTTCGCTATTTAGGAGAATAGAATTGGTTACCAAAGACATTGTAAAACTGTTCTATAATACTATAGTACTCATTTAATATGCATATATAAATAGTTTTACTTTTTAATTTAACTTTTAAAGAATTTTGCAAAATAAAACAAAATTCTGTTTCAGAGTAGAGACACTTAAACATTTGTAGTTTTCTTGGAACATGTATAACAATACCATAATCTTGTATTCAGATTTTTAAAATTTGTAATTGTGGTAAAATACACATACAATTTGCCATCGTAACCATTTTTAAATGTACAATTCAGTAGTGTTAAAAATATTCACATTGTAGTGCAACCAATCTCCAGAACTTTTTTATTTTGCAAAACTAAACTTATGCATGCACTAAACAACCATTCTCCATTTATCTTTCCATAGTCTCCAGAAACCACCATTCTACTTTCTGTTTCTATGAATTAAATACTCTAGATACTCATAGAAATCGATTATACAGTGTTTGTCTTTTTGTACTGGTTTATTTTACTTAAAATAGTATTTTCAAGGTTCATCGATGTTGCTATGTTGTAAAGTGTTGAAATTTTCTTTGTTTTTAAGGCTCAATTATATTCCATTGTATGTATGTGTCACATATTATTCATTCAGTCATCAAATACTTGGGTTGCTTCCACCTTTTAGCTATTATAAATAATGCTGCTATGGACATGGGTAAACAAATATCTCTTTGAGGCCCTGTTCTCAATTCTTTTCAGTATATACCCAGATGTGGAATTGCTGGATCACATATTACTTGTCTGTTTAACTTTTTGAGGAACCATCATACTGTTTTCCATAATGGATATAACATCATTCCTACCAACAGTGCACAAGAGTTCTAACTTATCCGTATCCTCACTAACATATATATATATTTTAATTGTACTCATGTTGATGGGTGTAAGGTGATATCTAACTGTGGTTTTGATTTGCATTTCCCTCATGATTAATGATGTTAAACACATTTCTATATTCTTATTGATCATTTGAATATTTTATTTGGGGAAATGTTTAAGTTGTATGCTGATATTTTTTTATTTTAGCTGTTTGATTCATTGGTTGTTGAGTTTCAGTAATTCTTTCTATATTCTGGATATTAACCGACTATCAGATATATTATTTGCAAATGTTTTCTTCCATTCCATGGGTTGCTTTTTCACTTTGTTGGTTGTGTCCTTTGATGCAAATTTTTAAATTTCATAATCCAGTTTATTTTTACTTTTTTTAAACCTATACTTTTGCTGTCATATTCAATAAATAATTGCCAAATCTAATGTCATGAAGATTTTCCCCTATGTTTTTTTCTAAGGGTTGTATAGTTTTAGATCTTACATTTAGATTTTTTGTGTTTTTTGAATTAATTTTTTTTCTATCTTGAAGAGTAAGAGTCCAACTTTATTCTTTTGTATGTGGATATCCAGTTTCCCTATCTCTGTTTATTGAAAAGACTATTCTTTTGTCATTTATTGACCACATATGTTAGAGTTTATTGTTGAACATGAAAATTATTTTACCACATATATGAGAGTTTATTTCTGAGCTCTCTATTTTATTCCATTGGTTTATATGTCTGCCTTTGTGCCAGTATCATACTGTTTTAACTAGCTTTGTAATAAGTTTGAAATCAGGAACTATGAGATCTCCAACTTTGTTCTTTTTTAAGATTGTTTTGGCTAGTCAGGATTTCTTGAGATTCTATATGAAGTTTTAGCTGAGTTTTTCTGTTTCTGCAAAAAATTTTATTGGAATTTTGATAGAGAGTACATTAAATCTATAGATCACTTTGAGTAATGTACTCATATTTTTAAAACCAAGGAAATTTGAGTTATGTTAAAATATACTTTATAAATAAAACAACATTTATTTGTCAATTTATTAGTCTATTTAGTAGCCAATCAACTAACATAGATTCTTTCTATAGCAGTACATTTGCTGCTTCAGTTAGGGTCCATCACATTCTTTAATTTGAGCTCACTTCCTTATTTGTTTGAAAATTATTTTTTCTTTATAAACTTTATATACTGATGACATATACAACTATATAAAGTAATATCTTATCAAGCACTTCCTTGGCCAAAGAAGAACCAAATGTGAATAAGATGTTTTGATTCTCCAAATACTTAAACACTAGTGTTACAAATAAATTACAGTACAGTATGATAAATGCTAAAAGAGAGTTATATAAAAGTGTTATGGCAAACTGGAAGTTGAAATCAAGGAGATCCAGTTGGTTGGAGAACTAAACAGAGATGACATTTAAACTGGGTCTCAAGTAATGTTAAAAGTAGGTAAGATAGGAAATGCAAGTGTACAGAGCTGTGAAATGATATGGTGAACTGGTAGCATGATGAAACATCTACTGAGGTTGATACACCAGACATCATCTAGAGATGCCCAAGAATAAAGACAAATGGATCAAAAGAGATTATGAAGGGACTGGCAAGACTGAAAATCAGAGCATATAACCATATAAGACTAAAGTAGGTTAGTCACCAGCAGCCCTGTAGAAGAGGCTGTGGCTGGAATTTGAAATTATTAAATATCACTGGACAGGTTGGAGGCATAAATAGGTTCCAAAGAACAGTCTTGATTTAGGCCTCATAATGCTGCTTACCAAGAATCAATTAACTTTTTAGGAAAAAGTGATATAATGAATTTTTAAGTATGGAATTTTTAATTTGTATAATGTATTTAGAACATTAAAAGGTTATTAAGTTTTGTAGTTATTGGTGCTATTTACCAAATATATCTAGCTCTGGTCTCAGGCATAGAACAGAATTGCATTTTCTCACCCTCTTTGAGGTTAGGCAAAGCCATGTGATTTTCTTTTGCCAGTGAAATGTGAGCAAAAGTACTGAAATATTTCTTGGTGACTGTTTCAAAAGTCAGTTATCAGTTTGTCACATTTTCTTCTCCATGCTATAGTAATGATGAGAACATGACTCTTGATGGAGGTACTGGAGTAACTATAAGGTGCAAAGCCACCCTACCAATCCATGCTAGACAAACAATAGGAACGGCAATAAACTTGCCTGTTGTTTAGCCCCTGAGACATGTAAACATAACTTACCCTATCCTGACTGTACAACAAGTAAGACATAATAATGGCTGTAGAAAGCCTTGATAACAGAATAAGAAGAAAAAAAAAAAAACTAAAATCAACCATAATCTTACCCAAATGAGTCATTGTAACTATTTTTATATTTACCTCTTAAACTATAGTGTTACATAGAAGCTTAATTCATCATGTCAATTATTTACTTAATTGTGACAGATGTTTACTCTGCTAAAGGTATATGCTGTTGCTCTCTCTCTCAGGAGATTAGCTTCCCTGTCAGTAGCTATTGTGTTACAACTAGCCATCATCAATTTTTCTCTGAAGTGGGAAACGACAATACATAACAAGGTTGTTTTGAATCTCATATGAGATAAGGTATATAAAATAAGTGGCACATAGTACGTTAAACAATAAAGATGGGAGAGGCCGTTTGTCTTTCTAAAGGTTTGCTTATCGAAATTTTAAAATACTTGATACCTTTAAAATATAAACCATTTTTGTTCAACAAAACTAGAGCATAATGTAATAATTCTCCATCTCCCTTAAGCAAGTGTATGCCGTTTGTCATTTTCTTTAAAAATAAATGAACTTGTTCAATTAGTTGAAAATTTTCTTTTATAGATCTGATTTTACAAGTTGATGGGTTTTTATTGCAGCATTATGTAAAAAAGCTTGAACTTTGTTGCTCTTGATTAGTCCTTATCCTTCTAAGAATTTTAATGATAATAGAATATTTTAAGATGCATCAATGCACATTTATGTTGAATGTTAGTATCCTTTCTGCTCTTCACTGACTAACACTACAGTTAATAATAAAAATTTATCTTTATTTTTGAAGCCTTATTATGCATATATGATATTTATACATTTTTGGTGATAAATTCTATCACCACCTAGTGCTTTGGACAACATTTTATATTTCTGCCATTTCTTTTTGCATCACATTAAGATGTGTAAACTGTGACTGCCCATTCTTCTCATAAGACTTTTAGTTTCTTGCTTCTCTCCCCAGTAAGCTGTTCCACAAGGGCAGAGAATGCATTTTCTTTAGAACTGTGTCCTCACCTCCTGGATCAGGGCATGGCTTGTAGTAGATGCTTAATGCACATTTGGGGAGTGAACTAACAGATAAATACTATATAGTTCTGAGTCCAATAACCCATATTCTGACACAACTACATCCCCTACTTGGATTTTAAAAGAGAAAGTTTTTGTATCTTCTTGATGATCTAATTATAATGCTGTGCATCTAGTTTAGCCAGGACAAGATTTACATATGTTGCTGAATTTAGTAAATTCTTACTTCCTGGACTTCAGATAAGGTAAAAAGTAAGCATAATTACAAAGGGCAGGAAAAACCCTTAGTTATGAAAATATGTATTATCTTAACTGTGGTAATTATATCATGATGTCAAAGCTAATCAAATTTTACACTTTAAGTACATATATTTTAGTTTAATTAGAATAAAATTGAAAACAAAAGCCAAAAAAGTAAGAATAACATATCAAATTGCTTTATATTACAACAGCAATATTTCTGTAAATATTCTTCCTCTACATTTCAAAATTTGCAAAAGATATCACCACAGGCAATTGAGCATTACTTTTGAGATTCTTTGTCAGTGGAATACATTAAATCTCCCGCCTGATAGAGAAATTAAAACTGCCACATTTCTGTCTCTGCTAGCATCATCTTGAAATGTTCATCCCTCAAACAGGAATAGATGGAAAGGAGAGGAAAGGAGAGATGAACAGAGTTTGGAGAGGAAGTTATCTCATTACTATGAGCACAGAGAAGAGAGACAAGAAAGAGATATAAAACATGAGAGGTAAACATAATAATCATCATGACAACAACAGCTATTGAAAGCTCGCTGCATGCCAGTAACAGTCTAAACACTTAGCATGCATTCCTCATTTTTCTGTTTTCATGGCAACTCTGTTTAGTGTCCATATATAAAAAAATGTAAAATCTGAGTCTTAAAGATGTTATGAAACTTTTCTGAGGGAAAGTACAAGTGTCAGAATAAGGATTTAAACCCAAAATGTTGAATCTAATAGTCAGGTTCTTCACTGAACGCTATACCTGTTCATAACAGACACAAAATGTAAAAAACAAAGAGGTGAAACAGAAAGAAACAAGCTTCTATGTTTATTGGTAGATGAGGAGAGACTTTGCAGCTGATGCTAAACAAGAGGCTAGGGTCCACAGCTATCTACACATCTCCTCAAGACAGAGCTCCACTGTAGACAGTTAACTCCAGGTAGACAGAAGTTAAGACATGTGGAAAACATTAAATAGAAGCAATTGTTTGCTATAATCTTTGCCACTTTTGCACTGTATGCATTTTTGATGATCCAAAGCCTTCTCCCAGGCTATAGAAGTGTACTTTAAGCCAATATTTTGTTTTATGAGATATAAGAAATCACAGCCATATAAATAAGGCACAAGCAGAGATGAGTAAATGGTATATAGTGTCTCCAGTTTTAGAAAGGATGCAGATTATATCTGAACCAGCATAATGTCACTACAAGAAGGATGCATAATGTCATAAAAATGTACTTCATACGACTCAGTTATTTGTGTTTTTTATTTATTTGTTTTTAACTAAAGATGAATAGCCTCTGCCATATTTTAAAAGGGCAGGCAATATAAAGTTCAATATTAGAAAATGTACCTAAATGACTGGAAAACACATCTTATGAACTAGTACATTAATCATTCAGTGTAGGAAGCAGAAGGCAACATTACATATCACTGTGATGTGCTAAGTGCTAGTCTCAAATATTCATGGCTTAGGCAAGAGTTTATCAACCTTGGTGCTGTTTAGTTGAAGTCATGGGGGGCTATTTTTTGTGAAATGTTTACCAGCATCCCTAACCTTTACCCAGTAGATGTTAGTAGTAGTACTCATCCCCAGTTGTGACAATTAAAAATATATCCAGACTTTTTGCCAAATGTCCCCTAGAGGCAACATCACCCCTGATGGATGATGTTGAAGACGGAATCACTGGCTTCATTTGAGTATATTTCTAATCATTATTTTTCATTAAATAATTATGTTTCAGATTTGCAATAAAGATATGCTGTAACTTTAGATATGATTTAGAAGTCTATATCTTAGAAACTACTATAAATAGACTCAGTACAATTGGAATTGGAATTGGACTACCGATGATTATATTCATTCACATAACCATTTGTTAAATACACACTAAATGCCTGTCACTGTTCCAGGTTCTAGGAATACAAAAATAAAGGACACATTTGAGATCTGCATTACACCAAAAGTGATATAAACTGTTTATTCATCCAGATTCTCCAAGATCTACTTTTGTATTCTATTAATTTAATCATCAGAAACCATAAATTGTTAGGCCATATTACCTTACATCTATGTAGAAATATTTTTCCTAAGTTATCATGGTTTCTCTGGGAAATGAATATAAAAATTTCCTTTGAAATATTTTTTAGTTTTTTTTTTTAAGTGATGAGCCAACATACCATGCACCATGCTATTCACTGTCTTCAATCCAAATAACAATTTACATGATAAACTAAAGATTGAATTCAAAGCATAAAGATTGTTTATCAACCCTTGATTTTATTTATTTATCATTTGAGATAACAATTCTATTTTTAAATTATTTATATCATTAGAGAATTAGAGAAGAAACTATATGTATTAGTCTGTTCTCATACTGCTAATAAAAAGATACCTGAGATTGGGTAATTTATAAAGGAAAGAGGTTTAATGGACTCACAGTTCCACTTGGCTGGGGAGGCCTCACATACATGGTGGAAGATAAAGGAAAGACATGTCTTACATGGTGGCAGGCAAGAAAGCTTGTGCAAGGGAATTCCTATTTATAAAACCATCTGTTCTTGTGAGACTTATTCACTACCACAAGAACAGTATGGGGGAAACTGCCCCATGACTCAATTATCTTCACCTGGCCCCACCCTTGACACGTGGAGATTATTACAATTCAAGGTGAGAATATGGGTGGGGACACAGCCGAACCGTATCACTAAATGTTCTGAGTACTTACCAGAATCATTCTCTCCGGAAGCTTCCTTCTAACTGTGTTCTCCCCTCTCTTCCTTTCAAGAAGGTAGTTTAGGTCCTCGGATAAAAACAAAAGACAAACAAGTGACATAATACTAGCTCCAGAAACTGTGATAGCATATTTTATTTCCATCACCTCAATCCCCTCAGGAAGTACAGAAAACTCAGAGAGCATTGAAGAAGTAAAGAAGTTATGCAACGTGCCCAAGGTCACACAGTGCTTGGTACCCATGTTTGACTCAATCTTAAGTCCATGCTTTTGTCATGCCACTGCTTTGCCTCTGGATCACGTGGGTTGGAGTAATATTAAAAATGTTTAACAAGTGATCTTACAGACAGCAACCAACAGCTCGTACATCATAGAGATGTTTACTAGCTGATAATCAGCTTTCACCCTTCTAGAAGACCCAGTCTACATACAAGTACAAGCCACACTTAATTTCCTACCTGTATTCTCATAAATTAGTCGAACTGAGTCACCTTCTTAAACTCTGGATACCCTCCTTATAATAATCTTGGAGATTTAAGATTATAGCAAACAGGTAAATGAGTTTATAAAATGTTCAAGGCACCAGCAGTGTTACTGTGCTTCAGGGTAGAGTCAGGGAAATCAGACCAGGTGCCAGCTAAGAGTAAAGGGAGAAAGCCCAGAGTATGATTCTGGATCACTGACAACTGATGCTGTGGGCTGAGGAAGGGAAACGTACAGAAGGGTAAAAGTGGGTGGAGTTTGGTACCAAGTCTGAGCAGAAACTACACATTAGGACTGCAAAGGAGATCAGTAAAAGCCAGATGATCCCTTTTTCCATCTCTAGATCTTCTAGAAATAAATTTCACACAGTTAAGGCTCATTAAGTGCTCCTAGACAAGCTCTTTGCAACAGGGCTTCCTGGGGAGTCCAGACAAATTACTGTTTCCTTTGACCAAAGCAGCCTGAAAGCAGGTTGGACCTCTTTATTAGAATGAACTTAGGTACTTAAATTCTCCTTTCCCTTCCAGAGCACATAGGATTTTTCTGACCATAACTAAAGAGCAAACGTTTAAAATACTAATAATTCCAAGAAAGGAAACATTGGAAACCAATTACTAAGGATATCCATCTAAATGACCAGAAAGATATTTTCCACTGTTTGGCTGGAAGGAGAGGAAAAAGGCGTGCTGACCACTTGGTTTCTGAAGCACCAGAGGGGTCACCAATGTGAGGAAAAGGATAAGAGAGGGGAATCTTAGAGCAAAGATCAACTTTATCCACCTCCTTTTCAGTTTAAGTCCCCAAATTCCCCTGTCAAAGAATACTTAGTCGACAAAGAGAAGCTGTACCAAAAACTGTTTCATCCATAATCAGCTGTGCCCAGAAACAGCTGATGCAGGGAGTGAGGTGCATTAGCAGAAAGTCAGGTCAAGCCCCAAGCAAAAGTGATGGTTGGTGAGCCCAGGGTCTCTTTGAGGAGACTCCAGCCTGAACCTTCCATTATCTGCCCTCCCTCTTTGCTCCATTAGAAATAATCACTCCTAAGTGGCCCATTATCAATGCCAGCATGATTTTTTCACATTTGCTAAAAGCTTTTCCCTTTTTCTTTTGTTTCTAAGGAACTATTTTAATTCCCTCTCCCCTTTATTTTGCAGTTAACTGACTTGAAAAATATCTGATTTGAAATGGGGCTTACAGACCAATTTCTTCTTTCCTTCAGTACATCCCACGACCCATTCCCCACCCCCTAGCACCTAGTAACAGCCATCGCATATGCATTAAACAAAAGACCCATTAGTGGAGCATTGTTTTGCACTTCTGCAGACAAAGAAGAAAGAGACCTCCAGTTAGAATGAACTCTTTTTGTATTTCTTTCTTTTTCTTTTTTTCTTTTTTTTTTTTTGGCAACAAATAGCTTTCTTTTAAATTCAGAAACAAAATGGCATTGAGGCCCTAAATTGCTGTCATCTAAAATGTTTCACTCTCATCTTCACTTTCCTAGATTATGATCAATTTTCCCCAGAATGAATAATTCAAATTGAGCCCAGTCTTCTGAATCCTTAGAAAAAACAATGCCTTAGCATTTTGGGTCTATTCTACTCACTTATCACTTGGCACATTTTGTCTGGTACTGGCAGATATTCTTTTTGTAACATATAATTTATTTTTCCAAATGGACTACAAGCTTCTGAAGATTAAAGACCATTTCATTCATTCATTCATTCATTCAACAAATGTATTTGAGCTCCTACCATGTGTTAGACATGTGCTAATCACTTGCAATACAGCCAAGAACTAATCAGACAAAAATCCCTGCCTCCCTGGAGTTTATATTCTAGTGGAGGGAGACAGAGAATAAGAAATCAGTGTCATAAATATGTAAATTATAGAGTATGTTAGAAGGCGATAAGTGCAACAGAAAAAAATAGAGCAATGCAAGAGGAATCTGAAGCTTAAGGGAGGGCTACAATTTTAAATAGGGTGGTCATGGGGGATGAGAGAGTAAGCCATGTGGATAAACAGAAGAACATTCCAGGCAAAGGATATACATTAAAGTGAGAACTTAAAAAATGGAGTTGCCATCAGCTGACTGGGAAGGCTGTGTATGGATATGTTAAGTTTTGGGTGCCTGCTAACATCTCACTGGAGATCTGATGGAGTAGGCAGTTGGATATAGGCGTCTGAAGATCCAGTAGGGTCTGGGATGAACTATTCATTTGAGAGTAGTTTTAAAAACATGAAATTGGATGAGATCATCACAGAAGTGAGTATAAACAAAGAAGACTCGGAGATGACAGGAAATGATATCTAAGATAAGAAGAAAACTAAAAATGTGGGGCATCCTGAAAGTCAAGTGAAGAAATCATGACAGAAGCAGAGAATAATACTGCTGGTATGTCATGTAAATGAAGGCTGAAACTTGGCTGTGGAATTTAGCAATCTGGAGGTCATTGGCAATCTTGACAAGAACAGTTTCCATGGAGTGATGGAGGTTAAAACTTGATTGGAGTGAGCTTAAGTGTGAATGCAAGGTACAGTCCACCAGATGTTTGTGTTCCCCCTAAATTCATGTTGAAACTCTCATCCCAGTGTTACTGCACTTAGAGATGGGGCCTTTGGGAAGTAATTAGGTCATGAAGGTGGAGCCCTCATGAATGGAATTAGTGTCCTTACCGTAAGAGGCCAGAGAGCTAGCTCACTCTCCTTCTATCTGTGAGGATACAAAAAGGTGGCCCTCCACAACTTAGAAGAAGATTCTCACTAGAACCTGATGATATGGGCATCCTGACTTCAAACTTTCAGCCTCTAGAACTGTAGGAAATATCTGTTGTGTATAAGCCATCCAGTCTATGGTACTTTGTTATGCCAGCCTGAACTAATTAAGGCGGGGGCAAGGATTTGATGATTATATATATAGACAACAATTTTTAGAATATTTTCTACAAAGAAAAGCAGAGAAATGAAGTGATAGATGGCAGGGGAATTGGTGTCAAGATAAAACTTAATTAAAATTAAATAAATAACAGTATGTTTATATTCTGCTGGGAATAAATCAGGAGAGAAGGAAGACTTAATAATGCAGTATTGAGAGAATTGTGACCAACTGTAACAATACAAAGGAAATGTTATTTTTTATAGCAGGTAGCAAAGCGGTTTCCTCAAAGGAGAGACCCTATTTGTGATTTCTTTCATAAGCCTGCTTAGTGGATAGGCCTCTAGGACTTCTTTGTCAGCTGGTGCTTAAGCTTGAGGAGTTGAAATGCGTTTATGTTTGCCATAGGAAAGAGGAAGAGAACTGGACAAGGCATGAGGGGAAGAAGACTACATATCATGTAGCCAAGAAGACAGATGTGGGGAGTGCATTGTGACTTGTGATATAAACCTTCTCCTCTGTCTCTCTACCTTTTCACCAAAATCTACACTTGTAGTTTTGCTAATGGAAAATGTCAAGATGTGCTGAAAGTTGCCTTGAGGTTGTAAACAGATTTAAAGAGTGAAAGTAGAGCCTGCCCATGGAAGGACAAGTCATGGGGGTTACAGAGTGGACTCTCTCTGACAGACTTCTGTTATTATTGCTTGCCCCAGGCAGCTCTCACTTATTTTGTATCAAATTATCCCCTCAGAACATCATACCTGTCTCATTCTACAAAGTCTTCCCTGGCAACACACACTCTAGACTCCTAACTTACTTAGCTACCTGGTCTTGACCTTCGGAGCTGTCATCCTATGCCTATATAACGGCCCAGCCTCTGCTTACTCCTCACCCCCACCCTGTACCCTCACTCCCCACCACCTGATCTCTCACTACCATGTTTCCTCTTTGATCAATGCCAGGCAAAGTGAACTATTTGCAGTTCCCCAAACTCGTCATGCTGTGTCATTACTAAGGTCTTTGTGCATTAAGTTCCCTCTGCCTGAGTATTTTTCTACTCTTTCAAGAGTCAAGCCCTCCTCTTTGCTTACTTAACTCAGAGTCCTTTAAAATTTTGCCTAAAACATCTTTATTTTCTTTCTTTTTTTTTTTTTTTTCCTCACTTGTTGCCCAGGCTGGAGTACAGTGGCACTATCTCAGCTCACTGAAATCTCCATTTCCCAGGTTCAAGCAATTCTCCTGCCTCAGCCTCCTGAGTAGTTGGGATTACAGTTGCCTGCCACCACGCCTGGCTAAATTTTTGTAGTTTTAGTAGAGATGGGGTTTCACTATGTTGGCCAGGCTGGTCTCAAACACCTGACCTCAGGTGAATCACCTGCCTCGGCCTTTCAAAGTGCTAGGATTGCAGGCATGAGCCACTGCACCTGGCACTTTAAATATCTTTCTAGTGGAAAATTATACTGGCTTATGCACTTCTCTCATGGTGATACTTTTCATAATGTACCACAACTGATGGTTTATTTTCTGTCTCCTCGTTTAAACTGTGAGGTCTCTATCATCCTGGTATTCTTTGTACCTAAGATAGCATCTACTTCACAGTAGCTGCCAAATAAATATTTGTTGAAAACTGAATAAACATCTAATGTCAAAAGTTGTGAGTACCAGGTAACTTAGCATAAGCCTTGACCCCATATGAGTGGGGCTTAGAGTTCATCTGCTGCTGTAAAATCAAGGTCAGTGTATCTAGTAGTGACCCCCTGGTACTCACAACTATATAAAGATACAACTGGGATCCTGATGTTTGTTTCTATTTTATTTTACTTTTTTTCCCCAGTCCTGTGTTAGAACTAGAAGCTGATTGGTCCTGAATCACAACAAATTTGACTGGAGTCCTATCCTTCAGATTAATTCTTCTGATGTCTGCTTCTATACTTCCAGCTAATAGAGCCTTTCCCAAGTTCAGGTAGTTGGCCTACGTTCTCTAGAGCTTGAATGGCTAGGAGACTGAGATTGCACAGCATCTGCTGCTATTTGACTCTTTTCTCCCTACTCCTCTCCCTATTCTGTAACATGTTCAATACCAGCACCAGTCTGTAATAAGGCAAATTTTATGACTGGATTTAGGATCCCATTTGGGAAGAAGTATTACTGTACTATTGCATTGGTTTTCTATCTCAACTAGGCTACTTCCAACTTACACTTCACCCGTGTCCCACCCACCCAAGATGTCAGGTACATCTCACAGCTGAGACCTGGGTTATTGTTCCACTTTAACCTCTATGCCAGATGTCTACCTGCTGAATCATTTTGCATGCTCAACCCACTCTCCTATCCACTTCTGCTCTGAAATCTTTCCCAATTCCCACTCTTCATCTTGCATGTACTACTCTCAGCTCTTCCTTGTGTTAACAACTTAGTGTCTTTTACTGAAATTAAAAACTTTATCAGGAAGTTTGCAGATGACATATGTATGGGGATTGAGTGTCCTGGTACAACTAACTTTGACCTTTGAATACTATAAAACTATAGCTATAGAACTTTGTATGACAAACCAGTGATTCTTCTAGTTCTGGTTCCCAAATGACTAATAAAAAGTTAACAATTTTCCACATTTCTCTGATTTTAAGGTACTCATTTAATGCTCATTCCTATCCCTAAAGCTCAAGTTCATAGGTTTCCTCCAACTGTCTAGAAACATTAAATCACGTGTGTAAATGTGATAAGAGTATTTTAGGTTTGAACACATGGATTGCAGAATTTGTATGCTGGCCAGAATTTCTGGTGGAGTAAGAATTTCTTGTAGAAATTTATTCCACCCATCATGTAAATGGCTAAATTATTCTTAAGGCAGATCATTACCTAGATATTTTGACAGATTTGGCAAAAAGAAACAGGACAGCCCAACCTAATTCAATTAATCTTACCACTTATTCTTAAGAACAATTACTTACAAGAAAAATACAGCTGCACCAAAGAGTAAAATCCATACCTGCCACTTATTAAAGTAATTTTCAATTTGCTTAAGTCTCTGTGCCTCATTTTCCTGTACGAAGGAAAAAAACCACTTCCTTGTAGTAAGTTGTCATAAATATTATCAAATATCATTCTCAAAAATCCTGAGTTGCATTAAAGCAAAAATAAATCATGAATGGTATATTTTTATTTTCTTTTTAAAATGTAGAATAAAACACAATGGACTACAGACATGTACTTAGGGTACCAACCAGTGGACATGACAAGATAACATAATGTTGATAGGGAATAGGAGTGAGGAACAATGTATAACTATCTAAATGTGCATGGGAAGGGGTGCTAACTAGCCCCAGTTTTTAGGAGTTCCCTACAGAATTACAAGGACCACTGCTTAATATCAGTTATGAGAGAGGCTGTGCAATGCATCAGCTTATTGTTTGGGAAGAGCTTAGTATGAGATGGACCCTTCTCTCATCTTATTAGGACTGAAAAATTAAGTTAGTTGATTTACGGGAAAGTGGTAAAGATTTGAAAAGTGATAGATATGATAAATGACAGGCCGGGCATGGTGGCTCATGCCCAAAATCCCAGCACTTTGGGAGGCCAAGGTGGGTGGATCACTTGAGGTCAGGAGTTTGAGACCAGCTTGGCCAAAATGGGGAGACCCCATCTCTACTAAAAATACGAAAATTAGCTGGGTGTGGTGGCAGGTGCTCACAATCCCAGCTACTTGGGAGGCTGAGGCAGGAGAATCGCTTGAACCTGGGAGGCAGAGGTTGCAGTGAGCTGAGATTGCACCATTGTACTCCAGCCTGGGTGACAAGAGAGAGACTCCATCCAAAAAAAAAAGAAAAAAGAAATGATAAATGACAATAAGAAAGGCATAAGAGAAAAATATTCAAGACAATAGCAATGAAGAAAATATTTAAATGTTCTAAAAATATTTTGGAATAGGTGTTTAGAAATTTAAAAAAATGATTTATGCTTAAATACAAGGCTAGACTTTTCATTTCAGCAAATAGGGTAATTCTACTGCCCAAACATATAGGTAGATAAAATTCAACCTTTACCACAAATTTAGTAGCCATTGCCATTGTTAAGGGCAACAGTAAAGTATTTTGGAAACATTTGGAATTTAAATTGCCCTTTGATAGTTAAACTGTGAAATTAACACATAATGAATATCTATGAAAAGTTGCAAAGCTACCTTAAAAAACACAGAAAGCTTCCCAGTTAAGGCTGTATTACATCTTTACTGAAGGTACCAATATAACCAAAGAAAGAAGAAGGAAAATGTCCATCAGAAAGAGGACTTAAATCAGACATATAAGTTTCTTAAAAGCAGAGGCTTGCAGAGGAAACCAAACACAACACTTCTCCAAAAATTGTTAACGGGAAATAGATCCTTAACATTTACTACCAATAAGGCCAGTTATATTGCACTCTGGAGGCAAAGACTGAGTACTATATTTGGAGAAAGACTTCCAGGGTTTAAATCTGGCTTTGCCATTTAATAGCCATGGGCCTTTCAAAATAATATCCCAGATATCAGTGTTTTCACTTCGTCTGCAGGTGGGGCTGACAGTATTGCTTCTTCATAGAGTTCATGTGGATAAAATACACACTATCAATAAATGTTATCTATGATTATTACATTTACTGAGTGATATTGATAGGCTTTGTGTCCTCACCCAAATCTCATCTTGAATTGTAATCTCCTTAATTATCATGTGTATGGGCAGAGACCTGGTGGAAGGGGCACTTTGCCTTATGGTGTTCTTGTGATAGTGAGTTCTCACAAGATCTGATATTTTTACAAGGGGCTCTTCCCCCTTTGCTCCTCACACTTCTCTGTCCTGCCGCCATGTAAGATGTGCCTCTTTTCCTTCCAACATGATTGTAAGTTTCCTGAGGTCTCCTCAACCATGGGGAACTTAAAGTCAATTAAGCCTCTTTCCTTTATAAATTACACAGTCTTGGGTGGTATCTTTATAGCAGTGTGAGAACAGACTGATACATTGAGCCAATTCCCTTTGCCCTGATTTCAAATTAACATTAAGCAACCTTCAGATTATGATATGGTTTCTTGTATAACTCAAGAAAGCAATGGCCAATTTGAGTATTGGCACGCCTGGAACAGGTTTTGTATTTTTATTATAAATTAATGGATTGAATTTCTACTGTTATATTCCAGTCTTATGATCTTGATTATTATGAGTCTATTATGTTAGCAACGTGGCATATGTTTGATAGCAACCCAAAGGTCTTTTGAGCTAATGTCAAGATTCAAAAATTCAACACAGGTTGCCTCAGTTAAGGGTGTACATTTTTTTTTCATAAGAAATTCTATTTCCAGGGAAATAAATAATAGAGAATGCATATAGATACATGGTAGGGCATCAGTCAAATCTAGAATGAGGGGGAGTATAGAGAGAATTATCCCTGTTCTTCTTTCACTTATGCTGATAGAAGCTAAAATGCAAGATGATCTCCTTTCTATTAGTAACTTGGACTATTTCAATATACCCTAGTTTACCAACCCATCCTTAGATATGCAACCAAAGTGATCTCTTTTTTAAAATTTATTTATTTATTTATTTTATTATACTTTAAGTTCTGGGATACATGTGCAGAATATGTAGGGTTGTTAAATAGGTATACACAAGCCATGGTGGTGTGCTGCATCCATCAACCCATTGTCTACATGAGGTACTTCTCCTAATACTATCCCTCCCCTAGTCCCTCACCCCCAACAGACCCCGGTGTGTGATGTTCTCCCTCTGTGTCCATGTGTTCTTATTGTTCAACTCCCACTTATGACTAAGAACATGCAGTGTTTGATATTCTGTTCTTGTGTTAGTTTGCTGAGAATGATGGTTTCCAGCTTCATCCTTGTCCCAGCAAAGAACATGAACTCATCCTTTTTTATGGCTGCATAGTATTCCATAGTGTATATGTGCCACATTCTCTTTATCCAGTCTATCATTGATGGGCATTTGGGTTGGTTCCAAGTCTTAGCTATTGTGAATAGTGCCACAATAAACATATGTGTGCATGTGTCTTAATAGTAGAATGCTTTATAATCCTTTGGATATATACCCAGTAGTGGGATTGCTGGATCAAATGGTATTTCTGTTTCTTGATCCTTGAGGAATCACCACTCTGTCTTCCACCAGCAGTGTAAAAGCATTGCTATTTCTCCACATCCTCTCCAGCATCTGTCATTTCCTGACTTTTTAATGATCTCCATTCTAACTGGCATGAGATGGTATCTCACTGTGGTTTTGATTTGCATTTCTCTAATGAACAGTGATGATGAGCTTTTTTTCATATATTTGTTGGCTGCAAAAATATCTTCTTTTGAGAAGTGTCTGTTCATATCCTTTGCCCATTTTTTGATGGGGTTGTTTGCTTTTTCCTGTAAATTTGTTTAACTTCCTTGTAGATTCTGGATATTAGCCCTTTGTCAGATAGATAGATAACAAAAATTTTCTTCCATTCTGTAGGTTGCCTGTTCACTCTGATTATAGTTTCTTTTTCTGGGCAGAAGCTGTTTAGTTTAATTAGATCCCATTTGTCAATTTTGGCTTTTGTTGCCATTGCTTTTGGTGTTTTAGACATGAAGTCTTTGCTCTGAATCATATTGCCTAGGTTTTCTTCTAAGGTTTTTATGGTTTTAAATCTTATGTTTAAGTCTTTAATCCATCTTGAGTTAATTTTGTATAAAGAATAAGGAAGGGATCCAGATTCAGTTTTCTGCATATGACCAGCCAGTTTTCCCAACACCATTTATTAAATAGGGAATCCTTTCCTTACTACTTGTTTTTTGTCAGGTTTGTCCAGATAGTTGCTTGCAGATGTGTGATGTTATTTCTGAGGCCTCGTTCTGTTCCATTGGTCTGTATATCTGTTTTGGTACCAGTACCATGCTCTTTTGGTTACTGTAGCCTTTTAGTATAGTTTGAAGTCAGGTAGCAGTATGCCTTCAGCTTTGTTCTTTTTGCTTACATTTTAATATTGTTATGTGTGAATTTGATCTCGTCATTATGATGTTAGCTGGTTATTTTGCCCATTGTTGATGCACTTTCTTCATAGTGTCGATGGTCTTTACAGTTTGTTATGTTCTTGCAGTAGTTGGTACTAGTTTTTCCTTTCCATATTTAGTGCTTCCTTCAGGAGCTCTTGTAAGACAGGCCTAGTGGGGACAAAATGTCTCAGCATGTGCTTGTCTGTAAAGGATTTTATTTCTCTTTCGCTTATGAAGCTTAGTTTGGCTGGATATGAAATTCTGGATTGAAAATTCTTTTCTTTAAGAATGCTGAATATTGGCCCCCACTCTCTTCTGGCTTGTAGGGCTTCTGAAGAGAGATACACTGTTAGTCTGATGGGCTTTCCTTTGTGGGTAACCAGATCTTTCTCTCTGGCTGCCCTTAACATTTTTTCCTTCATTTCAACCTTGGTGAATCTGACGATTGTGTGTCTTTGGGGTTGCTCTTCTCGAAGAGTATCTTTGTGGTGTTCTCTGTATTTCCTGAATTTGAATGTTGGCCTCTCTTGCTAGGTTGGGGAAGTTCTCCTTGATAATATCCTGAAGAATATTTTCCAACTTGGTTCCATTCTCCCCATCACTTTCAGACACACTAATCAAACATAAGTTTGGTTTTTTCACATTGTTCCATATTTCTTGAAGGCTTTGTTCATTCCTTTTCATTCTTTTTTTCTCTAATCTTGTCTTCACATTTTTTTTATTAAGTTGATCTTCAATCTCTGATATCCTTTCTTCCACTTATTTGATTCAGCTATTGATACTTGTGTATGCTTCATGAAGTTCTCGTGCTGTGTTTTTCAGCTCCATCGGGTCATTTATGTTCTTTTCTAAACTGGTTATTCTAATTAGCAATTCCTCTAACCTTTTTTTAAGGTTCTTAGTTTCCTTGCATTGGGTTAGAACATGCTCCTTTAGATTGGAGGAGTTTGTTATTACTCACCTTCTGAAGCCTACTTCTGTCAATTCATCAAACTCATTCTCTTCCAGTTTTATTCCCTTGCTGGTGAGGAGTTGTGATCCTTTGGGGGAGAAGAGACATCCTGGTATTTGGAATTTTCAGCATTTTTGTGCTGGTTTTTCCTTATCTTAGAGGATTTATCTACCTTCGGTGTCTGATGTTGGTGATCTTCTGATGGAGTTTTTGCGTGGACCTCCTTTTTGTCAATGTTGATGCCATTCCTTTCTGTTTGTTAGTTTTCCTTCTAACAGTCAGGCCCCTCTGCTGCAGGTCTTCTGGAGTTTGCTGGAGGTCCACTCCAGACCCTTTTTGCCTGGGTGTCACCAGTGGAGGCTGCAGAACAGTAAAGATTACTGCCAGTTCATTCCTCTGGAAGATTCATCCCAGAGGGGCATCTGCCAGATGCCAGCTGGAGCTTTCCTGTATGAGATGTCTGTTGACCCCTGCTGGGAGGTGTCTTCCAGTCAGGAGGCATGGGGATCAGAGACCCACTTGAGGAGGCATTCTGTTCCTTAGCAGAGCTCGAGTGCTATGCTGGGAGATCTGCTGCTCTCTTCAGAGCCAGCAGGCAGGAATGTTTAAGCCTGCTGAATCTGTGCCCACAGCTGCCCCTTCCCTCAGGTGCTCTGTCTAGGAAAACAGGTGTTTTATCTATAAGCCCTGACTGGGGCTGCTGCCTTTCTTTCAGAGATGCCCTGCTCAGAGAGGAGGAATCTAGAGGGGCAGTCTGGCCACTGTGGCTTTGCTGAGCTGCAGTGGGCTCCAGCCAGTTCAAACTTCTCAGAGGCTTTGTTTACACTGTGAGGGGAAAACTGCCTACTCAAGCCTCAGTAATAGCAGACGCTCCTCCTGCCCCCAAGCTCAAGCATCCCAGGTTGACTTCAGATGGCTGTGCTAGCAGCAAGAATTTCAAGCCAGTGGATCTTAGCTTGCTGGGCTCGGTGGGGGTGAGATACGCTGAGCTAGACCACTTGGCTCCCTGACTTCAGCCCCCTTTCCAGGGGAGTGAACGGTTCTATCTTGCTGGCATTGCAGGTGTCACTGTGGTAAGAAAAAACACTGCTGCAGCTAGCTCAGTGTCTGCTCAAATGGCTGCCCAGTTTTGTGCTTGAAACCCAGGGTCCTGGTGATGTAGGAGCCTGAGGAATCTCCTGGTCTGGTGGTTGTGAAGACTGTGGGAAAAGCATAGTATCTTGGCTGGAATGCACTTTTCCTCACAGCACAGTCTCTCGTGGCTTCCCTTGGCTAGGGGAGGGAGTTCCCCGACCCCTTACACTTCCCGTGTGAGGCGATGCCCCACCATGATTTGGCTTGCCCTCCGTGGACTGCACCCACTGTCTAACTAGTCCCAGTGAGATGAGCTGGGTACCTCAGTTGGAAATGCAGTGCCTTCTGCGTTGATCTCTCTGGGAGCTGCAGACCGGAGCTGTTCCTATTCGGCCATCTTCCCAGTTACCAAAGTGATCTTATAACAAGAAAATTTGTTTATATCATTCTTAATTTCTTCAGTGATTTCACAGTGGGCAGGGTAAGTATTTACCTAACTCACAGAATACTCCAGCTTCCTCACCCTCAGAGGTAAGGCCCAGGCAGTAATGTTCATGCATTAAAGTAAATCTATGCCCCTGGCTACAGTTGATTATACCAAGGGTTAAAACAGCTGGGCCAATTATATTCTTTCTTCTAGAAATTTGGAATTGTGATGAAGAAAGATTAGTCTCTTCCAATTGCTGGACTCAGTAGTTGAATGATGGCTATGTCTTCTGTGTGAACTGTGAGGCAGAGAAAGCTGGCCTAGTTAGAAAGAAAATAATGAAACAGAAACAGAAGAACAGAAGTGAAAGAAGGTGACATCTTCATAGGCTCGCTTCTCCTTGTTTCTGTTTCTAAGGACTTACTGAATTGCCACACTTGTGTTTCAAGAAACTGCCTAGGTTTTTCTGCTTAAGCCAAATTATTTTTTAGCTTAATCCTGAATTATGTTTTAACTGATTGCAACTATGAAACTCCTTCTCTTGGAAAGTGCAATCTAACATGATACCCTTCATAAGTGTTTTTTACCAGCTACTGGTCAGCCTCACCTTCTACTGTCACAGCTTCCGCTTGATTCCCCATCTCTCCACCAAACACCACAGAAGACATTTTAACTTTTTATGTTCTCATACCATGGTGCTTTCTATATGCTATTTTCTATTTCTACAGTAATCACCCATCCTTGTCCACTTGCTAAATGGTTACCCATTCTGAACACTTCTATCGTGCTTTGGAGATTCTCACATTATTGTACATAAGTCATTGAAGAAAAATGATTTGCATATCTGTCTCACCACCACCACCCTATAATCTCACAGGTGGTGAACATATACCATTTATATTTTTTAATTTCACTTCTGTATTCTCAATTCAAAATACACAATACGTGCTGTCATGTATTCCTGATACATTTACATCTTTTAATCATTCATAAGATAAGATGTATGTTCAATAAGCACAACTACTAAAGACTTTGGGGTTGATGATATTATTTCTGGGACAAGAAGATAAAATAAAACCTGAGATTCTAAAGAGTTACGTTCTACTTGGCATTCCCACCAGGACATAGAATTTCTGATAATTGTTAGTCTTGAGCCCAGCAACATAAAACATCATAAGCTCTTTCATCAATGTCAACGTTAAATCATATTTGATGTATTAAGTGCCAGTATAAAACAAAACCAATAACAGCAGCATCCTGGGACATAGCCAGAATAAGAGCTGTGAAGGATCATTTGCCGTTCATAACTGCATTGACTTGAGCACAAGTGGGGATTAAAGAACAGCAGGCTACCTAATCAGCCACTGTCTGGAGAGCTGAAGTTGGGTTATCACAAGCTGAGAGGGCAGTGAGAGTGACAGAAAGACAGGTGTACATCTGAACAGGTTGTCAGGAGACAAAAGTGCCTGCGAAGTGGCCATCAGAATTGAACAATGAAGTGTGTTGGTCCCACTGAGGGTGAGTCAGTCACACCGCCAGGATAGGAGATGATGAATTGTGGTGAAGTAGGAGAAGAAATATACAGGATGCTCCTGGATTATGCTTGTTGTCTTTGTTTAATTATTAAGCAACTACCTCTGTGTCTTCTGCTCTTAAAAAGATGCCAGTTTGGTGAAAAATAAGAGTGACTGATTATAAACAACCATTGAATCAAAATATTACCAAATTCTGGACACAGACCAAAGTTACAATAATCCTGTTTAAAGAGTTTCTAAAACATTGCTGTGATGCATTTCTGGGTTGTGTTTGTGTAGGTGTCTGTGTGCCCACAATCCCTTTGAGGGAATCTTCTCAGTCCATGTAGTTCAGGTGAGGCTGCTTCAGTCACCCACTGATGCCATTCGGTAGGCATCTAACCTAACTGCAACTCTCTACTCCCACCAAATCACACCAGTCTGGGACAGAGGCCTTCCTAGGATACTGACAGAACTTTTGAGGAAAATATCTTTTTACGAGTGTGAAATTCTGATTGTCATCTGTGTTATAAAATGGGAAAAAGGGAAGGAGTAATTAAGGTAACAGAGGAAAAGAGAACAGAGAAACAAAGAATTCCTTGTTTCAACCATGCCTGGAGTTTATTCTCAGTTATGGGAGACAATGAGCTACCTTTTTGCTCAGTGTAGTGTGAATTGGGCCTGCACATATTACCAAGATAGTCCTGACAAATACAACTGCTTTTTCACTAAACTGTCCAACTTTTTATATGCCCCATCTCATTATACCAAATATAAGCCCACGTGCAGCAGCTATACAAACAGGACAAAAAAGAAATAGATAATAGGATGGGTCTAGGCTTTGGTCAGCAAAGAACTAAGCCACTGTCCATGACTGGTGCTCCAGCAAGCACAGCTCTTATATCAGTCACTAATGTGCTTATTTCTCTCATGATTGAGATGCAAGCAAATTTTAATAGCAATAAGCAAAGAGATAGAATTAAAATGCAACATTAATTTTACTGGCTTCTCACAAACTGAAATATTCTGAAGAGAAAATTGAAATTAGCATATACTGAGCTTAGGCCCTAAAGTGTTAGAAGCCAAAAGGTTTTAGCCTTGGCATGGCCAAAAGCACTGCTTACTTTTTGATAATGGCATAATTGCTTTTTTTCATATCAGTGAAAGCAGAAAGAGAAACAGCATATTGACTTTATAAGTCATAATCAGGCTGGCAGCCTGTATTAGTCTGTTCCCACACTGCTAATAAAGACATACCCAAGACTGGGCCATTTATAAAGAGAAAGAGGTTTAATGGACTCACAGATGACTGGGGAGGCCTCACAATCACGGTAGAAGGTTAAGGAGGAGCAAAGGCACATCTTACGTGGTGGCAGGCAAGAGAGGATGCTCAAGGGAACAGCCCTTTTATAAAAAACAACAACAAAAAATCAGTTCTTGTGAGACTTACTAACATGAGAACAGTATAGAAAAACCCACCCCCATGATTCAATTACCTCCCACTGGGCCCCTCGCATGGTATGTGGAGATCAGGAAAGCTACAATTCTGGATGAGATTTGCATGGGGACACAGCTAAATATCTTAGCCCTTGCCTTCCTTAACATTTCTCTGCTGGAATCACAGATACACTCCATATAACACCTCAGTTTAGCCCTGGCTATGACCAGGTAGGTGCTCCTTGGCATTGTTATAGGGCTAGTCTTGCATATTGGACCGAGCCTCAGTCATATGATGGGAGTTCTGGAACTCTCTGTCCACTTCATTTGCCTTAACCCTACTGCTTCCCCCATCCAGAACCTGAAACTTCTGGTTATATCTAAGACACCACCTAGTAGGACTGCATTCTGTTTTCCATGCTGTTTACTATACAATTTTCTATGAAAAGACTGGTTGTTTGGAATCACAGTAACTCCCTCCACCTGGCCAAGAGAAGCACAGCCACTGTCATAGTGTATGTCTGCTTTGGAGTTCATTGTATATTGAGTTAAATCTAAAATTTTATATTCTAGTAGACACTGAACATGGTTTCACCTAGGTGATTTCATGTATTTAATACTGCATCAAAACATCCTTGGCAAGTTCCTGCCTTCTTTATTCCCACCTTTCTGTCACTAAATTCTCTATATTTTAAAAATAAACCTTAAAGGTTATGAATTGCTGTTGGATATACAAATATATAGGAGCAATACTAGTTAGGAGGCTTTTGTTAGAATCCATTTGAGAGACTGTGGTAGTTTAGTCCAGTATGTTAGAAGATGTAAAAGTTGGTCATTTTCTAGGTATTTTTGAAGGTAGATCTGATGGGATTTTCTAAAATGTTGGATATGGGTTGTGCCAGAAAGAATGCCATCAAAGGTGACACCTATATTTTTTATTTGAGTAACTGTAAAGGTGAGTTGCTGTTATCCTACTTAGAGATGATTGACGGAGGAGCAGCTTTGGAGGGTACAGAGATGGAGAACTAGTTTGGGAATACTGTTTGTAGTATCTATTAATCATCAAAATAGAGACGTAGCATTATTTAGGCACCCTGAAGGCCACCCTCACTTTAACACCAACTGAAAAGTTCAAGGGCCTCCAAGGCCACCTTCACTTCTGACACCAGTTGCAATTTCAGGGGTCCCAAAGATTACTCTCAAGTTTGGTAATTTGCTAGAATGAGTCACAGAGTGGACTGAAAGCTGTTATACTCATGGATACAATTTATAACAGCAAAACAATGTAGGTTAAAATTGGCCAATGGAAGGAGTGCATAGGGAAGAGTCCAGAAGAGGTCCGTGCCCAGACTTTTCAGTTGTTCTTTCCCAATGGATTTGTGGACAGTGCTCACTTCTCCAGGCAATGACCTGTAACAATGTGCATGTAGTATTGCCAACTAGGCAAGCTCACTAGAGCTTGAATGTCTTAAGTGTTTATTAGGGTTTAATCATGTAGACATGACTGGCTACCCACTTGGCTGACCTGTAGTCTCCAACCCCTCCAGAACTTGAGCTGATGCCACATAGCTCAAAGCCTCTACCATGAATCACATTGTTAGACTAATCACATTGTTAGCCCAAGGTGCCCAAATAAAGAAAAGCACTCTTGTTAGATAGGACATGCCAAAGGCTTAGAGAGTATCTCCCAGGAGCTAATGGCAAAGGCCGGATCTCTCTTTAGGTAAAATTAATTCTTTATTACACAGATGCCAAATAGAAAAGTGAATTTAAAAGTCTAGAGTTTGAGAAAGTGGACTGGTAAGAGATATGCCAGCGTACAGACAGTGTATTAGAGTCCTAGCAGAAAGTAAAATTCACTTAGATGGTTTTAATGAAAACATTTTGATAAAGATATCCCTTACAGGACTGCAGGCAAGATTTTGAGATCAAGTAGGGCCTGTTGAGACACATATATACCACCCTGGGATCCAAAGGAAAAGCAGTTAACAGAACCAATGAAAAGGGTTAACATGTGCCAAGCACAGTGCTAAGTGATTTGTTCATTTGATTTTTCCTATATGGTAATAATTATTATTATCAAATGCTTATAAGGGAGAAAACTAAAGTTTAAAACATTTAAATACCTTTGTCTATATTTGTTCAGGAGAGAGTTAATGACCTGGGATTCAGCCTGAATCTGCCTGCCACGGGCTGCCATGCCACTTACATGATTCTAAAATTTGCCATTGTTATGCCACATATAAGATCATCCCGTGGGTTTCAGCCGCTCTCCATGACTTACCTACAAAAGGGTGTCTAGTTAGTGACTCTCCCACTTAGGCTTTCCTGAGAGGCTTCTGCTTTGCTAGATCAGGGTTGTGAGCATTTCTGGTATGGAAGTTTACAAATGGGAGTGGAGTAGAAAAAACAAAAACATAATGGCCGAATTCTCCTGTGGAAGGAAGTTAGGGAAGAGGTAAACTAGACTTCCAGGAAAACAGAAGCAAAGGAAGTATGTATGTGTATGTTTCTAAGTGTGTACACATATACACATGTACATGTATTAAGTGTCAAAGTGTGTTTTCAGGATTTGGGTGTGTTTGAGAAGAGAAAAAAATACGGGATTTTAGTTGCAACTGACTATAAATTTGTACACTTCTAAAATGTTTTCATGGGATTGTAAAGGTCTGAATTCCTGCTGGAATTCTATTTATTTGAATGTATCATGGTTCAAGGTTATCAAGTGTGTCCTGGCTTCGAAGAGAACATAGTGCCTAGAATGTATCATCTATACTGTATTATTATTATGATTTTTGTTACAAAGCATGGAAGGGCTTTGCCATTAATAAAACAATATAATGGATATGATTTAATATAATTAAAAAAAAATCAAGAGATTTTAATATGGGGATAACCATTATATAATCCCACCATGCCTATCCCACCACCTGGGTCAGATCCCGTATTGAAACATGCCCCTAGACACAGAACTGGACTCAGAAAGATTCTTGGCACAGTGCTTCATTTAGCTACAAATAATCAATTATCCCTGACATGCAAGTTAAAACTCATTTGCCACTTGGTTTATAATGTATCAAGCTAAAATGTTTTAACACGTTCTGGGTCCTCAATTTACTAGGTTATATCATAATTTTAAAATAAAGAAAATTTCAAAGAAAGAAGGCAATATCTCTGTAAAATTAGCATTCAGACTTGAGTATGTCCCAAGGAGACTAGCCCTCCAATTCTATTTTGCATAGCTTTCTTTTCCTCCTCTGAGAAGGTGAAAAACTCTTTGAAGATTTCCTTTCATTTCCTTTTCTCTTCTCTCTTATTTCTCTAAGCCCCAATTATCTCTGTTTTCAATGTACTCTGTACAGAAAAAATCCACATCACCACCCACCTCCAGAAGGAGAGAATGGCTGATAAAAAATTGGAGATTGGATTTTGTTTCAGTGCCAATCTACTACTTGTGTCAAACCATTTTAAATTTTCTCGTTATAGTTAGCTCTCTTCTCTATTTTTACAGCATTACCACACATTACAAAATCCATAGCTGGTACATATGCACTATTTAGTTAGCTTTAAAACATTTCTGTAGCCCACATACATTCTAATAAAATTAATTCTTTGAAAGGCCATACTTTGGCTTCTCAATAAATTATTATCTTTTCTCAACTGAAAAAAAAAGATGATGATGAAACATGGAATATAGATGAATCATTTTTGTGTAGCTTATAATACAATGCATTTTGGGTTGAGTCTGAGCTTGCATAAAGACTGACTGAAATGATAAATAGGCCTGATGATTAAGCCAGGTGGCAAATCACTAGTTTGTGTAGCTGCCGAAATGGATACCTGGGTATGGGAGGAAACCTGGGACTCCCTTCCTGGGGATAGGGTAGTCGAGGCCTGCCGTAGAAGTGGTGTGATTAATCTCTTTAGAAGAGAGTGCCAGCTGCAGTGTGCATAAATGTCTCCTCCTGGATTCTCCTTAAAAGCTAAATTGATGACAGTCTCTTAAAAGAGCAGCTCAGCCCTCTGTCCCTGTAAGATAAAGACAAACCTTGATTTCAGCTACTACTGAAATAAATAAAAGTAGAAAAAGGTTAAAAAAAATAACAGTACTGTACTCTTAGTGAAGGAATTAGAGGTAATAGAATGTTACTCATCTACCAAAATATAGGGATAATTGCAATGTGGTACCCTTTTTTGTTAGAAGGTTTTGTGGAGCCCATCTGTGCAGATTGTTTCTCTTTTACTATCATTACATCAATTAATTACATTAGGGAAGAAGGGGACACTTTAATTAAAAGGCTGTTTTAAGGAGTTATAATTCTACTCTGTCATTAAATAATTTAACAATTTAAATAGGCACCAAATTTGTTAGTAAAGAATAATTCTGAAAATGTTTGTTTGCAAATTATTTATATTAACCACATTTTCAGCAAAATTAATTTTGCCTTTTTATTTCATCAAATCAAAGTGTCCATTGATTTCTTCATTTTGACCAACGGACTGTAGGATAGGAAGACATATAAACCATCTCAATTATTTTGAGAGACTTATTTTTTCCTAAAAGAGAAAAACCTCTCATTTTACAAAGTATGCATATTTGCTTGTGTGTGATATGCCTGATTAGGGTAATCTTTTCTGCAATTGGCATTTTTAGAACATGATGAGTTGCAAAGAGAAGACATGGCTGGTGAAAAGATGGATACAGACCCACAGAAATAAATATATAGCCAATAATGTAATTTAAAAACATTGCTGCTACTTAAGTCAGAGAGCTAACTATAATGAGAAAATTTAAAATGGTTTGATACAAGTAGTAGATTGGCACTGAAACAAAATCCAATCTCCAATACTTCTTTGGATAAAAACCTTCATCCACATAAGTTATACTACAGGAATGCCTTTGTGTATTTCACATCAAATGGGTGGATAAACATCTATTTTTTGGATGTCTTGAATGCATCTTTCTTTTTGTCAACCATCTTCCATTTTTCTAGAGTGTGCTAAATAATGGAATTCAGAGACTTGTATCTAAATGTCAGGGAATAAGGAAAGCAAAGGATTAAGAATGAAAATAAATATGGAAATATGAGAAATAATATCATGGGACAGAACAAGAGAGGCTTAGAAGCTAAGAGAAGATTCTAAGCAACTCCTGGTGCAGGAGTTGATGGAAAGTGAGAATTTAAAAATAATGATTCTGCATTCTGTATTTAAACTGTTCTCTAGACTGTTTCTGTCTGATTGAAATAGTAAGCCATTTTTTTTAAAACATTGAATGTGAAAAGCATTATAGAAACTGCTTTTGTATTTAAAAAAATGCCAGAGTCAAACTGTATCTCATGCAGTTGAAGACTGAATAAGTAATATTATTCCAGTCATTATATTTATCTAGGATCAGTGTCTTACACATAGTGGATGTGCAAAAAATATATGTGGAATGAATGAATTAAGATAACATTTTACTCAAATTTTTAAGTAGGAGATGGCAGGTCCTACTAGTAGTGAGGTTTTTATCTTTTTTTCACTCTTCAATGTTATTCCCCAGGGAAACTGGCAAACTGAAATCTGTTACATTAATGCCAGCAGAGATGTATGAGTGTGAAGAGAATAAGTAAACATTTATTGTACCTGATGGCTCAATGGACTATCCACATGAGCTCTTAAGAGA
Source organism: Gorilla gorilla gorilla (assembly GCF_029281585.2). Lineage (NCBI taxonomy): Eukaryota > Metazoa > Chordata > Mammalia > Primates > Hominidae > Gorilla > Gorilla gorilla. The sequence goes on from NC_073229.2 coordinate 125,816,732, forward strand.
CTTGAAAATACTTGGCAGTGTTTATCCTTAGGATGAACTCTACAAAAACTATTTGTGGATATTATTTTCAGAAAATTTCTATTTTGGGGTCAGCTGAGCTTTTTCAGTTCAAAACTTATGAGCTAATATGTAACTATATAGTGCCTTTCCTTTGGCAATTAGTTAATTTCTTAATTTTTTTTAATTCTAATGTTAGGTTTTCTATCTAAATCAGTGTCAAAATATCATCCAAATATAGAGATAGTAGCTAGTACATTTTTAATACAATATTTTCCCATGTTAGCCAATATAATCATAATGACAAACAGCCATTTACTGAGAGTCTAATATATGCCAGTTTATTTTTCAGAGTTTTACATGTTAAACCATAGATGATTTTACCTTCTTATAGAGAAAAATATATCAAAGCTGAGAGTAACATAGCGCCTTGCACAAAGCCACATGGATCATAAAATTTTGAACTGAGATTCAAACCCAACACCCCAGCTATAATAGACTAAATCCCCCAAATTTACATTTGACGCTCACAAAATCTTGTGAGGTAAGTAGGGCAAAAGCAATTTTTATTTTCTTTATTCACCTAGGGTTGCTATTTGATTATTCTGCATTTATGGAAATAATTTTGTGAGAATGATAGAAATTTAAAATGGGAACAATTTAGGGGTAATCTAAATTAGCAATTCTTAGACATTTTCGTTTTAGTACCACTTTACATCCTTAATAATTATTGAATAACTCTAAAAGCATTTGAAATATGTGCTATATTCCTTGATACCATATTAGCAATAAAAATTGGAACATTAAATTCATTATTAGTTATTTAATAACAATAGTAAACTAATTACCTCTTCACATAGATATTATATTTTTATGATAAGTACCTAGATGTTCCAAAACAAAAAAGAAGTGAGAAGGGTAGCATTATTTTATATACTTATAAGTCTCTTTACTATTTAGTTCAATGGGAGGCAGCTAGATTTTCACATCTGCTTCCTCATTCAATCTGTTGTAACATCACATGTCCTGTAACGTCTGAACACTCCACTGCACATGTGTGAGAGAATGGAAGTTAAAAAAACAAAGAAGGCCTGGGCACGGTGGCTCACGACTGTAATCCCAGCACTTTGGGAGGCCAAGGCGGGTGGATCATGAGGTCAGGAGTTCGAGACCAGTCTGGCCAACAGGGTGAAACCCCGTCTCTACTAAAAATACAAAAGTTAGCCGGGCGTGATGGTGGGCACCTGTAATCCCAGCTACTCGGGAGGCTGAGGCAGGAGAATTGTTTGAACCCAGGAGGCAGAGGTTGTAGTGAGCCAAGATCGCGCAATTGCACTCCAGCCTGGGTGAGAGTCTGAGACTATGTCAAAAACAACAACAAAAACAGCAAAACTACTTAGTATTATTTAAAAATAGCTAGACTTCAGGGACCCTTCTGAAGGGTACAGGTGTCTGTGGAGCCACTTCGAGAGCTGCTGATCTAGATAAAACTTTCATTTAGAAGACATGGAAATTAAGGTGTCTCATGGATCTGCTACTGATGATCGATTAGAGAGGGGCTGATACTTTCCTACAAGGGTATTAGATATGGCTAGGATGGATGCTCAAACTATCTTATGGAAATATATGAAGATGATTTTGAGTGGAGGTTTGTATTTTACCTCCCTCCCACTGATGACACAACAACCAACCCGCACAACCCTACTGAAACTACCCTTGCCTGGAACAGCAATGATCTTGTTAAATTCAATAACCATTTTTTAAAAAGTACTTACTGAGATTTGTTTGTTAGCAACCCTTGACATGGCTGATCACTCCCTTCATTTTGACTCAGTTGTATGGTCCTCCCATGATCTCACACTCAGTGAAAGCACCCTCTCTCTCCAGATGCCCAACCAGAAGTCAGAAACTTCCCAGACTCTGATCTCTTCCTCACCAAGTGATCTCAATCATCTTTTCTTATAAATATCTCAGTATTCCATCTACTTTTTTTTCTGCCTGATATTTTGCCCTGAATATGCATCTTACCTCTCTTACATTATCACTACTATTTTCTAACTATTTGATTTTATTCCTTATTTTTATGTGTTTTTTTTTTCCAAATTTTATTTTAGTTTCCAGGTGTACATGTGCAGGTTTGTTACATGGGTAAATTTTGTGTTGTGGGGGTTTGGTGTACACATAATTTTGTCACCCAAGTAATCAGCATAATACCAATAGGCAGTTTTTCAGTCATTAGTTCACTTCAAATAACGAACTCCAGCTCTGTCTATGTTGTTGCAAAGGCCATGGTCTCATTTTTATGGCTGTGTAGCATTCCATGGTGTATATGTACCACATTTTCTAGTATCTAGGTTGATTTCACATCTTTACTATCATGAATAGTGCTGCGATGAACATACATATGCATGTTTTTTAATGGTAGAATGAGTTATATTCCTTTGGGTATATCCCATTAATGGGATTGCTGAGTTGAATGGTGTTTTAAGTTCTTTAAGAAATCTCCAGACTGCTTTCCAGAGTGGCTGAACTAATTTACATTCCCACCTTTTCTCCACAACTTCACCAGTATGTTACTTTTTGACTTTTTAATAATAGTCATTCTGAATGGAAAATATTTGCACACTATATCTCTGACAAAGGTCTCATTTACAGAATCTACAAGGAACTCAAGTCCACAAGCAAAAAATAAACAACCTCATTTAAAAATGGGCAAAAGACATGAAAAGACACTTCCAAAAGAAGACATATATGTGGCCAACAAACATATGAACCAATGCTCAATATCACTAATCATTAGGGAAATGCCAATCAAAACCACAATGAGATACCATCTCACACTAGCCAGCATGGGTTTTATTAAAAATCCAACTATTTCTTTCCCTGGTTCTTCTCATCAGTCCTCCATAATCTGAGCAATTCTTTTGAACTACAGATTCCAAGTGGGCACTTTTCACAGCTCTTAGGTTAAAGCCCCAATTCTTTCAAGTATTTTACAAAAGCTTCTGAAGCAGCCCCATGCTTGCATCTACAGCTGGGCTTGTCACTGATTCTTCTTTGCTTCATAAGATTCTCTGACCTGCTCCCTCACTTCCATGACAGTATATAAACACTGTTTATTCTTCTATATGCATTCCTTCTACTCTTTCTCTTTTTATTCATGTATTAACTTAGATGTCACCTCCTTTGGAATAATTTCCCCTAAGTCCTCCCACTCTGAGTTAGATTATCCTGTATATGATTCCTCAATGATGTGTTCTTTCCAACCAAAATATTATTTGCCAGTCTTCATTTGTAGTTACTTGCTTAATATCATTTTCCCCTGTATACTTTTAGTATTGTATGCACAGAAACTTCATCTGATTTTGTCTTTCTACAGTGAAAAAACAACCCCATTAAAAAATGGGCAAAGGACATGAAAAGACACTTCTCAAAATTGTTCTACCCAATGTTGAGAACAATGTTGGACTTATAGTAAGAAGATTATAAGTCATACACATTTGTTAGATGCATTATTAAATTAATATTTTTTTCTCTTTTTTCTGCAGTTGGTTGTATTTATGGTTTTCTGACTCACCTTTATGAAGTTGAGAATCTTGCTTTGAATTAATTATTTTATTGTCCTGTTAGTATAACATAGTTACTATCCTGTATGACTGCTATGCCAAAGTGGTTCAAAGACTGGCTCTCGTATGACACCTAAAACCAGGTGAAACCAGGCCTATATTTGGAAATTGGCCTCATTCTTTTATGACCAAGAAGGTCATCTGGGAAGACTGGTTAAAATATGCATGCATGAGTTCTACCCTCTGAAGATTCTAAATTGGTTGTTTAGATTGTAGGCAGCTCCACAGATTACTGCCACACTTTTCAAAGTGTAGGAACTACTGACTTACTGCAAGAATACTCTGGTTTATTTATAAAAAGTAGTTAAAGAGTTACCATGTAAAATGTACTCTAATTTAGTAGCAGAGCACTCCCATGTTCAAAGAAATATATAGTTTTCTGAATGTATAGTTTTCTGTACATATATGTTTGGAAGGACGTCATAGCCGAACATTAAACTCTAGCAGGTATTACAAGTTCAGGTACCTATTTTTGTTTCTTTACAGCTCAATGTTAACACCTGTACTTATTAAACACATCTTACTTCTCTAGAACTTATTGTAGTATGTTTAATGGATGCATTTAATATCAATTTTTATGTAGTATTTATTTAAATAGCATTAGTAAATATTTAACTTTGCAAAACAAAATGTGATAATACTATTTTACCATGCAATTTTTGCAGCTGTTATGTGTAGAAGCTGTTAGGTGTAGAAGCTGTATAACTTAGAGTGAAGCAATTTTATGGGGCCATGTGTTTTTAAAACAAAATATACCAAGTATATTTGTGAATTCACATTTTTTATTGTTAATTGATACATAATAATTTTGCATATTTATGGGGTATAATGTAATGTTTTGACATATGTATATATGTACTGATGACATTAGAGTAATTAGCATATCCATTACCTTGAACATTTTTCATTTATTTGTGATGAGAACAGACAAAATCTTCTAGCTATTTTGAAGTAAATAAAACCTTATTGTTAACTATAGTAATCCTTCTAAGCAACAGGACACCAGCATTTATTCTTCCTTTCTAATTGTAACTTTGTACCCACTGACCATCCCCTCTCCATCCCTCTCTTCCCTCTACCTTCCATTTATTTTTATTTATATTTACTCCTGTTTTCAAAAAGGTTAAGTAACAGGTATGTATACATACATACAGACAGTACATGTGAGCACACGCGCACGCACACACAGACACACACACCACACACACACACACACTCGAGAAACAGAAGGAAAAAGAGACAGTTTCTGATTATTTACAAATATTTTGCTTTATCGTTGTTTGTCATACTGTATTGATGAAGGTAGTTTTTCAGGGAAAATAGAAATAGATAGTAATATAGAGATGACATTTTTAAAAGATAAGAAGAAAGAGTAGAAGGAGAAAAGAAAATTGCTTCATTTGATCCAAGCTGCAATGGAATTGGATGATCTTTTTTTCTTTTCACACTCTTTTATATAGTGGATCTTTTGTGTCAGCTCTTTAATGTGTTTCATTACTTGAAGACTGTATAAAGGAATACATTCAATAAGTTTTCTCTTATTTTAAAATGCATCACAGTTATATGACTTATTGGAAATATATTCATTAATGTGATATATTTTTAATTTAATTATCAGGTACTTCTCTAGGAGAATGCTTACTTTACAAATGTGTGCAGGTGTATTTACTTTTTAATTTAATGTTAACTAGAAAACAATACAAAAATTGTTAGCATTATTTTTTAAAATAATTATGGTTCAGGCTATTTAAAATCTATTTTATTAAGGAAAGTTATTTCACTGTTACATATACACCAACTTGAGTTTTCAGGTTATTCACCAGAGCATTACATGTTACTGACGATGAAAACCAAGTAACCAAAGTTTCTAATAATAGGGAATAGTTACATAAATTAGGTGCGTGATAAAACACAGTGTTCATTAAAGGCAATCTAGAATAATAATCACTGACTTACAAGGCCCTCTAAGGCATTATCACAAAACAATTATTAATGTAAAATACAATACAAACAAAGCTATGTGTGTACACGTGTAAATGCACAGAACGTGTTATGGAAAAACAGTATTTCAAGCCTTTAATAGTGACAACCTGCAGGGGAGTAGAACTGGGGTATAAAGGGAAACTGTTTTACTCTATGTCTTTTTATACATTTAAGTTATTTATATTAACTTTTAGTCATGTGTTTCTTTTATAACTTGGAAAATGTCTTAAAGAATTTGAGAAATGTTTATTTTAACAAAAATAACAGAGGATATGGAATTGTTTTGAAACAGGAATTTCAAGTTGCACCATTAAATACACTTATACATGGTCAAGAAAATTATGCATTCTTGGCCGTATCAAACTATCTCATGTAATTTATAATATACAAACCTATGTAACCACAAAAATTAAAATGAAATAAGAAGAAAATTATACATTCTAATGAGTGTTTTCTGATTCTTTGCCCTACTCTATTTTTTATCTCTAATATTATTTTTTTTTCCATTTTAATTAAAGGTCTCATTCGTTTGCAAGAGCTCATCAAAGCTCCATCAAGGTATAATCTTCGACTCAAAATTCGTCAGTTACCTGCTGATACAAAGGATGCAAAACCCTTACTAAAAGAAATGAAAAGAGGCAAGGAGTTTCATGTAATCTTTGATTGTAGCCATGAAATGGCAGCAGGCATTTTAAAACAGGTAACCTTTAGATTACTTCAATTCTTGTTTTCTTCATAAACTTGCACTTACAATATGATCTTCTTTTAAATCAAAATATTATTGTTATGCAATCAGTTATAACAACCTTGATGTAATTTTATGATAGAAAGTCTGACAATTGCTTTTAATTAATCGTCTTAAAAGAAAAGTAATGTAAACATTGATGATCTTCAAAATGGGTTGTTTGAAGTTTTGAGGTTATTTTCAAATGACTGCAATGCTGTTGGTTAATGAGATAGTTGATTAATGAGATAGTTACTTCTTTTTGTTTTGAAATGAGGGAAGGAACTAAGAGTCAACCAGTTGAGCAGCTCACTCATTACAATCAACCAGTAGGAAAACGATGTAATAGATTTACCATTTACCTGATATTTACTGTAAGAGACTTTATATATTTGATCTTATTTCATCATCACTACAACAAAAAGAAGTAGGGACTACCTCTACTTTACAGACAAACTGAGTCCCAAAATGAATAAGTAACTTGACCAATGTCAAGTAGCAAGAACATAGCAGAGGGATTGATATCCAACCTAATGATGTTAACAAGTATTCATTCCAGAATAAAGCATTGCCTGACAAAAACCAACCAACCAACCAACCAACCAAACAAAACCTTCTAAATCAATCAAACAAAACAATTTGTAGCTGTGAAATCTTTTAGTATTATGTCAGCATTATTCAGACCTAACAGCAAACTGGAAAACAGAAATTATTATCAGTCCATATCTTACAGATGAAGGAACTGAAGTTGGGAGTTAAATGGCCAGAACAAGGCCCTACACTTACTATGTAGTAGAGCCTGGATTTGAACACAAATTTTTGGATTTTGTTTCTTAAACTCTTTTATGCACACTGAGCTGACACCTTTGTAGCTTGGAACTAGTCAGTCATTTAGAAACCTCTCATGTATAGGATAAAATATTTCTACTGGAGAGTTATGCAGATTCAGATGTCAAATTATATCCCGTTAAATATAACTGCCAATAGTAAATGCCTGTTATAGCATGGTTAATTTATTAAGCAGATGTTTATCCCATATTCCAATATAAATGTTGATTTTCACAGTAAAATATTTAATTTGATTTGAAAAATTGCTATAGTTTTATCTTTGGATAATGAAGCATATGAGAGTTTTTGGGTTTTTCTGGCAACAAATAAAACAATGCACTAAGATTACTACTGAACTCTAGAGTCAAGATTTATTTCACATAATTCCCAAACAATTCCTGATCATGGTTTGAATACACAGGCTTGGAAAAGAGACCTTTCCTTTACTCCTGGAGTGAGTGGCACTAAGCTATTTCAGTGACAGAGCTTTGGCTGCTTTCTCTAGGCTTCTAGTAAGTATGTAAATGATCAGCTGTCTTTTCTCTAAAGAACTAACTCTCACTATTTTGCTGTCTGGAAGGTGAGAAGCCTGTCACCTTTAAAAATTGAATTTGCTTTCTGCCTTCTATTAGATATATTTATTATTTTATACTTGTTTTCTTATGTGTTCTTTGCAAACATGCTTTGTTTGCAAAAGGAAAACAAATAATAGAATATTTAAATACATATAACAGAAAAATGTAATTTTAACAAGGTCAGTAGATGAAAAATTAGAAAATAGGTAAAATGAGAATATGAAAGTTAAGATGAATCCAGAGCGACATTATTATACAGTATGCATCCTCTGAGGTCCTATACCGGAAGACCACAAATATGGTGGTGTTATTTTTAACTTTGTCTCACATTTGAATTTTCCAGTTATTCTAGTAATCAAGAAGAAAGTGAATAGCTTCTAGGAAATTCAGCAGTGCATTTAATAGGGTCCTATTTTGTGATTTGTGAAATTTTTCTGAGATTCCTGAACATTCACTGATGTTGGAACTCCTAAGACATGGTACAGGAGTTGAAGAGCAAAAATAGATGAGCTTTCAGCTAGTCTGGCTTCATCCAAGAATGAATATTAGGACTATCCAGAAAAAGAAATGGCCTTAATCAGTTTACTCTTGTGTGTTTGTTTGTGTAATTTATTTAATTTATTTATTTAAACTGATTGAGCTTTTACTAGTTATTGAACAACAGTGAATTTGAAGTTTTCCTGCTAGAAAGCTTTAAAAGTGAGTGGAGCTTGCGGTTGAGTAGATTTCCTCTGAGGCAAGTTGAGTACACTAATTGGCATGCATGCCTCCATAGCAGATGATTCTACCTCCATCCAGATTTATCAAAGAAAATACCCTAGGGCAGAGCCAAGATCCTCTGAAGTAAAACCTCACAAGGACATTGTATCACAGGGAAAAAATAGTAATCAGGAACTTCAAAGTTTAGATCAGAGAGTGTGAAATAAAAACTTTTAGCCTGGAAAAAATGTAAAAGAAAATGCTAATAAAATCCTACAGTGGTGTGAAGTAAAATAAAGTAAAAATTGAAGAAATGTGTATAGGCCCCCCTCCTATTGTTGACCTTGAGCAATATGATTTCTGGATCTTACCTGAAAAATAAACTGGTTGCAAATTATCTGCCTAGATAACTGCATGTGTTAATTCATCATATAGCATAGCACTACACCAGCTTAATGTTGGGGTTTCTAATAATATTTTGACTTTAGAAAATTTAATCTGTAGTATTTATTTTAGGAGAGATGATATCACAACCGCTTTTATGTTGAGGCAATTATTATATTATTTGTGCATAAAAACATACTGATTTTATTCTCTCTAATGTGTTTGAAGTGTGCATACAATTCACTCAAAAGTAGCAGTAAGACATGCTATAATTAAAACCAGATCCAGAGAAAGTTATTTAAAAAAAAATTCTACTGGAAATTATTAACTAATCTTTTAAGAGAGTATTCCTGTTGTTCATTCTTTTTCAGTAAGGTTACAATGTAGGTACTTAATCAAAAATAACTACTATTTCTACCTCCAATTTTGTTTGTTTGTTTGTTTGATGGAGTCTGGCTCTGTCGCCCAGGCTAAAGTGCAATGGTGCGATCTCAGCTCACTGCAACCTCTACCTTCTGGGTTCAAGCAATTCTCTGCCTTGGCCTCCTGAGTAGCTGGTATTACAAGCAGCTGCCACCACGCCCAGCGTATTTTTTGTATTTTTAGTAGAGACAGGCTTTCACCATCTTGGCCAGGCTGGTCTTGAAATCCTGACCTCGTGATCCACCTGCCTTGGCCTCCCAAAGTGCTGGGATTACAGGCATGAGCCACCGCGCCTGGCCTTCCAGCGTTTTCTACGTCATATATCACAGCACATAACTGATCCTTGTTTTCAAAATCAAAAGCTGAGAGAAGGTCAATGAAAGCCAGAAACAGACTCCAATTACCCTCATAGATTTCTTCTCAAGGTGATGAAGAAAAACCTGTAGCCATTGGAAATACATATGTCAGAACAAATCATCTTCTCCACCATCTCCTCAACTCCTTCCCCTACACCAAAGCAGAATTTGATGTACTTGCCTGAGACGTCCATGTTTTCAAATTTTCAAGGAAGGAACAGGCAAAAATTTTAGAATGCATGGAGTCAAAAATTGTTCTACATCTTTGAGAATATGAAATATACCACTTTAGAAAATGACATAGATTCCAAACTCCACATTAGAGACCTGGAGTCCATGTTTACTCACTGTCTCACTTTGTTGGACAGTTTATTCTTTTCGTGTCCTAGTTTCCTCACCCATAAAATGAACATAATAGTAGGACTGACTTCTAGGGTTTTTATGAGGCTTAAATATGTAATGTGCTTAGAATAGTATCTGACAAATTTTAAGCATTATATAAGTATTATTTTTAGTTATACATCTGAATCATTATTTCTTTCAATTACCTTTATCTCTAGTTCTATACCTGCAGAGTTGATAAAGTAAAAAAAATTGCCAAGCATAATATTGAGCTGTCATTGAATGGTACTGGAGATAGGGAGCCATCTGAACATATCCATCTGGAGCAATGAATGCCTTCTACAAATATGATCTTGTAAATTTGTATTTAATAAGGGAAATTCTGTCTTATTTTGCTTGAGATGAAATTTTAATCCGAATATTATTGGTTTATATAAGTATTACCCACTCAAGAAATATTATTTGGTAATTTGATACCTAAATTTCCTGTGCTCAATTCTTTGATGCCACCTTTCATTAACCAATGTTTCTCCCTTTTTAAATATATTTGATACATTCCAAATTTTTCACAAATATGTATTCCTTCTTAAAGAATTCATGTTGCAGAACTACAAATTCTATCCTACCTAACTGGTTAATGCTGATTTATGAGCATGATGCTTTTCTTATTTTTATTTTTTATTTTTAATTGTTGTGGGTACATAGTAGGTGTACATATTTATAAGGTATATGGGAGATTTTGATACAGGCATACAAAGTGTAATAATTACATCAGGGTAAATGGGATATCCATCACCTCAAGTATTTATCCCTGTTTTTTGTTTGTTTTGTAATGGGGTGTTGCTCTGTCACTGCAGCCTCGACTTTGGGAGCTCACATGACCCTCTCAACCTCAGCCTCCCGAGTAGTTGGGACTAAAGGCATGTGCCACCATGCCTGGCTATTTTTCTTTTCTATTTTTTTTTTTTTTTTTTTTTTTGTAGAGATGGGGTCTTGTTATGTTACCAAGGCTGGTCTTGGGCTCAACCAGTCCTCCTGCCTTGGTTTCCCGAAGTCCAGGGATTACAGGTGTGAGACACTGCACCCAGCCAGCATTTATCCTTTATGTTACAAACAATCCATTTATACTCTTTTAGTTATTTTAAAATATACAGTTATTATTGACTATAGTCAACCTATTGTGCTATCAAATACTAGATCTTATTCCTTCTATTTTTTAACCCATTAATTTCTATATGCAGAATGTAGCTGAGGCAGCTACTTCATAAATGAGTTTTTGTAGTTAGTGGCTTTTGGAAGGCTATTAGATGTACCTGAGAATAATTGTTTCCTACTAAGAACTCTTCATTTAACTAAAAATGCATTGTTTTTTAATTATCCTTGCCAACTGCTGTTCATTGATGAGCAGTTATTTCAAAAGCATTCTCTTATTTTCGGAGAGAAAATGACATGGACACTTGTTATAACTAAAAGTTCTAACCCAAAAGTCCTTGTTTTTAAGATTGACAGTCTAAAATTGATGAGGACTGTAGAAGAGTGAAATAAAACACAGTAATTTGTGACTAGTTTATTAATAACAACAAAAACATTTCTTTAATTATATGTAATTTTTAAATAAGAGTGGTAATTTACATTTCCTTCATTAATGCTATGGAAATGTCTCTAAAGAGCTAAAATAAATGCCTGTTGGCATTGTGTTTTGCAGCACTTTTTTCCTAATTCAGTAATATTGTTCATTAAAATAAAATGGTGTTCCTCATTGGAGTATTTGTAGTAAAGACGTTACAAATGTAACAAATTAAGATGTGCTAATTTCAGGTTTTGTGTCAAATTTAATGCCTTCTTTAATGTGTTAAGCCATAGCTTTACAATTGCAAACATTCAACTAATAGCTTTTCTATCTAGAGAATTGCTTCAGAAATTCCTTCAGTAACCACTAATCTTTAACTACTGGGAAAAGATTTAGTTTAACCTAATTGTATGTAACATGAATATTGTAGGTTGATTCTTTATCACATCCTACTGTATTTTGTTCTCACTTGAATTACTGACATACTGTCTTTCCTGAAATATGTACCTTCAGTAATTTTTTTTTTTTTCTTAGGCATTAGCCATGGGAATGATGACAGAATACTATCATTATATCTTTACCACTCTGGTAAGTACTTCATTAAAACAAAATGTTCCGAATTTTATTATTATGACTTTTTCAGATGAAAAATAGGTTTTTTAGTAAGAAGTATTATGACTGATTCCTTTGTAGTTATATTTTAATTTGATAAGACTCCACCAAGATTATTATCAGAGAGGACAACTCTTAATAGAAGCTGATGATTTTGAAATAATATCATTTCAGATATCAATTCAAAATATTGCATGTCTTATTTTTATGTTGCTTTAGAGAACTTTCAGAATATAATGGATCTTGAAATTAGTTTCCTGAGAAATCAGTGCTTTAGAAAAGCGCAAATTCAGCCGGGTGCAGTGGCTCATTTCTGTAATCCCAGCACTTTGGTAGGCTGGGGCAGAAGGATCACCTGAGGTCAGGAATTCAAGACCAGCATGACCAATATGGTGAAACCCCATCTCTACTAAAAATACAAAAATTAGCCGGGCATGGTGGTGGGTGCCTGTAGTCACAGCTACTCGGGAGCCTAAGACAGGAGAATTGCTTGGACCTGGGAGGCAGAGGTTGCAGTGAGCCAACGGTGCCACTGCACTCCAGCCTGGGCGACAGAGCTAGACTCTGTCCAGAAAAAAAAAAAGAAAAGAATAAGACAAGAAAAGCACAAATTCTTATGTTATCTCAGCTGTATTCACTTTTTGAAAATCAGATTTATTGAAGCTGTCCTTTCAGTAGATTACATTTTCTATTCTGCTTTTGCCTATGTTTAGTTAGATTTTTTTAAAAGTCAATATGCTTTAATTTGCCATCAGCAAATTGAATGTTACCTTTATATTTTGTTTTCACATACCCATCACACAATTTTCCCTTATGATGTATGAAAATCTGACTTTAACCTGTATCAAACTTACTGTTAGCTCCATTTTGTTATCAATACATTATCCTGACCTTTCTTTCTCTGTAAAACAGCTGTCTCTTTACTAATTCTTTCTTCCACATGTCCCAAATATGAGAGTATCTCCAAGTTTGGACTTCATCCAATCTTATTTTCTCTTCAATTATTTTCTTCAGAACTGGTTTGTATTTAGAGCCTCAGTTATCATCTTCGTTCGAATGAGGTCTAAATGTTCTATGTAATATTTATGAATTACTGTATACTGTAAAACACTTTTAATTGTTGTGCCATTAGATGATTTCAAAATATTTAAACTTTAGTGTCCTCTGAATTGACGTCTCTTCTGATTATCTTAAAAATTTCAACTTTTGTTGACTCCTGTATCACCAACAAAATTTTACTGATTTTTCCTTTGTAGTGTCTCTAGCATCTATCTTCTCCATTCCCATAACAAACAGTCTAACCAAAGTTTTCTTCATTAACTTGAAATTCTTCCAGTTAGTCTCCTTGCTTCTAGAAGTCTTGAAGCTGCCAGATCAGATTATTAAAATTTAATTGATTGTAATAGCTTCCTGTGATGACAACTCTTACCTCCAAAGGAGATTATTCATGCAGTAGGATGTATTTTACTTAAAAATAGCAAAGCTGGCTCTGGCATATCTCTATATTATTTCCTAGCAGACAACTTTTTGCAGCTTGTAAGAAACTTGGTGGTGGGGGTGGAGAGGAAGTGAGAGCATTCCCTCATCAGCAAATTATATTTCAGTGCTGTTACAACTCAGCATAAGTGTAAGATTTTGGGGAAATCAAAAGTATCTCTCAATAGGGAAAATAAATGAAACAACTAGTTTAGGATACATAGAACTCATAGGCCTACATTTGAAGGCCTTTTATACTTTGATCCTAATGAAACTTTCCCATTTCCTTTTGCTACTATTCTCCTTTAGGAATTCTCATTTATAGCTGAACTGATGTGGATCAGTCTCCTGAATAGGTTTTATATCTTCTAATTTTTGTGTCTCCACTCACACTTTGAATTCTCTTTTTGTCAATCATCAGCCCAGTCTTTCTTTAATGGCAGCTGTAGGGGAGAAAAGATTTCTTTTCCTCACACATCATGAGGTTCAAGGCTGAGATCTCTATAACAAAAGAGAGGTTGACAAGAGAAACACCTAAAAATGTATTTAATATAAATTTTATGTGACACAAAAGCCATCAGAAGACTCAAAGAAATGGGAAAATCTGGATTTTTTTTTTTGCTTTGGTTTGATAAAGAGTAGATAGTTATGTGGGAAAATTATTGGGCAAAGGGAGGTTATGATCTAATGGCAATAAATCCAGAAAACTTAGCAAGGCCAAATTGTTCAGATTCTTCTTGACCTCCAGGTATAGGGCTGGATCCCTCTGGAATGAGAGTCGTATGACTTCCTTTCTGTGGGGGTAGGTCAGAGAATTCTTTTATGGTCCACTTCAGGGGAGAAAGGTGGGATAAGGTCACAGAGTGGCCTTCCTGCTTCTGTGTCTTCTCAATTTCCTATAGCCAAGTACCATATTTGGGGGTAGCATGTTCTGAGCCTCATCACAGCTAAGATCCCATCTGCTCTGTGAAGTTTTTCTTGACCATACAAATTGGAAATAATTTGTCTTGCTTCTGACTTCTTTTGCATTTATGATTTCTACTTTTTTACCACTTGGCATATATTGCCATCCTTTATTTATTCACCTCTTTCCTATCTCCTTGGCTAGATTGTAAACATTAAAAAATAAAAACCTTAAGATTCCTATGTTTTTCATAGCACAGACTAGAGCTCAGGCCAATGCCAGCTGCTTTCCACTGAATTGTATTCTTATTAGCTGGCCTGTGTAGCTGTATGAGTCTGAGGCAAGCTGTTCACAGAACCAATGGCATTAATCTTGCCTTGGTTCTCAATATTGTCCATAAGTTCGAGGGTTAGCTATGCCAACTAGAAAGAGGGCAAAACTCCACATGCTGGATGTTTTCATGGTGGCATCCATTTCCATGATAGCTTTGGCCTCATATCTCCTGGGACAACTAAAGGGCAGAGCAAGAACGTTCACTATATACAGACTAGAAAGGGCAACAGGCATAAAGTGTTTATTGGAAACTTACAGTGAAGTTCCTAGGTGTGAGACATGAGATGAAGGAACTGTATTGTTTCTGCAACCAAAAAGGCTAGTCTTGGCCTTAGCATTTTTTTCACACCTTTCATACAGTTTTCATTAGTTAGAAGCCGTATTTTATGACTTGCTTTCTAAAAACAACAATCAAACAAAGAAACACTGACAAAAAAAAAAAAAACAGCAATAACTAGGCGAGGAAGCAGGACACAGAAATAATTAAAGCAAAATATTAACACATAAATTAAGGGCAAGCTATCCTAAACAGAGAGAAGAAAGCTATTGCAAATCTTAGATGTGAGTTGTAGAAGAGCCCATTGTTTCACTGGCGGATTTAGAATAAAATATATACATAGATTTTTACATACGGAGCATGTATCTCTGCAATGCCAAAGCATGAGGACAGTCTATTTGAATCTTGGTGATTTGTGATGTTTAACATCACTTGACACAAAGGTGTTAAGTGACCTAAAAAAAACAAAAATAAGTGACTATTTCAATAATACATGCCTGTGAAGATACTCTGTCGATAATAACAACACAATAACATTTGTCTTTCAGGACCTCTTTGCTCTTGATGTTGAGCCCTACCGATACAGTGGTGTTAATATGACAGGGTTCAGAATATTAAATACAGAAAATACCCAAGTCTCCTCCATCATTGAAAAGTGGTCGATGGAACGATTGCAGGCACCTCCGAAACCCGATTCAGGTTTGCTGGATGGATTTATGACGGTATGAATACCCACTTAAAGATCAGTTTGTGTGTTTCTAAATAGTATTGAATACATATGAACTTCTGGGTTTATATGCATACATATAAACTTCAGTTTAATTGTTTGACATTAAAATCAAAATATCAGAGCTACAATGCCAATACTTTTATTAACAATTTTTTAAAATCAATTTTATATGAAAAGCTTATGCTTCCATCCAAGTATCTCAAAAGGCATTACAACTATCACCAGGGTACTACAACATAGGAATTTCTGTAAAGTTAATTAGTGCCCTACATGGGAGAAATGAGAGACTGAAAGAAGACATACATCTGGTAGTTATCCTTCTGATCTTACCTATCAATATACGAATACTCTTCAACATGATGATTTCTGATATCTGGTGTTATATAAATGACTTATGTCACACAAAACACACAAAATTCTCCCATGAGCTTACTCACTCTTTAAGGCTGAAGACTAATCAATAATCACGTTTGTCATTTTCAAGTCCCAGTTTAAACCCAGAAGCGGCACTATTGCATAAACTATGAAAGAAGGGTATATTCTTATATAACTTAGTTGTTTATGCCAAACAACTTTAGTTGTTTATACCAATGCTTACAATAAAAATCTAATGGCAAGGCATACATAATTTTAAGTTTTCTTATACTGTGTCCTCCAAAAGATAGGTAAAAATCAGTGTTATTAGTTTGTTTAATTTAAGCTACTATGTAAAAATATTATTTTTAAATAAGTAATCAATATAAAAATTATGACTTGAGACATTTTATATTTTTTATACTAAGTCTTTGAAAGATGGTATGTATTTGACATCATGCATATTAATTCAGAGTAGTCACATTTCAGTCATATTTACTCTGTAGTAGCCAAATGTGGCTAGTGTCTACTTTGTCAGACCTGGTAGGTATGTATCATGTTATTTTTGAAAATTATAAATGCCTGATGTTTTCTTATTAAATCATTTTTCTACAGACTAAAGTATCACTATAATTAAGGAAATAGCTTAGCAGTGGGGTGATATTTACATTTCATAGGAAATTACCACCTGCTTTTAATGAGTATTAGTCTAAATGGAGAATTTATAAACAAAAACATCCTCTATCCTTACATGTATGTAGAAAAGCTTTTTCTATTATGATTGTAATTTTTCCATTAATTACTTCAATAGCTTCCAAGCTTGTTTTTGATACTGTAGGGATAAAAGGAAAATTTGATTTTTTTATCCTTAGAAGGTTTTGTAATACAAATTGAGTGCCTTCATAGAGACTATGAAGAAGAAATGGTTAGCCTAAAGGCATCAACTTTCTGATGGAACAAAAAATACATTTGTCTTCTGTTTGTGAGAAAAATCACCTACTAGAATTTGAAAATATATCCATATGAATTTGTTTTAAAAGAAACACTATAGGGAAATTGTACTTCGTTGCATAAAGAGATAGTTGAACAGTCCTAGTAGTTTAGTTTTAACTTATGTTTGAGAATTTTTATTGAGAGGAAAATACCTAAATAACTTAAAAATTAAAATATTTTCCTTTAAAGTGGAGCCAGATTTAAAATAAAATGCAAACTAGAAAAAATTATAAATGTTATATTTTATTACCAGTTTAAAGATGGTGAATCAAACTTTTGAAACTTAAGACAATGTGATTTTTTAATATTATAATGTATGCTATCCTTTAAATTGTTGTTATGATCATGTAAATATTTTTATATAATATATAAATATATTTATATAATATATAAATATATTTATATATTATATAAAAATATTTATATATTATATAAAAATATTCATATATTATAATAGCTTTCTTTACAATTCTTTGATTTCAGGATGAATGTCTTATTATTTGTTTTCAATAGCATTATTAAATGGTTTTAAGAAACGTAAATCAGTAGATATCAGCACAATTTTACACTTTTATATATTTACTTCCACAGATAAATAAGTCCAATGACTAGTGTGCCCCTTTATGTATCAGAATCATAAAAATTATTCAATTTTACTTTGGTACACTCTGTATAGCTATGTGAGTCCCTCTGTGACTTTACACATCATCTCCCGAAATGAAGTAATCCCTAATTTGTGGCAACTTATGTAAACTATTGAAAGACAGATAAGTACAAAGAATGATATATTAATTTCCAAGGTAGAAGCTCTTGGAGAGAATTAACCTCTACAATATGGAAAAAGAGACAGAATATTAGGAGAATTACAAATTTGCATTCTCTCTTTCTAGCACGAGTCTATTCCTCTTCTGCTTTTCCCTGTTGAACTGGCAGATGATTTCTTGGAAGGGGAAAAATGTTAAAATAAAAATGGACTGATGAAAAAATGTGTCTATTAAAAATCCTGGGCATTATATATAAACCATGGATTCTGAGTTATTTAGAAGAATTTTCCATGCAATTCTCTTTCCTTTGGTATAGTTCTTAAACATAAAGTAGATATGAAGTTTGTCATTAAAATAAAGGTTTCTTTCAAAATAGATGCAGATTGATTTTGTTTTTACAATTTCCCTTTTGGAAAATTAATATATTTTAAAATCTTTTCATCATATAACATTGTACCAAAATTTTAAAAAAATACATAAAATATTTTCATTATATAACATTAATTCTTAATTATAAAATAGCATATGGTTATTAAAATAAAACCAATTGAGTTCTGTATTAAAATGTGGGCATATTTATGTCTTATGTAAGTATTCTTTTTCTTTTCAATTTAAAATTGTAAGCATTTTCACAAGTCATTAAATGTTTAGGAAAAGAAATTAATAAGCTCTTTCCACCATGAATATAGTCAGCAAATTAAGAGGATTCTAGTTAGAAAAAAGAGAAAAAAGAATTATAGCCTGGCATTGTGGCATTGGCAACATTCCCTTCAGTCAATTCATGAGATCTCAGTGTTTACGTATCTCTTTTTCTTTTTATCCCCTATAGTCCCATAAAGAAATGGGATTATCAGCAAAGTTTCTAGTGCTTGGAGCAAGACCTATTATTATCAGTATCATAATCATTTGCCATTGTGTAAGATCATAGTGCTCAGACTTTGACATCTTTTCTTCATGTTTGAGCTATAAAAGGAAACAGTAAATTGGATTCATAAGAGTTTTTCTAGTTGAGTTAGGATTTTAACTGGCCTTTGAGATGACTGTTTATGAGTTAAATGACTACTGAATACAAAACCACTTCGCTTGCCATTGTAGTTTCTTTCTCTACAGTCTAGGGTCATCATATTAAAGATGTTAATGTTAGTAACTCATTAAAATGTTTAGTTTCACTTGGTATAAACCCAACCAAGGAACCAACTCACACAGTACTTCCAAGCCTGATCTAGTTAAGGAGGAAGAAATAAAGCTCAACACTCTTCTTTTACACATGAGGGTTTTCTTTTAACATATGGTATCCCACTTTTCTCCATTCCCACACAATGCCATCCAGTTAGTGCTCTGAACTTCCCAGACATAAACCCCTTATTGTAAAACTCTTTCCATACTATGCATTCTGTATAGTGTCCCCATCTTTTCATGCTCCTAGAGGTGTGCAAATACCTTTCAATGAGCGTTACTACTGTTCTTTATTGCAAAATCAGATAACATCTTCCCCAGTCCTCTGACCAGACATTGTCTGCCTTTATGTAGCACATTTACTATAGGATGAGAATTCACTTTTGAACCAGTGCCAATCAAAGCCCAACAGTGGTGATACTTATTATTGATTTATTGAGTTTACAGCAATTTCAGGTCAAGAAAAACACCTCAGAGTACATTTTAAACAGTCTAGCTATATCCCAGAAATCCTTCCCAGTGGTTCCAGTATACATATGCTTATTAATACCAATGTACCTGTAATCCATTCAGTAGCTTAATTTAATTATCAATACTTTTTTTCTTGTGCTGATAGATAATACCACATATTTCCTTGATAATATAAATGTATTACACAAATCAATAATAATCATACTGATTGACTATATCATTTGGGTTTCTATAGGGATATTACTGTTTTAGAAGTTTAAACCCTGGACACCAACTGCTATCTCCATTTCCTTTCACCTCAAAAATCATTAAGCACTGTCAATTTTACTGTATCAGTATTTTTCTTAACTGCATTCATCTTTTCAACCCAGAACTTTATCTTAGTTATGATCGTTCCCTGGCTTTCCTAATAGTCCCCTCACTGAAGTCCTACTCCTAACATCTCTCTCCTACATTCACCTTCTTTCTAGTATGATTTTTTTCAGAACTTTGCTCATGGCTCCTCATCATTTACTAGGTGTAACTTGAGCTCATTTGCCAAGCCTAAAAAGCCTTCTGTGATCTGGCTCTTTCCAATTTGTCCAGCCTCATATTTGCTTGCTCCCTGTTCCACCAAGCCACCCTCTCATCTCACCTTTGATGTGTTGTTACTCATCATGTATCACCTATTCCAGCAGAGGATACTTCATTGTTTAAACCACTTACCTTTTTTTGAATGTTTGGCATATTCCTACTCATACTCTAATTTTCAGGTTTTCTGTTACCTTTTAGATTGAATGTGCCCTGAGTCCTCCAGATATTTTATATGTGTGGTCCTTTATTTATGCACTTTATGTATAACTCCATGTTGAAAGTTAACTCTAGTGCTTTAGTTTGTTTTTACATCACTTTTTCAATAGACTGCTAGCTCTTTTGAAGCAAGAAGTAGATATTGTAATCTTTGAAGTCCCTATACCTAGTTTAATGCCTGGTGTAAAACAGGAGCTCATAATGAGGGAGTGACTGCCTGATTGAATAAATGCATTTGTTAATTGATTTTAATCATATTACATCTGTGTTCTAATCATTAGTTCCTCTAATTTCCCCAAATATATGTTGGAGAGCATTTTATTTGCCCTCTTGTACTTTATTATCAAGATATCTAATCATTTAGAAGATGTAATTAGGCTAGTCTCAATGGCAGAAGCTTAGAAATACTTTCTTTTCTTTTTTTTTTTTTTTTTTTTTTTTTTTTTTGAGACAGAGTCTTGCTCTGCCACCCAGGCTGGAGTGCAATGACACAGTCTCTGCTCACTGCAACCTCTGCCTCCCCGGATTGCAGAGATTCTTGCGCCTCAGCCTCCGAGTAGCTGGGATTACAGGCGCACGCCACCACGCCTGGCTAATTTTTGTATTTTTGCTAAAGATGGGTTTTCACCATGTTGGCCAGGCTGGTCTCCAACTCCTGACCTCAAGTGATCCACCCACCTTGGCCTCCCAAAGTGCTGGGATTATTTATAGGTATGAGCCACTGCGCTCGGCCATTAGAAATACTTTTGATTAAATAGTGAAAGTATAGTAAGTTAGAAGAGTAGTTCCCATTCTTTTTACAAAGGAAGAGATAATGTTTATGAGAGGTGAGTCTTTATGTGTTTTAATTCTAAAGCCCTAACAGTTATTTCTTTATAACAACAGACCACAGACCCCAGACTTAATAATTTCCTTTTTTATTTGAGTATCTTAAAATAAAAATGAGCATCTTGTATATACATCTTACAGCAGGAATTTAGCTCATCCACTAAGATGACACAAGTAATCATTTGTTACTGTATAAAGATTTACTTTTATAGCTGGGTGTGGTGGGGCAGGCCTGTAGTCAGCTATTTGGGAGGCTGAGGTGGGAGGATCACTTGAGCCTGGGAAGTTGAGGCTGCAGTGAACGGTGTTCACCCAGCTAAACTCCAACGTAACACCCCGTCTCAAAAAAAAAAAAAAAAAAAGCAATGGAAATAGAACCATAGAGAAATAAAGTATGAACAGAACAGACAGGCTTTTTCATTTACTGCTAGAACAACTGCAAGCCCACCTTTGCTGCTGTTTGTCTTGATTAATTTTAGCTGTTTTTCTTTAATTCGTTTGAAATGAATGTAAATATAAGGTTTTGGCAAGTAATGGATCAAACCAACTCAACATTTTTTAAATTGGTGAAGCATTTTGAAAAAGTTGGCTTCATCTTATATTGCACTAAATCACCAAAATAAAAGAATAAAGAGTAGCAACATAATGAATTAATGAATTAACTTTTTAAAAATCAATTTTAGTACTGTGTATTGTATGCAGCACACAGGATTTGATACCAGGCACTCAGGATTTGGTAATCAAGACAATACGTCTATTTCATCAAATAACTAAGGGAATTGATAAAATCAGAAGATAGTAACTGTTTTTCTGATCACTTCACAATCTTTGTTGATATAACAATTATGTTCAAAATGTGATGTTGATTGCTTCTTAATTGTGTATTTTGGGATCTTCTTTCCTGTCTTCCTGAAAATTCTTGTTAAAATTTCCTGTTTTCCGTAATCATTTATGATAGCAAGAGGCACACATATATTTACCAAGAATTTAACATAACTTCTTAGTATTTTGTCGAAAAATGTGTAACATTTCACAAAATTTATTAACATAAATGTTATAACTACTAGCCTTATTCTTGTTGTTACCACAGAAGAAACATTTTGGGGTCCATAATATAATAAAATATGGCAGAAATATTTGTATATTTCAGAGTATGTAATGAAGTCATAAGTACAACATTTGTTACATTTATATATGCTTGATTTAATGAATGGTAAAAGGACATGGAGCATGGAGTGTGAATAACAGAATGGCACTATATTTCTTTATTTTATGTACATATTAATCTTCTAAGATGCACTAAGCTACAAGTTAAATCTAAATACAAATAATTGAGATGACCTAAAAACCTCCATTGTTTTATTAACATAGAACATTTCATCTAATTGCCTTTTCTCATCGACAGATTAAATAAGCATCATTTAAGCATCTAAAATTGATGGAGATGGAATTTCTATTTTAAGTAATTGTTTTTTACATGAAAAATGGCAGTTGCAGTGAAGCATTATCTTTATGGTCATATTATTTTTATAGGTCAATTTTCAAACTTTTCACTTGGGAAAAGTAAGGGTAAATCAAGAGACATTTTTTCACCTTCACCCTGAAGAGCAAAATTTATCTTCAAAGCATTGATATAATATTATGTGACACCAACTTATAAAGGATAAATACATTTCTGCACACAATTTTCTTCAGTCTCTTATTTTATATTTAAAAGTGTAGGGGAGAAAAAAAAAACCAAAAAACCTTTTCCTCTACCTGTCTTAGGTTTGTTCATTGTCTGGGACCTCTGACAGAAGACAGACTAACATGAAAAAATAACCGAAGTTCATTGTTGTATGCAACACCTACTCACACTGAAGAACTCAGATGGGAATAGCTCAAGGGGTGGTTAGAACGTGGACTTATGTAGCCTCTTAACAAAGAAAGATATCTTTTTAGAAAAGTGCCAAGACAAAGGAAAAGTGATTTAGGCTTTTAGGGGTGACAAATTGTGAGCAGATAGATATATACATATAACATTATATAAAAATAAAAAATTATATATATCTAATATGCCACTTGTAGGATCATATGCATATATATGTGACTATATCATATATATGTATATGATCATGTACATATATCATGTGATATGATTATATAATATGTATATGTATATGATCCAACAAGTGGCATATTTTGGGGTGGCATATCCTGAACTCCTTCAACGGCTATATGGTTTTACATGGATATGACGAATCACCAATGATATGAGGAAGTCTAACTAGACAGAAATTTGTGGTGTTCAGGAAGGAGGGCCCCTCAAGGACAGTCAATGTCAAGGACACCCAGAAGAGGTGATGCCCAATGCCCTGACAAGAGCATGAAGTCCAACTTTGCAGAGTCTGAGAACTGACAACATTCTGAGATTTAAGACTCCACATCTGCATCTGGACTGTGGCATCAAGGTAGAATTAATAAAAGCAATGAATGTGACCTTGAAAAACAAAAATGCCAAGCTGGTTATTGAGGTAACAAGGCATTGAACTTGAGAAAGCAAGTACAGGGCACAAAGTAAAGGAAATACAACATGGTCAAGAAAACAGAGAATGGATTACTTCACTGGGGTAGGCACTCAGTTTCTAACCTGAGAATGAAGTTAACAGCAAGTTTGACATAATGTTCAATGTTGTAAGTTAAAGGAGTGGATTGGGAAACAGTGGGATATAAATCTGGGATAATGTTTTTTCACGCTAATTAATTAAAAGATAATTATAAATATTCTACATTTAACATAGAAAATAAAAATAATTAAAAAGCATCAAATACTGGTTGAAATTATTAAAGAAGAGAGAGTAAGAGATGGAATTGAGGCCTACAAATAAGAAATCTTATTATTCAAATATTCATAATATCCTACAGCAAAGTTCTGGCTAAGGAAGTTTATTACTGTAACTATAGTGCACTCTCATCATAGAAGGAAGAATGGATCTATTTTTAAAATGTATAGAATATGTTTTCTGGCTACTAGTTTGCATTCAGGGTAAAAATACACCAAACTAAACTATATGTTGTATTTGGGATGAACTAAGATGGAGTAGACTGGTGGTAATTATCAAAGCTATAAGTTTTCCCGTATTATTTCAGTTTTACGAATAATTTTTGGAATTTGTTTTTGGCTCCTCCCCCCAAAAATTTAAAACCAATGCCATGTAAAAAAATACCTTGGCCTCATCCCAGTCTTTAAAATTTGCATTTAGTTGAATACTTACATTTATATATGATTTTATATAAATATAAATAATATAAAATAAGAGGGAAATATATAAAAATATATAATTCTTATTTATATCTAAATTCATATTATCATATTATCTTAGGTAATATCTTAATACGTTTGTGCTGCTATGACAGAATACCTGAGACTAGATAATTAATAAAAAACAGAAATTTATCTCACAATTCTGGTGGCCGACAAGCCAGATCAAGGTATTGGCAGGATTGGTGTCTGGTGAAAGCAACTGTCTGCTTCCAAGATGGCACCCTCTTATATTCTCCAGAGGGGAGGAACACTGTGTCCTCACATGGTGGGAGAAACCAAAGGGCAAGAGAGTGGTCCTTTCAGCCTGGAGCTCTTTTATAAGGTTGCTAATCTCTTTCGTGAGTGTTTAATGCAGTGATGATGACTTAATCATCTCTCAAAAGCCACACCTTTTAATTCTGTTTTATTGGGGATTAAGTTTCAACATGAATTTTGGAAGGGGGCACAGTCAAACCATAGCACGCACTTTTGTGAATAGTAAGCAATATTCATATTTATCTATTTAATCATATTCATACCTATATTTATGTACTAAACTATACTATTTATATATATCTATACTCATTTTTATCTATTTACTAGAAAGGCAGTGTCACTGGTCACAGTATTAATAGGATAAGCATTTATAATACATGGACTTAGTACACTCAGTATATGCAAATGCTCTTTGACTTATGACAGGATTGCATGTTTATAAACCCATCATAAGTTGAAAATATCATAAGTCAGAAATGTACTTAATACACCTAACCTACCTAATGTCATAGCTTAGCCTCGCCTACCTTAAACATGTTCAGAATACTTACATTAAGTAAGTATTACTTACCTACATTTGGACAAAATCATTTAACACAAAGCCTATGTTAAAACAAATTGTTGAATCTCTAATGGAGTTTATTGAATGCTGTACTGAAAGTGAAACACAGAATTGTTATATGGGTACTTGAAGTACAATTTCTACTTTTTGCATATGGCTTTTGCAACATCAAAAAATCAAAAAAATCACAAGTTGCACCATCGTTAAGTAGGGGATCGGTTGTGTGTATCAGATTTTGGCATATTTTTGTTATTAAATATTAGCTATAAACTATAAAAATATTTAAAAACAAATGACACATGTAACTGTAGATTGCATCAGTTTTAGAATCAATATGTCTGTAAGAAATTTAACAATTTTCCCTGCTGTGATTTATAATGAACACATTGCAGCTTTTTTTAGTCATGTTCAATTTTAGAAGAATTTTATTTAAAAATAGAGATTCTAAAAACTATCATAAATAAATATAGAACTTGGCATATAATCAAATTTATATATAATGCACAATAATCCTGCCTCTGATGTTTTAATATAAATATATACCTCAGTAGATATTTCTATTTCTTTTGTTTTAAATTACCTACCTCTGGATCCCACCAGTGTAGAATTTCTCCTGCTAATTGATCCAAAAAAGTACTCAACTCTGTTATTAGAAATAAGAATATATGCATATATAAAGAATAGGAATTCTAAGGATGTTAGGATGTGTACAGTGGCCCTAGGAATAGTGACCCAAACAATGACTTTATACAAATTCTGAGTCTAGCTACCAGCGAATGTTACTATTTGTATTTGACATCTAATATAAATAACCTAAATTGTGAATTGTATTTAATGCTTACTGCATTTTACTGCTATTTCTGCCTTATTAACTCATGACATCATGGGGCAGTTATCATCTTCATTTTATAGATTCAGAAACATAGAATAGGCAGGTTATATATAGAAAGAAAGATCCCTAAACTATTGTCAGAAGCAAATATAAAAGAATCCTTAAGCATCTAAAGGAAAAAGTTGAGCATGATGAATTAGAAACCAGGAAAAAAAAATTACTTTAGATGTGCAGCCAGATTTTTTGCTTCATTTTTAACCTTATAGAATTTCACACCAGTTTTGGGTAAGGTGGTAGCTAGTTGGTCTACTAAACCCTGTTATTTCTTTCCTTACAGACTAAACTCATACATAGAGGTCACAAGCCACATCTGAATCTCATTCCCAAACCTCTCTAATGCTGTTACTTTAGGCAAGTTACCTAATCTCTTTGAGCCTCACTTGTCAAATAGAAATAATAAATTTTAGTGGGTTGTCATAAGGATCAAAAGGGATAATGAATTCACATATAAGATGTTGAAAACCTACCTGGCTTTTTATAATTATAAGTTATATTATTGCCTCCTCTTAAAGGCCCCGTGACTTATAGCATAGAATTTGACAGAGTGCTTGTGGTTTAATTAACTGATTAATTATTTCAGCATTAATTATCATCTGTTGTATGCAAAATCACTGTAGTAGACACTTAGGGTGTACGTGTGTGTGCGTGTGTGTGTGTTGGATGCAATCATAAGAAGCTTTCATACAGAATCTGCTTAAAACTTGAATCCAGTAGTCTTCTTTTTAAAATGAGCCCAATTACAATGATTTAAAATGTGCTATTACAATAACATATCCCTATTTAACAGATATTTAAGTCTAGGTAGGAGTTTATGAAAATGGTATGTGTCATTTATTTTTTCTCAATGTCAGATCATTTCGTTTTTAAGTTAAAAAGATGGCTTGTCGGACACAGAATTAAAGGATGGATTTTTGGTTAGGTTTTTTGTGCCTGTAGTAGAAGACTATTAAATCTATTCTATTTCCATCTGAGAGCAAGAGTTTTGTAATCTAAATCACCTAACTCTTGAAAACAGTCTGCTTATTACTTCCTTTGTAAACTTCTGCTAACAGTTTAATATTTCTGAGCCTCAGTTGCCTTAGCTATTCGACGAAACCAGCCTACATCGCAGTGTCACTCTAAAGATTAAATACATAACTCTGACACTATTGAAGACAGTGTCTGGCCAGTAGTTGATCCTCCATAAGTGATATCCATTTGTTTCAAGATAAATGCCCTTTCTGCACTTTAGTGCAGGTGCTACTATATTCTGAGTACAGTTCATCATTCTCAAAGGATCTTTTGATCCCTGTTTATACAAAAGTGACAATTGAATAAGAATGCAACTGTGTAAATATTTACTTACTTTTAAATCTAAGAGTAGGTAGTTGCTTATTTTAGTGCTCTGGGTGAGATTAACTGAATGATTGAACATGACATAGCTAGTTTAATATCAAATTGTTGATGCTTTTTTTCATGACACTATCGGAGTAATTATATTTACATTAGAAAGACAAATTTTAAAAAATGTAGCCTATGCAGTTTTGTGATATAAAGGCCTAAGAAATGGTCAAGAATCTAATCTGATGCACTAATTTCCAAGATATGCTTGGCCAATACTTTTTAAATCCACATTAATAAATCAGAAGAATGTTTCAGACAAAAATGAAATGAAGAGTTTTAGGGTGAATTTGCCTAAAGGATATTAGGAATTCTCCTGCTTTATTATGCAGAGGAAATATTATGTTGATCTTTCATTTGCCTTTCTAAAAGAACTCATACATATTTTATTCATTAATCTTCAGAATGCCCTGTGACCAAATTGAACCAGAAGGGGAAAGTGAAGTTATTAAACAGACACAGATGTTGAAATGGTACCAAATCGATCCTTCATAAAAAACCTCCTATGTATTGCTATTCATTCATTCATTCTCCAAATATTTACTGAACATCTACTCTATGCAATGTATGGTATTATATCATGTGAAGGATAAGAAAAATATAAATAAATAGATTACATGATGTTTGCACTTGAAGAATTATCAGTTTAATAAGACAAGTGAAACGTAGCCTTAAATCATTGGGAAAAAAATGCTGGCATGCAGTGAGAAATGTATATAGAAAACAGTGCATTTAGATGAGCATTTATCTACTTTTTGTTTAGGATATAACTATAACTTTACATAAAGACACAACTTGAGAATGTTATGTGCCCAATTAACATGAAGAATGGTTCACTCCCTTTGTAGTTACCTCACTGGACTTGGATAAAATTCTACATTCCTGTGATAAGTCAAAGAAACTCAGAAACTTGATCAGGTTGAGCAGACTGGTTGATGGAACCACGGGTTTCATTGTAAGATGCTCAGCACATATGTACTCTATTCAAGCTAGAGAATTTCATAGCTGCTGCCAGGTTTGAAGTACTCCAGAAAGTGCTACCACAGTGCTAGAGTGACTGCCAGACTTGGGGTCCTGGTATTTCTGCTGAAAATATGGCAGTCAAATGGTTATCTCTGTTTATCCTTTCTTCCATTGCCTTGAGTGTTGAAGGCCATTTTTGCCAATTGTCTCCTCACATCCCGTCTGGTCACTCGTCACTAGTACTAGAGCTCAAATTTACTCTCAAATTGACCTGGACTCCCACTATTCCAGCTGTTTAGCTATCTGGTTCTTTATGCAACAAAAGGCACCTCTGAGTCTGCCCATAGTGGCTGAGTTAGGACCCCCATATCAGTCAAAAGCTATTTCCAGATCCAGCTCTTCTCTGAGACTCTCAGGCCTTGTCTACACTGTACTTACTTTCAGCTGAGAATGTGTTCTCTCACCTAACTCCACTTGAGCATCCTTAGTCCCTCAAAGGTACCCTGGATTGTGGTCTTGATTGTTTTTCTCCTAGGAGTTTCTTTGATTCTTTGTAAATTTTTCCACTTTCTTTCTAGCAACTTTCAAGCCCTGGGTACTACTAAGGAGTGAAGGACAGAGCAGTGTCTATAAATCCATATATATATTTGCAATGTAAGAAACAGAGGAGAGAGTAGTCTCAGTAAAGCCAAATATACATGGCTACCAGAGAGAAGGTGCAAAGTTGACTTTAATCTATTTAAAAGAAAAAAGTCACTAAATGAATCCATTCACAATATGAAAACCTACACCAAAGCCGGGCTTGGTGGCTCCTGCCTGTAATCCCAGCACTTTGGGAGGCCAAGGTGAGAGGACTGCTTGATCTCAGGAGTTCACGACCAGCATAGACAACATACTGAGACTCCGTTTCTACAAACAAAATGGAAAAAATTAGCCTGGCATAGTGACACACGCATGTAGTCCCAGCTCTTTGGCAGTCTGAGGTGGGAAGATCACTTGATCCTGAGAGGTCGAAGCTGCAGTGAGCCGTGATCATGCAACTGCACTCCAACCTCAGTGACAGAGAGAGACTCTGTCTCACAAAACAAACAAACAAACAAAAATCCCTATACAAAGAGAATTTGATATTTCTATCTTTTCACATAGAACTAAATTAATAATAATACTAATAATAATTTTTATTGTTATTATTTTAGCATCACCAAGTACAGGACACCCCTGCTATAAATGTTATAAAAATTTGACAGTTTGATGTTATTGGAAAAGGAATTTGGGGGAAGATAGGGCTCAAACTGAATCTCAAGTATAAATATAAACATAAAATAGCATTTTGATAAAAATAGATGAGAGTAGGAAGGTCATTTAGGAAGAAGATAATGGAGAGCCATTAAAGATATTAGAACAGGAGAGTGCAATAAAAGTAATATCATTTACCATTCCTTGCTAAATATCATGCAATTTGTGGTGATTATATAAAGATATGTTTGCCTTATACTAACTCTAAGTCTCACAAAAATGCTGTAAGATGAGCATTATTTCTCACTTTACAGATGATGGGACTGAGGTGCCAATATATTTAGCATGTTGCTCAAGGACATTTGATTAGTAAGGTTAAGGCTGAGCGTTTAAGATCAGTCCCTTCTAACTTGATAACTTGTGCTTTTCCTGCCCTGTCCTGCTTCCAGGAAGGCATATCTGGTGGCTCTGTGTGAATGCATAAGACACACTCCAGCAGGTAGCAGGCTTCCTGCAATTCAAGCCTGAGTTTATAAGGACTGGTATAGAGCCCAGGGGGCTCAAAGGAATGATTGAATGGGAAGATCTTTTTGAGATAGGGAAGGATAGTATGGAGACAAAAGAGGCCTTAGAGCTTTGCAGCTGAGGTGACTAGGAAGACTCTAGTGCTTTTCACAGAAATGGGGCTATTGCAAAAGCAGGGGGCTTGAAAAGGAGATGGTATTGATTGCAAACAGGAAGATTTGAGATGATGGTAATACCTTAAAGGAAGAGAGGTCCAACAAAAAGCTGGAAGCTGAAAAATTCTTTCTCATTTCTATAATGACTCAGTTTTCTGTTTGTTTCAGAAATGGAGAAAAACATTTCAGACTTTTGGGAGCATATGTTTACAATCCTTCAGAGAAAAAGACTTAGTCAACCTATTTGGCCACCTAGACTAAGTGACTCCAGAAGCTGAGAGAATTTAAATAGTGTTGAATGTCAAAGAATTACTGCATACTTTAGTGCCCTTGTTTCTCAGTAGTCATGCCGGAACAGCCTGTGGCTTCGTAGTACATGTGTCAGGGGTCTTACGAATAATGCCTTGGGAGAAGAGATGTTAATTTGAATTCTGGTTCCGGCTTTCAAGCAAAATATTACTCTTGCTAATGTTGTCTATAAAATAAACTTCTCAGATTTCATTCGCAGCCTTCAAATATTTATTCCTATTTCCAATTTTTTTACTAAATCAAAAGGAAAAGGGAAATGAATAAGTGATAAATTAAAGACTGTGAGATATCTTTAAAATATGAACTTCTCTAGCCCCTAAGGCAGGTGCACATGAATTTAACTGACAAAAATTATGTACAGTTTTCTTGATTTGAAAGTCTCACTTAAATGTTAAACTAAAATTTGAAACAATCAAAATCTCAAGGTAAATATAGATGTTACTCACTTTTAAAACATCATAATTTGAACATTTACTATTACATAGATATTATGTACTGTAGAAAATTTGTAAGCTATGAAAATATGTGGAAGACAATTAAAATTTTCCATTTATTGACATACCAAGCAAAGAAAATGACAATTATCATTTTAAGGACCAGTAGAAGTTCTCTTAACCCACCTTCCCCTAACCGATTTGTAAGAGTAACCAAAGCTCTGTATCCACTAGTTAAAATATACTGATTGACATCCACAGAAGTGAGAAAACTCACCATCAGGAGGCTACTATCATGTTTCTGTATTTTGACTCCATGGTTTGGTATTCTTAGAAAAGGTCAGTAGTATTTTTTCTATAACCAGTTCATGCTTGTTGTACCTACTAATTCATAATTCAATTAAACATTACATAAAATAGTTAAATAAAAGTGCAAGCATAACATTGTTTCTATGAAAACTCAAATGACTGCATGAAAAAAATTGATAAAGGTACTTTGCAAGTATCTCTTTATTCTTGTTTCACTTAAAAGAAACAAGCTGAAAATCATGGATAATCCATTATGTTTGGAGCTTATGCAAAACAGAAGAGGAATTTCAATCAGCAGACCCATGAAAAAGGTCTTGGCTCTACATTAATACATTTACGAATACATTTACAGTTAGATGTTGTACATTAACATAGAAATTTTGAAGTATATATGCCTTAACTGTTTAACTGGCCAAATGTTAGCTTTGATTACTTTGGAAAATTATTTATAATAAATTTTCTGTGCCCTTGTACATATTTCATTAAAAGTAGGATCTTATGGTATACACAGCTTGCTTAATGTTTTCTTAAGTTAATTTAACATTTATTTAAAATTTGCTATGTCTCAAGCACTGTTTTTGGAATAGAGCTATAGTGGTGACTGAGATGGAGTTCACCTTCTATGTGGTACATAGAAAATATAAACAATGAAAGAAAACAAATTAGGATAAGAAGATGGAGAGTGATTTAGGAGTGGGGAAGGCCCTTTAGCTAGGGATATGGGAGAAAAATATATGTGGAGTAAGCCCTAAAGGATAAGAAATAGGTAGCCATACAAATATTGATCAGAAAAGCATCCTAGGCAGAAGGAACAAGTCCAAACTTCTTGAGATGGAAACAAGCAAGGTGCATCTGAGGGAAAGAAAAGGTAACACAGCACACTGATAGGTTGCCTTTCTTTCATAATTTGTGATGAAAAAAATCAAGGGTATCCTTTTGATGCATTATATTTGAATTGCCTATTAGATATCCAAGCAGGAATATGCAGTTTTGTTTACTATTGTATTATTTGAGCCTTTAACAGTATTTGGCACATTAATAGGCATTCAATCAATATTTGTTGAGTGAAGGAAGGAATTATTTTGGGAAGGAATTATTTTGAGATGGGTAATGTTTTATGAGTTTGAAACTCAGGTGAAAGGATTGTAGAATAAATTTGTGAGTCATTAGCACATAGATAATATTTACAGCTAAGAAACTGGTTAAGATTATTCAAGGGTATAGTGTGAATAGAGGAGTGCCAAAGAGTGATCTTAGAAGTAAAGAAGAGAAAGAGAAGCAAAGGTGATTGAAGATGTGCAGTGAGGTAGAAGAAAAACAAAAAGAGTCTAATTTCAGGAAGACTAGAGAAGAAAGTGTTTTGAGAAGGACATGGTCGATTGTGTCAAATCAAGCTATGAGAACTGCTTAATTATGGTAAGCTTGAAGAACTAATCATTTTGATTTGACACGAAAGCATTGTTAGTGACCTCAATATTATTGTCTGCTTGGAATGTTGGGGACAAAAGCTAAGCTGGACTGTATTGAGGGAATGTGAGGTGAGAGAGAAGAGGTATCAAGTCTAACTAGTTATTTCAATGGGGTTTCAATTTAGGATACCATAGAAATGAACCTGAAGAGATACATAAAGTCACATAAATTTTTTTTAAATGTTGAATTTTTAAGGCATGTTTATATAGGTATAAATATTCCAGTAGAGAAGGAAAAAATAATGTTGCAGGAAAGAGTGAAGATACTTGCAAAGCTGAAATCTAAGGAAGGGACACTTAGAGGGAGTTAGTCTTAGATAGAAGCAGGGATTGTTTATTCCATTATAAAAAAAAAACAAAGAGAGAGAAGGCAGAGTGTGGAAATTCAGATGCAGGTGGGTGGGTGATTTTGGGCAGGACAGCAGAGTAGTTCTTGACTCATTTTCTCCATTTTATTAGTGAAAAATGAAGTGAGTATACCAGCAGAAATGGAGTTGAATTGGAAGAGAAATTTAGAAGGTTTAAGAAGGGGCAATAGGAGCAAAATTATCTTTTTGGAAAGTGGGAAAGTGAATATTCTAGGGAAATACAGAACATTTTCTGGGTTTATGGCCCACTTGAGATTAGGGGCCATAAATGTTAAGTGATTTCAGTTAACTGTATCCTACTAAGCCCAGAAGGACAGTTAAGTCAGCAAATAGTTAAATTTAATGAGTTTAATTTCTCTAAGAGACCATGATGGAGAATAAGAGCTAAAAGAGTTGCCAGTATTTATAAACAAATAATTGTAATACCAAATCATAGAAGTTAGAATGGAAGTAAGGGAATGTGTGAGGTGTTGGACAGTGAAAATGTGGATTGAAGTTCTCCAAGGGGGTGAAAATTAGGTGGAATAGGGTCATTGGAGTCACTGGGCTGGGAGGATAGGGGATTTGTTAAAATTAAAAGATGCATACAAAAATTAAAAGATACAATTAGATTTTATTAAGCAATTCTAAATTGTCTTCTAAAATTGCTGAACTAATTTATACACTCTCCAATGTGTACCATACTATTATTCATTATGTTTTTAAATCAATAATAATTCTTAGAAAGTTATTTAGACTTATTTGTTTAACAATTTAAATAGAATTGAATCTCACTATTATTTTGTGTGCTAGTCTTTTCTCAGAATATGTAGCCTCCTCCCTTCTCCCCACCCCCCCGCAAGAAAACCCATGTAACAGAAATAGTAATAGTAAAGGAGGTTCTATCCATGAAACAAATGTTGAATTTTTAAATATGAGCCTGTAATATTTTATCAGACATAATTTCTTTACACTTCAAAATATCAAGTGTTTTATTATAACTAAACAAGGAAACATTGAGTTCTATCATCTTCATTTTTAAACTATTAAGTTTCTCTCAACAGCCAAAATTGATAATAATTATAAATTGGCCTTTATTTTTTATATATAAAATGTATCTATATCCACATTTCTAACTTTCATATATATTTATATTATATATTTATATATTATATTTATATTACATATATTTATATTTATATATTTATGAATGTTAAAATGTAATATAGATTTTTGTAGAATTTTATCTCCTTCTGAGAAACCATGTCATAAATTTTTAAATTTAGATTTCTTTTAACTTGGTTTTTAATTTGGAAGCAGGAGCTTGGCATTAATGTGTATAACATAACCTGAACTATTTTTTCTTTTCTTGAGAAATGTAGCCTTGTCTTGCTTGCTTAGTAAAGTAATGCACCTTAATTCAGCTTTGTTATCCTTCTTCTTCTTCTTCTTTCTTCTTCCTCTTCTTCTTCTTCTTCTTCTTCTTCTTCTTCTTCTTCTTCTTCTTCTTCTTCTTCTTCTTCTTCTTCTTCTTCTTCTTCTTCTTTTTAACTGTAGCCTATTTGGTAGTTCCTTTTTCCTGTGAAACATGTATAAAGTTCTACAAAAATACCAAAAGTTTACAATATTTATTGCTAAGATGCAGGTATACTACATTACTTATCCTCACATCATTAGACGAAATGCATATGAACTCTCCTTACAACTGTGTATTGAACTTCACTGGTCATTGGTTATTAGAACATTTTCTTTTAATGACTGTCTCTTTTTGTAAGATACAAGTGTTACTTTGGAGAGAGGTAGGAATAGCTCTATGGAAAAGGTACATGTACATGTGGTGGAATTTTTCCTGAAATTAAAGGAAACATGGAGTTTGGTCAAATGCATCAAATAAATTAAAATAGTGACAGTTACTGCAACTGAATCTGCTGTCTTAATATGCTATCAGTGTAAAACAGCAATCATTTATAATTGTCATCAAATGACAAAGTTAAGTGTGATAAGAATATTTTGCACACCAATTAATTTTTCTATCAGTTTTGATACTTTAAAATGTTGAACATACAGTTCTTTAAACTGCATTGTTTCTTTTTTAGCTGTTTAAAATAAATTCTTTAAGAAGTGCAATGATAAAAAAACAAATCAGCAATGTTAAAAAATATGTAAGGAGACATGCAGATTTTAATCTTCTTGTTGCTACTGTATTAAATATTTTGTCCTTATCAAAATGTATGCACAAAAACTGGACAGAATATGCTTCTGTGATCTTTAGTAGCTCTGTATTGCCCCATAAATGACTCAGCTACGAATCAGTGAATGTGCTTCAGGCTTTGATTTTTGTTATTAGTTCAAAGATGAACATCATGAGGACATCACTCAGAGACAGATTTATCATGTTTTGTTTCAGATCTCATAGTGAAAGCTGAATTTTCTTGTCTTTGTTCTACCAAATACATTGCTATGTACATGATAGTTTTAAAAAATTAAACCTTTTTGAATATGCTAGAGAATATTAACCAATGCATAATAAAATTAAATCAAGTAGGTGCCATCACACTCTAAAAATATAACACCTGAGATATGTCTGTTGACATATTTGTTATTCAAATTTTCTTTCTCATATTGTTGTATATTTACAAATGTGTATCTATACTATGCAAACATTGATGGCTTTTTAAAATTTATTTTATTTTATATTATTATGAGTATATAATAGGTGTATATATCATCAAATATTGTATCTGTTTTTCTCCTTCGTGAAACAAATGACAAGATGAGATTAGATGCACAACAGATTTATTGGCAGATATGCCTGTGAAAGATAAACAGGCAGGAGGTTAGAAGAGACAGTTTTCAGACCGTACTATAGGTCTGAAACCTATAAAAGGAGAGAGGGAAGACAGGATTGGATAGAAAATGTCTCAGACAACTATGCCAAAATTCTTAGCCAGGCCAGTGGGGATTCCTAGAGCCACAGCTTTTCATTAGAGGAATTTTGTACAGGAATGGTCTTGTTCTAGCAAGGCTGCCAAGCTCAGTCACTGGCTGGAAGCAGCCTATCTGAAGAGCAGCTTGCTGAACACAGTGGTGTATGCAAAGGTGCAGATGCTAGAGTCTGTCCTTCAGTTATGTTCCTAGTAGCAGTTTCAGCAGAGCTTCTTCATAGTCATCAAATATATGTATTTTGGGCCTTTCAGTGAAGTTGTTGCTAAGAAGATATGGATTTTCTTTCTTAATTTTCTTAGTTAATATGTTCACCCCAATGGGCCATGTCCTATAAGTGTTTAAGTGTTATTAGGTAAGAGAATGAAGATGGATTCTGTGGCTGCATCATAGG
Source organism: Gorilla gorilla gorilla (assembly GCF_029281585.2). NCBI lineage: Eukaryota > Metazoa > Chordata > Mammalia > Primates > Hominidae > Gorilla > Gorilla gorilla. The sequence goes on from NC_073229.2 coordinate 125,853,423, forward strand.
CTCTGAATTTAAAAAGCAACAACAAAAACCTTACTAAATCAAATCTCAAAACATATGTCCTGATTGTGGGGCAGTGTGGGCTTATATATGTTTGCAAATGAATAAGCACATATTCTAATTTGACTCATAATGCTATTAAGAAACAAATTCATAAATGTAAGATAGTTATTGCATTTCAATGAGGCATGCCAACAATGTTCAACAAAATAGGGGGAGAAACTTATAAGCAAGTATGGAAAATAGTACAGTCAGTCAGCAAGGTACATAGGTTTAATAACTGAGTTAAGAATATCCATATGACTTATGTGTGCAGTATACATATATAAATATATTCTTTTATATACATTATCACAATTCTTTTATATATATTCTATATAATATATAAATATATATATAAATTCTTTTATATATGTAATAGAATTGTGAAAATATATATGTGTGTGTGTATATATATGTATATATGTATATATATTATGAATTGTGATAACAGTCCCCCAGAAAGTAAAACTCTGCAAGCGGGAAAAGAGTGACAAGGCACTCATACTCAGTGAGCTCTGGAAAGGTGCTCAACTTACTTTACCTTAATTAATAGATCATAATTTAGCATTTGATGTATAGTCTTTGATTCTCACCAAAAAAATCACAAAGATTGCAAGATCTCTCAGTAGTTCTAGATGAGAATTCATTGTTATTTTTCGTTATCATTGATCAGTAATATAGATGAAAGCTCAATAACAGGTTACAGTGAATGTTCATTGAATGCCAAGCACTGTGTTTGGTACTGCTGATACAAAGGCAAGTAAATCAAGTGTTACCTCTTCCCTTGTTAATTAGTTAAAATTTCATTCATTTACTTCTTAAGCAAAAATAATATATGTTTCCCAATTGCTTTTCTGGGCACTGGGGATACAACAGTAAATAAATGTTACAGACAAAATAAATGAATGAAAAAATAAACAAGTCCCAAAATACAACTGGATAGCAGCTGTGGAATTTTTCTTAGTAGATGGAATCTTCTATTCCGTATTTAACACTATTAAATTCCTTAATAGACTACACCATAAACTCTACAATATAGAGCTCAACTTGAGATACAGAATGTTTAATAGAGAATAAAAACTTCTCTGAAGAATTCCATTGTTTAAAGAAATGGAAATCAGCATTCAATATTTCTTACTTTATATATTTAAAATTATCTTAATCAGTTGCTTTTTGTGATACTACATTATTATTTTAATAAAATAATATATAAAGTTGGATAATGATAATATAACTCTTCAAAGATACTTCTGTTAGTGGTTTGATATATATTTTTTCATAATTTTTGGTGAGTAAATCCATCTACACATACATTTTTACATAAATTTAATTTCATGCCCATTGTCACTCTTTAAAATTTACCTTCTTTTAAAATTACTACAATATATGGGCATATGCTAATTTACTGATAAATATGTTGATTGTCTTCTGTTACTTAATAAACAATTCTAAGAAGAACGTGTTTTTATATATATGAATCTCCATAAGAGTATTTATATTTTCTTAGGATAGATTCTTAGCAAGGATACACTTGATCAAAATTTCTACATATTTTAATTTTTGACATATATTTTCAAATGGCTATTCAAACCTTGTCTAACAGTTTTCCAGTTTTTCCTCTGCTATAGGTTGAATTATGTCACCAACAAAGATATGTTGAAATCCTTACCCCCACGTACCTATGAATGTGATTTCAATTGGAAATAGGGTCTTTGAAGATGTAATCATGTCAAGATCAGCTCATTAGGGTCGGCCCTAATCCAATATAATTGATTTCCTTGTATATATTATTACATTACTTTGTACCCCATAAATATATACCACCATAATTAGTCAATTTAAAATTTAAAAATAAATATTAACGATAATTTAAAAATAATTTTTAAAACAGAAGAGGGAAATTGGAACACAGGCACACACACAAGGAGAGCACCCTGTGAAGAACAGACAAACAGGGAGAACACAAGGTAAAATGGAGGCAGAGATTCCATTTTCACTGCAAGCCAATGAGTAGTAGCTGGCAAAACACCAGAAACTACAAGAAAGATATAAAACAGATAGATCGTGGCCCTGCAGGAACCTTAGTTTGGACTTCCTGCCTCCAGACCTGAGAAAATAAATGTCTGTGTTTTAAGCCATCCTAGTTTGTAGTAATTTGTTAAGGCAGTCCAGGAAAACTAAAACCCACCTCTAACATTTTAGAGTGCTTCTTTACCCTCGTAGTCACCAAATTGAGCATTCTCACTACTTTATTACTCTGTCCATTAGAAAAGTAAAATTACAAAGATGCCTAATACATTTAAAACTGAATGAATCTCATTAGATAAAAGGCAGAGAAGTTTCACATTCGTCATATATATGCATGTTTGTCTATTTACCAACATACTTACCTGTTATCCTTTACTTTGTTTTATAAAAGGATTTAAGCAGCTATTCTCTAGTTAATATAGAAAAAAAAATGCTTTAAAATGGAAGGAAAAGAATCTTCCATTAAAGAAATAGATAGGTGTCATCCTCCCAGCCAAATAACTGGGCTTTGCGCGGGGTAGGTATTTAAGTTTATGGCTATAGCAGTATCTGGATTGCAGGGTTCAAATCATATGTTTCTATTTTCTGGCTAACCTCTTATCTCTCAGCTTCAGGGTTTGGCATAGACCTAGGATGGCACAGAATCATCTGCCATTTCTATGAGATAGAGGCCTGAGAATTCTTGCCATTAACGTTCAGCCTTTCTCTCATAGGGGTTTGCCTCGCTGCTGAAATATGCAGAGTTGGTCTAGATGGAAAATAGCTTTCTGACAGTGTCAATCCAAGGATGTTCTGAGTTTATTATTAACTCTGGGAATTATATCATAAGAGGCAAATACTCCTACAAAACATTGATCAATGCCACTGTTAGAGATACTTGGTCTTAGGTTGATTTGATCAGAATGACATTTACTATGTTTTAAGTACAAGAAGAGCCCTCTGATGTTCCTCATTGTGGAGTTCTTTTCAAATAGAATGCATTGTAAATGTCATCTCCTGTGATGACAAGTCAGTTGTAGAGTGTAAGGCAGTAAAGGCGAGATGGAAGAACAGGGGACTGGCAGTCAGAAGCCTGCATTCTAGTTGTGGCTTTGCTGCTTACTGGCTGTGGGCCTTTGGAATGGTGAGTTGAACTTCTGTGTTCTCATCAGTCAAATGGGCTTATGAAGTATACCTCAAAAGGTGATTGTGAAGATCAAATGTGACCATGTTTATGCAAGTATTTTGGAAACATCTAGCATTAAATATATGTAAAATGTTTTCAGTTGCAGAAATTTTAGTTTGAATCAAGAGTGGTGGGACTTTGAAACCTCTATTCTCTCTCTTGTAAATATTTTTGTCGTATTTAATCTAAAGATAAAAACAAAACACTTTATAATAACTAAAGGTTTGTTTATTTGGGGCTGGCTGTAAGCAAGAGAGTATTATCACTGAGGGTTGCTCATAGCCACTCCTGTAGCTCATCCACTGTTTCAATCCTACAGTTTCCTTCCTTTCCGCGTAGGCTGTCTTCACCTGGGGTCACAAGACGTCCTCATGCTCAGCACCATGCTTTGTTGAAGCACCAGGGTAGAAATATTATTATATTTTCTGTGGAAAAGGTGAGGGAAATTGAGATAAAAAGGGGAAAAGTTATTTAAATAAGTATGTTCGTATCTGGTTTATAAGCCTTAAGATAATTTTTATGAAGAGCTATCTTGTTTTACTCAGATTATTTTTATTTTGGTTGACTTTGGCACCTATTTGCAGTATTAGTAGCATTGAAGTTGTTATTCAGTGGATGAAACCTTGCTGAAGTGGCTGTGTGGATACCCTAAAATAGCCACTTCTCCCTTGATGAGTGTCGCATTAAGATTCTTTGGAACAGTAGGAATCTTTAGGGCAATGCATGGAAGTTCACAAGGGAAAAACACCTTTTCTGTGTTGGCTTTTGTTATTGCACCCCTCTATCCCAATTAACATTTACTGTTTTTTACATTGGTAACTTAATTGGCTGCTAAATTTTAGAAGATAAACTCTGAATGTTTATGACTAAAATTAGAAATACTTAAAAACGTTATTTAAAACAAATGCAATGTAATGATGAAATTCACTGACTGTATAGTAAATATGTTGCCAAATATATAGAAATGCCCACAAAATAATATTTTAAAAATATTCTAAGCTTACTCTTCATCTGTATTCTAAATTTGATTCCATAATTTGAGATACAAAAATTCATGATTTTAATATAAAATCTGAAGAGTAATATTCATGACCATATACTTACATATGATCTCTCTAAATATATAGTAGTAATATTAACAATTAATAAACTCTATAATGCAATACTTTGTATTAAAGAGGATGATTGAGTTTAAATAGCTTTGTTCTTACTTATACTTTACTTCCTTGGGAAACAAGTGACCTTATATCCAAACCCTCTGAAGCAAAGCATTGAAATAAAATGTTTTTAATGCTGTGATGAGAATTTAAATGTCACAGAGTGCTATTGACATACATGTAAGATCAAAAGAGGAAGTGTGTTATGACAGATAAATCAAGATAGTAGAAAATTCTGTTAAGGTCTAAACTCAAAGTATCATAACTAAAAACATATAGTGGCATTTTCATGTATTCTGGGCACACAAATCAGCTACAATTGGCCAAAATGTTACATAATGAAAGCCAGCAAATAACATTTTTTTCCTCAAAAATAGTAGACTGTGGCATTATACATGACATTTAGAAAAGCTTCTTATTGTAGCTGTTTCTATCAATATTCCTATAACAATTGATTTAAAGATTGTATTTATTTTGTACTTCAAACTTCCTTCAACTGGTAAAATAGAAACTATAAAAGATCCCCTACCTATGGGTCAAATTACTTACCCCAAATGATTGAGTAAATTTGCAACCAAGCTGAAATTAGAACTTTTAATTATAATTTAAAAGATATTTGAAATTGAATGGACCCAATCATAGAAAATTTTATATTTAGCTCCTCAACACACTAAAGTTCCCTTTTTGGGCCATAGGATCATAGCTGACTGCTATCTTTTAGAACCTTGCTACCCTGTGTGTGGTCCACTGAGCAGCAGCATCAACATCCATGCAGAAATACAGGATCTCAGGCTCTAGCCCATACTTACTGAATCAGTTTGCCTTCTAACAAGATCCTCAGTGATTTATATGCCCATTGGAATTGGAGAAGCACGATTTCAAACATCATTATATATTTCCTCAGTTTTTTTCTTACAGGCAATAGGTGTGAACTACTTACTAAGGTGGACTGCAATAAAAAAATTAACTTTGTCATAAAGTGTCGAATATTCATTAGTGTATTTATACATGTATGAGTCTGAGAAAGCCGGACTCCAAAGAGTGAACTATGCAATACATATTTTTTTTTCTAATAACATATTGATTTTTGTTACAGATAAATATTTAAAACTATCCAAATACTGCATTAAAGTGGCAAAGTGCTTATGAGAGATAAGGTATCAGAGCTGAATTTCTGCTTTTATCACCATTGAGGGATACAGCATTCTCAAATGCATCCGGTATCATTATCTGACTAGAAAATTCTTGCTCAAATCATTGTTCAACAGAATACTGTTTAGATCTTATTTACAGTTTCCAATTGGACTTTACGCAAGAAACTCTTGTAGGCTTTAAATTCCACACAAAGGCACAATCACATAATCATGACTCTTCTTCCTCAAATATTTTACATGCCTCCTCATAAAAAGTAGAGCTCTTCAAAAGGTTAGGCCTATCTCCCTACCAGTATTGGATTGAGTGTACAGACAAAAACATACCTCGAATATGTTTGGTAAAGATCAGAAAAAAAAAAGCTCTAATTTTTCATTTTACAATGTAGACTTGTCACAAAGAATAAAGAATAAGAGAATAGCTGGAAGCAGTACCTCTTTCTAAGTGTAGGAGGGCAGGCTGTCAGCAAACCAATGGGACTATGACGAAAGGCCAGCATCCACTGTCTTTTAGTTTGTGGGAACCATTTATTATTTTAAAAAATTATACCATTAATAAACTTAGAGCCATGGTATCTGTCATCATTACTGATTTGTATGCATGAAAAAACCTCCTGACCTTTTCTTTTTTAAATTTTATAACTCATGTGAATTCGGTTTCCTTAAGGACTTGCTAAACAGTACTATGGCTTTCTTGGTCATCCTGAATGCTAATTTTCTTCAGGTAATTCGGTTCGTGAAGACTGAAAGTCATTATTTGTTTATGACCTAATGTCATTCATTAGTTCTGTTTCATTAAAAAAATGCATATTACTGAAGAAATATGTTTATCAAAGAAAAGATTCAAGGTGGGCTTTATTATCTTCAAGCATGTGGTCTATTAAGCAAAATAAGATGTTCAGCAAAAGACTATGATAAATCAGTTTCTCTTTATTGAAGAAGCTACTTTGACATTTCCATTCCAGCTCAGTCTAAGTCTGCATGACAAACAACTGTTTCTTGCTAACTTCTGTATTAATGTTTAAACTCTCTTTGGTAATCAGGACTTTTAAACATTTTTTATAATGATTTGGATAGAAATAGTCAAATTTATAATTACATTTGTGACAGAAAGGTGAACCTTCTAATAGTAGTATTTTTAAACATATCTCTATCCTGAAGCAAAAAGAACAACCTGGCATCCTTTGCCTTATCATCTTCTATTCTATAAAATATGAAAATGGGATAAAAGTGAAGTATACACTGTGTTTTTACCCTACGCTTGAATTAAGAATTGCTTTCTTTCCTTCATATTAGAGTAAGTTAAAATTAGAACACTTTTTATTTAAATTGTCAGGTAAAATGTGTTGCTTTCAAAATATGCTTTCTTTTTAGTAAAATAAAGATCCACCTTTCTTTCTTATATTAAAATGCAAAGAAATGTATATTTTAGAGTAACATATGCATTTATTATTTGCAGGGGTCATACAGAATAGAGGTAGGCTACCAGAGTGCTTCTCCAGAGCTGATCAAGCACGTTAGCATTTGTAAAGTTCTTTTTTTTGGATCAGGAGAACCAAAAAGACATACTTCCAAAATTAAAATGTAATCATATGCTCAAAACTAAAATGAATTAATGAGTTAAGTTTTACAATACCTGTTGGAAACACTTTCCACAAGACTTTTGTGATCTTTTATTTGATGGGCCATGAGCTACCAGAAATGAGTATGTTTTTAGATTCCTGGACTGCCATGCTTCAAATATATTGATGTATCTTACTTTACATCTCTTTCTCTAAGAGGATTATTCAGTTACCACTTTTGAGCTTAAAAAAAATAGACTTTAATGTTGTATTCCAGATAAATTCTTTTAAAATTCTGGTATCAACTTTTAAAATATGATCGTCTGAATTATCCACTGGATTGTTTTCCCTGGAGGCTCACTTTAGAGATGATCACACACAACTGCTGGTTTGCTTTAGATAAAGCACTTGTTCTCATGTTCTCATGTAAGTTTTATCACAAACAATGTCTAACTTCACTTTTATCATTTCGCTTCTTAATTCCTTTCTCTTTGTCACAAGTCCTGTGCTTTGTAGCTGTTTTCCTTATTTTTGTTTTTAATGTGGCTTACCTTTGCAGTTAAAATTCTTAGAAATTATTGTTACTTTGAATTTCAAATCAGAAGAATTAATTTTTTTAAAATCTATAATGCAAATTATTATGATATTGAATACACTAAAAATCTGAAGCATTTTTCAAGTTTAAATGATAATTATAATATAAACAAATACACTCATATAAAATGTGAGTAAAATTAATATTAAGAGAGAATTTGAATAGCTTCAATATTAACTCTAATATTATTTCATATACAAACCTTTTACAATTTATTTCCAGGATCAGAAAAGGAACCATATAAAATACCACAAAAAAAAATATAGGCTTTGCCTGAAGTGTTATAAGTAAAATTTAGAAATGTTCATAAAGATTATAAAGTTTCTTCTCAATTTGTTTAAGTTCAGAAACGTCATTAAAATGTTTATATTTGCTCACCTTTTTGGTAGGCACAGGCTAATTCAAGATGAAATAATGTAATGTTTTTCTGGGTGGTATGACCCCGCATAAACAGTCCTGAAGACAAATAATGTCATTCAGGATGCTAAGTGCTTATCTAGATACAGGACATGATAGGGACAGATCCCCCACCTGAACTGAAGCAAGTCAAAGAGGACTTGAGGCTAACCTGAGACTTGGAAGATGAAGAGTTCCCTGGCAGACAGGAGGAAAGAAAGACAAGACTAACGGGGAGTGTTGTAGGGAAAGAAACTGGCTTATCCAAAGTCATGGGGACACATAACAGCACAGACACATAAACTGTCAGTATTTTAGTTTGGTCTACGTCTAGGGACTTAAAGATCAAACCAACATCTTTAACTATACCAAGAATATAATATAGTCCAAACAACGGCCCATAAATGTTCTAGGTATGCGGGAGTTTTTATGGCAATCTTCATTATTCCCATGTTATGAAAAAGAATTATTTCTGATGTTCCTGACAAATCAGCAGAGTTGCAAGTGAAGGAAGGAAAGTGGAAGAAGATTGGAAATAAATGACCGTGATTTAATATGGAAGAATTACAGCAAGAGAACCCTGATATTTTGGTTCTAACTCCAGTTTAGTTCATAAACCTGCTTCGTGTTCTAAACAAGTCATCACTGACCCTATATTTTCTAAATACAGGATAATGTTTGGCCTAAATATGTTGTTTGTGTTTTAACAAAACTCTGTTAGTCAAGAGACAAAAACAGAGTGTCATTGTTGGAAATGCTGAAAGAAATCTTGAAATTCAGCTTCCTTCATCCTATAGCTTCCTCCACTTCCACCTTCTACCTGCTTCCCCTTCTATCTTCCTTTTCCTATGTTTCTACATTTTCTACCTTCCTATGTTAGCTCCTGAGCATCTATGAATAAACCTAAAGCTTCATAAAATACTGTGGAAATTAGTGTCCAGATAACTTCTAATGTTCTTTCAGACCATATTTCTCCATCTCTGAATGGTGTTTAATTAATAATCAATTAATAGTAAAAGGGAAAAGGGGAAATCTGAGGGCCTGTGATAATAAATAATAAATATAGTTAGGTTAATTGGTGGAATCTCATGAAGAGGAAAGGTATACTATAATGAAAGAAGGCAATAAATAAAATCTGGAACTAAAATAGTAATTGTAAATACTATCTATGAATTCCTTAGTGTCAGATATTTTAAATATTTAGTCTTGTTTAAATTTCCAACCATCCTGGAGTAGCTATACTGTTTCCTGTTTGTACAGAAAAGTACATGAGTTAAACAGGTTAAAAGAATAGTTTCTTATGGACTCCACTGACAACCTATGGAGAGACAATGCTTTTGTACTGGGCCCTTATAGGTGTTGAGCTTAATCTTCAGAGCCTCCTGTCCTGGGGTGGGGGGAGGGGGGAGGGATAGCATTAGGGGAAATACCTAATGTAAATGACCAGTTAATGGGTGCAGCACACCAACATGGCACATGTATACATATGTAACAAACCTGCATGTTGTGCACACGTACCCAAGAACTTAAAGTATAATAATAAAACAAAACAAATAACAACCACAACCACAACAAAAGGTTTAAAGTAAGCATATTCCCATTTTATAGCTAAAAACCTGAGATTCCAAAAGGTTAAATTAATTGCTCAACCTGAGGACATCTGGCTCCTCTTCCAGTGCCCATTCCTCTACATACTTTATTGCTTCCTTAATCTCCACAGGAATCATTTCCCCTTTTCTATCAGCCTTCAAAAGCTTGTTGATTGCTCTCTAATTACAAATACTTGGAGAAAAGTGTGTAAATTGATATGCAAATGATCTTTTCCCCTTAGCAAATTAGCACTTTACTTCCATCTAATTAAGTAGCTCTGTGAAGGAAATGGATTTCTGAAAGAAGAATGGAAAGTGTTTGGATTTGTTCTGGAGGTGTTTCTGGTTTAGCAAGCCTTGTAAATGAGGTATAGAAAAAGGAGTCAAGAGTAGGAGCAAACAATGAAAGCAGAGAAAAAACGAAGGGGGTTGGATGAAAAAATTTAAGTATAGTGACTGACAAACCTTCAGGAGAAAGTAAACTGCCTTTCATCTTTCATTCTTTCTCCAATAATAACACTTTTTTAAAAGTAAAATAAAACTTTAAGAAAGTTCTGATTTCTCTCAGACATCAGTGTTAACGCTGACAATATATTTATCAAAAATGGATATATTCAAGCCTAAACTACTAATTTTTGTTGTGTTTAGAATTTACAGGACATTCTCTTAATTGGGAAGGAATTAATTCCTTGAGTATGTTACAAGAATTTTCCATAGGAAAGAGTCACTTGTTGCGATAAGAATTAAGATATGGCTTTGCCATTATATATATTTAGTGGAATTAGGGGCAAGACGTGTATGTACTAGCTTCTTCCATGATAGGACTGAAGCAGTTGCCTGAATGTTATCTTTAATTATTGCCAGTGAATAGTAATTCAGTACTGAATATGTACTGAATTGAACATGTAACTACCTGAAGTAAAATGTGTCAATTTAAATTTTTCATTGAAAATATGGCAACTGAGATTCACAATAATATATTAAATCTTTATCCTCTAGCAATCTGTTTTTATGAATTTAACAAAACGTCTATATGTAAGCAGTTTAGTTGTATGTGCTTGGGGAAAGCCTTTAGTCTTTATTAAATTATACTACCCAGGTCCATAAATAGCTAGTTCCTATAAGTTACACAATGCCATATTAAGTTATATTAGCCATTCTTCTTAATAATGAAAACATATTTAATAATAAAATATTATTTACCCTTCTACCTATGTTTCTTTGCCAGGTATTATACTCTTGTCTATACCACCAAATTATTTTTTGGATTTACAATGTTTATTTTTTATATTTTATTCATTAAAATGTAATAAAAAATAACTGAAAACTGATGCTAATTGAATACCTTAGGAAGGATCAACTCTGCTGTTGGCAATTTCACTTATCTTATTCTAGTTGCCCTTTAAGAAAAATAAAGAGAAATCATATTGGCTATTTTCCAGGAGATTATAACACATTGGAGAAGGGAGAATCTTTGTAGCAAAAAATAACTAGAAAACCATTGGGTGCCAGATACAAATTATGATGTAAATTATAAGAACCATTTTATTATAAACACTTCTATGGAAAAAGTGACAAATATCACATATCAGAGAAAAGGTCAGACATTCAGATCTTAATTTGTATACAAAAAATCTTTTTACTGTTACTGAATACTGATATCCCAAGAGTAATTGAAGAAGTATGCAAGTACTATAAATTGCCTCCAAGCTACAATATTCTTTTGAAGGAGAAAAGATTAAAAGATTATAAATTCCATATTCCCAACCACCATCATCCCTCCATTATCTAGACTATGTCCCTTCCAGTGTATTGTGAAAAATCCTCGAGAGATCATGCTGCCAATATGTCAAGGATTCTACTTTTTTGTAACAGGTGAGAGCCTTTGATATCAAACAGTTCACCACATTTATTCTTACAGGAAGACACTGAGGCCCAGAGAGGTCACTTGGGTTTGTCCTGTTGTGTTCTTAGAAGTGAAGATTTGATACCAAGTCTGACGTGTGATCCTCAACGAAGCAAGGGTTTCAACCTTGACTTGGTATCTTCATGCTCTGAATAGTCATCACTTTATTGTGCAATTTATCTAATAACACAATTGTGTCTGTAAAGGAAATACAAATGGAGGAAAGTTTCTGCAATTTTTAAGCAGAATATAAACCTCAGGATATATAAAGCATATATTTATCTCAATATTTCCATCTTCTCTTTCTCAAATCCAAGATTTTCTTACTCTACTTTCAAAGAACAATATATATGATGTTTTAAATTTGAATATAAAGAAGCCATTTAAATGTATTTTCTGAAATGTGCAACAGGCTGCAAGGGTTGTTTTTTTTTTTTTTTTGGATGAATACATAATTGTCCTAGGCATTTTTAATTTGTTGCATGGCAGATTTCCTGAATCAAATAGCAGCTGTTTGGGGAAAGTAGCAAGCACATTTTCTGCAGGCCCATTGGTTGCTGTTTTGCTTTCATATTCTCTCACCATTAACTACACAGCAGCTAGAGCAGAGGAGTTGTTAACAAAATATACTTTCACCGCTAGCCAAACTATATACATGACTTACCGGTAATATTTGATTTTATGTCATTTACTTATGTCTCTGTATGTCTTACACCAAGGGACTAACACCCAATGGGAGAAAGAAAAAAGGGAAAATTAACTAAGTAACTGTGAGCCATCAAATAGGCTCAGATAAAATAATGAGCCTTCAACAAGCTGGAATATAATAACATTAGGACTTTGGAGTTCAGTGGGCAGTTAGATGCACTAATGGCACTGCTGTGCTGGGAAAACATATATTTTATTTGGAATTTTTTTGTGGAGGTGATTGCACATTATATGAATAGCTGTGCTAAATGCATGAAGGTTTTCTGCCAGCATAGGAGGCGATTAAGGCCCCCTCTGCCAGATAACAGCTCACTGGAGGGATGTAATGGTGGCAAAGTAAAATCTGAAAACAGATGATTTCCCATTTAATAGTCCATTGACTCTCCTCCTACTGCCACTGTGGTGATGGTGCTGCTCTTTATTTTCATTTCACAAAGAAGCACAAGGTATTCTGAGATTTTTTAGGTCATACATTTTCTTTCAAAAAGAAAGAGAAAAAAAGATGAGAGAGAAAAAGGAGAGAAAAAACACCAAGTATTGCATTAAAGAAAAATGCAATTGATTCAATCATTCATTTTAAGAAAAAAAGATACTTATTTTTGTGTTTATTGAATGTTCATTGTAGTTCAGGATGATTTCATTTTTTTTTTCTTTCTCCCCTGCACCCTCTCGTTTGTGTCACTCATCCTCTAGGGAGCTGTATCAAACTTACAAAAAAGGGTACTGCATTTTGAATGTATATCCAACATGATTATGAGACAGACCCAGCCCACACTGTCAGAAAAAAATAAAAAATGTGTCCATTCAAACTGTGATTTGGATATAAAATAGCCAATATACTTTTACCATTTAAAACATTTTCCCATTAATTATTTTTTCTCTTCTTTATCTTTTATGTGTTCTATATTCTCATACCATGTATGTTGAATATGCTTATCTCATTTCACCATTTGTTTAAGCATAGCAGTTAATTTATTTCTTCTTAAATATTCATCAAACAGAATTTTGATTAATTTAGATTTAAATTAAAATGTGTAAGTGTAGTATTGTCTATTAATAATTCCTGGTATTTCTGCCATAGGTCTTGAAAGTACTTTTGTCCATTCTGGACTATTTGTCTTTATTTACTAACATCATTTTCTGTCATACCACATCTATTTTTATGTACTTTTGAAAATAAGACAAATAATGATGCAGTCATCCAAGATTTGCTTAGGTATGGAAATATCAATTTTCAAATAGACTTACAGTAAAACAAATGTAAAAGATCCTAGAAGGAAAAAAAAAAGTTTTAGTTAAACTCACTTATTTGCAAACTACTAAAAAAAAAATAAAATGCAAAACTGTAATTCACCTTTATTTTATTGCTGGATGAAATTTTTTGTTTTCAGAATTATTTTCAGACAATACTGTAAATTTTTATGGCCAGAATCTTAGCGTTTGCAATTTTTATGTCAGATATGCATTATTTTGATGTCTAGGTTCCTTCATCTTAAAAATACAGTTCATGCCAAGTTTTGGGAGATTGATCATTAAGCAAGCTGGCGATTAAGCATAGCAACACTGAATGTATGGATGTAACCATTCAGATAGGTGGTTCTATCTAATATGTCCATTTGTTTTTTAGAATGATAAATTTTTAATAATTTTTACAATTCCTTTAATCAGGCAGCTTCTTCTATAGGTACTCAGGACAGTTTAGTTTATTGATTGTTGCTTCACTTTTTGCTGTCAGAACTTGTGGATGTCTCTTTTCTATTCTAAAAGGCAGTTTTTATGGCAACAAATAGCATGCAAGTAAACTATAAAAATGTATTCAGCAAGGTAGGGTGACTCAGCCTGCCATCCCAACATTTTGGGAGGCCGAGATGGGCAGATCACTTGAACCCAGGAGTTCGAAACCAGACTGGGCAACATAGAGAGACTCTGTTCTCTACAAAAATAAAAATTAGCTGGGAGTGGTGGTGTGTTCCTGTAGTCCCAGCTACTTGGGAGGCTGAGATGGGAGGATCACCTGAGCCCAGGGAGGTAGAGGCTACAATGAGCCATGATTGTACCCCTGCACTCCGGGGATACATAATACCCTGCAGTGCACTCCAAGTGCACCCTGCAGCCTGGGCAACAGAGTAAGATCTTGTCTGAAAAATACATAAATAAATAATAAATATGTTTTTATTTTCACTGCATATTCTCTTCTTTAATAAGTAGTTCTACATTTCATTTTTCTTTATTACCTCTTAAAACTATACCACTTTCTCTGGTCTTTCTATTGTTTGCATTTCATGCCTTTGACTTTTCTTAACCCTATGGAATTCTGACATACTTACATGGAACACATATATTATTTAAATCACTACATGTATATATCATTTATTTTACTTGCCTTTAAGAAATTACTTCTCACACACAAAAAAAGAAATTACTTCTGAATTTCAATATGTTTCATCCTTTTCAAGGAACTCAATATTTTCACTTAGGCCTTTTTTTCCGATTTATTTTTGTAAGAAATTTAAATCTATGTCAACTCTAAAAATACTTTAATCCATTTGTGCTTTAATAACCTCATTAAAGGGGGTAGGAGTAATGAAGTGATGTTTCTACTTCATTAAGTATACTAGTAGTGAGAACTACATATGGTGGTTTTATAATTGTTATTATTCACAACTACATCCTGAACATTTCTGAAAGATTTATAGTGATTAGCAATATTCTTCTTTTCAAGAGAGAAATATTATGGTATGAAGAGATTAGTAATTATCTAAATATTTTATTGGTTACTTATACCAGGAGTAGGCTAGAACTGATGTCTACTAAATCTTTCTATTAGGTAGTCCATTAAAAACAAACAAACAACAACAAAAAAATTTCTGTAATTTGACCTTATAGTGCTATATTGAATTGTACTAATTATGATGGCTTTATCTTCCTTTGACTTTCAGATCCAAGTAATACGTGTGCATTTGAATCTACATGATCTAATTGTGTTTATACTTATGTCTTTCACAATTTTTACTACTATTGAGGTTGTTTGTATAAATACGGTAAATAGATCTGATAACAACTCATAGCTCAAGAATTTATATATGGTGTTAATGAGCACAAGACTAGCGATTCAAACTACATTTTAGTTCCATTTTATAAGGCTTCACCTTCTTCTCAACCAGACAGTGTATCTGGACTGTATACAAAGAGGGATGGATGCCAACTGTGAAACCCAGTTTTGAAATGTGTTTTTGTTAGGCAAGATGAGGACCAAAGGAATAAAATATTATGAGATGGTGGGGAGGACATAAATGTCTAATTCCTAGTCTAAGGAAATATGTAAGATGGTGGAACCAGAGTCAGAATCCAAGGAAGTCTGGGGCCAAAGCTGACAGAAGAAACAAATAAGATGCAAAAGCAAAGGATTTAAGATGTGATCAGCATGGAATAATCTGGGAGAGGATGCTGTCATTTTTACTGCCAGTCCTTTTAAGGTTCCAATCCTTCTTATCAGGGATACATCTGCCCATTTTAAAAGCATCATATTTAGAAATTGCATTCTGATACCAGACATCTTATAGAAAGTTGTGCTTAGTCATGCCTGGAGTAGGTGAGAAAGAATGAGTAGTTAGAGTCCATGCTCACTTTTAGAAAAAAGAATTCAAAGCATATGCACTACTTTGAGTGAGTCAGTATTGTCATCTTCAATTGCAAAGGATAACAAGTAATTTCTCCATGGCCAGGGTTGATAAAAAGTGACTCATGTCAAAGATTTATCTTTTTTTTCTCCAGGCATAGTGTTTCACAAAAAATAAATCTATATAAACTGCAAAAGTAAAATGTTCCTATATGGACAACTAAAAGACAGTGTTTATCCATTCCATTATAGACATTGTACAACTATGAGTCATAGTGGCAAAATGACAAGTTTTCCACTGTAGCATCTAAGATTTAAAAATAAAAGAAAATTAGAAATCTCAAAAATAATAGTAGATTGCAAAATACCTTGCAACATTTTTTGAGTCAGCCAATTACTAGAAACTGGAACATATGTTTATCTGAGAAATATCTTTCAGCTGCCTTCCTCCATGGCTGTAAGATACATTTTGCACTACACTGCAATACCTATAATTATAGGACTATAATTTTAGGATTGGAAGGAACCTAATTGATCAGTTAGTTAATCCCTTCTTTTCACAGCTGAAGAATCTAACAACTAAACTGGTTAATGAATAAATAGTAAGCGAAGTCTAATAAAACATGTTTGAAGGCTAATAGCATCTATATAATAAAGACTAAATAGATACACATTCAAAATATGACTTCACTGTTGGGCAACATAAGACAGCTAGTGGAGAATTTAGATTTCTCTCTTTCTAACTGATTGTCATGTCTTATGGAGGAAATTCTCAAAGATAATGTTAACATATGTTGGGATAAACCCTTTCTGCTTTACCTCTTCTTGTTATCTTTTTCTTATTTTAGATTGTGTAGTGTTACAGATATATTTGTATAACCACTGGTATATTTTATGTACTCTATGAAATTTCTCTTCTCTCAAGAAAGTTGTAGACTAGCCATATTTATCTTAGGTTGATGATCATGTGTTGTGTTTTGCCCTGGACATTTCTGGTTGTCATAGGGTAGTAGTTAATAATACCCTCTTTCACTTTTCAAAATACCTCAGTTTGAATGATAAGTTATATGTCCACCCTTGCCTTAGGTATAGTCTTTATAAAAAAATAATTTTAACTTTTATTTTAGATTCAGGGGGTACATGGACAGGTTTGTTATATGGGAATATTGTGTGACGTTAAGGTTTGGAGTTTAAATTATCCCATCACCCAGATAGTAAACATAGTATCCAATAGGTAGTTTTTCAGCCCTTGTGTCCCTCCCTCTCTTCCCCTTCTGGTAGTCTCCTGTATTGATCGTGCCCATTTTTATGTCCACGTGTACCCAGTGCTTAACTCCCACTTATAAGTGAGAACATGTGGTATTTGGTTTTCTGTTTTTGAGTTAATTTGCTTAGGATAATGACCTCTAGCTGCATCCTGTTGCTACAAAGGACATGATTTTGTCCTTTTTCATGGCTATCTAGGATTCCATGGTGTACATGTAACACATTTTGTTTACTCCATCCACTATTGATAGACACTTGTGTATAGTCTTTATTCACTATTTAAAATAGATTTATGGGATTCATCAACTGTGCATAAGAGCATTTGGGTAGCTGAGGAGGCATTAATGAAAGATGGTCCAGACACAATTCCAATATTTAGAAATTGGTATCTGGTTGGGGAGAGAATAAATACTTTAAATGATTAAGACAATACCTAATTCAGTGACAGAATAAGTGATATGCCTCAAAAATCTAAGAGTTCTGAGAAGTAGGTTTGAGGGCTGAAATGATGAGCATTTTCCATCTTCTCTCCACGCTGTTTAACATTTCCTTACCCCATGGATATCTCACTGAAGGACTCCTGTGACCTGAACCTGTCTTTTCTGTCTCTTTTTCACTTTATTGCTCTCTGTAAGTTAGTGTGTCTGCTATGTTCCCATTGCCTCCAACATTAAACTCTCATAAAAGTTTTCTTTTCTTTTACTTTGTGAATTCAATAAATCTACTAGTTACTTTGCCACAGTGATCCAGGCTTATGGCTTTACACGGGTAATAATCATTCATATATTAAGTGGCTGTCCTTATACTCAGCAGATCTGTTCCTTCAAAGCGAACTTTTGCAGCTATTGATTTCTTTCCTTAGTTCTTGTACCTTTTACCAAAAAGCTGGATTTCCCAAGAGCAACACCATTGGGAAAACATTTTAGTAATTGATTGCGATATATTTTGAAGGCTATGTGATCTTAGTTCTGTGGGATTCCAAAAATGTTAATTATAGAGTCCTCTCTATTGTAATTTCTGAAGTATCTTCTCTAAACTACCTCCACTGAATCTGAATTCGCATTGTCTTATAGTAGAAGAAGATATTATTCAAATGTTTAGGAAATTTCTCAGGAAACGATAATTTAACCATCTGTATTTGCCTTGTATATCTGTGGGACAATAGACACATTGATTTAGTATTTTTCACTGTTTTTTTTATAGAAGACATTTTTGTTTTCTGTTCTTGAGTAAATCATCTCAGAAAAGATGTAATATTTTTATGTTACAGGTAGCATAACCATAAGAATGGCTCACTGATTAGTTTTGACTTAAATACATGTTTACCTTAGCTATGCTAAGATTAAGTGTACAATTTTAATCTTCAATATCTGTAGGCTTCTAGGTTTCTGGACATAATTCAAGAGAGTATCATTTTGTACTGGTCACTGACAGTCCAAAGACTGTCATTAACTCTGATGTTTTTCAAATGACATACTGTGTTCACCTGAATGTTTGACCCAACAAGGAAAATGAATATTTATTCCATGCATCCTTAAAGAAGGGAATTTTTCTTTTGCTTTTCATAATGTAAATTACATGATGATTGCATAAAGTTTTCATTGAGATTAGTTTATAACAATTTTTTTCTGTAAATTTAATAAAAATATCTAAATCTTAAAGTCAAACAATTAATTTTAAATACAGCCATTGACTTTTCAGGACTTTTAAAACCTCATAAAGATTAAAAACTGCACTTATATATATAACAGTGCTAAGATAGGTCTTAGGTAATTGTAATTTTCTCTTCATAGGAGATTTGAAGAATAATCTTCCTATGTTGGATAACCCTTTATGCAAACAGTGTCCAGAGAAAAGATATAATCCTCATTAAAAGTGGTTGTGCTTGCTTAGCCTCTGTGTTTAATAGAAAATCAAGACTTGCTAGTGCAAAGATAGTGTCTGTTGATTCAGAAGATTATAGCAGTGATTTTCCAGAAGCTAATGAAAGGTACTAAAATGAATTGATAATCTAACTGGTGCATTTTAAAACTCTTAAAGACAACTTAATATATAATGTCTTCATGAATTGCTTCTAGTTCTGTTTTAATAATAAACTTGTAACTCAGATATGCATACAAACAGGAATCAATTGGGACAGCAATGAGCATAAACATTTATAATCACTTGCTTTTATAGGAACTAAACCTATGACAGTTATATCGATGATTAGAGTACCTACACATGAAGACAAGTAGAAAGTAGAACATACATCCAAAGTAACATACTGTCAAAAATATCCAAGCAATGATTGCATATTTGAACAATGTACATTAAAATATTATAAAATTATGTGAGCAGTATGTATTTTTAGCATTTTATATGCACAACTATCTTCTGTTTGGTCAAATTACGTGTCTTTTATACACGCTAAAAACTGAAAACAACATGGACAATGCAAAAGAATAAGTTTATGTTTCTAAATAAAAACCTGTACTTGTTAATCATTTTGTTTTTTATAACATCTCCACAACATAGGAATCAAGTAATGAAAGCAGACAAAGTGATACTGTATTCTGAAGTTATTATGCTGTTGGCCTGACGGACTTCTGTAGACATAAACTCTCTACCTGTTTGAAAGTATTACAGATATTAATTTTTAACAATATTTGCCCTAACTTGCATTTTTCTCTTTGTTTTTAGTATCTGACATTTTATATTTCTCAGATTAAATATTATTTTGTGGTGGTAAAATGTAAACATTATTTTTATGAATTCATTCTCATATATATACAATCACTTAAATATTTATTGAATACCAGGAAATAAGCTATATTTAACAAGTGAACACATTAATTTCCCAGGATATGTTTATTGAACCTTATGAGACTATTAATTCTGATTTATGTGCTCCTTATGTTTGATACACAGAAATAGGCAACCCTTTGGAGAACAAAAAATTAGAGGAAAATAGACGCTATAATTCATATTTCAAGTAGTACTGTCCCCAGTAATACAGAGCTAGTGAAAATAGCGCAGGATGCTTGATACTGGAATGTACTTTAAAGAATAAATTATTGGAGGGCATAGAAACCTCATCAGGACAGCAAGTCTGCAAAGACTCCATGTGGGCAACCTGGCCTTGCTCTCCTGTGCTGCTGGTCAACTTCCTACAGCTCAGCTGGCATTGCTCACCAGACAAGTACATGATAGGCATATTACTTGTACATTATCTTTCAACTTTTTATCTTTTAATAATTTTCTGGCCCATTGTTACATTTCCTGTGAGAAAAATGGAGTTATTTGAAAGTTTAGTTTCAGTGGTTTTTCTTGTGGCTATAATTAGGGTGCAGTCCACTTCCCATTGATCTGTGCACAGAATACAAAATACATAACACTAGAGAAGAGGTGATAATGTGAAGTGAGAAGTTAAGGGGAAAATGGCCATGCGGCTTCTATTATAGAAATGAGGGCTTAAACACATACAGTGACATAGCCTATATATAATTGAGAGTTATCTATGTGCATGAGAAGCAATGTGTATGTATGCATATATATTAGAGGTGGGAACTGTACACAGGCTAATGTTTAGCACAAAAAATGATAAAATAATTATATTTATTAATTAAGTGCATCAAAGCCTAATTAAGGAATGACTCATGTGCAGATGATTATGAATAAATTGTGAAATAGAACCTGTCCAAATGCAGAAAAAATTGATTTTAAAATAATTCATATAATTATTTTACTGAGATAATCAAAAATATCTAATTTGAAAGCAAAATGAAGATATTTGAAATAATTTGGTTAACTTATCACATATAATTATTTTATTGAGGTAATAGCAAGTATTTAATTTGGAAGCAAAATGAAGATATTTGAAACTAATTTGGTTAACTTATCACAGCTATGGTATAATTTGAATCAGAAAACTGACATCAACTAAGTAATAATAGTATATCAAACCATTGAGTATATACTGTGTGCTAAATAAAACATGTATGTTATGTCATTAAATTCTATCAGTAACACTGCATGGTAGACACTTGCATTTCCGTTTGATACATGAGAAAGCACAACTTACCCACATCACACAGTAGAGTGCCACAGCCAAAATTTGCAGCTGTATCTCTGACATCGTGACATTTATTTTAAAAAGAGAAAATGAAATTAGTTAATTATTTAACTTAACAGAGTGGTTGAAAGCATGGGCTCTAAAGAAAACCAGATGGTTTTAAATTCTGACAGGCACTCATATACTAGCTGTGTAGTCTTGGTTACTTACCTTATTGGAGCCTGGATTATCTAATTTATAACATGGAGATAACAATACACAGAGTAAGTACTCAGTGTTGTTATTATTAAGATATACATGTTGCCTTAATTGACTGAAATATCTATGACAAATGTAATTCTGTTGATATTTATCTGGATATTTTAAGGTATGTTTTATTTGTCTTCCAATCAGGAACATGGTAACCATAACCTGCCCAATCCCAAACTAATAACTGAGGCTATAAAAAGTAAGAGTCACTTACCATTTCATTCTATGCAGTTTCCTGCCTTGAAGTAGGTGTCTTATGGCTTTGGTTGGCAATACTGTTAATGGAATATAGTTGTATTAAAAGCAATTTTTTTGACAATCCTTTATTAGCAGTCAGCAACTAAATATATTAAGAAGCCTTGTTTTGCACACTCTTCCAACCACAGAACACTAAAGATGTATATGTTATAATTACAATTATCCTTTCTCTTCATTGTCCTGCTGAGGAATGCACTGTAATTCTGGCAGCTAGAGTATAGAGTTGGCTTGCTTTCCTTGGATTGCAGATGTCTAATTGCAGGCAACCATTTCATTTAAAATGGCTCATTAAAGTAAAAACCATTTAGCATCAGTAACATGGATCAGCATCCATGATTATGCATTTAATTAGAGAGAAGTATGTTTTCCCCTCTTTTCTAATTTTTCTATCTATAGATCTACCTATGTATCAATCTATGCATCTACCCACACACATACACATAGATACACACATGCAGATTTATACAAAGCTTGCCTTAGACATTAATTTTATCATTTTGCCATCATTGCAACTCCTTGGCTAATTGTTCCATGGAGTATGTATAGAACGTACTAATTATGAAATTATAGAACATATTGTTACTCAATATTAGTAAATTGCATATTGCACATATAGGAATTTTCTGTTTTGTAGGCTTTTCTAGATATGTTATATTTTACCTTAATAAATGTCCTTATTTACTAACTGAAATATTACTTGTTTATTATCATTCCAAAGAAGCGTCATATCCTGAACGCTTTAGTTTACTGATCACTGAAATAAGACTGTGGTGTGGGGAGAGAGAGTGAGAGAGAGAATTCCAATTTTTCTCATTCTCATGCATAAAAGATCAATCATAGAAGCATAGTTTTGATGTGATGATATGTCCTATTATTTGTATTGTGAAAATAGATTTGTCTATTCAGAAATAGAACATTTGGACTTTTTAAGCATTACTTTTAACAATATTTTTAAAAATAGTCAAAAACCACAGGCATTATCTATATCATAATTCTACTAAACAGCAGTGATGAGTGGCAATTAGTTGTTTATTGAGTCACTGTTTACATAATTATTTGTAAGTTATTTGTAAATGGCCTTAGGTTTTTTAGATCTATAAATTTCAGTGAATAAAAATATCATTTAAAGGCTTTCATAATATTAAATAAGGATGAACCAGGCTGTCTTTTATTAGCTTATTTTTCATTTCATTAGAGAAAAACACAATTTACTTTGGCAGAATCTAGATATGTTGATGTACTTTATCATGTCCAAATCCGAGGCAGTGAATAATTTTCTGTAGAGAGCCCCTAGTCCTTAAAGAGTAGACTAAATCAACAAAGGATCCAGAAGTAAAAGTCAGAAGCTAAAGTATATTTGTGCATTTCTGTGTCAGTAAGAAAGAAATTAAGACTGAGATATAAATTAAGAATACATTATATAAAACCTGCTCCAGTCCTGTCCTGTAAGACAGCCAGGGGATAGCCTCAAGAGTTCAAGGTTAATGGGTCTCTATGGGAAGTATTTACTTTCTCACTGGATTTTTAAATTACATTCCCTTTTTTCCCCACCAGTACTACTGAAGTAAAAAGAGAAACAAATGAACAAAAACAGTGCTGGCAGGTATGCTATTTATTGCCCAATGGAAAAGTTATAAAATCATTGTTATTACTGCTGTATAATAATTGATTCATACTGCTTGATATGTGCCATTGTTTTATGCTGGTCACTTTTCACCCTTTTTTGTTTTTGTTTTTTGTCACATTCTTGATATAGATCATAAGCAAGAAAAGAGACAAGTGAAAGTGGAAGGGGAGGAAATAGAGAAAAGATAAAGAGATAATAGAGAAAAGAAAGAGAGAGGAACTTCAAGAAGAGAGAAACATACTTCACAGCTGGGCAAGATTCAGATTTTTTTAAAAAATGAGAGGATCAACCATGATTTGAGAGAATAAGAATACAAAGTTAGTGTTTAAAAAGAGTGAAGAGAGAGGGGAAAGAGTTGTTTTGAGTTTGAAGTGTTAGTAAACTATGCTTCTCACACACTGCAATTTACTTGAATGTTAGTCGTCAAAGCGATATCAAATCTTATCACTGCTTTGAAATGCAAAATAGATGATTGATTACTATTCATAGTTCTTCAACTTTCTTTCTAAGCAAATTTTCAAGTACTTCTATGCAGTTTCAGTCCAACTAGCTAAGTCTTAGAAATTATCTGAGCAGTGAAGAAAGTATTACTCATCTTTAGGAAGGAATACATTTAAACTAAAAGTGAAATTGTGTCTCTTTGATCAATGGACAATTCCACCCTAAACCAGTTGCTAAAGAAACTGTTTTGATGCCTTTATTTTTCATGCCTGCCCTCAGTTACTCTATTGTTTTTATGCTGAGTGCTACAAAGGGAACAACCATCAAAATCTCTTCGTACTAAGAACTTTAGGAAGGAGTGAAAATAATGTATAAACAAAGCTTCTGCCCTAGTTCATTATAATTGGGAAAATAAGGTAAATGCGATTATACAATTTCAAAGACTATATAATGAAATAGAGTGTAAGTTTTAGAATAAAAACCTGGAGAATCAAATGACAGAAACATTTGCACATAGGGTTTCTTTTAGGGAGTTTGGAGGCAAATAAGCTATACCATACCTATTGTATAAGGCACAGAATAGATAATAGTGTTTAAATAAAAAGCTATAAATTGTTACTCTTATACAGATATAAAAATGAACACATTTTAAATGTTTTATTTAACTCACATGGGAACCAGGAAAATGTTATAATCTATTCAAAAAAGAATCTAAGGAACAGACACATGTATAGACTAGGAATATGCAAATGGCATCAAAATATTTTCCACAGAAAAGAGTATGAAAGTCACTTAAAACCTCTAACAGACAAGACAGAATTCATAGGTATGTCAGTTACCTACAATTTACAGAATCTTAAACTATATCCCATAGAACCATAATCTTGGCCTGCCAAGACCAAGAGTGCTATAAATAATACATAGTTTTCCTAGGAATTACAAATCTTTTCTCAAAAATAGTAAGGGCAAAAACCTAGAGAACCATAATAATACTCATTTCATCATTTTCAAATGAGTAGTGAACAGCGTATCTTGAACATTACAAAAGATAGAAATCCTAAACACAAAAATTATTATGTAATACATTTGTCAGTTCTTTGTGTTTATATGCACACACACCTTTTTTTTCCTAGTGTAGTAATTGCTTTATATTTTGGTTATTCCTTTTACATCAAACTTAATATTTCACGTAATCTAATCAATTGATCTAGTCCTTTGGGATGATGTCTTTTCTTTGTTCTACAAATGAGACAATCAACTTCCTAGTTGGATTTTAAAGAAATACGTAAGGGTTTGATTAATGGTAGAGTTCCTGGGTAGAGGAAATGATATTTAAAAAAAATTAATTAGATTATATTTTTAGGAAACATTACTTTATTGAGATTTTTACATTAAGTGATTACAATCTTATTTTTTTTTAGTTTTCAAAAGAGAAAAGACTTGGTTGTTTTCTACTACTATTTTAAGGGTTAGTTTTTTCATCAAAGCAATATATATCTTTATTTCATGGTTCATTTTTAAAAAACTCGAATACAAATAATGCACTGTGGAATTTTTCCCAAGGCAAAAGATCAAATATAGAGAACTGGCCAAATATTTATACTTTGCCTCTGTGTTTTCATTAATGGAATTTTTATTAGAACTTAATATTTGTTTATTTTTGCATTTTGGAAAGAAGCGTGTCTAAATCCAAACCTTTCTCTTATATTATCCTTTTAAAAAGCCAGGTAAATCTGAGCATTCACTTTCCTGCTCAAAACCTTGCAATCATCTCCTTTACTGAAGTCTACTAGCCTCTGCTTGATCTGCCCTGTGCAGACTCATCCTCTCTATCTCCTCACCCCACTCCTTGCTTTCTTCTTGGCTTGCAAACAGCTGCCTCTTGCTGGGTTCTCCCATACTGGAGAGAAAGAGAGAGCAAGGTCTCTAGAATTGCCTCTTATGAGTATAGTAATCCTATCATGAGAGTCCCACTCTCAGGATCATATATAATAAGTCAAATGACTTTCCAAAGTCCCTAACTCTACATACCATCACATTGGGAAATTAAGGCTTCAACATATGAATTCTGAGAAGACTCAAGTCAGTCAATAGCATTCTGCCCCTGACACCCCAAAATTCATGTCCTCACATACAAAATACATTCATTTCACCCAAATACCCAAAGTATTAACTTGTTCCAGCAGCAACTCTAAAGTTTAGAGTCTCATCTAAATACTATCTAAATCAGATATGGGTGAGACTCAAAGTATTACTCTTTCCTGAGAAAAATTTCCTTTTTATATGAACCTGTGAAGTCAGACAAATTATATGCTTTCAGAATACAATGGTGGAACAGGTATAGGATAAACATCCCCATTTCAAATAGAAAAATAGAAAAGAATAAAGGGGTGGGAGTCCCAAACAAGCCCAAATCCTAACAAGGCAAATTTAGGCCTCCTTCATTCTGTCTTTTTTACTCTGTTCCTTTTAGTTCAAAACTGGCAGTGTTGCTGGAATAATCCTGTCTTTATTCCTGGACTCTGCTGGAATGGCTGATTAACTTCATCACAGTCATTCATGATTTCTTTATTAAAGTTTTAGCCACATCTTTAATGTTCTCTTCAGAACAAGCTTTCTCTCTCTCTCTGGTAATATGAATAGGCTGAGAATTTTCCAAATCTTCAAGGTCTGGTTCTTTTTTGCTTGACAAATTCCTGATTTAATTCCTCTTTCTTTTTTTTTTTTTTTTTTTTGTATTTTACTATAAGCAGTCAGGAGGAATCAAATTAGCTGCTTCTTCAATACTTCGCTTAGAAATCTCCTCAGCTAATTATCTAGTTTCATTGTTCGTAGTCCTTCCTTCCACAAGACACTAAAACATAGTTCAGCCAAATCCCTTGCTAATTTATAACAAGAATCACATTTCCTCCAGTTTCTGATATGTCCTCATTTCCATCTGACACATCACCAGAATTGCCATTACGACTCATATTTTTATGTTTCTTTAAAATTTGTTTTAACTTCCTATTATCACCACTTAATTAATGCCCATATTTTTAGTATGCACTTCAAACTCCTACAGCCTCCACCCACTACTGAGTTCCAAAGCTGCTTCCACATATGCAGGTATTTGTTACAGCAGCACCACACTCTTGTTACCAAAATCTGTATTAGTCAAAGTTCCCCAGAGAAACAGTACCAACAGATAATATAGTACAAGAAACTGACTCAAGCAATTATGGAGACTAAGAAGTTCCAAGATCTGAAGTTGGTATGCTGGAGACCCAGAAGAGTTAGTGTTATAGTTCCAGTCTAAAAGCCAGCAGACTCAAAACCTAAAAAGAGACAATATTGTAGCTTGAGTCAGAAAGCAGGAAAACATTAATGTCTAACCTCAGGGCAGTCAGGCAGAAGTTCTCTGTTCAGCACATGAGGGTCAGCCCTTTTTCTCTATCCAGGCCTTCAAATGATTGGATAAGGCCCACCTATAATACATTAGGGAGGACAATTACTCAGTCCACTAATTCAAGTGTCAATCTCATCTAAAGACATACCCACAGACACACCAAGAATCATGTTTGTCAAAGTATTTGGGTACCCATGACCCTGTCAAGTTGACACATATAATTAACCATCACAGGGAGCCTAGAGGTAAAGACCTTGGGTGGGAGGAATCATAAAAAGAGGCTGGAGCAGATTCTACAGGGCCCTGAAGGACACATTAAAGAATTGGGAACTTGTCCTAAGGAAAATGACAACCCATTGGTGATTTTTAAGGAGGTACATAAGGTAATCTGATTACTATTATTATTTTTTAAAAGGACATGAGGAAGGTTGGGTTGTTGACAGGAAAGGCAGAGAGAAAGGTGGTACTGTAGTTAGAAATTGTGGTTTGATCTCAACTTGTCTTCGTGGAGAAGAAAGTGGAGTTCCAGCTTGATCCAGCTTGTCTTCATGGAGAATGGGAGAGTTTTGAAATATAGTGAGAGATTGATTTGATATGAGGAGAGAATAAAAGGGAGGGATCGATAATGGTGGCCAGTGGCTAGATTTAGCAAATATATTTGTAGTGTGTGATTTACCACAAATGAAGAAAGAAGGAAGTTTTATAGGAAGAGGATGACTTTAGTTTTAGGTTTATGAAGTTTAAGTGGTGCAGGTCTGAGGTCCAGAGGTGTAGTCTGGGATAGATTTACATGTTGTAACAGGCCAAGATTTCCTAGGTAGAGAATGTAAAAAATGTAGAGATAAAGGATCTGATGAAAAGGCACCCAGTATTTGATGGATAGAGGAAGGGAAGCCCTGGAGGTACCATCAGGTTTTTTTTGGCTCCTATTGTATTCAATATGTCGACATTTATACAATATCTCAGAAATAACAGGGTTTAGAAAACATACTGTATTAGTCCGCTTTCAGGCTGCTGATAAAGACGTATCCAAAAGTGGGCAATTTACAAAAGAAAGAAGCGTAATGGACTTACAGTTCTGCATGGCTGGAGAGGCCTCACAATCATGGCAGAAGGCAAGGAGGAGCAAGTCACATCTTAGGTGGATGGCAGCAGGCAGAGAGAGAGAGTTTGTGTATGGAAACTTCCATTTTTAAAAGCATCAGACCTTGTGAGACTTATTCACTATCATGAAAACAATACGAGAAAGACCCATCCCTATTATTCAATTATCTCCCACCAGGTTCCTCCATAATACTTGGGAATTATGAGAGCTATAAGATGAGATTTGAGTGAGGACAGAGCCAAACCATATCATTCCTCCCCAGGCCCCTCCTAAATCTCATGCCCTCACATTTCAAAACCAATCATGCCTTCCCAACAGTCCCTCAAAGTCTTAACTCATTTCAGCACTAACTCAGAAGTTCACAATCCAAAGTCTCATCTGAGATAAGGCAAGTTCTTTAGGCCTATGAGCCTGTAACATCAAAAGCAAGGTTGTTACTTCATAGATAAAATGGTGGTACAGGCATTGGGTAAATACAGCCGTTCCAAAAGGGAGAAATCGGCCCAAAACGAAGGGGCTACAGGCCCCATGCAAGTCCAAAATCCGGTGGGGCAGTCAAATCTTAAAGCTCCAAAATGATCTTTTTTTACTCCATGTCTCACATCCAGGTCATGTTGATGTAAGATGTGGGTTCCCATGGTCTTAGGTAGCTCTGCCCCTGGGGCTTTGCAGAGTACAGCCTCCCTCATGACTGCTTTCACGGGCTAGTGTTGAATGTCTGCAGCTTTTCTAGGTGCACAGTGCAAACTGTCAGTGGATCTATCATTCTGGGGTCTGGAGGATGGTGGCCCTTTTTTCACAGCTCCACTAGGCAGTGCCCCAGTAGGGGCTCTGTGTGGATGTTCCGACCCCACATTTCCCTTTCACACTGCCCTAGCAGAGTTTCTCCACGAGGGCCCCATCCCTGCAGCAAACTTCTGCTTGGGCATCCAGGTGTTTCCATTACATCTTCTGAAATCTAGGCAGAGGTTCCCAAACCGCATTTCCTGACTTCTGTGCACTCACAGGCTCAACACCACATGGAAGCTGCCAAGGCTTGGGGCTTGCACCCTCTGAAGCCACAGCCTGAGCTCTACATTGGCCCCTTTCAGCCATGGCTAGAGCAGCTGGGATGCAGGGCACAATGTCCCTAGACTACACACAGCATGGGGACCCTGGGCCTGGCCCACAAAACCAGTTTTTCTTCCTAGGCCTCTGGGCCTGTGATGGGAGGGACTGCCGCAAAAACCTCTGACATGCCCTGGAAACATTTTCCCCATTGTCTTGGGGATTAATATTCAGCTCCTTGTTACTTATTCAAATTTCTGCAGCCAGCTTGAATTTATCCTCAGAATATGGAATTTTCTTTTCTATTGCATTGTCAGACTGGCTGCAAATTTTTCAGACTTTTATGCTCTGCTTCCCTTATAAAACTGAATGTGTTTAACAGCACCCCAGTCACCTCTTGAATGCTTTGCTGCTTAGAAATGTCTTCCACCAGATACCCTAAATCATCTCTCTCAAGTTCAAAGTTCCACATATCTCTAGGTCAGGGGCAAAATGCCACCAGTCTCTTTGCTAAAAGAATCACCTTTTCTCCAGTTCCCAACAAGTTCCTTATCTCCACCTGAGACCACCTCAGCTTTGATTTCATTGTCCATATCATTATCAGGATTTTGGTTAAAGCCATTCAACAAGTCTCTAGGGAGTTCCAAACTTTCCCACATTTTCCTGTCTTCTTCTGAGCCCTCCAATCTGTTCCACCCTCTGTCTGTTACCAAGTTCCAAAGTTGCTTCCACATTTTCAGTATTTTTTCAGCAGCGCCCCACTCTACTAGTTCCAATTTACAGTATTAGTTTGTTTTCATGCTGCTGATAAAGACATACCTAAGGCTGGTCAATTTACAAAAGAAAGAATTGTAATGGACTTACAGTTCCACATGGCTGGGGAGCCTCACAATCATGGCAGAAGGCAAGGAGGAGCAAATCATATCTTATGTGGATGGTGGCATGCAAAAAGAGAGAGCTTGTGTAGGGAAACTTCATTTTTAAAGCCATCAGATCTTATGAGACCTGTTCACTATCACAAGAACAGCAGGAGAGAGACTCGCCCCAATGATTTGATGATCTCTCACCAGGTCCCTCCACAACATGTGACAATTATGGGAGCTACAAGATGAGATTTGGGTGGGGACACAGATCCAAACAATATCACATGGTATCATGGTGAAAAATGTAATGAAACCATGACTACATTTGATCTTTAGGTTAGCACTATGTTTTAATGAGCGTTTCAACTTTTATTGCTTTTATGTTGATTTTTACATCTGTCTACAAAGTGATTTTTTATAGGCTTTTGGTTTTTTTGGCTGTAGATGTGAAAGAGAATGGTGCATTGTGAAAGAAAAGGTTGAACAAAAATCAATTCATGTCAGAATTGATTAAAATCAGGAAACATTTTCAATGTCAACAGGATATTTAGGATGAGAATAATTAAATGAGCTCTGGAGGCAAATGAATTATTGATTACTCACAAATATCAGGCCTAAGAAGATAGAGATTGAGACATATGTCTTCTTTTTTTTCTTAGTGAAGAGAAACAGACAAAACTCTTCTAATATGTAACTTGGTATTAAACCGTTGTGAGGAATAATTAGGAAATTATCCTAACATAGGAAAAAATATACAACTGACACATTAAATGTTAATTGTAATTGACAATTGTCAATTGTAATTGTAATTATCAATTGTAATTGTAATTGTCAACTACATGTATATATGTATATATACTCTTGAAAGTAATCTCTCTCTTTAATTCTTTTCAGAAGCAGCTTAAAGTTACATGGAGAAAATTCTTAAGTAGTTGATATTACAATGTCAACTTTTGCCTATTTTCAGACTTTGTACTTAGATACTATATGCAAATTGCAGTTTTGTATTTTTCCCCTGAGGATTGTTCTAGTGTTCCCACCTGCCCTATCTTCACAGCTTTTTTTATCCCATTCCTACTTTATGCTTTGAGACACTGGTCTCATTCATTCACTCATCCATTCATTCATTTATATGGTAAATATTAAGCAAGAGTCCCTATTTTCACAAATCTGACATTATTGACCAGGGTTTCTCAACCTTGGCACTACTGACAATTTGGCTAGATAACTCTTTGCTGTGGGGGACTGTCCTATGTAATGTTGGATGTTTAGTGACATCCCTGTTCTCTACCTAATATACGTTGATAGGGCCCAAATAAATGTCTCTTGGGTGGCAAAATCACCCCCTGTAAAGAACCACAGTTCGAGAGAGAAGAAAGACAATAAAGAAACATAACATAACACAATATTAATGATGATAAGTGCTGTGAAGTAAAATAGAAAACGGGACTGTGGTAAGAGCGGCAGCAGGAGCAAGGGTTCTAAAGCTTTCTCAAGGACAGCAGTCTGCATAGCGCACAGTTGTAGAAGCCTTGTTTCTCTTTTAACAGATGTTTGTCATTCACTCTAAACCTGTCTATGGAATTGCCAATTAAGGCAAGAGCCTGATATATTACTTACATGATTAAATTATTTCTGGTTCTTGACTATTTACAAAATGTCACAGTCACAGTAAGATTTTTTTGAATATGTCAAGTTTCTCAACTGAATAGAACATTAATAACTTCAAATGGACTATCGCATGCTATTGATTTTACTGTCTTGTTTCTGCCACTGGAGAACACGAACATCAATAAGTCACATAGGCCCTCAGTGGATGATGGTAGGGTACATGTATTTAAAACTCTTCCATTAATTTTTGTTTATTACATTATTCAATCTATCTTATAGCTGGTCTGCCATTTTTGTGGGTTTCAGAATTGTGAGGACTCTTAATGGGAAATGCTGTGACACTGTGATAAATGAAAGAGCAGTGAGCGGTGAGTAGCACACTTGGGTTCTCGTTCAGGCTCTGTTATTGACTGGCTGGAGGACCCTGGGCAAAGTACTTCACCTCTGGGCAGCTTCTCTTAAATGAGGACGAGTCTACCTTCTTAATTTATTTCATTGTTTTTAATGAAGAAATGATATAGCAAATGTAAGATAATCTTTTAAAATGTTGTATTTTTTTCTTTAAAGAATTAGGTAATTATAAGGAAGATTTATATTTCTCAGATATTCTTGAAGTTGAGGAGCCACAATTGTGACTGTTTCCATCACTTGATGTTTCTTCTCCTCTAACCTACTTAAAAATTGCAGGCCCCTGTGCTATCCTGGTAAATCTCCCTCCAGTTTGCCAGTATGTGTCATGTTTCACTGCAAATCTCACACAATTTTCTGTAAGACATGGCCTAACCTGAAAAGTATAAGGAGGCTGTTAAATCTGTGGTTTTGGAGCAGGGATTTCTTTTTTCATGATCACCCCCCACCCTCAAAGAGCCTTTATAGACATTGTTTTCGTAGTTGCTCACCTATGAAATGCTAACATCACAGATTTATCCCCTGCCCTCCGCAGAATCAACTTTGCTCTCTGGGAATGATATGGTGGAGAAAGGGAAAGCGATTGCCTGAGTTGAGAATTCATGTTTGACTCAAAGTTAAGTTGGAGTCTAAATTCCCAGCAGCTTTTTGGCAGATCCAACCCAGTCCAAATCTGCTGTGGCTTTATAGTGTGGGACACTGGCTCAGCTGGCCGGATCTGGTGTTAAACCCCTGCTCTCTGCACTGGCTTATCCTTCCCAAGTATTCCATGTTTCTGAGTGGTTCTTTGGCTATAAAATAGCATTATTATTTCCTGTTCCTGAGGTTGTTGTGAGGACTAATTGAAGTAACATATAGGAAGGTTGTTAACAGTGCATGGCAGATGAAAAACAGAAATGTTCATTATTATTTATACCCAATAACAGCAAGTTTTACAAGGAAAAGGGGGAGAGGAGAACTAATGCTTTTAAGTCCATAACTGCATTCTACATTTGTGCAGTGGTTATTTTCACTTTATTTTTAAGCTGTGTTCAGAACGTAACTTTTGCTCTTGTTTATCTTTGTTAGGTTTGACCCCATGTTTAAGCATACGTATTAGTCTGTTTTGAGTTTTTATAAAGGAATACCTTAGGCTAGGTAATTTATAAAGAAAAGAGGCTTCTTTGGTTTACAGTTCTGCAGGCTGTACAAGAAGCTTGGCTCCAGCCAGCTTCTGCTTCTTGTGAGGACCTCTGGAAACTTTCAATCATGGCAGAAAAGGAAGGGGAGCCGGCTGGCAAGAAAGGAAGCAAGAAGGGGTGGTGCCAGGTTCTTTTTAACCTCTAGCTCTCCTGTTAACTAATAGAGCAAGAACTTACTCATTAGCATGGGTAAAGCATGAAGCCATTCATGAGGGTTCTGCCCGCTGACCCAAACACCTCCCACTAGATCCCACTCCAACATTAGGGATCACATTTCACCATGAGATTTTTGAGGGGACAATTATCCAATCTATGTCAGCCTGACATCTGCAAATTTAATTGGCTTTTATGCTTCTCACTCAAGGTAAAAACACAGAAACAATAAACAAATAAAATACAACCACTACTTTGAGGAGGACAAGGTCAGGGAAAGCCACAAGCATGCAAGTATGCAACTAGAAAATTTCCCTGAGGACACTGGTTGTCAACCTTGACTGTATAATTTGGACTGAGGTATGGCCTAGGTGTTGGAATTTTAAATAATTCACCAAATGATTCTAATGGGAAATAGGGTCAACAACTACCAAATATTCAATAATAAGGAATCCACTCAAATAGACCAACTATTACTAGAGTTTTCTTAAATTCTCTGTTGAAATCCAGATACACTTGTCTGCAGAATTCATCTGTTAGGAAGAAACTTTTCCTCATGATCTTAGGTTCAAATGGTTGGGTTCCTGAGAGTTAACTGACGACAGATAGATTAGCAGAATAAAAGACAGTGTTTATATATATGTACATTGCAAACCCTCAGGAGTACCCAGTGATGAGTAACTCACTGAATCCTCAAAATTAACATTTTATATACCATTTTAACAAAATGTATTGTTTTTAAAGAGCATCAATGGAAACGTATGGAAAGTTTATTGGGCTTTTTGATGCTAATGAGAATAGGAAGCCTGTCTCCATGGCAGCTGAATTCACAGGAAATTCCTTGCAGGGGAGTTAATGGGAGCTATATTTTCAGGACATTCTGCTTTAATCAGATAAGGGATGTTCAGATAAGTTTCTTTTTCATTTTCTGTAGCTCAAATGTTTTCACTTGAAAATAATCTTTATGCTAAACTGTGATCTCTTTACATGTGATAACTCTTAAAATGAGAAAATGACACACAACTACACCAAAAAAGCAAATAATTTAAGCATGGCATTACTGAGTGCTCATTATGTCCCAGTTTTATTCACCAGGGCCAAGTAATGTGTCCAAAGTTAACAGCTAATAAATAGCAAGGCTGGGAGTATGCCCAGGTTTACCTGACTCCAAGGTCAACACTCTGTTATACCACACTGTTCTTAATATGCCCTAGTGGTAACAGCCTCTCTTTAGACTTCTACTGAGATTAATAAGCTATCATACAATTCTGCTTAAGAAGATTATCAGAATATACTTTTTTCTATTTTTGGAAAAAGCAAATGTATATCTTTTTAATAGTTTTTAGCTTCCTAGCAGTGATAGTGAACCAGGCCTGATGTGCCTGTTACGCAGTATGCCAATCACTAAGGTGACAAGTTTGCAGCAGAGAAAGAGTTTATTCATGAGGCAGCCAAGTGAGGAGGTGAGAGGACAGGTCTCAAATCTGCCTCCTGAAGATGTGCTTTAGGGATATTTGTGGGATAAAGAATCAGGGTGGACTAAGGTGTGGGGTAAGATGATTGAGGTGTCAACAAAAAGAGTCAGACTCTGTAAAATATTTGCAGAGATTTACTCTGAGCCAAATATGAGTGACTGTGGCCCATGACACAGCCCTTAAGAGGTCCTGAGAACATGTCCTCGAGGTGGTCGGGGTGCAGCTTGGTTTTATACATTTTAAGGAGGCATGAGACATCAATCAAATACATTTAAGAAATACATTGGTTTGGTCCAGAAAGGCGGGACAATTTGAGGCAAGGGCTTCCAGGCTATAGATAAATTGAAACATTTTTTAGTTGACAATTGGCTGAGTTTGTCTAAAGACCTGGGATCAACAGAAATGAATATCTGGGTTAAGATAAGTGGTTGTAGAGACCAAAGTTTTACCATGCAGATGAAGCTTTCAGCTAGCAGGTTTCAAAGAGAATAGGCTGTAAAATGTTTTTTATCATACTTAAAGTCTGTGTTGATGTTAATGCCAGAGAGGTATAATGAGGCATGCTAGACCCCCCACTTCCCATCATGGCCTAAAACCGTCTCTCAGGTTAAATTTTAAGAGCCCTGGCTGAGGACGAAGTCCATTCACATGGTTGGGGGTTTGCAGGGAGAGATTAGAATTTTATTTTTGGTTTAGAGAGATTAAGGAAAAGTGAGGTAACTGGCGATCTATACGAGCATAGTCAAGCTTCTTGGCTCTTTGCGGGAATCATGTTTACAAAATGGTATTTGTTAGCATGATTTTAAGGTGGAGTTTTTAGTCCCTGGACAACAAAAGGTCACCTATTGGACATTTACACCAGCCCAACTGGAGGGTTAGTGGTTTCAACCAGCTTGCATTGGACAAGAGCTGACCAAGTTCCTGAAAAACAACTTAAACAATCATTACCATGGTGACCTACACCTCATGGATGTTATAAGAAAGTTAGGAAAAGTTTAGTTTATATCGCTTAGCTATGTGACTTTTAGCTGTATAAGTTATAAAATCAACTAGAAGCAAGCAGCTAAAAGCAAGCCAGATGGGTTAAGTTTGGGGGGCCTAATCAGGTCAGCCCTTGTTTTAAGCAGGGCTTAATCCATCTTATCTGAAAAATTTCTTAACACATTGGGATGCAATTCACTTCCATATGGAAACTTATTTAGACCAGCTAATAGCTGTCTTCCTAATGCTTCTTTATCTTGGCCTTTAGAGGCTTCCTTCCATAGTTTTTTCCATAGTCTTTTATCTACACCTTGTTCTCCTTACCACAGAGAAAGTAATCAAAATGGAGTTGTGTGGTCTTGTATTCTCTTTCTGGTCTTTAAAAATAACATCAACCCTCAATTTCATTCATGATAACAAGTGCCCTATGTAGTATGTCCTATCACTTCCATATTTTTTCTTACTTTAAAAATAATTAAAAATTACAGATACTTAAAGCAAGTGTTAGGTAGCCATTATATTTGCTTAATATGAGTATTATTAATTTTTAAAAAATGTTAATAGGCTTTTTGGGAACAGGTGGTATTTAGTTAAATGAACAAGTCCTTTAATGGTGATTTCTGAGATTTTGGTGCATCCATTACCTGAGAGGTGTACACTGTAGCAATATGTAGTCTTTTTTTATTTTGAGATGGAGTCTTGCTCTGTCGCCCAGGCTGGAGTGCAGTGGCATGATCTCGGCTGACTGAAAGTTCCACCTCCCAGGTTCACGCCATTCTCCTGCTTCAGCCTCCTGAGTAGCTGGGACTATAGGCGCCCGCCACCACGCCCGGCTAATTTTTTGTGTTTTTAGTAGAGACGGGGTTTCAACATGTTGGCCAGGATGTTCTCGATCTCCTGACGTCATGATCCGCCCGCCTAGGCCTCCCAAAGTTCTGGGATTACAGACATGAACCATCGTGCCCGGCCAGCAATATGTAGTATTTTATCCCTTGCAACCCCCTATCCTTTCCTCTGAGTCTCCAAAGTCCAATGTGTCATTCTTATGCCTTTGGCTCTTCATAGCTTAGTTCTCACATATTAGTGAGAATATACAATGTTTGGTTTTCCATTTCTGAGTTACTTCACTTAAAATAATGGTCTCCAATTCCACAGTTCCATCCAGGTTGCTATGAACGCCATTATTTCATTCTTTATTATGGCTGAGTAGTATTCCATGGTGTGTGTGTGTGTGTGTGTGTGTGCGCACATATATATATATGTAT
This sequence comes from Gorilla gorilla gorilla, assembly GCF_029281585.2. Lineage (NCBI taxonomy): Eukaryota > Metazoa > Chordata > Mammalia > Primates > Hominidae > Gorilla > Gorilla gorilla. The sequence goes on from NC_073229.2 coordinate 125,890,710, forward strand.
ATATATAAAAATTGTGATTGATATATATATGTATATATATATAAATTGTGATATATATATATATATATATATCTCACAATTTCTTTTTCTTTTTCTTTTTTTTTTAAGATGGAGTTTCACTCTTGTTGCCCAGGCTGGAGTGCAATGGCACGATCTCAGCTCACTGCAACCTCTGCCTCCTGGGTTCAAGCGATTCTTCTGCCTCAGCCTCCCGAGTAGCTGAGATTACAGGCACACACCACTATGCCTGGCTAATTTTTTTGTATTTTTAGTAGAGATGGGGTTTCTCCATGTTGGTCAGGATGGTCTCGAACTCCTGACCTCAGGTAATCCGCCCACCTTGGCCTCCCAAAGTGCTGGGATTACAGGCGAGAGCCACTGCACCCGGCCCACAGTTTCTTTATCCACTTGTTGATTGATGGGCATATGGACTGGTTCCATATGTTTGCAACTGCAAATTTTGAGCACTGTTTAATTCTAAGCTTCCTTGTAGGTAAGGCAAAAAGCAAGCAAAGTATTTTAGGCAATTCCCATAACTAAAGGGAAATTATTTATTATATTTGTCCATTTGAAAAGATATTTTTTCATGTTGTAAAAAATTTATTAAATGAATGCTAACATAAGGATTAATAAACAACATGATCTTAACATTCTTCATGGAGTAATTTAGTTTTTTTTCAATTTTTGATAAAAAGCTGAAGGTATATCAACTTGTTATTCAGTGAAAGGATAACTATTGGTAGTAAAATATAAACCTGATCTAGATTTGGAGATCAAAATTTTGGATTTATACACTTTAGGGAATATATGAGAATGAATAGCCTTCACATCACATTGAGTACTCTATGAAGAATCAGTTACATAGGCTGGACTTTTGACCAGACCCTCATAGAAAACAGCTGAGCATGATGGGCCTGGCATTCTATTGATGATTACCAATACAGTCATGTATTGCTTAAAAAGCACCTGGCCAAGTTATACATATTATAAAGGCTTTTTGGTATTCTCGTTGAGATGGATTGAGAAATATTTTATATTTTTTTGAGAAACATTTTATGTATGAATAATAGATGGGCAATATGAAATCACAGTATAAAATTTAGTTTTCTTTCAACTAGTCTCAAAATTTCATGCCCATTACAAAATTAAAAATAAGAAAAAAAATTAGCCATGTTTATTTTTTCTTTTTCTGTTGTCAGTGTTCTTTTAACACCTTAGCTCTTCGGGGTGCTCTCCCTGCAGCTATATTTTTAGATGTTTCCCAGTTTCTCTCCTCATCAGGATCATTTAATATTGTAACACTTCAATTTTTAAATAACTCCATTTTAATACTTTGTGATTGAGCTATTTCACCATATGAGAATCTTAGGTCTTTCTATTTTCTGAAAGTTTTGAAATATGACTTAAAGCTTGAACTAAATGTATGGTTATATCCCACAATTCTCGTCTCCTAACCACCCTTCCCCAAGATTATTCAGAATGTCAAGATAACAAGTTATATTTCGTGGAGTCTCATCATTCCAACTTCACCACGCGTTTTTCCTTATTGACCCAAAGTAACTTTACTGCTTTCTCTGTTGTCTGAGGCATTAAATTGCCAGCCAGCTAGGCAAGTGAAGAAATTAATTTCTTTAGTTGAATAATAATTCTAGGAGAATTGAGTACTGTTTTTTCTTTCTCCTTTCTATCATTTCTGTAACTAATCTCTCTAGCATTTGGGGGTATAAATACAGAATAGTCATCTATTTTAATCATCTAACCAGGTAGTGTATATCATCCTCACAAATAGTGCAACTTAGATTCCAGTCTTATTGTTAATATCCTGCTACCTTCAAATATTTTATTTATTTATTGAGACAGAGTCTTACTTTTTGCCCAGGCTGGAGTGCAGTGGCATGATCTCGGCTCACTGCAACCTCTGCCTCCTGGGTTCAATTGATTCTTCTGCCTCAGCCTCCTGAGTAGCTGGGATAACAGGCATGTTCCACCATGCCTGGCTAATTTTTGTATTTTTAGTAGAGGCAGGGTTTCACCATGTTGGCCAGGCTGGTCTTGAACTCCTGACCTCAACTAATCAGCTCACCTCAGCCTCCCAAAGTGCTGGGATTACAGGAGTTAGCCACTGTGCCTGGCCTACCTTCAAATTTTTGTCTCAGTGGGTAAGACAGATTTTGTTATCCCTTTTCTTCTTCAAATTGACTTGTTTGTTCTATTAAGATATACATTTTCACTTCCACTTTCTAATATTGAATCCCTCAGTTTCCCTTTGTAAATATGTGCATATGTGTATGCACACACACACACACATACTCCCAAACATACCCATATATTCTTTATTGTAATACCCCGCTTGTTGATATATAGTTATGGGAGGACAAAGGTATTTTCTGTAATACGGTTGTGTTCTCCTATGAATGCTTTGGGAAATTCCCTAATGTTTTTCTATCTGTGTCATATCTATTACATTTTTATAACACTTGTTAACATTTTAATATTATTTTTATTTTCCCATAAATTTTATGTTTAAATCTTCTGAATTAGATCAGCAGTTCACCAGAGAAATAAGTCTTCCGTGTCCCTTTGAAAATACTTTCTAAGTCACAAATCCCCACCAAGTTTGGTATCTTAAATCATGATTCTGCCACCATCTATATAACCAGCTGCCCAGCATTTCTCCTTTCCTAAATCACACATTGAATGGGAGGAAGAATTGTAACACTTGGATCCCTTTAAAGGAACCCTTTAGCTTTCTGCCTAGGATGTCATGAATTCTAAAAATGGTTTGCATGTGTATTATGATGACATCATTCATACCCACATGAATCAGCAGGCATGGATAGTTGTCAGCAGGTGTGATAAGGCTTGGCAGTTTTTCCATTATGTCCTGGATACATGCTGCAGAAAGGCAGTGACCTTTCTGTTTGGCCATGTCAAGTCTACATAAAATTTACTCATTCTCCTTGGTGAATGACTAGCTTTGTTCAATTAGATAGCCTTCATTCTTTTCTGAAAATAAACTGTTATTTCATCCTAAGTAATTAATATCTGAATTTTTGTATGTTTTGGAATTTCTATGTTTTATATCTGTAATAAAATTAAGATATATGTACATCTTAATTTATTGAGTCAATATTAATATATTTCTGAAATAATTCAAAGATTAATAGCACTGTTTTATAACAACATTATAGACAATATTGGTAGATGCCTCATTCATTGTTATTTGGGTGACTTAAATTATATCAGAATTACTAAATAAGAATTAAATTTTGATAAAAATAGAGGGAAAGAGTATCCCATACTGTGCAATCTTTGAGGTCACAGCTCATGAAAGAGAGAAAACTGCAAAACAGACTTTATCTTTGGGTATTATTTCACAACAATCTTATCTTACTTTGTTCTGTGGTTGGCAGGCCATGTGCTATAGAGGCCAACAGCCAGAGTCTCTGCAGGAGGATTTCAAATAGTGCCAAATCAGAAAGAAATAGCAGCCAAAGGGAACTGACATTGCAATTGCTAGAATTTCTCCTGAAAATGTTCATATTTTAGGTAAAAATAAGCAAAATTATGTTACTGCAGTCACTACCATGTAAAACAAGGGGCAATCTTGGTTGGGTTAAGTTATAACGTGATGTTAAAAATGGAAAGTGCATATCTGAAAGATATTCATGCAGTCAAATTAATAAAAATGTCAGAATAAGCTATTTCTTATTCTGGAGGTTGTTAGAAATGAAGTAGACTAAGATGCATTCTCTGTTAGGGAAAGTCATAAAATACAGTCATAATTTGGTTCTATAATTCCTTTCATCAATTTAGCACAAAACAGATAATTAAATAAAAATTATTTAGTAGTGATAAAATTTGTATTCTGGGAGTTAATCATCCTTGTTCAATTAAAGGACAAATTAATGTTGGGAAATTCTGGGACAGCTAAAAGACATTAAAAAGGACATTAAGTATATTAATTAAACCATATCAAATTGCCATTTTTTGGTAAAAAATGGTTGATATTTATAATTACATATGGTTCAATTTAAGTAGTATTTAATTCATTATTTACATTATAAATATTTATATAAATTTATCTTTTTCCACCAGACTCTGAGTCCTGCTAGTGCAGGCTTATTGATGTATGTATCACCAGTATATATCACAGTATCTGATACTCTACAGCTGTTGAAAAAATGTTGAATAAGAAACTGAGACTATTCTCCAGGACAATTGTCTCCAGCAGTTTGATTGACTATCACTCAAAATATATGTACATGTATTGACTTACAAATTATGTTCTGATTCATTATACATGTTACATCATAAAACATATATACATATATTAAACATTTTAAAATATAATTTTATTTTGTCTAGGAAGAAGACATTGGCTTAGAAAAACTCCAACATTTTAGCCTGACAGTAAATACTAAATTTGCAATTGCTTGGAAAGAACAAGTGCAGTAATTTAAATCTGGCTTTTCATCTTTCTTATTTTAAAGGAATTGAATTAGGGCAGAGAAAAGGAGCTAACTTTTATTAAGCACCTGGAATAAGAAAACAAATTTATGTACATTATTAAATTTACACTTAACAAAGGAAGTATTATTTTATTTATATATTGATTTATTTTTTGAGACAGAGTCTGCCTCTGTCACCCAGGTTGAAGTGCAGTGGTGCGATCTCAGCTCACTGCATCCTCTGCCTTCTGGGTTCAAGCGATTCTCCGGCCTCAGCCTCCCGAGTAACTGGGATTACAGGTGCCCACCACTATGCCTAGATAATTTTTGTATTTTTAATAGACACAAGATTTCACCATGTTGGCCAGGCTGGTCTTGAACTCCTGACCTTGAGTAATCCATCTGTCTCGGCCCCCCAGATTGATGGAATTGCAGGCATGAGCCACCACGCCTGGCCAGAAGTATTATTTTTGCTAAGCAGAATTTAAAGCTGAAACTCTGAGAAGTTAGATAAATTGTCCACAGCCATTATCCAGTTCCTAGTTTCAGAGCCTGGCCTAAAACCTGGTCTGAGGTCTGGTAATAAAGGCTAACATGTGCGTTTCCTTCCTAAAAATGATGATAGTAGTCTATCAATGAGGGTTAAAAAATGGACAGTTTTCATAAATGTATGTATTTTACTTCTGTATGACCTGTATGGAGAAAAGTGATTTTCTCTTTTTGGTAAATAAGCAAGACTCCTAAATCAAGGCAACTATTCAATATTTCTAACTTCTTGGTTTCTTTTAATAGCAACAGCAGTAGCAACACAAGCTAACTATTGCTTACTGAAAACTTGTGTGTGCCAGTTTCTTTTTTTTTTTTTTTTGTGAGACAGGGTCTTACTCTGATGCCCAGGCTGGAGTTCAGTGGCTCGATCTCGGCTCACCTCAACCTCCGCCTCCCAGGTTCAAGTGATTCTCCTGCCTCAGCCTCCCAAGTAGCTGGGATTACAGATGTTCGCCACCATGCCTGGCTAATTTTTACTTTTTTTTGGTAGGGACAGGGTTCCACCATGTTGGCCAGGCTGGTCTTGAATTCCTGACCTTGAGTGATCCTTCTGCCTAGGCCTCCCAATGTGCTAGGATTACAGGCATGAGCCACTGCACCCAGCAGTGTGTGCCAGTTTCTATGATAAATATTTTACCTAAAGTTGCCTCATGTAGCCCTCATAATTACCCGGTTGAGGTATTATTTTTACCATTTTGCTCTTGTGAATACTGAGGCTTAAAGGGACCAAGTTGGCCAGCGTTACACAGAAGGTAAGTGACAGGGCTAGGATTTGAACATAAGTTTCTTAGACTCCAAAGTCCCTTCTCTGTAATCACAATAAATACTGCTGCCCTTCTGAAGAGCCAAATTTTGTGATGTGTCCATGATGCTTCCTTTATTTTACCCTTCTCACCGAGGCCCAGATAAATGTGTTTGAAAACCATTCAATCATACTCATTGGGAATAGTAAGGTAAATAAAAGCATCAAACCTTGTAGAGGAATCCTTTGTCCTCTCAGTGGCATAGCTAGTATTTCTTCCATGGCTAGCTGATTAATGGCAGACAAAGCAGCATGCCTATTGCACATATCTATAGCACAAGCTATAGTAACAAGACATCAATATCTCAATGCTATAGCAAGAAAAAGCATTCAGGGAGAATTATGCAATTATTTTTCTGTAGTTTCTGACTCCTTGATTTTGGAAAGTTAGTAGCTGAATGCTCAGAGAGAGAGAGAGAAAGAGAAGGGTTGTAACTATATAGAGGGTTAGGTTAAGCCTTGTGGATTAGCTGCAGTTGGACAGGAGCTTGGTAGAGGAATAATAGACTTTCCATGTTCTTTCATTCAGGCCCACTGGCTATTTCATTCACTGCTTTTTTAACTTACATTTCATGACTTTTCTAGAATTAACAGGGCAAATGGTTCAAAATACTGCCAGTTAATTTGTAGATAACTTTAAAATCTCTCATCATTGTGAGATATTGTGGTACAGTGAAAAAAGTACTATATTTCAAAACAAAACATTGAGACCCTCTTTTACCATGTACTAATTGTAAATTTGTAAGGTCACCTCTATTTTCTAAATTTCTTTTTTCTTATTTATGTATCTATTTCTTCTAAATTTTTTGTAGAGATGGGGGTCCCACTATGCTATCCAGGCTGGTCTCAAACTTATGGGCTCAAGCAATTCTCTCACCTTGGCTTCCAAAAGTGCTGGGATTTCAGGCATGAGCCACCACACCTAGCTATTTTCTAAATTTCTTTTTTTTTTTATTTTTACTTTTTATTATGCAGAATTTTAAATATGTACAAAAGTAGACAGAATAGTAATAACAAACCCTTATGTATTCTACCTAGTTTCAAAAATTATGAATTCACTATGCATCTTATTTCTTTGTCCTTCTCACTTTACTTTTCCATTTTATATCATAGTAAATCTGAGACATCACATCATTTTATTGATACATATTATATTTTGTATTACTAAAAATATGGGCTTTAAAAACCATATATAACCAAAATACCAGAATACTACCTAAAATAAACTAATAACTTTTTAACATCATCAAATATACAATGTTCTAATTTCCAATTGCCTTAGAAACTTCATTTTTTCCCCCCTACCGTTGGGTTTTTGGAATAGGGATTCAAATAAAGTCCATCCATTACAATAGGTTGACATTATTTTACCATCTGGATTTTGCTGATTGCAACCCCATGATAATCTTCAACATGTTCAACTGTCCTCTATATTTTCCGTAAATTGGTGGTTGATTCTAGAGGCTTAATCACACTTACGTTGGATATGTTTGTTTGTTCTTGTGCAAAATTACTTCATAGATGATACTGTCTTCTTCCATCAGAAGGTTGTTAATGTTTGTGTCTCTTGTGATGTTAGGAACCAGTGATGATCAATATCTAGATTTATTAATTCATTAGGGGCTAAATGAGGAGATTCTATTTCTTTCACTTTCTCCTCACTTATTAGCTGGAATATTTCTAAAAGAAAAACCTTCCCTATGTACTATTTGGTTTCCCATTCATACAATTTCATGTAGGAAAGAAAAAAAATAAAACTTATTTTCCTTTATTTACCACTTTTCAAAATGATAAATTGGCTCATTATCATCTTACAACACCTTATACGTTAATTTTTGTATCATTACAAACTATAAATAAATATATTTATTGTGCTTCAATTCTTTTCCATAATTGTTCTTTTTGAGTTTTAATTATTTTATTTTGGTCATTGTGAATCTCCTCAACAGAGTCTCAAAATAATTTTGACTCTGACCTGTTTCTCATTGATAGTGTCTTTTGTTGAGTATTAACACGATTTTCCAGAATTATCTTGTATATATTTTTGCCCCAGCCCTAAATTAGCAGTTTATCAAAGTAGCTTGGTTTCTTTTGGTGGGAATTGTTACATCAAAACTGTAATACAGGCACTGTGGTACTCATTGCTCTCGACTTAGTCACAGTTTATAGGCTTCTCTGTAGACAAAGCTGGAAAATATTTTATTTCATTTCATTTTAAATTATAAAACCCATTAAGAGTTTATTTTGATAATTCCAACTCAAATTTAGAATGACAATAATTTAATCTTCTATTTTATGTCTGTATCTCTTTTCCCTGACAGTGAAAATCTAGGTTTTCAGTGATAACAGAAGTGGTAGAATTGGAATATTATGTAGTCATTTGCGTTATTCCAAAAACAAACATAAGAGTCTCAGAATAGCAATACTAACATGAACATATGTTGTAACTGTAATAAATATGAGCAATCATATTGCATATGTAAGAGTACACAGTAAATTCAAAGTTTAGTACAAAGTTAAGTAGTTTTAAAATATTATCCAGAAAATACTGTAGATGTATTTCCACAAATCTCCGAAAGAGAAAATATTGTTAGATGTATGATACAAACTGACAAAAGAGCTTATATTAGAAGGTAAACTTTGAATTATTGGTCTGCAATATGGTAAAACTGTATATTTTAAATCAAGACAAAATAAGACAGGCTGGGCGCGGTGGCTCACGCTTGTAATCCCAGCACTTTGGGACGCCGAGGCGGGCGGATCACGAGGTCAGGAAATCGAGACCACGGTGAAACCCAGTCTCTACTAAAAATACAAAAAATTAGCCTGGCGTGGTGGCGGCGCCTGTAGTCCCAGCTACTTGGAGAGGCTGAGGCAGGAGAATGGCGTGAACCTGGGAGGCGGAGCTTGCAGTAAGCCGAGATCTTGCCACTACACTCCAGCCTGGGCGACAGAGCGAGACTCCGTCTCAAAAAAAAAAAAAAAAAAAAAAAGAAAAAGAAAATAACACGATCACCATGTCCAACTTCCAAAACACTTTTGCTGCAATATTCCTATGAATATAATAAGATTTCCTAAGAAGCGAGGGCATTTTAAAGGAAGAAATCATTTTGTTCTTTCTTAAGATCTAGAATGTAAACTCACAATATAATCTGATGCATTGTAAGTTATGGAGAGTATGAAGTCTTTGTGGGGAAAATGAACTAGATACGTAATTATGAATACAATCCATGAAAAGTAACTAATTGTTTCCAGATTTACTTAAGAATACTCATTTTATTTCTATGTCTTTACTTTTAAATGACTCTTTGAACATCAATAATTACTAACCAGTTAGGTTTTATATTAATATGACAAAGAAAAAGAAAAAAAAGGAACAGAATATTAGTGAAAATGTGGATCTTATATTTTTGCTGCATGATAGTTGATAGTTTTCCAACATATTAATAAGGCATTGCTGGGGTTTTCTACTGTGTATAGTAATATAAAATATTTGTAGCATAGAATATATTAAAATAATAGTACAAATAAAATCAATTGAAATACAGTCTTATGTTACGGGATACAATAATTTGTTAATTAAAATTATGTTAATTTTTAAGACTATTCCACATATTACATTTAAAACTTTTAATTAATGTTTTTGAATTAATTGAAGCTATCCAATACTGTAATTTACATAGATTTAGCTATGGGATGAAGTATAAAGATAAATTACTTTTTTTAATAAAAATGGAAGAAAATATCCAATTAATAGTTGCTGGAGAAGAAATATCACAATATTTCTTAGATAACTTCTTCTCCTATAAGTATATAGTATTGATTACATAAGATTTATGTTGGTAAAGTGATTGATTTATCTTCTTTTATTATGTATTTTCAGAATTCAAGACTTAGTTGTAAAAGTATTCATATGATGTAATTAGCTTTTACAAATGTTAAACACAATCTTATTCCAAAAGGTATCTTAATTTGTATCAAAGTAAATCTCTTTTGGAAGGCAATATGTGCCTGAGATATGTTTGTGCATAATTAGATTATTCTATCTCAAATTTGCTTAAGGAAACAAAGCTATTATGTTGTAGGAGACAGTAAAATGATTTAGGATATGGGTTCTGGATTCTAGTTCAGACTTTCTGTCCTACGTAGCTGTCTGATCTGGGGCATTTCAATTATCTACTTAATATTTTATAAGTGTTTACCTTACAGCAGACCTATGCTAACCAATCATAATGTAAATGTAACTAAAAGAGCTATAATCCTTTTCCTCACAGAACATTCAGTCTCACGAGGGAAATAGACACACATGCAATTACTATCCATAAAATGTGATGAGTGCTATGTAAAGGAGGACAGGGTACTAGGTGAGCACATAGCTGAGGCTCCTTACTCAAATCCTGGGTGATCAGGGAGGTGCAGCCTGTGCTAACTAGGAACTGGATTATGGGAACGAGGGATGAGTGATTCAGATAGCAGAAACGATATGTGCAGTGGCTCAGAAGTAAGAAAACCTGGCTTCTGTGAGGAAATGAAATGTTACGCGGTGTGGATGGATCATGGAAATCAGAGGAGTAAGGGATAGCGGAATGTAAACAAAGACAGATGAAAAGAGGCTAGACTATGAAGGGCCTCATAATCCACATGGAAGAATATGAACTTGATCCTTTCAGTGATGTAGGCACTCTTGAAGCCTTTTAAAATGAACTCTGCTTGAATTGTGGCCAATGGCCGACACCAACAGGTTGATCCTGAAAGCAAGGAACAAGAAGAAAAGACATGAAAACAAGTTACTTAAACTGATTGTCCCTTATGACAGGATTAGCATAAATCATTTTTTTCTTTTCTTTTCTTTTTTTTTTTTTTTTTTTGAGACGGAGTCTCGCTCTGTCATCCAGTCTGGAGTGCAGTGGCGCGATCTTGACTCACTGCAAGCTCCGCTTCCCGGGTTCACGCCATTCTCCTGCGTCAGCCTCCGGAGTAGCTGGGACTACAGGCGTCCGCCACCACGCCCAGCTGATTTTTTGTATTTTTAGTAGAGATGGGGTTTCACCGTGTTAAGCCAGGATGGTCTTGATCTCCTGACCTTGTGATCCGCCTGCCTCGGCCTCCCAAAGTGCTGGGATTATAGGCGTGAGCCACCGTGCCCGGCCGCATAAATCATTTCTAAATTCACTCCTAGCCATATTATGAGTTCAAAATCTTTTCTACCTAGTCTAGACTCGAGAGTTTTCAAGAAGATTTTTCCTCATGGAGATATAATGGGAGAAAATGAGTTCCATCTTCCAGATAAACTAGTGTGTTATCTGCCTTAGCTCGTCAGATACATGAGAAATCAGACTACACACTAATAAAAACTTAATTTAAAAGTGTATCTACTAAGTGTGTATGATAAGTTTTTGACATTTGGAACAGAGCAGTATCAGATGCAGCACTATAGTAACATTAATACAATATGACAAAGTGGTAACTAAATATTGTGAAATATATTATTCTCTTATAGATGTGTCTAGTTTATTGGCAAAACTGATTTATATAGTGCATTTCATCCTAGGAAAGCAATTTTATGGAACATTATTATAATGGAAATTGTGTTTTTTCAATTAGTTGTTGAACGCCAAGACTTTAACTCCTGGGGGAAAATGTTTATAAGGAATACTTTCTGTTAAGAGTGGGCATGTGGGCACTTCATTAGAAAGGTTTTATACTAGAGGACTTTTATAGGTGGTATAAAACTCCCTCCCCCCAGGTTTTGTGTTGTTTAATAACATCTGAAGCCAACATGATGCCATTCCTTGTTAGTGCTGCTGCAGCACAGTTTCAGACAAGATGAGCAAAAGAGGTAAGTTTCCCTAAGGGAGTAGTTAGAAAATTAATTAAACTGAGGGAGGCACTGGGATATTTAGAAAACAAATTAGAGTCAAGAACAAACACACACAAGAACAAAAGGGAGTAATAAGAACCAAGGGAGAAAGAACAAAGTTTAAGTCATGGCTTTCCCTCCACTGTCCTAAACAGAATCTGGATAATGTGTCTTAGAAAATTAAGTTTCTTATCTACATTTATAATCTACATTTATAAATGGTTACATTTATAATCTACATTTATAAATGGTTACATTTATAATCTGAAAATAATCTGAAATAATCTACATTTATAAATGGTTACATTTACAACATTTAAACATTTTATTCCAACACTGTTTAAAAGATACGTTTTCTCCTAAGCAAAGCCTTCATGCCAATCATGAATCTCAGAGGCTGTTCTACTAAACGTCATTTTGAAGGTTGCCATAAACTCTTCACAAAGGACAAGTTTATAAGGGCTTGGTATAAAAATAAACATTCAAGTGCTCTCTGAAAATAATTTCTTTAAATGACCATTTGAAATTAAAAATAAGATTTATTTTTGGTGTTGAATTAACTGCAAATACAAGAGTACTACAACTTCTTAGACAAGTAGGCTTTAATGTACTAGTTTAAAATACAGAGTTGCCTTGTCCGCCAGTCAATATTTATGAATTTATTCAATTTTCATGAAGTTTGATAAAAAATTTGGCTTTTTTTTTTGCTATTGCACTTACTAAGAATTAATCCTCACAATTCCTAAATCAAATGGATATTCTTAAAAGCAAAGACATATTATTAGATATGCATTTAATTTTGAAAAGCGACCTTCTGAAACTTGTAAGTAATTACTTTGTAAAAACTCTAGTGGTTGAGATTCACGTTCCAGAAAAATCTTGCTTTAAATAGCTTTAAATGGGACATATATGGTTAGCATGGAATGAGAAAAGAAAATATATGCCCTCTCATTGATATTATATTATTGGATTATTATGCTTTGTGGCCTTTGAACTGATGAATATTAGAGCCACTTGTTATATTATCTATCAAAGAAAAATATTTTTAAACATGAGGATTGGGGTTTAGGCAACCATTTTACAAATAAATCAATTAATATTTATACAGTACCTAATGTATTTAAATTTTTAAGTTCAGTTTAAATTTAAAAGTTCAGTTCTTCATGGAAAACACAATATAGTAAGGAAGAAAAATCATGAATATGTTAAATTATTAAAATGTAAACAAAATTGGACAATTATACATAGTGATAATAATAACTATGTTTTCCTGGATGTTTAGTCTAGTGAAGCACTCTACATGCATTATTGCATTTAAAAGTTTACAGTGGGAATACATTTAACTTCTTTTCTCAACATGCAGATGAGATAAATACAATTATCATTCTATTTCATAGATTGGTATACTGAGGTTCAAAGGGGATGAGCGATTCGCCTAAGGACATAGAGTCCAGCTTCAAACAATAAAGTCTGGCTTCCTACATGAGTAATTTCACAAACTGAGTTACTAAGGCCTCTCTTTCATAAATCCAGGCATGGGTTCTGGACATCCTGTGTTAATGGAATTGAGATCCTTCCAGGTACAGTTTGAAAAGTCTACCCTCGTGGTCTGCAAATGGAAAATAATATTTTCTTCATTTCTTTTAAAAAAGCAATTTCTCTAATGTTTTGTCTTTTACTTACTTCAGTCTGTCCATTTTAGTAGTTTTTTTCTGCTTAGAATTGGTATCTGAATTATAAATGCTAGCTTTATTTTTGGCATTAAGAAATAATCACAACTGGGTGCAATGGCACAAGCCTACAATACCAGCACTTTGGGAGGCTGAGGCAGGAAGATTGCTTGAGTCCAGGAGTTTTGAGACCAGCATGGACAACATGGTGAAATCCCAACTTTACAAAAAATACTAGCCTGGTGTGGTGGTGAGCGCCTCTAGTCCCAGCTACTTGGGAGGCTGAGGTGGGAGGGTTGCTTGAGCCTGGGAGGGGGAGGTTTCTTTGAGCCAAGATTGTCCCACTGCACTCTAGCCTGGGCAACAGAATGAGGCCCTGCCTTAAAATAAATTAAAAATTAAATAAATAAATGAATGAAGGTAGGTTGAGTATAAAGTGTAGTGTATAAATGATGAGTTAAAGCATTTTAATATTTTTTTCAGTGTATTTCAGTACTTATCTTGCTATAACTAAGCCAGAATGCATCATGTAGGGATTATTATCCATTTGATATATTATCCTCCTTAAAATATAGTTTATGTAATTCAAAGCATATGTGGATTATTAAGTGCACATTGTTTATAGTTAAATAACTTGCTGATGTTCATCCATTGCTCCCTGTTGGAAGATACTCCAATGTTGAAAGCAAAATCTCTGCTGTTTGTTTAATTGTGCCCCAGGGTACAGTTGGGAATGTGTCTATGAGTGAAAGAACACCAGTTTTAGTAAGAATACAATGCAATTTAACAGTTCATAAAACAGTAAAATTTAATCCTGAACTGAGAGATTTATTAAATTTCACTCAGCAGAATAGAGCATGGGATATAAGAGCAAGTGAGAATTAAGTGAAATGATTTCAGGGGTAATAGATTTTATTACGTGATAAACTGGGGGAATCATTCTTTTTTTGAAAAGCTATTTATTCTTAATTCATTCTTTGGAAATAATTGTCTTACATAGGAAAGCTTTTTGGAGACAAAATAAATAAACTTGAAACTATTAAAAGCTTTTGTTTAACTTTATTTGTTTAATTTCAAAAGAGTAAAACTATACTACTAAAATCATATCACCATTATGGCTAAAATATTTTAAACTGTAAGTGAAAGTATTTTGCATTCAGGGAAAAAGGACCAGTCTTCTTTTTGTAATATTCATTTAAAGTCCTCCCAAATTAAATGATGCTTGACAACATGCTGTCTCAGAGAGTTTCATTTTTGCATATCAAGTAGCATATTAAAAAATTCTTAGGCATATTCTCTGCATCTGTAATGATTGATTCCATTGGAGCTTTACCTAAAATGGGAAATATTTTAAAATTTATTTTGTTTTTCCATTTCTTTTAAATTATGTAAAGAAGTATTAAACAGTTTGAACATGCTATTGAAGATTATAATGAGTTACATTAGTAAAATTTTCTCAACTGTAAGACCTACAATTGCTATTTTTTTTTCCTTTTTTTGTAGGGGTTGTAAAACAATTTTCTGAGTAAAAGAAGGAGGCTCCCCCAAAGCTAGATGTCTCTTTATTTGCATAACAAAACAGCAGCAACTATTGAGTGTGTAGAGATTTAGCTGTGTTTTAATACACATTGTACCTATTGAGCTTCATTACACCTAGTGGAGAAAGTAGGGCAGATACTATTGCACCTACTTTATACCTTGGACAAATGAGGTTTGGAGAGGTTACTGTTTACCAGGGGACATATGGCTGTTAAGTGCAGAACAGATTCAGCAATGGTCATTTGAGTTCAAGTTATAAAGACACCATTAAGGCCCTTTGTTGTGTATTAACCAGCCAACATTTAATATTAGCTTTAACGATATAAATAATTTTATTACAGTCACAATTGTGTTTGTAATTATTCAAAATCCATGAATAATTTCAACAATAATTGACTGTTTTAAAATAAGATTTTAAAAAATAAAAAATGGTTTCTTTAATAATCACTAGCTAAATGCAGCATTTTATTTTTCAAACAAAAATATGTATATGTAAAATGTTTAACATTGTTGAGTGATGAAATACCTGTGAAAGTTTTTATAAACTACCTAAATATGAATTCAGTGATATTTAATTAAATGACTGTGAGATTATGGAATTAAATATATATATTTAATCATATATATTTATTATATATAATTAATTATATTTAATTATATATTTATTATATAATTAATTATATTTAATTAATTATATATAATTATATATTTAATTATATATAATTATATATATAATTATATATAATTATATATTTAATTATATATAATTATATATAATTGTATATAAATCAAGGTTAACACAAACTATGCCTCTTAAGCTGTGTACTATTTTACGTTGAGATTTTTGCTTATCAGGTACAATCTATGAAAAGTTAACACTGTCATACAAAATTAATTTTTCATCTCTTGACTTTGACAGCTATGTTTTGTATCATCTACACAGTGTCTGTCTCATATGAGATACTTAATACATGTTAAATAGTAATAAGAATCAAATGTCAGCTCTTAGTTGATGGACATGACATGAAGTCTCAGTGATACTTCAGAAATGAATCTGAACAGAACTATCCAAAGACAGTTAAATGGTTCAAAGAACTCTAATATTGAGTGTCCTCTTTTGACTCCATCTAGAAAGATCATAGCATTCAGGGAAAAGAGGACTGCTGGATCACACATTAGTCTTTTCAAGCATACCTGTACACAGAAATAGTCTCTAGGGCCACTATCATTGAATTCCATGGCTACAAATGGAAACAATGTGAATTGCTGGGTGGCCTTTGTGGTATGTCTGGTGCTGAGCAATAATAAAGGAAAATGAAGGGAAAGCAAGAACACTTAAGTCTGTGTGACACTAATGATTTTTAGTCATTTCTTCTTTTTTTTTTTCCCCCCATGCAGCTATTTTAAGTTAATACAGGTTCCCCTAAAGGCAAATATAACTGACTCATTAGGAAATCAGTTGGGAAAACAATATTTTGCAATTGTGGCCCCACCCCTTCATTTCTCCAGAGCTCATGATAGCACACATGCTCTATCTCTGTTGGCTATATTTTTAGTTTTCCCACATTATTTTGCAATATTCCTTTCCAGATTAAAAAATTAACAAAACTCCACACTGAAGCAACAAATCGGTATCTTACACAATAATTCACTAAAATAGGACCTTAAGATATTTTGCCTTTCTTCAAACTCAGACTGAAAGCTTTTCTGGTCATGATTTTTCAAGGTTATACTTTTATAACAAAACCAGATGCAAAGATTTTACCTAATCAGATTTTACAATAATGCCCCCATTTCCCTCACTCCCTCCCTCCCTCCCTTCCTTCCTTCCTTCTTTTCTTTTCTTCCTTTCTTTCCTTTGTTTGTTTCCTTTCCTTCCTTTCCTTCCTTCCCTTCCTTTCCCCTCCCTTCCTTTCCTTCCTCCCTCCCTTCCTCTTCCTCTTCCTCTGTCTCTGTCTCTGTCTCTCTCTCTCTCTCTCTCTCTCTCCTTTCTCAGACAGGGTGTCACTCTGTTGCCCAGGCTAGAGTAGAGTGGCACTATCATAACTCATTGCAGCCTCAAACTCCTGTGCTCAAATGATCCTCCCATCTCAGCCTCCCAAGTAGCTGGGACTACAGGTGGGCATCACGAAGCCTGGCTAATTTTTTTATTTTATTATTTTTTTTAAAGACAGGGTCTTGCTATGCTGCCCAAGTTGGTTTCGAACAATCCTACCTGAGCCTCCCAAAATGCTGGGTTTTGCTTTCCTGACACCAGTATCTCCTGGTTCAAATAATCCTGCCTGAGCCTCCCCAAGTGCAGGGATTACAAGTGTGAGCCACCATCCAGCCCCAATTTCTTCTTTCTTTTTTAAAATTAGGTTCTTCCTAATTACTTCTGAATGACAGTGAATGACTTAGGCTCTTAATTTGCCTTTGAATCCAGGTATTCAGGGTGACAAGACCAACATTTGCCTGGTCTAGTTTGATAAATGACTCTGTCTAAAATGGTGTCATTAAGTACGTGCCTTGACAGGATTTGAAGTTTTTTTCTAATTCAAGATGCTAATTACAGCTTTCTTGTCCAGTTAATATTCAGCTAAAAAGTACACATGTCAGGCAGGTCAGTTTCAGATACCCATGAGGTTAATCTAGAAGCAAACTAAAGTGACCATCAAAGTATAATATTTTCAATACATTTTGGATTTTTAAAAATGTATTTGTTTTGCTGAGACACTTCTTTGTGACTGAATCATCAGACTTAAGAGCTGGCTTTTGATTGTAGATCTCCTAGAGTCAGCCCAGACAGACTCAGCAGCAGGTATAGATCCCAGGGCTGTCTACAAGAGGCCACAGTGCCAGGACAAATCATGCTGGGCGTTCCTTGGAGACACTCATGTACAAATGAAATAATGTTTCAAAGAACATCAAGGCCATCCTCCAGAGGAACAAGAAATGACAAAAGGACAATGTAGAGATTGAGGGTCTTGGCAGAAAATCAAAGTGGCTGTCCCTACTGCTTTGATTTGATGACAATGTGGTAAGAACATTCGAGTAGCAGGATTTGTTTTTAACAACTGAGTGATTTCCTGGGTACCAAAGCTCTGGGTCAGTGTAATGTCCTAATTTATTCAATCCTGAAAACCACTCTGAATGTGAGTTTTCTAGAAATGGCATATAAGTCTTATTTAGTCACTCTTTGTTAGTTGCTGATATCTGATTAAACAACACAAATTAACTAGCTGTTTGAATGTGTTATGAATGTTTATGTCTCCCAGAAGACACACATTTCTTGTCTGATTTTTCTTACTATGTGGAAGTTAGCATCTTATTCAGTTTATTAGCCAATCAAAATCATCTGTATTTTCTACTAAAATCAATCCCCTTTTGAAGTCGTCTCATGCCATTAAATAAGTAACCAGGGGAAATTCTTCTTCTTTGTTCACTCAAGGTTTAAGAAATTTGGCCAGATGAAATAGTATAAATCTTTTATGAAAAATAACATATTCCTGTTAATTCATCTAAACTTAGTTGAAATTTAAAAGATGTTAGATTTTTTTCTGGACTAGTTTCATAGGTGTGTGATCTATATAGTCACATGGGACCTTATTTAATTCTTGATATTATTTGGAAAAGAGGCCATGCGTTTTTTTGTTTTTTTGTTTTTTTTTTCCTGGGCCCTGCAAATTATGAAGCCAGCCTTGTTTGCTTCCAGTATTTAAATAGTACCGGTGTTTGCACAAGTAAGTCTAAGAACAAAAACAACTTGAATGTATTATCTGATTTGACAAGAAAAGAGATAAACGTTTGTCCTTAAGGAAGGTGAACCCAAGATCAGAAACTTAAATAAGGTTTTAAATCCTGTATTTTGGCTTCCCTGACACCAGTATCTCCTGGTTCTCTGTATTCACTGTCTCTCTCTCTCATGCTTCTCTTCCTTCATCACTTATATGTCGGAGAATCTCGGGGCTATCTTCTCTCAATTTACCTTTATTCCTGAGTGTCATTTGCTCTTGTGGTTCCAATCCTTCTCATAAATTTATGATTTCCAAATTTATAACCCCCATACCTCTCCTTTGAGCCATGAACTCATGTACCAGACGCCTCCACTTGCAAGTCTGGAAACTCAATATCATCTTCCGTGACATCTTCATGAAACCTCTTGATTACTGATGGGGATACAGCAGTCAAATAAAGTCTCTATACACATACAGATTATGTTTTAGAAGAGGGAAAAGATAACCAACACTCTGTGTGTGTGTGTGAGAGAGAGAGAGAGATGAGAAAGTGAAAAGTGCTCTGAAGAAAAGCAAGGTGAGAGAATGAAGAAATATGTGAAAGTGTATTTCTAATAGCATTTATCTGCATTACTTTTTATCTCAGTGAATATTATGACCATCTTCCCTTTGGCCCAAACACTAATAAACCTGGGAGTTATTGTAGCCTCCCTTCTCTTCATTATCATTATTATTATTTTAAAGTTGAGGTCTCACCCTGTTACCCAGGCTGAAGTCACTAGGATTATTTTTAATGAGTTTCCTGAAGGATCTCCTGCCTCTAGTATTATACCAATGTGTCTGTCATTCTCCCCACTCAGGAAGTGCTCTTTCCTAAAAGTAAATCTGATCATTTCTGTCCTCTGAAAACACTTTAATGTCTTCCACTCATCCTACAGATAAAATCTATGCTCCTAGGCATGGCTGACGAAATCTTCATTTTTCTGTGTGTGTGTGTTTTGTTGTTAATTATTATTTATTACCTTCTCCAGCCTCATCCATTATCACTGCAAATCCACACCTTCACTGGTGCTTCATCTATGAGGAACATTTTTCAGCTTCTCAACACTGTCTTGTTCTCTCTCATTTCTGAGCTGTCACATCTTTCTCCTTCTCCACCTCTTACACTTCTTTAGTGTCAACATCACTTTCTTCTGAAAGCCTTCTCTGAGTCCCCCAAGTTAATTTCAGTTAGTGTTTTTTGTATGTGCATGCTATAGCACCCTGTTCCTCATTTCAGTTTTAGCATTTATTCACCTTAATTTGTACTGCATCTTCAATTGCCTACATTTTACTGGGCGTGAACTCCATAAAGGCAGACCCTACATATATCTTGCTTATGTTTATCTCTCTAGCATTAGCTTAGTGCCTAGCATAGGGCAGCTGAGTACTGAATGCATGTGTGCTTTTTTTGTGTGTTTCATTCTGAATTCCTTCTGAATCTAAATGACATTATGTATATGTTAATGTAGTAATATATAAATAACAATGATAATGGCTATTGGACACATCATTTTTTTCTAGGAAGAACAGTGGAATGATTTAATTATTTCAGATTGCATTTCAGCTTTGGAGACTGCATTTATTTTGCAAAAGCTACTTGTGTTAGTCCCAAAATTAATCTGCCTAGCCCAGAGGCAGGTACCTGCTATGCTCCCTGGAGAAGTCACATGAAAATAGTCAAGATATTTTTTTCCTTCAAGGAGTGTTTTCTTATGAAACCAATGCCTCTCTCTCCCTCTCCACGAAGCAGAAATTAATTTTATAACTGGTATTCTTGAAAGTCTGTATAAATGGAAGGCACTATTTTAAAGTAGGGTTTCATCTGAGTGCATGTGATTAAAACTACTCTTCATCTAGAAATTAGAAACATGGCAGATAGCAAATTTGGATTTTCTTATACATCTACTTAAACTTAATTTCTCCAAAAATGCTATGAGTCATTTATTTTTGTGGAATCCTTTTTTTATTGTATCACAAAGCCTACATTTAAAAAATGTTGCCTATGAGTTTAATATCATTAACATTTAAACTGTTCTTGATTAAAGTATGTTAAACTATCTTTGTTTTGCAAGATGCATTGATTAGAATAAGGATCCAAACATCAAGCTAAAGCATTTTTTAATATGAAGAGATTATTTTAAGAAAATGATGAACAAAGTCCAGCATCATTGGAACACATTTGCCTGATATATTGTATGCACTTATTCCACTTATGTTTATAATAACTATTCGGTATGTTTGGGCTTTTGTTCAGGTTGCTTTTAGAGCAACCTGAAAAAATAAAATTGTAATATTTACTAGAATTTTGCTTAAAGTGAAGTAGCTGTATTATTAAGTGTATGTTTCTAATCATGACCTCAATTTTTAAAGAATCTTGTGTTTAAGGATTTAATAATTGAGGATATAAAAATGATATCCTGAAGAGTTCCTGAAATATTTGAAGCATTAAAGTAATGTTTGATATAAATGAGCACCTGTTGAAGTTCTATAGTATTCAATTGGAGGAATAATATCTTCTACACTTACCTCAAATTCTTTTTTATGATAAAGTTGGATATAAAACCTAAAACAACTATTCTAGTTTACAACATGTAGTCATGACAGATAATTGTCAAACTGTGTTTTAGGTTACTACACCATGTCTTTATGGCCAAATGACTTCTGGGAGTGTTGTCCTCTGAAGTTGAGCTTCCTACTCACAACTCTGCTCAAGACAGAAAGAAAGTATATTAGTCCTGTTCCTAATGAGCCCCATTCTTAGCAAGTGCTGCTGTAATTTAATTTAGGTTTGGGCCTTCACTTGCAGGAAATAGACATGATGTTAATTAACAGAACAATGCTTGTGGAAAAGCTTTATGATACTACTTGATTAACCACTTATTCTTTTTGATGTTCATTTTTGGAAAATAATTGTTTATGTCTCCTGACACAGTAGATAAGATGGCATGCATGGCTGGTGTTTGTAGGTGTCCAAAGGGATTGTCTTTAGACTGATGTGGCTTTTAGGCAATTCTTTTTATGTAACCTAGCAATCTTGGTTCCTAACTCCTACTTCTGGTTGGCTTTACATATGAAAAGAGGGGAAATTTGTAAACTTCTGAGAAATTAGAAGTAACTCAGGTAAACATTGAATACTATCTAGAATTCAGAAGAAATAACTGCTACTTTTAATTGAAATTTTAATTTGCTTTTGGTCCATTAATTCTGCGGTTTATCAGCACAATACTTTTATAATTCTTACATATCAATCATGAGTAAAATTGTGCTTTAGTTATTTAATTTTCTTCCAAACAGTAATCAATTCGCCTTTTTTTCTCCTTAAGAGAGTATTCTTCTCGCAGAATGTAGAAATATAAAAAAGAAAGGTAAACTTTTCTGTAGTCCCATTACCATTATAAACATTTTGGATTTATTATGATCTCTCTTTCTTTCTTTACGTATTTAAGGAGATAGATGGATAAGATATACTTAAATTAATATGACAGTCATAAGCTATATTTTGTTTTACACCTAAATAATGTGCATTTTAAGAATATGCATAGTTGAAATACATTTATTTGTTAAAATAATGAGGTATATCTATTAATGCTAACTTGGAAAAATATATTCTTAGATTTTTTCTAAAGCAAATTATTGTATATTTGACTTTTGATTAAAATAATAAAAATAAACACAATATGTGTGTGACTGGGTCTATGTAGGCCCACACTGTTGAGAATAATTACCTCTGAGGAAGTCAGGAGCATGGGTGGTGGGATCTGAAATGTTTTACTAGATATAATTCTGTACTATTACAATGCATTATAATAGGAATATATTATTTTATGAGTATGGAAATGTTAACATCCATCCTTATGTCATAAATATAGGTCTAGATAATTATTTTATTTTTATTTTTTTTGAAACAGGGTCTGCCTCTATCACCCAGGCCGGAGTGCAGTGGTGCAATCTCAGCTCACTGTAACTTGTACCCCACAGGCTCAAGTGATCCTCACACCTCAGCCTTCCAAGTAGCTGGGACCACAGGCATGTGCTACCATGCCTGGCTAATTTTTGTATTTTTAGTAGAGATGGGGTTTTACCATGTTGCCCTGGCTAGTCTCAAACTCCTGGGCTCAAGTGATCTACCCACCTTGGCCTCCAAAGTGCTGGGATTACAGGCATGAGCCACTACACTCACCCTGTATAATTTTAATAGTGTTATTTATTTATAGAAATACAACATAAATTGCTTAACCTTGTTGAGAAACATTAAGGCTGCTGCATTTTCAAGTAATATAAGCCATGTTGTAATGCACACATCTGTAAATGCATCCATGTACATTTTTCCTTTTTTGTTCCATGGAATAAGTTTCTCAAGTCAAATTACAATGTCCCAACTGGTGTTTGACATGCATTTTCAGACTGTTCTCCCCAGTGATATTACCAACTTTTTCTAGCACCTAATCATAGCTGCTAGCACATCATTATTCATCTGTGTCTGGTGAGCAAATTATGGTTTCTCTCACCTAGAAATGTTATGGATTCTCTCTCACCTCTAGATGAGGAAAGTAAATTTTTATCATCAAGAGATGACATAGAATGAAAGCTGTCTTCCGTAATCTTTGTTTCATAATGCACATTGTATTATGTTAATATGAGGGACACTGAACTCTAAAATAGATGCCTAATTCATATTGTTTAGGCACACAGCTATATATCGCAGTAATTTCTATTATCTAAACCTCATGGTTTAGATAGAAAAAACCCACAATCTTTGGAATTTAATAGCCTGGGTTTAGATTTTAGGTGTGCCCATTACTCAGTGCTTTGAGCCTTGGCTCCTTGGCATGTATTGTTTATATCATGAGATGGTTAAAGAAAATTAAGTTAAATAATATCTTAAAGTGCCTACTGCAGTGCCATGTGGTAGGTATTACACAAAGTAACCTTGTGGCTAAATAACTTCTTTGTGAAATATTTACTATTTTTCTGATTTAAAAAAAGACAGATTATCATTTAGGATATATAGTTAAAAACTGACCTAAGAGGCTAAAATTATAGCTGATATGCTTATTATTGCTCTGAGTTTTTTATATCTGTACTAAACTTCATGCTTTTAACTTTTGGTTAAGGGTATTCCTTCTGGTTTGGATAATTTCAAAAGTATAAGAAAATAAAAGTAAACTTTAATCTTCTACCTTGCATGACGGATATGTGTAATATCTTTGTACTGTTTTCCTTGGAAAAAAAGTAGATACAAATGCCCAAGTATACAGTATGTTGAATTTTGCTTACCATTTAACATAAATGAAAGCATGTTTGTAGTAATTTTTCTTTCAAAATGCAATAGAATGTGTATATTCATTGGGTAGCCTTTAAGAGGTCAGAAAGAAAAGACACTAAAGGATATACACTTGCAGAAGAGGGAAGTGGAGGAGTTTAGAGTCAGGAATGCAGAGGAAGAGAAGAAAGATTATCTGATGCTGTGAACCCTGGAAATACAGAAGTCTACTCAATAGTTACAGCCCTTTGCTGAGCTTCATTGGACATACTCAGGTGCTATGATAGCTATTTGAGTAAATGTATGCTTTATAGGAGTCTCTTCTCCTGGATTCTCAAATCTAGCCCACAAGATAAACTCAAGGTTAAGATTAAACAAATTATGAGTATCTTTTTGAGTTTCTTTCTAAATAAATGTATCTACTTGTTTGTTCCAAATAACGAGGAAAGAATATTTTATGCTATAGCCTGTCAACCTAAATAACAGTGAGAGAGGCCCTCTAAACGAAAAGGTATTTATTTGAAAATAAAGCATTGTAATGGGAATATGCACGTCAAAGTAAACTATGCACATAGTTAGGGAGGTAAAGGAAGACAGAGGTTTTCAAAGAGAAAAAGCAGGAGGATTATATAATTCTTCTGAAATAATTACCTTTGGCTACAAAGACCAATAACAAGGTTATCGCCAGTCCGAGGTTAGACAGGCAGTTGCTGGGCAAATGCCCTTGTAGAAATATTTTTTTGTGTAAGGTTCTGATGGCCTTTGTGCAAGATTGTGGATTTTGTATTTTTTTGTTATCAGACATACAAGGATGGTAACCTTCTCTTCACAGTGTTCTCTGGTTCTATTTGTCAGGGCTTTTTGTTTGTTCATTTTTTAACGTTAGTGACTCTTTTGATTTTGACACCTTTCACAAGTCTATCGTTACTGCCTTGTTTTTTCTGAAATGTCTTTTTGTTTTTTCTAGTGATGATTCTTATGCTGTTAAAAACATTTCTAACATCCTCCTGTTGCTTATTTATCTGTGGAGTTGCTGTTCATTCTGGTTTTCCTCTGAGTCCTTGCCCATACGTCACC
The DNA here is from genome assembly GCF_029281585.2 of Gorilla gorilla gorilla. Classification (NCBI taxonomy): domain Eukaryota; kingdom Metazoa; phylum Chordata; class Mammalia; order Primates; family Hominidae; genus Gorilla; species Gorilla gorilla. The sequence goes on from NC_073229.2 coordinate 125,915,679, forward strand.
ACCCTGTCTTACCTTGGCTGCAGCTGTTGCTAGTCATCAGATCAAGCAGGTGAAGGTTATCAAACTGTTATTTCTCCTGAGTAAAGTGTCATCACCTCACCTACTGCTCTTTGTCTTCTTTGAATTAATTTCCTAAATGGCATACGATTCAGTGCAAAAAAATTGTTGTTGTAATGAAAGTCTTTTATGTCCTGGTTGGTGATTTATAATTTGTTTCATCAAGTGTAAAACTCAGAAGTATAAATGTCATGAGTTAACTGATACAGCTTAATCGGTCATTTCCAATTTTGATGTCAGTCTATTAACCTACCGGCTAAAAGGACACTGTAGAGTATTAGTTGGCATTTGTTTCTGGAGTCCTCTATGATTTCTTTCTTATTAGTGTTCACAGCAGTGTACCATTAAAGTTTTTGGCTTCAGTACACATTCTGATTATTCCTGAACCTGCATAGTCACAATAGGAAGAGTAGTGTTGATTCAAACAAAATGCAGATCCATGTATTTTTGGCAGGTGTAGTGTGTTCTTCTGCACCAACTCACATATTCCATTTTGTGCCTTTACAAAACTATAGGAATAGTTTAGTGATTACCTAAAATTTTCCTAGTAAATTGAATGTTTTTCTACAAAAATCAGAAGATAATATATTCAGTAAATTTATTTTATGTACCTATTATATTGTCTAGTACTTTCATATGTATAATTATTTATGGTTTGATTTTATACACATCTCATTTTCCTTAAATGTATATTCCAACTTACGTGAAGATAAAAGTAATGATCTCACTTTGCCTTGAAGAAACTAAACTCTAAGACTGTATCATTGGATTCTTTCATTTTGAGCTGTCTAAAATTTTATAAAATTAGTTAAGAGCAAAAAGAAGCATATTAGTTATCTTTCTTTTTTTTCTTTTCTCATTAAAAATTTTTATTCAGTGCAACAGGTTGTATAACTTTTATAGACAAAAAGTACAAATAGCTAGTGTGGTTTGATTTAAATTTCTATTTGAATTAAACATTTGAATACTTTTTCACTTGCAATTTATCCTTTTAGACAAATTTCTGGAACCTTCATTTAAATGAACACAGATGTAAGAAATAAAGCGGTTATGGAAGCCCAGTTCTGGACTCATTATTAACCCATTTATGTCTGAGGTTGCAATTTTTTGAATTTTTATTTTGTTTTATTTATTTTATTTATTACTATTATTTTTCATTATTATTATACTTTAAGTTTTAGGGTACATGTTCACAATATGCAGGTTTGTTACATATGTATACATGTGCCATGTTGGTGTGCTGCATCCATTAACTCGTCATTTACATTAGGTATATCTCCTAATGCTATCCTTCCCCCCTCCCCCCACACCACAACAGTCCCTGTTGTGTGATGTTCCCCTTCCTGTGTCCATGTGTTCTCATTGTTCAATTCCCACCTATGATTGAGAACATGCGGTGTTTCGTTTTTTGTCCTTGCGATAGTTTGCTGAGAATGATGGTTTCCAGCTTCATCCATGTCCCTACAAAGGACACGAACTCATCATTTTTTATGGCTGCATAGTATTCCATGGTGTATATGTGCCACATTTTCTTAATCCAGTCTATCATTGTTGGACATTTGGGTTGGTACCAAGTCTTTGCTGTTGTGAATAGTGTCGCAATAAACATACGTGTGCATGTGTGTTTATAGTTATGTTTCTTTTAAAGTACAGGATAATTTGTCTTCAAACATAGCTGGATCCAGGTGCCCAAAGAAAGTCCTTATCAACAGGTTCCTCTTCTCCCACTTCCTCTCTTTTCTCTACTGGCTTCATTCTCAGAGAGAGATATAAAGGTGGCATCAAGGTTTATAATCCACCTGTCTGGGACCCCACAAGAAAGAAAGTACCTCTTTCCTAATGGCTTCCTCAAAAAGCTTGGGTTTAACTAATGAGCTGAGCTTGTTTTACTTGGCCATGCCTGAAGCAATAGCTGTGACAAGGCCTGAAATATATGTTTATACCTGGAGCTAGGAGATTAAAGCAGGAAATGGACTGAAGTGGAAGAGGATTCTGCTGCAGTAAGAAGAGATGTTGAGAAGGCAGAACAACAGTTCCCACTGAAGATGCCACTGAGTTACTAGGACCATACTCCTGGTCTTCTGAGTTCCATACTCTACTCTTTGAGTCTTTCACATGGATCAGTTCTAAGATGAAGTAAGAATAAACTTAAATAAATCCTTTAATGTTTATCCTCTAAAAGGACAAGAATATTTTAATAGCCTGAAAGCAGATGTTGGGAATCTCAGAAAATGAATAAAGTATAATCTTGAAAAAAACTAGTGAAACTCCTGGTTTGATCTCTTCCCTAATGCCACCATTCCTCTCAACTTTTGATTCTTTAGCTTTTTTCCACTCCTTTTATTTTTTGAAGCTATTGATGTTGCTAGAAAAATCTTTGAAGCAAAGACTACTCTCTAACATTAATAGATAGGAACTACTCCAGATGAAATTAAGTACCCTTCTATTACCCTGCATATGGCATTGTATTAAAATTTTGGTTTACTTGTTTGTCCCACTCACATACTGTAAGTACTCCAAAGATCTAAATCATCTTTGATTTCCATGTTTTATTGCCCAACCAAATAATTGTATTTGTTGACAGTAACACATTAATAACATAAATGTTGTTGAATGACCAAATCAAACTGTAATGCACTTACAGACATAGGAAAGAACACAATGAGAAAGTGTATGTTCATATGGGGCAGGGATATTCAAGAGAACTAAGAATGAGCAAGCAGAGGCATTTCCTCACGGCAATAAAACAATAATTAGTTAAAGCAATATATTTTCAAAATAGGAAACATTTATGTTAATTAAAATAGTGAAGAGGGCCGGGTGCAGTGGCTCATGCCTGTAATCCCAGCACTTTGGGAGGCCGAGGCGGGCGGATCACGAGGTCAGGAGATCGAGACCATCCTGGCTAACATGGTGAAACCCCACCTCTACTAAAAATATAAAAGATTAGCCAGGCAAGGTGGCACGCGCCTATAGTCTCAGCTACTCGGGAGGCTCAGGCAGGAGAATCGCTTGAACCCGGGAGGAGGAGGTTGCAGTGAGCCGAGATCGTGCCATTGCACTCCAGCCTGGCAAGAGAGCAAGACTTTGTCTCAGAAAAAAAAAAAAAAAGGAAAAAAAAAACTAGTGAAGAGATGGAAGGTCTTCAAGTTAAGGATCTGAGGTACACTATAAATATGAGTGTAGAAATCAATTCTTATTTAAAAAACAAAACCAAAAACTCTGTCCTATCTAAATTGATATTATCAGTTGTTAACATACTTGAGATTTTCAGTTAAGTTGTTTTATAATTATGACATACTTAAAAAGCTTTATAATTCATACTTTTATAAATTTATCTAACTTTATTCTTACAACAACTCTGTGAGGTAGCTTACCATATTACTTAAAGATGAGGAAAATGAAGCTAAGAAAGATAACATGACTTCCCATTGCCACTAAGAAATTAAACAGCTAAAACTCTAAATCTCATATTCTTTCTATGAAAATTGTACTTTTTCAAAATTTTATGACAAGTTGCTACTACAATTTTTGTAGAGTAATGAGCACAAGATAGAAAGCTAAACACACAATAAGAACATAAAAAGTCATAAAAGATGCACATTGATATGTTTTGTTTGCATATGTATTGTTCCTTTTTTTTTTTTTTTTTTTTTTTTTGAGACGGAGTCTCTCTCTGTCCCCCTGGCTGGAGTGCAGTGGCGCGATCTCGGCTCACTGCAAGCTCCGCCTCCCAGGTTCGCGCCATTCTCCTGCCTCAGCCTCCCGAGTAGCTGGGACTACAGGCGCCCGCCACCGTGCCCAGCTAATTTTTTTTTTTTTTTTTTTTTTTTGTATTTTTAGTAGAGACGGGGTTTCACCGTGTTAGCCAGGATGGTCTCGATCTTCTGACCTCGTGATCCGCCCGCCTCGGCCTCCCAAAGTGCTGGGATTACAGGCGTGAGCCACCGCGCCCGGCCTGTATTGTTCCATTTTTTTCAGAATATCTCTCTAACTTTTTAAGTCTTCTTCAAATCATGCTTACAGATGGCCTTTGCTATAATTTAATTTTTAGGTTATCAGTTTTTATTGGCATTTGGAATTAATACTTACATGAATATTTGAACTCATGGACCTAAATTTCTAGTGTATTTTTGGTTTGCATTCATCTGGGTCCCAAATTTAGAAAAAAAAATCACAGTCTGTTAACACCGTAAAAATCTATTTTAATTCATCATATTGAAAAAGGTAAATATAAACAACATTGATGAATATAAATTTTTAAATGCAAGTACCTAATTTGAGCTGCAAATATCAAGATAATTGGATGTATTGGAGACCAGCTGGAAGTGCAAAGAATACTTCCCCTTGGTATTGACTCTTCTCTAAATCAATAGCAGTTCCAAATGTAGTAAAAAGTGGACAAGATTTAACAGGTTCTAAATTATTAAGGCCAGTGCATTGTTGCTAGAGAGTTCATTAACAATCTCATCAATACAATGTGGTTCATGGACATTAGTAAGAGCTTCGTGTAACATTTTAAAACAGAATGAGATATCTCAATGGACTGATCTTAGTAAAAAAAATTTAATTAGGTAAGAATAATTACATTAGTTAAATGGAACTTTTAATTGAAAACTTGTTGGCATTTTCTAACCTGCTTCACAGCTGTCCTTTAATCATTTATATTTAAAAAGTGAAGAGTTTCTGTACATGATGTTTGAAAATTATCTAAACATCTTGGAAGTTTTGTATAAACGTTTAAAGGAGTTTAGATAATGTGGCAGTAAAAACAAATAGGATTTTCTGCTTGCGGAATGGTACGTTTAAAAGATATATATATATCAGAAAGAAAAGTTATAGAGAAAATATGTATGGTAAGTGCATACTATTCTTGGAAAAAAGGCAAAGTAGTCATTTTCTGAAGCTTTAACATTTATAACTTTAAAACTTCATGTATTGAACATCATTCCTTATGAAGCTTTAAACTCTTACAGGGAAATAATACTGTTTGTAAAATTATCTTGTTAAAGAAAATGGTATCCAACAAGAGTTTTTGAAAGATTGAAAGCCCATATTTGTGTAAGATAAACATAAAGGGCCAATGGAAACTCTTATTGTTAAAATTAGTGTCAGCCACATTTTAAGCTGTAGTTACTGGTTGTTGTTCAAAATAAGCTAATTGGCAATCACTATTTTTTGGTAGCTTTCAGCTTAAGCCAGAGAGCACTAGTTTGGAGAGACATAGATATTTATTCAAATTCACAGGAACACTAAACAAATGGATTTGTTAATTATTCATGACATTAATTCTGGCCAAGACAATTTCTTATCTGAATCTCAGCAACCACTATCACTCAGTGCTGCCTACTTTACTTGATCTTCAGAACATTGCTGAATTTGAATATTCTTCCTAATTCATCAATTTGTCTCTTCCTTTCAGCCCTCATGGGTACTCAATGACATACATGTAGAGACAAAAATCTTTATATATATATATGTGTGTATATATATGTATATATATGTGTATGTGTGTATATATATATACACACACACACATTACTATATAGTTTATTTATAATAAACTATAAATTCATTTAGAAACAAGACAGAGGCTGTACTCACATTCCCCGCCCCGGTCTGAGCTGCTGACAGATTTGGCTCATTGTATTTCTAGGAGGTAATACATTCTAGCTGTATGGCAAAGTGTGAAGATACAGATTTCTTCATATATATATGGAAACAATATATATATGTGTGTATATGGAAACTATATATGTGTATATATATGGAATATAGATATATATATATGGAGTGAGAGAGAGAGAGATGTGGTCTTACTTTGCCACCCAGGCTGGAGTACAGTGGCACTGTCTTGGCTCACTAAAAATCCATATATTTTTAAAGGTATTTCATCATGCAATTTCTGAAATTTTCTTTAATGCATTTAATTTGTAATAAAATCTCTCTGGTAGTTCAAAAACATAAGTCATAAGCAGATTTGTGTTTTCACTGTGTAAGAGGAGGCAAAAGGAGGTAAAATGCTGTAATATTGGAGAATGACTTTGGGTAGGAAAGAAAGAATTTTAGTTTTCTTCTTCGAAGAATGAGGAGGCCAGGCTGAGATTTAGTGTGCATGAGTAGTTTAACAGCAATGAAGGTGAAACAACAAAGAAAAGACCATAATATAAATATTGGCAGGTTTTATTTGTTCAGGCAGTAATTTGCTAGGATATGAACACAGTCAATGGCCTAAGAATAATTACTTTTGATTACCCTTATTTATTAATTTGTATGAAATATTCATACAATAGTTTGTTAAGCAAGCACACAACATTATAAAGAATTATGGAGAGAGACAGACATATGTAGAACGTAAGGAATAAATAATTATGTAGAGAAGACAGACAAATAAGGGTTATGGTTATATTACAAAACCGGTATAAAATCAGAGTAAAATGTGGATTTTCTAGTAATATGAATGTTAGCCACAGGATGCCTTAAAATCCACGCGATTCAATCCCCTCCTTTTATAGATGAAGAAACTGAAGACTAGAAAAAATAAGTCATACTTGTCCAAGTTTACATGCTAGAGTGAAATTATCTGTGCAATAGCAGTCCTTCATTTAATATTAAATACAAGACATTATAATATTTTACCACTCATCTTTATTCTTGAATTCTAAATTTGTCAGTAACTTATATGTACTCAATTTTTTATTTTTTGGCATTCTGAGTTCAACTGAATTGTAGCGTCATGTACATAACACATTGTGTAGGGATCAGGTTATTATATGTTAATTTCCTCCTTGCTCCTTTGCCATCTAGAACCTGATCTGCTGTTTTAAACAGCATGAGGCCTGTTCTCCCATTTAGGCTAACAGTGGGTGCAGAAGGGTTGAAACATTATACTTTCTAAACTGGTTCCTTGTTCTGGAGAGTATCCATCTAAAGAGATTGCCGCTCTTCTGGTGATCATCGCCATCATCGTCCAACACCTGCCTATGCACCATGTGCCAGGAATTGTGCGAACTGCTTTAATGTATTATCTCATGCAGTCTGTGTAGTCCACGCAGCTGCTAGTAAAGAACTCTGTTTCAGAGTAATACAAAGAGCCAGCAACAGAGAAAGCATAATGGCAGCTGCAGTGTAACTGGGAGAATTGTCTCTGACAATTGGCTCCCGACTGGGTCTGAGGGCATTTCTTCATCAGTCCCTCAGTTCAGCTAGCAGCCACCGCACACCTGCTCTGTGCTGGGCAGAGTGCTCAGTGCAGTGTGCCAGCTGAATGAGTGAGCACCAGCCTGTTCTCCATGTGTGGCCCCCTCCTTCTTGCTCAGAGGGGTGGGCGATTGTCTGTCCCATTTAGGCTTGTGCTGACTGTGCAAGGGAGATCCCAAGGTCAGGATCTACCTCTTTGCCCATTACTGTTAATATCTGTATTATCTAACTAAAGAACTAACATTTGTATTTTTTTTTCCTGGAACTATCTGATTTTTAAAGTAATTTTTCAAGCAAGAAAATCTTTAGATCATCATATTTAATTTTCAATGATAAAATGAGGAAACAAGGCAATAGGGAATTTTTTTTTATTATTTTCTTTAGTTAAAAGGTCAAGTCAGTGAAAGATCCAGAATTCATAAACTTCTATTTATTAGACCATGCAGCTCTTTCTGCTATGCACTGTACCTCAAATGGGAATTCAGAAATGAGCAAAATCTGAGATGTAGGAGTTCCAGAATGGATCTGCCACCTGCCAGCTAGCATTCGGATCTCAAAGGGGACCTGCCTGCACTTATTTAATGGAAAGATAAATGTGTTCAAGGAACTGTTACTATAAATTCATTTAGAAACGGGACAGAGGCTTTACTCACATTCCTCCCCAGTCTGAGCTGCTGACAGATTTGGTTCACTGTACCTCTGGGAGGTGATACATTCTAGCTAAATGGCAAAGTGTGATTGTTATTCAGAGCTCCCAAATACCTATTTCTTTTATTGTTTAAATGAACTTTGTGGTTGAATTCATCCATTTATTGAAAAGTACTTTTATACACTTACTACAGGCAAGGCAGTGTATGGAATACTATGTGTGGTGTTAAAAAGATAGACATTGTTCTTATCCAAAAGATGCTTGTGTTATAAAAGGAAAAACAAAAGGCAAGAAAAATATAAACAGTTTTATTAAAACTAGAATGTAAAAGGAAGAAAGAAGATACAAATTAGTGATGTTTAATTTGCTAGGATTCTAGATAGTTCTAGAATAAAATGAAATCAATGGACCACCTTCCAAGAAAAATGGTGAACCACTCTTTAATTTCTAATAGATGTATTAGAGTAAAATGTACACATTATAAACTACACATATTTAAATTACTCTTAAGAGTAATTATATTTAGATGTAAATTATTGCATTCAACATTGAAAGCATTTGTAGCCCAGGCCATGAGTGCTAATAAACAACAAGTCTTGAGCAAAGAGTGAAATATTATCACAAATATAACCGTGCTTGGTACAACAGACAGAATAACCTGGAAAATACTAGGTTCTAAGTTCTCCCAGTCAAAATTCAATGGAGGTATCCAAAAGTCATTCCAAAAGAATGACTTCTCACCAGAAGAAAAAAATAAACATTTTTGATGGATTTTTGCTGAGAAAAATTTTTAGTACATCTGAGAAATTTGATATACTAACGTTCTGTTCTGTATTTGTACGTAGTTTGGAATTGTTTGTTTCTATCATCTTCATACTATTTTCAAAGAAAAGCTATGTTTTAATTTTTGTGTAACTCTTGAAGCACCTATTTTACACCTTTACAAAGGAAATGTATAATGTGATAGGAATCAGAAACAGAAATAACATATGCATTAAACCTGGACATTGGTAGCTTGGTAATTACTGCTTAGTATCAGATTATTTTGTAAATGAAATCTAAGCACATATAAATATTTTAACTATTCATAGAATCTATTATTTCTGTTTTTTTATATTTGGAGATATTTTAATTATATATATAAAATAAAAATATTAAACAATGTCAATTTTTATTTGAAACTTTTTAGAACATCTAATTTCTTAAATTCTTCAATTATTTAAAAATATGTAGTGAATTTTTCCAAAGTATAAGGAAAATGTAAGCATACATAGATTTTACTGTTTTTTTAAATACCTTAAAGACTCATCAGTCATGAGGTTAGTTGATGGATGGAATAGTACTGGGTGACTAAGCCTATTTCGGTGGCAATTGGCTCAGCCATAGAAATTAGCATTTGTCACTCTTCTGCCTGTTTCTCTGTTACACATTCCATTCTTAAAAGTAATTTGACTAGGTATAAGATACACCAAGCAATAAGCTAGTAAGAAGGTTAATGAATATTTAAATATATTTGCAGACATTTCTTATGTTCTTTTCAAGCCAGCCATTTGGAAAGATCACTATAGTTTTACTAAAATGTGTAGGACCATATTGCACAGTTTTAAAGGTTTGCAAAACAAAACAAGTTTTTGGCCGAAAAACATTTTTTGTAGGTTAACTAACTTACTTTGGAAATAAAAATAGCTTCGATCTAGTCTGAAGTAAGCTCTGAAAGGCAGCCCACATTCCAGTTGACAGGCGTTTGAACTAGCAGTGAAGCAGGTAGGGCTGCATTTAGCTGTCACATTAGCCCTGTCTGGCTGGTACCTACCTAATTTGAGCTTCTTTCTGCTGCACTATACCCTCAGAGGGAACAGATATTCTCTTCTAGCTTTCCATTAAGTGTGGCCCATATATATGGGGGTATGTGTGTGTATGTATAATATATAATGTATATAATCCATATGCATATATACACATATATAATTATGCTTGGAGAGATAAATATCTCTCTCTATATATAAAATTGTAGTTGAAAGAGAGAAAATAGAACAGATTATCTTATCTTCATTATTGATTTACTCCCAACCCCTGCTTAGCTTTTGTCTTGCCTTTGTAGTTTAGGATGTAAATGACCACAGATTTATCTAACTATCTCATATGGATTTTAATAACCAAATTGTACTGATATTTTTAGTTTACTTGGTTAAATTAGAGTTATGTTGAACCCTGAAGCATTCTTTAGAGGTAGCTATAATGTATAAAGAAAGAGACAAGATTTGACTTAGGGACTACAATAAGTTTTATTGGAATCCCAGCTCAGAGATGTATTCTCCATGGTCTGTGGAACCATACTAGCCTGCTATTCGTAAGACACCCCCTAAACTATGAGATCTTCTCCCACTAGTTTCCTCTCCTTTGCCCATCATAGTTTCAGTGGGAATATGCCCTAGGGGAGGCAGGGATTATAATTGTTTAGACAGTGATTCTAAGGGTTAGGATTTGCCTGAATCTTATTTCTGCCAATCTTTCATGAGACCTCGAAATAAATACTTTAACCTTCCTAATCTTCAGTTTCCTGCTCTCAAAAATGTTTGTAGTAATATCATTTAGAACATATGGTCTTTGTGAGAATTAAATGAGATACTGCATGTAAAGAAATCGGCACAGTTCTGTGGCACAGAGTAAGGACTCAATATAACTTGAATTAAAATAATTATTGTTTTGTAATAATAATATTATAAAAATGATAATATAACTTAACCTGTGTTTCCCCTCCACTTCTCTCCTCCTCTGTTCCACCCCTCTCTTCTTTTCTCCTGTTTTCTTCCATTAAGAGAAGAGTCAAGGCAAGGAATTATAGAGTCAATAAGAGAGGATGAAGATTTAGCAAAAGCAGATAAATCAATCTCTAAATTTGGGTGTAAGAGACGCCTCTTAGGCCCCAGCGTGAAAGATACACTAGGGCCTTTGCCCTTTGAAAATCTCCCGAGCAGCAACTGGATAGAAGCAAACTAGAATGTTAAAAGAGGGCTTTAAAAAGTGTTATATTGCTAGGGGTTAAAAGAATGTCCTTTGACACTCATGAAATAAAGACTAAAATTGCCGCTTTTTAAACTTACTTTGTCCTCTGAACTAATGTTTGCATCCTGCTCAGTTCAGGATTTGTTAGAATTATATTGATTCTATAATTTCTTTTTGTAATCTAATTTGTATTTGTTTATTTTGTTTTTTTCTATTTACTTTATATGTTATTTTTTCAATTATCTTTTTCTAGGCATTGTTGGGCCTCTATGTAATTCCATACTTATATTTTATACAATCATTTATAGGTACTTCTTTCTTATCCTTATAGTGATCAGATTTCACTAATAATTGGTCACAATCAGTGACATTATGAACCTCTGAAAGGAGTGTGGTGGCTCCTTCCAGGACAACGACTGGAAATGTGGGTTCCTAACTTGACCATTCCTGTCCATACTTGATGATTTAAATTATTTGTTTTACCTCAATGTTCCTTGGGACAAATAATGTTTAAGCTTGATAACCTTTGATTTGTAGAGATATGTATTTGGGGGTATACTATCAATTTAGTGTTGCCTACAAGAGTGCTTAATATTTTTAGAAAATTCTATTCACCAGTCACCATAATGTGGTCTGACTCCTGTAGTAGATACATACATATACACATATGCATACATACACACATACCCCTCTGGTATATACATACATACATATACATACATACATTATGTATATGTGTGTGTGCATGATATATGTTTGTATATGTGTGTATGTATATTTACCTTTTCTGTTTCTAAATTTTTAAATATTTTAATAATGTAGTTTCCTGGATTTATGCTATCTTATCCTTCATATGTTCAGAAATCTATTTTTTTCATGAAATTGTTTCTAGTTAATATTAGTAACTTTTTAACCCACCTATTATTGAACCGTATTCATACATTAGCTTTTTTTTTCTAAAATAAACAACAGAAATTTATTTCTCACAATTCTGGAGGTTGAAAGTCTGAGATCAAAGTGCCAGTATGGGTTCTGATGAAAGCCCTCTCCTAGGTTTTGGACACCCAACTTCTCGTTCCATCTTCCTATGACAGAAAGAGGGCTAGAGAGTTCTCTGGAGTCCCGTTTATTTTATTTTATTGATTCTTAATGTATGTACATATTTATGGAGTACATGTGATCATTTGTTACATCCATAGCATTTGTAATGATCAAGTCAGGCTATTTAGGATATTCACTACTTCTAGCATGATCGAGTCAGGGTATTTGGGATATTCACTACGTCTAGCATTTACTATTTCTCTGTGATGGAAACATTGCAATCCTCTCTTCTAGCTATTTTAAAATATACAATAAATTGTTGTTAACTCTAGTTACCCTACTCTGCGATCAAATATTAGAACTTATTTCTTCTATCTAACTGTAAGTTTGTAAACATTAACCAACTTCTCCTCATCTGTCCTTCTCATACCCAGGTTCCCTTCCAAGTTTTCAGTAGCGATCATTCTCCTCTCTACTTCCATGAGACCAACCTTTCCATAGCCCCTACACAGGAGTGAGAACATGTGATCCTACTTTCTGCACCTCACTTATTTCACTTACCATAATGACCTCCAATTCCATCCATGTTGCTGCAAATGACATGATTTCATTTCCTTTTCATGGTCAAATGATGTTCTATTGTGTATATATCCTACATTTTCTTTACCTATTCATGTGTTGATGAACACTTAGGTTGATTCCATATTTTGGCTATTGCGAATAGTGTTAAATAAACATAGGAGTGCATGTATCCCTTTGATATACTGATTTCCTTTCCTTTGGATAAATACCCAGTAGTGAGATTGCTAGATCACATGGTAGTTCTATTTTTAGTTTATTGAGTGAGCACCATGCTATGTTCCATAATGGCTGTACTAATTTACATTCCCAGTGATATGGTTTAGCTCTGTGTCCCCACTCAAATCTCTTTTTTTTTTTTTTTTTTTTGAGATGGAGTCTCACTGTCGCCCAGGCTGGAGTGCAGTGGTGCGATCTCGGCTCACTGCATGCTCCGCCTCCCGGGTTCACACCATTCTCCTGCCTCAGCTTCCTGAGTAGGTGGGACTACAGGCACCTGCCACCATGCCCGGCTAATTTTTTTTGTATTTTTAGTAGAGATGGGGTTTCACTGTGTTAGCCAGGGTGGTCTCGATCTCCTGACCTTGTGATCCACCCGCCTTGGCCTCCCAAAGTGCTGGGATTACAGGCGTGAGGCACTGCACCTGGCCTCAAATCTCATTTTGAATTTTAATTCCCACATGACAAAGGAGGGACCCAGTGGGAGATAATTAGATCATGGGGATGGTTTCACCCATGTTGTTCTCATGATAGTGAGGGAATTCTCATGAGATCTGATGATTTTCAAAGTGACAGTTTCCCATTTGCATGCTCTCTCTCTCTCTTGCCACCATGTAAGACATATCTTGCTTCCCCTTTGCCTTCTGCCACGATTGTAAGTTTCCTGAGGCCTCTCCAGTCATGCGGAACTATGAGTCAATTAAATCTCTTTTGTTTCTAAATTACCCAGTCTCAGGTAGTGTCCTTATAGCAGTGTGAAAAATGGACTAATAAAGAGAATTGGTACTTAAAGTGGGGTAATGCTATAAAGATAACCTGAAAATATGAAAGTGACTTTGGAACTGGGTAACAGGCAAAGGTTGTAACAGTTTGGAGAGCTTCAAAGTACACAGTAAAGTGGGGAAAAGTTTGGAACTTCCTAGAGACTTGTTGAATGGCTTTGACCAAAATGTTGATAATGATGTGGACAATGAAGTTCAGGCTGAGGTGGTCTCAGATGCAGATGAAGAACTTGCTGGGAACTGGAGTATAGGTCTCTCTTGCTAGGCTTTAGCAAAGAGACTGCTTGCATTTTGCCCCTGCCCTCTGTGGAACTTTGAACTTGAGACAGATTATTTAGGGTATCTGGTGGGAAAAAATGTCTAAGCAGCAAAACATTCAAGAGGTAACCTGGCTTATTCTGAAGGCATTCAGTTATATGCATTCACAAATAGATGGTTTGAAATTGGATCTCATGTTTAAAAATGGAAGCAGAGCTAAAGGTTTGGGAAATTTGCAACTTGACCATGTGGTAGAAAAGGAAAACCCGTCTTCTGGGGAGGAATTCAAGCCAGCTGCAGCAATTTGCATAAGTAACGAGGAGCGGAATGTTACTAGCCAAGAAAATGGGGAAAATGTCTCCAAGGCATATCAGAGACCTTCACAGCAGCTCCTTCCATCACAGGCCCAGAGGCCTAGGAGGGAAAAATTGGCTTCATGGGCCAGGCCCAGGGCCCTGCTACTCTATGCAGCTTTGGGACTTGGTGCCCTGTGTCCAGCTACTCCAGCTCCAGCTCCAGCAGTGGCTAAAAGCAGCCAAGGTACAGCTCGGGCTGTTGCTGGGAACATTTACCCAATGCCTGTACCCGCATTGTATCTTGGAAGTAACTAACATGCTTATGATTTTACAGGCTTATTGGCGGAAGGGACTTGCCTTGTCTCAGATGAGACTTTGGACTTGGATTTTTAGGTTAATGCTGGAATGAGTTAAGACTTTGAGGGACTGTGGGGAAGGCATGATTGGTTTTGAAAGGCGAAAAGTACATGAGATTTGTGAGGGACCAGGATTGGAATGTTATGGTTTGGCTCTGTGTTCCCACCCAAATCTCATCTCAAATTGTAATCACCATGTTTCAAGGGAGAGACTTGGTGGGAGGTGATTGGATCATGGTGTTCTCATGATAGTGAGGGAATTCTCATGAGATCTGATGGTTTTATAAGTGGCAGTTTTCCCTGCTATCCCTCTCTCTCCTGCTACCATGTAAGACGTATCTTTCTTCCCCTTTGCCTTCTGCCATGATTGTAAGTTTCCTGAGGCCTCTCTAGCCATGCAGAACTGATTGAATTAAACCTCTTTTGTTTATAAATTACCCAGTCTCAGGTAGTATCTTTATAGCAGTGTGAAAACAGACTAATACACTCAGCAGCAGTGTATAAGAGTTCCCTTTTCTCCACGTTTTTGCTTTGCATTTGTTATTGTCTTTTTGTTTAAGAACTATTCGAACTCGGGTTAGATGATATTTCATTGTGGTTTTGACTTGCATTTCCCTGATAATTAGTGATAATGAGTGTTTTTTATATATCTGTTGTCTATTTTTATGTCTTTTTAGAGAAATGTCTATTCACATCCTCTGCCCACTTTTTAATGGGTTTTTTTTTTTTTTTTTTTTTTTTTTTTTTTTTTTACTGTTGAGTTGTTTGAGCTCCTTTTATATTCTAAATATTGGTCCCATGTGAGACAAATAGCTTGCAAATATTTTCTACCGTTCAACAGGTTATCTCTTCACTCTGTTGGTTGTTTGCTTTGCTGTGCAGAATTGTTTATGTCCCATATGGCTTTTTGTGTCCCATATGTCTATTTTTTGTTAATTGCCTGTGCTTTTGGGTCCTTAGCCATAGAGTATTTGCTTAGACCAATGTCCTAGAGTGTTAGTCTGTGTTTCCTTCTAGTAGTTTTATACTTTCAGAACTTATATTTAAGACTTTAATTCATTTTGCATTATTTTTTGTATATGATGAGAGATAGGAGTCTAGTTTCATTCTTTTGCCTATGGGTATCCAGTTTTTTTCAGTACCATTTATTGAAGAACCTATTCTGTTTCCAATGTATATTCTCGGCTCCTTTTCAAAAATCAGTAGACTATAAATATATGGATTTATTTCTGGATTGCCCATTTTGTTTCATTGGTCTATGTGTCTGTTTTTATACCAATACCATGCTGTTTTAGTTATTATAGCCTTGTAACACATTTTAAGGTCAGGTATTGTGATGCCTTCAGCTTTTTTTCTTTTTGCTCAGGATTGCTTTGGTTATTCAGGCTGTTTTGGTTCCATATGAATTTTAGAAGTTTTTTTTCTTTTCTATTTCTGTGAAGAATGTCATGATATATTGATGGTAATTGTATTGAATCTGTAGATTGTTTCGGGTAGTATGGCCATTTTTACAACATTAATCCTTCCTATACATGAGTGCGGTCTTTTCATCTGCCTGTGTCCTCTTCAATTTCTTTAATCAGTTTTTTGTAGGTTTCATCGTAGAGTTCCTCATCTCCTTAGTTAAATTTATTCCTAAGTTTTTTTTACTTTTTGTTGGTATTGTAAATGAGATTACCTTCTTGATAGTTTGGCTGATTAGTTGTGTATAAAAACATGGCTGATTTTTGTTTGTTGATTTTGTGTTCTACAACTTTAGTGAATTTGCCAAATAGAGTTTTTGGTGGAGTCTTCAGGTTTTTTAAAATATAAGATCATGTCACCTGCAAAAGGGACAATTTGACTATTTTTTTTTCCAGTTTCAGTGTCCTTTCTTTCTCTTGTCTGATTGCTCTGAGTAGGACTTTCAGCACTATGTTGAATAGGAGTTAAAAAGTGGGCATCATTGTCTGGTTCAAGTTTTTAGAGGAAAGGATTTCAGCTTTTTCCCATTCATTATGTTATTTGTAGGTGTGTCATATATGGCCTGTGTTATACTGAGGCATGTTCCTTTTATGCTTAGTCTGTTGAGTTTATATTATGAAGGAATGTTGAATTTTTTCAAATGTTTTTCTGTGTCTATTGAGATCACATGATTTTTACCCTTTATTCTATTGGTGTGATGTATTACATTATTGTTTTATGCAGGTTGAACCATCCTTGAGCTCCTGGAATAAATTCCACTTGATCATGTTGTAGTACCTTTTGGATGTTCTGTTGAATTTAGATTGCTACTGTTTTGTTGAGGATTTTTACATCTATGTTCACCAGGGATGTTTGCCTGTGAACATAGATACAAAACATAGATGTTCACCAGTTGTTGCTGTTGTGTCCTTGTCTGCTTTTGGTATCATAATACTGACCTCATAAAATGAGTTAGGAAGAATTATCTCCTCTTGCTTTTTAACAGGTAGTTTGAGTAGAATTGGTGTTAATTATTTTTTAAAAGTTAGGTAGAATATGGCAGTGAAGTCATCTGGTACTGGGCTTATCTTTGGTGGAAGCCATTTTATTATTGATTCAATTTTGTTATTCTTATTAGCCTGTTCAGGTTTTCTACTTCTTTCTAATTCAATGTTGGTAGTAGGTTGTATGTGTCTAAAAATTTATCCATTTCCTATAAATTTCGAGTTTGTTAGTACATAGTTTTTCATAACAGTCTTTTAGGATTTTTTTGTATTTCAGTGTTATCTATTGTAATGTCCATTTTTTAAGTTCTGATTTTGTTTATTTGGGTCTTTCATCTTTTTTTTCTTGGTTAGTTTAACTAGAAGTTTGTCAATTTTTTTTAAAAGACTTTTCAATAATCCTTTGTATTATTTTTTTAAGTCTCTATTTCATTTAGTTCAGTTCTGATCTTTATTATTTTTTTCTTCTACTAATACTAGGTTTGATTTGTACTTTCTTTTCTGGTTCTTGAGGTGCATCATTAGGTTATTTTAAATCTTTATATTTTCTTGATGTAAGTACATATTGCTATAAACTTCCCTCTTAACACTGCTTTTGCTGTATCCGGTATGTTTTGATGTGTTGTGTTTCCATTTTTATTTGTTTCAAGAAACTTTTAGATTTTCTGCTTAATTTACTCCATGACCTAATGGTCATTCAAGAGTATGCTGTTTAGTATCCATATATTTGTAGAGTTTCAAAAATTCTTCTTGTTATTGATTTCTATTTTTTTGTTTATTGTGGTCTGATAAGATATTTGATTTTTACAACTTTTCACCTTTTAAAAGTTTGTTGAAACATTTTGTGGCCTAACATTGTTTTTCCTGGACTGTTTTGTGTGCTGATGAGAAGAATGTATATTCTGCAGTTGTTGGATGAAATGTTCTTTAAATGTCTGTTAAGTCCCTTTGGCTAAAGTGCAGTTTTAATCTGATGTTTGTTGATTTTCTACCTAGATGAGCTGTTAAATGTTGAGAGTGGATATTAAAGTCCTTAATTATTTCTGTATTGTAGTCTGTCTCTCTCTTTAGATCAAATAAAATTTGTTTTATATACCTAGGTGCCCTGCTGATGGGTGCATAAATATTTAGAAATGTTTTCCTCTTGATGAATTTATCCCTTTGTCATTATATAATGACCTGGTTTGTCTCTTTGTACTGTTTTTTGACTTAAAGTTTGTTTTATTTGATATCATTATAGCTATTCCAGCTCACTTTTGGCTTTCATTTGCATAGAATATCTTTTTTTAATTCCTTAACTTTCTGTCTGTATGTGTCTTTACAAGTGAGATGAATTTCTTTCTTTTTTTTTATTATTATACTTTAAGTTTTAGGGTACATGTGCACAATGTGCAGGTTAGTTACATATGTATACATGTGCCATGCTGGTGTGCTGCACCCATTAACTCGTCATTTAGCATTAGGTATATCTCCTAATGCTATCCCTCCCCCCTCCCCCCACACCACAACAGTCCCCAGAGTGTGATGTTCCCCTTCCTGTGTCCATGTGTTCTCGTTGTTCAATTCCCATCTATGAGTGAGAACATGGAGTGTTTGGTTTTTTGTCCTTGCGATAGTTTACTGAGAATGATAATTTCCAATTTCATCCATGTCCCTACAAAGGACATGAACTCATCATTTTTTATGGCTGCATAGTATTCCATGGTGTATATATGCCACATTTTCTTAATCCAGTCTATCATTGTTGGACATTTGGGTTGGTTCCAAGTCTTTCCTATTGTGAATAGTGCCGCAACAAACATACATGTGCATGTGTCTTTATAGCAGCATGATTTATAGTCCTTTGGGTATATACCCAGTAATGGGATGGCTGGGTCAAATGGTATTTCTAGTTCTAGATCCCTGAGGAATCGCCACACTGACTTCCACAAGGGTTGAACAAATTTACAGTCCCACCAACAGTGTAAAAGTGTTCCTATTTCTCCACATCCTCTCCAGCACCTGTTGTTTCCTGACTTTTGAATGATTGCCATTCTAACTGATGTGAGATGGTATCTCATAGTGGTTTTGATTTGCATTTCTCTGATGGCCAGTGATGATGAGCATTTTTTCATGTGTTTTTTGGCTGCATAAATGTCTTCTTTTGAGAAGTGTCTGTTCATATCCTTCGCCCACTTTTTGATGGCGTTGTTTCTTTCTTGTCAATTTGTTTGAGTTCATTGTAGCTTCTGGATATTAGCCCTTTGTCAGATGAGTAGGTTGCGAAAATTTTCTCCCATTTTGTAGGTTGCCTGTTCACTCTGATAGTAGTTTCTTTTGTTGTGCAGAAGCTCTTTAGTTTAATTAGAACCCATTTGTCAATTTTGTCTTTGGTTGCCATTGCTTTTGGTGTTTTAGACATGAAGTCCTTGCCCATGCCTATGTCCTGAATGGCAATGCCTAGATTTTCTTCTAGGGTTTTTATGGTTTTAGGTCTAACATTTAAGTCTTTAATCCATCTTGAATTAATTTTTGTATAAGGTGTAAGGAAGGGATCCAGTTTCAGCTTTCTCCATATGGCTAGCCAGTTTTCCCAGCACCATTTATTAAATAGGGAATCCTTTCCCCATTGCTTGTTTTTCTCAGGTTTGTCAAAGATCAGATAGTTGTAGATATGTGGCGTTATTTCTGAGGGCTCTGTTCTGTTCCATTGGTCTATATCTCTGTTTTGGTACCAATACCATGCTGTTTTGGTTACTGTAGCCTTGTAGTATAGTATGAAGTCAGGTAGTGTGATCCCTCCAGTTTTGTTCTTTTGGCTTAGGATTGACTTGGTGATGCGGACTCTTTTTTGGTTCCATATGAACTTTAAAGTAGTTTTTTCCAATTCTGTGAAGAAAGTCATTGGTAGCTTGATGGGGATGGCATTGAATCTATAAATTACCTTGGGCAGTATGGCCATTTTCATGATATTGATTCTTCCTACCCATGAGCATGAAATGTTCTTCCATTTGTTTGTATCCTCTTTTATTTCATTGAGCAGTGGTTTGTAGTTCTCCTTGAAGAGGTCCTTCACGTCCCTTGTAAGTTGGATTCCTAAGTATTTTATTCTCTTTGAAGCAATTGTGCATGGGAGTTCACTCACGATTTGGCTCTCTGTTTGTCTGTTATTGGTGCATAAGAATGCTTGTGATTTTTGTACATTGATTTTGTATCCTGAGACTTTGCTGAAGTTGCTTGTCAGCTTAAGGAGATTTTGGGCTGAGACAATGGGGTTTTCTAGATATACAGTCATGTCGTCTGCAAACAGGGACAATTTGACTTCCTCTTTTCCTAATTGAATACCCTTTATTTCCTTCTCCTGCCTAATTGCCCTGGCCAGAACTTCCAACACTATGTTGAATAGGAGTGGTGAGAGAGGGCATCCCTGTCTTGTGCCAGTTTTCAAAGGGAATGCTTCCAATTTTTGCCCATTCAGTATGATATTGGCTGTGTGTTTGTCATAGATAGCTCTTATTATTTTGAGATACGTCACATCAATTCCTAATTTATTGAGAGTTTTTAGCATGAAGGGTTGTTGAATTTTGTCAAAGGCCTTTTCTGCATCTATTGAGTTAATCATGTGGTTTTTGTCTTTGGTTCTGTTTATATTCTGGATGACATTTATTGATTTGCATGTATTGAACCAGCCTTGCATCCCAGGGATGAAGCCCAATTGATCATGGTGGATAAGCTTTTTGATGTGCTGCTGGATTCGGTTTGCCAGTATTTTATTGAGGATTTTTGCATCAATGTTCATCAGGGATATTGGTCTAAAATTCTCTTTTTTTGTTGTGTCTCTGCCTGGCTTTGGTATCAGGATGATGCTGGCCTCATAAAATGAGTTATGGAGGATTCCCTCTTTTCCTATTGATTGGAATAGTTTCAGAAGGAATGGTACCAGTTCCTCCTTGTACCTCTGATAGAATTTGGCTGTGAATCCATCTGGTCCTGGACTCTTTTTTGTTGGTAAGCTATTGATTATTGCCACAATTTCAGAGCCTGTTATTGGTCTATTCAGAGATTCAACTTCTTCCTGGTTTAGTCTTGGGAGGATGTATATGTCGAGGAATTTATCCATTTCTTCTAGATTTTCTAGTTATTTGCATAGAGGTGTTTGTAGTATTCTCTGATGGTAGTTTGTATTTCTGTGGGATCGGTGGTGATATCCCCTTTATCATTTTTTATTGCGTGTATTTGATTCTTGTCTCTTTTTTTCTTTATTAGTCTTGCTAGCGGTTTATCAATTTTGTTGATCCTTTCCAAAAACCAGCTCCTGGATTCATTAATTTTTTGAAGGGTTTTTTTTTTGTTTCTATTTCCTTCAGTTCTGCTCTGATTTTAGTTATTTCTTGCCTTCTGCTAGCTTTTGAATGTGTTTGCTCTCCCTTTTCTAGTTCTTTTAATTGTGATGTTAGGGTGTCAATTTTGGATCTTTCCTGCTTTCTCTTGTGGGCATTTATTGCTATAAATTTCCCTCTACACACTGCTTTGAATGTGTCCCAGAGATTCTGGTATGTTGTGTTTTATTTCTCATTGGTTTCAAAGAAGATCTTTATTTCTGTCTTCATTTCGTTATGTACCCAGTAGTCATTCAGTAGTAGGTTGTTCAGTTTCCATGTAGTTGAGCGGTTTTGAGTGAGATTCTTAATCCTGAGTTCTAGTTTGATTGCACTGTGGTCTGAGAGACAGTTTGTTATAATTTCTGTTCTTTTACATTTGCTGAGGAGAGCTTTACTTCCAAGTATGTGGTCAATTTTGGAATAGGTGTGGTGTGGTGCTGAAAAAAATGTATATTCTGTTGATTTGGGGTGGAGAGTTCTGTGGATGTCTATTAGGTCCACTTGGTGCAGAGCTGAGTTCAATTCCTGGGTATCCTTGTTGACTTTCTGTCTTGTTGATCTGTCTAATGTTGACAGTGGGGTGTTAAAGTCTCCCATTATTAATGTGTGGGAGTCTAAGTCTCTTTGTAGGTCACTCAGGACTTGCTTTATGAATCTGGGTGCTCCTGTATTGGGTGCATATATATTTAGGACAGTTAGCTCTTCTTGTTGAATTGGTCCCTTTACCATTATGTAATAGCCTTCTTTGTCTCTTTTGATCTTTGTTGGTTTAAAGTCTGTTTTATCAGAGACTAGGATTGCAACCCCTGCCTTTTTTGTTTTCCATTGGCTTGGTAGATCTTCCTCCATCCTTTTATTTTGAGCCTATATGTGTCTCTGGACGTGAGATGGGTTTCCTGAATACAGCACACTGATGGGTCTTGACTCTTTATCCAATTTGCCAGTCTGTGTCTTTTAATTGGAGCATTTAGCTCATTTACATTTAAAGTTAATATTGTTATGTGTGAATTTGATCCTGTCATTATGATGATAGCTGGTTATTTTGCTCGTTAGTTGATGCAGTTTCTTCCTACCATTGATGGTCTTTACAATTTGGGATGTTTTTGCGGTGGCTGGTACCGGTTGTTCCTTTCCTTGTTTAGTGCTTCCTTCAGGAGCTCTTTTAGGGCAGGCCTGGTGGTGACAAAATCTCTCAGCATTAGCTTGTCTGTAAAGGATTTTATTTCTCCTTCACTTAGGAAGCTTTGTTTGGCTGGATATGAAATTCTGGGGTGAAAATTCTTTTCTTTAAGAATGTTGAATATTGGCCCCCACTCTCTTCTGGCTTGTAGAGTTTCTGCCGAGAGATCTACTGTTAGTCTGATGGGCTTCCCTTTGTGGGTAACCCGACCTTTCTCTCTGGCTGCCCTTAACATTTTTTCCTTCATTTCAACTTTGGTGAATCTGACAATTATGTGTCTTGGAGTTACTCTTCTCAAGGAGTATCTTTGTGGCGTTCTCTGTATTTCCTGAATCTGAATGTTGGCCTGCCTTGCTAGATTGGGGAAGTTCTCCTGGATAATATCCTGCAGAGTGTTTTCCAACTTGGTTCCATTCTCCCCATCACTTTCAGGTACACCAATCAGATGCAGATTTGGTCTTTTCACATAGTCCCATATTTCTTGGAGGCTTTGTTCATTTCTTTCTATTCTTTTTTCTCTAAACTTCCCTTCTCGCTTCATTTCATTCATTTCATCTTCCATCACTGATACCCTTTCTTCCAGTTGATCGCATCAGCTCCTGAGGCTTCTGCATTCTTCACGCAGTTCTCGAGCCTTGGCTTTCAGCTCCATCAGCTCCTTTAAGCACTTCTCTGTATTGGCTATTCTAGTTATACATTCGTCTAAATTTTATACAAAGTTTTCAACTTCTTTGCCTTTGGTTTGAATTTCCTCCTGTAGCTCGGAGTAGTTTGATCATTTGAAGCCTTCTTCTCTCAACTTGTCAAAATCATTCTCCGTCCAGCTTTGTTCCGTTGCTGGTGAGGAACTGCGTTCCTTTGGAGGAGGAGAGGCGCTCTGCTTTTTAGAGTTTCCTGTTTTTCTGCTCTGTTTTTTCCCCATCTTTGTGGTTTTATCTACTTTTGATCTTTGATGATGGTGATGTACAGATGGGTTTTGGTGTGGAGGTCCTTTCTGTTTGTTAGTTTTCCTTCTAACAGACAGGACCCCCAGCTGCAGGTCTGTTGGAGTTTGCTAGAAGTCCACTCCAGACCCTGTTTGCCTGGGTATCAGCAGCAGTGTCTGCAGAACCACAGATTTTCGTGAACCGCGAATGCTGCTGTCTGATTGTTCCTCTGGAAGTTTTGTCTCAGAGGAGTACCTGGCCGTGTGAGGTGTCAGTCTGCCCCTACTGGGGGGTGCCTCCCAGTTAGGCTGCTCGGGGGTCAGGGGTCAGGGACCCAGCTGAGGAGGCAGTCTGTCCGTTCTCAGATCTCCAGCTGCGTGCTGGGAGAACCACTGCTCTCTTCAAAGCTGTCAGACAGGGACATTTAAGTCTGCCGAGGTTACTGCTGTCTTTTTGTTTGTCTGTGCCCTGCTTCCAGAGGTGGAGCCTACAGAGGCAGGCAGGCCTCCTTGAGCTGTGGTGGGCTCCACCCAGTTCGAGCTTCCTGGCTGCTTTGTTTACCTAAGTGAGCCTGGGCAATGGTGGGCACCCCTCCCCCAACCTCCCTGCCCAATTGCAGTTTGATCTCAGACTGCTGTGCTAGCAATCAGCGAGACTCCGTGGGCATAGGACCCTCCGAGCCAGGTGCAGGATATAATCTCCTGGTTTGCCATTTCCTAAGCCTTTTGGAAAAGCGCAGTATTTGGGTGGGAGTGACCAGATTTTCCAGGTGTCGTCTGTCACCCCTTTCCTTGACCAGGAAAGGGAACTCCCTGACTCCTTGCACTTCCCGAGTGAGGCAATGCCTTGCCCTGCTTTGGCTCGCGCATGGTGCGCTGCAGCCGCTGTCCTGCGCCCACTGTCTGGCACTCCCTAGTGAGATGAACCCAGTACCTCAGATGGAAATGCAGAAATCACCCCTCTTCTGCGTCACTCACACTGGGAGCTGTAGACCGGAGCTGTTCCTATTCGGCCATCTTGGCTTCTCCCCAAGATGAATTTCTTGTAGGCAGTATATAGTTGGGCCTTTAAAAAAATCCATTCAGCTAGTCATATCTTTCAAATGGACACCTTATTGTGTTTATATTAAAGGATATTATTTTTTAATTGTTTTTGATTGTTTTGTATATCGTTTGTTCCCTTCTTTCTCTCTTATTGTTTATCATTGCGGTTTAGTGGTTTTCTGTAGTGGTTCCAGAATTTTTTGGTTCTTTTATATGATGTCTCTTTATTGAACTTGTCATCAATATCCTGATTTTTTTTTCTTTGTATTGTTTTTCTGTTTTCTCTGTTTCTCATTGAGCTTCTTTGCTATAATTATTTTGAATCTTTTTTCAGGCATTTCATAGATCTATTTTTCACTGAATCTTTTGCTGGATAATTATTGTGCTCCTTTAGAGGTGTCATACTTCCTGGATTTTTTACTTCTTGTGTCCTTTTTTGTCCTTATGTTGATATCTACACATTTTGTATAATAGTTGCTTGTTTCAATTTTTTTTTTTTTTTTTGAGACGGAGTCTCACTTTGTCACCCAGTCTGGAATGCAGTGGTGCCATCTTGGCTGACTGCAACTTCCGCCTCCTGGGTTCAAGCCATTCTCCTGCCTTAGCCTCACAAAT
Source organism: Gorilla gorilla gorilla (assembly GCF_029281585.2). Taxonomy (NCBI): domain Eukaryota; kingdom Metazoa; phylum Chordata; class Mammalia; order Primates; family Hominidae; genus Gorilla; species Gorilla gorilla. Next base: position 125,940,694 of record NC_073229.2, read on the forward strand.
AGCTGGAATTACAGGCCCACAGCTACCATGACCCACTAACTTTTGTATTTTTAGTAGAGACCAGGTTTCATCATGTTGTTTAGGCTGGCCTCGAACTCCTGACTTCAGGTGATCCACCCACCTCGGCCTCCCAAAGTGTTGGGATTACAGATGTGAGCCAACGTACCTGGCCAGATTTTTTCAATTTTTTTGGATGGATTTTCATAAGGGAAAATTTTTCTTATGGATTTATCTATGGTATTGGTTGAGGGGGCACTTTCGCTTTGATTCTAGGGTTAGCAGTAGCATAGTCCTCATATGATTTTTACAGCATCAGTGGTGTCTGTGATTTCCATTTCTTAGACTGTGATTATTAGTGGAGACTGTGTTGAAATTTTACTGGGTATAGGAGTGCCAGGTAGTTCAGTCCTCAGGCCCAGTGGTGTTATCAGTGGGCTAAGTGTGCCTGTCTTTAGGCTCCTCTGTGGCATACAAGGGCACGTGTGTTAGTGGGCTCAGGTGGGCCAATTGTTGGGCCTCCAGGAAGCTTGCTTCGGTTCAGTAGTGGCAGCAGTGGGCATGTGTGTGGTGAATTCCTGGGCCCCTAAGCAGTATGCATGGCATGAGAAATAGCAGTAGTGATGGTGGGACCACCCATGGGCTCCCAGGCATCACATACTGGTATTTGCAGTGCCTGCAACAGGCTGGATGGACCAGCCCCCAGGAGAAGTGCACGGACACCAGCAGTGGTGAACAAGGCAGGGCTGTTCTCAGGTCCCTGGGTGGCATGCTTGGGTACTTGGGGGATAGTGCCAGGGGTGTGGGCCTGCCCTTAGTGTCCCCTGATGGGTGCATGGGAATAGGCTGTGGTGAATAGGACAGGGTGATCTCCATGCCCCAGGTATAACAATGTATTTCTTTTTTACAAATATGTATTTACCAATTTTCTATAATCTCTACCTTTTCTTATTTTGCAGTGCATTTTCATTATGTATTTATGAAAAAATTATATAGAGATTTATGCATTCAAGTGCTTGTTGACATTTGCTACATTGTGTAACTACAAAACCACCTTCACTGCTTTGTTTATTAACTGTAGAGTGTTGAGTGAGAAACCCAGAGAAAAGGATATAAACTTTGGACAGATTATATGGATTAAATCCAGCTCTACGTCTATATGCTATGGTTTGTTTTTTGAGTTACTTAACTGCTGTCTGCCTTGGTTTCCTGTTTGACACATACTTGATGGGATTGCACCTGAATAATGGTTATGGAAATTAAAGGAATTAATTTAAGGAGAGTGCCTCACACACAGATATTGAATGAATGTTGGCTATTAATATTATTAATAGAAGACAAATTTTCACATATTTGTGAGAATAAGAGAAGGCACATTTTTGTGAGCATTCTTGTGAGAATAAGAGAAACCACATTTTTGAAGCACTAGAATTTTCACACGGTTTTTCAAAGGAAGAAGATTTATAGACACAATTTTATAAAGAAGACAATAGTTTAATCTGACAAGATATTAAATATAAATAGAAAAATCTACATAATATCACCAAAACAACTAGTCTAAAATTAAAACAAAAAAATACCCCAAACTGGAGAAAATATCATAGAAAGTATTTCAGAAGTTCTGTTTATTGATTTATAAGTAAAGGTATTTTAAACTTGGAAATCCAAAAGTAGTTTGATTAGCGACTTTTAGATTACTTGTACCTTTTTCTCAAGGATTTGTATTTTATTGTTACAGACAGTAGTCTCACCATTTTGCCCAGACTGGGCTCAAACTTCAGTGCTCAAGTGGTCCTCTTACCTTACCCTTCCAAGTATCTGGGCTACAGAGGTGTGCCACTGTGCCCAGCTATGTTTATCTTGTAGTTTAATATTATCTAATTTTTATAATTGTATTTAAAATAACAGATTTCAAAGAGTTTTATTAGCAACGACTGTGTCCCTGATCTTGAAACTGAAACTATATACCAGAAAAGATTTTTCGATTTTTAATTAGGCAAAATTATTTTCTAGCATTGTCATATTAAATAAGGTTACTACTCTAGGATTTTTATGTATGTCCTGTTAGATTATCTATATGTCAATAAGTCATGAAAAGCAATTTTCATGAAAACTTGGAATTAGAAATATTATAGATTGTATTCTTTTAGTTATTTTTTCCATAAATAGATCAACATTTTTATCTTCGCAATAACTGCTATAGTATTTATAATCTTCCTCATACATTACATGTTAATCTTAAAAACTGTGGAAAATATGAAATAAAAATTTTACTCATGATTAATTCACGAGTTAAACATTATTATTTTATTGTGTTTTATTGTTGTTGTTGTTTATATAGTATGTAGTGGTGGCTAAAAAGCATTCCTGAACAGGGAGGGTGGGCTTCCCCACTTGTTAGCTGTGTGATTTCAATTAGTTCTTCACTTTTCCCAACCTTGGTTTTGTTATTTATAAAATGTTAACAATAGATTTTTTATTATACTATTATTCAGAGAATAAAGTAAATATATTAATTACCCATATATAAGTATACATGCGTGTGTATTTTAGATATTCTATTTAATTTATAAATATATATTGCTTTATAAGGTAATACTTCATATTACTCTATAAATATATATTATCTGTACATATATTTATAAAGTAAATATATATGCTGTATTTCCAGCATAAACCATTATATATATATTTTTATGTATTATATATAATAGTTTATATATATTATATATAAAATAATGGTTATATATTAATAATGGTTTTATATATTATAATATATATTATATATTACTATATATAATATATGAAACTATTATATATTATATATAAAACCATTATATATGTTATATATAAAACCTTTATTTATACATTTATATATAATGATTTATGCTGGAAATGCAGTTCTGTATAATCTAAATCTAATTTAACATAACACCATTTAAGATGTATTTAATTTCCATCTAGTTGAGTATTTTTCAAAACATGATTTTTTCGTGCTTATATAAGAAAACATCGTGAATTTATTTAGAAATTTCCCTATTTTGGTCATTCAGTAGATTTCCACTCTTTTTTTTTTTTTTTTCTAAAAACAAAACAATGGATATGTAGCCTTCGTTCTTATCTCTGATTTTCTTAATGCTAATTCCAGAAAGAGGAATTACTGGGTTAAAATAAACATAAATATTTTTAAGGCTCTCTTATGTTTTGTGCTGCAAAATTACCCTTTCTATTGACAGTGATATATTTTAAAACACTCAAAATGTATCTTCCCAATTCTGGTGATGATTTTTGTGACTACCTGTGTAATGTATGTAATATGTCCTCTGAATATTAACTCGGGTCAGAGACAAATATCAGTCAAATCCTCAGGCTCGGGATGTATGCCTCAATGAACACTACTAGTTTTCACTATGCATCCTTCAGGGTATGTGAAAATAGTCAGTAGAATTTATAAAATGAAGGTTTGGAATCTGAGTTATTTTCCCAAGAGATTTATGAACTATAAAATAATATTATTATGTTCTCTTATTGCACTGTGCTCTTTAGCCATCTTCCATTTTATGTGGTATAGCTCCTTAGGATCCATTTGGTTGAAAGCTACTGTGTATACTCATTTTGTATTGTATTGTGGCAAATGCTGTAATCTACAGGGTTCCTATTCATTTCACAGCTCACTAATTGTGTGAATGAGAAGAGGAAATATATGCTTTTATTCTAAAGCATGCCAAGCAGATGGCCAAAGTTCATTACGAGGAACACTGTCAGTGTGGCTGTCTTCTCTAGGTAGTAAGCCTGGCATCGATCTGTCAAACACAGTGTGAGGGTCCATTTAACACAGCACTTGAAAATCACCGAGCCTCTGTTTTGTTATGACTTATAAACATTTTATTTTTTTATCATCAACCTCCAAAGTGGTTGGTCATTTGAGCAGGTGCAAACACAGTAGAATTCATATTCGTTTTACTTGAGAAGCCAAATGAACTTTTATTCATATGGAAATCTTGGGGAAAGGAAACCGTACAAGAGATTAAGCTTAGTTTCTTCAAAAGCGGGTAATACAGCTATTGAGATTCAAAACTACCATCATTTCTGAGATTGAAACTTTTGAAAATTTAAATTGAAGAAAAAGATCAGGGTTTATATCTTTTTAAAGCTAAAAGATTAAAACAATGAAAGAATTTAAGGTTTTAAGTAAGTCTCCCTTAAAATCTTGGTTTCTTCCTATAAAAGGAAACTGTTTACTTACTTTTATATAGAATATGTAATTTATGTGACCATTAAAAATGTTAGCAATGTACTCATTGTGTGTGTGTGTGTGTGTGTGTGTGTGTGTGTGTATAAGTGAGACAGAGTAAGAATCAGAGATAGTGACAAAAAGGAAATAAAGCCTGTCTTCATACATGTCCTACTTCAACGGCAGTACTAGGACTTTATGTAATTGGGTTATTTCAGGAAAAGGAGGGTAGGTCAAATTTTCTTATGGAGCTGATGTAGTAATTTGATCATAATGTCTTGTTTAAGAGAACGAGAGCATGTTAGAGATAACGTTTTCTTCTTTATACAAAGAAAAATGGGATATATATTTCCCTTACCTCTTCCCTGTCCCTCCTTCCAAACCATCTACCACAAGTTCTACAAGTTATATTGACTATAAATTTCCCTTTCCCTTGCTTTTCAGACTGACGCTGCTCTAATGTATGATGCTGTGCATGTGGTGTCTGTGGCCGTTCAGCAGTTTCCCCAGATGACAGTCAGTTCCTTGCAGTGTAATCGACATAAACCCTGGCGCTTCGGGACCCGCTTTATGAGTCTAATTAAAGAGGTATGTCAGGAGAAGAACATCTGCCTTGTCTCTTTTGTTGTCAAGCTGAATGAAGTGAGATTATTGTGGTTTTTCTAGCAAGTGTCCTTTTACTTTATGTTTAATTTAAATTTTCTCTCTTACTCCAAATAAGCAAAATTAACATTTTTACTAAATAATACCAAATGAAAGGTGAGAGGAAACAAAATATCTATCAAAGTATCTATGAGGGTTAGCATTTACTTTTCTGAATCTTTATTACTTTTCCTTTATGTAGAGATATAGATTAATAAAGGAATGTTTATGTTTTAGGCAACAAAATATAAAATGCATTTTTAACATAAATGTCATTTGCACTACAGTAAAATTATACCTAATTTGTGAGGCTTCAAGTATAGTTATTCAGATTAATTGTTCCTAAATATGTCTAGTTATTTAAATTATATTAACAGTTAACAAAAATAGAATATATGGATTAATCAAAGTGCAAAATTTACTCCATATTATATAATGCAACCATTCTTGTGACCATATATCATTTCTATGTCTGTTATAGATCAAGAATATTCATAGTGAGAAAAATAAAAGTTTTTGAAGATCATACATACATACATATATACATGCATATATATACAAATACGTATACGTATATATTTTTCCTGTCATAAAAGAAAGTCCTTTGTTAACTTAGAATACTTTTCATAGATGAAAGTTTAACTGTGCCTTAATCTTTGCAATGAAATATCACAGGTATTATTACCATATGAAATTTTTTATTAATGGCTTAAAATCATCAGTTCATCTTGTAATAAATTATTCATCATGAAAATAAAAGTGCAAATAGGATCATAATGAAGTATCTCTGAATATCCATGAATTTTCTTTGTCTAATTCTTATCAAACTCTCAGGTAGATGAATTAATAGTTTCGAAGAATATGCAGTTTATTAGTTGCCCCATATTCTAACATTTACTTCTGGTTTAAAACTGAGCCTTAGTGAGCTGTAGACACAGTCCACAGGTCTGGCGAGATGAAGAATTGATTTTTCTGAACTCAGCACTAGATTATTGAAACAATGACATGTGTCAAGCAGCCCTAAAAGAAGCAGTTGTATGACATTCCCCATTGTATTTATTGTAGGGTGTAATTGAGAATCTTGTCCACTAAATCACACAGTGTCCCCCTTATGAGGACCAACAGGAGAAATTTCTCTCAGGTCTCAGTGCCAGGAAAAGCTCTTTCTCCTGAGCAGCTGGTATGTCTTAAATTATAGACCGTGTATATTGTGTTTTTATCATATTTTCTTCTTTGTTTTGGTTGCTAGGAAGTTCAGAATTGAATTTGTGATAAAATTACTTGTGCAATTTCACCTGGTATACATTTCTTTATGCTCTCTCTACCCCAGATTTGTTCTACTGTTTTACACTTCTATTCTTGTACTTCTTGATCTTTTTGTTTACTTTTATACTATTGTCCATTTTGGTTAGTCACTTGAAATTTTTTCTTTGGAAGACATTAGGCTAAAAATATTTTTTTCTTCCTTGTTCCAAACCAGTGAACACATGTTTAACTTTAGCGAAGACATGTTGCAATATGTTTATGAATATGTATTAAAATTTTTCTATTTCATTTGTAATTTATTAGCTGAAAACTAAGAATCTTGCACATAAGTATCCAAATATCATATGGAGCCTAAGAAATTTAGTAATATTAATTTCAAATCCTTATTGAAATATTTCCCTTAATCTACTGATATTTACTTCTTTTGGGTCTTGGTTATATTATTTTAAACATTTTAGTTGTGAGTATACATTTTATAATTGAAAATTTCTGTATTTAACTACTTTTTCCTAAGCTATTTCCAAATGACAAACAATGGAAAACATCTAATTGTGGTTCTATAACCAACAGAATGGGAAAATTTTTACATTAAAAAAGTCCAGATATTTACTCACCTTTTAGGGTTGAACATATTATACAGCTAGATTATTATATTCCCATCTCCTTCTCCATGAAGTATATCTTGATATGAAGTAATTATAATACATTTCCCTTGCCCTTACTTAGGGGAAAGTAAAGGAGTAAGTTAATTATTCTAGGGGGAATGTATATAATTGAGTTAGTATAACATAGCTTTTCCTGGATTCAGTTTCTCTTATTGTAATAAGTTCCTTTTCATGTTATTATGAATTTAGTAGTGGGATTTTATAACAGTAGTTCTAACTGTATTTGCCAGTGAGATATTTAATATCTCATACACCATAAAAACTAAATTCTTCTCACTTTAGTTAAAGAGGTACACTACTTAAAACATAATAATACAATCTCTCCTAGACAGAAAATTGTAACTGGAAAATGCATTGTATAAAATGAAAAATTTATAATAAATTTTCTGCTGAAACTAGGATAATTTATGTAGAAAAACATTTTTCAAATTTCAGAAGAAAATTAAAATATTTTAAAAATCTCTAGCAATGTAAACTGAAAAGTAATGAATATAAGTTTCCTACTTTTGTGAAAAAATGTTTATTCCATCTTTCTTCACTTATTTATCATCAATGTTTTTCTATTCCCATAGGCACATTGGGAAGGCCTCACAGGCAGAATAACTTTCAACAAAACAAATGGCTTGAGAACAGATTTTGATTTGGATGTGATCAGTCTGAAGGAAGAAGGTCTAGAAAAGGTATTTCAGTCAGCTTATTTGCTTTAATTACTAAATGAAACATATCTCAAAGAAGACAAATATTCTCTGTTGTAGTCACATTTCATTGACATTTAACTTTATTGAGTAACTCTAAAGATAAATATTTAATTCATTATATTGAATATAATAATTGACAATTAGGATTCAAGGATAAAGGGTATCTTAAGACAATTTTATATTTTATTTTCTAACTTGAGATTTTTCTGATGCATATAATCTTTGAAGTGCATATAATTAGTCTTAAGGTTTAATATAGCAATTAGAAAATATTTGGTTTAATATGGGTCTTTATACATGCAGCTTATAATCACTTATGGTTGCATAGACTTTCCAACTTGGAGCAGGCCATTAAGAAATTAAATATAAAAGTATGTTTCTATTTTTTGAGTCATATTTAAGTGAAATATTTGAATTCATGTATGCACAGTAACTAGGGTATATACATAAATGTAACACACCACACTGGATCTATCTTACTTGATTTTATTGCTAGGGATTGTGGTAAAGCACCCAAAGAATGTGGGTATGTGCATACTTAATGAATATTTTAGTGTGAGTTTTCTTAAATACATAATGTATGTATTTAGATATTTTTCTGATAGATTCATTGATAATTGACAAGAGATATTAAATCTTTTTATATGTTATTTAGATATTATTAAATCTTATTAGATCTTATTAAATTAAGAACTTGAGAAAAATTATATGTGACTGAGATAATATTGCTTTGAAGACAGTAAGCTATCTTATATTTCACCTAGCAAGGAAACATGCAGCTTTATTTCTAGACAGAAACTGAAGAGGAAAGCTGAGACCTACGAAGGGCTTTCGTAGTCTGGAAGATAACAGCATATTTGAATGCTGATTCAAACCATCCAGGACAGAGTAAAATTGCATTTTTGATAGTGTCCCCAAGACAGTTTTAAATACATTATGACCAACTGATGACTCAAACTGATAGAGCTGTTACCTCCTGCCACTGAGGATTTCAAACTGTACACTTTGTGAAGACCATGCAAAGTCAGGAATATTTTATAATAAACTGGAACCCAAATATTCATGAGACAGTCCCTTCCTAACTATCTCACTCTCCAGATGAGAAAATTAGTCTGTGTCCAAGACTGGAGTTGATAATGGTAGAATTCAGTAAGCTCGTAAGGAGTTTATCTTACTGTTTACTGGAGATGTTATTACTTTATTTATTTATTTATGAAATATCCAAATCACTAGGAGGAACTTGGACCATTGCTGACATTTCAATACATCTGCATAAAATGGCAGTGCTCTTCATATTACCATAGATCCATTCCTGTCTTGAATTCAAAATAAATAAAACATTACAAAATTTTCTCTGTGCTCCATTGTGGCTTACAGATACGCCTGAATATAATGGTTATCAAGTACATATGATTATCTATCACACTGATAAGCAAGGTAAACCAGTGTGAGTTGTTCAGGTTGCTCTGAAATTTCATAAATATTTTGTATTCTTTTCTAAAATCTGAAAATTCATTTTGCTGAATTAATTATGTTCAGTCCTTATCCTCAAGGGGCTTTTCATGTACAATGATAAGATAATACATATTTGTAAATAAATACAATCAAAAGCTGTATGTTTCAAGCTTTCAAAAGACCAATAAAAATATAATTTCTGGTAAAAGATATAATTAATCAAGAGTCATAGTCAATTGAGTACTTAGAATTAGCCTTTGAATATGTTGAATTATTGATTGTTAGAAAATCAGTCATTTTAGAAGGAAGTAGAAGTATGGGGAAACACAAACATAGTGTTTGATTTTATCATTACACACATACACATACACATAGTGTAAGTGGGAGATAAAGCTAAAATGCTAGATTTTAGTCATAACATACATACCATGTCCAAGATATTTGCAGGGTATTAGAACACAATGTGAGTTTAAAGAAAGAATAGCCCTGAAGGCTATGGGTTACGTGGGAAGATAATATAGTTTAAAATAATTTTAGTATGAGGCCATGAATTTAAAACCATTCTAATAGGAAGTGGAGATGAGTAAACAGTTTGTGACAGAAGGCATTAACTGAACCATCAGCAATGTTGTTAGTTCAAAGACTAGCAAAGCATTTGGACTATGTTTTTAAGGAGAAATGGAGGAGCCAGGTAGGAAAAGGGGGGATACCAGGGATAAAAGCATAACTCAAATATTGGAAAATGAATTAACAAGTAGGGGAATTACTAGTAGAAATAAACTGGCATAAACCTTCCCCTAAAAAGACAGATAAGGTACTGAGGATGGGTGGAGGTAAGTTAAAGAGAAAGGGAGAAAAAGTTCACATCACGTGTTTTCAATATCCTTGAAAATTTGTACATGAACTCATCAGCTAAAGGACAGAGGTAAAGTTTAGTCAGTTCTTAAGAAAAATTGAAAATTCCATTTTGACAGACTTGATTTTGACTTAGAAGGAACAAAGTGCTGCTAAGTAGCAAAAGGTCCTCATTTTAAATTTAGTAGAATAGTTAAGAGCTCAAGGTCTAGATTCAGAGATATTTTGGCTCAAATTCTCACTCTGCCCTTTACTTTCTATGGACAAATTTATTAATCTCTCTCAAACACAGGGTCTTACACTGAATCATGAGGCAACAGCAGTTATCTGCCTCATGATGACTGAGTGTTATTGACTTGACTTTTTTTCCGCCTGGAAAGTATAGTTACCAACCCATAGATGGAAAAGACAGCATCCCTACCTTGATGGAATTCACAGTTTAGAAGGGCCAATAGATGGTGATCCAAGAGGCTTGAATTTCAGTTCCAATTCTATCAAAACTAAGCATGTGAACTTCATCCTGCCACCGAACTTCTCTGTGCCAAATTCATCACCTTAAAAAAAAAAAAAAGTGCAGGGCAAAGGGCTGCCCTCTTGGACAGTCTGAAGTAAGAATACTATGGCCTCTAAAAGAACCCGGAAATACCATCTTGGAATAAATTGAGGCTAGAAATTTTAATCGTTAAAATTTAACAGTTATGTTCTATCATGACTGAGAGACAAAAATAAAGAAGGAAAACATGTAAAGTGCTAGCTTTATCCCTTTTCTCATGCCCATTGCCTTTTCTTCATTCTCATTCTGTCTTGGTCATCTTAGACCAGCACACTTCATTTAGTAGGTTAATCTTCTAACAAATATGGAAGGAATGTCTGTTTTATGCCCTCATGAAGGTTATAATCTAATAGAGGAAACCTGCCAATAATAAATAGACTCATTAGACTTATAAAATTATAAGACTGGGCAGTAAGAAGTGCTGAAAAGAAGGTTATTTTGTTTTTATGTCACTGACATGATAGATTTTACATAATGTTCGGAAACATGAACTTCAGGATGAAAATAGTTAACAGGAAGGAAGTCCATGCTTCTGTTGTTTACAACTGTGGAGCAGATAAACCAGGAAGAAACGAGTATGCTTCTGATGAATGGGGCCATGCTCAAGTGTCTGAGCCTGGAGTGGAGATGGGCATCCTTTCTACTTAGATGGTGTCCATAGATCAAATGAATTCTTTCTACTCTATTATAACAGAAGCCTTAATTGGAACCCAGCCCAATTCACTGTGGTCCCAAAAAGATCACTGATACTGTATACACAGCCAGCCACTTCCGTCCAAACAAGCTCTCTGGGACCATGGCAGTGCCTTCAATGGAGGAGGGGAGGGCAAGAAGGGGGAAAGACAGTAGGTACTATTACAGACTTTGCCTAGTTCAGGCAATACTTTTGCTTATGAGAGGCTGGTATTGAGCACTCAGGAACAGGAAAAGGAAAACAGAATAAGTGATTTTCCAAGCTTGAATTCTTCTGGTCAGTTCAAGGATCATGTAGTGTATTCTACTTTCAAAATATGTTTAGAATCCATTCATCTCTCACCACATCCATTGCTGAATCATAACCATAGTACCTTTCAACTGTACAACTACATTGGAATTCCCACAAGCCTCTCTCTTCAATTCTGTTATAATCCATTCCCTAAACCACAGCAGCCAGGCAGATATTTTTAAAAGGAAATTGACCCCTGTCATCCCTCTGTTTAAATGCTTTCATAGATTCTCATTGTGTTTTGAATAAAATCCAAAGCACCAGTGACCTCTCATCATGTTCTCAGATATTTTCCTCTGCCCTACCTACAGAGGGTTTTTTTTTTTCTCATTTCCTTAAGAAAACAAAATTTTCTTATCACTTTGGCATAGAGTAATAGAAACAGTTTTCCCAGCCAGGAATATCCATTCCCAGTTCCTTTGCCTGGGGAACTCTTACTCATCCTGGTAGTATCATCTTAAATATTACTTCCTTAGATAGGCCTCCTCTAAGTCTCTAATCAAGTTTAAATTTCTCATAATGCTCTGCCCTTTTTAATTTCTGATTCTATCAAAGTACACAATTATTTATTCATGTGAACTTTATAAAAGGGCTATCTCCCTAGCCAGAGTGCAAGACCTACTAGATGGAAAATATATGCTCCCTTTTCCACTATTATATATTAAGGCTTTGCAAAGTAACCTTTGTCTTGAGGACGAAGTATGTACTCAAGAAATATTTGTTGACTGTTGAATGAATAAAGAATCTTTATGGAAATTATGAGATACTTCACACAGAATGCTTACTCAAGTGTCTGATGCAGAGTTATTTTCCTGTAGCACAGTTTGTTGCTTTTCTTAGCTTTGCTCTATACCTCCAACAGGAGGACAGGGAAAGACAATAGTCAAGGGATCAGTGGGTTGGGGTCATGGGTCAATGTTTCAAGTGGGTAAAGGATTTTAGATTTCAGAAGGTCACCCTGAAGTCTGAAATTGTAAGGATCCACATTGCTTCAGTGGTAAATCTGGCCCCATTCATGGCACAATTAAAAACTCTCTGACCTTCCAGTATTAAATTAAACAGTAAAACTCAACATTCTATTTATAAATGTTCCTTTTTTGTCCTTATAAGTTATAGTATGGAAATAAACAAAGCTCACCCAAATGAGAACAAGTGGAAGTTACTATTCAGCACTTACTACAGGAAGGGAGACAGCCATCATCACTTGCATTAAACAGGGATTCAAAGGCAAGCAGGGGAGTGGAAAAGTTTCATAGTGGAAAGAAATGAAGACCTCAGGTGTGCTGTGGTTGGAGATTGCTGGCATGAGGAAACTGGAGTCGGTCTAACAAAGCAAGGCACCTAGATAATGGGTTTGGGGGGGCACATTTGACTTTCTCTAGCTGGTTCTGATTTCGAGGGTGGCAAAAAATTGGGAAACTGGAAGTAATAGGATGAATCCTGATTGTTTTGGGTAGATTGCCTGCTGAGATTGTGTTTGGCTTCCTGAGGTGCTCACTCCAGAGCTTCTGGGTCATACTTTTGTCATCACACATGGTTTGGTCATTGAATATTTGTGTATTCAGTCTGTGAGTGGAATTACTGAAGTAATTTGGAGGGAGAAGAATAGCAAAAATAAAAAGAATCAGGAAAAATTTACTTGTGAGGAAATATAAAAACATCATCACCTACAATAAAATTGTTTTTTTCGTTTGTTTTGTTTTTGTTGTTTAGAATATGTAACCAGGATGTAACTTACTGTTGGAAATGGTTTATCCTTATTGTTCCATCACCTGAAACTTAGCTATGTGCTTAGGAAAGACCAGCTTCAGAGGGAAGAAAACACAGAACTGACGGCATAAGATGTTACAGAAATATTCAGGAAGATCTTAGACTATAACTTCAAAAGGATGTCATTTACAGCAAAAAGAGTTGGAAGAGTTCCACACAAAATGGGTTTAGACTGAGTTGATGACATTATATAAAATAGTGCAACTTCATTGCAACATGAGCTACCTAGAAGCCATTTTTGGGAAAACAACCACTTAAATTTAGAAAAGAATTTCCTATAGGAAACCGTAATGCAATAATAAAATCCCTGAATCTTAACTCATGATTGAATTTTCTTTTAAACTCTCCTATGTGACCACAAAGTACTTCATGTGTTTTCCAAGAGAAAAAAGTCAGTCTTTTACTGTTACACTTTCTTGGTTATTCAAAATAATTTTTATTGTACTACAGAATATTTGTTTCTAAGTACAGGTGTAAATTAAAATTATTCTTGTGTACTTCTCTTATCCTTTTTCTAGCATCAAATTTTGCCAATCTGATTATTTTGTTGATATTCTCCTGTGTGATATTTAAATGAAAATAGACATTGGAGAAAAGAATTCCCTATCTCCTCAGCAGATAGGCTCTAATAAACCATTACTAAAATTGGCTTTATGTATTAATATTATATTAACTTTGAAAAATAGAAAGGATAAAACTGATAAATTTCTTTGGACAGAAATAGTGCTGAGGGACCTTGAAGCATTTGGGACTATAAAAAATAATCACAATGTGTTTGCCCCAGCATAGGTTTGTAATAAAATCAGATTTAGTTTGTGTATCCTTTGGGAAAATCTTTAAAAAAAATACAGAAAGACATTTTATGAAATATATGTTTGTCAATTTCTATAGTTAATAATATAAATATAAAAATAATTTGTAAATGTCTTATAAATAGTATTTATAAATAATATAAAGCAATATATTGCACATTTACACACTTCTAAAAGGTTTAAATTTGTCATATTTCACTTTCATGTGAAGCTTCATTTTAACTTTTAACACTTATGCTTTTTAAATATTTACTGCTTGCATCCACCAGTATAGAGACGAGTATTAATCTCTAATTAATGTTTAGTTAGATTATTAATTCCTTTCCATGAGATGATTATATACTTACTGATTTATTGTACTCATATTAGCACTACAGTTCTCAAATGGTAAAATCCGAGATCCTATGCACACTAGTTGAGAGTTTCAGGACACTGATTACGAAAGTGTTCTTTGCCCTATCCTTATAGGCCAATTAACTTATATCTGAAGGTCAGCCAATTTCCAGACAATTGCTCTGGACTCAAATTCTAGCTAGCAGGAAGCACATAGGCTTTGCTGTAAAATATTTCTTTTTTGTTTTCTAGAGCTCAGGTGTCAATGCTTAAGTGCTCTCTTTTCAACACTTAGTTCAATGGAAGTAAACAGTTATTAAACTTCGGTGTCAAGGGTTATTAGACGGTAATGCAACTAACTATCTCTACTTTTCATTTAACTATTCATCATTTGAAGGAGTGAAGTAAGGAAAACAAAAGTCTCTAATTTCCCACTAATAGTGAGAAAACTACTCTGTTGAAAAAAATTTCTGTACCCAATATTCATGCATTGTATTGGCTTGAGAAGCCCGGGTTTTCAGAAATAATAGGTATATGAGTTAATAGAGAAATAAACAGTCCACTAGTGTATATTCAGTCAATTGCAGGAAATATCTTTCATACGTAAATCAGCATTTAATATAAATCTCTTCCTTATCCTTTCTATTTCTCAATTCCCTCAAACAGTACTATCGGGGTGCCATTTTTTTTCTAAGGGAAGTAGTCAATATACTTCAAGGAAAACTATACTTTGTAGGTCATATGGTTGGGGGCAACTCATTACTGGAAAGAAATTTCTTTTAGCAAACATATTCTAAGATGGAGAGTCTGCATTGTGCTAAGACTGTTGGAAACCCATGTACAGTGTGGTTTCTCATTATCATCACACAGGATCTCTGTGGAAAACTATGGCTTATATTCTTTATTCAAGGCTGACACATTCTCCTGACATTAAGTCAAAACAATGTACAATCAAATAACTCTTTTTCTTTTTTACATTGTTGTCTAATGGAAAACTATATTGCTTCTTTTTCCATCTACCAACATCCAGTGAATATTTTGTGAGTCAATGCCAGTAAGAAAGTATAAAGAGAATTTTGATAGATTTGTATCAGGTATTTTTTAGTGGAGAATTTAAATTATTTCTTAATTTAAAATAAATTTAACTTTATTTGGAACTAATATTTTTAAAACTAACTGGGAATGTTTATTTTGTTCCTACTTGAAAAAGCTTCTTGTATACATATCAAGCAAATTATTTCCATAAATTTCATAGAAAATAAGAAACTTGTGACATTGATTCGGCATACATAAAACAGAGCTAACATGCATCTTTAGAAGAAAAGATGCTACTTTCAGAGGTTAACAATTACGTAGCCCAATAGAGGAAATAGAAACATTTTTTGGATTTAAAGTAGTAATATGAGTTACAAAACAAAATTTGTACTGAGAAAAGTGTCACCAAAAATAAACAAATAAACAATAAAGGAGCAACTAATTAATAAGATAAATAATTTAAAAATTATTGTGAAAACTGTTTTTTCTACCTAGAAGAAAAATGCACAGAAACCAAAGAGAAAATATACGTATAAAACAAAATTATATGAATAATTTACACATTCCTGAAAAACAAAACCTATAGTGTAAAATATTTATTTAAAATACTTATAAAATATAATTATGAAAAAATGGAAATTCATAGTAAAGGTATGTGGCATAATATTTCAAACATTAAATATGATATTGAGATAGATCTTAAACAAAACATTAAGAATAACACAAAAAACAAGATAATATATGGAAAACAAAATATGTAATTATAAAAGAATAGACACATATGTATGTTCAACATTTGCCAAATGAATGAATGATATTGGAAAGTCAACCAAAAAAGTCTGAAAGTTTTTATCATGGAGTAATTCACTCACTTACTCTATTTATTTATTCAATAAATATTCATTGGATATTTATTATATAATTTAAAGATTGATGAAATGTTTCGTTTTGTGAAGGCACTTAGAGTCTAACATGGCAGGATCAATAAAAATGAAATATAATTTGGATTCAAAGCAATACATAAGTGGCATTTCTGAGATAAGGAAAATAAAACATTTATTTCTGTTCAATAAATATTATGTTCAATAAATAAAACGTTTATTGGTTATATTTATATAACCAGTATATTCAGATATCTCACATATAAAGCCCGTAGGATGTCCTATATTCAAAGGCCTTGGGGTAAAAAGATGAGTATGCCAAAGTCTCCATCCGTAGGGAATTTAGTTTTTACTAGACAGAGATAAGTAAACAATTAAAATATAATATGATACTTATTGTAGTAAGTAAAAGCATACCTAAATTGCTGTGTATGGAAGCGTAATAAACGATCATCCATTACTGCACAGAGGAGGAATTGTTTTACCTATATTTTGAAACAGTAATTAAGATACATGCATAAGGTAGTGAAAAGGGAAAGAGTACACCTTCTATAGAAGACATGAGGACACAAATAATTGAGAACTACAAGATGCAACAAAGTCTATGTTCAGAAAATGGAGAAATGCATTATATTTCTGACAATTTAAGAAAAGAACCATTATTTCTCTCTTTCTACTCAGTCTTTAGGTAACATATTTTGCAAACAGTTCATATATACATGATATACACATCCGTATATAACATATACATAAATGCTATGTATGCATATACATAAATGTACTATATATAGAGATACATGCATACAGCTACATAGACATATGTAAACATCCACATATACACACACACACACATATACACACACATATATGTACTTGTTGAGATTTAATATTTCCAAATGATAATACTAAAGACTTTCAAGAAAAAATATTCACCAGTAGCAAAATACATATGAGGTAGCTCTCAGTCTTTTTGAGCAACATTAATACTAGAGAAAAATAAATAAAACTTAGCTCTGAAGGAAGACGGCTCTGATACAATAGGTCTTCATTTAGCTAAGTTTTCTTTATATAAGAAGGCAGCAAAAATACCTTTAAGTCTGCAACCATAAAAATATGTCACATAGTTATCTTTTATAATAAATTATCTTGTGTAAGAACAATGATAAGTGAAAAGCAGATACTCAACAAAGAAGAAACTGTGGCTAGATATCCTAGTAAACATCAAATTCAGTTAAGCACAAAAAAAGATAGTTTTGAATAATGACTTTTCAAATTATATCAAAATTACAACCTTTTCCTTGTAGCAAAATAATTCATAATACACAAAGCAAAATAAAGAGAGGCAGTGTTTACAACCCCAAATTAAATTAACTAAAACCGGCTGGGCACGGTGGCTCACGCTTGTAATCTCACCACTTTGGGAGGCCGAGGCAGGCAGATCACCTGAGGTCAGGAGTTCAAGACCAGCCTGGCCAATATGGTGAAACCCATCTTTTCTAAAAATACAAAAATTAGCTGGGCATGGTAGTGGGTGCCTGTAATCCCAGCTACTTGGGAGGCTGAGGTGGGGAGAATTGCTTGAACCCAGGAAGTAGAGCTTGCAGTGAGCCGACATTGTGCCACTGCACTCCAGCTTGAAGGACAAAGCAAGCTCCATCTCAAAAAAAAAAAAAAAAATGTGAACTAAAACTGTGAATCAGTATGTGTGGCAGCAGAATGGGACAAAGCATAGATAATTTTCGTAGAGTAGATATTTCAATTTTTATGACTGAATATTCGTTTTTCAGCATGATAGTAATATTTCAAACAGAAGCTGATAATACACATTAGTAGGCTTAAATGTATTTTATCTCCCAATTACCATAGGAAAATTTCCAGGAGTAGAAAGTAAATAATAAACACCAAACAATGTGAAAGGAGCAAGGCTAAATAAAGATAAGATTCAGTAAGAGAAAAAGTTAGGACATTGAAAAAATCTACTAAGGCACTAATTATAAAAAAATCCAACAAAATGAGAAATATGTTGAAAGTGAAAATATATATAATGATTTATCAGCAAATGCAAAGAAACAAATAATGGAGGTAAAGTAAGTGTGATTAATAATATATATTGGGAGTTTACGTAAAACAAAGTAATTGAAATAAAAACAGTTATTTTTATCAATAAAAACACCATCTACAGTTAAAAGACTTGACAATTATAAACCTCTATAATATAATCTGATGTTATTCAAACTATTAAAAATAAAAGCTAAATTGTTATACAGTTGTCTTATGGAAACTACCATGAACTGTAAAGGGAAAGATAACAAGTAGAGAAATTATTTTGGAAAGGTATTTGGCAACATATAGTAACAATCTTAACAACTCAGACTATTTGTGCTCAGTCATTCTAATTCTAGAAATCTGTTTTTAAAATAATAAAATGTGTGAACAAATATTTATAAATAAATGTGTTTACTAAGGCCTTGTAACAATGATAGTTGAATCACGATATGTTCATATGATCATTTTGTGTAGTCGTTATAATTATGGATTTGATTATCTTTGGTGCTAGGAGAAAATGCTCACAATAGTGTATAAACAGAATATAATTAGTAATAGTCATAATTATAGCATACTTATAAACACACTATGTTGAATACTTTTTCATTTAATCACACTATGTTGAATACTTTTTCATTTAATCTTCACTATAGTTTATGAACTTTTTCATTTAATTCACACTATGTTGAATACTTTTTCATTTAATCTTCACTATAGTTTATGAAGTAGATACTATTATTTCCCATTTACAGATGAGAGAATTGTGACACAAGGAAATAATGTACCCAAGTCACCTGATGTTAAGTGGTGGACACAGGATCCTGGCAGTCAAATACACTGTCCATAAAAGCTGGGCCATTAACTACAAGGCTATGATGGAAACTGTGCAAGGAATGTGTGTAAAAAGATAAATGACAGGAAAAAAGAGGACCACAATATTAACTATGATTGACTCTGGGTGTATTCATAGGTTCAAAGTTTAAATTGATCTTCTTCTTATATCTTATATATATTTTATAATCTCATGACAATTAATATGCATTCTTTTTCTGACCACAAGAAGAAATTAAAGAGCCAATCAGAACATAAGATAAAATAAAAATGAATAAAATCATAATTCTCTATAGCTCCTTATGACTTTTGAAGCACTTTCATATTTCTTGTATCTAATTGAATCCTTATAATTAGAATGGCCCTATAATTTATTATGCAAATCATGATATTTTTTATTTGTACAAGAGGGTATTATTAATGAAGACAGTACCTGGGCAAACCAGGATGTAGAGTCACCATATATAAAACAATTCTGTAAGGTCAACAGTGCTTAAGCATCTTAATTGCATTTCAGAGCTAAAAAAAAAAAAAAAGTATTTCAAAGGCTTGATCAAGTCATATGACAAAATAGTGGTTCCCAAATAGACAAAAATAGATTGCCATCACTTTGTCCATGGTTTTTGCCATTAAAACAAAACAAAACCTCTGGTGACAATTTCCTCAATGGAAGAAAGTTTTGAATCATATAGTTGACAATCTAGGAATATCTAAAATTTTATTTGACTTAAAATATTAAAGCCACTGATATTTCTGAAATTTCATAATATTACACTAAGAAAGCTGAGATTTACAAAAGAGGATAACTAATACTTGTGAATATAGGAAATTGTAGATTCATGTAATATTCATCTGTGTCAGAACTCCAAAAAAACTAGAAAAGCAACTAACCAATAATGAAACTAGAGAAGCATTTTCAGATGATAAGTTGAGTGAACATTTAGCTAAATTATTTTTATAAAAGTAATAATGGAGGGTGGCATTATGTGAAATGGGAAATTCTTTGTATTAGTTACTTGGTTAGAAAGTTGAAAACTTTCTAAGGTTTTATTAGATAGACGACAGTGAACAAATGATGTTTGTCAGTGGTTTCACTGGTAGAATTACACATCTGAAAATCCTAGCTATTTTGCCAATTTATATTTAAAAAAAAGGTAAAATCTAAGGGAACAAATGCATGATAGGTATTAATTATGGACCAGATATAGAAAAATGACAGTCATTCACTGCAAAATACTATCTGCAGATGTGTCTTGTTTAGCCAATAGTATTTGCAAATGATTTTAAATTTGAAACACTTTGGCTGGGCACAGTGGCTCACGCCTGTAATCCCAGCACTTTGGGAGGCCAAGGCAGGCGGACCATGAGGTCAAGAGATCGAGACCAAACTGGCCAACATGGTGAAACTAAAAATACAAATACAAAATACTAAAAATACAAAAATTAGCCCAGCATGGTGGCGGGTGCCTGTAGTCCCAGCTACTAGGGAGGCTGAGGCAGGAGAATTGCTTGAACCCGGGAGGCAGAGGTTGCAGTGAGCAGAGATTGCACCACTGCACTTCAGCCTGGTGACAGAGCAAGACTCCATCTCAAAAATAGATAAATAAATTAATTAATTTTTTAAAAATTAAATAGTTTAAGCAGGTCAACAGGCATTCTAGTTTTAACACCCCTCCATCCTTCCCTACCCAGGTCCCCAGCAGGCCATCTACTAGCCCTGGTGGTGCCTTACTGGAAACTCAACTAAAGCACCTGCTCTGGGAACATGCAGCCCCAAGGCACACAGCTGTTGGAAAAGCAGGATTGGGATTGTGACCCCTCCTTTCTACTGTGCCTTGACATTTTGTGAGATTTAAAAATTGCACATGCTTGCATAGAAATTCTTACTACGGCCCTGTACATTATCATGTTTCACATTGATACGACCTGCTTGGCTCCTGAAGCCTTTCATTATTGACTCTGAAATAGAATTAGGCTCCATCTTTAGGACATTGTCATAAGCATAGTCTAATGTAAAGAGATGTAATTGGCCAGTAGGTGGTTAAGTTTGGAAAGAATACTGAATTACTTGACTTTTTCCTTCCTAACACCAACATCAGGAATATACAGAATTTAATGGTGAGAGGAAAATTAACTCCATATGAGGAAATATGGCAAAGAGATTATGCTGATGGGACCTTTGTTAGCATATTTAGTTAGAACAGAGTAAATAATACCTGCTAAAGCAATGTCATTTTAAAAAGACTTAATTTATATACAAAGACTTATTTTAAAGATAATTTGATAGTTTTCCTTTTCTTTGAGAAAAATAAGTTGGATACTTGTCTAGGAGAGTATGGAAGACAAATTTTGTTATTGATTACTCCTAGGTATGAGACAGTGAGGAAAAAGAACTGATTTCACATCTTCTTTTGCCTCTGCTCTTCCTTGCTGCTGATCGTTGTTATATGATAGTGCAATGGTATAAGTGTCAATAAACCATCTAATGAATGCATTTTGTGACATCCTGTGCTTACATGTTTCTTCTGGAGGCTTATCTGTATTATCTCATAGTCTGTGTTCAGTGAATACAAAATGTCTAAACACTGTGAGTATATGACCTAATCTATCAGAAGGTATTAGTTAAATTAAAATTCATATTAAATGGAGCACAGAAGAAAGTATTGGAATGTGTTATTCAGATGAGATTTTACTGTCTTCTCCTTTCTTGGGAGCACTTTAAAAGGTGCAAAGATGTGTTTTTAAATCTCCAAAGATAATTCTGGGCATGGTTTTATCCTACCAGGGGTAGTGCAAAATACTAGTCAATGCTTCCCTTAAGCCTACCTTTACCTATTAATTTATCTTGGATCCCTAGATTTTGCACTTTTAGCTTTGTCTGTATAATATGGCATGTTATCTTTATGAGAGGTTGAAATAGATCCATTACAGTAAAAGATGTATGCCATTAATGAGTTTCTAGCCAGCTATCAAGGTATCATCAAATGTGGTTTATCTAGGTGAATGAAAGCTTGAATGGAAAATTAAGCTCCCACACTGACTGGAGAAGTTCAGTGCATCGTTTTGTTCTTTAATGTTACACTTCACTGAACACACTTCACAGAGCAGTGAATCATGCTTTAAACAAGCTGCCTTTACTTTAACGGCAGCAGATAATGCAGCAGAGGTGAATAATAAGTGTTAGCAATCTTAACTTTCTTTTGCAGTACTCTCTACCACGTGCCTGATGGACAATTTACAAATTACATATGCTATTTTATAGATTGGAACGTGGGATCCAGCCAGTGGCCTGAATATGACAGAAAGTCAAAAGGGAAAGCCAGCAAACATCACAGATTCCTTATCCAATCGTTCTTTGATTGTTACCACCATTTTGGTAAGTATTTGCTTTTCCATTATTTTTAGTTAAATGTAGATGAACACAGAAGTGCATAGAAAAGGACATTATAATTGGAACAGTAATGAACAGAATGTAATGTATTTTACAGTTATTTAGCAATTACTGTACAACAGATGAGTCAATGTTAATTTAGTCACAGTTTTGTTAGTCTTAAATGATCTAAATTGTATTAACATTTGGGCTGTTTATGTTGATTAATAATACAGCTTCATGTATTACTGGAAATCTTTTCATTTTTCCAAAATTAGTTACTATTGAGGAATTGTCAATGTCAAGACTTGAAAAATACGTGCATCTCTATAAATATAGTTAAGTGATGAGCCAAAAGTGAACTTTGCTTCTGCTTTTATTTTCCGCAAATATATTTCATGGGGCATGGCACTTATTTTTCAGAATTTTTTCTCATTATAATTATATTTTAACTTTATTTTCAATTTTATTGTTCTCATCTTGGAAAATTAATTTTACTTTATGAATTTCCCTAATGTAACCAAATGGCAAGTGCTTTTTAAAGCCAGAAATATTTTCAGCACTGACAGACTTAATATTGTTAAGCTAGATATTTTTACCCCTCTTATATTTGTTTATATCTTTTAATTAGATCACACAGTAATGTTCGCTTATGCCCACTATGTCATTTGCAAAAGGGAATTTTAATTTAGGATAAGCAAATAGCTCTTATATTATTTAGTCAGTACTTTTCACCTACCAAATAAGCTTATCAATGACCATTCTTATTAATCCCCAGGTAGTCAGTAAAAATTGAGAGTAATATCTAGAACAAACTACCATAAACATTTAGGATTTATATAATTTCTAAATTTGATTTATGGTGGGAAATCAAGCTATGAGGAATATATATTCTTACCCCTTTAGTAGCAACGAGGGATGTCAGATCTGTAGGCATGTCAGAATGAAGTAGCTTGGGTTAAAGCCTTTTGATAATGAAGCAAAGCTGATAATCATGAAGTGACAGTGATGAAAGTCATAAAGTTTTTAACCAATCTGTGGCTAAGGACCTCAGTGGATACTCGCTCTCTCTGTCACATCCAAACGTCTAAGACACCCTTTTACTTAATTTTCTATCTTCCTTTCTTTTCAAAGATAACTCCCATACCCACCAACCTAGCCCTCTTCTTCAGTCAAAATGTTCTCACAGTACAATTACACATCCTCTTTCTGATCTACATGCCACTATGTTCTGGATCTCATTACCTCCTGTTGGGACTATTGCAGTAGCCATGTAACTATTTCTTCTGCCTGTGGCTTTCCTCCTTTGCAGTGCACCCAAGTCCCACCATAAAAATCTAATTCTGTTCCAGGCAGATGGTGATTGCTTGAACAAGGACAACATCAACAACAACAACACAACAACGACAATCTAATCCTGTCATTTCTCTACTTCTTTGTTATACAGATTGTTAGAGAATCCTTATTGACCATTAAAAAGCCAACAAATTTAAATTTTTATATATAGGGTCCTCTATAGTCTTACTCTCTCTCACCTTTTTATCTTCACTTCCCATTATTTTCTTTCAGGAACCCTGTGTTTTAATTGAATTGGGATAACCAGTTAGCCTGCTACGTAGCTGTGTGAATGCTCTTCCCTTTCTCTGAAATATGC
The DNA here is from genome assembly GCF_029281585.2 of Gorilla gorilla gorilla. Classification (NCBI taxonomy): domain Eukaryota; kingdom Metazoa; phylum Chordata; class Mammalia; order Primates; family Hominidae; genus Gorilla; species Gorilla gorilla. The sequence continues at coordinate 125,964,776 of NC_073229.2, forward strand.
TTGTCTCAATTTCTGAGATACAGTATTCATCAGTAATATATGACTTAATATTCATATTATGCTATTCTTATTTCATGTGTGCATTATTTTCCCAAATATCACTAAACATTCCCTGGAGAAATAGAATTAGATTATGTCTTCTGTTTCTATACCATATGTACCTCTGCAATGATCATAGGATCAATAATTCTGGGTAGAAAACATCTGTAGCCTTCAGTAATCTGTCCCCTACACTCCTTTCTATCATCTCCCTGATCTAGCCAAATTCCTCAAAACATCACTTATTTTATGGCTCCAAATCTTCGCTCAATTCTTCTTCTTCTCCTCCTTCTTCTTCTTCTTCGATGGAGTCTTGCTCTGTTGCCAATCTGGAGTGCAGACTCATGATCTCGGCTCACTGCAAACTCCACCTCCCAGGTTCAAACGATTCTCCTGCCTCAGCCTCCTGAGTAGCTGGGACTACAGGCACACTACCACTCCCAGCTAATTTTTGTATTTTTGGTAGAGATGGAGTTTCACCATATTGGCCAGGATGGTCTCGATCTCTTGACCTCGTGATCCGCCTGCCTCAGCCTCCCAAAGTGTTCGGATTATAGGCGTGAGCCACTGCACCCAGCCTGCTCAATTCTTCTTTATGTTCTGCAGTAAAAATCCTATTCATTTTCTTGGATCCATCTCAAATGCTACCCACTTCATGAAAATCTTTGACAGCTCCATTAAGTTGCCTGTGTCTTGGGGAGAAGGAGGAAGTTTGTATACTTTATGTACCAGAATACTCCATCATGGCATTATCATTTTTTTAATTAAAAAACTGTGTATGTGCGTGTCTCCACTTGACATAAGCTGTCCAAGTTCTATAATCAAATGTTACACTTTCTGATTTCTCAGTGTCGGAGAAAAGTGCCTTGGGTATAGCAAGAGCTCAATAAATATTTGTCAAATTAAATTAAATAAATGATATTTAATTAAATGGGAAATTAGATGAAGTACAGAACTTTCAAATGACTATATTTAAATATTTTTCAAGTGTGCAGGTTATTAAAATTATCTAGTACAAATAAAGCAGGTGATTAAGAGTACCCATATAATTTCTCAATCTTGCTTCAGTATTCAGTGTTATTTTTTGAGAAGTATTCAGATATTGCTTCTCAATCATAATCAAGTTTATATCTCTCTATGAAGAAGTGGTATCTAATTTTATCTTCATATCAGAGTCAGCTCTAAAGCTTTAATAAATACACTAATGCCTAAAACATACCCCATACCATTTGAAACAGTATTTCTGGACTTAGAATCTTGGACACTTTCTTTTTTTTAAATTTTCACAGGTAACACAAATCTATAACCATGATTAAGAACTATAGCTCAGATTATTACTCCGTATGAATAAAATGTAAGATCCACTATGGAAGATGCACTAAGATCTCATTTTAATAAACAGGTGATTTACATTTTAGAGTATGCCAACTACTTGTTTCTAAAAGATCCTAATATTTCCTAAAAGGATAACATAAGGCACTTTATTTTTATACCTTTTAGTTAAAAAAAAATTCCTTTTTCTGAATACTCTGACTTCAACATATCCATAGTCAAGTAAAGAACAGATTTGAAGAGATTATGTACCTTATTTATGTAAGCTTATGCTTGATGTAATTTACTGGTATTCTATTTATATTTTTGGAGAAATTATGATTTTTTGATTGATGTTATGATTATTTTGCCCTTTTCTCTTGAAATATCTTAGAGGAAATTCTGGCCACATTATGAATAATGACATTTCTCCCATATCCCTATCATGGGAAGGAGATACAAGGAGATGTTAACTTGTGCTTCTTGTTCAACATTTTTATTATGTGTCTTTAAAAAATGATGAGGTATTCTGGAATTCAGCACTATCCACAAGCTAATCATAATCAGCTCTATTTCTCATGAATTCTATTCATTCACTTATTTAATTTTATTCATTATTTTAGTTGATGAATATGTATTGAATAATAATGATATACCAAGCACTGTATTTAAAGCTAACAAAATAGACATGATCGCTTCCCTTATTGAACTTAGAAAATAGCAGGAATTCATATGGAGAGTTTTACACACAGACACACACACACACAAACACATACAACTTATAATTAAGATATAAGAGAAAAGTAAATGATATGGTGCCTTAATATACAGGGTACTTTTGAGTTATACTAGATGTCAAGAGTGGAAGGGCAAGTCAGGTTAGGACTCACAGTAGAAGAATAGACAGCTGAGACTGAGAGTTTGAGGAGGAATTAGCAAGGTGAAGAAAGGGCAAGGGAGTATTCTAGGCGAAGAGAACAGCATGTTCAAGCATCCTAAAGCGGGAAAGGGCTTGGAAAATTTTGTGGAATTGAAAGACCATTATGACTGGTGCTAATGCCTCGATCTGCTTCTCAGCTGCTTCCAGTATAAATGTATGAATATGGTCCACTACAAAACATCATAGCAGACATATATTACATGCCTACTGTGTCCCAGACATAGTTTAAAACACTATCCGTGGATTTATTCATTTACTTGTAATAATAAACTTTTGAAGTAGACACTATTAACACCATTACTTATTTATAGTATTATATCTTTTTTTTTCTTTTTTTTAGGTTAGAAAGCTGATGTTTATACAGCCTAAGTATTTTACTCATGGCCATACAACTAGAAGGTGGAGTAGCTGTAGGGTTTCAACCAATCTGTTTATCCAACCTGAGCAGCTGATACTATAAAATGAAAATTCTAGTGGTCAAGTATGGAAAAGGCTAACACTTATAGTTTATGATCAAAATAGCACCTTGATTGATAATTATTTACCTAAAGCAATGTTTCTCATCCAGAAGTCCCACATATGCTAGAACCTTGTGATGCCCTTAGAGATGTGCCTCCGAATATCTAAACATTTTTTCTCTACAGAGAACATTATTTAGGCTACTCTTGCGTGAATATGTTGGGTTTCTAGTCTCTGTGCTCCCCTCATTTAGTATTTAGTTTTCTTTTACTCTCTTTAAACTATAATCTCAGATTCTCCTGGGCAATCAAGATGGTATAGGAGCTCACTTCATTTTTTCTCTTAAGAATTGCAATGTTTACACATGTTTTTACTCCACTTTAATAACATGACCTAGACCCAGTACATTGTACGGGTACAGTACATAGTTGTATTATGCAGTAAATTTACATAGAGAGCATTAAACATTTATTTTATATATTTTTTATTTTTGAATTAAGATTTATGATATAAAATTGGAGATTTATGGATCGTCATCTACAGGTCTATGCCTAAAGCTCAGCTCTATTTATGCCCTAATTTTAATATTGTTTGTGATTTTCCATATTGCCGCTTTCATCTTTGAATTTCAAGTTCGGTTGTTGTTAAAATTCTGTTTTTTTGTGTTTATCGTTATTAATGGAACTAGAACTATTATCTTTCAAGTTATATTTTCATTTATGATGATTTTATTTATTGCATAGAGGTTGTTAAAATATGAGTTCCTAATTGTCAAAAATAATAACAAAAATACAATTTTTGAGCAAGTAGTAGAGAGATTTTAAAGTATAACGTGCTAAACCTTCAGTTTGTAACCTGGTCTTGTTACTGCTGCTGTTAGCTATGGGAAGTATCAGGGGACTAAGTATTATTTTATTTATTTGTTTGTTTGTTTATTTCTATGGGTTTTGGGGGGAACAGGTGATGTTTATTTACATGAGTAAGTTCTGTTTTTTTTTTTTTTTTTTTTGATGGAGTCTCGCTCTGTCGCCCAGGCTGCAGTGCAGTAGCATGATCTCAGCTCACTGCAACCTCCGCCTCCCATGTTCAAGTGATTCTCCTGCCTCAGCCTCCTGAGTAGCTGGGATTACAAGCACTGCCACCATGCCTGGCTAATTTTTTTGTATTTTTGTGGAGATAGTGTTGTATTTTTGTAGAGACAGTGACCATGTTGGTCAGGCTGGTCTTGAACTCCTGACTTCTGGTGATCTTCCAGCCTCGGCCTCCCAAAGTGCTGGGATTACAGGTGTGAGCCACCATGCCTGGCCATGAGTTAACTCTTTAGTGGTGATTTGTGAGATTTTGGTGCACTCATCACCCAAGCAGTATATGCCGTACCCAATTTTGCAGTCTTTTATCCCTCACACCCCTCTCGCCCTTTCCCCTAAGTTCCCAAATTCCATTGTATCATTCTTATGTCTTTGCATCTTCATAGCTTAGCTCCCATTTATGAGTGACAACATACAATGTTTGGTTTTCTATTCCTGAGTTACTTCACTTAGAATAACGGTCTCCAATTATTCAAGTTAATATAGGAAATGCCTACTTTTTCCTCTAAATTCTTAGTTTTCGATAGACATTTTTCACTCCTGTCTGACTATGTTGAGTGTTTCTCATTGTGCTATGCCTGTATAATAATTAATTTTTGTCCATCAAAAGATTAGTAGCATTTAAATGCTACTGCACATGTTCCTTCTTTTGTTGACTAGTAACACTTTAGCATACAAATGACTATGCATTTGGTTACTTTTTCAGAAAAGCATTTATTGTCAAGGAGATTCCTTCTCCCCAGTGGCTCAGTGAATTTAACAAATGTACTTGCTCCTGAAAACTTAGTCGTATTTTTTATTTTCCCAGTACTTTGTGGAAGGTATTACAGTATCCACTTTACTTGCTTAAGCTTGTAAAGCTTTTGTGTCACAGCCCACAGATACAGAAGGCTTACTGGGAAGCAAATTTCCAATGACAATTGAAAAGTACACAGTACAAAAGAGAGAAGTGACCGAATTATCCCCTAAGTGGTTCTGTAGCTTCTTCTATAATATCAACAAAAGCAGTTTTTTTCTAAGGCTTCAAATCTGCCACTGCAATAAGTTTTCCCTCGGATTCTCGTCTTTCCATTGTGGTAGAAGGACTGTCAAGCATGAAGTTCTTAGAGAGTTGCATAGCATTTGGGCTTGGAAACCCAGACACTGCAACTTCACAAAGAAGAAAAATAGTTTCCTTCTCAGCAATCTCAATCACATATTAAAATGCGAGATAAGAGTGACTCATTCAAACTAAAGTCTTTTCCAACCCCATTCCTACAATCAGCTTGTTCAGACAACAACACTTTTTCTCACCATATTTTTTCTTCTATTTCAGAGATTGTGCTGGTACTACATTTCTCTCTTTCATTCTTGCTCTGATAACTTAATGTGTTTTATTTCAAATGTATTTTATTTCTCATATTTTCAGAGACTTCCACAAAGCTAGTCAAATATAAAACTATTGATGGTGGTAGAGAAAGAAGAAATAAAGAAAGTCATGAGTTTTGATGTAAAATTAGGTATAATTTTGAAAATCCTAGGGTCTTAATTTCTAAAGCCTTCTAAGTGCCAGAACCTCATTTTTTACTTCATATACACATTCTTTTTTCCTTTGTCCTTTATTAAATCTGACTTAAATTAACTACCATGATGAAGACTTATAAGCAGTTTCGTTTTGCCTTTATATTATTTTTTATTCCAAACATTATTGTCCATACTATAAAATTGACAATTTTATAATTGTTAATACTAAAATGGTTGAAGACTATTTTATTATGATCAGTATATTAAGTTTTGTATAAAAGAATGAATAGAAAAATCTGAATTTTGAATTCAGCTCAGCCACTAGCAAAATATGTGGAAATGAAATATTTTTGCCTTAACATTCTCATTTTTTTAGGAAGATGTTATCACATTAGGACCATATACACTTGTACAATCTGAATTTTAGCTACAACCTTGAACTGAGATTCAAATGTAAATTTGCAATTACTTACTGGACATATATCCACTTAGATATACAGTATCATGCTCCACATGCATCAAACCTCCTTCTTTGATTCAGGACTCACAATGCTGATTTTGCCTATATTTTCAATCTCTATTTATGATTCCAGTACCTTTCTATTCACCCCAGCCAGAGGTGTGTTTTCTTAGATTCCTCAGTCCCTTTGAAACGCATACTCACAATTCAAGTACCTAAAGGAGAAAGAGTAGATTATTCTAAGAAAGTTCAACAGAGAAGTAATCAAGAACATTTTGAACAAATGAGTTCATGGGTACTACTGAATGGATGATTATTTTTAGAGTCTGCTTTGAGAGGCACTGTACTAATAGGAAAGAGGAAAGAGATGGCAACATTAAAAATTAAGTATAAGGTTTCTTGGGAATGCATTAGATAGGGCAAAAATCTATTGAGGAATGTGGATGAAGACTTAAAGATTAAAAGCCTAGAAGCAGGGATGATAGCACTGCCACAGCGTGTGATGGGGATGGTGGGAAAGGAGATGATGAATGATACTCAAGTATGTATGGAGATGTTGGCAGTGACTTTTGAGCAGTCAAATCTTGATTATTTATGTAAGGGGATAATAAATTAGATTCAGAGATGAAATGCTGTTTGGAGATCAGCTAATAGGTACAGACTCCTCTCCCATCAAACCTTTTACTGGAACCACAATGTAACAGTACATTTGATTGATTCAAACTTCAGCTTTTTTTTTTCTTACTATCTTTCCCTTGTAAATTAAACTACCCAAAATTTTAATGACCAAAATAGAAATTATCAGCAGAAAGATAGTAACAACCAACTGAAGGAATTTAATAGCATACCATTTTTAAAAAATGACGTTTTTTCTTAATACAAGCATGAATGATAATCACTATGCCGAATCCTCCCTTAAGACATATTACTCTGACATCAGTAAATTCCTTTCTTGAAACATTGGTGAACAGCACAACTAGCAAAACTCACCTTTTTTTTCTTGAAAGTCGAGTTCAACTATTACACAATCATTATTTCCATAAGACTCACTATGATTTCCAGTAAGTAAATATTACTTTTCAGGGAGAAAGAAGTTATTCTCATCTTCCCAAATCCCAGTAGATTTTCTATAGTTACAGAATAAAAACAGAAACTTTTCTTAGAATTATAATTATGGCCAACAAGACTTATATTTTTGTACATTTTGAAATTCTCTAAAGTTATGTTTCTGAAATAAGGTAAATACAGTTTGCAGAAACTAAGTATATGATTATGCTTGCATGGTTTGTGAAAGATTTATGTGTGTGTATGTATGAAAATCACTCCTGACAAAGATTGCCTTTGCTTAATAGACTTGAGGAAGAAAGTAGAAAAGAAGAAAGTAAAAGAATTTTTCTATATTGCCTCAGAATGTACTTGAATTTTGTTTAAAAAAGTAAATAATAAGCATGGTTTATTAAAAAAATTATTAGGGTTATTGCTCTACAAGCCTGGCGTACTATTTGTTTTTGCTTTAAAACATAGCCCCACATTGGATTAAAAAAACAAAACAAAACAAAACAAAAAAACAAGATCAATCTTTCTGCTATCTTCAGAAGAACCATTTCACATGTAATGACACCCATAGACTCAAAATAAAAGGATGGAGAAAGATCTGTCACACAGGTGGAAAACAAAAAAAGGACAGGGATTGCTATTTTTGTATTAGATGAAAAGATAGACTTCAAAGCAACAATAGTACAAAAGTACAAAGAATGACATTACATAATGATAAAGAGTTAAGTTCAACAAGAAGATGTACTACTTTAAATGCATATGTATTCAATATTGGAGCTCCCATGTTCATAAAACCTTACTTCTAGAACCAAGAAAAGACTTTAACAGCTACACGATAGTAGTGAAGGACTTCAACACACCACTGACAGAATTAGAGAGACCATTAAGGCAGAAAACAAAGAAAATCTGCACTTAAATTTGGCACTTGACCAATTGGACCTAATAGACAGCTACAGAATCTTCCATCCAAAACCCACAGAATATACATTCTTCTCATCTGCACACAGAACATACTCTAAGATTGACCACAAACTTCATCATAAAGCAAGTCTCAATAAGTTTTAAAAAACTGAAGTCACACCATGCATCTTCTCAGAGCACAGTAGAATAAAAATAGAAAGCAACACCAAGAGGAACTCTCAAAACCACACAAATACATAGAAACTAAACAACCTGCTCTTGAATGATTTTTGTGCAAACAATGAAATTAAGGGAGAAATTTAAAGAAATCTTTGAAATTGGAAAATAGACACACAGTATACCAAAACCTCTGGAATGTGTGAAAAGCAGTGATAAGAAGAAAGTTTATGGTGCTAAATGCCTACATCAAGAAGATAGAAAGATCTCAAATTAACAACCTAATCTCAACCTAAAGGAACTAGAAAAACAAGAACAAACTAAATCCAGAGCTAGCGTAAAAAAGAAATAACTATAATCAGAGCAAAACTAAATGGAGACCCAGAAAACATATAAAGGATCGATGAAATGAAAAGATGGGTCTTCGGAAGGATAACAACATTGATATACTGCTAGCTAGATTAACAAAGAATGAAAAGAGAGAAGATCCAACTAAGCACAACTGAACACAACATATGTGACATTACAACTGATTCCACAGAAATACAAAAGATCCTGAGACTACTATGAACATCACTATGGACACAAACTAGAAAATCCAGAGAAAATGAATAAATATCTAGAAACACACAACCTTCCAAGATTGAATCAGGACAAAACAGAAATCCTGAACAGACTAATAATGAGCAAAGGAATTGAATCATTATTGCTGATCAACCCAAAAAGCTGTGGACCAGATGGACTCCCAACTGAATTCTATTATACGCACAAAGAAGAGCTGGTACAGATCCTCCTGAGATTATTCCAAAAATTTGAGGTGGAAGGACTCTTCCCTAACTCATTCTATAAAGCAGCATAATCCTGATACCAAAATCTGGCAAAGATACAACAAAGAAGAAAACTATAGGCCAATATTCTTGATGAACATAGACATAAAAATTCTCAACAAAATGTAACCAAACAAAATCCAGCAGCACATCAAAACATTAGTTCAACATGATCAAGTAGGCTTTATTCCTGGAATGCAAGGATGGTTCAACATATGCAAATAAATAAATGTGATTCACCACATAAACAGAATTAAGAAAAAAAAATATGGTCATTTGAATAGATGCAGAAATGCATTCAATAAAATACAACATCATTTCATAATAAAAATCTTCAACAAACCAGGCATTGAAGAAATAAGAACTGTCAATGCTAAACCCACAGCCAACATCATACTGACTGGGGAAAGGTTAGAAGCATGGCCCTTAAGAACTGGAACAAGACAAGGATATCCACTCTCACCAGTTCTATTAAACATTTTACTTGAAGTTCTAGTCAGAGCATTCAGGCAACAGAAAGAAATAAAAGGCATCCAAATAGGAAAAGAGGAAGTAAAATTATTTCTCTTCACTGAATTTATGATTTTATACCTAAAAAACCCTGAAGATTCCTCCAAGGACTCATAGACCTGATAATTGACTTCAGCAAAGTCTCAGAATACAAAATTAACATACAAAAATCAGTTGCATTTTTATACACCAATAGCATTCAGACTGAGACCCAAATCAAGAATGCAATCCCATTTACAATAGCCATAAAAATATAAAGAACCTAGGAATACACCTAATTAAAAAATGTAAAATGTCTTTATGAGGAGCACTAAAGACAAAACAACAACAACAACAGCAACAACAAAATCACGCTGAAAGATGACACAAACAAATGGAAAAGCATTCCATGCTCATTTCATGCTCATGAGTTGGACGAATCAATATCATTATATTGTCCATACTGCCCAAAGCAATCTATAGATTCAACACTAATCCTGTCAAATTACCAATGTCATTTTTCATAGAATTTGAAAAAGAAACTATTCTAAAATTCATATTGAAACAAAAAAGAGGCTGAATATCTACGGCAACTCTATACAAAAAGAGAAAAGCCAGAAGCATCACACTACCTGACTTCAAATAATACTACAAGGCTACAGTAACCAAAACAGCATGGGATTGGTATAAATATAGACACATAAACCAATGTAACAGAATAGAAAACTCAGAAATAAGGCTACACTCCTACAACCAACTGATCTTTGACAAAATCGACAAAAACAAATAAGGAAAAGGATATCTTATTCAATGAATGGTTCTGGGAAACTGGCTAACCATATGCACAAGAATGAAACTGGACCACTGCTTTTCACTCTATACAAAAATTAACTGAAGATATATCAAGGAAATTAAATCTAAGGCCTCAAACTGTAAAAATCCTGGAAGAAAACCAAGGAAATAGTTTTCTAGACATTGGCCAAAAATTTACGACTAAGTCCTCAAAAGCAACTGCAGCAAAACCAAAAATTGACAAGTGTGACCTACTTAAAGAGGTTCTGCATGCAAAAAAATATTTGCAAACTATGCATCCAACAAAAGATTAATATCCAGAATCTAAAAGGAACTTAAAAAGAAAAGGAAATATCCCCATTAAAAAGTGGCCAAAGAATATGAACTGGCACTTCTCAAAAGAAGACATACAAGAAGCCAACAAGCATATGAACAAATGCTCAGCGTTACTAATCATCAGAGAAATGCAAAGCAAAACCACAGTGAGATGTCATCTCACACCAGTCAGAATGGCTATTATTAAAAAAGTAAAAAAAAAAACCCCACAGATGCTGGTGAGGTGGGGGAAAAAAGGGAATGCTTACATTGTTGGTGGGAATGCTAATTAGTTCAGCCCCTGTAGAAAGCAATTTGGAGATTTCTCAAAGAATTAAAAACAGAATTGCCATGTGACTCAGCAATCTAACACAGAAACACAAAACCAAATACTGTGTGTTCTCACTTATAAGTGGGAGGTAAACATTGGTACACATGGAAACAAGATGGGAACAATAGATACCGGAAATTCCAAAGAGGGAGGGAGAAAAAGAGAAAGAAAGAAAGGCTTGTAAACCTCCTATTGGATACCACATTCTTGGTTGACAGGGTCATGAGAAGCCCAAACTTCAGCATCACTTAGTATATCCATGTAACAAAACTGCACATGTAACCCCTGAATCTAAAATAAAAAATAATCTAAAAATAAAACACAAACTCTAGATTATGATAGTTATTCCTTTTATATGTAGAAAGTTCATTTGAAAGTGATTTTTTAATAGTATCTTGAGATATCAAAATAAGATTTGTTTTCCAGACAATAAAACATATATGAGCCCATGTGGAGATACTTATCATCAGTAGTTTTTGATTTTCACAAACCAGTCATCTCCAGTGTTGCCTTTTGTTGAAAACATTGAGTTGTACTGATGGTATCTTCGAGGCTTCTTTTCTTGTTCTTCCTGGTATTCTCACTTCTAATTTTGATAACCTGTGGTGCACCATGGCTTCTGAAATGAACACTAATTAGGGATGGCAGAATTCAGGCTTGAAGAGCCACAGTGAATAGGAGGAAATTGAAAGATGGACTCAAACAATGACAAGAAGGTTCTTAGCTCTACAGAAGTAAAAGTACATTTGTTGGAATGACAGATACTGAAAAAGAAATAAAATAATAATGTCCTGTCAGTGGAATAATATCAATCAAGTGTTATTATTATTATTATTATTATTATTTTCTTTTTTCTTTTAATTATTATACTTTAAGTTTTAGGGTACATGTGCACATTGTGCAGGTTAGTTACATATGTATACATGTGCCACGCTGGTGCGCTGCACCCACTAACTCGTCATCTAGCATTAGGTATATCTCCCAATGCTATCCCTCCCCCGTCCCCCCACCCCACAACAGTCCCCAGAGTGTGATGTTCCCCTTCCTGTGTCCATGTGATCTCATCATTCAATTCCCACCTATGAGTGAGAATATGCGGTGTTTGGTTTTTTGTTCTTGTGATAGTTTACTGAGAATGATGATTTCCAATTTCATCCATGTCCCTACAAAGGACATGAACTCATCATTTTTTATGGCTGCATAATATTCCATGGTGTATATGTGCCACATTTTCTTAATCCAGTCTATCATTGTTGGACATTTGGGTTGGTTCCAAGTCTTTGCTATTGTGAATAGTGCCGCAGTAAACATACATGTGCATGTGTCTTTATAGCAGCATGATTTATAGTCCTTTGGGTATATACCCAGCAATGGGAGGGCTGGGTCAAATGGTATTTCTAGTTCTAGATCCCTGAGGAATTGCCACACTGACTTCCACAATGGTTGAACTAGTTTACAGTTCCACCAACAGTGTAAAAGTGTTCCTATTTCTCCACATCCTCTCCAGCACCTGTTGTTTCCTGACTTTTGAATGATTGCCATTCTAACTGGTGTGAGATGGTATCTCATTGTGGTTTTGATTTGCATTTCTCTGATGGCCAGTGATGATGAGCATTTTTTCATGTGTTTTTTGGCTGCATAAATGTCTTCTTTTGAGAAGTGTCTGTTCATGTCTTTGTCCACTTGTTGATGGAGTTGTTTGTTTTTTTTCATGTAAATTTGTTTGAGTTCATTGTAGATTCTGGATATTAGCCCTTTGTCAGATGAGTAGGTTGTGAAAATTTTCTCCCATTTTGTAGGTTGCCTGTTCGCTCTGATGGTAGTTTCTTTTGCTGTGCAGAAGCTCTTTAGTTTAATTAGATCCCATTTGTCAATTTTCTCTTTTGTTGCCATTGCTTTTGGTGTTTTAGGCATGAAGTCCTTGCCCATGCCTATGTCCTGAATGGTATTGCCTAGGTTTTCTTCCAGGGTTTTTATGGTTTTAGGTCTAACGTTTAAGTCTTTAATCCATCTTGAATTGATTTTTGTATAAGGTGTAAGGAAGGGATTCAGTTTCAGCTTTCTACATATGGCTAGCCAGTTTTCCCAGCACCATTTATTAAATAGGGAATCCTTTCCCCATTGCTTGTTTTTCTCAGGTTTGTCAAAGATCAGATAGTTGTAGATAATGCGGCGTTATTTCTGAGGGCTCTGTTCTGTTCCATTGATCTATATCTCTGTTTTGGTACCAGTACCATGCTGTTTTGGTTACTGTAGCCTTGTAGTATAGTTTGAAGTCAGGTAGTGGGATGCCTCCAGCTTTGTTCTTTTGGCTTAGGATTGACTTGGCGATGCGGGCTCTTTTTTGGTTCCATATGAACTTTAAAGTAGTTTTTTCCAATTCTGTGAAGAAAGTCATTGGTAGCTTGATGGGGATGGCATTGAATCTGTAAATTACCTTGGGCAGTATGGCCATTTTCACGATATTGATTCTTCCTACCCATGAGCATGGAATGTTCTTCCATTTGTTTGTATCCTCTTTTATTTCATTGAGCAGTGGTTTGTAGTTCTCCTTGAAGAGGTCCTTCACATCCCTTGTAAGTTGGATTCCTAGGTATTTTATTCTCTTAGAAGCAATTGTGAATGGGAGTTCACTCATGATTTGGCTCTCTGTTTGTCTCTTGTTGGTGTATAAGAATGCTTGTGATTTTTGTATATTGATTTTGTATCCTGAGACTTTGCTGAAGTTGCTTATCAGCTTAAGGAGATTTTGGGCTGAGACAGTGGGGTTTTCTAGATATACAATGATGTCATCTGCAAACAGGGACAATTTGACTTCCTCTTTTCCTAATTGAATACCCTTTATTTCCTTCTCCTGCCTAATTGCCCTGGCCAGAACTTCCAACACTATGTTGAATAGGAGTGGTGAGAGAGGGCATCCCTGTCTTGTGCCCGTTTTCAAAGGGAATGCTTCCAGTTTTTGCCCATTCAGTATGATATTGGCTGTGGGTTTGTCATAGATAGCTCTTATTATTTTGAAATACGTCTCATCAATATCTAATTTATTGAGAGTTTTTAGCATGAAGGGTTGTTGAATTTTGTCAAAGGCCTTTTCTGCATCTATTGAGATAATCATGTGGTTTTTGTCTTTGGCTCTGTTTATATGCTGGATTACATTTATTGATTTGCGTATATTGAACCAGCCTTGCATCCCAGGGACGAAGCCCACTTGATCATGGTGGATAAGCTTTTTGATGTGCTGCTGGATTCAGTTTGCCAGTATTTTATTGAGGATTTTTGCATCAATGTTCATCAAGGATATTGGTCTAAAATTCTCTTTTTTGGTTGTGTTTCTGCCAGACTTTGGTATCAGAATGATGCTGGCCTCCTAAAATGAGTTAGGGAAGATTCCCTCTTTTTCTATTGATTGGAATAGTTTCAGAAGGAATGGTACCAGTTCCTCCTTGTACCTCTGGTAGAATTCGGCTGTGAATCCATCTGGTCCTGGACTCTTTTTGGTTGGTAAGCTATTGATTATTGCCACAATTTCAGCTCCTGTTATTGGTCTATTCAGAGATTCAACTTCTTCCTGGTTTAGTCTTGGGAGAGTATGTGTCGAGGAATTTGTCCATTTCTTCTAGATTTTCTAGCTTATTTGCGTAGAGGTGTTTGTAGTATTCTCTGATGGTAGTTTGTATTTCTGTGGGATCGGTGGTGATATCCCCTTTATCATTTTTTATAGCGTCTATTTGATTCTTCCCTCTTTTTTTCTTTATTAGTCTTGCTAGCGGTCTCTCTATTTTGTTGATCCTTTCCAAAAACCAGCTCCTGGATTCATTAATTTTTTGAAGGGTTTTTTGTGTCTCTATTTCCTTCAGTTCTGCTCTGATTTTAGTTATTTCTTGCCTTCTGCTAGCTTTTGAATGTGTTTGCTCTTGCTTTTCTAGTTCTTTTAATTGTGATGTTAGGGTGTCAATTTTGGATCTTTCCTGCTTTCTCTTGTGGGCATTTAGTGCTATAAATTTCCCTCTACACACTGCTTTGAATGTGTCCCAGAGATTCTGGTATGTTGTGTCTTTGTTCTCATTGGTTTCAAAGAACATCTTTATTTCTGCCTTCATTTCGTTATGTACCCAGTAGTCCTTCAGGAGCAGGTTGTTCAGTTTCCATGTAGTTGAGCGGTTTTGAGTGAGATTCTTAATCCTGAGTTCTAGTTTGATTGCACTGTGGTCTGAGAGATAGTTTGTTATAATTTCTGTTCTTTTACATTTGCTGAGGAGAGCTTTACTTCCAAGTATGTGGTCAATTTTGAAATAGGTGTGATGTGGTGCTGAAAAAAATGTATATTCTGTTGATTTGGGGTGGAGAGTTCTGTAGATGTCTATTAGTTCCGCTTGGTGCAGAGCTGAGTTCAATTCCTGGGTATCCTTTTTGACTTTCTGTCTCGTTGATCTGTCTAATGTTGACAGTGGGGTGTTAAAGTCTCCCATTATTAATGTGTGGGAGTCTAAGTCTCTTTGTAGGTCACTCAGGACTTGCTTTATGAATCTGGGTGCTCCTGTATTGGGTGCATATATATTTAGGATAGTTAACTCTTCTTGTTGAATTGATCCCTTTACCATTATGTAATAGCCTTCTTTGTCTCTTTTGATCTTTGTTGGTTTAAAGTCTGTTTTATCAGAGACTAGGATTGCAACCCCTGCCTTTTTTTGTTTTCCATTGGCTTGGTAGATCTTCCTCCATCCTTTTATTTTGAGCCTATATGTGTCTCTGCACATGAGATGGGTTTCCTGAATACAGCACACTGATGGGTCTTGACTCTTTATCCAGTTTGCCAGTTTGTGTCTTTTAATTGGAGCATTTAGTCCATTGACATTTAAAGTTAATATTGTTATGGGTGAATTTGATCCTGTCATGATGATGTTAGCTGGTTATTTTGCTCGTTAGTTGATGCAGTTTCTTCCTAGTCTCGATGGTCTTTACAATTTGGGATGTTTTTGCGGTGGCTGGTACCGGTTGTTCCTTTCCATGTTTAGTGCTTCCTTCAGGAGCTCTTTTAGGGCAGGCCTGGTGGTGACAAAATCTCTCAGCATTAGCTTGTCTGTAAAGTATTTTATTTCTCCTTCACTTATGAAGCTTAGTTTGGCTGGATATGAAATTCTGGGGTGAAAATTCTTTTCTTTAAGAATGTTGAATATTGGCCCCCACTCTCTTCTGGCTTGTAGGGTTTCTGCTGAGAGATCTGCTGTTAGTCTGATGGGCTTCCCTTTGAGGGTAACCCAACCTTTCTCTCTGGCTGCCCTTAACATTGTTTCCTTCATTTCAACTTTGGTGAATCTGACAATTATGTGTCTTGGAGTTGCTCTTCTCGAGGAGTATCTTTGTGGTGTTCTCTGTATTTCCTGAATCTGAATGTTGGCCTGCCTTGCTAGATTGGGGAAGTTCTCCTGGATAATATCCTGCAGAGTGTTTTCCAACTTGGTTCCATTCTCCCCGTCACTTTCAGGTACACCAATGAGACGTAGATTTGGTCTTTTCACATAGTCCCATATTTCTTGGAGGCTTTGCTCATTTCTTTTTATTCTTTTTTCCTAAACTTCCCTTCTCACTTCATTTCATTCATTTCATCTTCCATCGCTGATACCCTTTCTTCCAGTTGATCGCATCGGCTCCTGAGGCTTCTGCATTCTTCATGTAGTTCTCGAGGCTTGGTTTTCAGCTCCATCAGCTCCTTTAAGCACTTCTCTGTATTGGTTATTCTAGTTATACATTCTTCTAAATTTTTTTCAAAGTTTTCAACTTCTTTGCCTTTGGTTTGAATGTCCTCCCGTAGGTCAGAGTAATTTGATCGTCTGAAGCCTTCTTCTCTCAGCTCGTCAAAGTCATTCTCCATCCAGCTTTGTTCCATTGCTGGTGAGGAACTGCGTTCCTTTGGAGGAGGAGAGGCGCTCTGCTTTTTAGAGTTTCCAGTTTTTCTGTTCTGTTTTTTCCCCATCTTTGTGGTTTTATCTACTTTTGGTCTTTGATGATGGTGATGTACAGATGGGTTTTTGGTGTGGAGGTCCTTTCTGTTTGTTAGTTTTCCTTCTAACAGACAGGACCCTCAGCTGCAGGTCTGTTGGAGTACCCTGCCGTGTGAGGTGTCAGTGTGCCCCTGCTGGGGGGTGCCTCCCAGTTAGGCTGCTTGGGGGTCAGGGGTCAGAGACCCACTTGAGGAGGCAGTCTGCCCATTCTCAGATCTCCAGCTGTGTGCTGGGAGAACCACTGCTCTCTTCAATGCTGTCACATGGGGACATTTAAGTCTGCAGAGGTTACTGCTTTTTGTTTGTCTGTGCCCTGCCGCCAGAGGTGGAGCCTACAGAGGCAGGCAGGCCTCCTTGAGCTGTGGTGGGCTCCACCCAGTTCGAGCTTCCTGGCTGCTTTGTTTACCTAAGCAAGCCTGGGCAATGGCGGGCGCTCCTCACCCAGTCTCGCTGCCGCCTTTCAGTTTGATCTCAGACTGCTGTGCTAGCAATCAGCGAGACTCTGTGGGCGTAGGACCCTCAGAGCCAGGTGAGGGATATAATCTCGTGGTGTGCCGTTTTTTAAGCCCGTCGGAAAAGCGCAGTATTCTGGTGGGAGTGACCCGATTTTCCAGGTGCCGTCCGTCACCCCTTTCTTTGACTAGGAAAGGGAACTCCCTGACACCTTGCGCTTTGCGAGTGAGGCAATGCCTCGCCGTGCTTCGGCTTGCGCATGGTGCGTGCACCCCCTGACCTGTGCCCACTCGCACTCCCTAATGAGATGAACCCGGTACCTCAGATGGAAATGCAGAGATCACCCGTCTTCTGCGTTGCTCACGCTGGGAGCTGTAGACTGGAGCTGTTCCTATTCGGCCATCTTGGCTCCTCCCAAATGTTGTTATTAATTATAGTTACCTATTATTGTTCTTGTTGGTCATTTCTTGTGACTGTGAATTACAACTTAGTTTTTGGCATGTCCAATTCAATTTCTGTGTATTTTTTCCAGTAGCATTTAGGGCAGTATGAGTTACTGATATGCAGTGAAAATACTAGTAGTTATTGTCAACTAATATTCTTAAATATATGACCCCTTTCCAATTTTGAGATCAAAGTTTTGCTATGTACATTTATAAAACTTAAAAAAATTAACTGAGAAAAAAATAACTGAAGACTATTTTAGAATGCCTAAAATATAGTTTATATCGGTGGTGGTATTTATTAAAATAATTTAAATCACAAGCTTGGTATCATCTGTAGGCTCTGGAAATATAAGAAGTTATCAATCTTTATAAATGTTAATGATACTAGATTCCCATTAAATCTCATCAGGTTAAAAATACAATTTTAATGAATGAAAATAAATGCATTATAAAGGAGTCATTTACAAATAATGTAATAATCTTTACTTCTGCATTTCTTTTTATATAATTTCTGAAACTTTTCTAAATGATCAGCTAAATTAGCACTTAAATATATTGTTTTCTAATCTTGACAAATTTGAAACTCTTTTAAAAATTGTTTTACAGTTATAAGACTCACAATTTTAGTCATGCTCATTAACAAATAATTGGCTATCTAAGAAAAAACCCCCAAAACTCTTTTATTTCTCACCATAATAATAAATAATTTTATGAAATGTTCTTAAATAGTAAAAAAGAAACATTTTCTGAAGCAATTTAGGATAAATGTAAGAACAGTCATTTCCAACCAATAATCACAAATTATTAAAAGTTAGGCCATAAGAATATTAGCTCTTCATTCTGCTTGACAGTATTTGAGCATGGCTTGGCTTCTTACTTGGCAGGTGGCCTGGCACTCCTATGCCAGCTGTCAAGTTGAAGACGTGGCTGGACAGATACTTTAGAAGAGCTACGTATGATGTTGTGAGTCAGATCTAAAGAAAAACAGAAACTGAAGAGACAAAACATAAAGTTTGCCTTCATTAAGAGCCTGTTTTTCTGTAATATACGTTCCATTTTTTTAAAATCTTGAACCCACTCTTTCAGTACAGGTGCCTGTTATTATAAATTCTGGTTTTGGCTTTAGAGTTCAAATAATTCAAATTATCTGCAAATCTGTAATCAAAGAACTGTCTAGATGTCCATAATGAAAGCTATCCTCATTACTACTGTGAAATATTTGTTTCCTCTCAACTTTCCGATGAAATTCTCATGAAAATTCAGAAGAAACAACACAAATACAATTTTAAAAGTAATATTTTAAAATAACGTTAAAGGGGAACTATCACAATTTCAATAGAATACACAAATAGACTTCATTGGGATAGATTTCTGTGGTTGAATGTTTTTAATGCTATAAATATACAAAAATATCTTATTTTTGAATTTTTTTCTTATCTTGAGTCAATTTATGGAAATGCTCCTTTATTTAAGAGATTTACAATTAATTGTTCATTAATTATTTGCATTTGGTGAGAACTTTACTCTTCATGCCTGATCTTGTTTTTTGTTGTTGTTGTTGTTTGTTTGTTTTGTTTTGTTTTGAGACGGAGTCTTGCTCTGTCGCCCAGGCTGGAGTGCAGTGGCATGATCTCAGCTCACTGCAACCTTCGCCTCCCAGGTTCAAGCAATTCCCTGCCTCATCTTCCTGAGGAGCTGGACTTACAGGTGCCTACCACCATGCCCGGCTAATTTTTTTTTTTGTATTTGTAGTAGAGACAGGGTTTCACCATCTTGGCCAGGCTGGTCTTGAATTCCTGACCTCGTGATCCACCCACCTCGGCCTCCCAAAGTGGCCTGTTCTTGTTTTAACAGCATTTTCTTTTATTATTCTTAACAATGATAATAGATTTATGCTCAAGAAAACCTTTTATTTATACTTTTTCAATAAATTATTTTTCAAGAATGGGCACTAAATACAAATGAGTAACTTGATAATCTACAGAGATTGTCATTAACTTTCAAATTGTACTTATTATGCTTAATATATTAATTTTTGAATAGTAAAAATACTTATATTCCAGCAATAAGCTATTATTGGTAATGGTTAAAAAATATTCTCATGAACTGCTATATTTTGTTTCTTCTATTATATTTAGGTATATTCACTAGTGACTACTCAATAGTTACAATATTTAACTGCTTTGCTAGTTTCTTATATCAGGGTTATGCTAACTTCATTTAAATGAAGATGAACTGGTTTCAGAGCATTTACTATGGTCTAAAGCAGTTTTTGGATTATGAGATTGTTTTATTGTTTTATATTAGGTGAAAAATAAAAATTCCAAAGTATTTTTTTCTTCTGGAAGAAATGCTTCAGTAGCTTTCATAATTTCTTTTATGCTTATTGGCCTTTTCATTTTATTGTATCTTTTTGAATCAATTTTATATTGTGCACTGATGTATAACCAGGTATTCAAATTTATTAACATAGATTTTCACATAATGTCACCATATAAATTTTATAATCTCAATTTACTGAATCTCTTTCTCACATAAAATTCTTTGAGGCTTAAAATTTCTTTCCCTTTTTTTTTAATTTGGTTGATGAAGAAATTTATTTTATTACTGTTGCTTTTACTAAAAGACATGTTCACTGTTTAGCCATTTTCTTCTTTCCTACTTTGTACTTCATTATTTTTTCAGCATTTTCCTATTATTTTTCTTTCTGCTATTTGGGTTTTTTTGGAGCGTCTATTTCCCAGCCTCTTATGATTTAAGTACTCCATTTATTTATTTTGATTTTAATCACTTAGTGGTAAGTTCGTATGAGGCTGAACTTTTCTTTCACAAGTCCTTTGAAGATATTTATAAATTAAAAGTTGTATAGCTAGTGATTACCAGAGTGCTTTGAAATCAAGCAGAACACTCATCGCTTAAATCAAACCAGACTTTGGATTTCAAATAACAGTTATTTGATAATTCATTTAAATAATACACTTTAAAAAACTACTTTTAACACCTACACATTTCTTTTTATTTAGGGAAATTTAGACAATTTTGTTTATTAAAGCTAGTGTTCATGGTCTTTTTAAATATCACCTTCCAGGGCGGACATGGTGGTTGGGATGACTTGACACGTGAAGTTCAAGAGCAGCCAGGGCAACATAGGAAGACCCTATTACTACAAATAATAAAATAAAAAAAAAATAGTCAGGCATTTTGACATGCACCTGTGGTCCCAGCTACTGGAGAGGCTGAAGTGGGAGTATTACCTGAGCTTGGGAGATCAAGGCTAGTGAGCCGTGATCTTGTCACTGCACTCCAGCCTGGGTGACATAGTGAGACCCTGTCTCTAAATAAATAAAAACTTACATACATACATAAAGTCAACTTCCACATTTTTTGGCCCTTAACTTGACTAGTGCCAATAAGTAGTTTTAAATGAAGTGTGTATGTTTACTGATTTTCATTCCATTCATATATTGCCTGGTGAAGTGACTGAAACATTAAATTTTTTCAATTTTCACATTTCCTCTTGAAAGCAATTTTGATATTTTTTTCATTGGTTTAACTTTGGTTTTATTCTGGCTAGCCAGTTTTATTTTAACTTGTTTAAAGCTTACAAGACTATTCTCCACTTTATGTTTGTAATTTGTTTTTATACGTTGATTTTTGTCAGGCTGGGTTTAAGTAAGGGTGATTTAAATCTATTTGACAGTATTCTATGAAAATGTCATTCCTTCATCCTCCAAAATTCTTACCAATCTGAAAAAACTACCCATTATAAAAAGAGGTACAGATTAGCTATGAGTTCCTTTTTTTTTTTTTTTTTTTTTTTTGAGAGAAAATCTCACTCTGTCGCCCAGGCGGGATTGTAGTGGCATGACCTCGACTCACTGCAACTTCCGCCCCCCGGGTTAAGTGATTCTCATGCCTCAGCCCCCCGAGCAGCTAGGATTGCAGGCACCCACCACCACGCCTGGCTAATTTTTGTATTTTAGTAGAGATGGGGTTTCACCATGTTTGCCAGGCTCGAACTCCTGATCTCAGGTGATCCACCCGCCTCGGCCTCCCAAAGTGCTGGGATTACAGCCGTGAACCATGGCTCCCAGCCTACGAGTTTCTTTTATGTCTTTGGAAGCATACCCTGAAATTATATGTTTTCCTGCTGCAACATGGCTTTGTTTTCCTCTAGCCTCTGAAGTAGCTAGGACTTTTTTTCACCATACTCCTGGGAATTTTCTTTACTGATCTTCTGTGCTACAGCCCCATTTCCTGGATCTTATTCTTGCATTTTTCTTGAATTATTTTCTCATTTTGTTAAAGGCTGTAATAGCATCCTGAGAAAGGTTGCCGGGGAGTACAAATTTAAGACCTTATATGCCCCAAAACATTGACTCTTCCATGAAGAATTATAGGTTGAATTTTTGGGGAGGCATTGCTCCATCACCTTTTTCTGCTGTTGCAGTTGTTCACAGGTCATTCTGATTCTTAACCTTTTGTAAGTGGCCTGTATTTTTCCTTCCTATGAACAATTTCAAGATTGTCTCTATTTCTGAAGCTTGGAAACTTCACTAATGATATACCCTTGTGTGTAGAATTAAAAATGAATTTTAAAAATTTAAAAACTTCATTATGTTGAGCATTCTCTAGAGTCTTGATTTGTGCCGTCCAATACGGTAGCTTCGTCACATATGACTGTTAAACACTTGACACCTGGCTAGATTGAATGGAGATGACTGTTAGTGTGAAATAAATACTGGCTTTCAAAGACATGATATTTAAAAACGTAAAATATCTTAAATTTATATTGATTACATGTTGAAACGATAGTGATAATATTTTGATATATTAGGTTAAAGAAAATAACTGATGAAATTGAATTCATCTTTAACTTTTTAAAAATATGGTTATTAGCAGAAGCTATATTATATGTGTGCTCCTTTTTGGGGCTTGTTGCTATATATATATGTGTGTGTATGTGTATATACATATGTTTTTCTTTTTTTTTTTTTGAGACAGAGTCTCACTCTTTCACCCAGGCTGGAGTGCAGTGGTGTGATCTTGGCTCACTGCAACCTCTGCCTCCAGGGTTTAAGTGATTCTTCTGCCTCAGCCTCCCGAGTAGCTGGGACTACAAATGCACGCCACCACGCCTGGCTAATTTTTGTATTTTTAGTAGAGATGGGGTTTCACCATATTGGCCAGGCTGGTCTTGAACTCCCGACCCTTTGATCTGCCCTCCTCGGCCTCCCAAAGTGCCAGGATTACAGGCGTGAGCCACCATGCCTGGCCTGTTGCATTATATTTCTATTCAACAGCACTGGCCCAGAATCTTGTTGGGCATATTCAATCCAGAAACTCAGTTCCTTCCGTCTTGAGATATTTTCTTAACATTAGTTAACATGGTAATTTCCTTTCCATCATTTCTCATTGTCTGTATCACTGAGTATTGGTCATCTGACGGTTAGACTTCCAAATACCATGTAAACAATAGATTCTATTTGTTTTAAACATTGATGTCCAGGTCTCACATCCAGACATTCAGGTTGATGAAACCCAGGCAGTATTGTCTGAAATCTCCCTACATGATTCTACTGATTGTATAACTTTCAGTCGTGTAATGAGTAAGTTCTGGAGATCTAAGCTACGACATGGTGAGTATTGCTAATGATAGTATATTGCAAATTTGAAACCTGTTGAGAGATTAGATCTTAACTATTCTCACTACATACACTAAGAGGTTAACTGTGAGGTGATGGATATGTTAGTTAACTTTGATTGTGTTAATCATTTCATAATGTATACATATACCAAACATTGTTTCATATGCCCTAAATATATGCAGTTTTTATCTCTGAATTATACCTCAATAAAGCTGGAAAAAAAGAAAAAGGGAAAATAGTCTGGGGAATTAATTTTAGGCTGATGCACATTTTTATTTAGTCTTCTAGATTTCAACATAGTGCTTAATCTCTGTGAATCTAGAGCCACTTCAATTCAATTACTTCTTCAGTTTTCTGCCAGGGTCAGGACAAAAAGAATGGATAGTTCTCCAGAAATGGGTTGAAATTTCTACCTAATTTACTACTTGGTACAGATTATGGACCTCTGAACAAGGACTTTTGTTGGGGAGAAGAATGAAATTTTTCTT
Organism: Gorilla gorilla gorilla; assembly: GCF_029281585.2. Lineage (NCBI taxonomy): Eukaryota > Metazoa > Chordata > Mammalia > Primates > Hominidae > Gorilla > Gorilla gorilla. The sequence continues at coordinate 125,988,500 of NC_073229.2, forward strand.
GTACTGTCTCTGGTTAATCAAGGATTATTGGTTTCCTGGGGCCTTATATTTAGTGTCAATTCTTCAAAAGTGATAGGTAAAGTTCTTTATGGGGTTCAGGACATGCTACCCCCAAATGTGTCTCCTTGGTATTAAGAAAGTCTAGGAAGGTCACTTTCTTTTCCCCTTCTCCCCCAAAGCACGTCATAAGACTCTCATCTGAGACGTACCCTCCCTACACTTGGAAGAAAAGAACATCCTTATCTCTGAAATCACAGGGACACAGAGAAGAATATGAACAAACAGTCCTTGCTAAGTTTCCCTCAGTTTATTACTGTTAGATCCTACCCTTTTGTTCTCAAATCCTATTTCCCCTTAACTGTCCATTCTTCATCAAACTTAAGCATAAAAGTACATAAGTTTACTTCATTTTGGAGATTCTTCATTTCTGAAGGTTTCCATGTCATGTAAAACTTGTATTAAGTAAATTTGTATGTTTTGCTCTTGTTAATCTGTATTTTGTTATAGAGGCCACAGCCATTAATCTAGTGATGGGTGAAAAAAGAAATCAACCCACCAAGATTCCTTAATCAATTGCCTATAACTCTATATATTTTCAATGTGTAACAAAAAGGTCATGGATTCCAGCCACATGTGTAAGCTAAGTTGACCACCCTGCTGTGCCAGTGGAAACACACTGTCACAGTAAGACTGTGGTATTACCTACGTATCAATAAGACCACAGACGGAATTTTGTATCTGCAGTTTTTTTATTTCAAGAGTTCATTTATTTTAAACATAATTCGTTACCAACAGCCAACCCTCTTTTTTTCACTCTATTAATACAACTTTCTTTTTTTTTTTTTTTTTTTTGAGACGGAGTCTTGCTCTTGTTGCCCAGGCTGGAGTGCAATGGTGCGATCTCGGCTCACTGCAACCTCTGCCTCCTGGGTTCAAGCAATTCTCGTGCCTCAGCCTCCCAAGTAGCTGGGATTACAGCTGCCCACCACCACGCCTGGCTAATTTTTTGTATTTTTAGTAGAGACAAGGTTTCACCATTTTGGCCAGGCTGGTCTCAAACTCTTGACCTCAGGTGAACCACCTACGTCGGCCTTCTGAAGTGCTGGGATTACAGGCTTGAGCCACTGTGCCCAGAAATACAGCTTATTTCTTAAAAATAGTCCGGAATATGCTTTTTTTTTTTAATTGAATGAGGCTCTTTTTGATGCCAGGTTCATGCTCCTGCACCAGTTTTGTTTGTTTGTTTGTTTGTTTTTACAAGAATGCCTACAACTTACCAGTTACCTTCAAACACGATTTTTTGTACGTATCTGAATTTTGTGCCTACAAACTTTTAGCAAGACTCCAGGCTACTCTGACTTTCACTGTTCTGAGTTTGTATCTTTGCTCATAACCTCACAACTACTTTGGTTGGGTGCCAGTAGAGGCAATGCCAGTGTTTACTTTTCACCAATCCTTGAGCTATATTGGTTTAGGAATATGAGTCTATTAGGTGAAGAAGGAATGTAAGATATTTCAGATAGTGGGGAAAAGTATATTTGAAGGCACAGATGTGTGAAAGAGTTTAGGATATATGAATAACTCTAAGTAGTCTACTACTGATGTAGTACAGAAAATGTAAGGGACTGGTGATGGATGAGTGTGAAAAGATAGGCAACATCAAAGTAGAAAGCCTTTGTAAGTTTCCTGAAGGAATTTAGTTTTTATGATATTAAAGAAATTTTGAAGGATTTAAAATACATGAACAGTATGATCAAGTTGGGGGTTTTAAAGATCCCTTTTAGTATTGAAGGTGGAATTGTTGTTCACTGGACAAGATTTGGTGAGAACAGCCAAAAAATATTGCAAGAATACAAGCTGATAAGATCTGAATTATGGAAGACTCTAAAGGGATGGGGGAAAGAAATCAGATTTGTAAGATATATGGGGGGAAAATGAAGAATACATAGTTTGCAAATTGGACTTTATGAAGTCAGAATTTAGGAAGACATTTTTCTGATAAATATGACTGGAAATGGGATTGAGGTAAAAAAGCAGAATTGAAATAATACAGGATGAATTTAATTTTGAGCATATTGCATTTTATTTTCTTGTAATATATTGATCTAGTTGGCAGTTAGATATGTAATTCCAGAGCTCAAGAGAATGTTCTGGCTTGGAGATAACTTTTGGAGTTAAGATGATGGTTGGCCTCATGAATAATGGTGTGATAGTTCACTCAGGGAGCACATACGTGTTTCAGTACATTTACGCTATTGGACATTTCTTTCTTCTCCTGACACTATTTCAGTGATTCTGTCCTAAAACTTACTGTATTCTGTTTGGTTTGACAAACAATTATAAATTATGGGCTTCCAAGGGAGGTAAAAAGCATCTGGGATTAAAAGAATATAATGTCCTTTGAGTCAGGCTTACAAGTTCTTTAAGCATATTGGGAAATGATGACTGTAAGATGACAGCCATGAGACATTCAAAACCAGTAAATCCTGAATATGTCAGATACCTGCAACCTAACTTCATTTCCTGATAGTTATCGGATTCCCAGGTCCTGATCTCTGTGTTTTCAACTACAACTTGAGTACTCGACATTGATTTCTAATTACTTCTCTTCATTTGAGATTTATTGGATACTCTTAATGACAGACTATATCCTGACTCCAATTAACCCCACTACAGTGACTCAAAAAGAAAGTTACAGACTTCTTCCTCTCATAGAAAACACACATATTTTGTCTTGCTGGCATCACTGGAATCAGTGCTTTAACATAAAAATCCACAATAACAGATGAGTCCTTGGTTTATCCATTTATTAGTCAATTATTTTATTAGGCATATTTCTTATTGGGTGTTTATACATAGTGGCATTAATTAGGTGCCTAACCTGGAATGAATATTCTTAACTTGAATCCTATAAATTTTATATTCTGAGCTCTCTTAGCTTTAGTTCTACATAGTAATTGATTAAAAAAAAACAAAACAAACAAAAAGCATGAATTTAACTACTTTGAGTAACCTCATATTGGAAAAGCAAACAAAACATTTTTTCACTACTTCATCTGAGAATTAATAAAAGAAAGAAATGCTTTCGCCATATAGTTTTTTGAAAAACATTTCATGTTATATGAAGAATATTTTATGCTACATTCAAATATAATTAGAGCCAAAGGCACTAAAATATTTATTTTCATGTATGTCACAGCTTTATGTCTTTAAAAACTCAAAATTTGTATTTGCTGTTTTTAACTTTTAAATTTACATTGTTGGCAAGTATGATACTCCCTGACCTTGAAGAGAAACAAAACAGTACCTTCAAAGTGCAGCACACACTTTTTGTGCCCTGGAGCAATAGCATTCCATGTTTACTATTTGTTTACATCAGAATTTCAGTGTGCTCCACAGTTCTGATAGGTGTAAATATATATGCACACCCTAAAACTATCCTGTACTTAAATAGATTTTAGAGGATACTGGATTAAGCAAAGTTTGTTAGGTTTTGTTATCACTGAATGTTTAATAAATTCATGTGCATTGTGCATATCTCAAGGGGATATAGGTATGTAGAATTTCCAAATATTTTTAATTGCAGAATGATTTTTTTTTTTTTTTGGTACGGTTTCTCTCTCTGTTGCCCAGGCTAGAGTGCAGTGGAGCGATCTCAGCCCACTGCAAACTCTGCCCCCCCAGGTTCAAGCTACTCTCTTGCCTCAGCCTTCCGAGTAGCTGGGATTACAGGCACACACCACCATGCCCGGTTAAGTTTTGTATTTTTAGTAGAGATGGGGGTTTGCCATGTTGGCCAGGCTGGTCTCGAACTCCTGACCTCGAGTGATCCACCTGCCTGGGCCTCCCAAAGTGCTGGGATTACAAGCGTGAGCCACCCCGCCCAGCCTGCAGAAAGATTTTTTGAAACTAAAACTTGGGGCATAATTTTTCGGAAGAATACACTGTGGAAAACAATAAGTTAGACTCTAACAATTTTGAAGCCCTTACAAATATTTATAATGAAATTCACTTATACGTGCAAATCTATGAACTACATACCCTACCAATGATTAGCAGAAGAGCAGACCATTTCTATAATTAGTTGACACTTGGTACCTGAATTTAATATCTAACTGAAAAGAAGCTTTCAGTAAGGTCTGCGAGTTGAATGGAAAAATGGAAGTAAAAATCTGGTTTTGAATCGTGAGCCTGCCACTTAGTAGTTGATTTACTTTAGGCAAGTTGCCATAACTGGAGTGGGGATAATAATAATGAATAACTTGAAGTTTGTTTCTATTAGAGATAAAAATTTATAAATTATATAACATCATTCCTGGCACAAAATTGTCAGTGAGTGATCATTTTTAACAACCACAGGGTAATCTAAAATTAAAACATAATAAACGGTGTTCTTCGTTGCTATTTCCCCCCGGACTTTCTAATATGTTTTTTAACATTTTCTCCTTATGGGCCACCATTCCTCTTCTTCAGGCCATGTGTTGGTGAACTTCTTCACTATATCCTCTCTCAATTCATTTTTCTTGCTTGGAAACTCATTTATCTCCATTTACCTAATTCATACTCATTCTACTCATACCTTTTTCTGGTGGTTTTTCCTCTGGGATGATTTATCTGACTGACTTGGGACATTTTTACTTTTCCCTTCTCTCACATCTAATGATCCTTTTATCTATAAAATGTTATCTTTATGCATTTAAATGCAAACTTTTAGTATTAGTTTATATTTTTCTGTACAAGTTCTCTGTCCTCAACTAGATTAAAAGGTGCTTGAGAGAAGCAACTCTGTCTTAAAGCAGAGTATTTTCTTTAAAATGATAGGTATTCCAAAAACACTTTTTTGATTTTATTGAATTCAAAAGGCAGCAGCTGAAAGTTAAACTCACTATTCATTATGGAAAAAGAACTTTCAGTAGACAGATGTGGCTAACTACTACTGATCATTGAGGAATAATTCTCATTGCACAGATCTTTTTCATGTCTGTTTTACATGCATATTCAGTGACATTGAAGGAGTTTTCCAGTGTCTGATCAACTTTTGAGTGGGATGTGGGTAGAAAGCCAGTTAGTATTGAGTTCTTTATTCTAATTCATTTCTCTATCAATGTGTTTCCATTTGTTTTGGAGAAACGAACAGAAGTAGAGGATGGCAAACTCTGGAATCTCCTTTCTAACACCAGAGGGCCTCCAAACAAAATGTTCAGTGAATTAAAAGAAATAGAATTCTAGTCATTGAAAACTCCACCTTCTAATCTTTGGATGCAAAATGTCTTCATTTTTCGATTGGCTCCATCTTTCTTTCATACATTCAAATTTATTCGATCTTTAAGTAGTGAAAAATACATAAAGAGAATATTGAAGAAAAAAAATTCAACCTCATTTATTACACCAAAATTGGTTTTAGGTAGATGCTTTAAAACAATTTTAGGAAATGGAATGCCATTCTAAGCAGGATATGAATTCAAAGAGTGGTAATCAGCAATAATTATATCTGGATAGTTTGTCAGAGTTTGTAGGGGTAAAGATTCTTCCTAACTTAGGCCTTCATGTCCTTGTATCCCCCTATCTTTCTTGCTCCACACTTTTCTTCACTTAAGTCCTACAGAACTATTTATACTTTCCATCATCCACATGAGTCATTTTCCCTCTTCAAAGTATTTCCATCTACGCCACTTCTTTAACTCAATAGTTATCTGTCTTGACTGCATATTTGACCAGCTAAATAATTTCTATCCCATGTGCAAAATGAAAATGAGGGATCTCTTGTTGAACAAGTACTAAGAATTTCAAAAGGACACTAGCAGAGCAGAAAACCCAAAAGCAGAGTCCTTTGAAATGTTGGGCCCTGTACCACAGCACAGGTCACGTCCCCATGAATCTGGCCCAACTGCACGTTATAATCACATAGGAAGTTGTTTTTTGCTTTGTTTCATTTTTAAATAATGATGCTAAGGTAGTCCTCAGATGCATTAGATCAGAATTTCTGGGGGTAAGGCCCAGACCTCAGTTTTGTAATTTTAATTGTAAAAAAATTTAAGTTTATTTTAATTTTAATGTGTAGCCAAGGCTGGGCACCAAATTCAAAGGCTATTTCCTTGTGACTTGGCATATACTTACCTATTTACTTTTCTATCGCTCTCATGAGACTATTAAGTTCCTTAAGAGTAGATATCATGTCTTTTTAGCCTTTTCATCTTTATGACATAGAACAACACCTGGAACATTTTAGATATCTATTAAATAGATTATACTGAATGAATGATTAAATAGCTACTAATATGACCTCATTTTTAATTTTACAGGGTGTAATCAAGAAAAAAAGAAAGTAAAGGCAGACTTATTGGATGATAATTTGAAAGTGTAAAGAGAAAACATACTCTTAGAAAAAATGTAATAAAATATTTGAGAAATTAGATCTAAATTTACTTTTTAAATGAAGGGTATTGAGAGATACAATGGTCCCCTCAATTCTGTGCTTAAGGGGAAAATTATCTTATTTACACTATTACTCATTAAACTTTCAGAGTTGAGGAAAAGCAAGAATAAGGAAAAGAGATGGGAGAATGTTTACAGAATTAAGGAAATATGATGTTTCTCAATATGTGTGTAATACAGTTGAATAATAGGAGAGTAAATTTGTGGTAGAAGATTCCTTCTCAAAGAATGACATGGCTTGTGAATGGTACTAGAACTGGAAAATAATGAGCCATTATTAGCACTAGTTTTGTCTGATCAAATTAATAGAATAAATGTAATTGCTCATAAGCACTAGTAAAGAACAATCTTAAGCATTTGCTAGTTTTAAATAATTTGGTCCAGATTTTAACATAGCATACATTTTCCATTGTGCTAGATGTTTACACATAATGTAAGAGTATTGCATATATAAATAGCCCATAATTATGTTTTGTTTATAGTGTATCATAGCAATTTGAGGACACATGACATGTCTCATTTTTTTCTTTTTGGTACAGCGTTTGGCAAACTAAGTTCAGAGGGCTAGATACATGTTTTTTGTATTTTGTCTTTTATTGAGGTAAAACTTACATGATGCAAAATTCATCATTTTCACCAAAGTATATAATTCAGTGGTTTTCAGTACATTCACAGTGTTGTGCAGATATCACCACTATCTAGTTCCAGATCATTTTCATAACCCCTAAAGAAAACTCTGTATCCATTAATCATTTATTCTGCGTTCATGGTTTGTTTTGCTTTTGTTTTTTTTTTTTGTTGTTGTTTTTGTTGTCGTTTTGAGACAGGGTCTCATTCTCTGTCACCAAAGCTGGAGAGTAGTGGTGCTATCATAGCTGACTGCAACCTCCAATTCCTGGCTCAAGCAGTCCTCCCACTTCAGCCTCCCAAGTAGCTAGGACTGCAAGCACACACCACCAGGCCTGGCTAATATTTTTATTTTGTACAGATGGGGTCTTGCTACGTTGCCCAAGTGGGTCCTGGCCTCAAACAGTTCTCCCTGCATAGCATCCCAAAGCACTGAGATTACAGGTGTTAGCTACTGTGCCCAGCCTTGCATTTGTTTTTACCCCTGAGGCCCTGGCAATAGCCTGTCTGCTTTCTGTTTCTATGGTTTGCGTACTCTGGATATTTCTGGGTGACTAGAATCATGTAGTGTGGCTTTTTGTGTCTGCCTGCTTTCACTTAGCATAATATTTTCAAGGTTCATCCATGCTGTAACATGTATCAATACTTCAATACTTTTATGATTAAATGATATTCCATTTTATGCATATTCATCATTTAGTTTATCTGTGAAACCACTGATTGGCATTCAGTTGATCTCCAAAATTTGGCTATTGTGAAAAGTTCTGCTATGCACATTGGTTCACAGTTTTTGTTTAAACACCAATTTTTAATCTTTTTGGGTATATACCTAAGAATAGCATTGCTGAGTTTTATGGTAATTCCATGTTTAACTTTTTGAGGAGCTGCCAATTTTTTTTTATAGCAGCTGCACAATTTTACTTTCTCACTAGCAAATATATGAAGGTTCCATTTTCTCTGTATCCTCACCAACTTGTTATTTTCATTTTTAAAATTATAAAACATCCTGGTAGGTGTGAAGTGGTATCTTACTGTGGTTTAGGTTTGCATTTCCCTAATGACTAATGATGTTGAGCATCTTCCTGTGTGCTTGTTGACATCTGTATGTCTTCTTTGGAGAAATATCTATTCAAGCTCTGTGCCCATTTTTAAACAGCATTGTTTGTTTTTTGTTGTTGTTGTAAGAGTTCTTTATATATTCTGAATAGTAGAATATTATCAGTTATATGATTCACAATATTTTCTCCCATTCTTTAGTTTGTCTTTTCATTTGTTTGACAATGTCCTTTCATACACAAAAGTTTTCACTTATGATAATGTCCAATTTATCTATATATTTTTTGTTGATTGTATTTTTGGTGTCATATCAAAAAATCCATTGCCAAATCCAAAATCATGAAGACTTACCTATATATTTTATTGTGAGAGTTTTATAGTTTTATCTTTTACATTTAGATCATGATAACTTTGGATTAATTTTTTGTATATGATGTGAGGTAAGTATCAACTTCATTCATTTACATGTAGATTTTTAGTTGTCCCAACACCCTTTATTCAAGAGATGATTCTCATTATTTTGTTGAGAAGTTTTACATCTATATTCTTAAGGGACATTGGTATGTAGTTTTCTTTTATTGTGAAGTCTTTTCTGGTTTAGTATCAGGGTAGTGTTGGCCTGAAAGAATGGACGAGGAGGTGTTCCCTCCTGTTTTATTATTTGGAAGAGTTTGAGAAGGATTGGTGTTGAATCTTCTTTAAATGATGATGGAATTCATCAGTGAAGTTATTTGGTTCTGGGATTTTCTTTGGAGGTTCTGGATGACTGGTTCAATCTCTTTATTTTCTCTAGATATATTCAGATTTTTATTTCTATTTGAGGAAGTTTTGATACCAGTGTCTCTGTAGGAATTTGTCTATTTCATTGGGGTAGTCTAATTTTTGATGTGTAATTATTTCCACGATTCTCTTGTAAACTTTTTATATCTACAAAGTTGGTAGCAAAGGCCCTCTTTTTTCATCTGATTTTTTTTTGCTATTACTTTTTTCTTGATTGGTCTAGCTAAAGATTTGTTAATTTTGTTCATCTTTTCAAATAATCAAATTTTGGTTCCATTACTTCTATTTTTTTTTTCTGTTCTCTATTTTATTATCTCCGAGGTAATCTTTCTTCTTTTCTTCCTACCTGCAGGTTTAATTTGATCTTATTCTTCTAGGTTTCTATGGTGTAAATTTATGTTACTTATTTGAGATTTTTCTTCCTTTTTAATGTAGATATATACAGCTATAAATTCCCTTTGAGGGACTGCTTTCACTGTATCCATTGAGTTTTAATATGTTCTGCTTTTGTTTTCATTCATCACAGAGCATTTTCTAATTTCCCTTGTAATTTCCTCTGCAACTCATTGGTTTCTCTCAAGGCCAGTTTCTATTAATTTCTTTGTTCCTATCAATGGGCTGTATTTTCTTGTTTGCATTTTTCACTTTTTTTTTGTTAAAAAATGGACATTTTAAACAGTATAATATTGCAACTCTAGAAATAAGATATTCCCCTCACCCAGGGTTTTTTGTTTACTGGTTATTGTAGTTCTTTGTTGTTTAGTGACCTTGCTAAATTAATTTTGTAAAGTCTGTATTTTTTGTTCTGGGTGGCCACTGAAATGTGTGATTGTTAGGTTAGTAGTACCTTAGTAACTTGACAGAGATTTCCTTAAACTCCTGGAACAAAACAACAAGAAACAAAACCAAACTTCCCGTCTTTGTAGTTTGGTTGTATATTGGGGCACTCCTTTACTGTTTAGCTAGGCAGTTTACAATTCTGCCCTATTCTTCCTTCCTGCTTGCATGGAGCCTGAATCTAGCCAGAGGTAAGGGCTTAGGGTCTTGTCAGGTCCTTTCTGAGCATACATCCCACCCTGGTTATGTGCATGGACTGCTAGATTCCCTTGACTATACGGGAGCTTGTCCCAGCTCTTAGTGCCCCCAAGTATTTCCTCCCTAGTCTTTCTGTCTCAGGCTTTCAGGTCAATCTATTTCTTGCCCCTACTTTTCCCTCTTACCCACCAGGTGGCAGGTAATATATTTGCCTTTAAATGCTTACAAAAAACACCACGTGTGAAGCAGCTTCAGCCTTAGGGAAACTCCTTATGCAGATCAACCAATGGCAAGTCCTTGAGCCCATCCCTCCGGGAGCCACCACACAGGTTAAAATATGTAACAATTCTGTAAGAATAAGGTCCATATGGTTTCCTATGGTGTGTATGACCTGCATCAGGAATGCAGGCTACTATCTTCAAGACTGTTGTGGAGCTGAGGAGTATCAAATAGTATCAACAGGGTAAATTAATATGCCACAGAGCTCTCCAACCAAGATTCTGTAGTTTTGCCCTTCACTAAGCATTTCCTTGTAGTTGTAAGTTTTTATTCGATTCTAGAGTTATTTAAAAATTGATTCTGATGGTTTGCCAGTTTATTAACTGCTTCTATGGCTGCTTTCACACTATAATGACAGAATTGAATAGTTGTGACTATATAGTTCATAAAGCCAAAAATATTTACTATTTGGTCTTTAAAGGAAAAAATTTGAACCTCTAGTCTACATATCTATATTCCGAATTTACATAAAAACATTTGTTTCATGAATGTATTAATGACTAAATTGGTGGATGAATGGATGAATGAATACATCCAAAATATTTATATTTTAACACGAGGTATTCCGATATAGATATCTACATGCATCTTGTTAAACTTCAAATAAAAATTTAGAAAATCATGGTAATTTATTGATCATCTTTGGAGTTGCTCTTTTCACTTAGAGGTTACTATGGAAATACAGGAGTGGCGGTAGTCAATTAAAATCAGTAAACATGCCAATCAAACACATATATTACTACTGGGGATCATTCTCATGGTGTTTATGAGCTGTCCCCCATCCCTTGATCAAATCATACCGTATGTGTGCTAAATCTACCCAAGAGTGTTGCTTATTAGAGTAATGAGTTGATAACATTTTTGTGAAAGAAAAATTTATCTTTGCTGAAAATCTTCCTTTATTCTGCTTGTATTTCTTTGTAAGCATTAGTTATATTTCTTGGGTGTTTTTCATCATTTGAGTAGAATACCTTTTACCCATAATAAAAGTAAACCTATCCATGAAAATTTTATCTAATAAAAATTTTTAGTTTAGATGCCTGAAATCAAATAAAAATAATATTAAACAGGGTTGAAAAGAATGTTAAAACAGGTAACTAAAACTAGCTGCCTTATACTATCTAGTAAAGCAGACTTTCCGAATGTTTATCCTCTGTGCTTGGATGAGAGGACTGCAAGTGAAGATTTGGGAAAATTCAAGTAAAGCATGGTCTAGGTAGAAAGGGAAACAAAGAAAAACCCCCAAACCAAAACTAACCCAATGAAAAAGGGCAGAGGGTTATCCTTTGTTCCATCTCCTTAACATTGCTGTCCATAGTAATACCTTTCATCCTTAATCTCCCTTTTAAAAGTGTGACTGTCCCCTCTGCATTGTCCTGAGCACCTCTTGAGCCCTTGGGGGGAAATATGTTGAGGTCTGTTTCATTTTATTGTTGTTAAGGTGTAAGTCTGATAGTTATAATGAACCAACTCACCTTCCTGAAAAGCATAATTGTTCCACTATTTCTGTTGCCCATTCATCAGCCTTCTACTTTCAATCAACTTAACATCTGCCTTGATTTCCATACTCTATAAAAACTAGATTGCCCTCTTACTAGTTATGATTTAATGCCTTCAGTAAGAGGGCAGTAATAAGATATAGAGACTGAACACACTGCTCAGAAAATAGAAGGAAATAAATTATTTTCAGGAAAATATGAACTGCTCAGTTTTGTTTCAATTGCCGTAATATTACTTTAATCTTAGATTATTATTTTTGTAACCATTATGTCTTTTTCAGTTGGCCCATAGGGATGCTATTTAAAAAAAGGAGGGTTTTTTTTTTTTTTTTTTTTGGTCAACCCTATGTTCATTAAGGAAAAAAAAAAAAGCACCATTAGGTAATATTTTCTAAATGCATTGATATCTTTAAGAAACTGGAATTTCAGCTGTTGCCACAAATAAACTTTACAAGTTTTTTAGTCATAAGGATAAATTCAAGAACAAGACTGGGGTTACCTGAATATACCTGTCTATTTTTCAAAATAAATGATTTGTGGGCTACAGCATCCTATGTTCTGAGATTCACCACAATGCTCTAAAACAAGACACATGTCCCTGTTTCTCAAAAACGTAGCCTGTGAAAACATTCTGCATTCCACTTCTGATAACTAATGAAGCAAAGTAGACGTGTAAATAAATACAGGATAATATATAATTGGTAGGGATTTCAAATTCACCACTAGATTGGGAGTTTCACAAGGGCAGGAATTTTTCTATGTTGTTTTGATTTGTTTTTCATTGTTCAGTGTTGTATACCTAGCACCTGGAAGAGTGTTGGGACAGAGTAAGAGTTCAGTGTATGCTTGGGTAAATACACTGGTTTATTTATTCTTATCATTGTAATAGCAGGGGATATTTTATACATATCACATTAAAATTAATTTACATTTTAATGTCCCTATGTTTTAAGTAGCATAGTAAGACACTGATATCTCAGGGTTAACATATGAAAAAGATAATTGAGCCCTAGATAAGAGCTGAGAGATACATGAGTTATATGCTTTAAACATTATTAAAAGTTTTATTATATTTAAATAAAACATTTTTATACCCTCAACCTTAAAATGTATTTTACTTTTTCAGAACTTCATTTTGGATTCATTCTGTGCCAACTCCCAGTCTAATGCAGATAAAAATATATGAGTTATTGGGTTCCTTAAAACTGGGGTTGATAGTAGCAATGCTGACAAATCCTTATTACAGATGCCAGTGGAATGAAGTGCCTTTACCTCTAGCAAATGCTGATGTGGAGATTTAAGACTATATGAGAAATCAGTAAAGATGCCCAGGAGAGTTTTATCATATTATTCATTGAACTTGGTATGTGATGCAGTAATTGCTTTTGGTACCATTTTTCTTCTCTTACGTGAGGTTATTATTTATCCTTGTACCGTGTGAAACAGAGAAAGAGAGTTTAAAGGAGAGTCATAACTTGATGTAAAACTATCCCATGACACAGTGTAGCTGGAGATAGGAATCAAAGCAAGAAAACTGCATCTTACTTATCAGAATTAAATATGGGAAGAGTAATATTTGACATTGTGGAGATCCATAAATACTAAAAAGATACACTCAGACCACACATATTTTTTTCTAGTGATGTGCAAACCTGTTTAAGACATATATCTAAGTAGGTTTTTTAATCTCAGAGGGATCAACAAATTTATTTGCCTATGACAGAAGTTTTCTTATTAGCTTATAGGTAAGGGAAATCAAATTAATAGGTAGGAAGCTAGTAGGACAAGTTAGATTAATAAGATTTAAATAGCCTAATAACTTCTACAATTATATTGCTGTTTTCACTTATTGCACACATATATCCCTCATATGATTCACAGACTCCTAACACCAACTTTGATTATATTTTATCCAGTGTTCAAGTCAGTTTCTGTGAAAAAAAATAAAAAGTACTTTGGAATATAATTTAATTTAAAATAGACACTGTTATAATTTAACAATGCAAACAGAAGAAAAAGCATTTTTAGATAGTCATATGTTGCTACCTAAATCTGGTTTAATAGATCCTATTTTCGTAAATTCTTAAAATACTTTATGTTAAAAAGATGTGCTCTTATTTAGAAATGAGATGATTTCTCATGTAGAAAATGAGTTTTGTGTATTATATATTACTACTTATTTTCTTCCATAAAGTTGTCTTGATGGCATTGTTCAATAATTAATACCATTTTGCATACAATATAGCCCCGTGGCTAATCCCAGTTAACTAAAAAAAGAAAGTCATACAACAGGTGTTTAATTATGTAATGCACTATTTACAATTTTATATTCACATGGAGTTTGGAAATGGTCACTAAGAATTATTTAATCAAGGAAGTATGGGAGGGATGGGTAAGTGGTCCAGCAGTCAGCCTGGCTGAGTTGTATACTGGCTGTTGACTATGGGCAAAAAAAAAAAAATCTTAACACCCTTTCCCTCAGTTTTTTCATAATAGAAATAATATTACTGACCTCATGTAGTTGTTATGGAGAATACAATTGAAATAATCCAAGTAAAGCATTTAGAACAGGGTTTGGCACATAGTAAGTGCTTGGGAAATGTTAAACAGTACTATTGCTTAGTCATGGGGATTGGCAAATTGTCGATCTTTGTTCCTTTTAAGTAAAACAAAACAAAACAAACTCTGTATTTGAAAATCATAACCTAAATGAAACAAAAGTATGAAGTTAGTAGAGCTAATTTACTATACCTACATGCTTTATTTTTTTCCCATTCCACCAACCCTGTATTCTCAGTCTTTCCCCTACTCTGCAAGGGAATATGATATTCTCCTCAAGTCCTTAACCCTCTACACGTGGGTTAGTGACTTGAGGATTTGTTACCATCATGCCCAAGCCTCATAGTGGAACTTACCTGTCTCAATTTTTTTCCTTCAAGTTCAGGTTTCCCTGGCTTCCCCGGTTAACCAGAACAATTTGTTTCTATTCAATTCATTTCAGCAGTCATTTTATTGGTAAGCCTGCTATGTGCCAGGGGATGTTTGGTGCTTTTGAAGCAAAATTAAGTAACCATTTTGCCGAGTAAATCGCTCAAGTCTAGTTCAGAAGGCTTACGTATAAATCATCACCTACTACTTGGTATGATAAATGCTATGGTAAAAGTATTCAAAAGTTGTTGTAGGAGCACCAGAAAAAGAAACACCTAAATATGTCTGAAATGTGAATTCTCAGTACCAGAAAGCTGTTTCACCACAGGGCTTCTTCCCTTTCTAAGATAACAAGGGCATATAAACTATGATCTATGGAAATGTGTTATCTACTTGAAAGACTAGCAGGCCAGGAAGAGTAGTGAGGCAAAAGGGCATGATAACCTCTTGGGTGGAAGGGCACTACATCTGTTACATTTGCAGTACTTTGTGTACCCCTGGGGAATAAAGTTTTTATGTGATCAAATGGTACATAAAAATCAGACAAGATCCTAACTGTTCTTTTACTTATGTTAAGCTCAAATATTTAGCTTTGGATGTAGTTAACAGATTAATTTCTGATTCCCATCTGATTCAATTTAAAAATCCAACATATATGGTTTTCTCCCAGACGATATTACGATGTAGAAAGCAACCTAAAATAGTGGGAAAAGTAGGTATTGTGGAATTTGAAAAACCTAGGTTCAGACTTCTTATTTTGTTGGCTCTTCTTAGCTATGTGACCTGGGAAAATTATTTAACCTCTTTGAAAATTAAAATGGCAAATGAAAATATTCCCAATAAGACTGCATTGAAACATATGAAAAAATGCTTAACATCATATGGCATTAGGGAATTGCAAATTAAAACAACAATGAGACATCACCATATACCTACAAGAATGGCCAAAATCCAGAACACTGACAACACCAAATGCTGTGGAGCAACAAAGCCTCTCATTTCTTATTGGTGGGAATAGAAAACAGGGCTGCCACTTTAGAAGACAGTTTGGCAGTTTCTTTCAAAACTAAGCATACTCTTACCATATGATCTTGCAGCCATCCACCTTGATATTTACCCAAATAAACCAAAAACTTATGTCCACACAAAAACCAGCACATGGATGTTTATAGCAACTTTATTTATAATTGCCCAGACTTGGAAGCCACCAAAATTTTCTCCAGTGGGTGAGTGGACAAATAAACTGTGGTATATTCACACTATGTAATATTATTCAGCACAAAACAGAAATGAGCTATCAAGCCATGAAAATACATGGAGGAAACTTAAATGCTTATTACCAAGTGAAAGAAAACAATCTGAAAAGGCCACATTCCAACTATGTGACATTCTGGAAAAGGCGAAACTCTGGAGCTACTAAAAAGATTAACGGTTGCCAGGAGTTAGAGTGGGGAAAGGAATGAATATGTAAAAGCACAGAGAATATTTAGGGCATTGAAACTATTTTGTATTGATACTACAATGGTGGATGCATGCCATTATACATTTGTCAAAACTCATAAAATAGACAACACCAAGAATGTGCCCATAATGTAAACTATGGACTGGGAGTGGTAATGATGTGCCAGTGAATGTTCGTCTGTTGTGAACATGTACTGATTTGGTGCTGGATGTTGATAGTAGGGTAAACTAGGCCTCTAGGAGGGGTAGGGAGATATGTGAAATGTCTGTACCTTCTGCTCAGTTTTGCTGTGAACCTAAAATTGCTAGAAAAATTAAGTCTATTAATTAATTAATTAATTTGAGGCAGTCTTGTTCTGTTGCCTAGGCTGGAGTGCAATGGCACAATCTCGGCTCACTGCAACCTCCACTTCCCGGGTTCAAGAGCTTCTCCTGCCTCAGTCTCCCAAGTAGCTGGGACTACAGGCACCCGCCACCACACCCGGCTAAGTTTTATATTTTTAGTAGAGATGGAGTTTCACCATGTTGGCCAGGCTGGTCTCAAACTTCTGACCTCGTGTGATTCACCCACCTCGACCTCCCAAACTGTTGGGATTACAAGTGTAAGCTGTGACGCTCAGCCTATCACTTAAAAAAAAAAAATCATGAAAAATTATTGGGAAGCTGAAATAATGAAATTATGTTAAGAAGCTGATTTTTGCCAGGTTTTTTTTAAATTAATTCCCCTAACAACTTTAAATGTATTGTTAAATATATTTAGAAATTAGAAAATTGAGTTATAGAAGTAACTAATTTATCAATAATTTATCCAATTAGTATTTACTGGGCACCTACTATATGCTAGGCATTGTATTAGGCATGGAAGATATTATAATGAGTTCATATAAATGTTATATTTCAGGAGAGTGAGACAAAAACCCAATAGTAAGCCAACAAGTAAAACAATTGAAAATGACTTAAGTACTGTGAGAAAATAAATAATGAGATAGATAATAACAGAGAAGATTCTCTTTAGATAGAACCAAAAGGAAAGATTTTATATTTAACTTGAGCCTTAAAGGAAGCAAAAGAGCTCACCATTTGAAGAGCATTATAGACAGATAAAACAACAGGTAAAGGGCTTTGAGGTGGAAAATAGCTTTGTATTTTTGAATCTGGGAGAAAAGAGTATATCTAGACCTTAAGGAAAAGAAAATAGAGTTGGAGAGAGAAAGGTAAGTTTTAAGCCTTTATGATGAATATTTTATTCATTTAACACGCCTTGAGCACCAACGGCTTGCCAGTCATTTTCTTCTATGCACTGAGATAAATTAATGATCATAATCTCTAATTCCTCTATACTCATGGGTTTATGTCATAATAGGGGAAGAAAGAATTGCACATACATCAAAAGATAAATAAACAAAACTTCAGATGGGATGAGTGCTATGAGCAAAACAAAGCAGGGTAGAATAATGGAGAGTACCTTAGAGGAAAGAGGTAACATATATATGCGGTTTCTTTGAAGTGGTGAATCTTGAGCATAGGGTTAAATGATGAGAAAGCAACCATGTGAAGATCTTAAGATAGATCTTCCCTGTCAGAAAAATCAATCAATCAATCAATCAATAAAAAGGCAGTGCAAAGAGCCAAGACCTTGAGTTAGAAACAAATCTGGCAAGTTTGAAGACCAAAATGAAGGCCAATGCCTGGAATAAAATGAGAAAGAGAGGGAATAGAAGCTAAGTTCAAAGAGAATAGGCCTTGAAGACCAGCATAAACAGTTTTTATTTTATTCCAGTTTTAGTGAAAAGCCACTGTTGGGTTTTAAGCAAATGCACAATAAAAGCAGATTTAGTTTTTACAAGATTGCTATGACTTTCTGGGGAGAATGGACTGAGGGGGGAGAAATGGAAAGTAAAAGATGTAGTTACAATAGGAATTCAGATAAGAAATAAAGGCTACATGAGCCATAATTCTAGCAGGGGCAGTGTAAAGAAATTAGTAGAATCAGTATATATTTTGAGGGGAGAATTTGCAGGATTTACAAAGGATAAAACAGAGTTTGAGAGTGATTACCTGGCTTTTGACTTCATCAATTTTGTGAGTTGTGAAGCCTTTTACCAAGATGAGAGCAAGTGGTAGAACAACAGGTTTTAGGAGCCATGGCAATGATGTTGAATGTTATTCTAAACACATTGGGAATCTATGTGATGATTTCAAGTAGTAGTGGGGAGGTAATTCCATGTATCCTTCAGTAAGATCCCTTGTGTTTCTCTGTATCAAATGAGCTAAAAGAAAGGGAAGCAAAGATGATGACTCACAAACCAGTTTGAGTAGCAGAGTAAACGATGGTGCCATTTTCTAAAAGCAGAGAAAACTGAAAACATGTAAAAGTTTTGGGGAAAACAAGAATTATATTTGGGACATGTTAAATGTAAGATGTAATATAATGTCTATGAGACATAAAATCATGCTGACAAATGCTATTGGATATGTGTGCCTAAGACTTGCAAGAAGTGTGGGCCTAATATATAAATTTTGAGGTCATCAGGATAAAGATGTTATTGAATTTGATGTGTGTGGATCAGAAAAAAATAGGAATAAAATTTAATAAAAAAGGATAAAACTCATAACTAATTTTAGGAACATAAATATTTAACTGAGGAATTATAATAATGGACCATGGAATTTGGGGCCAGATAATGAAGTGAAGTCAGGAGGGGATTGATAAATAGTAGGGAAATGTGAGTTCACTGAATTGGGGGTCTTTATGTGATCGAAGAGCATAGGCGTGGGTGTGATTAAACAATGAGTTGGATGAGTGGGTTGTTAGAAATCCTAACTAATTTTCTGACAAATGCAGGCTGCAGTTTTGACCATGCGGAAAAGAGACTAGACTTCAATGAGGGAAATAATTTGGTAATGAGTAAATAAAAGAATTAAGAGATCAGCTGTATTGGATACTTCATGTAGGTGGATTTTGAATATACCAAGAATAATAAGAATTTGAAAAAAGAGCAAAATTACCATCCAGTAGTCAAATATTTGAAAAGTAAAGGCTTCTCTTCCTACTTAATAAAACTTTTGAACCAGATTTCATTGAATGACAGCAATTGTAGAGAGAGAGAGCCTGGTCTAGCAGGGTGGAATGAGTCTCAGAGGAGCAGTAGTTATTGCACAAGGCAGGGGAAAAAATGGTGTGGGGACAGCAATGAGGGGCAGGGAAAACACCAAATGTGCCTCTGTCTCCAAGGGATGTGGAGGTAAATGAAAGTAGTCTGTAGGAAAGAGAGCTGAAGGCTAAGCAATGTCATCAGGGTACAGTCCAGCAGAGCAGGGAGATAAAATGGTCATTCTAAAAATCAGGTGAAGATACGAAACAACGTGCCAGTCTCTGACCAGGACTTCTTTAACACACAGTAGCAGTGTTTAGAAAGGGTCAGAATAACAGGAGGTGAGGCTGCAGGGTGCATACAACAGTATAGAGATAAGGTAAGTCCACAGAGATGGGAAGGAAGATGAAAATAATCTTGATTATTTCTTAGTTGAGTGTGGGCAAGCTGACACATGGCTGTCATGTCTAAAACTCCTTTAGGATAGCTCTCATGGGATGACTGTTGTTCTCCAGGGGTTGGGGAAGAGTGTGAGCACATTCCTAGGTGGACTGGCATGGGAGTATCCTAACTTTTCTCACTCTGTAATAGCTTCCTCTAAGATAACAGGGGCTTTGCCCATAAGCAAATAGTGAATAGCAGAACCAACTGTTGCACCTTGGTTTATTCATAGCAGCACAGTCTGCCATACCATGTGCAAGTGCCTTCGATAAAATGTGCTAATGCATGGAATCTTTTTGCACTTAGTTGAACATACAAATTTCTTATAGGGCCTAATTTGCAGAGCCTCACAAAAATTGGCTCCTCACCCCTTTTTTATTCAGATCTTGTTCAACCAACTCACTCACTTACTGGATGTGACTTCTGTCACACTGTTGCCAATTATCCTCTTCCTGAAACACTCCAATATTATGTTGGTCTCAGGGCTTTTTACCATGCTGTGTCCTTGGCTTGAAATACTCTGTTTTCAGAGTTTCAAGTGTCTAGACTCTTTCTCATCTGTTGGATTATACTTTGTCTCTTACCTTCTCTGAAAAGGCTTTCAGGAAATTACTTAATTTTGTCTTGTCTTATCTTACCGAGTACCTTGCAGTTGTTTTCTTTTCTATTGACCTATTTTATGTTTTTATACCACTTAGGAGGATCTGATAATATGTGTTGTATTTGTTTAGGCATTTGTTAACTGTTTTCTTCTCTTTATCATGAACTTCATGGCTCAAGGATTTCTATTTATATAGAGGAGGGCTGGCTCACAATAGGTGCTCCATAAAATTATGTTGGATGAATGCATAAGCACTTGATAAAGATCACTTTCTTCCTCTCTCTCTCTCTATATATTTTTTTTCTTTTTTTTTTTTTGAGACGGAGTCTCACTCTGTCACCCAGACTTGAGTGCAGTGAGCAATCTCGGCTCAGTGCAAGCTCCGCCTCCCGGGTTCACGCCATTCTCCTGCCTCAGCCTCCTGAATAGCTGGGACTACAGGCGCCCGCCACTATGCCCAGCTAATTTTTTTTTTTTATTTTTTAGTAGAGATGGGGTTTCACCGTGTTAGCCAGGATGGTCTCGGTCTCCTGACCTCGTGATCTGCCCGCCTTGGCCTCCCAAAGTGCTGGGATTACAGGTGCAAGCCATGGTGCCCGGCCTTCTTCATCTATATTTTAAAGTAAACTACTACTTTTTAAACTATAATTAAATATAGTAGTTGTAATTTTCATGGTTGTTGGGACAAAATGTGATTATATATATAAAAAGTCCACACTCCAATTCTTTGCACATAGTAGGCAATTAGTCAGCAATTTTTTTCATTAATTTTATCCATAGATCCCATGGAAACAGCATACCAAATATTGATTAAATGATATAATTCAAATTGAGGTATTATAATCATGGTGAAATTTGATGTCGGATATTATGTATTATATAGCATATATTACATATCACATGTTATTGGTTATATATAATAAGATTTATGGCATAAGATATAAGATATACCATATTTTTGTTATATAGTCATGGTGGGATTATAATAATTAAGTTTTTTTTGTAAAGCACTACTATTTCATATAAAACCTGAATTTTCTTTTAATATTCTAGACTTCATTAATTATAATTAGAAGAAAATAAAGTTGACTGTTGTCCTAAATTAATGAGAAAATTTCTGTCTTCTAAGAAAAGCAATAATTCTGATGATAAGTTTCATGATTAACTGTTACCTCTTTTCTTCTTTTTCAATGTTTTCAGGAAGAGCCCTATGTCCTTTTTAAGAAGTCTGACAAACCTCTCTATGGTAATGATCGATTTGAAGGCTATTGCATTGATCTCCTCAGAGAGTTATCTACAATCCTTGGCTTTACATATGAAATTAGACTTGTGGAAGATGGGAAATATGGAGCCCAGGATGATGCCAATGGACAATGGAATGGAATGGTTCGTGAACTAATTGATCATGTAAGTCTCTTCCCTCATTATTTATTAGTTTGTTGTGTTGCTACAAGGTTTACTCTTTTTTCTTGATGTATATGAAATAACTACAAACAGTAGTGATATAGTTCAAGCATGTATTTCCTTCAATAATTTTATTTAAGCTAGATAGTATTTGTCACTAAATGTAAAGAATCTAAGAGGGATATATAGTCCTATATATGTAAACAGATTAAATTTTCCAGAGAAACTGAGAGATGGAACATTATCTCTCTTGATTATTACATTTCAAAGAGATACTTCCCAGGTCCTTGAGAAAGGCTTTCCTGGGCCATAAAGTTGGCAAGAGGCTTAATTAGCTTTTAAAGGAGTTATATACATTTTTAAACAGAGAGGGAGAAATGACCTATAACTATGAGTTTTTAAGTATTCTAAGAAAAAGGGGTGAGGAGGGGTGTTTCTTTCCTTATTTTGAGTTGGAAGAATCAGGCCTTTTTTAGAATTTAGTATTTAATTAGTATTTAGTATTTTTAATTAGCTCTTGCAATTGCAAGTCTTTGTTATTTTAGAAATGACATGTTTGTCACCTTCTTATTCTCCATCCCTCCTTCTTAAGAGGACCTTAAACATACAGGGTTTGGTATGATCTTTCAAATTCATTATGATCTAAACAAGATGGTTCTTGGTGGTACAATACGAAGATGCAACTTCAGATAGACACCTTAACTTTAAAAAGTATAATTTATAAATTTAGAAGAGGAGACTTTGTTTCTTACAAAGGGTTGCAGCATGCACGGTGGCCATTCAGACAGGTTGGGAAGCATAGTCTCTGGTTGGAAGCCAAAAGCAGACACTTTGAGGGAGGGGCAAAAGGAACAGGAATTTATGCTAAGCAAGGTGGCTGAATATATATATATATATTTTCCCCAGTGGGATATAGGAGAAGTCATGAATATTTATGAAAGGAGAAACTTGTGCATGAACATGAACATGCCTCTCCATGGATCCCATGTACAAAAATGGTGGCATTAGCATGGTCTGAGGGTGGAGTTTCCAGCCCTATGGCATCAAAAAGTGAAGCACAGGACATGAAAATCCTTACTAAGCATTCTCTGAAGATGGCTAGAGCCATTCAATGGTCGTGGTCTAACAGGCAAAATAAGGAAAGGCAGCATCAAGATTGGTTGATATCACTGGTGAAGTCTTTCGAAAGGGCTGTTTTCTGTTTTCAGTGGTGAAGTCTTCTGAAAGGGCTGTCTTCTTTAGGGAAAAAAGTCTAAAGGCAGTTAGTGAGAGGTTGGTGTATAATGAGGCCTCCTGTCATGGCTGAGAATACAGTTTTCAAGGTTACTCTGGGGTTCCCTGGGCAGGGAAAAGGTCCATTCAGTTGTTTTAGGGGCTTTGGATTTATTTTTATTTCTCAGATATTAGGAGAAAGTGAATTTCTGAGGCATTAGGTATTGTTAGTCCTTGAAAAAAGACCTTTTCCCTGAAAACATCATCCGCTCTTCTCCACTTTCCCATACTCGGTAGGGCTCCATAAAATAGTGTGCTCGTGAGCACTTGGTAAGGCAAAGGTGAGTTCAAATCCTAATTCTTCAACTACACAGTTGCATGCCTTGAAAACACTGCCTTAAACACTTTGAAACTTAACTTTCTGAAACATAAGATAGAGATAAGTTATATCATTTTAATAATTAGGAATGATATATAGGAATTTTCTAACACAGCGTCTGACATATAGTAGATAATCAATAAATAGAGATGTAACTAATAAGCCCAAACTTAGTGTCTTCTTACTTGTTCTGTCTTCTACTATAGTATTTATGAGTGTTTGTGTTGAGGGTTAAAACATAAACATTTAGACGGTATTACAATGAGAAATCTGTAGGGACTATAGCACTACAGTTATTAAATTTGGATTTAATCATAGTCAGTGAGATCAGTATTAAGTTTTAGTAGTGAAGTTTATTAACTGGATCCTTTGCTGTCACAAATATACCAGTGCTTTCCTACCTAAGTGACCTATATGTTGTGAATGGCAGTTTTATATTAAGATTAATTAAACATAGAGAAGCATTAGTAGAGAGTCAAATTCACTGTTCGATCAACAATAGGCAAGATAAAGAAAAAACAAATAATATTTAGGGTACCAACAAAGCAGGGACACCCTTATTTTTTTTGAAAATTACTCTTAATATTAAAAAAAACTCAAAGTAGTCATTATAGATAAAATGAAAACATTTTTGGACCTTCTTATAGTTTGATATTTCATCAAATTTGAATTACACATACAGGGGACAAAGCTCTTGACCCCCTAAAGTTTTGATGAAAATCACTGATAATGAGACTGATTAATTAATAAGAGAAAATACATACAAATTTATTTAACTTGTATATACAGGACCCTTCAGAATGAAAACTCAACTTCCCAAAGAAGTACAGAAGCTTGTATTACTATCTTGAGGTTACAACGAGAATGGGGGCTTGGATCCTGGTAAAACAGTTTATGAGAAGGCGAAGAGAATAAATTTTATGGAGGGGCAATAAATGATTACAACGGAACAGAAATTAAGTTGTAAACAGTTTCCTTTTTTTAGAACTTAAATGATGCTTGAAGACAATGATTATCTTGCAAAAGGGTCTGTTCAGATGTGGTTAGATTTTTTGTTTTCTTTCCTGTAATGGATAATGAGATTACAGGGAGGAAAACAAGAACACTTGTTCTCCTAGGCAGGTAAATTCTGACTTTTTGTAGATAGGAAAAAAAGTCTCTTCTAGTGATCATCGATCCCCAAGAATTTTTAACTTAAAATACTCATACCAGGAAGCCATATTTTGGGGTGAAATATTTTGATTTCTTTCACATGTAAGACTGAAAGTGAAGAGATTTATTTTCTTTCTTAAGTCTTTGAGGATCTTAATCCTGCATTTCTCAAATACATTTTATTCTCCTTATATTTATATATTTTTAAGAGATGGAATCTTTCTGTGACTTAGACTAGGGTTCAGTGGCATAATCATAGTTCACTGCAGCCCTGAAGCCCTTGGCTCACGCAGTCCTCCTGCCTCAGCCTTGTGGGTAGACATGCTAACATCCCTAGCTAATTATTTATTTATTATTATTATTATTATTTTAGATATGTGGTCTTGCTATGTTGCTCATGCTAGTCTCAAACTTTTGGACTCCAGGGATCCTCCTGCCTTAGCCTCTTAGTAGTAGTTTACACCTGTAAAACTACTACTTCTGGCACTTAATCATAGACATTCCTTATTACTTGAAATTCTTTGTCCTTTCATCTTTCACACAGACTAATCCCAGCTGGAGGCAAAATTTCAGAATATCCTTAAGCCAGTGTTCTGCTGGTGAATCTCTGACCTACTGTCATAATGCTGATAAAATGTGTGAGGGAATACTGAGTACTCACATTCAACAGATCTACAGTTACTTCTTAACTGTGCAAATTTGGGCACCATCTGTCTAACTTTTCTCTTTCTCTTACTCTCCTGTGTAGCTTTGGGAAAGTTCCTTACTCTGTCTTGAGTGACTTATATCATTTATACAATGGGAATAATGATACTCACTTCATTGAATGAAGATGTGGATTGAATGTTAATATCTGAGAATAGAGCAGGACTATAGCCTTCTTTAACTTAGTTAAATACATCAGTGAGACAGCAGAGTTTGGGTATATTTGGAGGAGACACAACAGAAGGAAAAACGTAATGACAGGAAGTAGGAAAAATTTAAATGCTTCAGGACAGTGATGCAGATCCCTCTGTAGATATTAGGCCCCTCATGCTTCAGTGTATGAAAAGCTCCTGGCACTGATGGATAATCTCATGCCTATAAATACAAATTTTTCCTTTTTAAAACCTGATCCCTAGTCAAAAAACTGCTACTTAACCTGGGTTGCAACTAAAGAAACAGCATACAAACAGTTCTAAGACTGAGCTACTTAATGGGTTTTCAAATCAGATTTGAGAAGTAAACTCTAATTTGGGACATGAATGCATTGCATAGGCCTTAATGTGCTGAGTGGCAAATAGGAAATACTCAAGTAGTTATTATTACTACTAAAATTATTATTATGGTTAATGTATCCAAAAAGGTGCCAATGTTTTTGAATGTTGCTATATTTTGTCTGTTCAACCCCATGAGCTAGTTTACAGGATTACTGTTGAACCATGATTATATTTAAAACAAATAATTGACTAAATGTGTGCTATAATGTTATCAGAGAAAAGGGGCATTTAAAAACAGATTTTTAAAGCCACATTATCCATTCCTTTACCCCATTAGACTTGTGTGGACTGTGAGAAGTTATCTAAATAGTAACATCTAAAGTTTAGCTCTTTTATAAGTGCCAAACATCTTTACAACTTCTTTGTCTTTAAAGAGATTTGTGTTTTAATATAATTAACCATTTGATGTAGGTAAAAGAGTGCATCGGGCTATAAATGCTTACTTTTTAAATTATGGTCATTTTTGTAGCTTCAATTGTGAAATTTTAGAAGTAAACAAAACTTGATCATTTGACAGGTTTTCTTAAAAAACCGGAATGAGAAAGAAATTCTGTTTCAGCTTAGAAAACAACTATAGTAAAATGGGAAGTCTGTTGGAATCTAATTCAATATTTTACATTATTTTTAAGAAGACCTACGATGCCACAGATTTCCAGCTGTCTGAATGCTTCCCAGCTTGCTGCCTTGGCATTGCAATTGGTATTTAATATTATCAAGCCTTTTATGATTCATAAATGAGCCTTGGAGGACCTCAGTACACTTTGCTTTTGCCTCCTGATTGCTCTTTTATTATATGTTGGAAAGGAAATCAAATATTTGTTTTTCAGGGAACTTAAAAAGGCTCCAGGTATTATCACAAAAATGGAAACACTAAATCAAAAGCAGTTTATTCTAAATGGGAATTGACTTGCACAGCCATAGCTTTAAATTTTGACAGCACATTGTTTAATTTTGCATCCTAGTTGAGGAATTCTAGTACTTCTTGTGAAAATAAACAAAAAGGCTAGGCGTGGTGACTCACACCTGTAATCCCAGCACTTTGGGTGGCCAAGGTGGGCAGATCACCTGAGGTTAGGAGTTCAAGACCAGCCTGGCCAACATGGTGAAACCCCGTCTCTACTAAAAATACAAAAAAGTTAGCTGGCGTGCTGGTGCACTCCCGTAATCCCAGCTACTTGGGAGGCTGAGGCACAAGAATCACTTGAACTTGGGAGGCAGAGGTTGCAGTGAGCTGAGATCACGCCACTAAACTCCAGCCTGGGCAACACAGTGAGACCCCGTCTCAAAAAAAAAGAAAAAAAAAAGAAAAAAAAAAGAAAGAAATACAAATAATAAAAAAAAATTACAACCAACAACAACAAATAAAAACTGTTGGGGAGTAGAAACACTATTATTATTGTATTTTTAAAATGTTGGCAAAAACAACTAAAATCACAGGTATAAATTTATAATTTCCTATGACCCCAAAGTGACAACTATTAACATATTTGTTAACTTTGCTTCAAGTGTCTCTTTTAATGTAAAAGTTATAAAATATTACAGATAATGTTGAAGTGCCTTCCTCACCATAATTTTTCTTGATTTAGTATTTTCCACATCAGTCATAAAATATAAAACTACATTTTCCTCATCCCTCTCCAGGTGTAACCAAAATTGTTCAATAGTACCATGTAACAGGATTATATCATTTTTATTTAGTCTTCTACTGATAAACATTCAAAATGCTATAATTGAAGATGCACATCTTATCTTCCATAGCACCTATGCAAAAGCTTTTCCATAATATATGCTTATTTCACATTGCATGCCTGTAGCAAAACATCTCATGTACCCCATAAATATGTGAAATATATGAACAAGGAATTGTTTATCATAGTTCATGTATTTTCTTTCCAATTTTGTTAGCAACCTCATTCGAAAAACAAATTTCATTAGATATTAAAAAGATTTTTCTCCAAAATATTTTTACTAATTTACATTTCTACCAATAGTTTATAAGAATTTCTATTCCTCTGCAAAATCATTAGTACTTGAGATTAGACATTTAGACTAGACTATTAGAGTACATTAGACTGTTTGAATTTGGTCAAATAGTCTGGGGACAAATAGAATCAA
Source organism: Gorilla gorilla gorilla (assembly GCF_029281585.2). Classification (NCBI taxonomy): domain Eukaryota; kingdom Metazoa; phylum Chordata; class Mammalia; order Primates; family Hominidae; genus Gorilla; species Gorilla gorilla. The sequence goes on from NC_073229.2 coordinate 126,016,258, forward strand.
ATTGCTTTAATTTTCAGATACTCATAACTAGCCATTCTTTTTCTCCATATTTATAGGCTTTTTAATTTCCTCTTCTTTGAATTCCCCATTTACTTCATTCCTTCTTATTAACATATAGTAATTTATTATATTTTCTGAATGCCTATAATGCAAACATTTTCCCCAGCTAAGACTTTATCTCTTAATTTCATTGTGTGTGTGTGTGTGCATGTGTGTGAATGTGTGTGTGTGTGTTTTCATATAGAAGTTTTAAAGTTTTAGTTTGTCACATTTTGTCATTTTTTAAATGGCTTGTGATGTTTGTGATTTGTTGGAAAAATTCTTTTTTAACTGAAGCTCAAAAAGATATTTTCCTATTTTTTAATACTCTTAATGTTTTTGTTTCTCAGATTTAGTTCTTTCATCCACTTGTGGCTTGTTTATTAAGTCCATACTGATTGGACCTCAACTTAAGTGAAAGCCTGAATTCCTTTTATGCCCTTTCTGAAGCAGTACCCCCCCAACACACCAAATTCTGCTACAACATGTATGCCAGTAATTTTCTCTTCTTTGTAAAAAAGCAACTTGAAAAGCAAGTAATTTTTACTTTTAAGGAGACATTCTGTGATTATAATCTCAGATGATAGAGACATTAGGAATTATGAAAAGTATATAACATTTTTTAAAAGGGCTAATATAGTTATTTTTAAACTTTTTCTCAACGTGAATTTAAACAGTGAGCTGTTGAAGATATAAACAAACTGGTTCAGTGACAAGGATATTTTGAAATTTAATCCAGAAACATGGGCTATCACAGATCAGTGTAATTCTGATTTATGCTATACTAGATTATGATTCATTAGAAATTATCCCAGGATAGAGCCTCAACAACCATTTATTGAATGTATATTCTGAGAAACACACAGTAACCACAGCAGTAGTAATAGTTCTCAAATATAATGACTATATTTTATTTAAAAAGGTATGTTAAGTGTTTAATTTTTCTTTCGGTACTAATATAATAAAGAATGTCTTCTCATGCAGTTCCAAAATTAATATTATGTTTAGAAATATTTATATATATTTTTAAATTTAAATTTTTTTTTGCTGTGATGTATTCTGAGAATACTTAAAAGAAATTGTTTCCCTAATAACAATCTTCTGCTAATTTGATATTAATTGCAAAATTATAGCAAAAACCATAGCTAAGGATTATTTTATTTGGCATTTGTATCATGAATTATTGAATAAATACCCCCGATGTACACTACTAAGTTCCTTTAAATATGACTTCTGAATTTAAGCTACTTAAAACGTCTGTAAAAAATGTTTTGGACATAAATATTCCCAGAAAAAACATAGCACAGTCATAATTTGAAGATTGAGAGAAAGTAAAATACTAAATTGACATTATAGAGACCTCTATAAATGGAGACTTCTGTACACTCCTATCCATCCTATTAATAATTTTGCCCCTACAAACTGGAAGCAACTAATTTGTTATGCAGTACAGAGCATTGAAACTTTTCCTTACTGTAGTCAGGAAATGCTTCTTAAAAAAAAAAAAGCTTCAGTGTCTTCTTAAATAAACAAAGAAAAACAGTTTGGAGTAGAAGAGGCGTGAAATTGGGAATTTCATCGCTCAAACAAAATGTATGTAAAAATGAAAACAGAAATATAAATTAAGGGCAAGGGAATTCTGTGAGGAAGCATGTCCAAAATCTAGTATTATTTAAAATCAGTAATAAAAATTTTGTATGTAATTTAAATAGTAAATTTACAATGACACTATTGAAGCAGTGGGCCGAAAAATTTGTTTATCTGTGGTATATGGAACATCTGTGTGTTATTAAATAATAAATACTGATTTGCATCTATTACTACCATAACAGCAGAATAAATGTAACTGAAAACAGATATAAAAAAGTGGCTTTTTTAAAGGTGATATTTTCTTTAGAGCATAGAGCAAATCTAAACAGAAACAAAAAAGCCCCACAAAACTTTAAAAAATTAAAAAAAGGAAAATCATAGCATGAAATTTATTAATGCTATAGAAATTTGTTCAGTGTGACTGGATTTTCCTTTCACATTAAATTGCATAAAGTTTCTTTTCAAAGTAAATTTGAGTAATAGAAATTTCAGAAAAAAATTGCTCAAATAAGATATTCTTCATGATATTCCCATGGGGAAAAAAATTCAGTATTATTCATTTAGCATTTTTGTGCCATTCACATTTTTAGGTACTGAGAAACATATAAACCTTGGGTGAGATGAACATTAAATACATTTTATATACTTTAGCTAGTACAACAATAGAGATATTCTGAAAATATTTTGGAAAACATGAGGGAGTATACCTAATTTTGTCAAGGGAAAGGGTCAGGGAAGTCTTTAAGCTTGAATTATGAAAAAAATGACAGATGCTTTTTCAAATACACTATTTTTAGTGCTGCAGTTGATTTAATTGCAGCATGTATTCTACCTGAGGGATGTTATCTTATGTAACACCACACATGACCAAAACGGTGTACTTGGTCAGGTTTATTTAAATATTTTGAAAGCCAATTCGATTTAAAATGAACTGATATGATTCAGACAATTTGCGGAGGGAGAATTAACATAAAGAAAGCTTCCACATCTTTTCTCCTAAGAAGAAAATAGATCTAGTTTTCTCAATTAAGAAGAATTTATTGAAAATGTATTGCTATGCTAATATGTAATTACATTAACATTAACCACTGTTGTTTTGGGCCAAAATCATGTGCCTTCATCCATATAATTTCCTGATCACATCTAATTGCATTTTAAGGTTTTGTGGCTCTTCTAGGAAATTCAGTTTGCAAAAGATATGGCCACTGAACTGGAGTTTATTTTTTACATATTTTATTATGATAGTCATCTGATCAAGTCTTTTGTATTTTTTAAACATTATCCAATTTGGATCATTGAAAATCAGAAGTAATGTCTGTGGGACCATTATAGAGCAAATAGTCTCACTGTCCAATGTGCACAAAACACTGGCTTTTGAGGAAAAAAGGGCTTTATTTGCCTTTTTTCAAATAGGCAAGTAGTCAGCAAGGAGACAGGAGTGGATTCAAATCTGTCTCCTCAAGTTAGGGACCCCTTGCTTCTGAAAGAGTTTAGTATTCAGGTTCCAGTCATGTCCCAGTCTTACCGGTATAGAGGGGAATATTGATTGGTTTTGTGTGTTGTTAGAGATCAAAGCTTTTTCTATTGTGCATGCCTAGGCTACATGAGCTGCAGATTTTGGTTTTATTATATCTGAAAGGTAACTCAACATTTTGTTACCAACTAAGCAGGCCCAATTTGGGCTAGTCCAGTAGGTACAGGACTTATTCAACTAAAAATTCAATTATGAATTTATGTGACAGTATTTAGTTTAATATTAAACAGCATTAAACTATCCTTTATGTCCTTATATTTTCACTTCCATGAAAATGAATGATTTTGATACCTTGTAATCTACTAAACTCTCTTTGTTCACTGTAGATTAATTTGCTTTTACCAACATTTAGATTTAAAATATTCTCATTTTACGTTGTGGCTTTCAATTCATACATCATTAAGGTCCTTTCCTAGTTAGAATATAAGCTGTGGGAGGGCAGTAACTATATCTCTAGGACTTAGCATGATGCTTAATACACAGTAGAAAATGAGTGTTTGTTAAATGCATAAATCCTGTTTTTCCATCCAGGCCAGTTTGTCCAATTCAATGTATAAAACTACTTATAATCAGGAATATGCCACAAATGGATTTTCCCAAGCATTATATTCTATTGATGTGCATGTTTTGTTTCCTCTATGTAGGTGTCGATGTCTTGTTTGAGGCAGGAATGATTTGATTTTCTTGGTATCTTTCATAGCACTTGCCACAATGCTTTACACGTAGTCAAGATGGTCAATAAATATCTACCAAATAAATGAGTAGATATAAATTATCCACCTACCCTTTTTTTCTTTCCACACTAAAGGAGTGCAATTAACTTTACATTGTAAGTGTGATTACTTGAAACCATAGCTATAATATTATCACACTTTCCTTCAGAAAAAAAATTTGGGTAAAGTTGGTAAACTTATTAACAGAGTTTTGAAGTAGAGAAATATGTCATAGCTATCGAATAATAGATAAAGGCATTCTGAAACACATAATGTTTAAAACATAGACTCATAAAAAGTCATTTTCAAGTATTTCTTAAGCAGATGCTGTCAGATATATTGGACAATGAGATAATTTGAGACCACGTGTTCTGAAAAACAGGGTAAGACACTTGGACAAATAAGTTTTATCTTTAAATCCTGCAAAATAAACATACACAAAAATCAGAATTTTTACCAATTATATTGGTGTACTTCAAATGAGATTTGATTACCTATATACACTATCAAAAATAGCATTTTTGTCAGGCAGGAGCAGAATGGAAATACAGTACATGCTGTAATAAAAGTATAATCAATATAAAAGTAAAGATTTTAGCATCAGCATGTTAAGAAAAAGTCATCCTGGGCAACATATGGTTTATCTTTTTAAACATCTTAATAAAATCGTTTTGCATGGATCATTTGTAGAATGTATTACATGTATTTACTCTTTGAAACTGCAGGACAGTGAGAATAAACCAAACTCTAGATGAAAATTTCATGTCTGTTTTGATGCTTTCATAATCATTCTATTTATATATTTATTTTTTTTTAAGTATTTCATGAAGTGTCTTCTTTTTCTAACTTTTATTTTAAATTCAGGGGTTACATGTGCAGATTTGTTAGATGGCTATCTTGTGTGATGCTGAAGTTTGGAGTGTGCATGATCCCATAATCCCGATAGTGGGCATCACACACAGTAGGTAGTTTTTCAACATTTGCCCCCTTTGCCCCAACTCTAGTAGTCCCCAGTGTCTATTGTACTCATCTTTATTTCCATGTGTACCCAATGTTTAGCTCCCATTATAAGTGAGAATGTCTAATATTTGGTTTTCTTTATTGGCCATTAGTTCGCTTAGGATAATGGCTTCCATCTACACACTTGTTGCCACAAAAGGCATGATTTTGTCCTTTTTTATGGCTACATAGTATTCCATAGTGTAAATGTACCACATTTTCTTTATCCAATCCATTGTTGATGAGCACCTGGGTTGATTCCTTGTCTTTGCTATTGTGAATAGCTCTGTGATGAACATACAGGTGAACGTATCTCTTTGGTAGAACAATTTATTTTCCTTTGGGTGTAAATCCAAAGGATTTGGTGAGTCAAATGATAGTTCAACTCAGTTCTTTCAGAAATCTCTAAAATGCTCTTCACAGCAGCTGGACTAACTGACATTCCCACCAACAGTTTATAAGTGTTCCTTTTTCTTCACAGCCTTGCCAATATCAGTTATTTTTTTTGTCGTTGACTTTTTAACAATGGCCACTGTGACTGGTGTGAGATGGTATCTCAATGTGGTTTTCATAATAATTGTATACTTCACATTGCAATCACCCAGGAATATAAAATTCGTGTCTATCCAATTTCTTATTCATGGTTTGACCTAGAAATGTGGCCAACATTAACCCAGTAACCATTTACTGTATTAGTCCATTCTCACAGTGCTATAAAGAACTGTCTGAGACTGGGTGATTTATGAAGAAAAGAAGTTTAATCGACTCACAGTTCCACATGGCTGGGGAGGCATCAGGAGACTTACAATCCTAGTGGAGGGGAAGCAAACATGTCCTTCTTCACATGGCAGCAGCAGGGAAAAATGCTGAGCAAAGCAGGGAAAAGTCCCTTATAAAACCATCACATAATGAGAACTCACCACTATCACGAGAATCGCATGAGGGTAACCACCCCCGTGACTGAATTACCTACCATCTGGTCCCACTCACCGAACATGGGCATTATAGCAACCACAATTCAAGATTAGATTTGGGTGGGGACACAGCCAAACCATATTACCATCACTTTTATTCTTTCACCTCTTTGTAGGTTCAAATGAGCACTCTTCAATAATTCCCCCTTCCCATCCCCTCTGAATAGCATGTACTCACCTCACATTGTATCTCATCTTCTTCATCTTATTTCCTATTATCATTTACTTACTCCGTAATTCCTCACATAAATTATGTTTGTTTTCTACACAAATATTAAATAGATTAAGTAATTTTATGTCTGTTTTCAATGAGAATTTAAATCCTTTGAAAGTCAGAATTTTAAATTATAGGTTGATAATAAGCTGATTTATGAGCCGAGCTTTGTGAACTGAGAAAAACATTGAACATATTTAAAGCAGGGTTCACTCCTTAGCAGAGCTGCAAATGACAGTGATACCATAGTGAAGATTTCTTGACTCTGGTTCTGAATCTTAGTTATATAGGTCCCCAATACTTACTATGCATTTATTTAGGAAGTATTGAGGTAGTTAAACACAAGTGATTTTTAAACTTGACATTAATTTTTTTTTATTATACATTAAGTTCTAGAGTACATGTGCACAACGTGCAGGTTTGTTACATATGTATACATGTGCCATGTTGGTGTGCTGCACCCATTAACTCATCATTTACATTAGGTATATCTCCCAATGCTATCCCTCCCCTCTCCCCCCACCCCACAACAGGCCCCAGTGTGTGATGTTCCCCTTCCTGTGTCCAAGTGTTCTCATTGTTCAACTCCCACCTATGAGTGAGAACATGTGGTGTTTGGTTTTTTGTCCTTGTAATAGTTTGCTGAGAATGATGGTTTCCAACTTCAACCATGTCCCTACAAAGGACATGAACTCATCCTTTTTTATGGCTGCATAGTATTCCATGGTGTATATGTGCCACATTATCTTAATCCAGTCTATCATTGATGGGCATTTGAGTTGGTTCCAAGTCTTCGCTATTGTGAACAGTGCCACAATAAACATATGTGTGTGTGTCTTTATAGCAGCATGATTTATAATCCTTTGGGTATATACCCAGTAATGGGATGGCTGGGTCAAATGGTATTTCTAGTTCTAGGTCCTCGAGGAATTGCCACACTGTCTTCCACAATGGTTGAACTAGTTTACAGTCCCACCAACAGTGTAAAAGTGTTCCTATTTCTCCACATCCTCTCCAGCACCTGTTGTTTCCTGACTTTTTAATGATCGCCATTCTAACTGGTGTGAGATGGTATCTCATTGTGGTTTTGATTTGCATTTCTCTGATGGCCAGTGATGATGAGCATTTTTTCATGTATCTTTGGCTGCATAAATGTCTTCTTTTGAGAAGTGTCTGTTCATATCCTTTTCCCACTTGTTGATGGGGTTGTTTATTTTTTTCTTGTAAATTTGTTTGAGTTCATTGTAGATTCTGGATATTAGCCCTTTGTCAGACGAGTAGATTGCAAAAATTTTCTCCCATTCTGAAGGTTGCCTGTGCACTCTGATGGTAGTTTGTTTTGCTGTGCAGAAGCTCTTTAGTTTAATTAGATCCCATTTGTCAATTTTGGCTTTTGTTGCCATTGCTTTTGGTGTTTTAGACCTGAAGTCCTTGCCCATGCCTATGTCCTGAATGGTATTGCCTAGGTTTTCTTCTAGAGTTTTTATGATTTTAGGTCTAACATTTAAGTCTTTAATCCATCTTGAATTAATTTTTGTATAAGGTGTAAGGAAGGGATCCAGTTTCAGCTTTCTCCATATGGCTAGCCAGTTTTCCCAGCACCATTTATTAAATAGGGAATCCTTTCCCCATTTCTTGTTTCTGTCAGGTTTGTCAAAGATCAAATGGTTGTAGATGTGTGGTATTATTTCTGTGGACTCTGTTCTGTTCCATTGGTCTATATCTCTGTTTTGGTACCAGTACCATGCTGTTTTGGTTACTGTAGCCTTGTAATATAGTTTGAAGTCAGGTAGCATGATGCCTCTAGGTTTGTTCTTTTGGCTTAGGATTGTCTTGGCAATGCAGGCTCTTTTTTGGTTCCATATGAACTTCAAAGTAGTTTTTTCCAATTCTGTGAAGAAAGTCATTGGTAGCTTGATGGGGATGGCATTGAATCTATAAATTACCTTGGGCAGTATGGCCATTTTCACAATATTGATTCTTCCTATCCATGAGCATGGAGTGTTCTTCCATTTGTTTGTCTCCTCTTTTATTTCGTTGGGAAGTGGTTTGTAGTTCTCCTTGAAGAGGTCCTTCACATCCCTTGTAAGTTGGATTCCTAGGTATTTTATTCTCTTAGAAGCAATTGTGAATGGGAGTTCACTCATGATTTGGCTCTCTGTCTGTTATTGGTGTATAAGAATGCTTGTGATTTTTGCACATTGATTTTGTATCCTGAGCCTGCTGAAGTTGCTTAACAGCTTAAGGAAATTTTGGGCTGAGATGATGGGGTTTTCTATATATACAATCATGTCATCTGCAAACAGGGACAATTTGACTTCCTCTTTTCCTAATTGAATACCTTTTATTTCTTTCTCCTGCCTCATTGCCCTTGCCAGAACTTCCAACACTATGTTGAATAGGAGTGGTGAGAGAGGGCATCCCTGCCTTGTGTAAACTGGACATTAATTTTTAATCTGAGTGTAACAAGGATGAGTGTTTCCCATTCCTCTTAATCCTTGTTGATAGGTGCAATTAGAAGCCAATTTGCAAATCGGTGGACAAGAAACCAAGGACAGAACCTCGATAAGAGATCTCTGGTCCTGTCTTTTGGGGGTATTTCTTTTTAAGTACTATCGCTAGTCATTTAGAATCGGAGCATCCTTTCTTAGAGATACTAATCTACACATACTATTTTTTCTTTCATTTTGCTTGGTAGACCATCATGTATCTGCTCAGCCAAAACAGAAATGTCTCAGAGATGTTACAGTGCAATTGAGTAGGCTATATTTTTTTTTTACAGAAATAACTACTTTTCCTAACTTAAGAAAGTAGTAACACATTAATTATTTATTTCTGATGAAAATTTCATTTCTATTTTCTAAATTTGCTTTTTTCTTGTTTTTCTCTTTACTTGACTTCTTTTACATTGAATGAATTTTCTTTTGACTCATTGTTTTTTCCCCTGCATTAATTGGAAGTTATAAGCTTTATTTCTCTTTATTCTTTAGGGGTTTTTATGGAAATTTTAACCAGCAAAGTTAACAAGATATTGATAACCAATATTTTACCCTTCTTCCAAACAATACAAGGACCTTAGGAAGCTTAAACTGATCAACCATTCTGCTGACATCTGCTATTATATTAGTTCTAATCTGATTCTTTCATGTTTAGATTGAACATATTTTACAAATTTATTTGTTTTACTTCCCATTTATTATTTATTCCTTCTTATAGACAGTCTTCTGTGGAGTCCTGTTTTCTTCTAGAATTACATACATATTGTGTGTGTGTGTTTGTGTGTGTGTGTATGTGTGTGTGTGTGTGTGTAAAGCTCTCTCATCTTGGGATCAACATTACAAATAAAAACTTAATTTGTGTTACACATAAAATCGGAAGCCTGTATTTAGGAAGTCACAATTTAAGAAGAAAACATATTTAGGTGAGCCTGTTAACTATGTAAATAGTAATATTAGTTTGAAACACGAAATTGTCATTTTTGTAGGCTAAAATGAAGTGTTACGCATTTCATATAACTTAACCTGTACATTTTTCCTCCTCATAATGTCTTTAAAATGTTTGCAGAAGCTTTTCTTACCTTGGGACCTAAATATACAACCTTAAAGATTAATGGAAAAAAGAATCTGGATCCTTTTTTATAGATAATAATTGTGATAGATTCCTTTCTGATATTTCACAAGTTTTCTTAAGAACCCAGACCTAATTAGAAATGAAAACAAGTCTAAATGATTAAAATATGGTTTCCTTAGAAAACAAAAACAAACACACACACACAAAACCTCACCCCTGCAGCACCATTCAGGGCTCACTTATTCTGAAAGTGCCAGAGGCCTGTCACCATTGTTGAAAGCTTAGCAAAGTTAAAAGAGAGCTTATCAATGCACAGGGAGATTTAATGTGCCCTACTCATTATCCTGGTGAGACCCTTTGTTAAAATAGTCAATTTCTATGCTGTTTGTAAGGTTGTGCAGTTGTAATTCCTGGATGACTGCCAGAAATAGCCTTAGTAACAAAACACCCAGCATCCTTCTGTTCTCAAATCAATCAGTCATTGTGTAAAGAACTTTTTGATTTATAATGAATCTTGTGGCCAGTATTTTTAGGTTATTTCACTCCACTAAGTCAACAGTATGTTACTTCTAGGTATGTTATTATAAACGGACTCTTTCCCATACATCTCTATACATAAACTTTTTATGTTATAGTTTGTCATAACAGGTGAAGTTGAATTTGTTAATTAAAAGAGTAAGTAATATGCATACAAATAATAATACTAGCATTCTGATATGCTTTTGTATTCCCTCTATACAAATCATGGGCCACTTAAGAAACAAACGAGCTTCATAGTTTTCCTAAAGTAATTGGTGCAATGTTACAACTAAACACAGACGAACACACACACACATATATATGTTTATGTTTATGTTTTTATACTTCACATACATATGTAGAGTATATATGCATGTAGATGTTTATGAATACATACAGTTGGCCAATTGGCCCTCTTTATCTTTGGGTTCCAGATTCAACCAACTGAGGATTGAAAATACTGGGGCGGGGGAAGGATAGTTGTGTCTGTACTGAACATGCAGACTATTTTTTGCTTTTCATTCCCTAAACAATGCAGTATAGCAACTATTTACATAGCATTTACATGACTTAATTATTATAAGCAATCTAGAGATGATTTAAAGTATACAGGAGGATGTGCATAGGTTATATGCAAATGCTATATACTTCATATAAAGGATTTGAGCACCGATGAATTTTGGTATTCGACAGGGGCCCTGAAACCCATTTCCCCTGGATATCAACAGATGACTATACAAATATGGCATTTATGTGTGTACATGTACGTTAAAAATAGTTTTAAAAGAATAAAAACATCTGAGTACAAAATAAGTATTTGAATAGACTAAGATTCATTATTTTGTCAAGGACAACAACTCATGTTTAAATGTCAATATTAACTTTGATAACTTAGCAAGGAATTGATACATCTTTATTTGCTTTTTTTGTTGAGCTCTATTTTTCAATTCATTGTTATTACATTTCATTTCATTTTATACATTTTCATTCTATGTGGAGAGATAAACAGTCCATCAAATGTATTTTGTTTTTTAAAAGGCTTTGTAACTGTAACCTGTAGAATGACTTGGGAATCAGCGAAGTTTTCAAATCTCCCTCCACTCTTTATTTGAAGTGTGATCTTGGGCAACTTGGTTATGTTCTCTGAGCCTCACTTCTCTCACTTAAAAAAGGGCATTGATGAAAGCACACACTTCATAGTAATGATTAAATGACCTAAAATGTATGAAGTGCTTAGAATCGTGCCAGGTATATTATATTAATATTAATATTATATTATATTATATTATATTATATTATATTATATTATGTTATATTATATGTACTAAATAAATGTTAGCTGTCATTTGTATTTTTCTCTTGATGGAAACAATAGCAAAATTTCTGATATAAATGAAAACATAAACTCAGGCATCTCACTTCCTCAACCATTTACCCAATTTCCCATGGAAATTATCAATAGAGTAAACAAATAAGTAAAAGTTTGCATTCTTAATGGAATCTAGGGATGGAGCCTTCAAAATGTCAAGTTATTTTTTTCTATTTAGTCTAGTACATACAAAATTAGAGTGAAGGAAGAATAGAAGGTTGGTAACCGATCCCCTTCACAAAATATCAGTGTGTCTGAGAATTACATGGGAGGCCAAGAGAAATTGCTATTTGTATTCCCAATAGTGTTTTGTTTTAAACATTAAAATGATTCTGTGTTAATCTAAACACAATATACCTCACAAATTTATTACTATTAGATATTTTAAACAATTTTGAGACTCTCTGGTCTATTTAACTCTCTCTGTATTTTTATTTCCAGAACACATTGAGCTCTGTTGACTTTGACTTATCACGCTTTCTCTTACAAGTCATTCATTATCGTCTCTGAATTCTCAATGTCCTCCATTATGAGTAATCTCCCTTAATTCCTAATCTTTCTTCATTATTTGCTATCTTGTTTCACTTCTCTTCTGTTCAAACTGCTCATTCTGTAGCTCTGCCAGTGCTGGCTGCTCTGTCTCTCATACTCCACTTATTTTAAGAGTCTGGTTCAGATTCTTTTGACTACCTGGATCAAGCAGTATGTACTGATTATTTTACTGTTATAAACTCAAAAATCTTAGTAGTTTATACCTACAGAGATTGTTTCTCATTAACATGGCTTATAAAGCATAGGTCAGCTGAAGGCTCTGTTCCATATTTTCTCACTCAAGGACTCAGGCTGATGGAGCCACTACCACGTGGTGTGCTTTTACTTCTGGGAAGCGAAATGAGAGAACATGGTGAACTGCAGACCGTCTCTCAAAAGTTTCTTTGCAGAAGTGAAAGTACACAACTTCTGCTTACATTCCTTGATCAAGGTAAACCATATTACTGTGCTCAACTTAAAGGTAAGAAAAGAGTACAATATTCCATGTACACAAAGAAAGACAAAGTGGAATGTAGTTAAATAGCCCTAATGCTTAACCTATTTCCCATTGCTGTTTTAATTCATGATTTCTCTAGAACCCAGAAAAAAATACATGCTTCTTTGAGGCTCATTTCTCTGGATATACCATTCCTTTCATTCTTATGTTATCACCTACTCACTTTCTGATCACAATTACATATGCACCATTTATTTTGGGAATGGACTCATAGCCTTTCACTTTAAGAGAGCCAATTTCATAATTTTATTTGAATTCAGTGTCCTTACGAAAGACTCATCCATTACCCTGGACTCTATGCTTCTTGAACCTCTCAGCCACCTAGTCCTAAAGTCACATCATAGTCATGATCATAACCTAAAGGACAGCAACAATTATATCAATAATCTGAAAATTCAAATCATTTCTGCTTGCTTGTTAATTTGGTTGATCTCACTACATTTTTTTTTTTTTTTTTTACCCCATCCAACCCCTGAGTTGAGCAACTGGAAGAAGCTGTATTAGCATGATAATAAGTAGCCCCAGAACTCCAGAAACTGTGTGCCTTTATGGGCTGATACTCCTATTTTGGGGTAGGTAAACTTGGACCACAGAAGTTCACTTTCAAATGGAAAGTGAGGTCTCACAATTTCAAGCAGTGAAACTCAAAAACTCAGCCAGACAGGCATCAGTGACATTTTGACTTTACAAGAAATTGGAGGAAATTTTGTCCACCAACCCATAGCCTAAAAATAAAACTGCTGACTCAATAGGGCCCTAGATTCATATGGCTTATTTTAAATAACCGACAAGTTGAAACATGTTGTCTCTTGGACTACTGTGGCTATCTAGTGTCAGAGCCAACTACACAAAAACTAAACTGAATGTGATCATTCTGGTTAGTGGGCAGAACTCAAGGCTATTCTTATGTCTAGCTATGATCCTTGAGTTGTTTCCAGTGACCTGAATATTTGGTTTGCTCATCAGACTAGCAGATTAAATATACCCTTCTTTGGGGTAACCAAATATAGAAAAACATTGTGGCTGCTAATTGGACAGTTTGGGTCACTAATGAGTTCAGAATCTGTGTTTATTAACTGCTATATTGCTCTTTCTCACTCATAAGTTATCTCAAATATTCCATAAATCTTCTCCTAACCACTCCACTGATCTCTTGCTTATATAATTTATTGTGTTCTTATAGTTTCTCTGGGTATTTCTTGCTTCAAAGAGTTGTGTATAAGCTCTGGGAGGGATCATGTTTAAATATCTTGACATTCCTACTCTGCCAAGTCTATCAGTGGATACTGATGAATAGATTCTGTCATATTATTTCACAGTCGAGAAAATAGAAATTTACTGTATTTTACTATGAGATATATGAACTCTTTTAACTAGTGAAGGGATGATAATTACCTTCTGAAATTAGGGATATTTAACATTTTTATAATTTTGTCTTTGTTCCAAGTCTTATTTTTATATCTAAACAGAAGAGTAATTTGATTGATTATTACTTCATTTTATTCCTGGAAAAACTGCATGAACATATGAGAATAATAAGAATTGGTAGCATTCAAACATAGTAGCTAACAACATCCCACAACATATTACTTTATATTTGATATCAGAGATTCCATCTGAATTGTTTCAATTAAAATATATTTATAAAAAGGGAGCTTAGTTTTCCTTGTCCTCAAAATATGCAACATATTGTCTTCATTTCAGCAACTAAAAATAAAGCAAACCATCACTAAACTATTTACTCATTTCATGTCTTAGTAGTTTATTTTCAGAAAAGAGTTGTATTTGTACTGAAGTCACTCTACAAACTTAGGCCAAATAAAACTTTTTATATATGCATCTCAATCTTCAAAGTCTTAAATTTAATAACCATAAAAAATTTTGTGGACTTACTTTGTTGTTTATAATTGTGTTTTATTTGATTAATGTTTTTCAAGTACTCGTTTGATAAATATATAATAACATTACATTTTAAGTAATAGCCTTGTTTTGGTTTTAGGTATGTTTAAATATAATAATTATAGAATGTAACACCATATTTTATATATAGGTAATTATCTTTGGCAGAATAACTTTTTTCACTTAAATTATGATTTCAAAAGATGCTAATTACTTCAGAATCAAGAAACCAGTAATAGCTAAATCAGAAACAGAAAATATTAGAAACATTGTTTAGTGCAGCACTATGCTCATGAACAATAAAAATGACAGACATAGTAATATCCATTATAATAATAGAAATAATACATATTTGGAGTATTGATATGCAAGATCTCAGATTATTCTTAAATAAAAGTTTAGTCTTTTAGGAATTATCACTGTGAAGAAAACAGGAAATTTCTGCGTACTGATATTTTTCTAGGGAACAAAAGTAACTTGTCTAGTGCATTAAATATAAATTCCAGCTAGCCTGTGCAACATTATCAGAACACATCTATAAAAAAAAAGAAAAAGAGAAAAATTGGCCAGATGTGGTGGTGCATGGCTGTAGTCTGACCTACTCAAGAGGTTGAGGTGGGAGGATCCCTTGAGCCCAGGATTTTAAGGCTGCAATGAGCTATGATTGAGCCACTGCACCCTACCCTGGGTGACAGAGCAAGACCCTGTCCCTAAAAATAAATAAATAAGTAAATAAATTTGTCTTAGTCCATTTTCACGCTGCTGATAAAGACATACCTGAGACTGGGTAATTTATAAAGAAAAGGAAGTTTAATGAATTCAGTTCCATGTGGCTGGGGAGGCCTCACAGTCATGGGGGAAGGCAAAAGGCATGTCTCACATGGTGGCAGACAAGAGAGAATGAGAGCCAAGCGAAAGGAGAAACCCCTTATAAAATCTTCAGATCTCATGAGACTTATTCATTACTATGAGGACAGTTTGGGGGAAACCACTCCCATGATTCAATTATCTTCCACTGGGTCCCTCCCACAACACCTGTATATTAAGGGAGCTACAATTAAAAAGAGATTTGGGTGGGGACACAGCCAAACCATATCAACATTTATTCCATGGAAATATTGTAATAATTCTAGTATAGAGAAATATTAATACTTATGAAGCATACAATTGAGAGTGCACAACAAAATCAGATTTGGGTGGGGAGTAAAACAAAACTAAACTAAAACAATTAATATCCTCCCCCAAAACTCTAGAAACATTTTAGACCCATAGTTATTCTGAAGACATTAGTTAAGTTTACTTTTCATTGTCATTAATGGCAAGTTTGATAAGTTTACTCAATATTATTTGAAATTATTAGCAGGCTTATTTCACCATTAGCAAGAAGCAGGTGCTGAAGCAGCAGCTAAATCTATTACTGTTGTTTTTTTTTTTTTAATAATTTCCTATCCATGCCCTACAAGTGTGAGAGAAATCTCTGAATTTTATAACTCAGTTGCCCACTTTACTTTCTCTCTGTTGGGCACTGTGTGGTAACTACTTGGTTTGGTGAAAATGAACTAAATTCATATTTCTAAAACTTAAGTTTATGTTTTTGTAAACTGCAAATACATATTAGATTTTGTATAGTATGGGAAATATACAATTTAAACAAGTTTAATTTTTTCATATTTTAAACTTATGTAGCTTTAATCTCATCAGTTTTTTCTTGAACAACACCTAGTGAATGCTGACATAACCATATGCGGTAACTTGTTTATGGTAATAACTAAAACAGTTAATCACAGAGATATTTATGAAACATTTTAGCAGTTATTGACTATTATTTATCATAGCAAAAATTAAAAATCATGCACATAAAAAATCTCATGTTTTAAAATTCTTTTTTATCCTTCTATATGCTCCCAGTATTAACCATATAATCCAGCATTTCTCATTCATGCTGCCACAGATGGAGACCTCAACAGAAACAGTGGGCTGAAGTTGTTGGAGAGATGGGAGGGTTGAAGTACAAGGACGCTTTTATTAAATATCCCTACCTTTACTACTATGCGGTCTTTACAACAAAAATGACCCAACATCTAATCTAAAAGAAGTATTTGGGTGAAAAAAAATCAATGAAAATACAAACCTCAAGTGTATTCTCTTCGGCAAAAAAATAATAATAATAATAATAATAATAATATAATAAAGGGGGTCCTGAGGGTAGAATTACCATGTGCAATAGTGATAGTTTTATTCATTCAAAAAATAGTTGTTTAGTGACTACTTTGTGCCAGTCACTGTACTGGACACTGGAGTTACAGAATTGGGCAAAATAGTGAAACTTCTTTCTCAAAAGGAACTTACATTCTAATAGAAAAAGACTGACAAGTGACAATGTCTGTTTATGGCACATTTCATGAAGAAAATGAAAGTACTGTATGGAGATAAAGAATGATAGAATGAGTGTTCAGGAAAGACCCCTTTGAGTAATTGTCAGGCAAATGTGATAACCACTATGCTCTGGAAACCCCATTGTGAAAGTGACATCAAAGCAAGCACATGAATGAAATGAAAGAATAAGCCATTTGTGTGTATAAAGGGACAAGCTTTCCAGGGAGAGGGAATAGCAAGTGTAAGGCCTGGAAAAAGGAATGTGTACACTCACTTGAGGATTAGCAAGGCAGACAGAGTTGTTGAAACAACAGTGAGAAAGACCAGAAGAATGATGGAACTAATGTTGATAAAGCCATATCTTGTAGTGCTTTGTAGGCAAACATGTTCTATAAGTCATTGGAGGATAGTGAGCAGAAAGTGGTAATCTGGTATGTGTTTTAGAAAGAACCTTCTGGAGTTTGGATAGAAAAGAGATTCTAGTTGGGCAAGAATGAAAATAGGGGACCAGTTGGAGTCCATTGTAAGAGTTCAGGCAATGTGACTAGGTTGGTAGTGGCAGAGATGGTGTGCCATGTGTACAGAAGGTGAATTGTGTTTTCTTTCAAGAGTACACAGAGACAAATTATTTGTTCACATTATGCATTGTGGAGAGTTTAGGAATGTGCGGTATTACTTACATGTGACATTACATTGAATATGGATAATTAACTAGCTTAAGTGTCTTATTCAGAATAAATGTTACCAATTTATTCGTATGAACTTACTACTTTAATTATTTTACCCATTTTATTAAGCATTTAACAACATCATGGAAAAGAAAACAGCGTTTAGAACTGATTTTCCAATGTTAAATTGCAAGAACTTTTAGAAGTATGCATAAGATGTTTCACTGACGAGATCATGTATTATAAAAATAAGATCATTATGTTCTTTGATTTCTGAAACTTCATAAAGAAGAAAGCTTCACAACATATTCAAATTTGGAGTCATTGTGCCATTCATGAAGATATGCTTTGTTATCTAATTTTTGGTTTAAGTTTCCAGAAATTAGACCAATAATTTTTACCATTGCTTTATAAAATATAATCAGTAGATTGCTATTAGTTATGTAACTCTGTAAAAAGAATTAATCTGTTCTATCTAGATGGTTAGTTCAATTGGAATTATATTATTGTACAAATAAATTTTATTTCTATAGTAAGACTAGAAAAAAGTTTCAATTAAAAATTCTCTGAGTGGTTTTCTTTGAAAATTTTAGTAAGTTAAATTCAAACTGTATTCAGCAAACATTTACTAAGCAGTTCCTTGGTGTCAAATTTTATCCTATGCCTTAGGGATGTTAGGTTCATTATGATCACAAAGATGAATAAGACAATTTGGAAGAGTTTCACATAGAATGGTAGAATATAAATTAGTGCTTATTAAGTTAATAAGATAGCTGCTATGTAGGTGTCTTTGTTAGATTTCCAGGGAGGGAAACTTTACCATTCCCTCAGTTTAGAGTTACATGCTTTGATCGAAGGGTATGCCTGCCGGCTTTCAAGTGTTTTTACTCTCACAGGAACTGAGACAATACAGTCACAATAATATGTGCATTCAAATTTCTCATATCATATTGGTTGACTTATATGTGAAATAACCAGAAATAACACAACATAAATTATTGCTACATGTTAAATTACATGATTCTGTTTATAAATTGTATACAAATTCACTGAAGAGAAATTAATGTGGATAGAGTATTGAGGAGGAAAAGAACCAGAGATGTGTCTTATAGAATTCAAATACTAGAGAAAAAAGTATATCATTTTGGGCAGGGAAATAACAAAGCCAGTAAAACAACAGAAATGGATATGATATATTTGAATGGTTGTACAGAAAAATAGTGGGAAATGAGCATTGTTAAGTCATCTTTGGAGCCATACTTTCCTTAAGATCTCAGGTTTCGGGTTAGCTATTCTGGTTTTGTTTTTCATTTGTAAAAAGGAAATCACACTACAAATTTTGTAGGGTTGTAGTGAGTATCAATAGAGGTGAAAATCTTCCAAATAATATAGCACATCTTTGCCTCATAATAGACACATTAATGCTAGCTATTACTATGATATTCATTTTTCTTTCCCCTTCCACCTTCCCAATCCAGGGCTGCAAACACAAGCAAAGTTGTTTTAACACAATATATCTACTAACTGAGGATATGGTAAAAACAACATATTGTTATTTAAAAATATATAATTTATTTTTTAGTGAAATTTTAGGTTTACAGATGAATTGTGCAGAAAGTAGACTTTCCTGGACCCCCTCCCTTTCCGTTTCCATACGCATTTTCCCCTATTATTAACAACTTCCATTAGTGTAGTACATTTGTTACAGTTGATGATTTATTATTGATACATTTATGATTAAAGTCCATAGTTTACATTAGAGTTCTCTCTTTGTGTTGTACAATTTTAATGAGTTTTGATAAATGCATAATATGTATCCACCATTATAGCATCCTACACAATGGTTTCACCACCCTAAAATCCTTCTGT
Source organism: Gorilla gorilla gorilla (assembly GCF_029281585.2). Lineage (NCBI taxonomy): Eukaryota > Metazoa > Chordata > Mammalia > Primates > Hominidae > Gorilla > Gorilla gorilla. The sequence goes on from NC_073229.2 coordinate 126,035,639, forward strand.
GCTCCACATATTCAGCACTATCTCAATTCTTTTGAATCCTTGGCAACCACTGATCTTTTACTGTCTCTATAATTTTGCCTTTTCCTGGATGTCATATAATTGGAATCATAAAGTACATGGCCTTTTCAGAGGCTCTGAACTTGACCCTCTAAATTCTCTGGTGTCTTTCACTTAGCAATATGCATACAAGTTTCCCCCATGCTTTTTCATGGCTTGAAAGCTCATTTATTTTTATAAATGAATAATACTATTCCATTGTATGGATGTAATACAGTCTGTTTGTATATTAAACTTTTAATGAAATGTCTGAATGTGTCTATTTGTATCCTTTTTTTAAGTGGCTAATATCTTTCATAATTAAAAGTATTATAGTATTACATAATTTCTATTCTTCTCTTTCATATTTGGATAGAATTTTTATTTTAAGCAATGCTAAATAAATTTTAAAATTTAATATATGACTATTCAATCCTATTAATATATTCCTATATTACAACTTTTTTGGAATAGTGTAGTTGTGTTCTTTTAATATGTGTTATTTGAATTTTTTTCTAACATTTTTTGCTGTATATGAATTAGAAATATTTTACCATTTTTCAAGAATGCAATATACTATTACCTATAATAATCATTTTATACAATAGATCTCTTGAACCTATTTCTCCTATCCAACTGAAGTTTTATTTCCTTTGACCAGCATCTTGACAACCTTTCCCGCTACCCCTATAATCAGCCCATCCCCTAGTAACCACCATTCTTCTCTCTACTTCTCTCTCTTTTTTTTTTTTTTTTTTTTTTTTAGACAGAGTCTCCCTCTGTTGCCAGGCTGGAGTGCAGTGGTGCGGTCTCGGCTCACTGCAACCTCCACCTCCTGGGTTCAAGTGATTCCCCTGCTTCAGCCTCCCGAGTAGCTGGGACTACAGGCGTGTGCCACCACACTCGGCTATTTTTTTTTTTTTTTTTTTGTATTTTAGTAGAGATGGAGTTTCAACATGTTGGCCAGGATGGTCTCGATCTCCTGCCCTCATGATCAGCTCACCTCAGCCTCCCAAAGTGTTGGGATTACAGGTGTGAGCCAGCGTGCCTGGCCTCTTCTCTCTACTTCTATGAAATAAATTTTTTAATATTCTATATAAGAAGAGAGTGGATGTAGTATTTTCACCATAAAAATGATAACTATGTGAGGTAATGCATGTTAATTAGCTAGACTAGTCATTTCACAATGTATATGTACTTCAAAACATCATGTTGTGTACGATAAATACATAAAATTTTATCTGTCAATTAAAAAATAAAAAGTTACCACTTTATAGCATATTCGCTTATATGGTTTGTATGTGATAAAATTTTGCTTTTCATGTGCCTAAGAGAAAGGAGGTTACAGAATGAAGTAACACATACATAAATTGTGCTGTGTAGTCAACCCTCCAAACACAGACAAACTACTACTTTATGTTGTTCATTTTTTACCTGATGTGTATATTTCTTAAAATACCACTGCATTAGTCCATTCTCACACTGCTATAAAGAACTACCTGAGACTGGGTAATTTATGAAGAAAAGAGGTTCAATTGACTTACAGTTCTGTAGGCTGTATAGGAAGCACGGCTATGGAAGCCTCAGGAAACTTACAATCCTGGCGGAAGGGAGAGGGGAAGCAAGCACCCTCCTCACGTGGCAGAGCATGGGAGAGGGGGAAGGGGGAAGGGAGAAGTGCTCCACACTTTTAAACAACCAGGTCTCCTGAGAACTCTATCAGGAGACAGCAGTAGAGGACTGGTGCTAAACCATCAGAAACCACCTCCATGATGCAATCACCTCCCACCGAGCCCCACCTTCAACACGTGCAGATTAAAATTCAATGTGAGATTTGGGTGAAGACATAGAGCCAAACCATATCAACTACTTTATTTCTGTTAACAAAGTTGTTCACTTTTTCAAACAATTTTTAGTTTCTCCCTTACGTCTTAGAGGAAGTGCTGTTTCCTTCCTGCAGAAAATACTCCCTCTGTCTGCACTCTACACCTGAACCTCTAGATTCTGAAAGACTGTAATCTATCAATCACTAGAGTTGTTTCTATATATTTCCCTTTCCATCTGTACAAATTATTGAATGAATGAATGAATGACTCTTCTATGATTCCATTGTTGGTTTTTGAGATGCATGTCATGGTTACACTCTAGGTATAGATTCCCACACCTTGACTTTATACCCTGGTTCCAATGATTAATTAACTCTATGAAAATGAGTAAGTTTTCTAACTTCTCAAGGTTTCATTTTCCTTATCTGAAACAGCAAATAATAGTAGGATTATGTAAGTTTTATGGGGAATGTGACAATTCCTGTGAAGTTCTTAACATAGTGCTATTGTACAGCAGCTACCTAAAGAATATTAGCAATTATTGTTTTAAATTGATATTTTATTTGATTTATGAATATGAAATATGATGATGCTCTCCCCCAGAATTTTTAAAACCTTTTTCCTCCTAGTTTTTAGAGAAATATCTTTCTCTGTAGCCCCTCTGAAAGATACTCTTTCTAAGCATTTCAATATTCTTTCCCTGCACACCACCAACACACAAATGCACAAAAACACACACAGAGAATAATATTGTCAACAAACTTAGAAAAGTTTCTTCGTTAAGTCCTTTGACATTGCCTGAGACAAGAAAACATGGAGGGATAATTTCATTTTTTTATGTCTTTCTCTAACTCTTGACGGTGAACGTTTTGTTCCTTACTCTTTGAAAGTTTTTACGTTTATTAATAATAAAATGAATGTAGCAATATAGCTTCTCATCACAGATGCTTTCATTATTTTAAAATATTGTAATTATTTCTTACAATATGTTAGAGCTTAGTTCATCTTTGACAGATGATTATAACCTGGTGAGTGAAAAGCATTACTAATTCAACATATTTAAGCTACCGTGGAAAATTAGCAACTTTGTGAAAATGGAAAAACTCATTTCCTAATGCGATTTAGGCAAGGCTGCAAGGATTTTCATTAAATAATATAAAACAAATTAGAGGGATAGAAACAAAATTCAGAGGTAGTAAACAGAATCACACTGAGAGATGTTTCAAACAATATTTTAACTATTTAAAGACTAAAATCTTTTAACTGTGTTCTATATTTTAAAATCAGAAATGTCTGTTAATTCTCAGCTATATAATTTGATGTAGTTATTATTACTATTATAATTTGACCAATGTATTAAGAAAATAATTAATATTAAATAGATTTTTAAAGTTTAAAATAAAAGCAATTATGAAAAGTCTAGTAGCATAATTCATGTACTGAGTGTACAATAGTTTCTTCAGTTTTTTAATTCTATGAAGTTTTTTTTTCTATATCTACTTCCAATAAATGCTGATTTGCTAATCTAGAAGAACATAGAAATGATTAGTGCAATAAATCAGATTCTTTACTTCAGAGTAAGGAATGCTTTAAATTTTAACATAATTGTTACTGAGACAACTAAGTGTAAAGCCTTTGTTTTATTTAATTTGATTACTGATTTTTTTCTTGTGACTGAAAATCAAATTTTTCTCTCTTTCTTTCTTTCTTTTTTTTTTTTGTTTGTTTCTGTCTACAGAAAGCTGACCTTGCAGTTGCTCCACTGGCTATTACCTATGTTCGAGAGAAGGTCATCGACTTTTCCAAGCCCTTTATGACACTTGGAATAAGTATTTTGTACCGCAAGCCCAATGGTACAAACCCAGGCGTCTTCTCCTTCCTGAATCCTCTCTCCCCTGATATCTGGATGTATATTCTGCTGGCTTACTTGGGTGTCAGTTGTGTGCTCTTTGTCATAGCCAGGTAACATGCTCACTTTTGTGATTTTTTTGGCAATTGTTACCTCCTTTATCTAACTAATAATTGTCAAAAGTCACAATCAATTTTACTTTTTCTGTTCTTTATTTTCCATGGGGTGCTGAGAAATAATGAAATTTTAAGAATCACATTCATTTATTAAAATGTACTGTCCTGTCTTTGTGGGCAGAGAGCATGCTGGTTGTGTCAGTAAGCTATAAGTGTTATAGGGATTACTGTTTTCTTAACCAGAATATAAAAGCTTTTTAAATCAATATGATAAATGAATCATTGCCTCACTTAGAAGATTTCTGATGAACCAAAACTAAAATAACATGTTTTACTAACTTGAGTTAATAATTCAGTTATAAGAAAAACAAAAGTACTAAAATTTAAAAGGAGGCCTTTTTTAAGGCACCAAGAGATTTATAATAAACATTCTAACTATAAAAGGACTACCTTAGTATTCTACATAATATTTGTGGTTTTTTTCTTGTTTTTTCACAGAATAAATGTCATTACCAAAAGTACCTTATTGTCATTGACATGTAGGGTATGTTTCAAGTCATAGGATCAGAAGATAAAATGCCAAGCTGGCAAGGTGGCTCATGCCTATAATCCAAACACTTTGGGAGCCCAAGATAGGAGGATTGCCTTGAGGTCAGGGGTTTGAGACCAGCCTGGTCAACATAGGGAGACCCTATCTCTATAAATAATAAAAATTAAGAAAAAATGCCTAAATGAAAAATATATAAATTTTATATGTTAATAGTGGCCTTTAAAATCTGTGATACAGATCAATCTATGTTGATGGTATTACTTTATTTTACTCTCGGAGGTGGAAATTTATAATCATGTTTATTTATGCCTACCTCACTATCAAACTTTCAACTGATAGATTGTGTCAATATGATTTAATTTAACTTTTGCTTTAATTAAGAAGATTAGTATTGTGCCTCAGGACTCATGACTCTATTGACATGGAGTTAAGCCACATATTCATTATATTCTTTGAATTTTTATATTTTTTATATATCAAAAAGATAACTGAATTAAAAATCAATTAGAATTCTACACACAATTTTTCATGGAGATAAAAATACCTATAAAGTGTACATATATATATATATATATGTTTTGTGCTGTATAAACAAAATTAAATATGCAGTGCCTTTTCAATTACGTTACATGGATTCTTTTGATAAATTTATCAGTAAGGGTATTTGTAAATAATCGAACTCATTTTTCAATAAGGAATTAAACTTATTTTTTTCCAATGAAGTAATGTATTTTTTTCTAGCCATAAAAATCTTTAGTTCATTCAGTTAAAAAATGACTAAAATCAATTAGAAGTAGCATAATATTGGCCGGGTGTGGTTGCTCACGCCTGTAATCCCAGCACTTTGGGAGGCCAAGGCAGGTGGATCACAAAGTCAGGAGATTGAGACAATCCTGGCCAAAATGGTGAAACCCCGTCTTTACTAAAAATACAAAAATTAACTGGGCGTGGTGGTGTGCACCTGTAGTCCCAGATACTTGGGAGGCTGAGGCAGGAGAATCGCTTGAACCTGGGAGGTGGAGGTTGCAGTAAGCCAAGATCGTGCCACTGCACTCCAGCCTGGGAGATGTAGCAGGACTCCATCTCAAAAAAAAAAAAAAAAAAAAAAAAGGGTGGATTATATTTTTATATATTTGCACACAGATAATTTTTCACATATTTATATGTAATTATTTTACAAATGCATTATTTTTACCTAATTAGTTAGATATTAAGAATTGTGTTCTTCACATACTTATTATTTGCATTTGCCTAAAACTATGTATTGGAAGCATATTGCCATATAGCATTTGAAGCTGTACAGTAGAGCCTATTAAAATTTTATGTGACTTTTGGGGTTCTCCCCACAGTAATGAGAATTTGAAGTATGAAGTTCCTAAAATTTTAGCTCCAGCTTTTTCTACCTTCTGTGAAAATAAAACAGCCTTCACATTTTTGATCATCTTTGGACCAACTGCATCTTTTTTATAGTGACAGACACAGCCACTCTAGTTTATGTGTTCAGAGAAATAAGTGCAAGAGTTTCAGATTAAGCAATTCAGTGCCTAGAAAACTCTTCAGCCAGCCCACAGGTCAAACAGAAAAATAAATACTCCAAAATATACAAAAAGTCTTCCTTAATGTTTGCATGTACCCTTGTTTTTTCTTAAATTAACGAATTTCCCAGGAGGATAGAAATAAAGCCTAGACGAAAGTGTCATGAGACAACTTCGAGGTAACTGTGTGGGCATTAGTCAAGCTGAATTAGGTCTAACAGTACTTTTCTGGAGGTCTTAAACACAGAGTTTTGGGTTACTTCAAATTTGTATTAGGAAATTTAGTTATTCCTAATTTTCCAAGCCCACGGCTTTTGAAGTTAGATTCAAAGCAAATACTGAAACATCTGGTTTCCTTTCTAGCTTAAAAAAGTACATTTGCAAATAGAGGCATATGGATGGATATGCACTTATCTAACTTTTCAAAATATTTCTGTAACTCACTTGATAAACCATCATAGACAGCATCTGTATAATTATGGTAATCTGTACTGATTTTACATGAGAGAAATTCAAGTATGTCATCCTATTTGAGAACATAAAGTCAGCTAATGTATCATTTTTTTTTTACTGCTACTGCTTTTATATTTTGAAATGTTACTGTTATATTTTGTCATAGTTTTTAAGTGAACAGATAGGAAAATGATACTATTTCAGCTTCTTATTCCACAATTTCAAAACAAATTGCCTCATAAAAAATAAGTTTAAATCATCATTTATGGGTGAATTAATAGATATTGCATTAAGTAATAATGGTAGACAAACTGTATTAAGCAATATATAATATTAGAGATTCTTGGTAAAGTAATAACACAAGGATAAATATTTTCTGGATTTTCTCAGAATATTTTGTTCAATTTTCAATCTAAAAATAATCTTGTTTAAAATATTTCTAAATTTGAAAAAATTGAAAAATCAGATTAAAAGCAAAGTCTGAATATGGTCAATTTAAATATTAAATTCTGAACATCCAAAATAAAATGAATTTGTTTAATTAAAATATACTCTGACATAGTATTGAACTTTTACTATAAAAGAAGTTTGTGACATGCAAAGGCAAATAAAATGTTCAAGTTTAAACTGTATAATTGCCTTTGTAATTTAAATAGAATCACTATCTGTTAGAATTTAAAATACATTTATTTTAATGCTTCCTTTAGCATTTTTATTTTACCTATCGAAAAAATTATGTCTTATGTCATATAGAGGTCACTGATATACTCATTGACATAATTGTTGATATCATAATTAATATGGTATTTTAAGTATATTCTTTGTCTCCATAACAATTATAGATAAAAGAAAGATCACGTTTCAAAAAATTCTTAAGTATGTATTTTATTTTCACTGAAGGTCACAGAAACAAAGGCATAAAATAACTATCACTTTAATAACAGATTTTGTATTTATTAATTATTGGAATTTACGTAATATTAACTGTTAGGAATTATGTAATACTTAGGAATAAAAATGCTTTATCTCAAAACTAAATTATAATGAGTGATTTAAATATTGTCAAAATTTCTCAACATTATTAATTTTACTTTTGGTCATTATCTGATGTCGTTCTGTTACTATTATTACAATTAACCTGCTATATCTTCTTAGCTACCAAACCACACCTTTGATTGGTTTTGTTTTCTCTTTTGTTTAATTATTCTATCAACTGCTCACTCAATTAGTCAAATATTTGTTGAGCCTCTAGTAAGCACTAATTAGATCCCATAAAATATTAAAAATTTATTTCTCATTTATTCATTTATTTATTCAACAATATCTATTGGCTACCCGTAAGTACTAAGAGCTGTGCCAAATGCTTGAATCCCAGAATGAACCCAACTGAATATGTTATTTTCACTAATAACTCACAATCAGTGCATATATCTGGCAATATATATCTATTACCCTTGAATAAATTTATAATAATACTTAAATCATCTTAAATTCTGTAAGAATGCCATGTATTTTAAATACGTTTTTCTAAAAAATATCTTGTAATATATATTTTGCTGGAGAGAAACATACAACTAGAAAGGAGATATGAGGAAGATTGTTATGTTGTCATTAGACTACTAGATTAGAAGCTTATTGAATATCTGCTCTACTGTCATTAATATTAATTTTATTGCAAATTAAAATCTAATAATAATTGTTAGAATTTACGTTTTTAAAATTGGATTTAAAAGTAGATTATTTTATCAATGCCTTTTAAAAATTTCCCCTCACTCTCATGTTAAGAAAAAATATCTAAGAAAGAATACTTAGTAAATGTTTTAAATGTATTCAACCAATATTAAGAAGGAGATGTATGGTGTTAGTTTTTGTCTCCATATAGTTTTATATTTTATGATCTCCTGTAAGCAGTTGTATTATTATTTATAGCATAATGACATAATCAGCATGCTTATCTGAATTAGCTCTGAATGTTAATTAAGAGTAAGGATTAGCCTGGGATAGTGCTTTCTAGACATAGAATGACCTTGTCCCAAAATTCTAATGGTAGCTCTTTGCTGACAGAGGATTAGGAAGAAATCTTGTCCGGGATGGGTTCATACTTACTCAGATTTTCCTCTAAATGTTTTCCCCTCCTTTTTCTTTCTCTTTTATTTCACCTAGGCATATGATTATAGAGATGGCAGTTAGTCATATAAAAAGTCTGGTTAGGGCACCCACCCCTTACATTAATAATAAAATATATTTTTCACTTTGCTTCAAATATTTATTAAACTAAAGCTACTATTGATATAACAGAAAATGTTTATAAAATGAATCAATTAAAATTCCCATATATGTTAGATTTTTTTTCCTCTTAACCATATATATCTCCAAGAAAATTGAGCTGTTCTGAAATTCATTATTGGTCTAGGGTTCTTAGCAGTTTGAAGTACAGAGATGAATAACTGAAGACCAAACCTAAAAGAAAGGAATAATGGTACACACATATCCCTCCAACAGGATTGATGTAACCTTAATAATTATTCACTAAGTCTTTAATAGTGCATATTTTATTTTGAAATTGGCATTTACAAATACAAATAAACTTTGGAGAATAAATTACTATGCCACATTTTGCAATATGATTACTATTACATAAAAATGCATTAGGCTGTTTAAATGAACAAATGATTAGGGTCAAAAGAGGAGAAAGTGTAAAGGAAGGCAAACAGTATTAAGTAACCTGGACTTCTTAGCTAGAAGAGTAAATCAAAGAATAGTCAATGTGTTACATGCATAACATTTTTCTGTTAAAAGAATATAGGAATTTTTTGTGCATTTCGGTATATAATTGCCTTTAATTATTTTTAGAGTATTAGAATATTATCTATTATATTAGTGGGTTAGGCAGCAGGGGATGGACTCCCCAGAATCTACTCAATGGTTTATTATTTACAGTGACCACCAACACTGTCTTAACTTTATATTTTGGCTCTAAGATGATCTGTGGTCACAAGATGACAAGGCTATTGCCTTACTGAAAGTCCTTATACTTTAAAAAAAATTCTGTATTTCTCTTGGAGCTCAGAGGTAAAGATGTTCTAAACATAGTCTTTTTGATGGTTTAACTGACTTTAGAAAACCATATCCAAAGTGCTTACATTAACAGCTTTGATCTCAGCTATGGACTAGCGTGCAATAGCTTTCATATTTTTGTCACAGTGATGGGTGACATTTAATGTACGGTGAAGGACAACATTGAATTATTATGCACTTAAAAATAGATAACTGTTTTGGTGGGATGTTCAGTGTTAAACTAATCTGCTGTCAAAACGACTGTTGTCACATTAAAATGAAATGCCAATTTTGTTGTTTGTCTTTGCCACCAACTTGCCAGCTTTTTACCAAAAAAAAAAACTTTCAATTTTAACTTTCCATAACATAACTTTAGATATATTTTATTTTTAATGTCCTATTTTTTACTTAAATAAATTGCAGAAAAGCCTATTTGTTATTATTCTTCCCACTTAGCAATTTTCCTAAAATTTACTGAAAATTTAGTTTTAAATAAGTGCTGTTCTGCTAATATGCCTGTCACATATGAAAGTGATTGCTAAAATTGATTAAATATTGACAAATATTTATCTAAATTATGGACCTAAAAGTAAACATTGATGAAAATTAGATATATTTTCAAACTGTGGATTAAAATATTTCCATAGTAGATGAGTCTACTTCTGCACTAAATAATATTTTTAAAATTATTTTTTTTGGTTATAATGTACCTCTTTATTTTAGTGGTTCCAGTGATGTTTATGGTTGCAACTATATGTGGAGTCACCAACCCAGAAAAAATTCTTAGTTTGTGTCTTTAGTAGAACCAAACCAATTGAAACTAAGTTGAATCAATGACTTCTTTTCAGTTGTGATAAATATGGTATCGAGGTAATTGAGGCAATAGAGCTCTTGACTGAAAGTATCCATGTAGGACAAAGAAGATAATTTAATCTTCAGAGGAGAAATCAAACATATTTTCCACCTCTCAATTTTTAAATTATGCCAGACATTTACAGGCATAAAAGATTTGAGAGAAAATTGAGTAAGACAAAGGCAATTTAAAATTAATGTGCTTTTTCTGTAATTTTCTGCAATCAAATGCTAGTTGGCATTTTTTAAGGATAAACATGCTTATTTATTTTTTAGAAGTCTCTATCTACATCAGTCTACAAATTATTTTTTTCACATAAATATAATTTATTGTTAGGCCAAAATTAAGTATAAATGCAAGAGCAGAAATTTGATAGCCCATCTTTATTTTTCAAATTCTATAGATAAATTATTGGCCTCTGTATCCTTCTTTGCCTCCATCACCAGAATTGAATGGAAAGACTCCTGGAAGCAAAAAGACTTCCTCTTTCTAGTCATTTTAAGTGTTTCCAGTGGAAAAATATCTTGGCCAATGAACTTCTGAGAACTATGGTCATCTGTGATGATTTGTTTCCATTTAGAAGTTTCATAATGTCTAGCTCAGTAAATCACAAAATTAATTATAATAAGTTACAGTTTATGGGGTGATATGAAGAAACTCAGAGTGCTAAAACTTGAAGTACAACGTTTATTAAATTCTTATATTTGCTACCAAAAAATGGCACCTCTGTTCTTAATCAATTCTTTATGGAACATGTCATTGTATTTTACACACACACACACACACACACACACAGACACACACACATGCACACACATCTGATAAGAGCAGCACACGTATAAAAATTTTAAAGATTTGGACAGTGGTGTGTAGTGGGTTCTTTGGCAGTTACTGCTGTGTCTTTTATACATTTCTCACTAGCTAATTCAAGCTGAGAAGCTAATAGGACAAGAATAATACTGGTTTATCTTCCACTTTATTCTTTTTTTCTTTTTCCTTTCTTCTTTTTTTTTGGACCAGAATAAATAATTTTTTGAGGTGTCTTTTAAGAACCAACAGGATAAGGAAAAACAATCATTTTTTACCAAGTGATACACTTTTTCTTTTATGTTTTGTTGTTTCTAGATAGCAACATTTTTCATAGCGGCAGAATACTGTGAATTGCTTGTAAGAATACACCTCTCCAGGCTGGTCTGTCTGTGGTAACTCTCAAAACAAAAATTCACTTCTGTTTTCCATAGCCACTGGAAAAATGGTGCCCTTGGTCTTTTTGGAAGCTTTCTCAGTCGACCTAAGAAAGGTCTTCTCAATCTGAAACAACTATTCCAGCAAAATTAGTGGCTTTAAAAAATTTCAATTTTTTTAAATGAAATATTTTAATCCACAATGTCTAGTAAAGACAGGCGACAGCTTTTATATGAACATATATCTTTAAAAAGTGCAGTCTGTGCAGGAAGCCAGTGACATAAAGATAATGAAGAAAAAAGAATTGTTTACTAGGTATTTTTCTTTCATTCTGTATGTCTTAATGATTAAGAGTACTGTGCTCATAAAAAGGCAATTGTCTTGAGAAATGTAGAAAAATAGGTCAGTTTTTTTTTCTTTAATGCCAAACATGACACTTAAATTAGTTACAATTTTACTTGGATAAAGCTGTCCTTTTGCTGTAAATTATTTGGGGTAAGAGTCCTTTCAAATGGATGGTTGTCTATACAGTCTTGTACCAGAGTGGTGGGTCAGGTGAGGGACAATTGAGAGAAAAAAGAAGGAAACTAATACGTATTGCATGTCAACAGTAGCCAGATTATATTTGAGAACTATAAAGAGATTCATTTATTACCTTTTTTAAAAATTAGTAACTGTGTGTTTTTATGATATGATTTAAGGAATAAATACATATATAGCAGCCCCCAGCCCCTCACCCTCACCACAAATGAGATTAGAGATGTTTTCTTTTTGTTTAATGCTGTTATTGTAACACTTTTTAATTTTAACTTATTATGAAGAAGAATGTGACACTAAAGGAAAAATAAATTTAGAAGAAAATGGAAAACATATTCAGAAAAGCATTTGTATCAATTGATTTGTTTTGCCTATCATGTTAACTTTACCTTCTAGTTTTTCTTTCCAAAATTTAGAAACTTGGCAGTTTTTTTATTTAAAGTATGCTCTATTAAATATTTTTACTACATGTTAGTAGTATATGGTTTTACAGTAACAGATAATTCCTTGAAAAAAAAAATCCTTAGTTAGCTGTACTTAAGAAGTATGTCTTTTTCTTTAGATTGCAAATAAGAAAGCTTGAAAACTTTCCAATCAACTGGGCACCTAGACAGGAGCCATTAGCAACCAAATGTGTAGATTTGCTTTATAAAGCTAGTCTCTGGAAATGCTAACACTTTTTCCCTGAAAATTATTAGCTACGTGTATTAAAAGAATAAAACAACATTGTGAGTTTTTCTGAAGACTCAAGTGGTATTAGTATTGTTTTGATTTTTTCATAATTCATGGATATGAGAGAAATATCAATGTTAAATAATAATTTACAGACAAAATTTTAGTGATAAATCACACCTTTCTTTATATTAAGTAAAATAATACACTCTATCCAAATAATTAATGAGTAGGAGATATAGTGTCATCAACCAGTGTAACTTCATTCATTAGAGCATGTCACAACACCTTAATTGCTATAATTTTTTACATTCCATTACATAATTACATCATTCAAGTTAAACTGTTTTCATATCAATCCTGTTGGGTATACATATATAGAAAGAGGTTTCTTTTTGTTGTTTTTGTTTTTTATTTTTTTAAGAAAAAATATCGTGGCTGTCCTAAATAGTAATGGGAATTTCAATATCTTTGGATAGAAATATCTTGGTTGATCTATTTCGTATATAAATATAATTAGTAAAACAAATGACAATGCAAACTATTCTATTAACTTTTAATATGTATAGTTTTTCTAGTTAGCTCTTGTGTAATAAAGCTGACTATGAAAATATAAAGTTATCTAAGAAACTTGTTGATTTTATACTCATTTTTGAAATTTTGGAAGCCCAGAAATTCACCTTTCCTTCCTATTGACAGAAAACCATATTAATGAAGTTATTATATGTATTTGCATTTCGCCTATAGTTATTTTTTCTATTTTATTTAATGAGCATTGATTGAAACAGACTTTCAGTTTTAATACCTTCTAACCTATATAAAGGGTGATTTTCCTCTTTCCCTGCCTGGATATAACATAGTTTCCTGCAATTCTTTATGAGAGATGTTAAATCCTAAATTAATTACTTTTAACATTTCGCTTTCTCATGGGCTTCTGACTACACCTGAGATGATAAAATGAGATGAACGCATTTGCAGTAAATTTTCCTATTACATGGATAAACTTAATATTTGAAGCAAAGGTGAAATTGTAGGTTTTGAATGTTACTGGCATGATAAAGTTATAAACAGAATAGGGCTACAACTGTCATCTAAGTTGGTTCAGAATATGCACCTGAATATTATTTTAACATAATAAAATTAGGTAAGTGCTTCCCTGCTTCCCTTACTATTCTTGATAATGGGTGGTGCTGGGAGGTGTATTTCAGTATAAGTTCAGCAATTCACTAGACTGAAGATATGTTTTGGAAACTGGTAATAATCTAGTGATTTTACAAAATAAGAAACATTAAAAATAGAGAAAATTTTGCTTGTAGATGGACATGCAAAAATAAGATTCATACTTAGAGAAATGTGTATTTATTTTAAAATGTTGATATTACTGCTTCAATTTTCAATTAGAGCTTCAATATTTAGGAAGATATTAAAAATAATGTTTTAAATCATCCACCTAAGAATTTAAACATATTTATTTTGGAGCCAGGCGCGGTGGCTCACGCTTGTAATCCCAGCACTTTGGGAGGTCGAGGTGGGCAGATCACCTGAGGTCAGGAGTTCAAGACCAGCCTGACCAACATAGAGAAACCCCGTCTCCACTAAAAATATAAAATTAGCCGGGCGTGGTGGCACATGCCTGTAATCCCAGCTACTAGGGAGGCTGAGGCAGGAGAATCGCTTGAACCTGGGAGGCAGAGGTAGCGGTGAGCCGAGATCGCGCTATTGCACTCCAGCCTGGGCAACAACAACAACAAAATATATATTTATTTTGATATTTTAGTTGAAAACAAAATTAATACATGATTTCCAAACATATTTCAGTTGTTTTAGGTAGTAAACTGTGTATAGAATGCATATATATAATTTTTAAATATTTTATTGATTTGTTTGATACAATAGAGTGTCTATATTTTCAAAAGACATTTCCAATTTATTTAGTGGGGATGTAGAAAACCCACAAGTCATTCAGCTTTGTGAAAGATGTTATAAAAATTATTTTTATAGGTAAAATTTCCTGCAAAAAAGAAAACTTTACGTGCCTTATATCTTGATGGTAGCTGTGGCTATTTTTGTGTCATCCAGATAATTGCATATTAGTTAATTCAATTTAAATGGCCAGATGATTTTATCCTTTCCAATGCTAGCTTCAAGTCCTTGTTGATAACGTCATTTACTTACTGAGTGTCCTTTTTTTTTCTTAAAAAAAGCATAGTTTTATTTTTTATTATTAGAAATCTCTTGACCTTCTGACTTATCTGAGGACAGTCTGCCTGAAGTCTTTTAATTCTGGATTTACTGCTATTAAAATCCTTAGCAAGTTTTTACTGCAAGCTAAACATTTGCTTTTGACCTGTGATTAATTCAAATGTAAATCACTCTCATAGTTCTTTTAAAATAACTACTTTTTAAGTTTGGTATTTTATTTGCAAATAAATAGCTATATTGGTAAGAAATAATTTTTTACAAGACAAACCTATGTTTTTTTACGTAATATTATATGTGAGCCATTTTCCTTACTATTCTCAATTTAAAGCCACTCTTAATTTGATTGGACAATTGGGTGTTTTAGAAAAAAAAAGTATGTTGATAGCCAGTGAATGAAACTACATGATAGCCATTGTATATTAAAAAATAGACTCCAGTTTTGAATGTATAATAATAGTTTTACTTTGACATTTGTAAAATTGTCTGAATTCATGGCAACCAATATTATGACTTTTCTTCAGAAATCTTATTATAAAATGATCAATAGATGATTATAATAACAATTTGTAATCCCATAACAATCTCATAAAATAATAATCTCATAACAATAAGGAATAATCTTGGCTACATTAAATAAACTAAAATACAGTATACCATTATAACTTTAAGTAATAAGAATAAGTCATAAGGATCTGTAATCAGCTTATTGATGAAGTTAATTTCCTATAACAAATATAAATTTTAAGTGGAAGTTAGAAGTCATAAATTCTAAAGATGATTATTTTATTGTTTTTAATTATCCATTTAAGACTAAATCCTATTTATTTTTCGTTAAGATTATGTATTTTAAAAAATTGACCACGATTTAAATTTGTTATCACTAACATATTACAAATCAGTAGAACTGATCATTGTTATCATTTCACTAAGCCTTTCAAATTCATTTGGATCTACTAAATAATACATTTAATAGCATATTATTACAATGTTAGGTACAAAAATCCTTCTGCTTCACCATGTACATCTGGTAACTTTCTGGTACTAACACTACCAATTAAATAATGTCAAGAGCAATTCATGAATCATCTATAAAATTGGTTTAAAAATTTAATATAAATGATATTTATTGTTCAGTGATGTGATGATAGTTTAATAATTGACTATGGCAGTGAAAAGGGCTTTCCTTTGTAGCATTTGCCAATTTTCATAGTTTAAATATTCCCACAATAACAAATATCAAACTACCAATGGGAAAGTTCTTAAAGGAATAAAACTCTTTAAGATAATTTAGTTGCAATATTATAAACATCAATTATTTTTACCTGAAAGTTCAGTAATAGCTTCAGGGCCTGTATTAGAAGAAATAGGTTCCCTCGCAGGTAATAGGAAACTTCACCATATTGTTTGAATTAATAGGGGATGATTGTGTTCATAGTCTCAAATTAGACAAAATTGAAACAGAAGCTGAAAGGTGTTATCAAGGAACCTGACACCTCTATCTACCTGCTACATCATTCTTAGAGACTTTTATCCTCATAGTTACAAGATATCCATTGAAAGGCCAGGCATTTTATCTGCATCCCAGGCTGGGAAGAAGGGAGAAAAGAGAAAGAGCAACCTGCAAAAGTCTTCACCTTTTTATTCAGAAAGGAGATGCTTCCTCTCTGTATATCTTATTAACTAGAATTATTTTGCTTAGATCGCCCTAGCTGCAAGAGAGGCTGCAGAAATGGCTTTCTTTTATCTGAGCTTACTGCCACTTCAGTTCTTTTGTTAGAAAAGTGATATTATTGGGTATGTTATTGGCAGTGGCTGCCATAGGGATTTATTGAATTGTGAAGTAATGATTCATCATTCATGCAATTCTCTCAAAATTTTTATTTCAAGTGCTCATTTCTGAAATTTTCTTTTTCCTTCATTGTCATCAGTTGTCAGAATGCCTGTCTCTAAGCAGTATAACTGCTCCCTTCTTGTTTGTTATTTTAAACCACATTTTCTTTAAAACAAGTTAATGAAACATAAACAACGTATGAATAGTAAGTGCAAGTATTTCATGACTTAGATTTCTGTTATACTTTCTTTCTGGTTCTGGCTTATATTGTTGAAATTCAAATTTGCCGAACTAGTTTTGTGTAAGAAACATGAATCATTACTCTAATATTTTAAGTGATGCTACCAAAATGTAAATTTTTAATGTTGTAGAAAATAACTCTGATTTATTTTGATGTGGGATATTCAAATGCATCAATGTTTTTCCCAACTTCTCTATAGCCATGAAGAAGTTGGAGCAAAAAAAAAAAATAGTTGGTAAATTGATACCCTTCATAATGCCCATATAATATAAATGCATCATAGCATATTTTAGGAGAGCTTTCACAAATCATCAGATACTAAGCTGTTTCTAGGGGAAAATATCTCTATGATCAAATAAGGTCAGGAGAACTATGTAGTAGAGTTTTCTTTTAGGAATTCACTATTAACAAATTAAAGGCTCTGAAAATTCTTGCAATAAAGAAATCTGATTAGGTTTGTTGAACTAGCATTGCCCCAACACTTAGCCATGGGGCCTTTTTTTTTTTTCTCTGTTAATCTATTATCTCTAACTTTATGTTCTCTATTAGTTAACTTTCTGAATCAAAGATGTGAAGCATTGCTTTAACATACAAGTTCACTTCAATTTTTTATCTTCATCGTACACATTCTAAATTGATTAAATCACTTGTAACAAGACTAAGAATCTAGTCTCCTGATTCCTAATGGAATTATCAGTGCTTATTTTGCTGATGTACATGGAAGCATAAGATTGTGTCACATCTATTTAAGTGATAGTTTATGACTTCATAGAACTTGTGTATAGATAACAATTTGAAGTTTTTAAAAAAATTACTGAAACAACATCATTGCTTCAATTTTTAATATCTTCTTTTAAGAAAGTACATACAATAAATGTGTAAATTTACATTTAGTTATAAAATTAAAAGACATTTAATTTTTTAAAAAAATGGCTGGTCTTAGGACAACCTGTTATTATTTACTAGTGAACTTGGTCAGAAATTCAAGTTTTGTTATTAATCAAAAAGATAATCATTGGATACTTAAGAATACATTTTCTAAATGCATAAAAATGTATGAAATCATTAGAAAGTTGGAAAAAATCCTCACAACCTAGCAAACAAATTCCCTTTTTTAATACTGTCAAATCATAATTTGGAAGCAAGCATATGATTAATGTAAATTCCAATTTTGTTAGTATGATTACCTTCTGTGGTAAAGGAGAAAGTATGTTAGAGAACAGTTGATAATTTATTTTGTGTTTATTGCAAGAATGAAATTAGTTATCTATTCTTTATAAATGATCAGTACTCAAGGTGGATTAATTATGTAGATTTTAATTTCATCCACAGTTGTGAAACTATACATTTTTTACGGTTGTAATCTTTTTGTTAGAGTCTTATTAGTCTAGCTTATGACAAACACTGTACAAGCAGAACTGAAAGGAGGTCATTGTATTTTAAATCTCATTTACATGTTAGACAAGAAATGACAATTATTAATGTTCTACTTTTGGAATACAAGTATATAGTACAAAAAGCTAAAAGAGAAGTAGTGAATTCAGTTCATATGTGAGTCTAGAGTGTCTAAAACTTGACTGTAGTGATATTAAAATGGTCTGTTTAGAGACAACTAGCAATTTTTATCTTCATGTTTCTAGTTTGCTCATCTTGTGTAGGTTGGACAGGTAGCAATTTTGAATGGCTCATCTTAAAATGAATGCAATTATCAAAGGATTATATGGTCCATCCTGCAAGGCATTCACTCATTTTAATCTTTCATTTGCAGCTTTCTGACTCCTTTTATACAATTTCGTTTATAGTTAATGGGAAGTGTTATAGCTTAGTTTTAGCTTACTCCAAATAAAATATGTCGTTAGACAAAAGCTTCATAAATAGCAGTTATTCTTTCTCAAATTTGACCAAGTGTTGTTTGTTTCTTAAAGTTAGTAAAGTTATATTATTTATTTAGTTTGTGATCATAACACACAAAACAGCATGTATCCAAAACATTAGACTGATTATCATAATTTATAGCTAGATTGAGATTATATAAATTCATATTCCATCCTAAACATTAATGCACTTGTTTTTTTATATAGTGATCTTTTCACCACCTAAAAATTATTACTACTACATCTATCAATCATCTACCTACCTATTTCTATTCATCCATGCATCAATTTATCAATGAGTATTAGCATATAAATCAGTGTGCAAAATTTATTTTTTAATGTCTCTCTCATTCATAATTTCTAATATGTATATATTTGGAATAACCTGCCAGTCACTATACCTACTCTTTCAGAAATAAAAAATGGAATTTTTATTTAATGTTTGATTAAATGGAATAGTACTACATGAGGAAATGATGACTTTATGAATAAATATTCTGGGTAATAAAAGTAGTTTTTACTAGAGCAACTAAAGAAAATATGCTGTAGTTTAATACAGCAACTAAAAATAGTTTGATTTTCTTAACTCAAATATTAAAGCACATTTAGATATTTTATTGTATAATAAATCATATACAAAATATTATTTCAAAAATTCCACTCATTGAGAGAAATTAATGATTAATGTTCTACTTCTTTTGGAATACATGTACCATAGTACAAAAAGCTAGAAAATAACTAGTGAATTCCGCTCCTATGTGAGCCTAGAATATTGAAAGCTTGACTGTAGTGATATTAAAATTGCCTGTCTAGAGACAATTAGCAATTTCTCTTTTCATTTTTGACCCAGGCAATTTGAAGGACTTTTGTGTGAAAGAATTTTCTGCAGATTATTAAACTTTCTTGAATCGTAACTGTAAAACAAGATCTGTGTGTGTGTGTGTGTGTGTGTGTGTGTGTTTAAACCTTGGGATAAAGACTGTAAACTCCAGAGACTTAAAACCCTTTACTCCCAAATTTTTGAGTATGCTCTCACTAAGAAGTGTGGAGAAATGCAAATGTAATGCATGTTCTGTCTAAGTGGAGGGATTTACAATTTATTATTGGGAAACGACAAATGTACATGGGAAGGCACCAGATGCTATTCAATTAGTCCACCTGAAGATAGCACTGTAAAAGGCATAAAAAGCAGGCTCAAGAAGTAGTTAATAAGAATGGATGGCATTTCAGTGTTGAGAATTGCCTGCAGAGGATGTAATCCTCATGGTATATTTGTCTATAATGTATCTAAAAACAATACACCAGAGTACAACAAGTAGCAATTTTATTTGTAGTTTCTGCCTCTATTAACCACCTGTTGTCTACCTGAGATTTGATTTACTTGACCTCATAAATACTGGTCCACACTAGAGTGTGGTAGCACAGCAAAGAACAACAAATTGTTGTTGATTGCTATTTTTCCTCATATGTTATTTTACAAACTTATCACTTGTTGCACAGTTGTGAACTTTGTACAAAGGCAAGAAGCATTTTGAATAACATGGTAAAATGACTACAATCATAAAGATTTTGCTAACAATTTCTCAGAGATTTGCAGTATAAAGCTAATGAAACTGCTGAATATAACTCTGAAAATCTTCTGGATATGATATTTTGAAAGCAGAGGTATAAAGAAGTGTATCAACTGTACGACATGTTAAGGAATATATATTAGATATATAACATTTAAATAAGACATTGGGACATAGGTATTTTATTTTCTAATACAAAGTCTTAAGTTCTTGGAAAACTTTTAAATAGACCAAATTAGGTTAGTGGAATAACAAGAATAGTTTATAAACATCATCTGAATGCTTTAAGACATTTAGGGAAACTTAATTGTGTGATTAAAAACGATAAAAGTGCATACAGCATTTCAAATAAACCTATGGAGTTCTAGGCCCCTGTCTGATTTAAAAGAAAAAAAAAAGCTGAGCATATCATTATTGGAACCTCATGCTTAAATGAAGAAGCTGAAATTTCAAGAAATAAGGTGACCTAACAAGAATCCATATTTAATCATAGAACTGGAGCCAGATTGGTGACCACCAGCAGTGCACCACAGTACGAAAGCAACATTTAGCCACCCAGTGACAGAACTTTACTTTCACAACTGTAAGTAAAGTTCAAAGTTTAAGTCTTGAGCATGCAGGACTTTAACACTCGTAGCTAACATTGGGTTTTGCGGTTTTTAAGAGGAATCTGTTTCTTCATAATATTTAATGTTACTTTAGGTATTAGGTTATTCTTTTTTATCTTTTTTTCTTTCTTCTTTTAGAAGATCTTAAAATGGTTTCAATCCATAAAATATGACTATGGCATAAACTTTAGAGTTCTATCAGCTATGTAGTGTGTAGCAATATGCTACATTTTAGTTTTTCACTTATTTCCTCATTTATCCTTTAAGACATTAAGTAGACGCTAATCTTTTTGCATTCACTCACTGTTTTTCAGGGTCTTTGGAATTTTCTTCCTCCTCTCCCCTTTTATCTTCCTCCTCCTTCTTCATTTTCTGTAAGAATGAAGAGCACATTTCCGAATTTCCCCTTTCTTTCTCTTCCTACTGTTTCAGTAGTTACTGATAGGAGCTTTTCAGCATGATTTGGCCACTGTTTTTTCAGTCCTACATCATTCTGTCCGAGCTGTCATTTAGTAAAGATTAAATTTAGAAGAAAATTTTATTTATTATATTGTATTTGGTTGTTTTGAAATATAAATAAAAATTTGAAGCTAGACTAGATTTAATAAGAAATTGTTGAGTCGTTTTATTATGTGCAGCTATTAAGTTGGTGCAAAAATAATTACTATTTTGCCAAAAGTACATTAAAATTAATGGCAAAAGCCACAATTACTTTTGCACCAGCCTAATATTTTTACATACTAGTATTTATTCAACTTTTTCCTTATTATCCTTCATGCGGCTTAGATAATATATGAATGTTTATATCTAAGCTAACTTGAAGGAGGAAAGATTTTTGTTGTAGTCAATTTACCTATTCCTTGATTATTATCTCTTTTTAGTACATTACAGATAAATACATTTACCTATAATGCTATATTTATATAAAAATTTTAGGACGTATAAGATAATGTTACCATAAAAAAGATCCAGGGAAGAGAAAGAGAGTAAATAGATATTAGAACTTACAAGAAATAGTAAATAATTATATAAAATAATGTAGGCTAATTTATTAAATTTGCTGTCTTTCAATTAATAAATTTGCAAAGTGTAATATGTTTAACAAATTAGTGCATACATTCAAGTAAAAATATTTCTATGAAAAGACAGATAAGATAGGAAGGAGAAAAATGGAGATATAATGTTCATAGAAAGCACATTCAGACAAACTAAGGCAAATGAAATATCAATCATATTGAGAACATCATAAAATTCTTTTGGAATGAAAAGGTGTTTTTATGCCCCTCCCTTGTTTTATACATAAGATAACTGAGGCACTGAGTGGTTGAAAGACATACTAGAGATCACACAGTCAAAGGTACAAGAGGACTGGAAATAGGGATCTCAACTAGATAGAAATTAAAGGATTCTCTTCAAAAAAATAATTTTAAATAGTGTTTGAAATTATTAGTAAAACCAAACTTCAAAGTAAAAAACATAAAGGTTATTCTGTAACTTTTATTAAGGTACTACCGGCTGTTACACAGGGATAAAATATTATTAATAAAAATAATTGACCTCATAATCAGTATAAAAGAGATTTTGATGGTAAATATTTGGACAGATTTTACTGAAGTACACCAAATAAGAAAAAAATATATAAACATGATTATTGTTATAATGTCCTATAAATCTCTATAAATAGGAACAGGAAGGAATAATTTAAATGCCTGCAATGAGGGTTTCAGAGTGAGTAAAAAATTTTTGGATGCTGAAGGAAGATAGGGTTTTTTTGTTTTTTTGTTTTTTTTAAAGATCATTTGGGATTTAGGGAGAAACGTATCTACTGCTATAAGAAGTTGGAACAGTTCTATTTGTTTAGTGAAGTAGATAGTCAAGCTTGAGATGAAAAAATATTTTGAGAAATTAAATAACTGATAGCTCAAAGAAATGAGTAGTCACAGATGGACTTCTTGGCCTTCTTTCGTGAGCACATTTCCTGTTTTATTGGCTTTGGATAAGTAAAGCTCTTCAAATGAATAAAAAATGAAGAAGAAAAAAGCATCCTTGGGAAATGTATAAAATATGTTCATTGCCTTTTTGAAAAAAATGATGTGTGTATGTGTGTAAGTGTGTGTCTGTATATCTGTGTACATATACACACATACAGATATATATGCATTGTATAATACAGAACACAATGAATAGATATATACAGATTAATTCTCATTAACCAGAATTCATAAACAATTCTCAAAGGCATTAAGAAATAATGCAATTTTTAACATCTACATGTAGAGAATAAAAAATTTTAATTATGTAAAATAATATAATGCAGCACTATCAGAAATAAAAATCTGATAAAATCAGAAATGAGTTTTGAGAACAAATAAACTGATAGAAGTGTTGTAATGTATAAAATCTCTTATTTAGTAATTGTTTTAAAAATAATGTATTATTAAAACTCTTAGTATATGTAGTTATAGAATTTGAGTATTAAACAGAATCACTTAAATTATTTTAAATATCTTTATAAAGAATCAGAGAGAAACATTTAATAAATATTGGCAGTGGTATATGTTTCTACATTAAAAATAGAATGTCTGCTTATAATCAAATGCATAAACATGCTGTATATGCTAAACAGTTTAGTCAGTTTTTGCACTAAAAACTATTATCTGCAAGTTAAAATATCATAATTAAACAGTCATTTTTATGACTATCTAGCAATATGGCCCACGTGACTGGGGGATTTTGTTTGGTTTTTTAAATCTTGATTTTAAATTTGAGTCAATTGTTACTAATTTACTATTATTATACTCTCTAACGTTTGCTTTGGCCGTAAGTAATAA
The DNA here is from genome assembly GCF_029281585.2 of Gorilla gorilla gorilla. Classification (NCBI taxonomy): domain Eukaryota; kingdom Metazoa; phylum Chordata; class Mammalia; order Primates; family Hominidae; genus Gorilla; species Gorilla gorilla. Next base: position 126,059,466 of record NC_073229.2, read on the forward strand.
CATAAGAAAAAATATTTTCTTCCATTCTTAAAGTGAAAGGAGATAGAAGCCAAATAGTTAAATATGAATGTCATCAGTTCAAATCAAGTGTTAGCGATGTGTAATTTTGTGAGGTTTTCCATTGGTAAATATATAGTACGTATTTATAAGGAAAGAACATAGATCTAATCATATTGTATATTTGAGCATGTTGTACATCTGAATCATATGACTTTCAGGTGTATTCTCTGTTTTTTATTTTATACAAATAAAATAATAGATCTGCCTTTTAAATAATAGATCTTACCATTTATCTTGAAATTGAAACAAAGAAGATCATTAGAGAGCTACAGAATGCCATAGAAATTACAGGAAAAGAATTAGGTGACTATAACTAAAGGGGGTCACAGTAAAATAATATCAACATACACCACACACACACACACACACACACACACACACACACACACACACATACACAAGCATTGGCTAATAATTTTTCAAGTATCTTTATCTAAGATAAATAATTTTTCAAGTATCTTTATCTAAGATAATTTTTGTTTTACCCTTCAGTGGATTTACTTCACATATATGTATAGTGGCCCCTTAAAGAGAGGCAGCCAAACAAACACTGCATTTGTATTATTGGTTTCTTATTTCTACCATATAAATGTAAGGGCTGTTTTGTCTTCTGTTGGGGATACAGTAAACGGGAGAAATGAGCTGGTAAGGAGAGGATAAACTACATCTGGAAAAGTCAGAGCTAGTTTGAGATGGGTAAGCATGTAAAGAGAGGAAGAAAGAAGGAATAATGAATGCCAATCAGGAAGTTGGGGCTTTAGCCAAGAATTTTAACTGTAGCCTCCCCAGCAATATGAGGTGCCTGTCACAATTACAAAACCATTTGCCTCATTACATGAATCGGTCAAATGATCAGACCAAATTGGTATTATATTTCATCAATAGATTCTTGATTTTTACTGAATCAAGAATATTATTATTTATAGTTTTATAAAATTCAGGAAAATATGTATCCACTCTTGTAAATGTATTTGGGTAGCTTTATTGTATCTGCTACTGGTTCAGAATGTTTTATTTTGGGAGATGCTGACTTAAAGATTATCCTAGACAGCCTTTAAACTTAAAGGTAATCATTATTTGTAACACTTAGATTTATTTTTAATCAACTATTTTAACATTGCCATTCCTTTACCTCATATTGAATCTTAACTTACCGGAAGCCCCTATTCTCAAAAATTTGCCTTTAATATTGTTCAAATAATGGTCCCATCCAAAGTTCTCACAAAACATTGTTTGTTTTCTACGTAAAACAACATTCAAAGAGTAAAAATAACTTGAGAACATTTAGTCTAATATGATCATTTTTCAGGGAGGAAAAGTGAGGTGAAGTGACTCGTCTTATTACACAATAATACACACACATAATTTAAGTATGTAAGTTGAAAATCATGAGCTTTAATTGCATTATTATAATAAAGGTTTTACAAAATCCTGTCCTGCTTAAGTAATTACCCTTGTAATGTCTACCCTTGTGAGTGAATAGATAATAAGTAAGGATTTATTTTCAAAAAGATAATAAACTTGTGGGTTATCAATTCTAGAAAGAAGCTTTAGTGATTACCAGGCGCAACACACACACACACACACACACACACAGACCGAGAGAGAGAAATCAGCACTATAGACGAGACTATATAATCTGTTGTATCAAGACAACTATCAATTATATTTTTTGTTGGGTATACGGCTAACTTGCACAGACATCCTAAAACATTATTTTAAAAAATGGTTGGCAAATAGAACAAGAAAGTAAACTTATGCTAGTAATCAGAGGAAGAGTAGAACCTTAAAAAAACTCGTTTTCAAGGCAGCAAAAAACTCTAATAGACTCTCTTAAGAAGTGTTTTAGCTCCCACTACTTAGCATTAATAAGTGTGAAAGGGATTCCCAGTCTCAGGCCTACATCCCTGTCAGCTCTTAGTATTTACGTGCAGCTCCTTAATTCATGCTCAAAGATTATGTTATCAACAATGATTACCAGTGGTGGGAAAGCCAGGCTTGAAAAGGCTGAATAATGGCTAAGACTCACTTCTCTTCGTGCACATTTAAAAGCAGTGCTTTCATTGATAGCCAAAATCCTGCTAACAGGGGTGGGTATTATTGTGCCTGCTCCTCAGTTTCATGAAGAGATCTGTTGTTTCTTAGAATTTCCACGCCACCTCATCTAGTTTCATGTTGTTTTTCCTTGTGTCATTAAAAAATACCTTGTTCCCACTTTTTCTGAGTGCTGTTTCCACTGAGGCTGGCCATCCAGCGGTGGTCTGAGGTTCTTAATATTTCTCTTTATTTTTTAAAGGAAATGCATCTTATGAGGTAGTGTTTACAAACCAGTCATATTTTAGATCCCACCACTCATTCTGTTGAAGAAACTTGCACTTAAGATGAGAGTAATACAAAGCTTATTTAAAAATTATTTATCTTTATAGGTTAATAATCATTCTGATATTTTGTTTATTTTTCAGAAAAATATTTTACTCGATAAAATATAGAAATAGTATGATTCTGGATATATTTTATTTTTGAATTTAAAGCAGTAAGATTGATTCCATCAGTAGTTTAAATACAAAATAAATCTGCTCAAGAAGTAGGTCACAAAAAAGACAGGTAGACTGGGTAAACAAGGAATTAATACAAATACTCTTTGTCCAAAGTGTCCAAAATTTACTAGCTATCAATATTACTACATTGCTCTCGCTTAATAAAATACACACGGAAGAACAGGTACATTTTAGTGATTGTTTTATTAACTCTATAATACCTCTATTATGCCCAAGGAACTCCTGTGTGCAATTTATTGAAAAGCATTAGTATGATAATTATTAATGGAAAAAGCAACTCTGCTCTGAATCTTCTACATCCACTGGCATCTACATTCTACGTAACACTGAACAAAGTGCTAAAGAATTTCATTTTTCTGTGTTTATGGACCCAATGAAACAATAGTATTTTTGAGCACTTATTCTATTTTCAGTATTGTTCTAATGCTGGAAGAGATGTAAAATTAAAATGGCATACTTCATTCATTCAATCTATTAGTAATTGAATTAAGGCTTTAACGTATGAAAATGATATCAAATGGACAATAATGAAGTGAGCATTTTAGGTGGAGGAGGCTAAAATAAATATGGAATAGCATATTTACCTTTCAAGGAGTGTATCATCCAATGAGTAAATTATGCTTTAAAATATAAGTAGAATATTAATAAGCTGTAATAAAGGAACATTTTTTCCTGGGAGGAAGAACATTAACAAAGTAAGGAGATCTTAATATGAATGCTATGTAAGATGTTATATGAGTGTCATGTATGAGATATTTTTTGATCTATTTAAATAAACCGTAAGACTCTTGTTAGAGCATAGTAGAAAAAATGATATGACTCAGCTTTCTAAAGCCTTGAATATTGGGCAGAAAAGGTTAGAGTTTATAGAAAAGAAATATTGGTTTCTTGCAGATTCTTGATCAATGAATAAAAAGTATTAAAGTTTGAGAAGATTTACTTAATAGTCATAAATAGAAAAGACAAAAGAGATACAGGTGAGAGAATCAAAAGATAGGGAGATCTGTTGGTTTGGAGGTAATTAGAGCCCACCAAAAATTGTAGTAATAAGGGGAGTGTGAAATAAAAATGGAAAGGCAAATTCAGGAATTATTTTGAAAAAATAGGCAATAAACTTTTGTGATATAGTAGATGTGGATATTTAAGAAAAAGATAGATGATTTTAAGAATTCTAGTCTGGATTGTGGGACAATGCTTGGATTACCTGCCACATTGGTTGAATATAGATAGGTTGTCAGTTTGTTATGGAGAGCATGATCAATTCGATATTGGTCATGCTGAGTATGAAGTATAGCATTACCCCCAGTTACATCTATCTGTGGTCAGATGTAATATGGAATGGATTGAGCACTGGTGAGATACCAGTGAATTCAGCTATATAGATATTCTAGCTAATCCAAAATCGGCAAGGGGCTATTCCAAGAAAAGAGCAAATAGGCTAGCTATATATTAGTATGGATGATAATGACTATATTAAGAATCTGTCGACATTATAGTCCTTGCAATGTGGGAGTTACTTTGGTTTGGAGTGTGAGTCGTATTACTGATCCTGACTGTGTTGCCCCCCCACCACACCCAAGTGTTACTCTTTCTAATTGGAAACCTTTTGGCATAGTGTTAACTAGCTAATATACTGCATTCACTTTTATTTACTCTTATCAAATGGGATTATGAGTGTATGATATCAGGTTTCTTGAGCTTTCAGTTATATTCAATTGAACCAAATATATTTACATTCAGTTGTGTTTATTTTATTTAAAACCATCTTCCTAAATTGTAAACTGGTATATTATTTCTTAGCTTACATAAAAGTGTTTTCTAAATGTTTTATTACTTTCATTCCTTTCTTAACCATAGTTTAACTTCATCCAACTTCAAAACATCACCATATCATTTTACATTATGAAGCCTTTTACATCTAAGTATAGAAAACGCAATATAGCCTTAACTAACATCCTGCTCATTAATGATTTGGAAGGTAACTGAAATTAATTATAGCTAGGAAAATCTTTTCCTTAGAAACTAACTCTAAAAGTACTTAAATATGTACAATTAAAGAAAAATGATACGGGCTGTGTGACTCAAAACTAATGCACACACAATTACTTTTTAAGTAATATGGATAATTTATTGAACAATAAAAATATTTTGGGATATATGTTATTTATAACTAACAACAGAAGATGTATAATAGCAACTGATAACAGAATAACAACCATTCTTATTTAAAGAAATTGCCATGCAGGTTACATAAACTATGTATTTGGAATGATGACTAAAAATTTTCAGGCTAAGAAGATTGTTTATTATTCATTAAGAAAGTAATAAATTAAAAAAACAAGCAAACAAATAATAAAACCTAAAAGTGAAGTGGTACTTGCCGAATATAAGAAGATCACACAGTTTCACAGGATAATTTGGTATGTTTGCAGAGCATGCCACTGAAAAGAAACCTTTATTTTATTTACTATGGAATAAAACAGTATTTTAGGAAATTATCTCTATTTCTTAGACTTGTAATAACATTATAAAAGATAACAGCACAGACTAAACTTCAGGGTGGCAAGGATATTTTTACAGAAGATTCTTGTAGTGAATCCTTGAGTTTCATATGGATATTATAAAAGAATGTAATGGCAGTGTGTTTGATATGGTGTCTTCCCCAGAGTTACATGACATTATGTTTGATAATTGTTTACCGTAGACACATACAATGTTTTAAGCTTACTTCTTAATATTTTATTTTCTGAAATCAATGTCAATTAAAAATAATGGTTTTGAAAAATAAGCAATCTATCCCGGAAGGTATTTTTTCCCCCTCTCTTCAAATATGTTTAGTTAAATTCCTTTAATTTGATTTATTTCATTTGAGAGATACTGTGATCTTTCAGAAAAATTGCTGGGGCTCTTGCTTTTAGTATTTCTTCATGGATTTAAAGAGATAACTTTTTCTAACAGTGTAAAAAATAGCAATATTCTATTCCATGTGAAAAATAATTCGAATTCAGGTGGCAATGTTAAAATATAGTACAAACATAATACTGTAAAGTTCAGGCTTCAGGTAAATTTGAACGTCCCTTAAGGATTTCATATCTACGCATATATTATTTAATTTTAACATTTGAAATATTTATATTATTAGGCTTGATATGGCAGTAAATAAAAAATAACATTTATTCCATAATATTTTTAATAGAAATTAGTTAATACACTTATTAACTAAAGCATGATCTTTTCTTGAGCATTTGTGACTTTTTTTGTATTCTGATAATATCACAGACTTTATGACCAAATCTTAATTATTGAATGCTCTCAGTGTGCATGATTTGGTTCTACATAGTGAAGGATATAAATATGTTAAAAAGTGATGAAGCAAGAAGTCTTCTATTCTGAGTGAAAATTAAGGAATTACTCATTGATTGGAAAGTAGGAAAAACTAGAAATAGTATTCCTCTATAATTAGGAATAAATTAGATCATAGGAATTCCCTTTTCTTGTTTTATGGGAAATGATAAAGATTGAAATGCTGACTGGAATGGATTGCAATAAGAGAGTAGGAACATTTTCACAGGCGATCTCCATTACAGACCTGACTCAAACCTTCTGTGCACTTCAGAGATACCTGATTTATACGAAACTGAATTTTTATACTAATGACAATAGTTTTCTTAAGTCATCTGTTACAGTTCAGAATGAGACAATATAGCTAAGTTTGTTTCATAATTGGCAAGTGTGACACAAACATCAGGTGATGTTATTATTAATTATATGTAACATTTTCAATAGTTTATTATTTAAATTTGCCATCTCTGTAATGCCTCCCCTTATTCTTTCATGCCTTGTTTTAAACAATTTTAGTTGCAGGCAAGTCTGCTTTACAAAGGCTTGAGATGTTCCCATTTTATGCCTGATCCCACTACAGATGTCATGAAAATGGCATAATTTCAGCAGATTGTACTTAACAGATATATGGTAAGGTTGTCTATTATCTGATAAGCCTGTAGAGACCTCATTTCCTTTCTTCCTGACATTTAATCTAATTTTCTGCCAAGTATGATAGTTGTTATAACTGGCCCTCCTCAGGCCATTTATGGGTTAAACTAATAGTAATTTCATACCCTAGAAATAGAGTTACCCTAGCAACTCTCAGTCCATCTAGATCCAATTTCTAAAAATACTCTCTCATTTCTGGCTATTTTCTTTCGTACTGGAGACACAACTATGAAGTCCATTTCCACGTTCTGCTTCTCAAGAAAATGCCAAACACACCAGTGGATCCATGCTCAGTTGTGTTGGCACCAAACTGGCCTGATCACCTATGTTGAAAAAGCACATGGCTCATTTAAATAATGCTGAAAAGTTGAGCATAGCTGAAGTGTAGGATGATTTTAAAAAATCCAGAGTTGAGCCTGAAAACATGGCTTATAGTCATTCTGTGAAAGTTTTTAACGTATATAGGTTTTTAGTGTAGCAATTACCTGTTTTCCATTTCTCTCCTAAATAACCGAGTTAGCATTACCTTGTCACTTGCCTTTTTTTTTTTTTAAGTTTGGATGATGTAACTTCTCTTGTTAAGAAGGACAACTGTATTTTCTTTTGAGAATTTTATATTTTTATTCAACAAAATGTACCACTCCTTAGCAAATAGTAATCATCCTTCAAAATATTCTTTTTTTCCCACAAATACAGAAGTAACAATTGAAAATTTGAATATCAAATTTTGAATTTTTAAATTACTTTGGAAATTAAAGTAAAAAGTAGTAAAAGATCACGTCTTCACATTATTAGTTTAATTATATGCCCATGAAAAGAAAAACAAAGTCACAGTAAATATGAAAATAGTATGTAATGAAAAAAAAACTTTGTATTTCTCGTACTAGAATGTTTGTTTATACTTGATTTTGAAAATGATTGTGTCTATTTTGTTTAAGACAAATTAATGTGAAAAGCTATTTATTTTCCCTATTCCAATCCACTTACTCCTATCTATAAAATGAGGTGGGGAATTAATATGTCAACAAAGCAATTAAGTAGAACAAAAAAAAACAGAATATTACCATTAACTGCTGTTAAATTTTTAAACAAGATTTGCTTTGAATTTTTCATAACACGTGAAAGTTGAGGATTGTTATGTAATAATGATGATGATGAAAAAATAAACACATATTGAATTTAAATTCTGACATATAAATAGGACACATTCTAGAAAGGCCATTCCAGCTTAAGGAAAAAAAGTGTTCAAATGCGTAAAATATATCACTAATTGGCTTAAAATTATATATGTTATAAAAATCATTTTTGTACTCTTCATTAGTTGTAATGTAGTTTGCCTGTGATATGACAAAGTGTTCAAATTAATGTTGAATTAGCTTTTTTTTCAAAAAATGGTAATGTATTCCCTCAATGAGTAGTAGATTATTTTATATATTTTCTAAATTATTTCTTTGCTCTAAAGGTCTAGAGTTAGAAATCTTTAAACAAGGATTATATACTTTCAGCTAACATTTATGTAGCAATATGTAGTTTGAAAACGGCTTTGCACATATTATCTCTCATGCTGAGTTTTTCCGCCTCCTCTTTAGAAATAAATATTCAGCTCAGAGAGATTTAGTGATCTGTCACCACATACAAAGTATGTATTTGGCTGGAATTCAAACCTTCCAGTCTCAAAACTTGTAGTCATTCTATTATGCCTCTTTTAGGCACTGAAGTAATGCAAGTGCTAATAATAATGAGGAGGAGGAGAATGATTTTTAAAAGTCCATCTCTCAAAGTCCTCATGAAACTCTGGAAATACAAAATTGATACATGAAATCGCATTAGTACAGCAAAAGACAGTAGGTAATAAATAGATATTTGAAACAGATCAACTTTTGGGCAAAAGCAAACACTATGGAATTTCAGAAAGGAGTAGGATAGAAGCCAGTTGGGTGAATTAACTGAAGAGGAAGAGGACTTTTCACTTAGTAGAAACAGCATAAACAAAGGCATAATGAGACAATGGGCCAGTCTACATAATAGTTTGAATAAAGTTAAAAATATTAAGTCATATTATATTGAGCCTTGAAATTCAGAGACAGAGAAAATTAAACCTAATAATTCAGTAGTTAATAGATATTGATTCTACACAAGGGGAGTTTCATGATGCATAACTTAATATGAGGATAGTTTTACAAGACAAAAATGGAGAAAAGGAGAATCAAGTAGAGACAGTTTTAGAAAGTCCGTGATTAAGAATGGAAACAAAAGTGCAATGAAGTCGGTAAGATGAATCAAAGAGACATTTTTAAAAAGTTGACATGTCTTAAGCATAGTTTGTATTTAAGTAAAAATAGTAAAAGAAGACACACTTTAAGTCTTAAGAGCTCAGAGAAGTGACACATCAATTTAGGAAAGGAGAAATTGGGAAACAGAGATAATATGGGGGAAGTTGTTTGGTTCAATTTGAAACATTTTAAGCATGAGGTAATGGTGAGCTGCCTAGGTAGGAAGTTACAGAGATGGATGGAAATCCATTGAGGGAGAATTTATGGCTGTAAATTAAGAGAGTTTTGTAATCATCAGTATAGAAGTTAAAGTCATGAGTGTGTTAAGTGATTAAGGAAGAAGGAAAGTTTTGAGAGCTGAAACAGAGCCATGACAGATTATCTGTTAGTGGGGCAGAGAGTGAGAAACAAGGGTGCATGTCAGAAGTTCAAAGAGAAGACATCATTCAATAATAATGGTATTAGAAGTTCAAAAATGGTTAAAAAGTAGATTTGAGGAACAAGACAATGGATTTAAAAGCAAGATTTTAAAACAATGGAAGTTTAGGATTAAGGAGAAATTAGGTGTAAAGATATAGGAAAATAATCATTTTAGATGTTTGGCCAGAATTTGAAAAAGAAAGAGAGAAGTAAAAGGAACATACAAATAATTCAAATATGTTTCAAATGCTCACTTTTTAAAAAACCTTGTGCTAAAAATTTGAGGAGATGCAAAGATAAATAAAGAACTGTATTGGGATGTATTCAATTACAATATAATGGAAAAGGGAAAAGATGTGCATTAATTTATAGTGAAGAAACCAGTCTATGATAAGTATGACTTGACCCTCTTCATTTTATAAATATGGAGAAAAGAAAGATATACTTGGGTTACACAAGTAGTGGTTAAGCATCTCTAATGAAGACAGCCCAAAATAAAATAGCTTGAATTAGTGGACATTTATTTCTCTCTCATCCCCAATCGAGAGAACAGTCCAGCTCTCGTGGGACAGCTCTGTTTTCCTCAGCAAGGGGCTTCTAATACTTCTCTATTTAGCACCATTTCCTAAAATGAGGAAGATTCCAGGGCAAATGTCTTTAATGAGAATTTTCAGAAAGTTGTGCATATTGCTTCTGATTGTATGTTAGTGGCTCAAATTGGGTTCAATAACAAGAGTAGATGAGAAGTATAGTTTTAGCTGGGCATCAATGTTACTACTAAAACCCAAGGAGGAAAACAAATACTGAGCCGTAGTCATCAGTCTCTATTATAGATATCCTCCATGAAGAGAGAATGAGGAAAGTTACTGAATGGTAGTACTGGATAGTATTGAAGGATGGGTGTAGGATTTGAATATCTATGGAGTGAAGAGTAGGGAATTACAGGGCAAATGACAATATGAGCAAATAAATGAATAAGAATAAATATAGGGCTTTTTTTTTTTTTGGAAAGTGGGGTCAGAGATCACATTTGCTAAGAAAAGTGGATCATAATCTTGAAATGTTTTTGAAGGAAAGTGTGAAGAATCTTGAATTCCATGTTTAAAGTCTGGATATTTTATATATGGACAATGGACACAAAGATTTTTAAAAATAGAGATGTGATATTATGGGAATTATTCCACATTAAAATCAACTGGGAAGCGGTATATAGAGATTAGAAATTTGAATA